>NC_135544.1:33763076-35073076 GCF_045843805.1 Urocitellus parryii | reverse complement strand
GGTACACTGTAAATAAAGCATTGTAATGTATGAAAATTGATTTAATTTTCCAGTTTCCATAGCAATAGTGAAGCTTTGTATGCTCTGTGTGTATGAGTGTATGGGGGTGATCTGTTCTTCAACTTGGAGGCAGGTCAGATGCACTCTTTTCAAGATTTGTATATATTAGCATGAACTTTGTACAAATATCTTATGATTTCATAGGAAAATAAAGTTTATTTCTACTTACTTAGTAACAACAAATCCATAACAAGAGATTTCATTTGGACACTGAAAGAAAGTGAGCTAATCTATTCTAATTTCAGAGCTTTAGTTTCTTTCAGCCTCAGCTATATATTACATCATTGTCTCATAGGTATGCTGTCCAGAGTTTCTTAGGGCTGCAGAAAAATCATTGTAAGAAGTTTATTTCCTGCATATCTATAAGTAGAGTAGGCCTGATATTAAGCAAAATGGGAAAATAGGAGCTGGGCAGTTTAGAAGTCTTCCTGCTGTTATTAAACTTCCTTATTTTTAAACTTGTTTAACCAGTGAGATGTGAGCAGATGTGATGAACATGTCTACTGGCTAGGAGCTTTATGAGTTTGTGTCATTTGCTACTCTGTCTCCTTCTGCCTTGATCATCAGCAGTGTTAAAGAGAGTAGCTGCTCTGCCAGTTAGGGCCCAGGGATGACAGAGATTTGAAACTTTGATCAACATCTTGTAATGGATAGCTGGTATGAGCAAAATAGTAAATAATTATTTAAAGCTATTGAGACTTGGAGGCTATTGGTTACTGAATTACTACTTAGATCATCTTGATAGAATTCAATATCTAATAGTACAGAGGTTTTATTGGCTAAGGATATACATTTTCCCAAAGGCTTAATACTTATTGCAAACCTTAGCCACTTAATATCAATTTCTAAAAGAAATATAGGTGGTATAAAAACCAATTCAATAAGAATAAAATATATAATCATTAAAACTTAAATTCAAGGACCCATAAATGTACATACTTATTTGCTCTGTGAAATAATATTAATTTGAAAAAAATTAAAAATAATTCTAATGGTCTTAAAGCTCTATAATATATTTTACTCTCCCACATAGGAAGAAGCATTTCTAAGAATTGTCTTCTTTCTCTGTAGATATTTGGTATCAAGATAACTCATTATCTTTTAAGTCAGAAAATTCTACTGTTGAAAATTATAATTGTTAGGTAGAACTTTCTTAAATTTGAATTATTTTCCTGTTGAATTTGTTCTACTAGAAAATTGGCTTCTGAGTCAGCCAATTCTGCTGCTGGACAATCATAATTATTGTGTAGAATATTGCTTTTTAAAATATATGTAGCAAAATCTTTCCCCCATAATCCAATTTTCACAAGTTATACCCTTAAGAAAAGTTTAGATTAAATCCATTCTACTGTTCACATGACAATTCTTAAAATATTTGAAGACAACTGTCATGTCCCCCTAAACTCTTATTATGTTAGCTCCATAATAGTCGGATTCTTCAACCATTCATTATAGGAAACTCTTCTCATGCCTTTTGAAGAAATGTATTTCGAGCCTCTGGTTTACAAATGCCTCTTTTAAGGTACAATAAGAAGAACATCTGACATGCCAGATGGAGTATGACAATTTCGGAGTAGGTAAGGATTATTCTTCTTGGGTATTATGATTCTGTTTTTACAGTTTAAGATTGAATTAGTTTTTTTAGAAGATGAATCAGGCAATTGGATCATCTAAATCCAGTAGGACTTCTATTCATAATCTGTTATCAAACTGATGTTTCCTCTCCCCTTTTCTTATGTAATAGGTTTCTGGAAAATAATATAACACTTTATTTATAATGCCTTCCAAATTGTTATCTTAAAGCAAGTATTACTGAAATTTAATTCCATAAAACTACAACTTCAATTAAATCTTTACATTTGTGTTTATAAAGGAACACTATTGATAGGTTAAATATTTATTTTTTCCTTATTTTATTGGATTATTTTGGATGATTTATTGCTATATTTTTTAATTAGGTAACATAATCCCTTATATACTTATTTCAAGTATGTCAAAGTTAACTATATCATTGGAAAATTTTTGTGAATTATTCATTCATAGTGGTTTTCCAATCCATTCATGTTACTTCCAAAAAAATAATATGTTCAAAATAAAATTATTTTAAAATATTAAACATCATCAACAGTAAAATGAATAATAAATGACAAATTATATTAAATATTGTATGAAGTATAAAACCTGGCAGAAGCAAACTATGATGCTTGAAGTTATGTTAGTGGTTCCTCTTTGGCATGGATAGATTATAACTGGAAGAGGAGAAGGGGCTGTTTCTGGGAAGCTGATAATACTTTGTTTCTTGATCTAGGAAATGTATACATAGTTGGTGAAAAGTCATCTATATATTTACTTGCAAATTGTCTTATGTTTCAAGTGAAAATTATTAAATATGTTGAATATTCCTGAGAATGTGTTTCTCTAAATTATTGAATTCATGATGTAGACTGTTTAATGGGCAAACTCTGTTTTCAGACTTTTTCCTTGGTACAAATGTTATTTCTGCAACACTGTCCTTATTTAGGCTACATTTTAAAGAATGGTTGTGGAATCACTACAGTTTTGCCATTGCTCAAGTATTGCACCTATAGCAAATGTCCCTTTCACAAACAGAACATTTCAAGTATGGTACCAAGTAGAATCTGAATTGTCTTCAGAAGGTGGCTAAAATTGGCTACTGAGATTTCCTCACCCCACCTTCCACTACTCCTTCAAGCCAGGAAGAATAGTACTTCTTTACACAACTTACTACAGACTATTATATATATTTTTTTATTCTATTGGTGACAGGCCTTGCCTGATGCTTTTGTGTCTCTATTGAAATATTCTGAAAGTGACAGAATGTGCCCATTAAAAACAATTTATTGCTGCTTTGCTTCAAGACATTGGACCAAATTATAATTAATAGCAATTTAAAGAGAATACAGTCAGTAGGTACTGGTGACTAGAGTTGGAAAAGATCAATAAAGAGAAGAAATGAGATAAAATAGAAAAAGCAGACAAAGGTTATTGAAATAAAGAATCAGACAAGAAAAAGGCCTGAGAAGAGAAATGAGAAATGAAGGGACATAAAGATAAGAGGACAGTGTTAGAGTGCTCACTCTTCTCCATCTGTCCCATTCCTACTCTACCTGGAATCTTGCCATGGTCTCCGTTTTCCACTTTCTTAATTTGAAGCTATTTGACCTGGTTCTTACAGAAAACTTCCCCACTTTCCTCACTCAGGAAATCCTTCTTTCCTTTTTCCTTATTACTTTAAATCTTGGAAGAAACATTTATCATGGACTGGATACTCGGCTTGATTCTGAGGATACCAGGGAAGAACACCATCTGAGGTCCTACCCGCTTGGTCTACATCTTCCTGTGGCTGCAACTACCCTCATCCAAGATGCTCCAATAAGGATCCTATTCCTTGGTATGTTCATCTCACGATGGTGTAATTGTACTATTTTATAAGTTTCTAAAGTTAAACCCAATCTTATGAAATTCTATATATGTTTGGTTGTTAACAAAAATATGTGTTGTTTGGGCTTAGTTTACAGTTTTGCAAAGGCATACTATTATTTCTAGTTTGGGGCTTGTGATTATTTTCATTCAGTCTTGTTCTATATATTAAAAGTCAAGGTATAGAGAAACAAATATTTATCAAGTACCTATTTTATGTCAGTGCTTTCCTGGGAAAACAAGGTTTGATAATAAGACATACTACATTTTATAAACAGATAGAAGAAAAAAACAAAACCCTTTATTGCAGATAACTGATGTAGGAAATCAGTGATTAAGGAGGACTGATAGATCTTAGTTTAACTTTTTATATATTGAAATGTTTACTTTTTCTTACATGTGACATTCACAGGTCTAGATAACCTTAATTTTACAGTAAAAAATATCTTTGCTGTGGCAAATGCAGAGAGAAGACTAGTCTCACAGGATCAAGTAGAGTTAAATAAAATAACTTTTAGAATGCAAATGAACTGATGAACATTATTATGTGTCTCACATGTAACTGCACATGTGCCCCCATGTGCCCACATTTCCCTGGTTACCCAGCATCAACACTAACTTACTTTTAAGAGCAGGGTTGAGCTCTTTGGGAGCACATTACTTCTTAATATTTTTCCTGCTATCTATGAATATGCTGAGTGATATTCTGACTATTTTAGAGACCTGGACAAACAGACTCCATTCATATCAGAGTGAAAAGAAATCTACACATTACATCCAGTTAAGGGTGTTTCTTTGTTCCAATTTATATTCCAATTTAAATATGAACCAATGTGGTACATTTTCATTGCATTTTAGGTCTATAACATTTCTACCACTCTTAAAATGATTTTTTTTTGTATCATAATATAATCTGTATAATTCGATGACAGGAGAATTAAAAATAAAATCCTTAGAAATATCTAGCATTTAAATGGCTTACTATGACAATGAGTGATTTAACAATTTTAAACATTTAAATATCTCTTAACTACTGTCTTTTACATGGCTGACATTTTAATGCAAATAGTATCAACTACAGACAAAAGTTCTTTGGTAAAGATGCTACTACCGAAATCAAAGTTGATTCCAAGCAATAAACCAATCAATGCATATTTATTCATGAAATAATATGCTTTTTCACAATTTGAGAGCAGAGGAGGATAAATATGTAATATAATTCCCTTTCCAAGCATAAAGAAAAAAAATATAAGAGAATGTATAATTAAATGATGAATCATGGAACATAAGTGAATTTGCTACAGGAATTAAGAGAGTAAAGGAAATGAAGATTAATCCCACAAGGTTACAACAGATTTAGATGAGTAGAAGAAAGTACAAAAGGTCTTTTTGACAAAGATAAAGGCTGGGATTGATTGTGAGGCTTTGAGGGGACATACTGTGAGTGTGGCAGTTAGATACTCTTGAGTGTGGCAGTTGGTATGCTGCAGTGCTGCAGAAGACTGGGTTCAACTGTCAAGTAGGGCCAAATTATAAAGCCTTGAGGGTCATGAAGACTAGTAGAAGCAAGAAGAAAGAGAGCTGGGGAAGGAATAAATATTTGATGGTCATATATTAATAAATAGTATCTATGATTAGCTTGTCTTGTGCCAAACACTGTTTCATGAAGGTTGCATAGTTTAAATTACATAATTTTCAGACCAGCCTTGTGAATGGGTGCCATGGTTTGGATGTGATTTGTCCCCCAGAGGTGCATGTGTTGGAAGTGCAGACTCCAATCTGTTGATGATAAGAGGTACTGGGAATTTTAAGAAGTAGAGCTTAGTAGCAAGTTCTTAGGTCATTGGGGTCATCCTCTTCGAAGGAACTAATATACCTCTTCTGGGATGTCAGTCAAGTTCTGGCTTCCGGTCTGGCTTTGGTTTTTCCTTCTCACACTCTTGGTATTGTGATGCTTTCTGTCCATAGGTCTTCACCAAAGCCAACTGGTGTCAGCTCTAGGGCCTTGAACTTCCACAACTGTGAGCTTAGAGAACCTCTTTTTGGGTATACCAGTCTTCAAGGACATGGGAATGAGTCAAAATGCCATGAGATGGGAGGCTGGAAAAGTCAGGTCGGCCTTTTGACATTTTGTGTTCAGAAGCAATGCCAGCTCTGAAAGTATTAGAGACTTTTCAGATGATAACGGCAACTCCAGGTGGTGAGGGGCAAATGCATGCATAGAATAGTCACCAAAGTCATCAGCCATCACCTTTACCTTAGTCACTGGGTAGACGGCACACCCCCATTGGAGACTTAAGAAGATAATGAAGCATGCAGTACTTGAAGAAGCATGATGAAAGGGGTGCAGACGAGAGTCCTACCTCTACATGTGACGACATCAAGAGATGGAGTTTCTGCCTACTCTGTAAATGACATAAATGCTATTCCCCTTTGTTCTTTGCTGGAATCAGCCTGAGGTCTCTGACCCCAATTGCTGTTTCTGTTCTGGCCCTAACAGATGTCTTTAATAAATACTTGTCCATATGAGAAAATATTTTTGTTATAAGTTACTTCACCTCAGGCATTTAATTATAGTACAAACACAGCAGTTACTATGATTTTTTTAAATTTTAATAATGAGAAAAAAAATGCTCAAAGATAAGTTACTAGGCTCTTTATACAAGTAGTATGTGGGAGAAACCAGATTTATAATCAGGAAGTTTATCTTCTAAGGCTTTATACTGAACCATTTTGTCATTTAATGTCACAAGGAGGCTGGAGGCTCTAGGCCTAATAGTTTACATAATCTTCCTAAATAGTTATCATTATATGAATTTTCAGTTTGATATCCTGTATCTGCAAGGTACAACCATGTTTTGACAACTGAAACTTCTGTTTACCTGAAAATACAACATTGACTCTGATTTCAATTGCAATAAAAGTATAGTATCTAATCAGTAATCCAAACAATAATTATAAGCAGCAATACTGTCTACCAATCATTATTAGAGCTGCTGAATATATAACTCAAGGACTTTGTAATTAAAAAAATATTTTATTTACACACAGTTTAACATTTACCTATATGCATTTTATAATTGTACCTCTATGAATATTTCCTATGTCTATCAGCACTTACTTTGGAATATTCTGTATTTAGCCTAATCTCTTCCTATCCTCATGCTTTGAAGACAAGAAAAGTATACAGAAGAACTTAAACCATATAATGGAAATAACAATTTTAGGTTTCTTCCATTGTAGAATTACTTATTTTGGCTCGTGAAAATAGATTTTAAATAATCAGGAAATTTGATGGTGGAATGTCATACCATTAGCAGCTTGAAATTAGCCATAATGGGGTGTACATGTACCAGGGAAACTGGCTAACACTAAAAATCAGGGCCTTTTTAAAAAGCTTAAATCTAGTTATTGAGTAGTATATCATTGCTCTCCTTTTCCTTTATGAGGTCATTATAGATTATATCCTTACTCTCTTATCTGCCTAGTGGACCCATTATTTGTTTCCTTTTTCTTATCAAAGAGAGCTCATAAGAATGAAGAAAGGGAAAGTAGTTGCCATTTCTTGTGCATCTATTATATATATCAGTTACTATGTTTTTTTTTACATAATTTTTATATTCACGAAAACTCAGTGAGTTCAGGTGTACTATACCATTTCAAACTAAAAAACTGTGGTTTAGAACCATTCAGTTACTTTCTTGAAGTTGAATTTCTGTGTATGGGCTACATGGCTTCAAAGTTCAAAATCTTTCCATTGTATTCCACTGACTGTGGTGAATGTAAGTCAACACATTTCCTCCTAGGTTCATTTAGAGTTACTAATTTTGAAATGTTGTAGGAAGTAATTAACTGAATTGCCTTGTTCATTTATCGATTCTGTAAGTACTCAAGAAGCAACTGGGTCATCTTGACATTGACAGGCCTATTTAATGCCATAAGGTGGGAATGAAAGGGCAGAAGCACAAACAGGAGGAATAGGTATGTGGAAAACATCCCTTCCTGTTCAGAAGCATTTAAAAGAAGTTTGTAGAGAAGCAAATATTGGCTTCTTGACACCCAGAACATTATACTACATTCCTTTTTCAGTTGAGGCTGGGCCTGGAATGAACATTTAGTACCTGTTTTCAGAGAGACCTTCTCTGCCACTGGAATTATGAACTTAATAATCTAATCTTTGTAATTTAAAGACTGAAAATGGGCATTTTTTTCTTTCTTTTTTTTTTTAAAAATTCACTTTTGGTTTTGGTTTGAGAGGAAATAAACATTAAGATGTATCAAGAGTGTATTAGTCCTAATAATCAAATTTTGCTTTAGATTTATTGAAGCTTGAAAGTCCAGGTGTCTCAAATCTCCACTCTTCTATTTATTACCTACTTATTACACTCTTTTGGTAATTTACCAACTTTTTGATCAAACTTTTCTTGTCAATAATTTAATGATTATAAAAACATTTGCCTTAAAAAGTCTGGTGACCAGAGATAATGTATATAATTTTTCTAATCTACCTTTTTAACCAATTTCTATACTTTCCTATAGAATCTTTAATTTTTGTTAAAAAAACAAACTTTTTTTCACTACTCTTTGATCAGTCTTATAATCTGTGCTTCCTTGAAATGTTTTATATTTTCTTTGTCACTTTAGTCTTGCCCAAACTGAGCCCTAAGTCAAATTGAATAGCCTCCTAAAACCTTCCCAGTCCATGGTATCTGCTTTAGAACTCATTCTCTCTCCTGGGTTCAGACTTTGTCTTCTCTGTCTCACCTATTTGTAGTTATTAACTCTCTGGCATCACTTGTAATGCTGCTTTTATGTTAGTGCTTTATATTCATCTTTTCCTTTTCTTTCCAATAAGACTTTAAATACCTAGATGTCATGGGTATTGTATTTCTTCACGTTTCTCATGGCACCAAGCAGAGAATTATCCACTTGGACAGTCTCAAAGAGCAACCACATGAATATGAACTAAAATTATGATCCTTCCATGAGTGTTTAGTACAGAACTATCCTGTTGTAAATGTTTGATAAGTATTATTATAATTACTTCCATTCTAATTATAGGATATTTGAAGAATCTAGCCTTTGTAGCAGCTTTACACAGTTTCATATCCTGCAATAGGTTCTGATGAAAATTAACAAAAACAGCCTACTGCAATCTGAATTGTGTCCTCATGATATTTATATATTGAAGATCTGACCCCATTATATCATGATGGACTGTATTCAGAGACAGGATATTCAAAAAAGTGATGAAGACTAAGTGAATTCATTAGGTTGGGTCTTAATACAAGTGATTAAGAGAAAATTAGAAAAGACCACATGAAGATATGGGGAGAAGTTGGCCTTCTCTATGCCAAGGAGAGAAGCGTTAGAAACCAATTTTGCTGACATCTGCTGGCCTTTCTATGGGTGAGAAAATGCATGTGTTGTTTAAGCTACCCAATCTATGGTACTTTGTTAGGGCAACCTAGCAAGCAAATACACCAATGTTAGAAGGACAGGTTTTACTGCATTTTTCATTAAACAACCTTTTATCCTTCGAATTTGGCCTTTTCATTTAGGTTCTGGGAGACACCAATAAGTATAGTCTGTTGCTTAGTATAGTCTGTTGGAGAGTACAAAGATGCAGGTTAGTGTCCTGGATAAGAATGGATTCTATGCCAAAACTTTTGACTTTGAATGTCAGTTTGTCACCTCTTGTGTAAATTAATTGATTTCTTTTGCCTTGGTTTCTTCACCAATGAAATGGAAATAATAATCTCATTTTTCTCATAAGGATGTGGAAATTAAATGAGTTTAAACACACTAGTATTTTTAAGAGTTCTCAGTACCTAGGAACTAATAAATTATAGCTTTTATTTGCAAATTCTTACCTTTAACATATTATTTGAAGATATTTAACCTTAATAAATAGAATTCTAACAGCCCAGTCAAACAACATGTAGCACCAGAATTTAGGGTTCTGTGATTTATAAAACATATTTTTGGTAGACATTGTGTTCTTTTACATCTTTTTAATAAAGAGCTGAATTATTTATCTCTTTATTATCTGCATATATACACATATGTATTTAAGTACTTATACATCTTTATTAAGCCAAGAAGAAGTGATCTCCTTTAGGAGGAAAAACACACATTCATATGCATTGTCAAGTTTCCTGGGGATCCAGAGTCCCTTTATTCGAATACTTCATTCAGTGGGTCTTGAACTATCTTGTAGAAAGAATGAGGCAAATTGGCTATGTAGTCCAGTGTTGATGAATGGCCTACAAATAGCTTCAATTGAATATTTTTCTTTTCATTATTATATTTTCCTCTTAAATTAGTTTTATAAAGCCAAGGACACACTTTAATGGCATTTCTCTGATTTGAGATTATTGCTTTTATTGCATTTAGATTTTGTTCCCCAAGGGAGTTGCATAACCAACTGCCTTTGCACATTGTGAGCATCTAATCAGTTATAATATGCTAATAAGTTTTAATATGGTGTGGCTTTGTGTTTATGAGCTCAAACCTTATTGTAAATGTCAAAATAATTCAGATCTTAATATATCCCCTGTAGTGATACATTAATAAGGGCCATAGGAGCAAGTACTGTAGGTGGTTATTTCTTAATGGACAAGGATCATTTTGCTATTTGATTTGGAGATCAAAACCCAGAGAGACAATAAGTAGTCAGCATTTTAATTTCAGAATGTGATATTTGCCCTCCCCACAGCAAGGGAGAATTTCCCTTGAACAACCTCATTTATTAATTCTCTATGACAGCACCAAGGACATGATAGTTTTCTTTTTTTAAACTAATGATCATGAAATACATAAATAGATGTATCATATTCATCATTGTAGCTATGTATTATAGTTGCAAGAGTGATCTTTTCCTTCAATAGTCTATCACAACTGCTTTGTAGATAAGAAAATTGAGGTCAAATAGGTTGAGGGACTTTGGACCATGACTGAGTCAAATCTAGAACACATTAATTTGAATTTGAATCCAAATCTAATTTTAACTGAGAGCTTTAGACTCTACTATTTCTAATAATGATTTGAGAAAAGGGGGATAATTGTTGGATTTTATTGCCTCTTAAAAATATTTGTTTTGGAAAATACATATTAGAACAAGTTATATTCACAGACTCTGGAGCTGAAGCTATTTTTTCTTTCCTGATGTGCCAGCAAACTCTTATTCCTTATTTCTGTTCCTTCAAGAACTGAATTCCAGAAGGTAGTCTATTGTTAATCTTCATTAAGATGGAGCTTAAAATACAGTTTAGCATGATATCCTCCAGGTTTACCTGTGTTATTGCAAATGACGGGAATCCCCTTCCTTTTAAAAGCTGGATAGTATTTTATGTGTACATATACACATTTGTTGATTCTTTCATCTATTGATGGACACTCATTGATTCTTCATTGATTTATCTTGCTTACTGTGAATAATATTCAGTGAACACCCGTGCAGATATTCTTTCAACATACTGATTTTCTTTCCTTCAGATATGTAACCAGAAGTCAGAATGTTGGGTCATATGATTGTTCTATTTTAATTTTTTGGGAAACCGCCTTATCATTTTCCAAAATGGCTGGAGTTCCCACTACCAATGTACATTATCGCTGACAAAGTCCCAGGTTTCTCTTTCTGTGATAATATTAGCTTGATTAGTCATCTCATATGTATATCAAAATCTCATATTATATCCCATAAGCATATACAATTATGATTTGTAGATTTAAAATTATATTAAAAATGAAATTTAGCTGACAAACAGTTCAGAGGTGACAAAATTTCAAAAATATTTATATTTTATATCACTACCAAAAGGCAGCACAACTAAGCAGTCTCTTTTGGTTTTTTAAAATTTGATTTTTAATAAAATGAATATATTGGAAAGTATATTGGAGGATCATAGTATTGAACAGGCTAATATAACCTCCTACTATATCATCCCTTGGGTCTTTTAGTGTATGTGTTTATACTGTGACTTAGTGATTCAAGGAACCATTGCTATCATAACAAAGGAAGGATTCAAACAACTGTCTCTGTGACCACATCCATGATATCCTGGTTGAAGAAGCATGTGTTGTTTTTGTGTATTTCCATTTCACCAGTGTTGTGAAGCTAATTTGGGGGGGGGATCTTTTTTTTTCTTTTTTTATGTGGCATTATGCTTTCAGGAAATTTATGAATTAGGCTTGAGAAGTACTGTTTTTTTACAAATCATGGGGTCCTGGACTCTTGCCTCCCCATGCAATCCTTTTGGCCTCAGTATTCTACTATGTAAAATAGGTAAAACATGTTAAGCTAGATTTTGTGCCCTCTCCCCAAGCTCCTGAGTAATACTGAAGTAATATAACATGTGTCTAAGAAAGAATTAGCAAAAGAAATGCGAATTTTCCTTGACCCATAAGATTGACAGGAAATCTCCATGTTTCTCAGTAGCCTAACTTCAATAACAGAAGACTAATGTCTGATTCAGACTATACCTCCTCCCAAATATGTCAGTTTTTCTTAAGCTGGAATGATTCAGCCAGAATATGAACTTAGTCTTTCTGTCTCACAGTTGGTTTTAACATCTAGAATATACTTCATATGGTAGATATGAGGCCTTTTGATGGATGATTATTTCTGATATTTAGAAAACTGGTAGGCTGTCTCTTAAAGATTTGTAGCTGCTCTGATAGACAACAAATTTCAGATGCATTTTCTTATTGCTTAAGTTAAGCATGAGTATATATCAAAATGAAGTGCCAAGTGTTATAGAGTAAAAGGAAAGTGAGATTTTTCTCTTTGTGTGATCTCTAAAGATCTTAAATAAATTGTTTGCAAAACAAATTGATTAAATATAATTTATAACAACCTAAGTAAGATTTTTAAAAAATATACAATAGAGACTTGGGAATTATTTGGAAGTACCTAGAGAGGTCTTTAGTACTTTTAAGCTGAATGTACAACCTTTTAGGGCAAGCAGACTACTATTGAATTTTTTTTATTGTTAATGATGTAAGACTGCTTTATTCAAGCCAGCAGATGACTATTAACAAAGACATTTATTCTAAAGACAGAATAAATACAGAATTAAGTTATTGTGTTTTAAACCAATCCTCTATTCATTTATTTGAAATGAGATTTCCTGACACTATTAATTATTTTCTGTGAGGAAAGATGAGGGGTCTGGAATATTAAGGATTTGGACAAAAAATGTAATGACATGATATTGACTGACTTGGACCTCTGCATTATCTTTCAAACTGAACTCCCATTTCTGAACATTGTAAAGGCTTATTTTGAAGGTAAAGAATACATAAAAGTTTGGAGGATCACAAAGCAAAAAATATTCTCTTTCCATTAGGCAATGCTTAGATTCCATTAAGGAAGATATTTTCTGATGATGTAAAGCACCATATACAACTAGCAGCCGAAAGGCAAACTTTATTTCTCTTACTTTGACTGCTTGTCGTATTTGCAAAAATGTAATTGCTATTTTTCCCAATGTACAAAAATAGAAGTGATTATAATTTTTTTTCTTCATTATTATTTTGATTTGGATGTTAGATATCCCACCGGTTTCCTGTGTTATTTCAGAAATATTCAGAGGTTAAATGATTAGATTCTGAGAGGTATAACCTAATCAGACCATCTTGGTTTGAATGGACTAACTAGGTAGTAACTGTAGACAAGTGGAGCATGGCTGGAAGAGGTGGGTCATTGAGGGTATATCCTGGAAAGGTACATGTTCTATTGCACCTTCTCTCCTTTCCCTTTCTTTTCTTACTGACTACCATGAATAAAGTGGTGCTTCCCCACCATGCGGTGCCGCTAGCTGGAGCCCAGAGCAATGGTGTTGGCCCACCATGGACTAAACCTCTGAAACCATGAGCCCCCAAAATCTTTTCCTTCTCTAATTTTTTCTTGTTGAGGATTTTGGTCACAGTGATATAAAGCTGACGCAATTATTATAAAAGACTTTAAAACACAAATTTTTCCAACTGGCATTGAGAGCTCTCTCAACACTATTTACTCTGGTTTCCTTAGGTTGACTAGTCAACCAGATCACTGCCAGCAGAGAAGCGTATTGTAGTGCTTTTATGGCAGCATGACAAATTCTTTTGGGAGAAGTAACTTATAGTTGTATAAAAGATAAGAGATCAGTAGAGAAAAAACTCCCTAAAAATATGTTAATCAAGTATATAGTACAAAAGGCACTAGATTAGTGTTAGAAACTTTGTTGACTTTGCAATTGAGAGGGAATTAAAAGTTGGTACATATCTTCTTTATGCATTGATATGAGACTTGAAATCTACACTATTTTTAGTCTTTCAAAATCATTCACTGCCTCAATTCAGAGACATTCTTTGTAGAGGCATTGTTCCTTAACAGCTAAACTTTGAAATATGTTTTTGTTGGGAAATGATATTATAGAGCATGTTGTGTTTAGTGTGTAAACTATTGAAGAATGTGTTCTGGTTCTTTATCTTCAGATCCATAGCAAATGTGGGTACTGATACACAAAATCCAAGCAATATATTAAATGCCTTTTCCTTTTAGTGGCAAGACATTTAAGACTGAATTTAGATTTCAGAAATAATAAACAATAGCATGCATATAATATTGAGAAATAAACGAATATCCCTTTATGAGTGTAATGCTGCATGTTTTATTTAGTTTCTTATTGCAAAATTTCTTCTGCCATGCAATGACTTTTTTTGGATGTAGCCTGAGATATTCCATCATGATTAAAGAACAAATACACAAATTCTCCCTCCCCCTGAATAACAAAAACCAATAAACAAATAAAACCTTATACTACTCCTGCTGGCTTGGTCCCTCTGTTGGCTTCCTGTTGCTTGCTTCCTGTTGTTCTTCCCCTAAGCAGACTGTAGGCAGGCTGACCATCTGCTGCTAGGTCACAGCTGCCTCTTCAAAATTATGATCTTGTTTTTCCGTACAATTTCTAAATGCCTGAATATTGCTATATGTTGCTTTTACCACCTGCTGAAAAGCTGACAAAACAGGTCTCTAGTTGGAAACTTTGGTTTTCAGTATTTTTCTAAGACACATAAATCTCACTGCTTATTTTCTAGGCATGTATAATATACCCAGAGTTTTTTCCTACAATCTTCTATATGCTAAACTCAAGTCCCCAAGTAAGTGCTTGAGAACGTTCCCATATTATAGATCACATTAAGTCACACATCTATGGTACTAACTCTTTGTTCTGCCAATGAATGTGAAGTTCTTATAAATATATTTTTAAGTTTTATGTTTTCATTTATCAATATGAAGCTTGGACTCAGCACTTCTGAGTTACAATATGAACATAAGTTTTAAAAGCAGCCAGAAAAGCAATGGAGCATGGGAAGTCTTTGTGTGTATTAAAAGAATATTGCAGGGCAGATCTCCTGAGATAGTCTAACTCTGGAAAAGCTTGCATGGCTCTTTCATAAAAGCTCTCTTTGGTCAAAATCTCTAGGATCCTCAGGTTTCTGGGGAATAGGCTTTACTAATAATGTTGTATAGAAGAAAACCATAATTGTCTATTTTGAGATTTAACATTTTCTCATCTTGTACTTCACAAAATTCAAGGCTATAACACTAAATTTTTATTTGATAAAATCTGAGCTAAAATAGCCCAGAAACATTACATTCCAAAGATCTTTTATAGGAGTAGAGCTTAGAGACTCTAGAACAGCTGCACTCGATAGAAATATAATGATAGACTCCCAGGTAATTCTGAATTTTTTAGTGATCACACACACATATGCGTATATATGCATATATATGCATATATATGCATATATATATATATATATATATATATATCCTGTGTGTTAGAATTACAATGTACCTGTTTCTTTTCATATATATATATATATATATATATATATATATATATGCATATTGCTATCTCTCACTCTCTCTATATATACACCATACACCATGTAATTTTAATAATGTTTTGTTTAATTTCATGTAGCTAAATAATTATTTCAACATAGAATACAGAATTACAATCATTCAAGTGGTACATTACATTCTTTTCTTTGATAATTCAGTATATTTTATACTTACAGAATGTCTTAATTAATATTAGGGATATTTTTAAGCACTCAAAAGCTTCATGTATCTAGTGGCTGCTGAACTGTATAGAGCAATTTGAGAGGTTGACTGTCTATCATATCCCTTATATGCTCCTTTCAAAAAAAAGGAAAAAAAAAAGAAAAGAAAAGAAACAAAAGAAGCTATCTCCAATGTATTTGACTGGGGATAGATGACTTTTGTGTGGTTGAATTCCATGTCAGTAAGAAAATTGTGTTTTCTTTGAAAACTTGGGAGCTATGTACTTGTGAGTTGTAAGATTTCCCTCTCCCAGTTAGGGTGATGAAAATGAGAATTACTTCAATCATCCCAGTAATTACTTTCAGAGGCACTATTTGGGTAATTAATGCCTCTGACAGGATTCAGGCTGTCAGACCATTTTAAGATCATGCATATCCTATGAGACTTGAAATATCTGATCAAATTTTAGGTTATTTACTTAGAGAATTCACTGTGAAAGGATCCAGGGATTTAGCTCATGGGTTGAGTACATGCTTGGTATGAAGGAGGCCCTGGGTTCTATTATCAGCACTACCAAAACAAACAAGCAAAACAAAAACCACAGAGGGTTCACTGTAATAGAAATTGACTTGGTAGGGTGCATTTAAATCAGTCAAGGATCACGCTTTTTTTGCAAAGGCAATTTGTAAATGACAAATTTAAATATAAAATGAAGAGAATGCAATAAGGAGTTAAATAAGGAGTAAAAAAATAAGGAGTAAAAGTAAACTTATTCTATGAAAAGAAAAATACTAAATTTAACGGTGAAATTCCCTTGGAAAACCACACAACTTAACATCTTATTTTTTAAAGTAGCATGACCTCTTTAAAAGCTCTCATCTCATTTCCAAAAGGAAATAGAAAATCAATGAAAGCATCAACAAGTAAAGTAAGCCAGGTGCTTCAAAAAGGAAATAGAAAATCAATAAAATACCCAGCAAAGTAAGTTCTATGGTAACATTTGTAAAGGAAATTAATATACAGTAGAAGGAGAAAGTGTGTGTGTGTGTTTGTGTGTGTGTGTGTGTGTGTGTGTGTGCGCTTGTAGATAAAATTTAAAGAATGACTCAATGTTAAAAACATTACAGAAGAGTTAATCCCATAGAGAGTTCATGCTGTGTTGTTTTCTTGGTTTGCTTTTGAAGCAAAGGACTAGAATAAAGATTAATGAAGCATGATATAATTAGTTATTGGATACTTGATTGCAACTTAGATTGTATTTATTCCTACTGATCTTTCTCATTCTAATATTTTACTTGGATTGAGTTTTGATGAAAAACTAGGTATAAGAGAGCGAAATCTAAAAATTTCATTCTCATTGATCTTTCTACTATTCAGAACCATTCTGTCAAAATGTTACTTTTGGATATTTCTTCAGTTTAGCAACAGCATAAATCTTCCTACTCTTTCATCCACATAATTTTAAATTTTTTTTTAGTTGTCGATGGACCTTTATTTTATTTATATGCAGTGCTGAGAATTGAACCCAGTGCCTTGCACATGCTAGGCAAGTGATCTACCACTGAGCTACAACTCCAGCCCTCATCCACATATTTAAAGGACACAATGTCAGCTAGCTTTCCTAAGACTCCATATATTTATAGAATAAGGCTTAACTTATGAATAAGAATCTAATTCATTTAAAATAGCTTTTAATCTACATAATTTATAATGACTTTTAAATTACCTCTAGATATTATTAGATGGTAAAACCTTTAGGATTATGAAATTGCATTCTGAGTTTAATGTAGATAGTATTTTAGTTACTTTGATACTATAGGATGGGCAATAAAATTAATGTATCCTGAAAAGATTTTTTAAGATTCTCATTTTAATGAGGAAATGGAGAAATTAAGTTTTAGAGATGCATTCACCTTTTAAAATAAACTTTTCATTTTAGAATAGTTTTTATAGAAACATTTTGAGGTAATACGGAATTTCCATACCTTACACCCACTTCCCATATTATTATCATATTACTATGATAATTTGTAAGAATAAATGGACCAATAGTGACACATTATTCCTTTAAAAGTCTAAACTTTATTCAGATTTTCTTAGTTTTTATCTAATATTGTTTTTTTCTGTTCCAATATTCCATTCAGGCACCATGTTACCTTAGTGGTTATAGTTCCTCTTGGGCAGAACTATTTCTTAGACTTTCCTTGTTGTTGATGACGTTTGACAGTTCTGAAGATTATTGGTCAGATATCCCATAGATTTTCCCTCAGTTGGGATTGCGTGGTGTTTTTCTCAGTTACAATGAGATTGTGAGTTAGGGAGAGGAAACCATAAAGTGCCATTTTCATCCCACTACATTGAGGGTATTTGCTATCCACATGAATAATCCCTGTTGATGTTAACTTTGATTACCTGGCTGAGAAAAGTGTAGGGAATGTTTCTTTCATGTAAAATTATTCTGTTCTTTCCCCCTTTTCACACTACTGTTTAGAAATCAGTCACAATGTGTATAGCCCACATTTACAGAGTGGGGAGTTCTGTTTCACTTCCTTGCAGGTGGGTTATCTACATAAATTGAAATTTTGCATTGGAAATTCATTGCTGTTTGTTGGTTTTCAACGCATGTACTTGTGAACATATATTTTGTACTTTGGGATTTACTCTTACTCTATGTTATTTATTTTATTTCTCAAATTATTTCAGCTTTGTCTGCTGTGTCCCTTTGACAGTCCATATCATTATGTCGGTGTGTGCTTTAAGGTTTGAGTGTCTTACTTTCTGGCAGTACAAGATGCTCTAGCATTCTCTTACATATTTTCTACCCCAAGTCTAAAATCTGCAATTTTCCCAGAGAACACTCTTCCCTGTTAATTCAGAATGGTTATGGAAACCAAGATTTAGGGGCTTCATAGACTACTGGGTGCCACTGTTTCTAGGATTCTCTGTTGGCAGAACAGAAAATGTAGACATGTCCTTTATTTATTTTTTAATCTCTGTTTTCCTGTAGGTTTAGGCTCTATGTTAGGCACAAAGATGGTGTATTATTATTACCCTCTATTTGTGTGCTGCTTGTTTTAATGAGATGCTACTTACCAACCCTTTGTAGGAACCTTGTTTTTTGGGTAGAGTCACAATTTGTCTGTTTGTTGTCTTAAATGGTGACAGACAGTCCTATTTGAAATAATGGCCATTTAACATACAAAGGATAATGACAGATATTCATATCTGTTTTTATAAATGAAAACACAAAAGCAAATTTGCCTAAACTGTGAGGTGAAGTTCAAGAATGGATAAATCATTTTAAACTAATAAACACTTCATAAAGTCAAATTTTTTCACCTTGAGAGTTTTCAGAAAACAAATTTTAATCTAACTCATGTTGTGCCATGTACAATTTTGCTTACTATGATATGGGGTTGCTGCTTTACCAAAGGTAAATAATCATGCCTCATTTTTCACAGCATACTTAAACTAATCTATGAAGTATCATTCCTCACACGACGATAGTTATTTATTTAAATTGTTTCACAATTTTTTATCTTTGGTAAAAAAAAAAAAAAGAAAAGAAAAGAAAAGAAAAAGTCAAAATCCTAGTGTCTTACTTCTGTAAGGCCAATTTGTATGTGTCTTTTCATTCTGACACCTAGGATGACAGAGTAGCTTCCATGTGGCTAATAAAGTTCTCATGATGATGAAGGGATGGCATCCATGCAAGACAGGCTGAGATCACTGCAATCACATGTAAACCTTCTGCTTGGATGTAGAAAGTGTCATTTTGTGCACTCATTCTCTGGCTATAGTCCATCTCATGAGTCAGAAAGGGCTATATACTCCTTCTGTAGGAGGCACATGAAAGTCATGTAAAAACTGATAGGGATATAGACACAAAACATGGAAAGTAGGCGAAGAGTTGAAAAAATTGTCCACCTCCCAAACTATTTATATTTGGGATCATGTTTAGCTGTATATTTCTGGAAAACCTAAGGAAAAAATGTGGCTCAAAATAAGATGGAAGGTAAGCCAAGGGTGATGACATAGCCTATAATCTCAGTAACTGGGGAGACTGGGGCAAGAAGATCCCAAGTTTGAGGCCAGCCTCAATAATTTAGTGAGACCTGGTTTCAAAATGAAAATGAAAAGGGCTGGGGATGCAGCTCATTTGTGTAGTACCCCTGGGTTCAATATGCAGTACTGCAAAGAGAAAAACAAATATCAAGGTAGAAGTTTATTTCTGTTTTGTTCACAAAAGTTCAAATAAGTGACTGATGGTCAGTATACTAATCGAGGACTGAAGCTCTGTTTACCTTGTCTCTCAGTTGTGTGGGACTCATGGTTTAAGACAGTTCCAGGGACTAGTATGAAGGAAGAGGTTGAAAAGGATATGCACTTTTTTTTTCCCTCATAAGGATCTAGAAAACTGCTGAAAAACAATTTTATGTATCTTTCACTAGCCAGAATACAGCCATATCCCTATATTTAAAAGTGCCAGATAGCATCATAAATACAGTCTTTATTCTTAGTGTCAATTTGTTTAGTTAAAATTTTTATTATTATGAAAGATGTAGAGAAAGAGTTGGCAAACTTTTTTGAATTAATCAAAGTCAGGAGAGTCAGTGATTTAGGGTAATCAAAAAAGAACAAATAATAAGCAAGAATATGTAAAAGAAATCCATAAAATAATAGTTCATAGTACAAAATGCAATGAAATAACAATAGACTTTGACAGAAGAGATAGATGCTTGGAAGATGGAAGTAACTGTTTTTGAAGAAAATAGTTACAGATCAAGTTCTCAAAATGTTAAAGTTTGGTATTTTTTTTGTGCTATTGTCAAAATAGTGATCCATTTTAGTAATCTTAAGTCAACTAAAAACTTCCCTGAACTTGTTTCAGTTTTTCTTAGCATACTTAATTTTTATTTGTTTTAAGAAGTTTATTTCCTCTGGTATCTAATTAAATTAATAAGAAAGGATCTGTGAAATTCCTGAAGTAGGCTTAGCTCTTCAGGTATTTTCTAAATAAATTAATAGACTTGAAAATCAGAGAAGAGAGGAGAAGTTAGGTAGAAAACTGCATTATGTGCTCTGTATAGCTAGGGAATTTAAGGATGTACTACATGCCAAGACATTGATTAGGATGGTGACTATGAGTACACCTTCTAATAAAGGCAAGCAAATGTTGGTTTCAAAATAAAAGTAGCATATTAGAGCTCATAGGAATTTTATACTGAGAATTTCATTTATAATGTTTTACTTGGTAGAATTTTTATGTGCATAGCTACATATATATGTTCCATGTCTATGAGACTTTTGCTTCAATACTATTTCCTCATCGTTTATAAATGCTTTTAAACTCAGATCTTAGTATTTCTGAAGTGTTTGGGGATATCTTTAAAGTAAGTGTGTGTGTGTATGGGTGGTGTCTTGTGTATTTTAAATGGTTTTTGAGAATGTCATTTCTACTTACTTCTTTTAAATAGAAGTATGATTACTAGGAGAACCAAAACAATCATCAGGTTAATTTTAAAAACCATTTATTTATTATGTTCACCCTTTCTCTTTTAATTTTTTAAGTATTATTTTACTTTAGCATGTTATATGAATGCAGAAAAATCTAGAATTATCCATTTGGGACCTTTAGAATGGCAGCATCAAAGGAATCCAGGGAAATATATTCTATGAACATTTAATAACTCCACCATAATGACTTAGTGAATATTTCCACGCTTATACATTATGAAATACAGCATTGGGACCATAGTTGAAAAGGTTAAAATCATAAAAATTGAAAAATATATGATATTCAGATATCTATATTACAGTTATGTGAGATACCTGGTTCTAGATTGATAGAGCTGGGATGATTGGGATTATTTAAATATTGGTACCTTAGTTTTTAATAAGGATAGTCTAAAAAGTGATTATTCAGTATTATAGATGACCATATAATTTGTGTTTTTGACTTTTGTTGTATATTATTGGGGATTGAATCCAGGGCTTCACACATACTAGGCAAACACTCTTCCACTGATGTATGTACCCAGCCCAAGATGGCCATATAATTCTAAATGCTTTTAAAATTCTCAAGCTCAATTAGCAGCATATCAGTGTGTGAAATACTCTTAGTAAGCATTGTTATAAACTCATGGTCTGTGTTTCAAAAATAGCTTGAATGAATTCTTTTCAACTACAAGTGTTTCAACAGTTTTCTTTTTTGCTTCTCTGACAAAGGCCTTTGGAACTATCAGCCTCCCTCCACCTATTTTCTTTTAAAAGCTGTGATCAGGAAAATGAGAATTTCTCTGCTCCTTTGATTCTGTGGTTGATGGCAGCATTTATAAGGTATATAGCATGTAGGATTGTTCCAAATTCTTTCCCATAATATCCTTTTTTGCCAAATAGTTTGACTTTGCAAAAACACTGCATTATTGGAATCACGCCCAATATTAATCTTTCCCCAACTTTAAATTGAGGAGGCAAATTTGTGGAATAATGCTCAGGGCCATTTGCAGTTCAAAGTACTTTAGATCTTCCATCCAGCCCCACAGATTCTAAGCCTCTGCCACAGTTTCAGCAGCATACTCTGCTTTTTTGACAGCAGGAATAGCTCTTTGGCCCACTTTCTCTTCTAAACTTTAGTTAAACTTCAAACTCTTTTGCTTTTTTTCCTTTTTTTGCTAAAGCTAGTGATCACATGCTGAGTAAATAATCTATAGCCCATGATCTGCTATCCTGTCAGGCTTGTTAAACAGACTCTAAACCCCCAATGTGGGAAACCTGCCTGATGAGCATTCCCAGGTAGGTCTCCTAACTGCCTCCCCCACTGGTAGCCATCACCATCGCTTCCATACTTGCAGAACTCCCTCGCAGCACACTGACTATATTTGGAAGAACTAATTGGTGGTTCTGGTGTCTTTGTTAGGAAAAAGTGACACTTTTTGAAGTTAATAAAAATCTCTTCAGCTACAGCCTTTTATCAGATGTAACAAAACATTGTTTGAACAAATATGCTCTCAGTAGTAGTGACAGTTCGTTTCTGCTTTTCCTAGCCATCAACATCTTAGGAGAGAAAATAGTAGGAGAAGTTCCTTAAAGGCATAAAATTAGTTTCTGAATATGACAGTTTTTGATAGAAATTTCTTTTCAAATCGATAACCCAATTAATTTAGGTTCCCATTGGATCTTATTAGCATTTTTATAATGCATACTTAATATCTTTTTTCAATTTTTCTTAAGCAACCATGAATATATATTGTGATTCTGTTCAAATATTTTTCATTATACCATTGACTCTTTTGGAGGGAAGAAGTATATTTATGGAAGATCACAATTAAGAAAGTGATTTTCGTTATTCAGGTTTTACATCCACATAACTAAAAGAGTTTCTCTTTTGTGCTTATTAATAGAATTTTCTGGAAAGGCAATGGGGGATGGTGGGGGGGAAATGAAGTATTATACTTTTGGGAAATATTTTATCTGAACTCTAGTACAAGTAGGCTGTAAAAATTTGTTGCTCACCATTTGTAAATGTTAGCATATGTGTATACTTTTTCAGTGAAAAACACCATGTATTGCAGACAGTGTAACATCAAGCAGTGGCAGGACTCACTTATTTCTCTCCTCTGATATTAGTCATCTATTCTCCAGTCACCTGGGTAACACAAACCTAATCAAAATAGATCGTAACTTTAATCTTTTTTTAAAAAAAGGAACTTGGATGCTACTATTGATTATATTATAATGCTTTACTGTTAAGTATGATTTTGACAACATGGGAAGATGTAAGTGTCAGGTCTGCCTATATAAATCTATCTGCTATGCTATTTTCCAGGAGTTTAATTTTCTTTTTTTTTTGAAAATTTACATTTTTAAAAATGGGAGTAGGAAATATTAAGTGATCTTATTATTTTGTTTTGTTTTTAGCTTAAAGAACTTCTAAATCCTATTCATCAGATGTTCAGCGTATAATCAAAAGTGATACATGAGACCAATGAGTGTGAAACTGCTATTTTAGTAGTATATATATTAATCTGGTAAAGTTAATAAGAATAAAGATTGATGTCCATCTGTTTTATGAGAGGCAATATTTTTAAAATATGTATACTAATAAAGTGTGTTAGTGTTAAAACCTCACCTTTTTCTTTGTTTGCATAAATATGTCAAAACAAGTATTAAATGAAATAATGTACAGTGTTCAGTTGATTAAAGATCAGTAACTCAACCTGACACTTGATTTTAATGGTCAAAATTTCAATTTATTACCTTTTTATAATCTCAGTAAAATTTGCTAATCTTCACAAGTATTCTGACTATTCCATATAATAGAAATGATTTGTTTTGAAGTGTTAAGTGTAAGAGTACATCATGATGAATTGTTATGGTTAGGATATGAAGTGTCCCCAAAAGCTATTGTTACTGCAGAAACAGTCAGAGATGGAATGATCGGATTATGAAAATTCTAACCTCATCAGTCTGCCCTAGCTTGAATGAATTTACTGAGTGGTAAATGGCTAGAGGAGGTAGGTCACTGGAGCCATGCACTGGAAAGGTACCTCTTCCTTGTGCCCAGCTCCTTCTGGACCTGCCATGTTCCCCACTGGGCCCTTCCACCATGATATGCCGTCTCACCTTTAGCTCAGGGCAATGGGGTCAGCTGTCTCTAAACTAAGACCTCTGAAACTGTGGAGGGAAATAAACTTTCCCTCCTTTTAAATTGTTCTTGTCAGATATTTTGGTCACAACAATACAAAATCTGACTAAAACATGTACCCTATGTAAGATCTTTGTTACTATGAAATTTTTCTCAAAGAATTAAGGTTTTAAAATACTCTTTATTTTATTTTTGTTCTTGTTCAGACTAAATACCAAAACATGTATTAAGTTAGAATTACATATAGATACTTACAATTGGGAATTTAAGTCTTATTGGGTTTCTGGTTAACTTTTTCTCTGCTGTGACCAAAAGACCTGCCAAAACCATTAGAGTAGGAAAAGTTTATTTGGGGATCATAGTTTTAGAGGTCTCAGTCCATAGAGAACTGGCTCCATTTCTCAGAGCCTGAGGTAAGGCTGGACATCATTACAGAAGTATGTGACAGAGGAAAGCAGCAGGAGATAAGGGATCTAGCAAGCAGAGAGCTCACTCAGCTCAACAAGGACAAAATATAAACTCCAAAAGCATGCCTGAGAGACTCACCTCCTCCAGTCATACCCTACCTGCCTACAATTACCACAAAGCTAATCCCTACCAGGGGATTAATGCACCTTTAGGTTAAACATTTTATAACCCAGTCGTTTGATGTCTAGACTTTCTGCATTTTGGGGGCACAAAACATTGGGGTTAAAATAGGGTTTGGCAATTTTTTTTTGTAAAGCTTCAGAAAAATAAATATTGTACACTTTGCAGGCCACATGGTCTCTGCTCCAACTACTTTGTTGCAGTAGTGAGAGAATTGCTATTGACAATGTATGAATGAACTGGCATGGATGCATTTAATGAAACTTTACTTACACAAACAAGATGTGAACTGGATTTGGTTTATGGGATATAGTTTGCCAACCCTTAAATTAAAATATACTTTGAGAAGCTAAGCACATACATTAAATGTAAATGTTTATGTTTTTTTTTTTTTTGGAAAAGATATTTTTTCCAAAACTGAAATGTCTTAGCAGTTGAAAGATACAAGTTGCTTACTCCTAAACTCCATTTTTAGGAAATAGATTGTATTTATATCTCTTTTCTCACAAATAGGGTTCTGGTGGTAATTAAAATTGAAAGCTGTGCTAGTGCATCAGAGTTTCCCCATATCAGTGTTTAATTCTTTTTCTTTACATGGTGGATGTGGAATAGAATATTATTTGTATAACACACTTAAAAATGTGAATGAAGCTGCTCATAAATGATGGAAACAAAACTCCAAATTGTTAGATTCTTTCCACTGTTCCCAGGATGCTTAGAAGGATGTAAACCACTCTCCTGAACACCATAGTTAAAAGTTTTGCCTTAGATGGAGTAACTTGAGAATTTTTTAAAGTAGAGGATGGAAACAGGAAAACAAACGGACAAAAACAAGAACAACAACAACAAAATCCTAAAAGGGAAACTAGAGATTTGACTTTCTAAAAAAATTTTTTAGTTGTAGGTAGACACGGTATCTTTATTTTTATTTATTTATTTTTTATTTAATGCTGAGGATATAACCTCTATTCCTACTTGTCATCAATTCATTTATTATTCCCCCCCCTCCCTCCCTTCCTTCCTTCCATCTGCCAGTTCTTTGAAGACTTGAGTTCCCTCAACTTCCCAAGAAAATGAAAGTTAAAAACATTCTCCAGGAATTGCTATAGTCTCCTGAGAGGACACAGTATGCTATCTTGGTGTATGCAGTAGACCTAATTTGAGAGATCAAGGTTGTTATTCAAATTCTGCCTTCAGTGTTTTGGTGACTTTAGACAATTCATTTAAACCCATGAGTTATTCATGTCCATTTTTATAGAGAAACTAGGAAAAACAACATGTTTCCTGAAGTTTTATTCAAGATTAATATTTTCATATTATATCCACGTTTTAAAATCTGAGATGAGGCTCTTTTTCTGGAGTATTCCCTGTTCTGTGAGACTTTTCCCATCGTAAATTGTTACTTATTTATAAAATAACAATAGCAATGATCTCAGCTGCTTCTAGAAGAAAACGAGCTCACTTTCTTCTAGAAATATGTAAAAACATTGTACATAGCATCTCTTCATTAATCCTCAGAAACTTTATTGGTCACAGAAAATTTCATAGGCTGCTGAAACAAACAAAACAAAATTTCAGTGGCTTGCCAACTAGGGATGTATTTCTCACAAACACTTCAGTTTTTTGATTGAGGTGACCATAGATCAGTGACTGTCTGCTACAAGCATTAAAGGAACCAGCAATTTTTACCTTGTGGCCTCCAGAGATGAAGGAATAGGAAACAAAGCTGGAAGATTGGGATGAGGCTTACAACACTTTTGTTTACATTCCTTTGACTCAGGGCTCTACATAACTTTAAGTGTGGCTGGGATGTGTAATCTAGCTGTTTGCAGAGAGGAAAAGGAAACAAGCCTCTGAGGATAAGCAGTGTTTTCTCTTCCATAGCTGCGAAAACAGGCTTTGTAAGCAACTGATGTTTGTATGTACATGTGCTTCCTACTTGGTGAATGCACTGCCAGATCATCTTGTCATACTCAAGGAGAAACACAGGGGGAAAGTATGCAGAAACCTCAGAATAAAATTAACTATAATCCCTGAAATCTGAGAAATCACCAGAACACTGGTAACAGATAGGACAAGCTTGGGTTTGATTTGAAAACTTCCAAAGACAACAACCATTAAAGAATATATTGTAGATAAAATCATGTTTAATTGTAGAGATTTTACAGACAGGTTTTCATGTCAGCTGCCAGAGCACTAAGTGTTAGAAAACAAGTCTTCTATAATAGAATGAATCAAAATGGTTTAAAGATGAACACAATGATTAACAAGTATGTATTTGATTTAAAAGATCCATACATTGGTACATACATACACACATGCCCAGGCATATTCTATACCCCTATGCTTTCTCATGCTTTCAAACTCTGTGCTCATATGAAGAATTCTTTCTTATATATTTTCCTTTCCCCCTAACTTCAGTATTTATGGTGAATGATAAGCACAGAGGTTATCAGAAACATTTTTGAAAATGATGAAGGTAAGCAATGAAACAAAGTGTTCTTTTTTATTAAGGTTACAGTTTGTGAGCTACTTCTAGTAACCCTGTTATTTTATATGAAACAAATGAAAATAGCACCAAATATATACAAATGACACAGGTTATTACTTCAAATTATTTTATTTTATAGATTATTAATTCAGATTATTTAATGTTTGAATGATGACATATTATTTCTTCAGAAGTATTATATATTGTAGGACAGCTGGCCATCAAAACTTATTAAATTCTCCAGTCCAAAGCATAGGATACAACTCATTTGTTTTATCTCTATATGTGTTATTTAAACCGTTTTCTAGTGGCTAGATATTGTCACTGGGATGTGTGGATCTTAACAATGAACTAAGCATTACATGATTTTCTAATAATCTGTGACTGTTTCATAACATTTATGCCATAGGTTATCAGAAAATGGTATTAATGTTCTTTCTCAAAATAACATTCATAAAACTCTCAAATTGCTTTTTAGCTCAACCTTTTATTTGATACATTCAGATAATGCTTATTGGAGTTTTCTTTTGTCAAAATTGAGACATTTGAGTTTACCCTAAGCTGTATCAGAAAAGTAGGGCAGCTTTTATATCCAAGAGACATAGGGATATAAAAACAGTACAGTGTGCCTCTTTGTCACTGTATTCATCATCAGCTCCTTCTTCTAACTTGCACACTCACAGGTGTCTCTGTCCTCTTCCCTAATGTGGCCCAAACATCTGGGGCAGTGCTTGTCACCTACTAGTGATTTTCTATCTCTCATATATGTAGATGAGAAGCTACTGGGAACATTTCTGAGAACTACAGATGTAAGCAATGAAACAAGTTTTCCTCTATATTTTTAAGGGTACACTTTGAGAGCTACTTCTAATAATCCTGTTAATTTGTATAAAACAAATGCAAACAGTATCAAATATATATGATATCACTGGGTCAGGTGTGCCTCTCTCTGTTTCTACTAATATATTCCTTTAAAAATACACATAAAGGAATTTATGTATGAATAATTTACTAGCCTCTAATTCTAAATTAAAATATGAATCTAAATACAAATATTACCTTTTTGGACTTTACATAGAATTAGTCTTTTTGTTCCTCACAACAACAGCAAATGTGTCACCCCAGCTCTGTCCTACATTTAGTTAGTTAATAGCTCTGACAACTACAGGTTGTCTTCATCAAAGTTACACCCTGGCTGCTGAGTTTGAAGATCTCAGATTCAGCAATCTTTTATTCTTCTAATTACCAGACTCCTACTGTTGAACCAACTTTCTAAGTATTTACTTACTAATGTACCACATTCCAAATTAGTTTGAAAAAAAGACAAATCTTTCTTTATGAAGTCTTCTCAAATCCTTTTGGAAGCCAGGTAAATATAAGCAAATTCATATGCAGTTGAATTTTACTTTTATTTCCACTTCATTTATTTGTGTTTTTGCTAAGAAATTTGTTTTTCATTTAAAGTGTGTCAAGATTGTCCAATTTCAAGGAAGTGTAGCATTGTGCACATCTCATGTTTCCTCATTTTCCATTAATTTTAATGAAAATGTAAATTAGTTTAATAAATAAACACCAAGAACATTTTTGAAGGGGATGGTACTGGCAGAAAATACACCAATTTAGAATGCAAACAGGGAGATAACTTGAAGGCTTTGCTTTCTCCAGTTTCTTTAATACCGTTTGTCTCATTCTAAGCTTCTTCCCCCTAAAACACTGTCTCCCTTAGGTGACTGAATGACAGCTGGTATAACCCTACCTTCCATAGTACAAGTTCTGACACAGTCACTGACATACTCTACAGTAGTAATTTTCAACCTTGCAGCATGAAATCCAAAATCAGTATGGTTGATTAAACCATCTTTATTATTATTATTATTTCTAAAACCAGAACATTATAGTATAGGATGGAATGGGTTAGACTAGACTAGTATGAAAGAGAGTTTGAAATATCAGGATACAGCTATGTAGTTAGGCTAAGGCACTGCTTCATTAAATAATTGCTTGAGTTGATTAATATATATGTATCATGGAGTTAACAAGGAGAATGTTGCTCTTAACAAAAAAACCTATGAATATGGGCTTTAACATTTCCTTGAACTTCCTGAAATTATATGTATATTAGTGGTTATATATATTTCATATATACATGATTATATATACAGAAAAAACATGGTACAAATGTGTAAATATACAGTATATGCATAGACATGTCCATTCTTGTTAGAAAAGTTTATGACTGGGAGTGGTTGTGCCCACCTGTAATTCCAGTGACTTGGGAGGCTGAGTTAGGAGGATCACAAGTTTGATGTCAGCCTCAGCATTTTAGCCAGACCCTGTCTCAAAATAAAAAATAAAAAGCGTTGGGGATGTGGCCCAGAGATATAGCACCCCTGGGTTCAAGTTTCTGTACAAAAAGGAAAAAAAAGTTTATGAATCAGAAATTTCTAGGGGTAATTGGTATCCAATAGGCTTTGGCTCCTTTTTATACCACAGAAAATCATATTTTGCTGGTTTATTTTTGAGAAAATATTAAAATAATTTTTGAACTCTATGAGCTTGCAGGAAAAAAAAACTTATTAAGGTAATGCCTTCCTTGTGACTTAAAATTCAAGAACTTGTTGGATATCTTTTATATCTATTTCATCTCATTGAACCTGAGAGATTTTCTGATTTATAATTAACATTAATTTAAAAATATATATTTATATTTAGGTGAAGATGGACACAATACTTTTATTTTTTATTTTTATGTGGTGCTGAGGGTTGAACCCAGTGCCTCACATGTGCTAGGTGAGCACTCTACCACTGAGCCCCAAGCCCAGCCTGAGACCCCTATAATTTAATGTGAATTTTTGAAGTCCTCGATATTGGACATAGTTCTAGTTGATTTTATGATCCTTACATAAACTGTGGTAGGGGAGGATTTATCATCCCCATATGAGGAAACAGAGGCTCAGTGAGTTTATGTCTGTTCATTTGCACACACACACTCACCAGCCTGGAACCAGACAAAGCTGGATATAGAATCTATGTCTTCTCAATATAAGATCAATGTGTTTTCTGGGATGCATGTGAAATAAATGGGTTTCTAAGGGAGGAAATACTTTCATTGTGGCTGTCATGCTTGTTGCACATTCCATGTTTAGGTTGTAATTATTGCCACTCAATCAGGTGGGTGCACCGCTCCACTTCATACCCCACCTCCAGGGTATCTGTTAGTTTATTGTGGAACTAGTACACATTCAAATGTAAAAAGGAGCTCCGCTAGAAATTACTATGATCCCCCGAAAATCTGGTTAGATGGCTACCACAAATGACCCTGAAGTGTTTTGTTGATTCTCTTTAGGATGTCTTCGAGCTATAAGAAGAGCAAAGCTTTACTTGCATTTTCTGGTTTTATTATTTGGATAACTCATTTTGTAATGTATTTATATGTGAACTTACTAGTGCAATTCTATAGTTTTCTTCTGGTGAAATGTGTCCTAGTTTCAAGATGTCTTAATAAAATAACCTTAAGAAATCATAAAAGAATTAGCTACCTGTAAATACTTGATTCATTGACATATGATCATTGTATCCAAGAATTATTCTAACTTACAGTATAGATGTTTTAGGAAATTACTGAATGAGTTTAATTAGGAATTCCATATAATTTTCTTCATTAATTTTAAAGATAATATGAGTCATTATCATATTGAGGATAATTATTGGAGTAAAAAGAAAAGGCTTGATTCTTGGCTATGTGATTCAATAACTTCAAAATTTCAGAATAACTAATTTATGTCTTAAATCCTGATTGTTCTCATTTATAAAAGTATAAACTAGTTTCCTCTATAACTACTTTGGAGAAATGCTATAAATACTAAATAAGATCGTATGCAAGATCTTTGGAAACCTTAAAGTACTTATAAAATGTATGTGTATATGTTGTATATGTATATTTACAAATATGTGAAGCTTTTATGTCTTCTTTCATATACATTAAAGTTTGAATTCTTTTCATATATAGTAGAATTTTAGCTCACACACTTTACAACTTAAAATAAACATATACAAATTCCCCTAATAATTATTTTAAAAACCCATCAAGAATAACTTACTTCATGTGGATGTGTTCTAAAAATGTCCTGAAGATGGCACAATAAGTACATTTTGGTGGAAACATTATGAAAGTAGAGGTTATATGAAAAATATATTTGAGGTTAAAATACTAAATTTAAAATAAGCCTTTTCTAAGTTTGTGGAAAAGAAATTTTCTGAGCCTTTTAACCAATGCCCATTGTTTTAATGTTACAGAAATCATTTGTTTGATTGTGCCTTCAGGAGTACTACAAACAGGTAGCTAGTCAGAAAACCGATATAGTCAGATGTTACTGACAAAAGTCAGGTTAGTTTATGTTGTACAGTTTTATCAATAAATTTACCCTTGCAATCGTAAAACATCTGATAAGCTCATCTGTTATCTTCTGCATAATGTACAATCTGCATCTAAATGCCAGTTTTTATTAGACACATTATGGGGATAAAACCTGGCAGAGAAAAGAAATTAGTTGAAAAATAACAGTTTTATTAAAATGTAAAATTTGGTAGGACTTACTAATAGAAAAGAAATATTTGCAAGTTTCATTATTTCTGTGGGATCAAATGCTTATGTTTTTAAAAAATATACTACATTATGCCAGCTGTATATTCCACAAAGCTAAAGTAGAATGTATGAAACTACAGATAGTAGAAAAATGGGTTCCTTGGGAAATACATGGTGTGAAAATATATCTGCTGTGTTTGAGTATGAGAGGTCATGGCTTTCAGCCATTTCTTTAACTTGCCTGTTTCTACATGAATCACACATATATTAAACACTTAGTGTTCATAGTGTAAACTTTTGCCTATTAAGAGTTTAAAATCTGAATATGATCCATAATATATTTACATGTATATACATAAAATATTAAGCACAAAGTTATATAGGGATTTATTGTGAACCCATTATCCATATAAACTCTCTTGCAATGTGTTGAATAAGTACATAAATTAAAAATTACTTCTTACAAGTAGATTCATTTGTGACTGATTGGAGGGAAGAAGTAATATTTTTTATTGATGTTGGCAAGCTGTCTCTCACAGGAAGGGAAATTCTTTAACTTAGTTGTTGAAAACTGAACTTTAGCTCCAAGAAGTCTTCCATTTGATAAGATTAGAATTTAATGATTTATTATTGTATTCTGACAGTACTGAAAACCTAGAGGGTTTTAGGAATTTTGACGATTCTGACTAATTATAAATTTATTCTGTTCTATGTCAATATTCTAAGACCTCTAGAATTGTTTTTGACAGGAAAAGTGATGTAACTTTGGCCATTAGTAAATCATAGAAATGTCAGTATAATCTTTTCAGTTTAGATGGATTGTTAAAAAATTAAATTGATATGAAGTAGAGCATTTGGAGCTTTAACAGCTTATAAATTAGGAACTGAAAATCTTGACATTGGTCTTGAAATTTTTTCTTGTGGTCTGTTTTTTTTTTTAATTTTTTTTTTAGTTGTAGTTGGACACAATACTTTTATTTTATTTATTTATTTTTATGTTGTTCTGAGGATCAAACCCAGTGCCTCACACGTGCTAGGCAAGTGCTCTACCGCTGGGCCACAACTCCAACCTGTTGTGTTTTCTTTTTGAATAAACTGTTTGCTTATTTGAATATTTTAGTAGACTTTTATGTTCATAAATCTTAAATAATGAAAGTAGAAATATAAGTGTAGAAAATTATATATGTTATGCTTACAAAGAAATTGTCATAAGTTATCAAGGATCAGTTAATGGTTCAAAATGTCTAAATACTTTCCAGTTATCAATAATGCTTCAATTTTTTGTATGTCAATATATGTTTATAAAAAAAGGGAGGCTTTTTTGTATGTGCTTGTGCATAGGCAGAACATTTCAGAAAGCCAGTGACCCTTACCCATCTCTCCACTCTGTATCCTGATCTTCTTCTAATGCCTCACTTTGAACCATTCAGGTTATTTTGACCATGTTCATATAAAGAGTCAATCCACATATTCCTGAATATACTATACCACTTCTGTTAAATTTTAAAAACAATCCATTCATACATTTGTCTAAGTGATCTTCTTTAGTGTGCTTTTCACTGTTTGTCTTCATTTAAAAAGAAATTTATCTTAAATTGATTAAATTTAGCAAAATGGATAAACACATGAAGCAAACAAGAAATAAACCGAGAGAGAGAAAGAGAGAGAGAGAGAGAGAGAGAGAGAGAGAGAGAGAGAGAGAGAGAGAGAGGGAGGTGTGGAGAGAGGAGGGAAAAAGTGAAAAAGAAATCCTGCTATTTTTAGTTTAATCTGACAGAATCTCAGAGTTAGTCCATTGTTTGAAAAATTCTCAAAAGAATGTGATATCTTATTTTATAAGAGTATGGCTTTCAGTCATAATGTTCATATTTCATTGGATTTGCTCATTTATTTCACTGTAGAGTATTATTTTGTAAACTTGTCAAAGTTGTAAAATGCTTCTGTCTTGATTTAGCATGGCCAATAGTTGTTAAAATGGGTTGATTAGGACCTTTTCTTTCACAATAGTTCCAAACAGTTTATTAATATGTTTAATAAATTCTGAGATTTGCAGTCTAGATCCTGTATTTCAGAGAACTGTTGTGTGTCAACCCAAAGAAGATTCATGGATCCATCTATGTTGAAAGTATCAATAAATATTTGTGAATATAAGGTTGATCTAATGCTCAGAATTAATGAAAACTAGTGGAAATAATTCAGAGGACACTGATTTGGAGTGGTGATATTTTATTATAATTAGTTGTTCATATTTTTCTAGTTGCATAGATTTTGAAACTTGATTTTCTCGTTATAACATAGGAGATAGTATTAAATGAGATCAAGTCATTTATCACTCTGAATAAAATCATGTTTGTTTTCTAGTAGCATGCTTTCATAAAACATTGTTCTTCAGGGATCATAGAAAAAACACATATAACAACATTTCAGACATTTGAAGAAAGAACGTAGTAAACTTCAAAGTATTAGAAAATTTACTACCTTTCCTTTATTTTTATCATTTGCTCTGAAATTTTATAAAAGATAGTTATTACTGTATTTGAAAACTTTTTTTGGTTAGTTTGCTTATTCTGTAATATTGAACTTGTGCTTTTACTTATAGTTCTCTAAAAAGTAGCAATCTATAAATAAGTATATTTATAGTGTCTAAGGCCACCTATCTTTTAGAGAGTATGCTGTCTTCAGTTCCAAAAAACTTTAAAACAGTAATTATTACAATAATTTAGATGTGGCATTATGTGAACAGAAGACTCCACAAATGATTACTAAAGGTTTCTTACAGCTTTAGGAGTGTGTGGTTTTCTGAATGAAGTTTGGGTGTTCCCCAAGCAATAATGTTAGTCATGGTAAGTTAAATTATTCATGTGAGCTATCTTCTTATCATGTCCAAATATCAGTGTTAGCATGTATTAAACCATGGAATATCAATGCCATGCCCTTTGGCAGACACAAAAAATGGTGAGTTGAAAGAAAGTTGACTTCATATTTGTTAGGATGTCAGTGTGCTCAGTAAAGGGGTCTGGGATTCAGTTTCATATTTATATCTTTATATTTATTTGTATAAATATTATACATACATATCTTTATGAAGACTCTAAATCATCCTCAATTTCTTTTAGTAGCACTTCTGAGAGAATGTTAGGGACTCCAAAGACAGATTCATAAAGGGCAGTTTCTGCCACAGTTGGATCACTGCCACAGTATTACTTTGGTGGCTTGGATGTTTGCTGCCAGGAATGGTGCAAAGGTCCTCCTGGTGGCTTTGCTCACTCCCTCTACCTTCTCTTGCTGTTCCTCCTTCTCACCCACACCAAACCAGTTGAATATTCCTCAAACACTGCTCCTATCAGGACCCATATGGGTGAAGGTTATTTTCTTTTGGCCCAGGCAGTAAGCTTGTTTAACCTAATCTATTTTCCTTTTCATTTTAAGTAAGAAAATTAAGAGTGAAACTCATAGCATGGCCAAGTAATCACTGACCAGCTGTTGTTTCAAGTACTGTGGAGCCCACTTCCGTCTGTTTCATTAAATTCATTAAGTTCATTAAATTCATCAAGCAGACTGTGCTTTGTTTTATTTCTTGATACCTAATTCTGTGTCTTATTTTACTGTGTACACTAATTCACATGCTTGTGAAAATAGGTGCAGTGTGACTGCTAACGAATATAGCTCAGCATTTTGCTCAGGGACTTTAAATATTTCCCACTTTTCTTCTCTATCAATTCTGAGTTTCTCTTCGTGATGGGTAAGAAAGTTAAGGAGTAGGACCAGGCTCGGTGGATGTAATCCTAGCAGCTCAGGAGGCTGAGACAGGAGAATCATGAGTCAAAGCCAGCCTCAGCAATGGTGAGGCGCTAAGCAACTCATTGATACTGTGTCTCTAAATAAAATTCAAAATAGGTTCTGGGGATGTAGCTCAGTGGTTGAGTGCCCCTGAGTTCAATTCCCAGTACCAAAAAAAAAAGAAGAAAGTCAAGGAGTAAAGGTGAATTTGATATTCCAATCGTTATTTTTGCTTGAGCTATCTATTCCCTTATTAATAGAGCCCATGGACAGTCACTTGATAAACAGGGTTCAAGCATTTCAGCTACCAAGAAAACCTATAATTTTATAGCCTTCTTATTTTGAAAAGCACAGTTTTAAATATCAGGATTTAGAAAAAATTTTTAACATTAATCATGAATATATGCTGTAATGTGGCTTAATAAGAACTACTACTATGTATAATGTTACTAAAACTCTTTATATTTATTTTGCATATTCAAAATGCAAGCTTACACCAAAATAAAATAACTATCTAGTTAATAATGTAAAAAAATCCTGTGCTAAGGGATGCTTGGGAGATGAAGTTTCTTACATGCTGTTGATTTGAATGTATTTATTCTGGAAAGCACTTTGAAAATGCACATCAAGATCTTAAAAAATGCTTATATCCCTTAACCCATAGTCTCATTTCTTGAAATCTATATTAAGGATATAATCAGAGAATATGTCACATGTGTATATTAATATTTTTTCTAGTTGTTGAAAAATTTTATAAGTCTCTAAATGCTAAAAACCAAAGGTAAACATACTTTGGTATGTTTTGATGATGGTGGATTTTGTAATCATGAAAAATATAATTTTAAAAAGGAATTGAAGATATTTAATTATATGAGAAAATGTAACATTACATTAAAAAACAGGCACAGAACTACATACACTTAATGATTCCAATTTAATGAATTGAATAAAAAAATGTTATGTAGCTATGTTGAAATAACAATGGAAACAAATACACAGAAATAATAAAATCAATTGATGGACTTGATGGTGATTCAAAAATATTTTTATATATTTAATATTAAGGGATTTCTCAATGTAAAAATGAAGACCACAGGACATATAGAAACTACTAAAGTATTAAAATAACCAACAGTTATTTTTTGACCATTGAAAGCACCAGATTCTGCTCTAGCCAAATTGAACTTGTATTATCAATCTTGTTATAGCATTTTCACACAGCACCATCAAAGAACAACAAAACCCACTTCATCTGTTCAGACACCTTTACTTTATTTGAGCCATCAGGAGAGTTGAGGTGCATGCCTCTGTGAGAAGCCCTCCCTGACCCCTTTCAGGTCAGGTCATATGCTCTTTCTCTATACTCCCATTGCATGTGCCACATTACTTTATAATGATATTAAAATGCAGTTGATTTCCTTGACTAAATTCACCATTGGATTGTTGCTTTGTAGTTCTTTTAGGTCTAGAATATGTTCCATCACCACATTCTTAGTATTTTAGTACTTTTTAGCACAATGACTGGCACACAAATGATTCAATTAATGTTTGTAGACTGAACAATGTTTATAATGATGCATAGCAGTGTACACATGCAGAGTGAAGTGTTATCTTGAGTCAGAGTTTGCATTAAACTCCTGATTTTAGGGGCTGGTGTTGTGGCTCACTGGTAGAGCACTTGCCTGGCATGAGGCACTGGGTTCAAATCTTGGCACCATGTGCAAATAAATAAAATAAAGGTCCATCAACAACTAAAAAATATTTTTAAAAAACTCCTGACTATATTTTGTTCTAAATTGCTGGAAATTTCTGTCTAAGCAGTCTGGAGTCTATATATAAAATATATACATATCAACTACTGTGGTTCAAAGTTGTTTTACATAATTATAAATATAATACATTAAGTTAGTTATTTTACATTTGAGATATATTTTTCAATAATAAATTTAAGCTTTTTAATCAATTTGAATAACTACATTTAAGCTTTCAAAAGTAGAGATGTTATTTATAGGCTTTAACAAATTTTGCCACATTTTTAGGATTTGTTATAAAATATAAAATGCATTGGAACTAAACTTCTCAACCCAAATCACAGTAATGTTTCATAAATTTATTTGGTAAGGTTATTCATTATTTTGTGTGAGAAAGACAGTTGTCATGGTAATAGCTTAAAATTAACTGAAACACAATCCTGGTCACGTTTACTGCAGCAGGTGAATCTGCTCTTCTGCAATGCATTTTCCTAGTTTAAATATAACTGCAGCAAAGTACAAAGAATTAAAATGAATATTTAGGAGTACTTTCATGATAGGTATAAAATTAAGCTTTGAAAATTCCCAAATTTGGAGAGCCATTTCTATTAGCATATCCAAATATTCCTGTGAGTTATTTTTCCATAAAATGCAGATTTTCTTCAGAATGATCCAGGGCAATGCAACTGGACTTTAGTCTAATATTCAGAGAAGAGTTGATAAGTGGCTGAGATGGCTTTGCCTTGAGAAGAAGGCAAACAGATAAGGTCATTTCTGTGGACAAAACATGTTATCTTTGATTCCCTACTCATGCTATGTGGTTTGTCATAATTTGCCAAGATGTTAATTAGGTGACAGAATTAGTGAACATGCTTTCATGGAAGAATGGCAGATGCTAAAAACAATAAAAAAGGCAGTACCTGAGCCCGAGTAATTCCACTATTGTACATTCAGACACTTTTGAATTCAGTGGAATTCCTGCTAGGAAATGATTTTTTTTTCTTACTGAATGGATCATTAAAAAGTCCATTTACTACAACAAAATGCATGTTTTTGAATGTGTATATATGTGAGTTTGTAGATCTGTTTTCTCTTCAACTTGAATTTCATTGATATAATTTGAAAAGAGTGGAACCTATTTCTTAATAACAAGTAGGTTATTTTTGTTGTTGTTGTTTTAGGTTGTTATGGTCAGATAAGAAATGGCAAAACCCATTGCCTATAGATTTCTGTGTGGGGAAAATTTAAATGTAGTTGTTTCTAAATCTGTAATGTATGTAATATTTTTTTTTCTTTTTGGAAAAGTTTAGTGATCTCATTGCTGTATTTTCAGAAATATACTGAACATCTTATAGTAGTGTCATCCTAGTATTTTAGAGCCAAATCTTCAAAGCAAATCAGGCTTGTATGTAAAATATGTGCATATTTTGAACTGTTGCATAAAACACAAGCACGTTATGTGTTTCACAAAAGCTCAACTACTTGTTTAATAATATACCAATTGCTGATATTTAAAAATTAAGATGTAAATCAAAAATAGATTTCTGCAGCAAAAAGTTGGAATATAATGTACATTTTAATTTCAAGAAAGCTTAAATATTAACAAAATATATTCTTAGAGGTTTCATTTATAAGGGAATTTAGCTACTTTTAAACAAATGTCCAGAAATCCTAACAAATTCATATATAACCTTATCCATGTGACACTAAATGTCTGAATAAACAAAATTGAGTACTAAATAGGTATTATTTTTCCCATGTGACATGAAATGGGAAAATTTAGTAAAATCTAGTGATTTTTCATTTTATTACCGAGTATTTAAATGAGGTTCTGTGTTTGGTGTGTAATTGTTAGTAATGAAATATAGACAAAGTAGATGATATATTTTTTTAAATTGTCTAACTCTCTGTACTCTCCAAAAAGGAAGAAAGATATCAAACCTAAGTCCTAAGTGTTACTTTTGAGCCCACAGCTTTCTGTTATACAGTAAAAATAATGATTTCTCTAACAGTTCAATCATTAAAAATAAATTTAAATGTTGATTTTCACAATTACAAATACATGCAATTTAACTAATAATTAAATGGAAATATTAACAAAGGCTCTGCACAGTTGATGATCTCTTTTGAGGTAATCTGTCTCAGTGTGTAAACCTTATTTAAAAATTGTTTTGCAGGTATACCTTTTCTTACAAGTGAAATGAATTATTTGAAAAATATTAAAGTACAATTTTCTATTTTGTTTTTTTAAATGAATAATTATTTGCAACATATTAGCATATTAACCATAGCAGAATAAATTTATTGTGGGAATAGTACTCCCCAATAGAGTTGCAGCAGTCCTTTCTACTTTATGCTTTATGTCTCTGTTCTTTTTTAAAAAACTGCATCAATAGTTTATGTATGACCAAAAGAATAGACCCTGGGAAGGAGTGCAAAATGAAAAATAAAATGACAGAAAAATGTTGAACAAACAGCGTTATTAGCATACAAAATATCTATATTACTGAGCTAGTAACAGGTTATGTTCTCTGTGTCTGTACTACTTTGGAACCACATAGCTGATTCCTTTAATCTAGTCCATGCCAGATTCAAAATACTAAAAATAAATAAATAAATAATAAAATTATTTAGCTTAATTCTTTGATGCTTCATCAAAGAAAATTCTCATTTTTTATGAGATCTGGGACATTGTCATCCTCTTCATCAATGTCATCTGGTTTTGGTGCTTTACTGTCCAACGCATGCTGTGGGAACCATTAAGCTATCTTTCTAAGGCTTGTTAAGCTGTCAGCACCAAACTGACTTAATATTCCAAAAACATTTGTGTGATTGGTTCGGCTTCTGCATGACCAGTACTTGCAAAGGTATTCACAGACAGGGAAGCTTGGACTTTGAAATGAATAAGTGTCTCTTCAACTTTGATCATGTTCACCTCTTCAATACCAGCTATATTATTCACAGCCAGTTTTTTTAAGAGAACTCTAAAGCTTTTTGTAATTAGATGTAGCAGCTATGCATATTGATGACTACACACCATATCAATATGCAGCTATGCATATTGATGACTACACACCATCTCTTTAGCAGCCCAACTATTAGAACATTCACTTTGAGAAGTTTAATAAGTTCAATGAAAATATAAGTTTAATAAGTGTAATGAAAATTTATCAATATTTTATGGAGTATGTAACCTATGAATTTTCTAATGTTTTCAATTATTTCTCTTTCTCAGTAATATTTTCCAAAACAACAAATTAACTCATGAGTCTGGGTCCTTTATTTTAGAACCGGTATTGTATATGCCTTTTACTATAGTTAAATACTTATAATCACATGATATATAGAACATGTATTCAAATTGATATATGTTTGGAAAAATTCATGCAAAGTTGTATTAGTATGAGATAAAATATGAGTTACATGATTACTGTGATTTGTTTTATATGTATATATATATATAATTATTGAAGATTACTTGCTTCAAATTTGTTTTGCATTATTTATACTTGGTTAACTTTTAGACATGAAAGGCATACATATCCATGGCTTTTTAGAAACTGTAGTAAGCTTGATGTCTATGTATGCTTTATGTTAATGTGAACACAGAAAACCATAGAGCTTATTAGTTTTTTCCCTTTGGAGATAAAGCAGTTGGGTAATGGATAACAAACCACCTGTCTTCTGCTTGGAGAATGTACTCTTGTTGCTTTGTGTTCAAAGAAGCCCTCCTGGTACCCATTGCCATGTTCTATGTTGTAAGTTAATAAAGTTACAGTCTAATGGTCTTTTTGACTAAAGTACACTTCTGAGGCTCTTTTGCCCAAAGGGTCCACACTATTAGTGAAGTCATTCCCAGTGCTCCTTTGATATTTTGCTTTTCTGTCCTTTCTAGTGAGTGAATTAATAACAACAGTGGTATTAACTATTCACTGACAGCAATGGTTCCAGTGCATCCCAATTGGCAGCCACAATTAATACAAGGAAAACTGTAATTTCTCCTGTCATGTTTTACTAAGTTTGCAAAAGCAAAAAGCACAGCAAGACAAAGCAGAAGTCCCATTTTATTAATACAGAAGAATGTATACTGATTATTTTTTTCTTTTTTCATGATAGGCTCTTATTTTGTGGGGTAAACATTTATTCTTAAGACAACATATTCATGTTTCAATTATGTTATCAGTTAAATAATTTATTAAATTTGAGTATTCATTTTACTCCCAGTTTTATCTAAATTTGTTAATGCCTCAGTTTATGAAGAATCATAAATAGTTACATAGATTTATCTTTTTCCAATTTAATCTTATTCTTATTTATTCCTCACTGCTAAGTTTACCCAATAATTATTATTGAGATGATGTTTGGGAATGGCAAAATATGTACTATTGGGTATACAATTTGTGCAACTTGTTTTTCTTATTTTCTTTCTTAAAAGGCATTGAAGAAAATCTGAAGATTTTATAGTATCATATTTATTATATTAATGTGTCTAGCTCTTTAAATTTGTTTTTTTTTCTTCAAGGACATCTCTGTAAATGATAAGCAGTATTCATATTGTATTAAGTGACTATTTGAATATTAACTTTCCTTCCTTTGGGATATAACTAGAATTTTCTTACTTTGTTTCATGACCCATTCATATTTATCTCCCATGTACTCTGTTCCTATAGGGTATTAACTGTCTTCATGTTGGAATGCAGGAATCAATTAAACAGTACTTATTTATACCTCATGTACTGTATGTTCAATACTGTCAAGTCATTTAGTAATCATCCATGAAAATTCCTCTATTCTCTTTTAAGTTGTTGTACTGTTGTTTATCTGTGTTATTCCAATCCACACAGATCCATTATACCTTTCCCATGTAATTTACCTCATTCAACCTAACTTTCTCCCCACCAGTGTTAAATCTCTTCTCTATGAATCTTTTTTTTTTTTTTTTTTTGGTGCCAGGAATTGAATGCGGGGACACTTAACCACTGAGCCACATCCCCAGTACTTTTTATTTTGAGACGGTCTCACTAAGTTTCTCAGGGCCTGTAAGTTGCTGAGACTAGCTTTGAACCTGTGTTCCTCCTGTCTTGCCTTCTGAGCTGCTGGGACTACAGGTACAGGGCACTGTGCCTGGTTTCTTTATGAATCTTGAAGGTGAGTAGTGGTATATTTTTCATCTTTTCTATGCTGCTAGGCTCATAAAGTTGCATTTTAATTATTACTATTGTGTAAATTACACAGTGAATATTGAGACTTTGCTCCTAATAATCATATGAGGAATTGTTATCTAAATTTTGTTTTCATTTGAATTTTAAGAATCACATTATAAAATTGCTGGCCTATAACAGACATTTAAGTTCTGCCTAGAGAACCTTTTATTAATCCCAACCAGTGTTCATTGCTTTGACTTGGCATTGTATTTCATTCTTCCTGCAATAAGCACTTCCTCTAAAATATTACTTTCTAGACTTAACTGTGAAAAACAAATAAGATTTAGGTTTTTCTCTTGCATGGACACCAAAAATTGCCCATGTACATATTTAATTTATTAATGATTCTCTAATATTTTGTAAATTGTACATGTCAAGAGTTTTGTGAATGAAACCACATTTTCATAGGAAAATGTTTAACATTTTCTAATGAACATGTCATATAGTAAAAAAAGAATAATTTTCCCTACTTTCATTTTCCTTATTTCCATTTTTCTTCACAGTAAATGTTTAGATGCACACTCATTGCAATGAGATGGTTAACTGAAAGTATTCAGTATCCTGAATTGTCAGGAGTGAAAATTTTTTCCATACAGTCTTCTCGACTATCCTATTTTGCCTCTTTGATCTCTGCCTGTGAGCTTTCACAGCTTTTGCAGCTTATAAAGCACACATTTGCCCTAATTTCATGTTGTCTTGAATCATTTAATGTGGGATGGATTTGCCTCCTGAGGTAAATGATAAACTCTTTAGGACAGAAGTTGTGTCATATATTTGTATATTCCCTATATTTCTATAAAGAAAGTTCATTAATAAAAAGATTCAACTTGTTAAGACTAAGCAGATTATCTCTGATTATTGGACAAAGATTATTGATCCAAGTGATTAACTTTTAATAATAGTACCATAGATATAATGGCATATTCATCTTATTCTACAATTTTATTAATGCATTATAGTTGTATATCATGGTGGAATTTGTTGTTACATACTCATGTAGGCACACACTATAACAATATAATTTGACCAATATCTGTCCCAGGTATCTGTCCCAGATCTTAATTTTTATGGATAAGAAAACTAATTCATAGAAATTAAATGAATATTGAAAGATCATATATAAAAATTGTTTCCTTTTTTGAAATGTTCACTATTTTCCACAGTACATACTTTCTATTCATTGATCATCTACTGTCATTATTAGTGAATCAATATAAATATTATTTCTTTTTAATTTTAGATGAGTGGTTATCTAAACACATGTTTAAATACATGATTTGGGGATATTTAAAACATGGTACCTAAACAAATAATTCACCTCTCCTCTTATGCCAAATATTTTTTTAATTGATTACTTCAGGAATGGTAAAAATATATAACTGTCAGCTGACAGTCAAATATTACAAAGGATTAAAACAAAGTTACATTAAAAGTAAAATTTAATGTGTGTTTTATAGCCCTTTCTTATCAGAAAACAGTATAACAACTTGTTAGTCAATTAGTGTTTTTTCTTTTTGCTATAAAATCTGTGAGCTATTAGCAAACACTGAAATTGCATTCTAGTGAAAAACCAAACACTGAAATATAGACTACAAATAAAATATAAAATATATTTCATATTCTTTTTGTGGAAAACACACACATATTATATCTGCATAGCACAGCAAACCTAAAAGTTAGTCTAACTAAAGAACATCCTTTCATAAGTAACAAAAGTTCTTTTCTTGACCAAACCCAAGCTGGACTACACTGAGCTCTCTTCTCAACATAGACCTGACTTTTGGGCATCCATGTTCATTGGCATTGTCTAGATTTAGCTACCATCCTGCTGAGTCAGGTTAGCAAAGCTCTCACCTGCTTAATCTGACCACCCTATGTATCTTATCACCCTGCCCCTGCTCTGTCTTTGGTAAAAATTCCTGTTAGGTTTGTTGAACCAAGTGTTACCCTTTCTCTTAGCAATTTTCCATCCACTGACTTAACCCTGCTCTTTAACTATAAATTCTCACTTTTTCTTAATATTTTTTCCCTACTACACAAACCCCTGAAGTGGTAGAACCTTTGAATAAAAGTTTCCTTAACCATTTTTAGCAAACATTATGAATGATTTCTTCAACATAGCATAAAAATATATTCATTTTATTATTTTTTATAAATTTCCTCTTAAATATTTCTGCTTTCTTATTAGTAACTGAGTAATAAAAAATAATTAAAACTTCATATAGTATTCATGTAGTGTTTTAGTCAACTTTTTTCACTGCTGTGACCAAAGGACCTGACAAGAACAATTAGAAGAGAAAAAGTTTATTTGAGGGTTTGTGGTTCCAGAGTTCTTAGTCCATAGATGGCCAACTCCATTCCTCAGGGCTCAGCTGAGGCAGTGCATCATGGTGGAAGAGCATGGTGGAGGAAAGAACCAGGGAGCATGTCATCCACGAAGCAGAGAGAGCACTCTACAAGTACACCCCCAATGACCCACCTCCTCCAGCCAGACCCTACCTTCCTGGAGTTACCACTCAGTTAATACCTATCAGAGAATTACTTCACTGATTACGTTAAAACACCCATAACCCAATAATTTCACCTCTAATCCAGTTTGCATTGACACACACATGGCTTTGGGGGGACACATATACCTACACAATGTAGTCTTTGAATGAAGGCATAATAAAAAAGTGTATTCCACAATATTTCCCCTTTACATATGGTTTTGTAGTCCATTGGAGACAAAATGCAATTTAATAATACAGATTATTTTGTTGAATAATATAAACCAGTGCACATGTTGTAAGTGCTACACTGTATATTTTTGTAGAAGAGAGAAGAATGGATTTTTCATCTCAAACAAATATTGTAGTCCTATGAATCAAACTATCCATAGGAAGAAATAGGGAGAAGAGGTTGGAGTGCTCCTTGAACAGGGTGAAGCCCTCTGGCATGGCTCACTGTTTGTCTTCTCTCACATCACCTTTTCAGTGAATTCAATGCCAAGTCTTAATGCTGCAGTTAGACACTAAGCAATGATCTTTTGTTCATTAACTATACACCCCTTGATGTTCAGCTCTCATTTACACAATGTCAATATGCCTCTTGCAGTTCTTTTTGCTCTTTCAAACAAACAATGACCTTTAATTGAAAGGAGAAAATTATTTGTGATATTGTGGCAAGAGATATCTTCTGGGATTTGAATTTACCAGAAAAGACATTAGGTAAGAATTTGGTGCTGAGAAAGCTGGAGGTGCAAAAAGAAAATAAGGTAGATATACTCAGAAGAAAAGTGACAGATGGAATGCATTTATTATAAACACATTAATATGAGACATGGAGAGACAATGGATAAATAATCCCTGAACATAGCATTCATTGTCTTATACCTCAAATTTTTATTTTTGAGGACTGACAGTAAGCTGCTTGTGTGTTAAGACAAGTAGCTTTCCCTCTTCCTTTTGTTTCTGGAATCATGCTGTTAGCCACTAATCAGTCTTAATAATAATGTTACAGTGTCCTCAGCACTTGTCCTACTAAAAGCTTAAAGCACACAAAATGTCCTGACTCATTCATTGGTTTTATTTTCCAAACTTCCATTGCACAGCCTCTGGGCCCAATTAAATGATTTTTAAAATTTAGGTTAGCAAAATGAAAAAAAAAAGCCTTGTTTTTTTGCAGATGCAAACAGTTAATGGGACCCCTACACTGAGGAACTGACACAGACAGAGATAATGTATAGATCAAAAGGGGACAGAATCCTTGCATGTGTCTCGCTCTCACCTTCCCTCTTATCCTTTGTAGGGACAAAGAAGGCAGCCTTCCTTTTTTCCATCATCTGCTGTCACAATACTGACTGGCTTGCCTTGAAAAATTACCCCTAGAGTGACACAGAATTTGTACCAAGAACAGGCAGATGACAAAACTGAAAATCAAGTAATGCAATTGAGAAATGATTTTGAGATGCTTTTCAAAACATTAAAGACTTTTGGGTATTGGTACTGAACAGTTCTCATGTGCAGAAAACACATGAAATGGATCAGGCATGTTTTCAATAATATTTACAAATGTCTCTTCCTTTGTAAAGCCTTCTCCACCATTTTAAACCTGAATAAGTAGTATAGGGACTGCTCTTAATAAAATAAAACTTTAGCCCAATATCTGATAATCTGAAGGATCTTGAAGGATTAAAGTTACTGAGTATTTGAAACAAAAGCCACCTGGAATTACTGAAATATATGTTCCCTGTATATCCTGACTACCTATGCAGCATAATAAACCATCAAAAACTCAGTGACATAAAATGTCAACCATTCTATTATGCTTAAACTTTCTGTGGATCAGGACTAAAGATGCATTCAGGAATGACTGTCTCTGCTCCTTGTCTGAGACCTCATCTGGGTAGCCTGGAATGACTAGAGGTGACTCATACTTTTGAGTTATCTGAAAGTTTATTTTCTTACAAGCTAGATCCTTGGTTTGTGATGACAGGAAGTCTCAGCTGGGACTCTCAACCAAAGCACTTATAAGTTCTCTCTTTATGAGTCTTGTTCTTATAGCATAACTGCTGGGTCCAAAGGGCTATGTTCTGTGAGGGAATATCTTGGGAGCAAAGGTTCCAAGAGAGTCATATGTAAAGCTATATGTCTTGGAAGTTACATAGCATCACTTCTGTAATCTGTAGGTCAAAGCACTCACAGATCAGTGCAAATACAAATAAAGGGGACAGAGACCTGATCTCTTCATGAGAGGATGGTCAAATAATTTGACACCATCTTTAAGACTATCACATTATTCCACATGATATGCACAATAGTTTCTCCATACTTTGACCAGGACCTAACTGTAACTCTATTACAAGCAGTTTGTTTTCTCCTCAAATGTTGAGTTTATGCAGGCAAGAAATTATTTTTAACTTAAAAATACATTCTAAGGAAACATTGACTAAAGTTAGACTTGCTAAAAATATCAAATGATGTTTACGAACATATCTAGAGAAAATTAGAGATAATGACCAGAAACAATCTAAATTCTATGGCTTATCTCTTTAAATGTAGTCAATGGTAGGTGAATTACTTGACAGGCTTTAGTCTAGTAAAATTTCAAATTTATATTGGGTAATTTATGCAACTTATTTTTTCATGCATTCTATTATTTCATTATTTTCAGAAGGTATATAATTGGGAAGCAGACAATCCTACCTGTTTTTAGGAAAGCTTTGTTAAGTAAATCCCTGACAGAAAGCAACAAACAAACAAACAAACAAACAAACAAAAAACTCTAAGAAGAATATTTGTCACCTTGCTTTCCTCGAGTCGTCTGAGATGTGAATTTTACCATCACAAAAATGGATTGTGAGAAAATTATTTTTTGTGATTCAGGAACTGTATACCTAGTTTTTTAATATATATTCAAAGTCTCATTGACCTTCTGTTATTGCTTGCACAGGATAACACACACTCCTTCAGGAACCTTGAATTGTTCTTCCTTTGCCTATAATGCCTTTTCCATTACATATGCATGCCTCACTCTATCACTTTTTAAAACTCTTATTTAAACATCAACTGATTATCTTTTCTTAACTATACTTTATGCACCCTTTTCTTCTATCATATTATATAGCTCTGTCATAATATTTAATATAAAGCTATGTATTTGCTTATTATTTATATGTATCTACTTTATAAGAATGAAAATCACATGAAGATAGGACTTTTTCAGCTTTATTTTCTACAATTCTAGTTCTCAAAACAATACCTAGTTCATTGTCAAGCAATTAATATATGTTTATTCTATGATAGAATGAATGCAAAAAATATAAAGACAGCCTCCAAAATGCAAGAGCTTGAAAGATAATTGAATATTGACACATTTGAGGAATTTATGTAATACAACTTTAAATATCACATCCGAGATGCTTAATAAATATTTTCTTTTATAGTTTTAGCTGATGTACCAAAATGGAGATGAGATTTTGTAGAGGCCCAATACTACCATATTCTAAAATGTTGTTGTAGACAACCCATGAATTACTTGTGAAAGAGGTGTCTTGAAAGTCTTTCCACACTATTAGAACATTATCCACTGCCAGGTACATATGATAGGCTTAAGAACTTATTGGAGAAAAAAAAATTAATAGCAGTTTCCTTGAACAATTTTTTTAAGGAATTTTGGGTATATTTTCTCTTTAAGTGGAAAATTTAAAGCAGTTTTTGAAAAACAGTTTTAGGAATTTTTATATATAATCTTTATGCTTCTGTAGACTCAAGGGTTGATGTCTGATTCAGTTGGGAGAAAGTCTGAAAGCTTTATAATTGCCAGTAGAGCAAGAAGAAAGATTTGCAGAGTGGGAGACTGCAGCCTACTCACTGGTGATGGGATGAAGTGCATATGTTGAGTTGGCCAGATATAAAACACTTAGAAAGGAGCTGGACTTAAAGAGTCTTGACTTTGGAAGGAGTTCCATCAAAAGAACCCACCTGGGAAGTTGTAATAACAAGTCAGTGTGGGATGGACTGCTGGGAAGGATGGGTAAAGAAGGTGCATTGATGCACTGGAGAAGGTGTTATGTCTTTGACAGGATCAGCCTACAGGTCAGCTGTCCCAGTGACAGAGATCATGGAAGAATCATGGGAGATGAAATAATAATTTGGCTGTCTCAGGTTGGGGATGAAAGAATGAAAAATGTTTGAAATTGAATGAGAGATTGCTGTTTAGATATTAGGCTGGAAAAACTCTAAAAAACCTAAAAAATAAGAGCTCTTATTAAAATCTGGAGTGACAAAAAAAAAGACTTCCTTCACTTTATGCAGGAATGAATAAGAGTAATTCAACATTGGATAGAGCAATGGTGAGAAAAAAATACAGTTATTTTGTGTTTCTAACCTAACAACCCTAGTTCTGTTGATTTAAATGTTGCATATTTTAGAAAATATTAATAACAAGTAAAACATTTATGCTATATTTCTGAGAAAAAACCTATAGCATTGTGTACTTTATAAAAAATATAAATTCAATTTATAATATCTATCCATATATACATATATTATCTGTTTAGTATAAAGAGCCCCATACATGTAGATACGCAGAAAATATTGGGTGTTAGTATACTTACCTAAATGTTACCACAATATTTTTTTTCCTTGGGTCAATTTAAATTTTCTTTATTTCTTTTGACACTGGAGGATGCCCATACTTTACTCATTCTTTTATGTGAATACTTTTTGAGTCCCTTGAAGGCTGCTCGTGGAAAATTAGGCTGCACTCCTCATGCAGCACATGGTATTCTTTCCCCTACCTTCTTGGAATCAGGTTGTCCAGCCATTCTGTGGTCTTCCTTGGTCTTTTGGCAAGGCTTAAAATCTCTTAGGCAGACTTTATTTTCATGCAGTCCATCTTGGGTTCATAAAACACTCACATATTCCTGTCACAACTGGTGGGGAGATTATCACTGTTTTCTGGCATGGTTTAGGCCCTCTCAGTCCAGCACTTGTCATATGGTAGCTTCTTGCTTTTGTTTCACAGGTCTTTGACATACTACAGTTAACTCTCCCTGAAACATCTGGGTTTCCTTGAAGCTCTTTTTAGGCTTGAAGTACTCCTACCCTCTTTCCAGTGGGGAAATTGGCATTGAGAGAAGAATGACAGCTTTTTCCTAAAAAAGAGTATCAGTTTTCAACCTTGCTCAGTTGACAGAGTGTGTCAGCTAAGGGTCATAGGTAAGCATGTCCTATTCCTGCAGGATAGCTTTCTGTGACTGATACTTGTTTTCATAGGACTCAGTCATATATATGATAGAAATAATCCCAGTTAAGCATGCCATCTTTTAGTTTATCAAATTAAAAAATCTAGTAGAAAGTACTTTATATTTTTCCCTTTTTGTGGTTCCTGGGATTGAATCCACAGACACTATTCCTACCTAAAGTTTATTATTTTCTTTATTTTGGAACAAGGTCTCACTGAGTTGCCAAGGCTGGGCTTGATCTTGTAATTCTCCCTACCCCAGCCTTCTGAGTCACTGGGCATATAGGTGGGTGCAACTGTACTTTTTTGTAAAAAGTGCTTTATGATAAAAGAAAGTTTATTATAAGAATGAAAAGATAGTCTTAGTTTGTAAAATTTGCCAATATAATTTACTCATTAATAGATTGAGAAAAATCTCATAAGTATCTCAATAGACACTGAACAAGAATGTTATAAAGCTCATTATCTACTTTAAATGCTGAAATGATTTATAAAGTTGAATTTATATTTAAAACATATATTCAGAATATCTCATTAAATTGAAAGAAAACTCAATGTGTTAAAAATTTTATATTAAAATTATGTCAAACATGATATTTGAAGATTAATTTTATGTATGGGAGTAAAACCACAGTGCTCAATTTTCATTTTTAGATTTCAAAAAATTCTGAGATGATAGTTAATTCTTTAGAATTCAAGTAAAAGAAATGTGAATTCAGAAAAGTTTTGACAAAACGAAATAAACAATAATAACATTTCATATCAGAGACATGATCACCATCAAAATCCTAACAGAATCAACAATCTATGAGAATTAATAAAAGAATTGAACAACTTTGGTGAACAGTAGCTCAGCTTTTTCAGTTCTTCAGTATTCACCTAAATCAACAATGACCAACTTAAACATAATCTCACAGACAACAATAGCAAGAAAAAGAAAAATGTATGTAGGAATCAACCCAGGAAAGAATATACAAATCCTTAAAATAGAAATTTAATAATTATAATAAAGAAAATACAAGAACTAAATAAAAGTAGAGACATATTATTTTTAACTAAAAGGATTTATTATAAACTAATTCAAAATTTCAATATAATTACAATAAAAGTCAGTAGTATATTTTGAGGAACTGAATATATATATATAAATATCTATGAAAAGCTCAGTGGATATAAAAGAGGCAGGTTATCTCCTGGGAGATATACTACAAAGCCTAAGGAATAACCATGATTAATAAAATTATAGAAAATAAACAGTAAAAATATTCATACAACAGAACAGGGTTCAAAAATAGAGCCTTTGTCTGGGAACTAGATAATAACAAAGTATTACTCATCCCCAGTGGCGAAGGTTGGACATTTCTTAAATTATTTTGGGAAAACAGAGTTACAAAGTAAAGGAACAAATTTACTATTTTATAGCATAAACAAAGGTGGATTTCGGATTAATTAATGATTTAAATATCAATAGTAAAGCTATAAAAATGTGAGGGCATGGGGCAATTCATTACAGACTCTTAAAAGCACCACATATGTGGCACTAATTGCAACAGACTTACCTACATAAAAACTCAGAATTCTTTTTTCAGAAAAGAATGTCACAGAAAATATTAAGACATGGATGACAGTTTGGGAGAAGGTATTTGCAAAGGGTTTGTAAGGAATGACCTATAGGCAACCAAAAAATACGGGGAAATTAGTAAAAAAATTGGCAAAGGACATAAATGGCACAAAATGACTGAAAATTGTGTAAAAATGTGAAACTTCTTTTGTAATCAGAGAAATACAAAATAAAATGAAAATAAAATACTACTTCACATCCAATGTATTCAAAAAAAATGAGAAAGAAAAATACAACCCAGTGTTGATAAGAAAATGGAGGACTGCAACTTATTGGAGAATGTAGACTAGTGTATCTTTGCAAGTGCCTTTCAAGTAGGTTTACAGGTACCTCTATCTTATTGACTCAATAATCCCAGTTTTGTTATTATACTTGAGAAGAATCTGGCCTGCACTTCCAAGCAGGGTCATGTCTGAGTATGTTTGTGAAAGTAGAGAATTGGAAGCAAGTGAGGTGTTTATTAGGGAAATGAATAAAAGCAAAATGTGTTGGTTACATTCTATGGTATCCTTAACCAACATCTGATCTTAAAAATCTTAATGTCGATTGAAATAAATAAAAAAAATGGTAATAATGCAGTAGTAATTATAGAACTTTCATGAAACATTTTTCCTGTTTTCGGAAAAATTCTGATATTGAAAACAGAAATGCCTATAAGGGTGAGGAGCAAATGGAGGTAAGGCTCAAGGAGAAATACAAGAATTATAAGCTATAAAATGAAAGGGTACCTTTTCAGACAGACAATTAAAACATATAATGATTCATGTGAAATGTTTCATTTAGTTACTTGAACCTGTGTAAAAATCAAGTATAGTCAGCCCTTGGTTTCTACAGTTTTTTAAAGAAAATTACATAGGGCATGCACAAACTTTTTCTTGTCAATATTCCCCAAACAAAATAGTATATCAACTATGTACATAGTATTTATATTATATTAGATATTGCAAGTAATCTAGAGATGATTTAAAGGATATAGGAGGAGGTTATATGCAAATACTGTGCCATTTTATAAGGGAATTGAGCATTCACAGATTTTGGTATCAGCAGGAAGCCAATCCCCTTGAATACTGAGGAACAAGTGTATCATGTTAATACATTTTAATGCATAAGGACATTCAGTCATGCAGACATATCCTATTTGACAATAAATCTCTTTTTTTCTTTTTAATGTGTTCCTTTTACTTATACATGGCAGTAGAGTATAAATTGACATATTTCTACAAACATGAAGTACATCTTATTCTAATTAGGATCACAGTCTTGTGGTTATACTTGATCTATAGATTCACTGAGGTGTATTCATATATGTACATAGGAAATTTATGTCAGATTAATTTTACTGTTTTTCCTATGTGTCCCCCATCTCTTTTTTAAAAAAGTCCTTTACAAAACTGAGTAGAATATTTAGTGTTGTAATTTAAAACTTTCAGTAATATTTTTTAAATATATTAAACTTCTTTTACTCCTTTATGGATAATGTATGGTAAAAGCATTTTTTTTGGTATGCTTCCACAATGCAATCAAATATACAATGAATATGTGAAGCATTTCTCTCAAAACCTTTAGCACAAATCTCCCATTCTTCTCTTCTAATTAATTGCAATATTCTCACTATATGAACCAAAACATACCAAGTACAGTTCTGACCTGTATAGAATTACACTGTAATTTTTTTGATGCTGAAGAGTTGTGGCTTCCTGTAACATATTTCATACACAATATGAAACAATCTAATAGGCATTAACTTTTCACTTTCCCTGTTTTCACTATTGAAACCCAAATTTAAAACATTTAAAAATTTAAGGAATATTTTTCCAGGTGATGTGCCAGGTGTATCACAATCCATTACTGTTATTCCCATTAAAGTCACTTTGAATTTTGGCTCATGTCTGATTTTAAACTTCTCTGTTTGTGTTATTCAGCTATACAAAAGAAATATTGATTTGAAAAGCAGTGTAAAATAAGGTTAATGAGTCTAGATAGTATTTTCCTTAAAAATTCAAAACAAATATTTTAAAAAGTAATGCTATCATTTTTTTAAGTGGAATCCCAATATATTGATTTTTATATTGATTTTCTAAAGATTAAAACTTGTTAATATGTAACTTTAATGGTATGGTTTCTATGAAAGTAACTAATAATTTTTGTACCATGTAATATTAAAAGCAGAACAATTAATAATATGAGATGGCCAGTGGCTAACAATATTCGCATTTAATGAAACCTGCACAAATTGTTACTCATCTGTTTCATAGAAATAGAAAAACCAGATGTTTTGCTATGTTCAGTCTTTCTTTGGGGAATGTTTATAGGTATAGTAGATTTATCTTGAGCTTACTGCGTCTCTTGTATGGTATTTGTCCAAGATAATTCATAAATTGTAGGAAAATTGAAGTTGTTGATTCTCATTAGAAGATTTATTTAATTTTCTGTAATTCTTGAATTTTTAGAATTTTCCTGATAAGATATATAACCTTCCAGCATCTTGCATGGTATTTAATAATTATGTACATCTTCTTTTTGTCATCCTAGAATTTCAGAATGCCACTTGTGGTTTGTCCTTTGTATGTTACAAATTAAAATATATGACATTTGTTAAAATATGTTATCCCTGATTCATCTTTCATTAGAATTAAATCCACAGACTACCATAAATATAGTCTTACACATTTTGTTCTTACCTAAGTATTTAACAATATAAATCAGTATGGTAGGTGTTCTTTCATGTGCTACTAGGGAAAAATAACTTGCTTTTAAATGATTTTTGGTTGTAATTATAACAATAGCTATACTGCTTCCCCTGATGGCTTCTTTTCCCTAGATGGTCTATTTTTATCCTGACATTTTTGTCCATTCTATGAATTTCATCATGGGGAAGAAACAGCAGTTTGTCTTAGAGCAGCTCGATTTCGATCTCCAGGTGACAAGCTGATATTTCTTTCCTTTGAAGAAGCTTTTAATATGATGGGTTAAATGTCAAGGAAAAAAATCATATATTGAACCTTACTAACTTCATTTCTCTTAATATTAATGACATATTGACATTTGAGTTTTTAAAATGTCTTTTTTTTAACAGATGTAAAGATTTAAAAAAAATGTTTATTTAGGCGTCTTATACATTGGTACAAATCCCTTAGTGTAATGACAATATATGTGTAAATAAGAAAGAAAGCATCAGTTTTAAAGGCATTTATTTGTTCATAGCTGACTGTACTGCTAGTTTAAAAGTAAAACTTTGAATTGTTAGTCTAAAATTTCATGATAGAGTTATTCATTTTAAATTAAGCATGGTATGTATCATGATAAACATGGAGAGAAAAGACTAATAGAGCTGGGAAAAGAAATAATTCCTACTCATTTGATAAATGAAAGTAAAAATGATGTATTAGGACTGGGGATGTAGCTAGTGGGGAAGAGCTTGCATAGGGTGTGGAAAGCCTTGGATTTGATGCCCAGTACAACAATAAACTAACAAACACACACACACACACACACACACACAAAAAAAAATCAGTGTTATTGGCTTCTTTAAATATACTCTGTATAACCTTTTGGAGTCTAACAATATTATTTAAATGTTGAGACAATAGAATATATATTATTTGTTTACTATTTGTTTACCTAAGGCCATTAATTATACAACAAATATTAAAACTCCTTAACTAGCCTGAAAAGTAATTTCTTTTCAGTTTTACAGCTTACAGGATGTAAAATCAGGTACCTCAAGAGAAGTGATTCATGACTCTCAGTTTTAAAATGAGGAAGAGACATGAGATTTAGCCTTTTATATAAATGTCACAGTTACAGCTTATACTACTCTAACCTTTCCACCAGTCTGTATACCTCTACATACACACACTACACACTCACACACACACACAAATACACAAACACACAAATACACACCTGTGTATGAACACCTTTAAAATTTTAGTATAGTAGCCCCAAGTCACCTATAGCTAGTTAGGTTTAAATTTTAATGAAATAAAGAATTTACTTCCTTATTTTCACATTTCAGATGCTCTGTAGTCACCTTTACTTGCTGTTACACACTGAACAGAGAACATCTAAAACATTTCCATCACCACAGGGAGTTTTATAGGAAAGTTCTCCTAATTGATTTATCAATGTAGATAAGGTTGTCCCCCCTACGTCACAACCCGTGATGAAACCCAGGGCCTCCCGGGTGCTAGGTAAGCTTTCCACTGCTGGGCAATACCCCTCAGTCCAGGAGATGTCTTAAAACACCTTTGATTCTTTTGTGATACTGCTTTCAGTATTATAATATCTAGTCATACATATTTTTTTCACGTTAACATAGAACTATGAAGTGCATCTAAACCTCTACCTTAAAACATTAACACCACCATGTGCTGTCAAGTTTAAATTCTTAAAAATGTACCTAGAACATAATAGGACAGCTTAACCACTAATCACATCATAGAGATAATGGAGACATTATAGTACTATAGAAGGAAAGAGGATATATTTTCTTAGGAGAAATAAAAAAGAGCATTCATGTTTGGTTACTGTGTAATTAAAATTTTTAAACCATTCACCTTTGTTTGAAGTCTATTTTTAAAAATTTGTTGTCGTTATTGAAACGTTTCTCTTTCAATACTTTTTCTTCAAACAGTTTTACTTTGCAACTGCATGAGAATCCTGTCATTCTAAATAACCCTTTGAAGGAATCAGCTTTCTCTAATCTGAAAACTTCTTGGTAATCAAGGCCATGGTAATTTCAATTTTAGCAAGATATTTATTATATTAAAACACAAGAGGTACAACTTACAAGGCCAGCATGATACATGAGGAGTCATATTAAAATGATTTATATGCTTTAACCAAAACTTATACTATATCAGGTTAATTTTAAAAATCAAAGTAAGTAATTTTATCCCTACTAGGGAGAAGTTAAACTCCATATTAAGAAAGATTATCTAAATTTATGCAGGTGGTGATCCAGAGTAAAATTTTAAGCTTATGTTCTCCAAACCTCTAAGTACTATCTTTTAATTCTACAGCAGTGATATATGGCAAACCAGCTCTTAAAAAAGAAAAAAAGTTATGATTTGTCAGATTGGCCAAACTTTGTGCTATAAATACTCCCACTATGGCCAATTTTAAGCTACCAATGGCTTAACAAGTAGCTCACATTTTCAAACATTTAGTTATTGGATGCTCTGAGCCAGTCTGAACAGCTCCAGCATGCCAGTACTGTTCTGCCTCTTCTAATACATAAGAGAAATTCTGAGCCAGGCAGAATAGATGAAAGGTTCTACTAAAACCAAGAACATGGGAGTACATACACACTGTCACAATTATTTACCCCTATATTTTATTGCATGGTATTTTCAAGTAGGGAAGGTCTATGTTGACTTTTATCCAAATAAATTATCAATGAATGTAGTAAAAATACTTGACTAAAATTCCTTTTAATTTTAACTTTGTGATGTAATATGGGTACTAAAAGGAAAGTTGTAGAATATTATCATTGTTACTGAAAATTCAGTTTGGTTCTCTTTTCTGCTCTCTCCAATCTGTGTCTGACCACAGATTAAGAATTATGCTGAGAAACTGAGAAAAACATACAAACAGCCCTATATATTTAATGATATGTCATGCATCCAGTGCTAAAGATTTTATCTCAAAAAGTATGACATAGCTCAAGGCTCAACTGACCATATTATTTAATAATTATAAAGAACAGCATATGATAATTATACAATTTAAAATGATTGCTTTGTTTTGACAGATGTTTTCCAAATTATATTTATAAATAGTATTAAAAATTTCACCAGTAGATCAGTGTTTTCAATTATATACATGCATATCTTGACAATAGCTCAATTCTCCAGGCATACTATTGAGGCCATGTTACTATAAATCCAAAATAGCATTCCACAGAGTAGAGAGACTCTTTGACTCAGCTGTGAGACTGGTAAAACCTGTGAAAACATTCCAGACCAATGTGATCCTTATCATGCTCAATCTTTTGTGTGCATCAACCCAATAAGAACCTTGTGAAAAAAGCAATTTTCTGTACTCCACTACAAGAGATTCCAAAGAAGTAGGTTTAAAGATTAATTGAGCAATGTGCACTTTTAACAATCACCATGTGGTGAGGGTGGTATTTGCAAGGGATACTGGAACAAGTTCCCTGTGGATACTAAGGGACAATTGTATTAATATATACACAAAATGGTAATGGATATTCTGTAGTGTTGCTAATGTGTGCATATGGCCTTTAAGTGTGTGTGTGTGTATGTGTTTCTGTCTTTTCCCTCATTAGGTGTCACTTCTTTTGTCAATATATTCTATTTAATCTCTCCATCCCAATTTGTTCCTTTGCTTTGCAGAAAACAAATAATCACATAGCCATTCACTGCATTTATCACAGAAACAATCATTCAATAAATCGTTTTGTTTTAATGGATAGTTCAAATGATGTATATTTTGGTTGCATTTTTAAATAACTTTGGGAAGCTATCTCTTATTTTAAATAGATGGATTTGACTGATAAATAATACTGGGAAAATGAGTCATTAAAGCTAACTTCATCCAGTTCTAGCACTGGCTGATGTTGCCAAAGAAAAAATGCAGTGAACTATAAATAACAGGATTTGAAGAGGTAAACAGTAATGAGCAGACAGTTGGGAAATGTAATGTTATCAACATGACATGAATCAGTAAGTTAGTAAATATACTATGTTTCATGGATAAAGGAAGTGGAGGAACACTCTTTTAGAACATGGAAATGATTCAATAAAAATAAATTCATAGAAAAGAGAAGAAAAAGCAATCACATTGACAGACATTTAGCCTTTTTTTTTCCAAACATGCTGATAGAGCATGCACAAAGCACTGGGGTTCGATCCTCAGCACCACATAAATGTAAAACCAAGATGTTGTATCCACCTAAAAACTTAAAAATAAATATAAAAAAAAAGTTCTCTGAACCTCCATCCTAGACCAACTTCATGGGAATGTGTTAAACCACAAATGTGCCATGTGGTTTAACAAGGGAATGCTGGATTTTTTAAAAATAACAAGTGTGTTAAACTAAGTTATTTGGGCAAGAAGACTTTGGAGAAAATTGGAAAGAAGAGGATGGTTCTGACTGAGAGTAGAACGGTTTTATTGAAAGTAGTGAGCAAAGACACCCATTATTTATGAGAGATAAAAAGTCTTTATGGTAAGGTGGACAGTGTGGGGGACCTAGAATTCAAGCTTGTTGTATCAGATTTCTGCCTCTGTATCCGACTGGTATTTTTCTTCTCAAGTGCATGTTGCTCATGGAATACAACAGTATGACAAGCATCCGTGGGCTTGGTTCTGAGAGTTCTGGCTACTCAAACCCAAGCTCAGTTATGTAAGTTGTACAAATAAAAATGAGTAAAAATGTTTGCCAAAGAAACTGTTTTGTGATAAAATGTTGAAAATATCTTTAAACATTTTGGTCTCAGGCAATAGGTTCCTTGGTTCTTAGTTCTTAAGAGTAAGATTTCAATAAAGGGTTTATTTAGTGAATTATGCTCCAGAGAAGGGGGAGCAGGCCATCCAGAGAGGAGATTGGAGACCCCGAGATTTCCCCGTGGCAGGTTTTATATCTGGCCTTGCAAACCTCATTCTTCATGTATGATGAATTTTGTAAAATTTGAAAATGCTGTTTCCCATCATGGCTTGGTGTGCATGGGCTGATTTCATTATATTGGAAAATTCCCCCTCAATACCTAAGCAAAATCAATGATGCGGCCGAGGCTAGAGCCACATGTAAATGATATTACAATTAACCTGGGATCACAGTGCCTCAGTGCTCTGCACATGCTTCAAAGTTGGAATGTTTCTTAAGCTGGTTTCACTTGGTTTCTTTAGTGTTAAGAAAGTAGTATCTGACCGTGAAGGAGACTGTTTGTGGGTGTGGTATTTGTCACCCTAGGTAGAGGCATCTTTAGTCACTCAAGATGGAGTGTGCCTGATTTTCCCTCTCCCAATCCCTCTGCTCATGTTTGTCTACCTACCTACTTCAACACTTTCACCCCTGTTTGCTCCACCTGTCCTCCTCAACACCATGACACATTTACAGTTTTTGCTTCAGAGGAGAAGGAAGTTAGTACCTTTGGGACCTATTGTTTCTTTTGATGAATTTACATTCATTCCTACTCATCACCCCATACTCCTGCAAGTCGTGGACACTAATTCCTTCATTTATTGCTGCAGAATCTTAGCAGATCCCTCTTTGGGTTTATTAATCTACAATTCCTACAGTTCCTATGGATAATGTTATTTATTTATTTTTATAAACTATTTATTTTACAATATGTTTGTATTTGCCCAGACATCTGAGATCTTATCATTCCTCAGTGAGTCTTTAAATATAATAGTAATGGAACTGAGATTTAATCAGTAGTTTCTGGTGCTCTAGGGTAGATTTCATCAAGTTTGGATTACTCCTAAGCATGTAGCTTGACTAAGTAGTCCCTTACCTGTTATACTACTGTTGGCAATTGCTTTGCCTTCAGTGTTGAAATTTATGTGAGTCCTGTGATCACACTGAATTCCTTTTGGGAAGAGAAAAGAAAATACAATTTAAAAATCTGGCATTCTGTATCTCTTTATTTACTTATTTTCATTAATTTTCTTTGAAAGAATGTTTGCTTGCATGGAATCATCTTTACACAGTGGAAAACAGTTTAGAATAGCGGGTTAGTTAAGAGCAAGGTCATTTTAACCTAGCATCCTGTGTTTGAAATCTTTGGTCACTAAGTATTTGTGTGAGCAGCTCTGCTTATTATTTTTCTGTAAAATTTAGCAATAGAGTAATACCAACTTCACATACCTTATAGAGTAACTGCAAGGATTAAATGGGTTAATATATGAAGAATTTAGAGGAATACATGGCCTGTGGTGGGAAGTATGAATATTAATTATTAAGTATGTAATGTAGGTATGTCTCTTAGTATTATGTTCCCTACATACATTTATATATATGTATCTGTTACAGTTATGGCATTTTGTTTTCCTCCTATGTTGATACTTAATCCATATTCTTATATTTGTATTATATGTTTACAGGATAAACAAATATTTTAAAGATATGAGTATGAGTCTCACACAAATACAAAAGGATATGTGCCAAATATCTTATTTGACTTATTAAAGAATGAGAGAGCCAACAGATTAAAACTGATTCAAGGGATAATTCAAAATACACATGCCCACAACACATATAGGCTGTCAGAAATGGTGAAATGGCTTTTTGTGTGGTTGCACACACACATCTCTGTGTTTTTTGCATGTCTGTCCATCATCTACTCTATAATTTTATTTCTCTTACATTTTGCTAATTATTGCATAAATTATTCCATTATACTTGTTCTCTGGATGCTTATAAGCATTATTTTTAATTTGCTCTTACTTTTATTTTGTATAAAAGTTTTGAGGTTTGACTTTAGAGAACTTATCCTTTTTCCAAGTTGATTTCCTGTAGTGTATTTCATTCATTGTTATCATTCTGTTTAAACAAATTTACCTACCTACTCTCCTTTTTCCCCCCTCTAATCAATGAGCTCATCTCTATTTTTTCTGTCCTGACAATTGCACTTTAAAGGATTTGCTTTTTCTGCAATTTTCCCTCAACTTCATATGTAAAATCCTGGTTGTTAGTCCTCTATTCTTAGAATGTATTAAAACACTAAATCATTGTGTTCTCTCTCTCTCTCTCTCTCTCTCTCTCTCTCTCTCTCTCTCTTTGTACAATACTCACCTTAAGAATTTGTTTAAATATTTTTATCACATCCAGTGGCCATTTACATTTAACTCTAGGATCTCCTCTCTTTACTCATTGTCTTCTTGAAGTTCCATGCAAAATCTTTAACACTGAGTTTTGTCAGAAGACAAAACTGCAGTAAATTTAAATATTTAATTGGCTTTTATTTATAAGCAGTTCTAGAATTGGGCAAAACATTATTTTTTATGCTTATTTGTTCCAGTAAGCAAAGCAGACAGGGTTGATTAAACAGAAACGAAATGGTCATTTCAAAGTCACTTGTCTTATAAAAGTTTAAGAAGGGAATTCCTTATCATGCATGCTGAAAATGGCCTGCTTAGGGGAATGTGGCTATTCTGTGTCTCTCTCCCCTGATATATTGGAAGTTTAGATAGACAACTTAGTTTGGCTTGGTTATGTGAAACTTCAGCATGAGTGACTTCATTTTGGTTTGGTCTGTTATGTCCAGTGCCAGAACTTGGTCCAAACAAATGGCCTCCTATAAATTTTATTTAGCACACAGTAATCAGTGTCTTTTTTGCTTCTTGCTTTACTTCTAGTGATATTTGAAAGATATCTCACCAAGAGTTTTATTACTCATTATCATTGCTTTAATTATGTATTCCTATAATTCTTTTGTGAATGTGATTAAGTATCCTCTTTTCTCATTATTGTTCCTACTACAACTTCTAAAATCTGCATCAGCTGATTGCTTTCTTCATCATTACAATTTAAAATCACCTCTTGACTATGTTCATCATTCACTGAAATTAGTTCAAAGTCCCCTTCTTGGATTAATGACTTCTCCTTGCTTTGTACTGTGCTCTCCTTTCCTTAAGAGATAAATAGGTAAGTAGCCCATTCCATAATCATCAAATCTTGAGATTAGAAGATAATATTAGAGGTTATTTAGAGTTGATCCCTTTGATTCCAGATGGGAGGGAGGATACTGAAACTTTCCTTGTCTGATGGTTATCTCCTCAGAAGGAGATTTGGGAACATCTTATGTGAATAAATTTATTTCTATGCTGTGATTCAGAGTTACTAAAAGTGAAGGTTCAATTAACAGCTACAAATTCAAGTAACTTTAAATCACATTACTGCCAATTATCCTTTGCTGGTACGTGCCAAAGGGGAATATTAACCAGAAAATTAGCATGTTGAATGTTTCATTCATATACAAATCAAATTCAAGCAATATGTCTCTTCCAAGGAGAAAAAACAAAGCTTGTATCCTTGTAGGACAAGAGATTCAATGATGTACAAGTTTTTAGAAAAAAAAAATTATTCACTTAAATAACTTTATATTTTTTTCATAATAATATTTGACTGTTTGCTAAGGGGAGACTGCTTTTAGAGTTGGGATTTGTAAGTGTTCTACCTATTTGTTTATCAATCTTATAACTGGTTATAACTTTATTTATTAGTGACATTGTGTCAGTAGGAGAGTAATTTTTTAACCATTTTCCTTCTATTTCTGGAGTAGTGATACCAAAAAATTTCTTACTACATGACAGTGTATAGGATCCAATACTGTGACATCGGTATGAGGAGTAAGCTTTATTGGAAGGCAGGTTGACTCCCAAGGAGTTAAGGAGGAGAAAAGTCAAGATCTGCCTCCTGGATCAGATGATGTGGGTAAATTTATAGGAGGAAGGGAGAGCAACTGTGTGTTGATTAGGTAATGAGGAGGGGGAGTTTTGTGTTCTTTAGCACAGGACTCTTAACAGAACACAAAATTCTTTTCAGGGAGAATCGTGATGCTCTGTGCAGAATTTTGAGCTTATGAGATGAAAAATCATTGACTAGACAAGCTGGCTATTTCTGTACATGTCCATTCTTGAACAGTCAGGCTCAAACTGTCCTGGAGAGGATTCTGGAAATTAAGTAATTTGTTTTTTAAGGAAAATATGTCTAGTTTCCAGATCTGTGCCTATTTCAGTGATCTCATAGTGACATTAAATGATTAAGAACAACTTAGAAATGTCAAAACCTTTTAGTGAATCTATAATACAAAGCATTCTTATAGCTCCTTCTTACCTTTGTACTTTTATTTGCTCTTTTTGAAATATCTAACTTCCCCTATTCACCTGCTAATGTTTTAAGGTAGTTTAGCTATTCCCTTCTCCAGGACATTTTCCTTCATTCTCTCCATTTGTTTTGGCAAATCCTCCGTGCTAAAGTCATTCCCACTGTGTATGGGCTTATCATTGCACTATGTAGAGTAAGTGGTCTATGGGTTGGGTTATGAATGTGGGGAGACTTTTGATGACCTCTGCATCCTTGATGATCCAACATTTTGTAATCTGTTCACAAAATGTCGGATCATAAAGATTGTACATTTGCTAAGTAGAATTCTAACTCACTCTTTATTACCATCTTAGGTGAACTGCTGTAGATTTGATTGTTATTTGTTGCTACAGTAGTTTAAAGACATTGATGAGTTATCCTTTGCTTTTAAAAGTGAAACATATGTATTATAGAGAGATGCCACTAATAACATTCTATTGAGAATTATGTAGTGACTCCACTGTCACTGCTTAACCTTTCAAATAGCAGGTAGTGTAGTGGTAGTGGTGATGAGAATGGTCTTTGGGGAAAATTTTGATTCCTGAGTCATGACTGAAAAATAATTCATTTAACCATATGAACTATTAGTTTCCAAGAGATGATTTATATAAGACCTTCACAGAGACTGAGGGTTGAAAACTGATTCTCTGGTGAAGCACAGAGCAAGGGGTAGAGTGGAAGATGAGGTTGAGATACAGAGGTTAGGCATCCAATTCAAATTCTGGGCTGAGAGAATATGGGTATGCTACTTAATCATATCCTACTGATTGCTGAAGGGGTGTGGCAGTCTATCCGCATATGCACCTTTATTTTGACAAGCAGGGGAGGCAGGCAGGGGAGGCAGAGACTCTGATGACTTTTGGTAGTCTCTCTGTAGCAATTACCCTTCACAATGGCAGGTTATACTTGTTTGCTAATGTTTCCCCTGTTTTTTCCCCCTTGAATTCCTTCAGACTTATTAAATGCATTTTTATCTGATCCTGATTATTTGTCTTTTATTCAGTCTACCATTTCAAACTCTTCCCTTTGATGTTCTGTAATAAGTGAATTTTAATGAACAGAATGATTCTAAAATGACCCTTGAAAATTGGAAACATCACCATAAAAGAATTAAATGCACACAAATCATTAATATTCTTGGGAAATAAAAAACATTTCTATGAGTAAATAAGCAAGCAAGCAAGCAAATACTCCCCCATATATGCATCAACACAATAATGTAAATAAATGGAAAAGTTTCTATGCAAGTGAAAATGGGATAAAATTTAAAAGCTGAATTTGAGTCTTGTGTTTGATCCTGCTCTAAGAAAGAGCGTGAAATTGCAATCAATAGACAAGAGAGCAGCATTTTGAGACTGGTGTTAAACATAAAAGGAATGTGTAGGATTTGAGGTTTAATGAGAATATCGTAATGATTTTCAAAGGATTGGATCAACTTAAAATAATTTACCTGTGAAAGGGATGATTAAGAAAAGGCTTTCAGGAAATTAAAGTGTTCTTTGGAAATCAAGACAAATATATAACAATATAAGATTATTGGCAATGTTTCCTAAATTGTCAGGTTTAGAATAATCATTAGGTATCATTTTAGACAATAGATTCTATGGGTTGAAACAAGGGCATACATTGTCGATGGGATTTAATCTGACTTTTTAAGGATATATAGGATTTAGATGGTCATGGGGGTTATGTTATATTGGAATATTCTACACAGGAAATAGTAAGAGTTAAATGTATTTAATTTCTATATTTAAATTCTCTATTATGCAGCCATCCATAGCACAATGGATCATTGTGCTGTAGGGGGTTTTCCGTTAATATTTTGTTGTTGTTTAAATGGCACCACCAATAATGGGAAGGAAAACAAAATTTGTGTTTTGCTTATTTGCTTTGTGCTTTCCTCCCATTTTTTTTCTTAAATCAGGATTTTGATTATAGCTGATTAATTATTTCTCAGGGTGTTTTATATTTATTTGAAACTAATTATTAAGATACATGCATAGTCATAAAACTGTTCAAATTTCAAGTATAGTTTATTGAGTTTTGAAGTGAAATAAGGGTGGTCATCTTTTTAAAAAAACTTATGAATATCCTGACTGTATTGTAGATTCTTTCTTTTAATTACGAAACTCACCAGACAGTTTTTAATACTATCCCCTAACTAGGTCCCTTATGTCTCTGAATTGCTTGTATTGCAAGGGGAATAGCTTAATACAAGCTTATTAGACAACTGAGCAGCTTGGAAATCCCCCACTAGACCTTTCAATAAGGTTTAATCAACCAGGTAAGACCCTGATGAGGCTGGCAATTAGACTTACTGTATTTTTTAAATGGAGATGCTGAGTTTCAAAATATTGAAATGCTATTTAAATACAGTGACAAATTTAGAGATGCTATTGCAGCCACAAATCAAAATCCCCCCACCTTCATTTTTGTAGTTCATTATAGTGCTTTGTTGAATTAACAAGTATTAATTTATTTCTGAATTGCTACTAGGAATTTAGCCTGACTTAATATTGCCATTTGAATGAGAAAGATAGTTGCAGTACTAATATACATTTCAGTGGAATCAATTAAACTGAGTTTTTTTTTTTAAGCTCTCTGTATCTCTGAACTGAAGTAACATTTCTATTTTGGTCCTCTATTTTTTTAAAGTATATATTTATATCTCTGTGTGTGTATAAATGTAAAAGGAGAAAAATATGTACATGATTAATAGTATACAGAACTGATAAAACAAATCTTATAAAAGATTATGCCACTTAAGATAGTTTATGTCTTCAGGATTTTAAATTGCAAGTATGAGTACAAATACAAATTTAAAAAAGACATTAAATTCTCCCTATTAAAACAAGAGGAGGTTTTCTTCATTTCCTTTTCTTAGAGCATTTATTTCAGAACACTTGTACTATAATTGCAAAGGTCTTCCTATCTCTTATAAATATATGTAAATCTCCCTAAAACTAAAAACATCTCTGACTTTCTAACTTAGAAATATTTTTCATAATGACCTAAAATCATCTCTTTGAAATGTAATTATTGAAGAAGAAATCACCCATGTCTCCCAGTCTCTGTGGGAGTTTAGTAGTCTAATTTCAGTAGTAAGTTACTCCACATTGCAAAACTACCTCTTGTCAGAGACATGGAAAGTGTATTTTCCACTAGACTAAGCTAATTAACAAACACAAATGATCATCCAAGCTATCCTGAGAATTTAGGATGAACTATGTGTGACAAATGGGGTTGTTAAGTCCTTTTACTTGATGACTAGTTATTTTTTTTTATCTTGAACATATAGTGATGGGTTGAATTTGTTTAGCTAAATAAAATAGTGAGAATTTTTCTGTTTCTACAGTCCCATAATAAATATCCTTCAGTTCACATCACTTCTGTTTTAATGCTTATTCAATGATAAAATTGTTTTCTTTCTCTTCTAAATTTATATAGAGGTTTTCTGGGTTGTCAGAAGATTTTGTTTTTAGTTTCCTTTCCTGAACACAAACAATAGAGACCACTCAGGTTTTTAATGGAGAAAAGGGGATGTAGTTGAAAATCTCAAAGAACTAAAGATTCTTCAAGATCACTGATAAAACTATATTGGAAACCATTATAATAGGACCATTAAATCTGGGCAGGCAAGTTTTCTAGTTTTACATGCAAAATGGGAAATGACTTAAATTTAAGGATAATTTTCAAACACATTGGGCAGTCAGAAATATCTAGTTTCTACTATATACTTCCAGACTTGCTCTTTATGTATATTACTCTCAAATGTAACCATTATAAGTTATATGACACATCTAGGTCAACTGTGTATATAAAAGCAGACAATGTATAAAACTTCTGTCTTGATGTCTTGAAAATTTGTTTTTATTTAAACAATTTTATTGAATTATAAAACACACACACACACACACACACACACACACACACACGCATACACATATAAATATAAAACCCTAAGAATTATCAAAGCTTATGTTAGCCACTACATGAGGCAGGCACCTTTAAGTACAAACTCCTGCAATTATGGCAGGTAGAGCTGACTGTTCATGCAACTTCAAAGTTGTTCTTTCTTTTTGTTTCAAGTAAAACTCTTCGGAGTAATCCTATGAGGAACAACCAAAGTAAGTAACTAGATCACTCTGACTCCATATTTTTTTTAAGCAGACCTAGAGTAAACTGATTATATGTTAAATTGAGTTTGCCCAAAAATGTGAGTCTATGAGCTTGAACTAAGCATGACCAAGAATGTTTCCAGCATGTTTCCATTTGGAACTTGTCATCTATGACCATAAAATGAGAATGCTCAGGAATATGCCTATCTCTATATACGCTTTCTTATATGGAAATCTGTAGGTTTCTTAATGAAATCTCCACATTTTGAGGCGGGGTGTGTGTAGAGCATGGTTTGCAATAACCCTAGTACTCTCTTTACTCCCTGTGAGAAATAAATGTGTGTCTATTCTTTTATCTTCTGGTTATACTTTTTGGTTTTGTACTCACCAAAATGCAAACCCACTGTGTTCAGTATAGTCACACTAATGCAACCACATTCAAGGTCAAGGACTAGAACATTGCCCCAAATCAAAACTATCACCCTCAGGTGCCTCCTGCAGTAAGTCATTCATCCCTTCTCAATCCTGATTTGTAATATCATAGATAATTTTTCCACTGTTTCTGAGTTTATATAACTGGAGTCATATCCAATGTTTCTAGCAGTCATTGCACAAACTACTTTTTGTCTGATTTTGCTTAAAATTATGTTTGTGAGAAGATGTTTCTGAGTGTATAGCTAGAGTTCATTAATTTCATTGCTATATGGTGTTTCACTTTTATAAATATACCACAGGCTATTTGTTCACTTTGATGTTGACAGATTTTATTTTCAGTTTGGGGCCATAATATATAAAGCTGCTATGAATATTTTGAAAATGTCTTTAGGTGCATAGGTGCATGCAATGCTATTCATGCTATTCTCCTATATAGGAGTAGAATGGCTGGGTCATAGATCTACTTTAGTTTAGTAGGTTGCTGCTTTGCAAAGTGGTTCTACCAATTTACACACCTACTAACTCTTTCTGAAAAGAGTTCCAGTCACTTCATATATTCACCAAAACTTACATATAAGTCTTTTAATTTTAGCTAAATTAATGCATATTTAATAGTTTCATTGAGTTTTTCAAATTTGCCAGATTATTAATGTGTGCATCTTTCATATTATTTTTATAGACTTTCTGTAAAAGAATGCACTTTTTGCACATTTATGAATGAGTTTTCTTTTCTTATTGATTTGAAGAAATTATTTATTCTTCATACAAGTAACTTGTTTCCATGTGTTGCATGTCTCGTCTCATTATGTAGTTTGATTTTTACACTTTTTTTTTTGGCACCAGGGATTGAACCGAGGGGCACTCAACCACTGAGGCACATCACTATCCCTTTTAAAATAATAATAATAATAATAATAATAATAATAATATTATTATTATTATTATTATTATTATTTTATTTTGAGACAGGATCTCACTAAGTTGCTAAGGCTGGCTTTGAACTTGGGATCCTTCTGACCCAGCCTCCTGAGCCTTTGGGATTTCAGTTAAGTACCACTGTGCCTGGTGATTTGTATACTCTTAATGATGTATTTTGATAAACAGAATTTTTAAGTTATACCATATTCTAACTTATCAGTCTTATTATATAACATGTCTGTATGTATTTATGAACATTTAGTTTTTGTTAAGTTTTTTCAATCATTGTATCGTTTTCAATTTAGTCCTATGTCTTTGAATTTTTGTGTGTGATATCTTTAAATTTTTATTTTTTTCATCATTGTTGCTGGTTTATATAAATAATTTTTTTCCTTATTGACTTTATAACCAATACATTTTCTAAATTTAATTATTAGTTCTAATATGTCATATGTATATAACATTTAAATTATTTACATTCATAAGCATTGACTCTTTAATAATATACAATAGAATTCATTTAATAATGGTAAACAGAGCTAGACAATACTAATGACTGATATTATTAATTTATTATAGTGGAATGGTTAAGATGGGGACTACAGTCAAATTCTTGACTTTCAATCATTGTTCTATCAGTTACTAGCAGAATGACGCTATTAATATCACTTAACCTTCTTATTCCTCACTTTTCTTTAAGGAAGATTCATGATCTGTGCTCTTCTTACAAACATTATGCCTGTGAATGCTTTTGAAAATATTTCCTTGTTTATATGTGTTTGTGAAGGGGTGAGGAATTCTATACTCAAATATTTCTCCAAAAAAGCATTATACTAATTTCTTTCCTACCATCAATTTATAAGAGTTTTTGTTGCTCAACATTTTTGCAAGTACTTGGTAATATGAATCTATAAAAGACTTTGAATCAACAAGAATTTTAAAATATTGCCAAACTTAAGTATTAGCAAATCTAAACTATTACAAAGAGCATCTTGTCATTGTTATAATTGACTTTTTTGGGGGAAGTAGGTATCGGGGATGGAACTCAGGGACTCTTAACCATTGAGCCACATCCCCAGCCCTATTCTGTATTTTATTTAGAGACAGGGTCTCACTGAGTTGCTTAGCAACTTGCTTTTGCTCAGGATGTCTTTGAACTTGCTATCCTCCTGCCTCAGCCTTGAAAGCTGCTGGGATTACAGACATGCACCACTGTGCCCAGCTATCATTGACACTTTTATTGTTATAAATGAGTTTAAGAAACTTTGCACATAACCAATAGACATTTGGATTTTCTGTGAATTAACTGTTTATTTTTTGCCTTTTTTTGGATATTGCGTTAGTTTTCTTTTTCCTGTCAATTTAAAGAAATTTTAAAAATGTGTTGCATACTTAGTATTTTTTTGGTTACATGAATTATAAATATCTTCTTTCAGTTTGTGGCTTCTTTCTCACTTTGTTTACATAGATTTTTGTTTTATCGAAAATCATGTTTCATGTTAAGTTTTGTACATGTTCCTCTTACATAAAAAATCTTTTCCATCTTGAAATAGTAAGATAGTCTTACATATTTTATTTTAATTTTTTTCAGAAATTATTTTTATTTAAATTATTTAAATCTTTAATGTACCTAGACTTTATTTTTGTGTACAATTTGAGGTTGGGATCTAAGTTCATTTTGTTTTCAACCTGAAAGACTACTTATCCCAAACCTATTTATTGAAAAGTCTTCATTTCTCTACTGATTTGTCATTACTCTGTTTTAGAACAAATTCTCAAAAGTATGTGGCTCCATTTCTGAACACTTTACACTTGTACTTGTTTTTTTGTTCATCCTTGCAGAAATCCTCCATTATCTTATTTATTATGATGTTATGACTCTTAGGTATCACTAAATCTCTCACTAAATCTCTATTATTATTAAGAATATCTTATCCGGTTTTGGATCTTGAAATTTTCAAAAACACTTTAGAATGTATTTTTCAAGTTTCTCCAAAAGAAAAAAAATACAGACAAACTCATTTAAATGTTGAGAGGAATTGTTTTATTCCTAGATATAAATTGGAGGAGAATTGACATCTTTCCAATATTCAGTCTGTTATTCATTCACATAGTATATCTCTTCACAGAGTTTCTAATTCCATTAGATATAGTTAAGCTATATCTTAACTAAATAAGTTACAGTTTTCCTTGACATGATAAAGTTGAATTTTGCATCAAATTTCATGTTTTCATAAACATTTGGGTTTGACATAATCATAATGCATGGAATATAATGTGCTGCATTTCAGTTCCCCTTCTTTCCTACCCTATATCCCTTTCTTTACTGTTCTAACTCCTATTTATTTATTGTTTTTAAAATTGGTGCTTTATAAATGTACACAATTGTGAAATTCACTGTGGTATATTCATATATGTATAGGGCATAATTTGTCAATCTTCTTTCACAGTTCTTCTTTTTCCATCCCTTCTCCCTCACTCTTTAACTTCCTCTACTCCACTCATCTCTCTTCTAGTTTCATGAGATCCTCTCCCCATATTTTTTTATCTTAATTTGCTCTAGCTTCTGAAATATGAAAGAAAACCTTTTACCCTTGACTTTCTGAGTTTAATTTTACTTAGCATGATGTTCTTAATTTCTACTCATTTACCAGCAAATACTATAATTCCACTCTTCTTTATGGCTGAATAAAACCCTCTTGTGTATATATACCACATTTTCTTTATCCATTTATCTATTGATGGGTACCTGGACTGGTTCCATCATTTGACTATTGTGAATTTCTTTGCTATAAACATTGATGTGCCTGTATCACTATAGTATGCTGATTTTAGTTTTTTTGGAAAGATACCAAGGAGTGGAATAGCTGGGTCATATGGTGGTTCCATTCCTAGTTTTTTGATGCATCTCCATACTGCTTTCCAAAGTGGTAGTATAAATTTGCAGTTCCATCAACAATGGATAAGTGTACTTTTTTCCCCACATCTTCACCAGCATTTATTATTATTTATATTCTTGATTATTACCATTTTAACTGGAGTGAGATAAAATCTCAGTATAGTTTTTATTTATATTTCCCTGATTGCTAGGGATGTTGAATTTTTTTTTTCATTTTTTTGTTAGTCACTTGTAGTTCTTCTTTTGAGAAATGCCTGTTTAGTTCAGTTCTTTTCCTTTATTGATTGAGTTATTTTGTGTGTGAATATATTAAATTTTTAGAATTCTTATGCATTCTTGTTGGAGAAGTAGCTGGCAAAAATATTCTTCCATTCTCTAGATTCTCTCTTCATGCTCTTAATTGATTCCTTCGTTGTGTGAAGCTTTTTAATTTGATGCTGTACCATTTATTGATTTTTGGTTTTATTTCTTGAGTTTTAGTGGTCTTGTTAAGGAAGTTGGTGCTTCTGCAAATATTTTGGATTGTTGAGCTGTTTTCTTCTAGCAGTTGCAAAAACAAACCCTACTCAATATGAAGAATCAAATATACCCCAAAGCAATATACTGGGTTATTTTAACACATTACTTTTTTTCTCAATATATTGTTTATATTTATCCCTACATTTTATGTTTTGTTTTAGGTATTAAGTACTCTTAATACTTAAAGTCTTGCTTTGAAAATAATATGCTTTCTCTGTTATTTCCTTTAAGACCCTTCCTTTTTCTTTCTTCTTCTGTTTAATATTTATCTTTTAAACTGTAGATTTATTTTTTAATTTTTATATAATTTATGCTACTAAATCTGAGGTATCATTTTTTGTTATGTAAGGGAAATTCTCTAAGATTGTGCTTTTGAATAGTACATTTATCTCATCCCCAATTATTTTTTTGAATTTTAAAATTTTATTTTGACTATACATTAGCTTTTCTTACTTTAAATTATGTAGACCTGTACCACTCTCTTATACAGCATGTTTAATTTCATTTTATGCTAAAATTATGAATAATTTCTCAATCCTCAAATTCACTAATTTTCATTTCAGCTCTATTTAGTCCATTTAATAACATTTTGACTACAATTATCATATTTTTCAATAATCAAGTTTCTTTTTTATTGAATTTTGAGTTTTGGTATTCTTTTAAAAAGTCTTTATACATTTTCATACTATTTTAATACTTTTTATGGAATGTGACTGTATTTTTAGACGATTGATCAAGGATTCTTATGTTATTTTTTGTTGTTTTATTTTTATTTATTTTTTAATTGTCAATTGACCTTTATTTTATTTATTTATATGTGGTGCTGAGAATCAAACCCACTGCCTCACACATGCTAGGCAATCACTCTACCATGGAGCCACAACGCAGCCCTGGATTCTTATGTTTTGTATTAATTTTAATGTTTTAGTCATTGTAATCTCATTATATTTAAAGTCATTATATGGTCTAGATCTCATAGTTCTACTGTCTTTAGCATTTCTTACTGTAAAACTTGTGGGTCTGCTGGTTCACACTTACGAAGGGTTGAGTACTAGTTTTTTTTAATATTATTTAATTTTTTAATATCATGTTGGGTTGAATTCTATTTTGTAGGGTTAGTGGGAGAAAATCTTTAGTGAGAGTTTGCAGAAAAGCTTTGGGGGCTGTGAAGAGGGCATGTCTCTCAAGAAAGGTTATTTCCCCCCTGTCTATGCTTTATGTTTTTTAGGTGCTACAGCAATCTCAGCAGCTCATACTGCGCTTAATGTTGACTTCTTGAAAATGGGGTTCCCAGAACATACTTGAAATTCAGGCCTTAGGCCCACTGTGCTCATGAATTTCCATGAGATTTTTAATTTTTCTGACCAGAGCCCAGGCAAAAACTGGCAAACACTGTTTGTGTTCTTCCTCTATCTGGGAGAATATTTTTGTCTTTTTTTTTTATTCTTTTTAAGATTTCATTCAAAGTGGTATTGTTAGTAACATTCCCTAAGGCCTCTTTGCTTGTGTGCGTGTGTGTGTGTGTGTGTGTGTGTGTGTGTGTGTGTGTTTTACTGAAGCTTCTAGGTTATTGAAATCAGAATCCCTTAACACATAACAGCTTCAGCTCATCACTATAATCATGTTTGTCTCTGAAGATTTTCCTTTTTACTGACAGTCTCAGTCTCTCTTTCTAATGCATGGGCGGCCCCCCACCACACACACAAATACACACCACTATTTTTATGCATTTCTGAAGGTTTTGTATCTATATTGCTCATAGGCTTGCCTGTGGTTTCTTTCTGCTAAGTTGGGAAGAGGAAGAAAAGAGTAAAACTTATTTGCTTGCTAGTGGGATTCCAGTGGACCTCCTAGAATGAGTGCATGGATTTTATCACTTAGAGCAGCCATCTCCTGGATTAACTGTTTACTACAAGCGAATCAATTTTGTGACCCTTTTCTAGTCCCTTAAAGAAGATCACATATGAAATGATATCGCATCCAAAATCCATGAGTAAAGGAGCAGCAGTTTTGGTATTCTTTTTTAAAGTCTTGGATTTTCCAGGCAGTTTGTAAATATCCTGGTTAAATAAAGTCACTTCAATAACTTGCAAGAAGGACAAATAAAGCAGATAAGATACACACCAGCGACCCCACCTAACATTTGAGTAAGAGAAAGAGGCCAAAGTGCTAAACAACTATTTTCCTCAGAATTTCCTCCTTGTCTGTGACTCTGGTGGCTTGAGGAGACTTCTGTTAAATTTCATAGTTTTTTTTTTTTTTTTTTTTTTTACTGTGATTCACACCTCCTGCATTAAATTCTTTTATTACTGTTCCCTCAAAAGTTAGTGGTGGGCTTTAAAAGCCATACTCCCTTTGCACTAAATCAAAATGTGTGTTATTTTCTGAATTTAGAAGTTATCAGATATTTTCCTACATTCAGAAGGTCTTTTTATTAAGTTACTATGTTTAGTTAACAATATTATTTTTGTGTTTGAAAAATATAATAGCATTATTCAATGAGATGTTCCATTTTTAATGAACTAAATGCCTTTTGTCTGGACTTCTGTAAAGCAGGGTTTTCTCATATATCGTGTAAGGATGATTTCTAAATATGTGGCTTAGTTCATGTAGGAGGGGAGCTATATGACCCTTTGTTCTTTCCATTAATGGCAATCTGAAGATATCAGGGTTATGGGAAAAAATGAAGAAAAGAAAAGCTCAATATATTTTTCCTCTATATTAATAGCAGAAGGTGTCCCTTAATCAACCTAGTAGCCTTTAAGTTCATATTGGAAATACCTATAAGTCAATGGGTAAAATAAATTAGGTGCTAGAGTATGAACATTTTACCAAGAAGAGAAACTATGTTAATACTCATGTATTCCTTATCTTAGAAATATCGATGTGTCATATATTCTATGAGGCATAAAAATGTACAAATATGAGTAAGGTAGATATTTTCTCAAGGAACTCATGGTTTTGTAAGAGAACATAATAAATACACTCTATCATTTACACACACACACACACACACACACATCCAAATAATCAGGTGAAGATTCACAAATGATTGAGCTTAATGTAATTTATTATTTGGAAAAGGAAGGAAAAAATAGAGAAAACAAAACAAAAGTAGTGCTACAGTGGAAATAAAGGTGATATTTAGAAAAACTTATGCATTTTGTAATATAGGAAGTGTAAGGTACATTATAGAAAAGAAGTAATAGTTTAAAATAGAACAGGAAGAGGGTTAAAGCATAAAGTGTCTTGTGTAAGGTGCTATAAATTTTTTCCAATTTGCCCTAGGCTTCATCCCATCCTTTCAGCTCAAGGACATTTCTGAAAACAATTCTTTCTTTGCTTTCTGTATTAGTCAGTGTTCTCCAGAGAAACCAAACCAATGGTGGTCAAGAAATCTCTTAACATGTTGTTTGTAAACTGGAGACTGAGGAATATCAGTGGTGTGATTCAAACGCCTAAAAACCAGGAAAGCCCAGGTTGGGGAGAGGGCACTGGTTTAAGCCCTAAAGTCTAAAGGTGCAAGAACCAAGAGCTCCAATGTCTAGAGGTCTAAGGGGAAGAGAAGATGAATTCTCCAGCTCAGGAAGAAAGAAGAAAATCACTGTTTTTCCACACTTTCATTGTTTATTCATGTGCCACAAAACAATTCAGTTACTGACAGATGACATATACAATAGTGGTCCATAAAACTGTAATGAAACTATAACTGAATTTACATTATTTTAACTGTAGTTTTTGTTTGTTTGTTTGGATATACAAATACTTACCATTGTATTACAGTTGCCTATAATATTCAATATAGTAACATGCTATAAAGGTTTGTGTCTGAGGAGTTGTAGGCTATGAAGGCTAAGTGTGCAGTCCATCTAGGTTTGTGTAAATACACTCTGATGGTTGCACAACAACAAAAACATCTCATGATGCTTTTCTTAGATCACATCCCTATAGTTTTGTGATATATGACTACATATAGACACTCAATGGTTTGGACAATGGCTGCCCACAATGATTAGGGCAGATCTCCTTTACTCTGCCTAATAATCAAATGGTGCTCTCTTCCAATATGCACATAGATACACCCAAAATAATGATTTTCCAGCACTCTGGATATGGCTTAACACAGTCAGGTCAATAAATAAAATTAACCATCACACTTTCCTGTGTCATTACTTTTAACTTCTAAATAATTTGTTCCCTTGAAGCACAAATATGCAGCTATGTCTTTCACAAATAAAAATAAATAAATAAAAGTTTTGTTCTCTATTTTGTCTACAAAGGAGACTTAAAAGGACTGTCCACTGAAGTGGGAAGAAAATAAAGACACGGTTTTTGCAGTCATGTGAAAAAAAAAAGTGTATAAAGGAAAAAAAGAGCAACCACAATGCCAATGCTGCTGATAAATCAGGCAAAGTGATTAAATCTTGTATCAAGAAGAATGGTATTCACATGGAAGTCATCAATGAGTCCTAAAAGCAATTTTGAGGGAGAGGTAAGGGCAAATTTGATGGGAGTATATTTTAGAAAGGATGGGGAAAAAGGAATTGTACTTTAAGAATCAGCTATTTAAACTGACAAGTGGTGTGGGAAGTGAAGACATTGGTTTTAGATAGTAACACAAAAATTCCATCTATGGTAACATGCATAAAAATAGAGTATGTTGAATGCAAGTGCAGAAAACAGAGGAAGTACAGTTGGGGTTTCTGGAAGATCTCTTTCTGATTGCTTCAAATATTCAATGAAACAGAAATCAACTTTAGAGTGTGGGTGAGAAATAAGACACTAAGGTATGAAGATAGAAGATATGAAATGAGAATAGTCTCTGGACACACAGTATATTCCAAGGATTGCACTTGAACTTCATGGCATACTTATGGTGAGACCAGTCAGCATGATTGTATTTCTTTGGCCACACTATAATACAGGTATGGAAATATATGGAGGGACAAATTTAATCAAGGCTGAAGATTTTCCAAGCTAGTACAAGCAAGAAAAGTAAAGGTAAAAAGTTGGAATTATATACAAAAGAGTTACAGTAGTGATCTACCATGAAATTCCTCCCAGGTAAGAGAGGAAGTGAAAACATCAAGCAGTTGAGGACAATGAAATGGGGATGACAACAGTGGATTAAAAGGTCATACTGTTACAGAAAAACTTCTAGACTAAAAGTGAACTACCCTTGTAGGAAGTATGGTAAGAACACAATGAAATTGAGACTTTAAAGAGTTTCTATTTATTGCCAAGGTCTAATACTGCTCCAGGAGATCATGTCTAAGAGTGTAAAGGATGAGTCTGATGAATTCAAGTAACATTATAATGTGATCTCTCTCCTTAATATTATTGAGTAGGTCCATGATCTGCAAAATTAAAGTCACAGCTTTATCATTCTCAAAAATTATAATCAGGAACCTTGGTTTTGAGTGAATATAAACTCAAGTCAAAGTTTAATAGAGAATTTTTTCTCTTTAATTTTCTTTGCATAACTGCGAAATCCAAGACATGAATGAATTTTAGTTATGGCTGAACCTAAGGCTCCAGTTTATGCCTCCAAAGCTTGGATTCTATCTCTTTCTGACTTGTCTTGTTATACTCAGGTTTATTCTGTACTGTGTGACATGCGTAAGGACTACATTATATCCCACACAGGTATTTTCCCTTCAAGTTTGATTCAAAGACAGGGCTGCTCCTTGGAGTTTGGATGAAGAGATAAAACTAAGGAGAAAAATGCTTCATCCGTTTCAGTGGGAACTGCAGCAATTCTGGGAGTCTATAGACATGAATGCTTGTTGTTCTCTCAAGCATTTAAACAATTCATCTGCCTCCAGTGTTTTAGGAATGACTTTGGTAGCTTGTGTGTATGATAAACTCTTATTTACCTTTCAAAACCCTATCCATATTCCAACTTTTCTGTGAAATTGCAACAGTCTGGTTTCACTCAGAATGAGATTTACTACAAGTATTAGAGAAAAGAGGTATTTAATCTAGGAATCTTCATAGATAACAGAAAAAATAATGGCATCAGAATATCATTGCTGGTGGTTGTGGGAAGATTTCTTTGGAGAAATTTTATCTGATGATACAAAAACACCAATGAAGGGCTGGGAGAATGTGGACTTTAGTACTGGTTGTTGGTTTGTATCTATTTATTTTGAAGAAAAATATCAAAGGGGTTTGTTTTGTTTTTATTATGGTTGCATTACTTAATAAACAAAATTATATCAATCTGAATCTCAAAATAATGGAAAGTGACAAACAACAACAACACCATGTTCTTATAAAAGACAGTGTAATGGAAAGTGACAAATACCACCACCACCACCACCATGTTCTTATAAAAGACAGTGATTTCATATTCTAAATAAATAAACTTAATTTCTTAGAAAAATAAAACCTTGTGTAGTTTGTATTTAAGTATTTGTTCAGCAATATGCATTTTACTAAAACTGATTGGGTCATCCATTATATATTTATCATGCCTTTAATATTACCATTTTTAGTCCATACCATCTTTAATTCTGTTTTGCAAAAGGTATTAAAGATACATCTGATAACATATATTTCAAGGCCAAAAGTGCTGTGCAACTTTCCTTTGAATGTGTCTCTCTGTCTTGGGCATTTATCCTTGTTGATACTTCATTGTTTTAGAATTTTGAATCCTAAGTTTAATCCTGAATTCCATCAGTAACTTGGTTTTGTCCAAGTCATTTTTCAATCCAGTGTGTGAGTACAAAGGTAGGCACCTGACGTCACTCATTTGGAAAACACAATAATGTTTTCAAAGCACTTTATACTCCTAAAGCAAAATGTACTATGTAAACCCAAAGTTTCATTCTTTTCTAGAAGTAAATTAAAAGCAAAAAAAAAAGGCAAACAAATTCAAGTATATGATGGAATTTCTCTTTCCTGAATAAATAATTAAAATGACATTTTGCATGAGACACTCTTGGGTCCACTGAATAAGCCACTAACTCTTTGTTTAATGTTTGCTCTCATAGGTATCCTAAGAGCAATAACTGCAATACACTGAAGTAATTTCCTTATTTAGTTTTAGGGGTCACTTACTTTTAATTTTTCATATATCATTTCTAAAATAACAGGTCATTAGTAAAAAGAGAAAAAAAAGAGATATTGTCCCCATTTTTTTGAGGAGTGCAGAGTTAATTGCTCATACTTTTATACTTTATTATGAATAGAAACTCTAGCTCCCTGAACAGCATAATGTACAAGAATTTAATTCATATTATATGATAAGACTCATGCTTTAAAACAATTGCATTTGCAGCAGGCTGGGGACTACAAAGTCAAGATGGAGAGCAGGAAATTTTAGGTCTCTGAGCTCAGCTGGATAAGGAAAAAATTTAATACATAATTTGTATAAATGTCATTTGCCCACATTAAGTATCCACTATGTGCATGGTATATTCTGGGTGAGGGGAGATTGTAGAAGGAGTGCTAATAATTTAAAGTTGAATGAAATGTCCATGAACATCCTTTCCATTCACTTATTCCATTATTACCAGCATACTTCATCTTTTATCTTATTTGAAATTTTGAGCTATTGTATGCTCCACATTTATTTAGTTTAATGGCCCCTTCCTCTACTACATTCTTTCATATCTACTTAGGATGCTAAGGACTATTGCTTCAGCCATTATTTTCTCCATATGCTAAACATCACTGCTCCATTTCATCCATTTGGCAAAACCCCAGATCTTGCAAATACCCAAATAAAAGTGCCTGAGTTGTCCTCAACTCAATCTAGGATGCTGTGCAGGGAGACTCCCACTTAGAAACCACCAGTAGCCATTACTCCCCAATGTCTTTCCACTGCTTTCATAAGAGGCCCAATTTCTCTCTCTCTCTCTCTTTCTGTCTCTCTCTCTCTCCCTCACTCCCTCTTAAAACACATCTGCATTTATTACTCTTTAAAGTACAATGTTGATTTGATTTGGGTACTACACATTTCCATTCACAAGCTGTACTGAGTAACTTTTTGAACGGCTTTGTAACACACTTAAGGGAGGTTTAAGCTTTGTTTCTCTAAATACTTTTCTTTGGAAAACAAGCCCTGGAGAGTTCCTCCTAGCCAGTTGTTTCAGTTAGTTCTAGAGGACTAGAACATGCATAGTGGGTAACCACAGGGGATGGAAAGTTTAAAAACTGGATCCTAATGAAATGAAACTCAAGCCATTTTAACAAATATCTTTCTTTTAACCATCAAGTTGTATCTTGGAACACTTCAGGGACAAAAGATTTGGTCTGGTCTACTAAGGGATATAACTTGGTAGCGAACACTTTAGACCACAAAATTAACTATAGGTTACATGTCTTAGAATAAACATCACAGCCTGTAAAAATAAGCCAATGTGAAACTAGAAAAAGCATTACTAGCTCTGTTTTAGTGCCTAAAGTATCACAGAATCACTTAAAAGTACAAAGAAATTTTATCTCCCCTTTAAGTAGATATTGCCATGCCATACAGATTTTAATAAATGTTAACAAAAACAAAGAACAAAATATCCTTGAAAACATATCAGGAATGAAGTGATTATAGGATGACAGATATTCTGTTTTCAAAAGTTGGCTCTTTCCCCAAACTTGGCATTTTTCAAACATGCTATAAAGTAGATTTTATGATGGAATACCTTAGTACATGCGAGGCTGTTTCCCCTGGATATTTAGCCATTCTCCATCTAGCCTCACTGTTCTTCTCTTCCATATTATGAAGAGACATTCTTCTACCCAACTTCTTCTGCCTTTAAACTCATTGACCAAAATTCATTTTAATCCTCAGCTAATTGTTGTCCAGTTTACTAATCCATACTCCTTAGAATACATTCAGATATGTTACAAGATCATGTCCTTGTTTGGTAAAGGGGGGTGGATGTGGTTGAAATTGTACTTGAAGTAGCTTATTAATGTTTCTTTTAAAAAATTCTCTTCTTTATATCTGATTACACAAACATGTGTATGTGTGTGTAAAATCTCCATTGACTAATTCTACTGTTCCACCTTCCATTCTGACAAGTGCGTGAAAATTTATGATTGCACTGAGTTCAGTTTGAATTCATATTAAGACTGATTGGATCCTCCTACTGCTCCAAAAATCTCCTCACTTCTCTTTAGTTTTGAGTTTTGAACAGTAGCTATTCTATTTTATTCCTATCAAGACCTGACTTGTCTGTCATCCCATGACTATTTTTTTCCTTTTTATAAAACTACCAAAAATATCTAATGTTGACTGCCTTTTCTGTACCTTAAAATGTCCTTATATTTTTTACCCTTTCCTATAGATTTCTGTCTCAGAGGGAATATGATCCATACTTCCAAGGTTACTGTTGGTGTAGATGACTACCCCGATTCCTCCAGTTTTACCCTTAATGGCGAAAAGAGTGAATTATCAACATTGATATTGGGTTTCCTATTCTTTTTGTTGAGTCTTCAACTTTTCTTCCTGTCTTCCTAATCACTTCACATATAACCTGGGTCTCATACCTTCATGTTCTTTCTCTTTCAGCACCTTCACCCCTCTACTTCTAGGCTTACAACTTCAAGATGTGAAGTCCTTCCTACCCTAACATTCTACCTCAAAATCTATCTCCCTTTACTTAGCTCTCTCTCCTATTATCTTCCTGCCCTGTGGAACAATTGTTTCTTTCAAGAATTGTTTATCTCTTTATATGATTTCCTCCTTTTTGGAAGGGACTTTGTCACCTATCATCTAGCATTAGAGTTATGGATAAGCATATGTGAATGAAGCACCCATTCTATTTAGGGTAAAGTACTTTTAGTAGGAAATATAAGTAAGCAAAGTGAACACTGATGAGGCACTCATATGCTTCATTATCCTTCTCTTCCTATTTGATCAGTAGGCCAAATTCTGGTTACTTGAAATTTCCCCTCATAGTTTCTTAACAGGAACAGCAAAGCTACTTTCCTGTGAATTTGCAATGGAATAATATTTATTCAGGCTAAAGAGAGAAAATGTGTTATTTTCATATGTTAAACTAGTATATTTTCAAGATTTTGGTTTCATACAGTTTTGTTGGTTTTAGTCTATTGTCCACACTAACCCTATCTAAACTAGTAATTTGAAGCCCAAAATTTAGAAGAAGAAAATGTTTTTCTTCAACCCCTTCTAGTTTTCCTTCTACATTTCAAACCCCACCAGGACCCTAGAGGCTTCTTGCTGTACCCTGGTTTCTACAGCACTTTACTGGGCTCTAAATGAGACTGGATTTTGTTCATAATTTTGTTTGAAAGCACAGTGTGACAACTGCTTGATCTTCCACCTGATTTATGTGGATAAGGTTATATGCTAGTATTCTAATAAAAGTGCTATGCTAATATAAGATTATCTAAGCTTTTACAGTTATCATAACATGATTAGCAGGTGATTACTAAAATATAACACTTCATTTAGTATTAGCTGTGCATCATTTTAAGCAGGAAGGAAGACTGATAAGTAATATTTTTGAACATGTTAATGTTTTTAGCAACTTTTGAATTTTTTCACTGGCTAGGCTAAACTCTAGATTTTTAGTCTGCATCACAAGGGTATTTATAGATTGCCTTTAGAAACCATGTGTCTGTGAAGATCATTCATAGTTTGTAACAAGGTATATATGCACATATATTTGTATATGTGAATATTTTCTTGCCATAAATACATATATATTTGGAAAGAGCTTCCAAAACATTACTCATGTTTTTAATGAGACCTTGAAGCCTCTCAAAATGTTAAAAACCTTCTAAATAATGTTTATCAACTTTAAGACACTTTTGAATGGAGAAAACAAATATACATACAATAAACAGAAGTGAAAACTTTCATGGTAGCTAAGCTAATCTTTTATAATCTTTTTTTTCTCAAATTTATTAGTCTTTTATAATCTTAGATGCACTCTATATCTTAATTAATGTTTATTGTATAGTAATATGATGCCGATGCCTCCTAGTTTGCCACACTTAGCAGTGGTTATTTGCTGCTCATAGAACTTGTCTTTTACTAATCCGAAAAACCTCATGAATTATTTTTCTCCTCAAATTGCATTTTTTTTTTAACCAAGATTCCTCTCATAGAAAGTCACAGCAACTAATCTTATAAGCTAGCACTTAATGTTTAAAACTTTTTTAAACATGGTTTGTAATCTTTTGTTTTATATAAGTTTTTATATGGAGAGTACATCTTTAGTTTTCAAGAATATATTTCAAAATATATATTTGAGTTCTAAAATTACATTCACTTTTATTTTTTAATTTGTTCTAGTTAGTTATACATGAATGCATTTTGACACATTGTACACAAATGGAGCACAACTGCTCATTCCTCTGGCATGGTGCAGAGCCACACCAGTAATGTAATCATATATATATATATATATATATATATATATATATATATATAGAGAGAGAGAGAGAGAGAGAGAGAGAGAGAAATCATATCTGTCTCATTCTACAGTCCTTCCATCCCCACAGCCTCTCCTGTCCCCTCTGCACAATCCAAATTCCTTTATTCTTCCATAGCCCCCACCCCCACTATGGATCAGCATCTACTTATCAGAAAAAACATTTGGCCTTTGGTTTTTTGGTATTGGCTTACTTCTCTTAGCATAATATTCTCTAGTTCCATCCATTTACCTGCAAATGCCATTATTTCATTCTTCTTTAAGAATGAGTAATATTCCATTCTGTATATGTACCACATTTTCTTTATCCATTCATCTCTTTAAGGGCATATAGGTTAGATACATAGTTTAGCTGTTGTGAATTGAGCTGCTGTAAACATTGATGTGGCTGTGTTGCTATACTATGATGATTTTAAGACCTTTGGGTATAAACTGAGGAGTGAGATAGCTGGGTCAAATGGTGGTTCCATTTCAGATTTTCTAAGGAATCCCCATACTGCTTTCCAGATTGGTTACACCAATTTGTAGTCCTACCAGCAATGTATGAGTGTGCCTTTTTCCCTATAATCTTCTCAACATTATTGTTGCTTGTGTTCTTGATAATTGCCATTCTGACTGGAGTAAAATGAAATCTTAGAGTAATTGTGATTTGCATTTATTTAATTGCTAGAGATGATGCATATTTTTTTATATGTTTGTTGATTGATTGTATTTCTTCTTCTGAGAAGTGCCTGTTAAGTTCCTTAGCCCATTTATTGATTGGATTATTTGTTTTTTTGGTGTTAAGTTTTTTGAGTTCTTTATATATCCTGGAGATAGTACTCTATCTGAGTGCATGTGGTAAAGATTTTCTCCCATTTTAGGCTCTCTCTTCATGTTTTTGATTTTTTTCTTTTCCTGAGAAACTTTTTAGTTTGAATCTATCCCATTTATTGATTCTTAATTTTATTTCCTACACTTTAGGAGTTGTATTAAGGAAGTCAGGTCCTAAGCCGACATGATGAAGAATTGGGCCTACTTTTTCTTCTGTTAGGCACAGGGTCTCTGTTCTAGTGCCTAAGTCTTTGGTCCACTTTGAGTTGATTTTTGTTAAGAGTGAGAGTTAAAGATTTAATTTCATTTTGCAATGCCACAGTCTGGCTGGGCACAAATAACTGGGAAGTCATGAGCCACTTGTAGATTCAAGCAGGAACAAACTTTATTCCAGAACCCACGAGAACTCAACGGGAACTCAACTGGAACTCAACGGGAACCCCTCGAGAACTCAATGGGAACTCAACTGGAACTCTGTGAGAACTCGAAAGTAGTGGGCACCTGAGGTAGCAGGAGCCGCCCTATTGCCGGACAGCAGAGGTCCATATACACAACTGAATACACAGCCTGCCCCAATCCAGCATCATCCAGTTACAGCAATCAGCCATCATCCCAATAATTATACACAGCTTAACTTAACCATCATCATCCTACTGGCTCGCTGGCGCTACTCCTCAACCACTTCTTCAGGCAAAATGCCAGGTGCCATCCTGATTTGGTTGTGGCTCTCAACATTGCTACGTATGGATTTCCAGTTTTCCCAGCACCGTTTATTGAATAGGCTATCTTTTCTCCAATGTATGTTTTTGCTGCCTTTGTCTAGTATGGGAAAACTGTATTTATGTGGGTTTGTCTCTGTGTCTTCTATTTTGTACCATTGATCTACATGTCTAGTTTGGACCCAGTACCATGTTGGGTTTTTTTTGTTTTGTTACTATTGCTCTGTATTATAGTTTAAGGTCTGGTATTGTGATTCGTCTTGCTGTACTCTTCTTGATAAGGATGGCTTTGGCTATTCTGCATCTCTTATTTTTCCTAAATTAATTTCATGATTGCTTTTCCTAGTTCTGTGAAGAATGTCATTGGCATTTTAGTAGGAATTGCATTAAATCTGTATAAAAACTTGGGGAGTATGGTCATTTTGACAATATTTATTCTGCTTATACAAGAGTATGGAAGATCTTTCCATCTTCTAAGGTCTTCTTCAATTTCTTTCTTTAGTGTTCTGTAGTTTTCAAAGTACAATACAAAGTTGACATAATCATCTGACATGCCTAATGATGAATTTGAATATAGATTGTTTCATAATATTGCCTAAGGTATTATAACTAATAGTAATATGGTAGAATAGAAGACATTGTTAATTTTAACAAAATTAATTTTGTGCTTTGGTGTGTGTTTTATGTTTATTTTTATATTTGCTCTAGGGTATTTGTAGTTGAAATAAAGTGCCTCATTTTCAGTCATAAAGAATGGACTCCAGGTAGCACCTAGAAGTCTTAGTGATTGAGCTTAAATAGCTCAGTAGAATGCATAAAAAACGTTAAGTGCTCCTTTGCACACATTTTGAATTTCTATTTTTTATTTTTTAAATATTTATAAATGTAAGCATATTAGTTATAAAGACACTTCTGAACTCATCTTACTTTTACTTTGTATAAATTATTTTAGAATAAGTTGTCCCAAACATTTATCTAACCAGAGATAGTAGCTTATGTGTTTAAAATCACGTTTATGCATACAAATTAAAGTAGCCACAGGAAGCAATAATAAAAGTACTCTTCTTGTTTAACTTCAAGGTCTCTTTTTCTTTGCTTGATTAGTTGTCACTGGGTGAAATTTCATTGTAGTTAAAATAAATTCAAGCCTGTTTCCTTGTAGTAATAATTTGGGGGCTATAGAAATTAATATTCCTCAAAAACTAATTAATAATTTCTAAAGAATCATTTGCATAAAGGATGTTACAGTCTTGCAGACATTATGTGTTGTATGTAACTAATTAAAAAGTCCATTTTCATTATTGCATATAGCTGTGAGGTGACAGGCGTGACCACTCCAAATGGTCACACAAAAGGCTAAGGGATTGAGCAACCATTCATCATTACTGTGTTCAAATAATCACATTTATTATCAGTAAGATTTGTCAGTGTAAGGAAGAAAGAGAGAGGGAAGGAGGAAAGGAAGGAAGGAGAGGAAAAGCTCACCCAAACATAGGTGGTGGGTTTTGAACTTATACCTTTTTCTACCATAACTTAAGAGGTCCCCATGCTTACCCTAGTTGAGCATAGTTGATTTTGGCATTTTAGCACCATGCTATGCATGTAGATAAAGTCTTGATCTCACTATCAACCCATATGGAAACAGGTTAATTATATAATACATATTTTTATATTAGGAGAAATAACTTTCCAACCTTTCATTTGTTTTGATGTCAATTTATTACAAGAAACTGTTGCCAGGAAATAAAGCTATTGTGCTGCTCTGCTGAAAATTACTGTGCATAACAACCTTAATATGTTAAATTTGTTTGACTTATTGGTAGAGCCCACCAAACAAGCTCATATAAGAGAGCATAATTCTTAGCAGACAGAAGATCTATTCATTATTTCTACTATAATTACAATGAAAACATTATTGATAAATCAAACCAAAATAATTATTTTTTTTGAAAAGGAAAGGATATTTGTAGCTTTCTAATGTTGTAGAAAATGCTGTGTGTAAAATCTGTTTGCTTCCTCACTCTCAAATTCGCTGGGACAGCCCAGAAATATCAAATGCAACTTTCCACATCATTTCCTCCACCAAACTTCATTTCCACCATCAAAAGTAGCAAAATTACAGGCCTTCAAACAGAACATATGGAAAAAAATCATTTTATCAGAATGAGGATGAAACATCAACCCCCCACCCCAACCTCAAGCTAAAGAAAACAAAATAAGGAGTTTTTATAGCTTTGAAGACAATCCACAGGAGGTAAATTTTCCCCCATAGCAACACCCTACTGGAAAGTGTATGCTAAGAAAGCATTTCAATTACCAGCTAGCTGAACATGATTCATAATTCTCAAACTCCCCCCCCCAGTTCTCTGAATATGTAGAAAATTACTTGAAGAAATGACTATAGAAAATAGGATTGCTAAAGTCAGCAGTTGAAGATGGAGAGAGTAATGCTGAATAGCTTGTTTAAAGAACTTAAACGTTGGAAACCTCATTAATACACTACATTGACAGACTCCTTATGTGAAGATAATACAGCTAGCTGTCTGATGATGTTGTTGTTAGTTGTGGACCTAGAGATCCCTGGAAGGATGTATATGGAGTCAGGAGTCTTTTTTTTTTTTTTCTGTATATGTGAAAAATCTTTTGGCTTGGGGAGATGGTTGTTTTTGTCTTATTCTGTTTTCTTGAAAATGCCCAAGGCTTTTGCTAATGTGAATGACCTCATTTCTTATTGCTGTGTGCCAGGTCGGTCTGTCTGCTGTTGTTATTTCCCAAAAGTCGACAGTTACTCCACATTGTTTCAAAGTATGTTTTGGTATTCTTAAAGATTTTCTTCAGACTGCTGTGCTTATAGCCATTGTAGGCCATTCTTGGAGTGAAGCACTTTCACAAGCTTACAAAGTGTACCAGGAAAAGTACAAAAATCACTTCATTTGCTACACACACAAAGCGGGAACATTTGCTTGAAAATGTCCCTGAAGAGTGTTGCTGAATATTTGCATCAAGAAAAATATCTTTAATTACAAAATAGCAAAACAATGTTTTCAACATTAAAATAACACCCTAGGTTAGCAGTCATTTGAATAATCCTCCAAAGAGATCTAACATTCTTATTAAAGTAGACAAAAATGCTATCATGACAAAAATACCATGTCTACATTACAAAAGAAAATAGAGACAATTCCTAGTTTACAGATTCAGAATCCGGACATTATAGAAAACCTAATTTAGAAGAAACAATGTAAACCATAATACAGAATTTTTGTTTAGGAGTTACAGAAGACTTAGGTGGGTTTTCAAATTTCTTCAAAAAATAAACTGTATTTCATATAAGTAGGAGACCTTTTGAAGTAATGAGAAATCATTTGGCTTCTCATATAAACAAAGATTTTAGATAAAATTATCTCTAAGATGTTTTATATTTTATATGACTTCAAGTTTATTGAGGAATAAGTAGAAAATTAATAAATGCAAATAATATGGTATTTTAAGTATATTAAGCATATCCATGTTTTGATTATTTTCTTTTTGATAACCATGTTTAAATATTTATATTTAAACTGTTAATTCCCACACTGGGTTATTAAAAGCATACATATTATGTACACAAACAAATATTAATACATATATATTTATATATATACAAATTTTTAAAATTCATATGCCTTGGATACATATTAAGTATCAGATTGAATGTGGTCTTTTAGGGAATGTCAGAGAAGTGATGTTAATTTAGAAGGGTCTTAGAACAATAGGATAGAAGAACTGAAATTAAGAAATTCTCACTTTTCATTCTGGAAGCAAATGTATTTCACAATAGCAGTTATATGATAGGATAGGTACATTATGTGCAATATAGATTTTTTTCTGTAGTTTAAATATTACATTATATATTTATTTCAGAATATGATATGTATTTTATAATATATGTTGTAACTTCAGAGAGTCCATTCTTGTTCCTTGTGACTAGATGAGATTTTGACATGAGAATGTCTATTCAATATGAAGAGCTTAATTACACCTATCATATTTTTCTCCTTGTCTTTTCAATTGCCTTAACTTAAAAAAAAACTTAATGATAAATGTTTTAAAATTATAAACATGAATGTACTGAGTTTAACTTAAAATAATTATAATATTTACTTTACAGCTTTCATGCATTATTAACAGTTACTTACTCATTATTACAAGTAAATTATATAGTAATACTGTTTTCTTTTAAAGCTCAGTAGTAATTATATCACAAAAAAGTCAGTTTAGTAAGAACCACCACCCCTGGTATCTATCATCCCTATTCCTGATGTTTCCTCTTAGTAATTTTCCATTCACTGACCTTCACACTCCTCCTTAGCTCTAAATTAACACTTACTTGTCCATGCTGTAATCAGAGTTGAATTCTCCCTCGTTGCAAAATCTTCCTATAGTTGGTACTGTTTTGATTCATATATGGAATGTCCCTACAAAGACTCATATATTAGGCAATAAAGCAATATCAGTGGTAGGATGATTGGATCACCAAGGTCATAACCTCATCATCCATGGATTAATCCACACAATGGATTAATAATTTGAATGGATTACTGGGTCAGAGCTCTAGGAAGATGGGATATGGCTGGAGAAAGTAGGTCACTAGGGACATAGCCTTGGGGATTGTATTTGCTTCCTGATACATTTTTTTTCCCTCTTTCTCTGCTTTCTGGCTGTCATGAGCTGAGCAGCATTCCTCTGCAACACTTTTTTGCCATGATATTTAGCTTTTCCCAGGCCCAGGACAATGAAGTTAGATGACTGGACTGAGACCTTTCAAACTTTGAGCCTAAAATGAACTTTTCCTCCTCTAAGTTGTTCTTGTTAGGTATTTGGTCACAGTGGCAAAAAGCTGGCTAACACAGGTTTCTATACCTATTGCCATGATCCTGAATAAAGTCTTCCTTACTGTGCTTTCACAAATACCATTGAATAATTTTTTCTTTAACATCCAGTAAGGAAGCCAGTCTCAGAAAGAGAACAATGCACCCACACACAGTTGGGAAACCATTCAGGTTAATGGTTGGATCATTTGCTGAGTTAGCCCGTAGTTAACATTTTGCATTGTACACAGGAAGAAACCTGAATTATGTTAGGCATTGACTACCCAGAAACCAATGAATTGAATACTTACAAATGGTCTAATGTAGTCATTTAATACATAGTTTTTCCTCTACCTATAATTTTAATTAAATTGCTCAGTAACTCCAAAGTTTTACATATTAAAGTAGTGTGAATAGAGAGCCTTATTATTGCTAAGATATACAAATAATCACGTCCTTCCTCTTAAAAATAATTTGCCTACACTCCAACACTCAACTATCAGTCAGAAAATGCTATTTTTTATAATTAAAATTTCATAAAATAATGTCTATTTAATATTTACATTATCAATCATTAAATTTATGAGGAAGCTTATAAACCTCATATAGATAAGTTTATTGCATTGTATTTAAAGCCCTGTATACTATATAATAGAACTGTGTGTTCACATACCTTATTTGACTTCTCTGTATCTTAGTCCATATGTAAAGTAAGAAAAATAATATTATTTATTTTCTAGAATTGTCTGAAGAGTCTTAAAATGGTACCTGATGTTGTGTAAACAGCACATAATTGCAAACTAATATCCTAGAGAAGTTACATATTTATTCAAATGTGTTTTCTTATTTTAAAATATTGGAGAAATACCAGTTTTCAAAGTGGATTATATCATATCATTTCCATCAAGTGGATAAATTACTAGAACAAAAATATAACTCTTATAGACAATTTTGTTTTTCACTCCTCTGGCTATAGTTTACTCAATTTGAATGACCTACAACCCTTTTCAGAAAATGATGTTATTTACAAAGTATTAAAATTAGATATCTATTTTCAGTTGAACTTGTTCAATGTGTCATTTATGTGGAATATGTGTTATAAGTGAAAACAAGATTGGCTCTTCCAGGTTCAGTCATTTGTTCTTGGGACGTGGAAAATTGGGAAGTAAATTAGTGTAAAGCACCATGTTGATAATAGGTAAAGAATCCATCATACAAAAAAGAACAAGGAAGCAGATAGTTAGGAAAGCATATGCATAACACCAGCATCATCTTATGACAGCCAAAAAGAACTGCCTAAGGGACACCTTTATTTATGTGAAGCTTTATTTTATTGTGCCTAATATAATCATACATACATACATACATACATACACACACACACAATACATACATATACTGAAACCATAATAGGCTAAGACCTGAATTCATGTGGTAATTAACATATTAGTTCCCTTGAAAAATGACTTCTTGTTGATTATGCAAATGAGAGGAGAGAAGCAGGTACTCCTTATTTCTTACATAAGAAATGATGCATGCCAAGACCTGGTGGCATGATAAAGCAGATTCACTGTGGGAAATAAAGTAGTTTCTTTTTTGGTGGTACTGGGGATTGAACCCAGGGCCTGGGCACATGCTAGGCAAGTGCTCTACTGATGTGGATCCCTAGACCTTTTCATTTTTAAAGTTTTGAGACAGGATTTCGTTAAGTTGCCCATCCTGGCCTTGAACTTGCTATTATCCTGCCTCAGTCTCCTTGGCTGGGTGGTTGTGCCACTGATACTGCCAGTTACCTGGACAAGTCCTGCTTCCCCCAGCGCTGAATTACAACACCAGAGGAGCACACCAAGGTAAGTGTAGAGGCTTTATGAAAGCCTAGTAGAACAGACTTCTCTCAGGAGGAAGAAGGGGGCCTGAAAGGAGGGGTCCATGGGATGAGGAAGTCCCATACCTTTTATATCTAAGGTTTTCTTTGTCTTTCTACATTCCTGTCCTTTATCTTACCTGGGATGAGGGATACAGGGGGTAGGCAAAAAGGTGGGAAACAGGTGGGCCCATGGGGAAGGGGAGGAGTGATCTGGGCAGGAAGGGTCTAGGGCCAGTTAACTAGCAATTCCCTATCCGCTGGGAGCTGCTTCTCTAACAGTCTTTTTGATGGACCCCCAGCCTTGGGAACATCAACGTTTCTTCTTCCTTTTTTATTTTTATTTTTATTTTTTATTTATTTTTGACAGAGAGAGAGAGAGAGAGAGAGAGAGAGAGAGAGAGAGAGAGAGAGAGAGAGAATTTTTTTTAATATTTATTTTTCAGTTTTCTGTGGACACAACATCCTTATTTATTTTAACGTGGTGCTGAGGCTCGAACCCAGTGCCGGGCACATGCCAGGTGAGCACGTTACTGCTTGAGCCACATCCCCAGCCCAGGAACAGCAACATTTCAATCTCACAGGTGCAGTTTCTGATTTCCCAGACTCAGACTCCATTTTCTTTATTAGACCCCATGTCAGACCTGATTTACCTAGCTACACTAACTATCTTTAAATCTGGCTTTATCGGGCTGGAGATGTGGCTCAGCGGTAGCGCGCTTGCCTGGCATGCGTGCGGCCCGGGTTCGATCCTCAGCACCACATACCAACAAAGATGTTGTGTCCGCCGAGAACTAAAAAATAAATATTAAAAATTCTCTCTCTCTCTCCTCTCTCACTCTCTCCTCTCTCACACTCTCTTTTAAAAAAAAAATCTGGCTTTATCACTATGGCTGGCTAAAAGTAGTCTGTAAGCATTGGAGACAAGAGAACACTTAGAACAGTGATGGGTTATAATGCATGACTGATGGTGTCCTCCTCATTCAAGAGTTTGAATTGTATTTTGTAGGTGATTAGAGATTTTAACTAGAGGAGTCGTATGATCAAAGTTCTTATTTTAGAAGATGGAACTTCTAAATAGTCTTAGATTAATCTTTGGCCAACTACCTATGATATAGCATGCAGCATGCTCAAACTAAACTCATGAAGATTTCTTCCATTCTTCCACACAGGAATTGATGAAATTAAGTCATGGCAATATATTTAATTGTAGGCAAGAATTAACTGAAAAACTGATGGAGTTGAAATGGTAACCATAGTCCTTACCTATTCTTGCTTTGAGGGAAATAAGAAGATAGACAACAGAAAATTTTAATTTTTCTTTTGTGTAGGTTGTTTTACAGGGGATTCATAAACTGGAAAACATGCAGCTATTGTTTTATTTACCCAAAACTCTGTTGATGTGGCAGTGGACAGAGTAGTACATCAATATGTTAACTCTCACATATATTATAATCTTTTTTTTCCTGATAGAGGATTATGATGAAGACAGTTTGGAGATCAATGCTTTTATTTTGCACTTATTTTCTTTTCAGAGCCTTAGATCTGGACAGAAGTCAAACTTCTATTTTAGTTACTCTAGAACAATTCTGCACTATTTATTGGAAATAGGACTAAGAATAATGGTATAACAATTCAATTCTGGCTTTAGATTTGGGAAAAAAAAAACTTCCCAGCTATTACATGAATGATGTTGAGAATTGGAGGTGGTTGATCAGAAAAATTTTAACATTATTTTGCTGGTAAAAAACAAAGCTCAAAAGAAATGTTCCCATTTAGAAATGAATAAAGAGCTGTCAAATGAATGTAAAATGTGAGCAAAGACAAATTTAGCAAAGTAAAAATAAGGCTAAAACATATAGCTATTTTCTAGGCTAAAGTGAAGGAGAGATTCTTACCTAGAGATATATTACTATCAACCAAATTCTCAAAAAAAAGTCCTATTGACTCTCAAATAGAAAAATAACAATAAAAAACCCTAGTTACTTAAAACAAAACAAAACAAAACTTATAATAATAGTCCTCTACAATATGAAAGGTTAGAAGACAATAGAATAATAAGTCTAAAATTTAGAGAGAAAAAGGTTTTGAAACAAAAGGTTACCACCCAAGCAAGTTGATATTTTACATACAAATGCAACAGGGCACTTTCTCAGAAACATGATGGCTTGTATATGGGATCCTAGAGTAGAGGCAGTAGTGGCAGTATAATTGATACAGAATAACTACAATGAGTTTAGAAAGTTAAGGTAAAATTCATGAACAGAAATAGTTATATGAAATGACAAATTTAAATCTGTTCTGTTCCCATCTGAATGGGAAAAATGAATATTTTTGATTTCTTAAAAATATAGTAATGAGGGCTGGGGATGTGGCTCAAGCGGTAGCATGCTTGTCTGGCATGTGTGCGGCTGGGGTTCCTCAGCACCACATACAAACAAAGATGTTGTGTCTGCCGAAAACTAAAAAATAAATATTAAAATTCTCAAAAAAATATAGTAATGATTATTTAGGTTGATATTGCAAGATTAACTTGACAAAAACTAGAAGTGGGTAAAAAGTTGAAAATTCATTGATACTTTTCCTTCCAGCATGAGGGAAAAGCAGTCAAAATATTTGTGTTTTTAAATTTTCATAGTAGAAGTAAAGTGGGTTTTGGAAAAACTTACATGACAAATTGTATTGGAATTAAAGAAATGTATTGACTCTCAAGTCATTGTAGATAATAAAGGAATAATAGCTCAGAACATGTGCATATGATGAGAGACAAGAAATAAAAGAAACAACAAGGAATCTTGATAAACCAAAAGAATAAAATCAGAAAACATAAATATAAACAAGACCTTCAATTAATACTTTGTTAACAGGATAAAATGCCTTGCTAAGACTAACATGCTCTCAGATTGTATTTTAAAAAAAGTAAATTTAATTCTATGTTGTCCATAATAGAAAATGGAAAATTTTTTTGAACAAACAAGAGGAAAGACAAGCAAGTAGGTACATTAGTGATAGAATTTGAAAGAATAAAAAGCAAATAATATGTTGACATATCTATATCAATAAAAGATATATTACTATAATAAGGCTGCAATATTAATGAATCTCATTAAAATGTGTATTCCTTGGGGATAGAGATTATAACTAAAGCCAAACACAGTGACAAGCACATAGTGGCCATTCAAAAAAAGCTTATTAAATAAGATGAGCAAAAGATGATAAACTGTAGTTGCCAAATGTTAATAATAATCACTTATTTTTTCTTCATGTAATAACCATAAGGCAAGGTCTTTATATTCACTAACTCCTTAAGATATAATATGATAATAAAGATAATCCTATCATAAAACTATTTGACAAATAAGGGAGCAATAAAATTATTGTGACAAAAGCTATTGAAAACATAAGGTAAATTGAAAAGCACAAAATTACTGGAAGAGTTGATAAGAAACCAATCATTAAAATACTCTTAAATACTTAAGATATAAAAAAGGAGTTGAGGATTTGAGCAACATATAAATAAAGTTAAATTAATAGATACCATTTTGTGTACTACAAATAGAATGCACATTTTAAATAAGATGTAATAAATGATTGAGCAAATAAATATATTGTTTTTAGAGTGGTTTTGTTCATTAAAACAGGAAATAAGATCATTATGAGTTTTAGAGGGTCTCATTTTAATCATTTTGATTTTGACAGTCTGTTTTCTGACACATACAATAATGGCTAATGTTGAAGATTAAGACAATTTTAAATCACCCAAATACCATGATTTTATTCTGGTAGTAATTAGCTAAACTTGAATTGCATCTCCAGCTTATCTAGGAAAGAATTTTATTGTAAGAGCACCTATCAACCAGTCTCAAACTATGCTAATAGAGCATAGTATGACTATAACTGAGGCCACCCATCAAAGAGGTAGGTGGATAAAAGCAGAATCTCTAAGGAAGAGACATCCTGATCTGCATACATGTTCTTCCTAAAGATGTTCATTACAGATACCACAAACTCCTTTAGTATATTGAGTTGTTTCTGTGTCCCCCCACCCCCACTTTTTTTTTTTTTTAATTTATCCTTCATCCTACCTTGGTTTTCCTGTCCCAAATGCCAAATGACAATTTTTTTTTCGAACAATTTATATTAGTTCTCAGCTTCTAGGGAAGAAGAAGCCCCTGATATTAGCGATGTCAGAGAATTTTTACCGTGGCTGATAGTGGACAAAGGGGCTCATTTGGGGGAAAATGTGGAAAATCAGTATTCATCAATTTTTGGAGTACTTTATCCCAGTATACAACAGTCATGCCTTTTGTTTGTTTGTTTTTTGATTCCCACCCTTTCCCTCTTTCCCCAGAGTGTTAATTTATCAAGTCCCAATGTTATTCCTAAACTGAGATGGTGAGATGACTAGGGTTAGACAATATTGTTATCAGAAACTGCAACTAAAGCTGAATGCCCTAATTAATTTGTAGTTTTTAACTTTTTTTTTTTTTTTTTTTTGTGTGTGTGTATGGGATTAAGAGAAGGCTATATACAATAAGAAAACTAAGAATTTCTGGGAATCAGTCACTGTCATCATTCTTTAGAAATTCTCTAAATAATTTTATGTGCAGTTAGTTTTAAGAGTTGCTCCTTATTATGAACCTTAGAAAAAGGTCTCTTATTCTTTGTTTTCAGGTGAACTGTAAGTACAGAGTAGTTTTGTACTGAGTAGTCTTTTAAATGCCTATAGTTGAAAAATAATCCTATAAATTATGCTGGTGGATTTTTTGTTTAAAAAAAAATGTTTGCATATGATCTAATATTGTACGTCCAATCCTGTTTAAGGTTCAGCATTAATTTCTAATGCTTTTTAAAATAAAATTTAACTCGTGAATTTATTAAAATATCCTCAACTTGCTCACCCTCAGGGTATGTAAGAATGAGCTCCTGCATTCCTGGTAGCAAATTGCAGATCAGCATTTTTAATGCTGCCTAAGATCCTTTGTGTGTGTGTTTTTTAAAATTACCAACATATATCAAGTTTATGTTAATTGTATGAAAAAGCAACAGAAATAATCAGTAACATTTACACAACTTTAAGTAGTTAACCTAGTTCTGAGGCAGCAGAATTACTTAATAGTCAGCACCTTAAAGTAGGTAAAACATGTAATAAAGCATTTCTACTATATTTTTTTTTTCTGTTCATTTTGCAGGCACAGTTGGGTATATGTGTGTAGATGATGTGGTTGAAGTGAAGTGGTTTAAATCAAATATATCTGAATTTATACTAAGTATGTTTCTTTACACATGTTAAGCAGTCTACTGTGAATACCTTGTCTTTTCTTTAAAGTTTCCAGGCAGCTTTTAACAGAAGTGGAAATGTCACTAAAGTGACAATATAGAACAGGCACAAATTCCTTTGTGTAAAATTGTGCATGAAAAAACAGAACAAAATACCTGTACTTTTAAAGCTTCATAAGAAATCAACATTTATTGAGTGTATAGTTCTATACTTTATTGACTAAACAATAAGTCCATCTTTTTCTTGAAAAGAAGGCCCCTGAGTAATGTGGAAAAGAAAACAAATCTTAGAAATGAGTTGCTATATCCTTTCTCAGGGGCTGGGTAGCATTTTCATTTTATCTAAATTATCACATTGTCCTTGCAAATAAATATGTGGTTTAATCAATGAAAGATAAGTAATAAATATATTTTAAAAGTCAAAGCTAAGATTAGAAGGAACATAGGTCTAATTCAATATTACCAGCATCAGCCATAACAATCTATGATTAGATAAAAGCTCATAGAGTCCTAAATTTATTATAGATCATTCAAAAATTAGAGGGCCTCCTTTACATTCTTACTCTATCTTTCCTCCCTTTCCTCTCCTATTGTCTTCTCCTTAAGCCAAATCTTTGGAGTATATACAATTGACAGAGTCTTACTAGTTTCTTTTATATATTTTTATTGATTTTTTTAAAAATAAATGAGAGCAGAATGCATTAAAATTCTTATTACACATATATAGCACATTTTTTTCATATCTCTGGTTGTATATAAAGTATGTTGACACCAATTTGTGTCTTCATACATGTACTTTGGATAATGATGTCTATCACATTCCACCATCTTTGCTACTCCCCTGCCCTCTCCTTTTCCCTCCCACACCTCTGCCTTATCTAGAATTCACCTATTCCTCCCATGCTTCCCCTCTGTAGACACACACACACACTATGAGTCAGCCTCCTTATATCAGAGAAAATATTTGGCATTTGTTTTTTTGGGATTGACTAACTTCACTTAGCCTTATCTTCTCCAATGCCATCCATTTACCTGCAAATGCCATGATTTTATTCTCTTTCATTGCTGAGTAAAATTCTATTGTGTATATATGCCATATTTTAAATCCATTCATCCACTGAAGGGCATCTAGGATAGAGCACTTATCTCTAAGGTATATAAAGAACTCAAAAAGCTAAGCACCAAACAAACAAATAAACAAAAAACCAAATAACCCAATCAATAAATGGGCCAAAGACCTGAACAGACACTTTTCAGAAGAGGATATACAATTAATCAAAAAATATATGAAAAAATGTTTATCATCTCTAGCAATTAGAAAAATGCAAATCAAAACCACTCTAAGATTTCATCTCACTCCAGTCAGAATGGCAGCTATTATGAAGACAAACAACAATAAGTGTTGTCGAGGATGTGGGGAAAAAGGTACACTCATACACTGCTGATGGGACTGCAAATTGGTACAGCCAATATGGAAAGCAGTATGGAGATTCCTTGGAAATCTGGGAATGGAACCACCATTCGACCCAGCTATCCCTCTCCTCGGTCTATACCCAAAAGACTTAAAAACAGCATACTACAGGGACACAGCCACATCAATGTTTATAGCAGCACAATTCACAATAGCTAAACTGTGGAGCCAACTTAGATGCGCTTCTTTTATATATTTTTTTCCTATCAATATTCCAGTGGTTTTCTCTTAGACACACACACGTATATATGTGTGTTATGAGGACATTGTAGGACATTGTAGTTCGCGTCAACAGCTTTTTTTTCTGTTTTCTTTTTAATTATCTCAGCCATTTTTAGGTATACTGCTTAGTAGTGTTAAGTATAGTCATATTGTTGTGGAATAGATTTCTGGAATTTCTTCATCTTGTAAAACTGAAACATTATGCCCAACAAATAATTCAACAACCTCTGGTAACAAGCAGTTATTTTTTCCCCTATGAATCTGACTGTACTAAAGCTCATGTAAGTGAATTCACACAGCATGTGTCTCTTCATGACTATCCTACTTCACTCAGCAAGAGCCTTGCTTTTTGTGACATGATCCTGAGCAAGGGTGTGACACGATCTGATGTGTTTTTTGAATGTCATTCTGGTATTCTGAAGAGTTGGTGATTTTTGGAAGAGACAATGGCAGCTTCAATTTCAGTGGTAGTGATGAGAAATGAGAAGTAGTTATATTTGGGTGAGAGTGACAGAAGACAGATGTGAGTGCTGGGAACATGAGGTTAGGGGAATAATTCTATAAAATGGGCCTACTGTGCTGACCACAAACATGCTTTCATTTTTGAAAATCAATGTACTTGTAGCCCTATCTGCTTAAGTCTATAGGATATGTTACATTCCTCAGCAAACTACCTGTTATCTGCAGGAAAAATGCAGGCCCCAAATGCTGATGGTAGGAAAAACATAAGTTACCCTGAAGGGTGGGACTTGTGTGACTGTTACACAGACCAGATCTCAGAACTCAGGGAAATAGTGATAATTCCCCTTAACCATAAAATCTGTAAGAATGAGGTTCAATTAGAATGGGTTAGCAAGGGCCAAAGTGACCTAGAATTGTCATAGCAGTGGAGACTTTGAATCTAATATCATTCTGTATTTAGTTGAAAGTTAGGAGGTGGATCTGAACAAGACCCTCTGAAACTTCCCTGGGACCCACCCCCTCCCAATAAGACTGGAGGAGCATGCTGTCTCTCTCCTTTCTGAGGGGACCTACCCTTTCCCTTGAGAGTGTCTCCGTTTCCCCTTTACTATCCCTTCTAATAAACTCATGCCTGTTACTCCTGAGTGATATGTCTGAAATCTTTCTGACTTGAGAGTAAGAATTAGGGTTTGAAGGTGGCTTTCATGTTGCCTCAGTTTCCCAGAAGACTCCAACCCACACCAATATTTCAAATGTAAATTAAAAGCTAAAGAGTTGCTAATGAATTATGTGTGGATGTGGGATGTGTGTGTGTGTGTGTATGTCTATATATATATGTCAACCTTTGCTGAGTAGCTGAATGATGGTGGTGCTGTTTACTAAACTGGGCATACTGGTTATAAAGTGGGGGACAACTAATTATTTTCTCATATACATGTACAAATAGAAATGTTGAGGCAGTTGGATTTATAAACCATTATGGGGTAGAGGTCTGGGCTAGAGATATAAATTTGGGATTCATCTAATTATAAAGAATATTTAAATCCTGGAATTCTAGAAAGAGTCCAGTTGGAGAATGGAAGTCCCTTGAGGACTGCTTGAGGAGGCCAGATGATAGCACTGAGAAGCCTAATCTGTGTTGAACACTGTACCCTTTGCCAGGGTGCTGCTCCTGGGTAATGTTCTATTCCTCACAGAGACTTCAAGAGGAAATGATAGGCAGAAGTCAGCTTTTTGCCCTCTGACCAAAATGGCTGGCATAAACAACTTAGATGAGGAATATTTTTGACTCATAGTTTCAGAGCTTTCTGTCCATGGTCAGTTGGTTCCGTTGCTTTGGATCTGAGGTGAAAATTCTGTTTTTTGAAATACATGTCAATCTGTCAAAAAGCAGAATAAACCACTTGATAGCTTAAAAGTCCAGAAACATCTTTCTCAAGAGTCTGTGAAGAATCTATTCCAAATGTAATCAGAAAAGAAAATTTCCTTCTCTCTGTTTCTGTGGGAGATAGGAACCTAACTTGGGTGGGCATCTCAGAACTATTTCTGCAAAACTATGAATATATGAGACATTTATATTTTCTTTGGATAAAGTGAATTAGGAAACACAGATGTCCAGCCCTACTACCAAGATTCTGACATGAACCATGTGTGACAAATGGTGCCATCAGGTCCTTTTATTTGAGAACTAGTTATTGTTTATATTGAGGACAAGTATGTAATGGGCTGTATCTGTTTGGCAATATAGAAGGATGAGATTGCTTTCTGTCTTTGCAATCTCTTCCTGATTACCTGTGATGTGCATCACGTCCTGGTTTAATGCTATTCAATAATGTTTTCATTCTTTTCTTCCCTGTTGGATTGCTTCTCTAGGTTGGGAGAAGATTTTGTTTTTCAAGTAAATTTCTCCAAAGATAGTTGAATAAAATTAAAAGAAAATCACGACTATGTATTGCTTGTACGGATGAAACTGGGGTCCAGGAAAGGTAGCTGACCCAACAAAGTTGATCAGTGGTACAGCCGTGCTTAGAAGGCACAGCATCTGCTTTCACAAGAGTGCACTTTCCTGTTCCTCAAGGGTCTTGTTCACTGTCGCCAGTTGGCCAGGCTAGCAAGATGTGCTGGGTTCAAAGGAGCTGGCTGGCTGCAACAATAACTAAGAAAACGGTGAAGAAACCATGCAACACATGAACATGAATTTCTAAGGTCAAGGGTGGGACTGCTCAGTGACCCCAAGGGTCAGCTCCACACTGGGCAGTGCTGGAAAGAGAGCATGCGCTTGGATTCTTTTTATTTTATGGGTGGAGGGGGAACCCACACAAGGGAGGTTCTGTGAAATCTTCATCTAGTAAGGCAGGGAATAGAGTTTTGAACATGGAGTCTTGCCTTATGATGTCTTGTGGTCAGCAGATTGATTGACATCTTGGCAAGTCATATTCATCTCAGGTGCTGCGTGGAATCACAGGCAGAGTGAGAGGAAAGGCACATTTGCGTGGCACAGCCCAATCAGCGCACAACGCCATACCAGTCCTCTCATATGCTCAAATGTGCATAGCTCACACACACAGCCCATGAATGGCTCAGGACAGTCCACATTCAAAAACTTCATTGTTTTTTTAATGTTCCTAATAGAAGTAGCTAATAAATCCAGAGCAATAGTTTTCCCCATGCTTCACTGGAAGCAAATCAGCATGGCATGACTTCTAAGGTTATTGACATTTCCTAAGCAATAGCTGCTCATTGTAATGTGTAGAGACTTATTTAGCAAACTAATGAAAATCCAATCATTTCTGCATTTTTGAGGATGTTGGGTTCAGTAAGAGAGAGACCTAGAAAAGAGAAGGTGGTAGAAACACAGCAATCAGAACAGGTTTAAGAATATTATTTGTTATTCCAATAGGATGTGACATAAAACATACCTACAAGGTCAAAACATTATATGTGTAGTAACTTTAATGAAAGATAGACAAAGAAGTGACACAAAGCTATAGGATCAAGGAGTAGCACAAATAGATGCTACCAAACGTTTACTACAATAGATTTTACTGCTTACTGAAAATAGGTTTGGGATAAAAACAGGGTGGCCATAATACTCTTAACTTGAACCACTGTGTAAATTTAAACTCAAAGAAAAAGTGAAGACCTAGTTTTTAAAATAGCATAGGTGACACTGAAGAATTGTGAAGCTCTGCTGAGTCAATCTTTCAAAAGACTGTAATGTGTAAAAATATTTTTTTAAAAAACATGCTCTGGTGTTTATTCCCATCAAAATGAATTCTTAGAAAATATCAATGAATTGAGGGCTTTTAATCAGCAGTTAGAGCACTTAAATTCAGATTAGAAGAGGCAGTTGATGTTATTTCCTTCCTTCTTTCTTTTTTTTTTTTTTTGGTGGGAGGGTGGTACTGAGGTTTCAACCCTCAGGTGCTCTATCACTGAACTGCATTTCCAGCCTTTTTTTTCTTTTTTTTTTAAATTTTTTTAGTTTGGACAGGTCATGCTGAATTGCTGAGACCAGCATGGAACATGGGATCCTCCTGCCTCAGCCATCCAAATTGCAGGGGTTATAGGTGTGTGCCACTGTTCCCAGGAGTTGATGTTCTTCCAAATACTCAAAGGAAAAGAGTAAATGGCTGAGAAGAAGGAACGCTGGATTAGAATTAAATGATTACCCTCATTTTAGTATGTGAACTCCATCAAAGGTTAAAATATTTGAATTTGGGTGGGAGGGGCATATAAAAACAGGAAAGATAATGACCTTACTTAAATGAGTGAACCAAAGTGTTCAATATATTTTACTATCACAATATTTTCAAAAGTAATTTCACATATCAAAAGAATGAGGCTGATTTCACATCACTGTGATCATTCTTAGATAAATTAGAATAGAGATTTGAAGAAACCTTTCATTTTAATATGCATTTGAATTCAAGCAAATGCAAATTAATTAGTATTATGTTCTGCCTCTTTGCTACTTATGAAGTGATTTTTCCTTTAATAGATTTACATGCCTATAATTTGAATACGTTATTTTAAACTCATAAGTTTCACTTATAATTCAACTTTCTGCAAAAACTTGCTGAATATATACCAGTAAATTGGTAACCTAGAAATGAGAAGTTTAACAAAGAGTAAGTAATATTTTGTTTTAACTTATTTCTTTGATCATTTATTTCTTGACATAGTTGGAATAAAATATGAGCTATAAACACATTTAAAAGATGTGACTGTACTAGTATCCTTTAAAATCATTATTTATGAGCCACAAACTCATTCATGTTGATAATAGATGCTATAACATAAAATATAAATTTTATTGTAATATTTATTGTGGTAAAATATTTGTTTTGCCCATTTAAATGAATTTAAAGTCATTCTGCATCCCAGTGTCATGTTTTAATAATTGTAAACTAGCAGAAAATATGAAAAAATGATTGAAATAACTGCACAATATTTAAAGAAGCCAGTTTCATCTACTGTGTACCTGACTATTATAGGAATAGATGTGAACTTTAAAAAGTAGAGAACAAAAGAAAACATTTTAAAACTTTATATTCATCAAAGATAGCCATCATTACCACATTTGCATTTTGCATATTTCCTGTCAATATTTTCCTTATATCCAAATTGTGATCTAAATTTTAGAACAGTTTAATGATTTTCTAACTTAATATTATATTGTAAAAATATTCTCATGCTGTTAAAATATTTTCAACTTTATTATCTACTGAGAGTTTGGGTTATTTGTTTTTTTATAGTTATAAACAAAATTTAAATTTTCACCTATTTTCACATATTTTTATGTCCAAATAAGTGATAATACACCTAGAAAAAATATCAGGATTAGGATGATTAAAACAAATTATATAAATATTTTTAAGTCTCTTGGTACAAACTGTTGAATTGTTTCCATATGTACAAATGAATTTGTTCTCTTGTACACATTAAGAAACACTGAATAATATTTTAAAAATATTTTCTGGACATTAAAGTGTGTCTTTTTTATTGGTTATTCAAAACATTACAAAGCTCTTAACATATCATATTTCATACATTAGATTCAAGTGGGTTATAAACTCCCATTTTTACCCCAAATACAGATTGCAGAATCATATCGGTTACACATCCACATTTTTACATAATGCCATATTAGTGACTGTTGTATTCTGCTACCTTTCCTATCCTCAACTATCCCCCCTCCCCTCCCCTCCCATCTTTTCTCTCTACCCCATCTACTGTAATTCATTTCTCTCCTTGTTTATTTTCTCATTCCCCTCACAACCTCTTGTATGTAATTTTGTATAACAATGAGGGTCTCCTTCCATTTCCCATACAATTTCCCTTTTCTCTTCCTTTCCCTCCCACCTCATGTCTCTGTTTAATGTTAATCTTTTCCTCCTGCTCTTCCTCCCTGCTCTGTTCTTAGTTGCTCTCATTATATCAAAGAAGACATTTGGCATTTGTTTTTTAGGGATTAGCTGGCTTCACTTAGCATAATCTGCTCTAGTGCCATCCATTTCCCTCCAAATTCTATGATTTTGTCATTTTTTAGTGCTGTGTAATACTCCATAGTGTATAAATGGCACATTTTTTTATCCATTCATCTATTGAAGGGCATCTGGGTTGGTTCCACAGTCTAGCTATTGTGAATTGTGCTGCTATGAACATCGATGTGGCAGTATCCCTGTAGTATGCTCTTTTAAGGTCTTCAGGGAATAGTCCAAGAAGGGCAATAGCTAGGTCAAATGGTGGTTCCATTCCCAGCTTTCCCAGGAATCTCCATACTGCTTTCCAAATTGGCCGCACCAATTTGCAGTCCCACCATCAATGTACAAGAGTACCCTTTTCCCCACACCCTCGCCAGCACTTGTTGTTGTGTCTTTATTCAATTGTCATAATAACTACAGAAATTAAATACTATTTTACATATTTGTTAAACAACATTTTTTATTTTCTTTTATTTCCAATTATTTATTCATTATTGTATGTTCCTGTTTTTTCAAATTTAGTAGTGCATAGTATATATGTGTATGTGTGTGTGTATGTCTGTGTGTGTGTATGTGTGTGTTCACGTGTGTGAGTATGTATGAATAGAACATAATAAACCTTGGTATACCATTTTCCAACTTAAAAATTTTAATTTAATTTGTGTTTTTTGACATTTAATAACTTTAATAATTGTTCATTAACATAAAACATTTTCTTTTTAAAATGCTTTTATTGTTTTAATAATTAAGAATTTCCAATTCAGCGGTAAGTTAAATATTTCTTTAATTTATTTAAATTTTTACTCTTGTCAATTTGAAGCTAATTTTGGTTAATGGTGTTAACACTATTTATTGATTGACATTTTCCATTGGTTTGTGATAGTGCCTTCAGTACAAAATCAATTTTATAAACACTAGGGTTTATTTTATTACAGTTTACTGTATTTTATTAATGTTCCTATTAACTCTTATTTTGTGCCAGATAATCTTTGTAGTGAATTATTATAATGTTTTTTGTATAGCTTTGTTTAATTATTTTGTAACTTAAAATCTATCTTGATATCCACAAAGGTATATCCCTCCTTATGACTTTCTTTTAAATTTTTTTAATTATCATTGTTCCCTTATTCTTCAAGGAATATTTTAGTTAAAAAAGCAACATAGGTAAATGACTTACAATTGTATTGAAAACATGAACTACTTTAACAGAATGATTTATAGTATTTGATCTCCTCATCCAGACACATGAATAAAAAAATTTAAGTATGTCTTTATTTTTAATAATTTGCTTGATTCATTTATCTAAGTTTTGTTTGTTATTAAAGTTTGGGGTTTTTAAAAAATTATCATATTTTGAAATATTGTTATATTTCAGGCATTATTGGTTTGTTTTTTTCTTTCTTTTGTTTTTATCTATTAATAAGTGAGCATTTGAGTATTTTAATATAAGAAACAGCATAATATTATTTTTATATTATTAGCACCATTTAAAAATTATATTCTTTATATACAGGAGCTCAAGGGGAAACTGGTATAGCATACAGTTCACCTACTTAAAAGTGTACAATTCAGTTATATTTAGTTTTTATGGAGACAAACCCATTAGCCAGTTTTTAGAAGATTTCATCACCCCCAAAAGATGCCCCGTATCCATTAACAACTACTCTGTTTTTTTCCCATGTTTTCTTTCACCACAGGTCTTTGTGCATTCTTACTCCATTCTTAGGAAATGTTCTTTCTCCTTTCTTTCTAAAGCATTCATATTTCACATTTCAACTCACTTGTTGCTTCCTTACATAAGCCTATCAACATTCCTCCTAATGTCAAATCTCCCTACTAGTGCCCTACCTGTCTTATAACAAATTAGGTTTATTTTTATGGTTCTTTAATATTTGTATCCCCCACTAGGATATAATCCCATGCAATTAGGGACAATGTTATTTTTTTTCTCATCAGTATATTACTGTATCTAGAACTCTATCTTGGTCATAGTTAGGCCCAGTGTATGGTTTGGATATGAGATGATCTCCCAAAAGCTTCTGTTAATTCAGAAATGTCCAAAGGTGTTATGATTAGATCGGGTGAGCTATAACCTGATTAGTCCATCCTCGTTTGAACAGACTGACAGGGTGGTAACTGTAGCATGTGAGGGTGTGGCTGGAGAAGATGGATCACTATAGGTGTTCTCTGGAAAGGTGCACTTCCTTACAGCCCCTTCCCTTTCCTCTCTCTGCTTCCTGGCTGCCATGAAGGAAGCAGCTTCCTTCTACCAGGCCCTCCTGCCGTGATGTTCTATGTCCTTTGGTCCCAAAGCAATGGAATTGGCTAACCATGTACTAAAATTCTGGAACCATGAGTCAAAATAAACTTTCTCTCCATTAAGTTGTATTCGTCAGGTATTTTGGTTACAGTGGTGCAAAACTAGCAAATGTACCCAATAAATATGGATTAAAAGAATGAAAGAAAAAAAATCTCTTTGCAGTGATTGTGGAATCCTTTGTTAGAATGAGGTTGGTGTCTGTTATGGATCCTCTTCCTTAATTTTGTAAAGCAATAATTTACTGAGTGCCTATTATGATATTTTCAACACTATTTTTGAATGTTTTAAATAGAGAAGTAATAGAACAAAAATTCTTCCCTTGTGAAATTTATATTGTAGTAGGGAATATCACCAATAGGTGATAATATTGAGCATAATAAATGGTTGAATTACATAGTATATTAGAACAATACAAGTGCTTTGGGAAATAGAAAATTAAAGAAAGTGAAGGAAAATCATACAAGCAGAGAAAGTTTCAATTTTAAATGCTTTTGGGTGGGGCAGGTGTAATTGAGGTGACAATCCAATGTTTGAAGGAGGAAGTTAACTTTTCAGATAAATGGGAAGAGGGGATTTTCTTGTCAGAAAGAATGGTTACTATGAAAGACCCTCTTACAGAAGCACATGTGATATTTGAGGAAGAATGAGATTATGTCAGCTGAAGTAGAGTGAGTAGAGGGAAAGAGGAGACAGGAGTGGAGAGGGAGAATGGAGAGCCAAAAGGAACAGTAAAAGATTCTGAGATGTCAAGAGTTGGAGTTGGGTATCCAGGTAAAGCAGCTTCCCTGGGGCATAGTAGGAGTTGTCAAAACTGACCCAGGGAGGTATTTTATTGTTTACATTAAAGGAACCCCACACTATAGCTCACATGTTAAATGATTATTCTGGCTACTATGCTGAAAAATATACTATAGGGGATATGATAAGCATATACCATAATATACTATAGGGGATACGATAAGCAGACAGACCACTTAGGAGGATTTTGCTGTAGATCACCAAAGTCACACCAGGGGAGCAACTGAGATGTGATTAGTCTCCAGATTTATTATAAAGATGGAGCCTAATGATTGGATATTGTTTACTTCCAGTAAACATCATTCTTAAGTTAGTTCAGATCGCATACTAATCCATGAAAACTGATCCTAAAATATCAAAATGATTTTCATCCAGTTCTATTCCTTATTAACTTTATATCTGGAATTAGTATTATAAAAACAAACAAACAAACAACAACAACAACAACAAAACCACATAGTTAAACTAGGAAACAAACAAACAAACAAACAAAAAAACCCTCACATCTCAGTCCTCAAAAATACTCAATTATCTTGTTAACTGAAAGGAAACCCACTGAACTTAACTTTTTTTCAAAATTACAAAAAAAAATTGTCAATGGATCTTTTATTGGATTTATTTATATGTTGTGCTGAGGATAGAACCCAGGGCCTCGCATAAGCCAGGCAAGTGCTCTATCACTGAGCCACAACTCCAGCCCCCACTCATCTTTCAATAACACATTATGTATAGCCTGTGACAGAAAGATTCCTGTCTCCTTTTTTTTCCTTGATAATATTACTATTACTACTGAATATTGCCACTGTGACTGTCATCCTGATATCAGGAAAGTTGCTCTTTCCTGTTTAACCTCTAGCCTAATACATGGGGTCCAGAGGAGTAATTTTCTTAGTTCTTTGTAGCAAAATACAGGTCTAACTAAAATACTTTAATACAACTTAATCAGATTTTAAGAAGACAAGAATATATTTAAAAAATGAAATTAGAAAAACTAAACCACATGGTTTACAAATGATACATGAGGTTCTTGACAGAATATTCGTGCCATGATTCATGGATTCCTGTAAAGTTTTTCATCCCTTCACCAAAGCAAAGCCTCACTTTACCTGGCCTTGGTGATATCAAAGCCCTAAATAGTAAGACCCAAGAGAAACAAAATAGTTGAATGTTCTGTCAACTAAGGCCTTCTTTCCAAGTTATAGTTCCCTCTCTAAACATGTGTCTCTTTCAATGTCATGAATATCACCACTTGTCAGTGATAGCCACAGGGATATCTCCTTTCCCTGGCCAGTCAGACACTCAGAAAAAACAAGACATTAAGCTTAGTAATATCTGTGCAAGAGAGACACAGGCACTAATAAAAGGTTTGGGTTTTTGTTATTTCATTTTTGATTGTTTCTTTGACTACAAGTGGTACTTCTGAGGAGACCAAGATGATCAACTTTTTCTTTAACGCATCACTAACATTAGCTTATCTTTACATAATTGCAAAAATGAAAATAACTTTATATACCTATTTTATATCTGGTTGGCTTCTGAGAAACTTGTATATATTTCATTTACATTCATCTTAAGGACTGATGTGACCCTTTTTTACCATTGTGAGAAGACAGATTCTGTTCTTATTTTAGAAGGAAAATAATGTAAATCTTTCATGTGAAGTATTCTAAAGATTAGCTGTTTAAGGACTTAAATTAGCTTTTGAATAATAAATTGATAACAATATTATGCTAATAAGTAACTACAATATTTGCTTAGCAAAATAAATTTACTTACTTTGGAAGTAGATGAGTTGGCTTAATATATAAGTAAAGAGTATTCTGGAAAAATGTTTAAGTTTTATTAATCAGAATTTTTATTAATACTTTTCCTTCCTTCCCTTATCCCTCCTTTCCTACTGTCCTCCCTTCCTTCCTTGTACTGGAATTGAACCCAGGAGTGTTCTACCACTGGCTGCATCCTCAGCTCATTTTATTATTTTATTTTGGGACAGTGTCCAGGTGAGCCTTGAACTTGAAATCCTCCTGCCTCAGCCTCCTGAGTAGCTGGCATTACAGACATTTACCACTGCACCTGGCTTCAAATCTTTTATTTTAGAACAGTTAACAGTTTGCATGACAAAGTACACATTACAAAGTCCCTATCTTAGCTGTTTCCTTGTAAATAAAATGGTTATACTACCTTATACTTTATTTCTTTATAATTTGCAAAATATCTTATTGTCTTTTTTATGTCATGGTCAATGCATATACACATCATTTTTCTTTCTTTTTTTTGACTGAAAATGATAGGAGATGAGTAAATTTTTCTGCATATGTTGTCGAAAATGCTAATTCAAAACATTTTTAATACACAGATTTTCTGCATTAGAATATTCTTTATTTTAAAACAAATAAATTTTGTCAAAACAAAGTGCTCCTGAGCAGAGAGAAGGCTTGAGCCAAAACAGTTTCTGGATACTGGAATCTGTAAGAGAGGTCGAATGTGCCCTGAGGCATAGAGATTCTAATTTTGTTTTATTGGATTTTACTATAGCTATTAATATATTTTGCTAGAGATTTATGTGATCAATTTATCCTATGGCCCGAACTAATTCCCCCAGTATATTTTATCAGAATATGTGACTTTTCTAAATTTAGATTTCTTTTTCATGTTTTCCAAGATGGGAAATAGACGGTTTCTTATTATATTAGGTAGTATAAGAAATTTTTGAGCATCTAATAATAAATAATATCAAACAATGTCATTGTTTTTCCTTCTCTCCCACAAGTGAACCAGAAGTTATTTAGTTACAATAATGCATATCTTCAGGTTTATTGGATTCTTCAATGAAATGACAAATGGATTACATTTTTGGTTGTGTGACTCTCATTGCCCTATTACACTTTTGATAATATTTGCCTGTGACATGTAGTTATTTTTCATTAACACATTCAATCATGGGTAATAAAATATTTTAATAAGAGTGAATGTGAAATTAATTAATAACCTGCAGGTACAGCAGTCCAGGATTGCTCTCCATCTCAAACACAAAGAAAACAATTCCATCCTTAGTTATAAATTTGCATATGAAGGACAAATCTATATGGGTTTCTGAATAAAAATAATTTATAAGTACACTGGCAAACCATGTTCAGGTTCTATGTTTATAAATTATTTCTTAATATGTTAGTTACTATGACAATCATAATTAAGAATTCCTTAGGAAACTTGTAGTATGTCAGAATATATCAGTATTGAAATAGTTGATAATTTTAATGTGCTTTGCAATTTGTTTGAATGTATATGAGGTTTTTACATATACTTAAATAACTGTGACTGTAATGCATCTTGAAATGAATTGTTGCTTCATGTGTTTTAAATTCAAGAATATTGAACAAAATAATTTACATAGTTGTATTAGCATACAATTATGTTTAGGTTAACAGATCTTCTATCTCCTCTTTTTTGCCCACCTTTCATATTTATTCTTTTTTCCTTTCCTTCCTCCTTCCTTCCTCTCTCTTTCCTTTTCCTAGTATCAAGCTCTTTTTCTGCAATGCCAGTATGAGAATAACATAATAATAAAATCTTTAATTATTTTTTGAAAACCGTTTTTATGTTTTACTCTCCTCTTTGTCCTTCTCGAAAATAGTAATGCAATCAACAGAGTTGAGTAGAATTCTTATGTATATTTAAAACATCCATTTAAGAATGTTCTCAAATTTTTAAACTATAAAAAAGAGAATATTTGGTTCTCTAATTTTATATTATAAAAATTTATTTATATTGGTTTATACTTATATTTATTTATATATATTCTTTTTATATGTGGAAAGAACTATCATTGTTATTATTTGTTAGCTATTAAGAGGGGAGCAGGAGAGTTGAGAAGTAATGGAAGCTGGTCAAGATAGGCCCTTCCTTATAGGCCCCTGTAAAGGGTTTGATTTTACTGTGAATGACAAGGGCGGCTGTTGGAAAATTGTTAGCTGACAAGGCCTGGAGATGTAGCTCAGTACTATGTTGCTTGCCTAGCATATGTTCCATCCCCAGTACAAAAATATGATTGTGAGCAGAGGAATTACATGGTTAAATTGCATTTTGTTCAACTATTCCCGGAGTTGGGAACTGATGGAGAGTGGGGGGGTAGGTAAAAACAGGGAGCCCAATTTGGGGATTATTCCCAAGTAATCCTGGTGACAGATGGTCACCTAGACCAGGATTGTGCAAATACTAAGACATGCTCAGATTTGGGGAATACATATATATATATATATATATATACAGAAGCAACAATATTTACAGACATATTAGACATATGGTTTTCTAAGAAATGAAGAACCCAGAATGCTTTCAGGCAGTTTATCCTAAGCTACTAAAAGAATGGTGTTACCGTATGATCAGGAAGAATGGTGGGTACAACACATTTTAAGAAAAGTGATTTTCATGTTGAAAAAGTTTTTAATTTGCACTTTAAGTGGTGATTTTCAGTTGGTAATTGGGTGTATGAATTTTAAATGCAAAGGAAAGTTCTTTCCAGGAAATTTAAACCTAGGAAATATTACTTAATAGTAAATTTGTAAGTAATCTGGAGGAAATCAAATAAGGAAGAAAGAGCAGTCTCAGTGCTGAATGTAAGGGCACTCCACTGTTAAGATCATGAGGGTCTGATGGTGCACACCTGTAGCCCCAGCCACTCAGAAGCCTGAGGCAAGAGTATCTGCAGTTCTAGGACAACCTCAGTAATTTAGTGAGATCTGAGTCAAAATTAAAAAAGATTGTAATAAAGACAGAATCAACAAAGGATGAAGAGAAGGGATGGAAGAAGGCAACAGGAAAATGTGATATGGAAACCAAGTGAGGAGAGTCTCTGTCTCTTGGACTGATAAGTAAGAGGCAGTAAGTAAGATGTGAACTTGATGGTAGATTGTAGCAACTTAGAGGTTGTTGATTACCTTTATTTTTCTAGAAGGGGACAACAGAAATAATTACATATTGATAGAGGGATCCTTAAATTACATCTTGTGATTTTTCTCACCTTGAGAGTTCTTATATCAAATCCCTGGCAATGTTTAAATATTTTTTTCAGATATCGATTCATTTACTTCTCAAATAAAATATGATTTAGAATCTTTTATAATCCCTACCTTAGAGATAGGAAAATTGAAGCTTATTATGGAAAACTTCAGTTCCCAGACCCACTTAAGACTTGTGATAACAGAATCTGTATCTTTGTGCTTCCATAACTGAGTTTCTCTCCTGGTTTTCCTAGGATTTTATTTCTCTCCCACTTCCCCAAAGCCTTAGAACTGAACCTCTTCTCCTGCAATTGTCCTGTTAATATCTATATCCTTGCATTTCACAGCAACTCCTCTGTTATGGTAGTCAGACTTCCTGGTCACCTGCCTACAACTTTTGTTTCTTTTTTCACTTGGCAAATATATCCAGTTACCAAAAACCTATTACATACAATTATAAGTAAGAAGAGCACACACCCGAATAAAACAAATTTACCATCCTCTATCAATTTATACATTTATACCCTTAGAAGCCTTGAGTGAAAGTAATCCTCACTGCCTTCCCTTTCTGATTTGTGAGGGATTACTATAGATCTTTAGCTTTAAGTCCTTCTGTAGGAAAATTACACAAGTAATTCATAAACCTGTTTTTAAATTAAAAATGAAAATAGAGAAGCAGAGTAATAATTAAAGTCTCTCTACATGTATGGATACACTTATAAATCCATTTTTTTTTCACCAGAAGGAGCCATTATTAAGATTATTTTCTCCCCAGAGCTGGGAATTGACCCCACAGCCTTGTACATGCTAGTGCTACTGAGCTACAACCTTGACCTATTAATAAGAATTTGAACCAGATGAGGTGGCTGACACCTGTAATCCCAGTGACTTGGGAGGCTAAGGCAGGAATATGGCAAGTTTGAGGCCAGCATAAGGAATTTAGCAAAACCCAGTCTCAAAATAAAAACCAGAAAGGATTTGGAATGTAGCTCAATGGTAAAGTGCCCTTGGGTTCAATCACAGTAACAAAAAAGGTGTATACCTCTTCAACACTTTTATCATACACATTTTAAGATGTAAATGAATTTATATTACTATGAACTAATTCTACCTCATTCATTATTTTGAATTTAAACTCATTTTTGTTTTACATTCCTACTCTTACTCAGATTTTTATATATTTCTAAAGATGATTATGTAAAGTAGTACCATCTAATTAAAAAAGCTAATATCATTTCTAAATTATATGTTCACACTATTCTAATATAAAATACACAGTAAAATCAAACTCTAAAATTCTACCTTTTAAATTATGGATGTAACCCTGATTAATCAAACAACTTCCATTGGTTTTAAAATCAAAGCTTAAAATAGGAAATTACTTTTATTTTGGAGGCTTGGAGGTGGGACATGATAAGTTATTTTAATGTCTTTGGAAAAAATCAACTTGTGATAACATTTTATTTTGCTATATTCTGAAATTCAAGATTCTATAGAGATAAATGTGTTTAAAAATTTGAATGTTTTGGAAACACTGTAATATACAATGATATGGCTTTTATACTGATGAGGGATAAACTGATTTCTCCTTGCTGCATGATTGAATTACTTGCTCCATATATACCCCATTCAACATTGGAACTTGAGCAAAATCCCAAGCATTTTACCTTTATTATATCACTTCATTAATTAAAAATATTCATATATTCTATTGTGCATTTCTTCATTTTGGTTTATAAAATTTACCTCCATCTTGATTTACTGTTTACTTAAATTATGTCACTTTACTAGAAGGGATTAAAGAGAAAAAAAATGAAGTAAGAATATATTGGTGAGTGTTTTGATATAATAACAAAAACTTTTTTTCATACGGATTTTCTTTAATTTCCATTTTATTTCATTTATTTTAATGAGTTCATTTATTTAATGAGTTAACTTTAGTGATGCTCATTCCTGGGCAACTTAACTTATATAACTTGTTTAATTGCATGTGGAAACTGAGAAGGAAAAATTACCACAATAGAAAGGAAAACAGTGTGTACAACTGGAGCTTCAAATTTTCAACAATATTAAATTTTCAAGTTAGTATTAAATCTTCAGATAATTTCAATAAACCTTGGTACCCTTTACAATAATAATTGTCATATATAACATTTCTAGTTAGTATGAGAAATTTTCTAAATAATCATTTATAGTGTTATTATAAATTGTCTATTTATAAGGAAATATGTTATAATCTAATTATAATAATTATATAGCTTCTATAAATTGACCATTGGACACTGAAAGGGTCTATGACATGAGTCTTTATTATTACTGCAATCCAGTTGGATGAGTAATGTGCCAATCTTAATGAAGAGTTATGGACTTTTAGGGGCCATTAGATTGAGTGGGGACCAGATAATTAATTTGGGTCAGAGTTTTAAAGAAGGATTAGGATAAAGATGTTGCCCAATAAAAGAAGAATTCCAAAAACACTTATATTAGAATGAAGATAGAATTACCAGAGCTTGTGTTAAATTTGCAAATCATAAATCAAGAACATAGGTGGATAGAATCATTATAATGTTTTAATGTCACCAAACACAGGAAACAGATGATAAAAGCATAGAGCCTTCTTCATAACTATATATCATATAATGTAATTTTAAATTTGTATCTATTTGGGATATCTATTAATGTTGCCATCTTTTCCCTGTACCAGAAATTTAAAAAAGAGACATGAAATATCTATATTTATCAGTAGGGTTGAAAATATGTTTTTAAATTTAAACTTCATCACCTTTCATGTACCACTTATTATCTTTTTTATTATCTAACTCACCTAAATTCTCTGGAAGCTTCTTGGAAAATTAAAAGGAAGATATTGAGAAAATCAAAATATTTTAGAGCAAGCATTAAAATCCAGTGGAGAGCAGTAATAGATTTTTTTATGGGAGATATTATTTATCTTTCTCTTGTTGTTTTTCAAGTAACTAGAAATGTTTAGAAAGATTCGATAGATGTCCATTGTCTCCCACAGTTCCAACTGCCATCTACCAAAGCAAGCTTATCCCAAATCCAGGATAAGGGAAGCAAGAGGAGAGAAAGCTATCACCAAAAATTTTAATCAGTTACTTGTATTTAGTTTTAAAAAGAACCTTGAGAGACTTGATTATTTATAGTGCAGAAGTAAGTGATGCAATCTCTGGAATCAGAAGGCCTGGAGTTTGGAACTTGATTCTGTCACTTCTCCCAGGAGTGATCTTACAAAAGTGATACCAAGAGGAAGTTTATTTAGCTATAAACTGAAGAAAATATCAACATTTTCCTTGTAGAGTTGTGGTTATGCAATAAATTAATGCATGCAGATGTCTTGGAAGTATACAGAAAAGGTACATCAAAAGCAGTATGTACATATTAGCTATTATTTTAATAAGCAACCTCATTTAAACTTTGTTGGTTTCTGAGCATCTACCAAATAAAGCCTGAGCTTTCTGGTATGCCAGATAAGGCCCTTTGTAGTCTGGTCCAAACTTCCCTTTCCATCCTCACCTTATGCCAGTACCAAAAGCGATATGTGTAAATAAATATAACACACTTTCAACATAGCTTCATAGCACCAAGTTAGTTATTTTCCAGAGATGACATTCCATTTGCATATGTTTTCTTTCCCAGGATGCCTTCTAAATTTCTCCCATCTAGCTTCCTACTGTGCATGCTTTAAGACCCTCTTAATTTTTAACTCTTATTGTAAACTTTCCTTGGTCCCTAGAAATGTTTAACACAGGGGTACTTTACTACTGAGTTTCATCCTCAGCCCTTTTTAAATTTTATTTCGAGACAGGGTCTCACTAAGTTGCCAGGGCTGGCCTTGAACTTGCAATCCTCCTTCTTCAGCCTCTAGAGTAATGGTTCTATGTTCATGTACATTTCTTTGCCACAAAATTGTGAATTCTTCATGAACTTAAGAACTTCAAACTCTCATGTCCTGCATTTATCATGATTCTGCAGACACAGACATTTAATAATACTTTCAGAAAAAACACATGAAAATTAAGAAAAAATGAGATACATACACAGTTCAACAAAATTTTAATAAGCATTGCTATGCACTGCATGTTTGTGTCTCCTCTAAATTCTGATACTGAAGTCTTAAACTGGCCCTAACCCCCAGTGTAATGATATTCAGAGGGGGGGACTTTGGGTGGTAATTGGGTGTGGCTTCAGTGTTGCAGGTAGTTCCTCATGTGGAAATTAGTGACCCTTTGAGAAGAGAAAGACAGTTTTCTTTACTACCTCCAGAACTAAGACATAATGGTGGTATTGTTTAAACCACCAAGACAATGGTATTTTGTTATAGCAGCCCAAACAGACTAAGACAAACATATTTTTTTGTGTTTTCATGTTATGTAGAGAAACATTACATTTTTGAAGGAAGTGAATCTGTTATGGGTCTAGACTCTTTGGATAGAGCCTACCAACTGTTTGAAATTGGGATATCTTAATAGTAAATGCAGTAAGGAAATAAAAAAAGTATTTTTAATAAAAATGAATACAGGAAAAAGAAAATAAACATTTTAGTGATCAAATGATCCAGACAGCCTGAAAGTAGATGAAAATACATGTAGGAAAACTAGATTATAATATAGTGAGTTATAAATAAATATTTGCAAATGGCTTATAATGAGTGAATGCACTGATTAATAGATGAAAACTCAGTAGGCATCCTCCATTGAACTTCAAAGTAAGCATGAGATGACTCACTGTTAGAAAATATTTTCCACTGAATTCCTCTTACTTCTAATCAATTGAAGAATGCAGGGTTACTCCATCAGTTGTGCCTTCACAACTTTACACACTTACGTGGTTATTCCAGGTCATTTCTAAGAAATTCCACTAATTTAGTGTTCTAGTAAAATGGCTCATTAATTCTCAATCCAGAGCAAGCTTAAAGTCATCAATAGAAGGGCTTGATAGAGTCCATTGATTCCAAGTAAAATTGATGATTATTCTTTAAATGACCAGGAGGACAATATCCAAACATTTCAAGGCACTTACATCTATGTACATGCATTTGACCATAGATATTTTATAATATCATTGCATATTGAGCAATTAACTATTCATGTATTCACATATTCATACATTATTCAGGTCAGTCATTTTAATTAAAATAATACAACACCTTACGATGATTAATAATTGGATATTTCACAAAAGCAAATTTTACTTTATTAAAAATCATCAGAATTATAGTAATGAATGTTTGATCTAGTCCTGTAAAAAGTTAAATGCATAAAGTTATCTTCTCTGATAAATAAAAAGATATAATTTTTTAACATTTGGGAAATTATGAAATAAATAATACAATCCCCTCCACACACCCTACCTGAGCAGTAATTTGAGCTAAGGTTGTATTGGGCTTATGATCCTGCCTGTATGCTTGAAAAATCAAATAACATAGTTTCTTCAAAATATTCTAAAGGTACTTCTAAATTTCATGTATAACCTGTGACCTTAATTTTTACTTACCATTTCACAAATCAATACTTTTTACTTACATCTCTTTTCTATTTTTATTTTCTTTTAACAAAAAACTATCCTAGTGTATAATACATCTCTCTGTTCCTGCTTTAAGATAGGATATCTATGTATTTCTAAGAAATATATAACTATAATTTACCATTTATTGCAGGAATGACAACTAAGGAATGAAATGCTTCTTACATTGCATCCAAATAATCCCAGATGAGGATCATTTTCATGCTTAATAAGTAGCTCTATTCACTATATCTTGTTTTGTTTGTTTCATATTTTTTGTGGTGTGACGGTCTTATAATAATTTTTGGCTCTAAAGTATGCTGTTGTTTGGTTTTAATAAGACATCAGCTTGCAGTAAAACTGAACAGATGCGATTTAAAGTGCTGATCTATCTTACAGATACCCATAAACTTCCATTCCTGTTTCACAGGAATGAATAGGAGTGAAATCCAGTGCAATTGTAAATAGAATAATCTAAGTTTTTATACATCAACACTACCACCTCCTCCCATTTTATAGCAAACAATTTCTTTGATAAGAAAGCCTCCATTGTATTAAAAAAATCTCATGGGCTGATTTTTCTGGACAATTCTTTGAAAATCTTATATTTACCAGGACAGACTCAGCAGATTTCACTGGCTGAGAGTCAAAAAATTAACATTGGATTTCTCTGCATAGCAGACATTAATGTACCTTTTTTATTCAATGAGCTACTTTAGCATATGGGATATAAAGTTCCACTGCGTGATTATGTCTTGAGCTAGCTGAGTTATAGGCACTTCAAGTACTTTTTGGATAGTGGATTTTAAATAAGCCAGTTCAGAACACTTTAAAATGTTCTACTGACTTCCTGAGGGTTACTTACAATCAAATTTTCAACATAGGTATAATACAGTACCAATAAAGGATCATACAATTGCCCAGATATTAAATGTTTTTTAAAAAATGCGTTTGGGCATTTTTAAAGAAAATATATATCTGTTAAAAACTATTATATATAGTTTTAACTGTTAAAAACTATTATAGCAGACATGGAATTTGCTAAGTTTGAAATCCTGAACTGCTGTAACTGGGAGGACATTTTGTTTTATTTTACTGGTAACATAACAATCATTAAAAAAAAAATCTTAGGTTAAATTTGATCTGGCAACATTTCTAGTTGATAAAATGTACAGTGTGGTATACCTCCACCACCATCACAGAGTAGTGAGAAGAAAATTCAATATAAAATGATACAGAAAATGGTGATCCTACAGATATAGAGTACTGTACCAGATATTTGTCAGTATTCAGGGAGGTCAGATTTATTAAAAAGGTAGAAAACTCTTAATTTTTTATGTCAATTATAATAAGGTAAGTGTATCTGATTAATCTTCCTCTAAACAAATATGAAGAGTAGATGAATATATAAAGTAACCCTTGAAAGAATTAGAGAACAATATGACAGAACTAGAGGGTCCCATAGTCTAAAGACAAGGTAGGCAAACTGAGATGAGCCTCAGGCTCATCTGACGTTTTCCTTAGGGTTTTATCAACTTCATGAGTCAGGAGGCAGAGCAGAAATGGAAGGCCTGAGTCTTATAGAGGTCTCATTGTGCTGGGGAGATAGAAGTTAGTGTTTAGGCATTCCAGGAATTGATTTTGAAGGCAAAAATTAATAACTACAGGGAATGAGTGAGAGATTATATGAAGACTATGTTTAGGCTATCGATAGTTTCCTAAACTGTATAGTGTTCAGGAAAAGATATCAGAAAACAAGTAGCAAAGTGTAGTTTTAGATCCATAGAATTGAACAATATTTTAGCACTCTTGTTCTAGGAGAAAATGAAGCAGAAGTATAAAAATCAACAAACTGGATGACGCTCTGTCCCATGAACACTCATCCTTCAGTGAAGGTCACTGAAAGGAAATGCTCTAAGAGCCAGGTCTACCTCTGGAAGGTAAGAGCTGAACAAAGAAAGTTCAACTTTCATAAACTCTTTGACTGGATCAGGGTTATCCACCAAAATACTCCAAGAAGGACTTAAGATGATTAGACTTCTTTTAAGGAACATCATCAGTTAGAGAGAGACTCTGCAATTTTTATATTTAGTGTCTGCCATTAAAAATGACCACATAGGTCCAAAAACTGAATGAAAATCAAGATTAAAAATATAGATGATTCATAATCCACGTGAATCAACCGTGTAATATGATGTATTAAGAACTATGTAATGTTATGAATGACCAATAAAAAAAAAATATAGACGATAAAAAATAGCTTCACAGATTACCTAAAGATCCAGATATTTGCAGATGAAGGTTATTGATAGTTTCCTAAACTGTATTGTGTTCAGGAAGAGATATCAGAAAACAAGTAGCAAGGTGTAGTTTTAAATCCATAGGATTGAACAATATCTCAGCACTCTTAGTTCTAGAGAAAATGAAGCGGAAGTATAGAAATCAAAAAAAACTGGATGACCACTCCCTACCCATGAACACATTATTAAAAGTCCTTCCTGACTTGATAATGATTATTATGTTCAAACACAAAGGAAAACTGGAGACTAGAAAACTAAAACCTATATCAACTTAAAAATATGGAAATTAAAAAAATACACATGTTGAATATAAGAATTAAAGAGCTAGGCTTATTATTGTGTTATATGTAGCAGAAGAGAAATTAGGGAACTGAAAAAGAAAGTCAGAATACCTTCAAACACATATAGAAATAGGATGGAAAATCTGAAAATACTATAAATACAGGAATGTAAAGAAAAGTTAAGAGAATAGATATAAGAATATATATTTGAAATAATATTTTCTGAGAATTTTCCAACATAGTCAGATGTGCAACCTATAATTCACAAAGATTGATGGACCAGTTAGAAGAAATAGAAAGAAAAATCATGCCAAAGTGACTCTTAAAAAATTTCTGAATCAAAGATAGAGATATAATCTTTAAAGCAGACAGAATGAAAATTATATTTTCTTTAATAAAGCAGAAATAGGAGTGGCAGCTGATTTTTCTATGGAAACAATGAAAGCAAGAAGAAAACAAAGATTTTCTTAAATGCTAAAGATATAACTGCCAACTCTATGTTAGCTGATTTACTATAACTGTCTCAAATATAGTAGCATTTAAGGTAAGAAATAGTAAAAAAAGATAAAGAGGAATGTTTCATTATGATGAAAGTTTGTATTAAGCAGAAAGATATACAACTCTAAATTTGTATGCAATTACAACTTCCAAAAATTAATAGCAAAGCCTGATGAAAGTTAAAGAAACAATAATAAACTAGGAGATTTTTAACATTATTCTCTCACTAACATATAAAATAAACACTATCAGCAAGTATATTAGTTTATTAGGGCTGCCTTAACAAAGTACCACAAATTTGGAGGCTTAAATAATGAAAACATAGCATTTACAATTCTAGGGATTTGATGTTTGCGTCAAGGTGTTAGTAATGTTTGTTCTCTTTGAAGGCTCTGTGGGATAGCTATACCACAGAATTAAAAAAAAAGACTGATCAAAACAGCGGACACTCCACCGAGGCAGTCAGCGGCCACCATCCGGGAAAGCTGAAGGATACACTGCCACTCTCCTCCAGAGTGCAACATCAAAACAGGTCGGTGTCATTCAGCTCACCCCCCAGACAGCGGGAATTCGCATAAAATCTCTCCTAGGCTTGCCGGGAGAGGGAGTATCAAGCTGAGCCTCCATAAATACTAGGGTGAAACTAGAGACACCTGACCTCCAACCCCTCCTCCCAGTAGCAGCCAAAAGGAAACCTGGCTAGCCAGCGCTGGGGGAGGGGCAAGCAGGAAAAATCAAAGTGATAGAGTGCCAGGGATCCCAACAGCCTGCAGCAGGGCCCAGGAGATCCAGGCCAACTGATTCGCACGGCCTGCCCTGCGGCTACAGAAGGCATGGCGCCTCAGTCAAGCCATTAATTAGCAAGCAGGGAGGTTAGGGACTGCCATTAGGTGGAATCCCGCCAGCCAAGCCCACCGCCCACGCCCGGAACAGGCCCAGCGACCTGCCAGCATGGTAGTCACGACACCCCAATTGGAATAGGGACAGAGCAGAGCCGCCTTCCACTCCCTGAACAGGCCCAGAGAGCCGCCAGCGTGGTAGACATGTCACCCCAATTGGAGTAGGGGCACAGCCGCCGCCCGCACCTGCAAGGGAGACTTTTCAAGTATACAAGAGCAACATAAATAAATAGGGGGTAAATTTCAAAAACACAACATTTGCACCAAGCAGAAAGAAACGCGAGCAGTATGAAAAGACAAGGAAAGAAAGGACCACAAGCAATGCAGGTCAACTCAACTTTAGAAGAGGTAATAGCTGCAACAGATGGAATATCAGATAAAGAGTTCAGGATATATATGCTTCAGATGATCTGGAGTCTCAAGGAAGACATGAGACAGCAAAATCAGACAATGAAAGATCACATTGACAAACAAATCCAGGAAGTAAAAGATCAATTTCACAGGGAGATAGAGGTAATAAAAAACAAACAATTAGAAATTCTAGAAATGCAGGAAACAATAAACCAACTTAAAAACTCAATTGAGAATACTACCAGCAGAGTAGATCACTTAGAAGAGAGAACATCAGACAATGAAGACAAAGTATTTCAACTGGAAAAGAACATAGACAGCTCAGCAAGTCTGCTAAGAAACCATGAGCAGAACATCCAAGAATTATGGGACAATATCAAAAGACCAAATTTAAGAGTCATTGGGATACAGGAAGGCACAGAGCTCCATTCCAAAGGAATAAACTGTCTATTCAGTGAAATAATACGAGAAAACTTCCCAGAATTGAAGAATGAGACAGAATCCCAAATCCTAGAAGCCTACAGGACGCCGAATGTGCAAAATCATAAGAGATCCACACGTAGACACATTATAATGAAGATGTCCAACATACAGAATAAGGAGAGAATTTTAAAAGCTGCAAGAGAAAGAAAGCAGATTACATTCAGGGGTAAACCAATCAGGATAACAGCTGATCTCTCAACACAGACTCTGAAAGCTAGAAGATCCTGGAATAACATATTTCAAACACTGAAAGACAATGGGCTCCAACCAAGAATCGTGTATCCGGCGAAATTAAGCTTCAGGTTAGAAGATGAAATTAAAACCTTCCACAATAAACAAAAGAATTCGCAGCTAGAAAACCATCTCTTCAAAAAATCCTTGGCAAAACATTACAGGAAGAGGAAATGGAAAATAACAATGATAACCAACAATGGGAGGTAGGACAGTAAAGGGGGGAAAGTAGTCAAAGAGGATAATAAATCAGGTTTAGTAACATCAATAAACAAATATGGATAGAAGAACAAACCATATCTCAATAATAACCCTAAATGTTAATGGCTTAAACTCACCAATTAAGAGACACAGGCTAGTAGAATGGATCACAAAACAAGACCCAACAATATGCTGTCTACAGGAGACGCATTTGATAGGAAAAGATGTACATAGACTGAAGGTGAAAGGTTGGGAAAAATCATATCACTCATATGGACCACGGAAACAAGCAGGAGTGTCCATACTCATATCTAATAAAATAGATTTCAAGCCAAAGCTAATCAAAAGGGATAAAGAAGGACACTTCATACTGCTCAAGGGAACCATACACCAACAAAACATAACAATCATAAATATATATGCCCCAAATAATGGTGCAGCCGTGTTCATCAAGCAAACTCTTCTCAAGTTCAAGAGTCTAATAGACCACCATACAATAATCATGGGAGACTTCAACACACCTCTCTCACCACTGGACAGATCTTCCAAACAAAAGTTAAATAAGGAAACTATAGAACTCAATAACACAATTAACAACCTAGACTTAATTGACATATATAGACTATACCACCCAACATCAAGTAGCTACACTTTTTTCTCAGCAGCACATGGAACCTTCTCAAAAACAGACCATATACTATGTCACAGGGCAACTCTTAGACAATACAAAGAGGTAGATAGAGATAATACCATGCATCTTGTCTGATCATAATGGAATGAAACTGAAAATCAATGATAAAAGAAGAAAGGAAAAATCAAGCATCACCTGGAGAATGAACAATAGGTTGCTGAGTGATCAATGGGTTTTAGAAGACATCAAGGAGGAAATTAAAAAATTCCTAGAGTTAAATGAAAACACAGACACAACATATCGGAATCTATGGGACACATTGAAAGCAGTTCTAAGAGGAAAATTCATTGCTTGGAGTTCATTCCTCAAAAAAAGAAAAAACCAACAAATAAATGATCTCATACTTCATCTCAAAATCCTAGAAAAAGAAGAGCAAAACAACAGCAAAAGAAGTAGAAGGCAAGAAATAATTAAAATCAGAGCTGAAATTAATGAAATTGAAACAAAAGAAACAATTGAAAAAATTGACAAAACTAAAAGCTGGTTCTTTGAAAAAATAAATAAAATTGACAGACCCTTAGCCATGCTAACAAAGAGAAGAAGAGAGAGAACCCAAATTACTATTATACAGGATGAAAAAGGCAATATCACAACAGACACTTCAGAAATACTGAAGATAATCAGAAATTACTTTGAATCCTTATACTCCAATAAAATAGAAGATAGTGAAGGCATAGATAAATTCCTTGAGTCCTATGATCTGCCCAGATTGAGCCAGGAGGATATAGACAACCTAAACAGACCAATAACAATAGAGGAAATAGAAGAAACCATCAAAAGACTACCAACTAAGAAAAGCCCAGGACCGGATGGGTATACAGCAGAGTTTTACAAAACCTTTAAAGAGGAACTAACACCAATACTTTTCAAGCTATTTCAGGAAATAGAAAAAGAGGGAGAACTTCCAAATTCATTCTACGAGGCCAACATCACCCTGATTCCGAAACCAGACAAAGACACTTCAAAGAAGGAAAACTACAGACCAATATCTCTAATGAACCTTGACGCAAAAATCCTTAATAAAATTCTGGCAAATCGGATTCAAATACATATCAAAAAAATTATACATCATGATCAAGTAGGATTCATCCCTGGGATGCAAGGCTGGTTTAATATACGGAAATCAATAAATGTTATTCACCACATCAATAGACTTAAAAATAAGAACCATAAGATCATCTCAATAGATGCAGAAAAAGCATTCGACAAAGTACAGCATCCCTTTATGTTCAAAACGCTAGAAAAATTAGGGATAACAGGATCATACCTCAACATTGTGAAAGCAATCTATGATAAGCCACAGGCCAGCATCATTCTGAATGGAGAAAAATTGAAGGCATTCCCTCTAAGATCTGGTACAAGACAGGGATGCCCTCTCTCACCACTTCTGTTCAACATAGTCCTCGAAACACTGGCCAGAGCAATTAGACAGACAAAAGAAATTAAAGGCATAAAAATAGGAAAAGAAGAACTTAAATTATCACTATTTGCAGATGATATGATTCTATACCTAGCAGACCCAAAAGGGTCTACAAAGAAGCATTTAGAGCTAATAAATGAATTCAGCAAAGTGGCAGGATATAAGATCAACACGCATAAATCAAAGTCATTCCTGTATATCAGCGACAAATCCTCTGAAACGGAAATGAGGACAACTACTCCATTCACAATATCCCCCCAAAAAATAAAATACTTGGGAATCAACCTAACAAAAGAGGTGAAAGATTTATACAATGAAAATTACAGAACCCTAAAGAAAGACATAGAAGAAGACCTTAGAAGATGGAAAAATATACCCTGCTCATGGATAGGCAGAACTAACATCATCAAAATGGCGATATTACCAAAAGTTCTCTATAAGTTCAATGCAATGCCAATCAAAATCCCAACAGCATATCTTGTAGAAATAGATAAAAGAATCATGAAATTCATATGGAATAATAAAAGACCCAGAATAGCAAAAACAATACTAAGCAGGAAGTGTGAATCAGGCGGTATAGCGATACCAGACTTCAAACTATACTACAGAGCAATAGTAACAAAAACAGCATGGTACTGGTATCAAAACAGGCGGGTGGACCAATGGTACAGAATAGAGGACACAGTAACCAATCCACAAAACTACAACTATCTTATGTTTGATAAAGGGGCTAAAAGCATGCAATGGAGGAAAGATAGCATCTTCAACAAATGGTGCTGGGAAAACTGGAAATCCATTTGCACCAAAATGAATCTGAATCCCTATCTCTCGCCGTGCACAAAAGTTAACTCAAAATGGATCAAGGAGCTTGATATTAAATCAGAGACACGGCATCTGATAGAAGAAAAAGTTGGTTATGATCTACATGCTGTGGGATCAGGCTCCAAATTCCTCAATAGGACACCCATAGCTCTAGAGTTAACAAATAGAATCAACAAATGGGACTTACTCAAACTAAAAAGTTTTTTCTCAGCAAAAGAAACAATAAGAGAGATAAACAGGGAGCCTACATCCTGGGAACAAATCTTTACTCCACACACTTCAGATAGAGCCCTAATAACCAGAATATACAAAGAACTCAAAAAATTAGACAATAAGATAACAAATAACCCAATCAATAAATGGGCCAAGGACCTGAACAGACACTTCTCAGAGGAGGACATACAATCAATCAACAAGTACATGAAAAAATGCTCACCATCGCTAGCAGTCAGAGAAATGCAAATCAAAACCACCCTAAGATACCATCTCACTCCAGTAAGATTGGCAGCCATTAGGAAGTCAAACAACAATAAGTGCTAGAGAGGATGCGGGGAAAAGGGCACTCTTGTTCATTGCTGGTGGGACTGCAAATTGGTGCAGCCAATTTGGAAAGCAGTATGGAGATTTCTTGGAAAGCTGAGAATGGAACCACCATTTGACCCAGCTATTCCCCTTCTCGGTCTATTCCCTAAAGACCTAACAAGAGCATGCTACAGGGACACTGCTACATCGATGTTCATAGCAGCTCAATTCACGATAGCAAGACTGTGGAACCAGTCTAGATGCCCTTCAATAGATGAATGGATAAAAAAAATGTGGCATTTATACACTATGGAGTATTACTCTGCATTAAAAAATGACAAAATCATAGAATTTGGAGGGAAATGGATGGCATTAGAGCAGATTATGCTAAGTGAAGCTAGTCAATCTTTAAAAAACAAATACCAAATGACTCCTTTGATATAAGGGGAGTAAACAAGGACAGGGTAGGGACGAAGAGCTTGAGAAGAATATTTACATTAAACAGGGATGAGAGGTGGGAGGGAAAGGGAGTGAGAAGGGAAATTGCATGGAAATGGAAGGCGATCCTCAGGGTTATACAAAATGTCATATAAGAGGAAAGGAGGGGTAAGACAAGATAATACAAATGGAAGAAATGATTTACAGTAGAAGGGGTAGAGAGAGAAAAGGGGAGGGGAGGGGAGGGGAGGGGAGGGGAGGGGAGGGGAGGGGGGATAGTAGAGAATAGGACAGACAGCAGAATACATCAGACACTAGAAAGGCAATATGTCAATCAATGGAAGGGTAACTGATGTGATACAGCAATTTGTATACGGGGTAAAAGCGGGAGTTCATAATCCACTTGAATCAAACCATGTAATATGATGTATTAAGAACTATGTAATGTTATGAACGACCAATAAAAAAAAAGACTATTGATACATACAACATGTGTAAATATCAAAAAATTAAAAGCATTCTCCAAAGATTGATAAACACAAAACAACTTATCATCTCCAGTTCTTAGGAGGCAGAAAGGTAGTTATGTCTGTCAAAATAAGTACCACATGGTATCCTTGCATGTGATTGCTGGTTACAGGAATCTATTAAATAATAAAACTGTATACAGCCAAGTACACACACGTGTGATATTGTAAAACTGGTGAAAACTAAATAAGAGCGATGGATCATATCAAAGTTATTTTTCTGGTTTTGATATAATACTCTAACTTTGCACAATACTATTGGAGGAAACTAAGGTATCAGCATTGAGGATGTCTTCCTATTATTTCTTAGAGTTTAATATAATCCTATTATCTCCAGTTAGAAAAGAAATTATAGCATTCAGAGGATTAAAAACCAAGATTCAGTGATCTATTTAGATCTGGATCTAAATATAGAGATGTAAACTTATAAATAAATGTACATTTGTGTGTTTATGTATATTTATATTCACACACTCCATATGAACATATATAAGTCTATATATTTAAATTTCTGCAAATCAATAAAAAAAGAAGATGACCTAATAAAATGTTGGCAAAGGTCTTGAATAGGCACTACACATGAAGAGATATCCATATGGCTAAAAAGTATTTGAAACATTGCTTATGATAATTAGTTATCAAGAAAATATGAATTATAGCCACAATAAGTTATTACAGACTTAGCAGAATGACTGAATGTGAAACAAAACAAAAAGTAAAAAAATGCAGAGTGATAGGATAAAACTTAACTAAAATTGTCCTACATTGTTGATGGGAGGGTAAATTGGTACAACTCTGAACAATTTTTTAGCCACATATTCAAAGCTAAACATCCACATACTCTGTGACCCAGCAATATCACTCTTCAATACACATTCCGTAAAAATAAGCCCATATTCAACCTAAAGGAACATTGAGAGCAGCTCTGTCCTGAATTGTTTACTGTCAACAAAGTATACTCTGATCTTCTCCTGAAATGCAGAAGAAGAGCTTAGAATGATGTTTTCCAGAATCCCTTTCCTGATATCAGTCAGGGATGAATTTTGCCAAAGAGAGTAATTCACATTGGAAAGTGGAAAACGAACAGAGGCTGTGATTTGCACAGGGCAAAAATGGTGTGTGGCTTGACAGGTGGCTGTTAGACGTATGATTTACAGTAGTTTTGGAGTGAGCAGTTGGAAATCTAATTTGCTGCTGCAGACAGTTGATGAGAGCTTTCTTATAGATCCTGTAGTATCTTCCAGTTTTCATGGGGGCCTTTTAGAAACAACTATTTTTGTGACTCAGGTTGAGATCTTCATCTGCTTCCTGAAATTTCTTCTTCATCCGTGTTTACATATAGTCACAATTTCCATATATTTTCCCTCACAATAACTAAGTTTTTCACAAAATTTCTGTAAACTCTAGTTTATATACTAAACTAATTTATTATCATGATAATATGAGTGACCTTATTTTTCTTGAATAAATGCAGATTATTACCAAAATTTGAGTCAACCAAATGTGAACTGAAATGGAAGTGGATATAGTTATATGGTAGAATCCAACAATGGAATACCATTTAGCTGTGGTTCTCAACCAGGGGAAATTTTTATCATTGAACATTGGGAACATTTGGATACATTTTTGTTTGTTACAATTTACAGGGATGCTCCTGGCATGTTTAGTGAACAGAGGCCAGGGGTGCTGCCAAACATCTTTTTATGCTTAGGACAGTCCTGAATAACAAAGGATTATTCAGTCCAAAATATAAATAGTACTGAGACTGAGAAACTTCCTATACAGCAATGAAAGACAAATCACATACTTCTGCTATGACAGTTGACATTCAGAGAAAATCTCACAGACACAAGGTTGAATCAAACAAAACAAAACAAAAAATAAACAGACTAAATCAGTAGGTGAAGCATGATTCCATTTGGATGAAGAAAATTGCTAAAAAGAAATATGTGGGCTGGCGATGTGGCTCAAGTGGTAGCGCGCTTGCCTGGCATGCACGGGACACTGGGTTTGGTCCTCAGCACCACATACAAATAAAATAAAGATGTTGTGTCCCCTGAAAACTAAAAAATAAATACTAAAAAATTCTCTCTCTCTCTCTTTAAAAAAATATGTGTTTATCTTTGGAAGATATAGGCTAGTGATAGCAAGACTTTGATTTGGAAGGCTATTCAATATTGTGATTTGTACAGTGGTGTTTTACATGAAGAATGGGCAGATAATAGCTTCTTGGAAAATGAGAGGTAAAATGTTCAAAGCCTAGGTATTCGGACATTAGCACAGCCTGTATAGTAAAGAGGATGGCAATTTGATAGAGAGTGGTTATGAAAGCTTATAGTGAAGTACTAGGCACTTTGAGCTTAAATATCACAATTGCATTCAACAATCTTAAAACCTACTCAAGAAAGTCTAAATTATTATTATTTAGGGGGTAAAGAGGTTTTATAGATTGAGATAGTTCAAAATTTATCACTACCAATATGAAAAACATATCACATTTCATAAGTTTTGTTACTTAATATATCTGTTTATACGTTATGTTATTTTATATATCTGTGTATATGTGTATACACACAGATATATAAAATTTCCCTTAACAAATCTTATGGTAAGATGGTTTTCTTGTGTCTGATATTTCCAGGAATGCTTATAAGAAAAGGAAATATGTCATTTCATGAAACTATATGAATACAATTACCTGAGGAAATTTATGAAAAATATTATGAGGTGCTACACTCATAAATCATGTATTTCTTCTACAAAAGATTCATGCCTTATAGCCTTGGTTACATAGTGCAAACTTTAAAAATATTATTTTTGCTTCCAACTAATATAAAATACTTTACCAAGTTAAAAAATTATATACCTATTATAACTGCAATGACCTGTACATACAAAGTTGAAACTATTTAAATGTTATTAGTGGTGCTTTGCTTTAAGTAGTGTATTCTGCTAATAACTGTGCTGTTTTCTGATCAAGTACTTCCACATATAAATGTACACTTTTAATAAAATATTTGTCATATTAAATTTGTTTTCTATAAATTTAGGTTAAGGAGTGGCAGAAAAGTTCATGTTGAAAATTATACAGTCACATAAATAAACACAGATAAAACCGAAACTAAAGTTCTGGTGCATTAAAGTAAAAATATTAAGTTGCATTATTACCTTCTGGTACATGAAAATTCAAAATGTATAATATGAATTGATCTTGTTGTTGGAGGCCTATTACAATATTATAACCAAATGTAAAATGAAACAAAAATATATTGGTTAACTACATTTATCTTTAAAAAGTATGGCTTGAATCATTAGATTAAGAATGAATACAAAAAGTTTACTTTAAGGGTTGACTATTGTCTCTAAACTAATATAATTGTGGCCTATACAATTGTGTGCTTGAGAGTTAGCAGAAGCACTCATGCCTGTAAGGGCTAAAATACAATTCATAAGATTTGTGATTGATTCTTAAATTGTTCATAGCCATAAAACTGCATGGAGTTGATTTCATGCATTTTATTATGGGAACAATAAAATTCTTTTGTCTCTTTGCTAGTGATATTTTAGCTATGCAGAAATTACAGTGTTTTCTATGTGAAGTTGAATGGTTCCCAAGATTATGTAAACATATATTGGTATATTATCAATTGGTTTATATAATGCATATTCTATTTTCTATTATTCTAAGATATCCAAAGAAAAGTCTGACTCACTACCCTGAATAATTACCAATTAGTTTATCATATATAACAGAAAATCTGTGGAGTTTTATCTAGTATTTCAAGATTATTAATTTCAGAGGATGCTTTTATGTAAAAGTAAAATATGTTGTAATTGATGCCTTCATTTAAATTTTTTTAAATTCTACTTTGTGTGAAAACAAATATTTATTATAACAAATGGCTTATAGAATAAAAGTTAATCTGGAAGACAATGTTTATTAAATGTTAAAGTATTTTATTTTGTGTAAATTAAAATAGATTTAACAATAATCACCTTAGTAATTATATTGACTTAAAGTATGTACTAGATAATATTTTAATACATTTTTCCACTGAATATATTATTTTTGACATAGTAAAATCCATAGCACCTTACAGAGAAGTCATACAAAGTTTCCTCACAATTATTTTAAATACAATATACATAAAAGTAATGTTTAAAGGAGTCATGACATATGAATTAATGGCTTCTCTTAAGAATTAAACTTAAGAGTTTGTAATTTTTACTAGAAAAACAAAAATCAATATTCAGTATATGTAAGTGTAACTACAATACAGAAAGATTTTTGAAGATTTCAAATCTCATATACTAACCTTTGTTGACTTTGATGCCAATCATTTCATACATTTTTTTTCAAAAAATCCTTGCTTCTCAGGCCTTGACATATATTTTATCACGTCAAGTAAAATATCCAAGAAGAACATTCAGTATTCATAATGTCCTGCTCTTTAGCTTTGGTCAACTGTGGAGAAGGAGCTCAGGTGGTGACTGGCAGTAGACTGTGAACCCAGTCTTTATCAGACCTTGCAGAGTTCAGCACAGGGTGGTTCACTTTATGCTAAGGCTTCAATAAAGTCAAATTTTATTAAATTTGGCAAAGCTGATGTACTTCATGAATTTGTGTGTGACTTGTCCCTGTAGTTTATAATCAGATTTGACATCTATTTGCAGTCTATCAGGCTGTGGCAATCTTTCTTACTTTGGTATTGTTTTCACATGCCATGGTCATTATTAGAGACAATGATAAACTTACTATTCCCAGTGGTGGGTTCTTACCTATCCATCCTAGGAATGACAACCATTACCTAGCAAGAAAATAGTACATACCAGGTACCATTCACACTAATTTACCCACAATATTATGGCCTCCCTGGTCTTCTGGTGTCACAAATACAGCACATTTCAGCCTAAGTTGGGGTCTTTACACCTGCCTATTTTTCTGCCTGATGGACTTATGCTAAGGTGATACTGGCTACATACTTCTTACTCAGGCATCAGCTTAATTTCATCTCACCATGAAGGCTTTGCCTGACATTCTAAAATAGTTACTAGTTAATTTCATATCATAACACTTTATTGTATTAGTATCTTTTGTTTTAGGGTTCACCCTTTATTTTTTTAAATTATTTCTTGGAAAGTTTGCTTTTATTATATGTCTTCTCTTCTTAGACTATAGGTGACAGAGATTTACTTTTTCCAATTTATCATCATATCCTGAAATGTATGCACTCAATACATATCTTTTGAATAAATGAAGGAAAGGAGGAATATAGCAATTCTCTAAATGTATATACACATTCAGTCCTCTCAACAGATCTGTGAGACAGGTTTTATTATTTTCATTTCAAAGAGAAGGAAACTAAAGCAAGGAATGGTTAAATGATTTGTAGATCTTCAGCTTTCAAATAGTGATATCATTACATTATTGCATCCCCTCATAACTTCTCTGGAGGCACACATTATCATTCCTAGTGACAGAATGTGATGCAGATGGCCTCTCTGTCACCTGCCTTCCTGTGAGTTTATTTGTGCTTTACAAGTACTAACCCTGGCACGCTAGATGGGGATGCTTTTATCATATCTCACTCCCATATTTAGGAGGTAGTTTGCTGAAATAGCTCATTTTCTCTACAATATCTAATAGATAAATTTATGGTCCAGACCAGAGCACATTCTGGTGATAAATTTAGATCATTTCTGCATTATCCTATTTCTCTGCACCCACCCCTGAACAGACAAGTTCCCCTTGCTCAGTGGTAGACCAGTGGAGAATGCCCCACAGAGCTCCACACTTCAGGCAGCAGTTAGACCACCACACATTTTCTTTCCATTCCACCTCCGTTCTTGTATCCCACAGCTGGCTGGTCAATTCACCTTTAACATTTTCTTTCTCATACATTGAGTTTATTTAAATATTTTTCAGTGACTGTGTACTTCTCAGGCTAAAAGAAACATTTATTTTTAGGTACGAAGACTAGTGCAAGGAATATTTATTAACAGATTTTTCTCTCCAGATGTCGATATGTCTGTTCGTTCATGAAATTCAGCACAATCTTTATAGGGTAGATAAAATGTCCTACAGATTTTGACGGTATTCTCACTCTTCATAACATGTTTTGACTCCCAGTGTAGTCATAACTACATTATTATTAATTGGTTATATGTAATACCTTAAAGTAATGCCATGTTATCTGCAATTTTAATAATTCATGGAAATACCATAAATTAGAAAGAGCTAACAAATCTTAGCAATAATTATGGGGTACCTTCCCTTGCCAGCTGTCCAACCAGATGCTACATGACCTTAAATAATTGTGTGTTTTGAGAGCATCATCAGAAAAAGTCCTTACTTGGAGCATTTTTCGAGGTGACAAGTACTGTTTATAACACAGTTATGAAGCTCCAATAGGTTGATCCTTTGATACATAATTCTCAGCTAATTCAACATTGTTTTTTCTCCTACAGTAAATATTAAAACAAAACAAAGCAAACACACAAACAAAACCCCCACATACACGGAATTTCTCCAGTCATATTTAGAAGTAAGTAGCCTATGGGAATAAATAGCTTGCTCAGAAGACTTGGGATGAGCCTGCCTAGGACCACTAAAACAAGATTACCTACGTACAAGAAGCCACTAAATGCAAAATTACAATAAGCTTATTTGCAAGTTTTTTTTAACCTTCCTGATAAAATGTTATGCTCCTATTAGAGACACTGCTCCTGAAATCATAGTGCTCCTGGTTCTTATCATTGATAATCATCAGGTTATGCAAAGTTAATGTCAAAGCAGAAGAGTTTAAAAAGCAAATAGTTCCTCTTCACTTTTGTTTAGAAGTTTTAGCAATCACAAGTATTAATGAAATTTCACACTTATAAATCTTTTTTTTAAAGAGAGAGAGAATTTTTAAATATTTATTTATTTATTTATTTAGTTTTTGGTGGACACAACATCTTTATTTTATTTGTATATGGTGCTGAGAATCTAACCCAGCGCCCGTGCATGCCAGGCAAGCATGTTACTGCTTGAGCCACATCCCCAGCCCTGCACTTTTAAATATTAACTTCATTTTTCCTAACCTATACTGCTGTCTTTATGTCTATATTAAAAAAAGAAGATCAAATATACAATGATTAATTTATCATTTTTGTTAATAAAAACAAAGAGGTAAGGAAGTATAGTATAATAGATTGCTTTTTTGCTCACTAAGTTCTTGATAACTAATTTACTTGACACTAACTGAAAGCTGACACCATAATACTACCTGATTTCCCAGACATTTATTGTTTTTGAATTGTCCAGAGAAAAATTAGAGAAATGATGAGCTGCAGGCTAACCAAAGCAGCACAATTGTGTGAATTATCTGAAATTGAAAATGTATATAATCCAAGCTATTATAAGTAAAATGATAAGAACTACCTCACATTTTAAAAATCAGATTTACCTTTCTCTTCTAAGGAATATATACACATATAAAATAAAGCTCAGGTAGCAACTATGAACTGTAGTTAGAAACTGAATAATTACAGTGTAGATTTTCTTATTTTTATTCAAATGATTTTATTTCATTAAATATACTTACATAAATTCTAACGAACTGCATTTCACTCTCTACAATTTACAATTTACCAGAGAGATTTATTTCAAGCTACATTACAAAATACTTCAGTATACATTATGATACAGAAACAACTCAGATTTGAGATAGCATGGGTGAAGATACATGGGTTAGCTATTCATCAGAAAAACTAATTTTTCTTCATTCCTCAAGGCCTCCTCAGTTACCAAATAAAAGCTGTTTATTTATATGAATAATCATGTTATCCACTTCATTTTCCCCAAAATAAATACACTTGAGTTGTATAAAAATGTGAAAATGCCCCATTTGTAATGTTTTTTGATTTCCATTTTGAGTTCATTAGTCCATTCAATTCAAAAAAGATTAAATCAAATCAAGAAACAAAAATTTCAATAAGCATTGCCTTGAGGTTCTTACCCTAATGAACATAGTAAGCTTTTATCTCTATTTTAAGCTACTGTGCTTGTTAAAGTAGTTCTTACTGAATCCTTGGGCACAGTTTATGTGGCAAAGGGGAAAATAGATTTTTGAGGTTCATTGTGTAACATTTGGTTTCCTCAATTGCTTTCTTTTCTGGAGTGAAACTGAAGATGAATACCATTTTCTAAAAAAAGATCCCTCAACTATCATTATTTGATAGATTTGATCAGTTTAGATCAGGTTTCCTTTTAATGCACTTTCGCAATGTGTTTGCAAATGTCTTATATAAACCAGGTAGCTAATTGTTAACCCTTTATATTGATAGCATTTACTTTGTTTCAAATTCTTATTTTGTATTATGTTATGTAATTCAAATAGTTAAGGTATGGCTTTGAGTCATGTGATTAATTAAAATTTTTAATTTTGGCATAAATATATTATACTGTAAAACACCCAGAAAATATTGAGTTGGCATCCACCAATTAGAATTTCACAACTAGTTTTGTATACAATGAGATAAAATTCCTTTTCTTGAATAATATTTTTTCTGATATTGTATATGATAAATGTTAACTAGAGAAAATTTGGAAACTTTTCAGGACAAAAACAACAAAAAATTAGTCATATTTTCATCTTCTAGAAAAAAATACTTTAGCATTTCATGAACAGCCTCTATATATTTATTTAAATTCAAATTAGAATTATAAGAAAGTATACATTGTCATGGTATATTGCATTTTTTTTTAAGAATTTTTTTAGTATTTATTCTTTAGATTTTGGCAGACACAACATCTTTGTTTGTATGTGGTGCTGAGGATTGAACCCGGGTCGCACGCATGCCAGGCAAGCGCGCTACCATTTGAGCCACATCCCCAGCCCCGTATATTGCATTTTATAACCTATTATACTAAGCAGCTTATTTTCAAACATTTCAAAGTATTCTTGTGTATATTACAATGGCTGATTAAACTATAATGATCAGAAAAATATACAGATAAAATTATTTTGTTTAAATATATGTCTAGTTTTTAAATTTTTTACATTTTTCAAGTTAATGAATTTATTTATTTTAATGAAGTATATATGACAGCAGAATGCCTTTTGATTCATTGTATACATTTGCAGCACAACTTTTCATTTCTTTGGTTGTAGACAATGTGAAATTGCATCATATGTGCCTTCATACATGTACTTAGGGTAATGATGTCCATCTCATTCCACCACTTTTCCTGCCTCCATGTCTTCTCCCTTCCCTCCCCCACTTTATCCAAAGTTCCTCCATTTTTCCCATGGCCCCTTCCAGCCATTATGGATTAACATCCACTTATCAGAGAGAACATTTGGCCTTTGGTTTTTTGGGATTGGCTTTCTTTGCTTAGCATGATATTCTCTTACTCTCTTCATTAACCTGCAAATGCTATAATTTTACTTGCTTTTAATGCTTAGTAATATTCTATTGTGTATATATACCACAGTTTCTTTATCTGTTCATCTGTTGAAGGGCTTCTACGTTGAATTCATATTTTAGCTATTGTGAATTGAGCTGCTATAAACATTGATGTGGCTGTGTCATTATAGTATACTGATTTTAAGTCCTTTGGGTATAAACCAAGGAGTAAGATAGCTGGGTCAAATGGTGGTTCTATTTTAAGTTTTCTAAAGAATCTCCATACTACTTTCCAGATTGGTTGCACCAATTTGCAGTCCTACCAGCAATGCGACTTTTCCCTCACATCCTTGTCAACACATATTGTTGCTTATATTCTTGATAACTGCCATTCTGACTGGTGTGAGATGAAATCTTAGAGTAGTTTTAATTTAAATTTCTCTAATTGATAGAGATGTTGAATTTTTTTTTCATATAATTGTTGATGGAATATATATCTTCTTCTGAGAAGTGTCTGTTTAGTTCCGTAGCCATTTATTGATTGGGTTGTTTGTTTTTAGGGCATTAAGCTTTCTGAGTTCTTTATATATCCTGGAGATTAATGCTCTGACATGAGTGTGACAAAGATTTGCTCCCAAAATGTAGGCTCTTTACCTCATTGATTGTTTCTTTTGCTGAGAAGAAGCTTTTTTTAGTTTGAATCCATCCCATTTATTGATTCTTGATTTTATTTCTTGCACTTTAGGAGTCTTGTTAAGGAAGTCGGGCCTGATCCTACATGATGAAGATTAGGGCCTACTTTTTCCTACTTTTTCACAGGATCTCTGATCTAATTCCTAGGTCCTTGATCCACTTTGAATTGAGTTTTGTCCATCATAGAAGTTAGGGGTTTAGTTTCATTTTGCTGTATATGGATTTCCAGTTTTATCAGCACCATTTGTTGAAGAGGCTATCTTTTCTCCAGTGTATGTTTTTGGAGCCTTTGTGTAGTATGAGATAAGTAAATTTATGTGGGTTTGTCTCAGTGTGTTCCATTCTGTACTATTTGTCTACATGTGTATTTTAATGCCAATACCATGCCCTTTTTGTTATTATAGCTTTGTAGTATTGTTTAAGGTTTGGAATTCTGATGCATCCTGTTTCATTCTTCTTGCTAAGGATTGCTTTGGCTATTCTGGATCTCTTATTTTTCGAAATGAATTTCATGATTGCTATTTCTGTTTCTATGGGGAATTACATTGGGATTTTTATTGGAATTGCATTGAATCTGTATAGCACTTTGGGTAGTATGGCCATTTTGACAATATTAATTTTGCCCATCCAAGAGCATGGGACATCTTTCCATCTTTAAGGTCTTCTTCAATTTCTTTCTTTTCTTTAGTGCTCTTTAATTTTCATTTTAGAGGTCTTTCACCTTTTTTGGTAAATTGATTCCCAAGTATTTTCTATTTTTGAGGCTATTATGAATGGGGTAGTTTTTCTAATTTCACTTCCAGAGGATTCATCACTGATATAAAGGAATGCATTTGATATATGTGTATTGCTTTTATATCCTGCTACTTTGCTGAGTTCATTTATGAATTCTAGAAGTTTTCTAGTGGATTTTTTTGGATCCTCTAAGTATAGAATCATGTCATCAGAAAATAATGATAGTTTGCATTCTTCTTTTTCTATTCATACTCCTTTAATTTCTTTCATTTGTTTAATTGCTCTGGCTAGAGTTTCAAGGACTATGTTGAATGAAGTGGTGAAAGAGGGCATCCCCATCTTGTTTTAGTTTTTAGCAGGGATGCTTCCAATTTTTTTGCATTTCGAATGATGTTGGCCTTGAGTTTAGCACAGATAGCTTTTACAATGTTGAAGTATGTTCCTACTATCCTTAGTGTTTTGAATATGAAAGGGTGCTGTATTTTGTCAAATACTTTCTCTGCATCAACTGATATAATCATAATCATATGATTCTTATCTTTAAGTCTATTGATGTGATAAATTACATTTATTGATTTCTGTATTTTGAACCAATTTTGCATCCCTGAAATAAACCCTATTTGATTATGGTGCATTATTTTTTAAAATATGTTTTGTATGCAATTTGCCAAAAATTTATTGAGAAGTTTTGCATCTATGTTCATCAGGTATATTGGTCTTAAAATTTCTTTCTTTGATGTGTCTCTGCCTGGTTTGGGTATCAGGATGATACTATCTTTATAGAATGAGTTTGCAAGTGTTCCCTCCTTTTTATTTCATGGAGTAATTTGAGGACTATTGGTATTAATTCTTCTTTGTAGTTCTTGTAGAACTCAGCTACGAATCTGTCTGTCTGTCCTGGGATTTTCTTTGTAGGCTTTTGATGGCGTTTTCGGTTTCCTCTCTTGAAATTGATCTGTATAAATTGTGTATATCCTCTTGACTCAGTTTGGGTTGATCATATGCCTCTAGAAATTTGTTGGTGTCTTTGACGTTTTCTATTTTACAGGAGTATAAATTTTCAAATAGTTTCTAAAATTATCTTCAATAGTGTCTCTTGTGATATTTCCTTTTTTATCTCAAATTTTAGTCATCTGACTTTTCTCTCTCCTTCTGTTCCTTAGAGTGGCTAAGGGTTTGTCAATTTTATTTATTTTTTCAAAGAATCAGTTTTTTGTTTTGTCAATATTTTGAATTGTTTCTTTTGTTTCAAATTCATTGATTTCTGTCCTGATTTTAATTATTCCCTATCTTCTACTACTTTTGGTGTTGGTTTGCTGTTCTCTTTCTAGGACTTTGAGATGTAATGTCAAAGAATGAGCTTAATGCAATGAGCTTTCCTCTTAGCCCTGCCTCCATAGTGTCTCAGAGATTTTGATAAGTTCTATCAGAGTTCTCATTAACCCATAAGAATTTTCTTATCTCCTCCATGATATCTTCTTTTATCAATGCCTCATCCAATAACATATTATTTAGTCTCCAGGTGTTGGAGTAGCTTCTATTTTTTATTTTATCATTAATTTCTAATTTCATTTCATTATCAGAATGTAGGATAGTATTTCTATATTTCTGTATTGGCTAAGACTTCCTTTGGGGTATAACATGGTCAGTTTTGGAGAATGATCCATGTGATGCTGAGAAGAAAGTATATTCATTCCTTGATGGATGGAACATTTATGTATGTCTGTTAAGACTAAAGTCTAAATTATTGATTGTTTTGTTGAGTTCTGTAGTTTCTTTGTTTAGTTCTTATTTGAAAAATCTTTCCAGTGGTGAGAGAGATGTATTAAAGTCACCTAGTATTATTTTGTTGTGGTCTATTGGATTCTTGTAGTTGAGAAGAATTTGTTTGATATACATAAATGCCCCATTGTTTGGAGGCATAGATATTTATGATTGTTATGCCTTGTTGATATATGACTCCATTAAGCAGTATGACATTTCCTTCTTTATTCCTTTTCACTAGCTTTGGTTTGAAGTCCACTTTATCTGATATGAAGATGGAAACCCCTGCTTGTTTATGAGGTCCATGTGAGTGGTAGGTTTTTTTCTCACCCTTTCACCTTCAGTATGTCAGTGTCTTTTCCTGTGAATTGAGTCTCTTGAAGGTATCATATTGTTGGGTCTTTTTTTTTAAATCCAATATGTCAGTATATGTCTTTAAATTGATGAGTTTAGGCCATTGATATTCAAGGTTATTATTGAAATATGATTTATATTTCCAGACATTTTGGTTTATTTTTGGTTTTTAACTTGACTTGGATTCTGTTTTGATTGGCCTTTCCTTTAGTGTAGTTACTCCTTTTGCTGAGTTTCATTGTTTTTTGTCATTTCTTCCTCTTGGAGTATTTTGCTGAGAATGCTCTGTAGTGTAGGCTTTCTCTCTGTAAATCCTTTTACCTTTTGTTTATAATGAAAGATTTTTATTTCATCATCAAATCTGAAGCTTAATTTTGGTGCATATAAGATTTGTGGTAGGCATCGACTTCTTTCAGAGTTTGGTGTATGTTGTCCCAGGTTCTCCTGGCTTTGAGGATCTGGATTGAAAAATTTACTGAGATCTGACTTGTTCTCCCCAATATGTGATCAGATTCCTCTCTCTTGTGGCCTTTAAGATTCTATCTTTATTCTGAATGCTAGGCAGTTTAATTGTTCCATTGTGGATATCTGCTATAATTTTGTACATTTGGTATCCTGTAAGCCTCTTGTATTTGATTTTTCAATTCAAACTTCATGTTTGGGAAATTTTCTGATATTTTGTCATTGAAGATTGTGCATTCCTTTAGTTTGAAACTCTGTGTCTTCTTCTATCCCAATAAATCTTAGATTTGGTCTTTTTATGCTATTCCATAATTCTTGGATGTTTTGTTCATGGTTTTCTTTCCATCTTCACTGTGTGGTCTACTTTATTTTCAAGATTGTGTATTTTGTCTTCATTATCTGACATTCTGTCTTCCAAGTGATCTAATCTGTTGGCGATACTTTCTTTTTTTTTTTCTTTTTTTTATTGGTTGTTCAAAACATTACATAGTTTTTGATATATCATATTTCACACTTTGATTCAAGTGGGTTATGAACTCCCATTTTTACCCCGTATACAGATTGCAGAATCACATCAGTTACACTTCCATTGATTTACATATCGACATACTCATGTCTGTTGGCGATACTTTCTATTAAGTTTTTTAATTTGATTTATTGTTTCCTTCATTTCAAGGATTTCTGATTGGTTTGTTTGTTTGTTTTTCAGAATCTCTATTTTTTACTTGAATTAATCTTTTACTACCTGTATTTGCTTCCTTACCTCTTCATTGGTGTGATCAATTTTTGTTTTTTGCTCTCTTATGTCCTTCTTTAATTCGTAGGTCATTTTAATTACGTATATTCTGAACTCCTTATCTGATATTTCATTAATGGTGATGTCAATGGATTCTATTATTGTAGCATCTTTGTTTGTTTGGAGCACTTTCTTCCTTTTTTTTTTTTTTGTTTTTTACGTTGTCTATGTGTCTTCCTTTCTTGCAGTGTAGATCTGAGGTATTATAATTTCTACCCTATAATCTTGTAGTGTCCCTGCAGATTACTGTACCTCACCTTGGTTTTGGGTTTCCCATCCCTAGCTGGTGTCCCAAGATGGATGCTACTACAACTTAGGTGGTGGTGGTAATAGTGGAGGTAACTCAAGATAGCAGTGGGGGTGTCCCAACATGGATCCAACTACTTTCAGAAAGGGGACTGAAAAGGTGGGCCTTACAAGGGCTTTGGGCTGTCTGTTCGAAGATTCAGCTGCCTCCAGGTACTGTATTTTGTCCCAAGGTGGAGACTACTATGTGGGAAGTGATATCGGGATGGCTGCAGTTTCTCAATATGGAGGCAGCTAGGCCTGAGCTCCCAGGTTGTCAACAGGGTCTGTGCTAGGCCTTACCTGGGCCTGGGTGCCTGTGTGGGTCTGCAAGAGTGGTCCTGGACCTGGGTTGGTGGGGACAGTCCCGGTCTTGGGCCTGGGCTCTCCCTCAATGTTATACAGAGTGACCAGCAATGCATTAGAAATCCAAAGTATTAAGTTTATCCTTTGCTGTTGTCCTCATATTCTTTCATAGGAGTTGAAAAATTAGAGACATATCAACATTTAGAAGCCTTATTCTTCTCTAGTTTCCTTTCTTTTTACCTTTCTACTTCTTTTCCATAGGTAATACGACTACTACACACTGATGTTCCTTTTCCTGTTCATAAGTACTATTCTTCAGAGTTGGTATGCAAATAGTTTTCTTAAGAAAATTTCTAAAGGTGAATGTTCAAATAAAAATGTATTAACATTTCTATGGCTCTTAATTCAAAATGTCACATGTGTGATACAGAAATATAATTGATATTCTGTGGAAGCTGTTTAATTTATTTGCCTTTCTCTCTTGCAACCCTGAACCTGATCTATTTTTGCCTTTGTTCTGCTTTATGTCTTGTGAAGTTGACTGGCAAGAACTTGACTATATCACTGTGGCCTCCTTGTCTTTAGTTTGTTGTTGGATTCAGGGCATCAGGAGATTGAAAGGAGGGAACAGAAGATCAGGAAATTTATCCATATTCACCACTGTCCTTCCTGGTAGTGTTTTTGGTGTAAACTTATAACTCTACAGGAAATTCCCATTTTTGCAGCTTAGAATTTAGTCAGTTTTCTCTAATCCTATTTGTTCTTCATTCTGGCTGAAGTTTAGAAATGGTTGTTTGCTAGTTATTGGGTGCTTCACCATTCCTTATGATTTCCCTTAATTGTGTCTATACATCAATGAAGAGAACCCTCATTAAAATATCTTCAGTTAAAGATTTTGAATGTGACATCTGTTTTCTACTAGAATGCTAATATGTATTTCCTCAAGTACTGCCTGAGGATGCTTGCATCAACATATGCTTGATAATGGAAAGGATGACTTTAATAGAATATTTGACAATTTGAAAAAGATTTTATGAGAAATAGATGTGTCATTATTTTAAGATCTCTGGTTAGGAGCAATGCTGAGTATTGTAATATATTTTTGACACTAATACTTGAATATATATTTGCACTTCTTTGGTGAACATCCATCCTAATTACTGATATTCATTTTTCTAAAGAGGAGTTTGTTTTTTTCTCATTGCTTTGAAACATCATCTTTTATAGTATGTGGTATTATTTGAATATGGTCCCCTTAAAAAGTTCATGTGCTATAGGTTTTGTCCTCAGAGAAGCACACATGGGAGGAGTTTGAGGTTTAAGGAGGTGGGGCCTAGTGGGAAGCCTTTAGGTCATTGGGATCTAAGAGGACTGTGGGATCCTGAACCTTTCCTGTTTCTGCTCTTTTTGTCCAATAGGTAAACGGTCTGCTCCATCACATGCTCTAAACATGATGGGCCACCCTCCTCAGAGGTCTAAAGCAAAGGGGAAACCCAATTTTGAACTGAAACCTCTTGAATTATAAGCCAGTAAACCACTTCCACTTGATAAGTTATTTCCCTCAGATGTTTCATTACAGTGATGGAAAGCTGACCAATACAATTAGACTGTCAAATTTTAGATTTGGTATTTAATTTAGTTTTCATTATTTAAGTCAGATACTTTGTAGTTCTTGCGATTAGTTTAGTTTCAGAAAATCATTTTCGAATTCCAGTTTCACCAAGTCTTGATGAACACATAAAAATTTTAATCTTAATAGCAGAAGTTAAATTTGCATACAAATATACTGACTTTCTAGAATGAGTTTAGGAAGGTTTTCTTGATTCCTGGGGCTGCTGATCTCTGCCATTGACAATCTGACTTGCCTTTAGCACTATGGTTGGTACTTACAGAAGAGAAGAATCTAAGTCAAGAGCAAAATAATGTCTGTCATGCCAGTGCCCAATTGACTGTTCCAAATTGCATCAGATCACAGTTGCCTCTCTTTTGTTTTGCTTTTCATATTTTGCACATTGTCTCTCAGCAGAAGAATGTTACTAGAAGCCTGCTGTGAAAAGAATCCAGGAAACACAGGGAGGGCTTAAAAGGGTGAGAATGGTTTTAGTCTTTTCAAATAAACCCATAGGGCATAGATGGTTGTAATATGGTCTTTCATTCTTCTGTTACTTGAAAATTTAGATATTTTAACTCTCTTATTTAATTTAATTTACATACTTTCATTATGTAACTTCTGTTTTATTCAATTTATTTTTTTTTGTATTTACCCATATCTTCACATTTTGATTGTTTTATAATTAAATATATATAAAATATCCAAGTACATATTTACTCTTTCTTATTCTCCCTTCTATAGTTTCTATTATTTTATCTTTTTGTGCTACAATTCTTGATAGTTTCTTGTCTATTTTCAAGTTCATTAGTTTTCTCTTTATTTATATTAAACCTTCTGTTACATTTGATTATTAAGTCAGTACCCAAAAAGGCTTTAAATTTAACAATTACATTTAGTCTTGAATTTTTAGTTATTTCGTTTAAAAAAGTTTAAATACTTTAAAATATAAAGTTTTATAAAAATTGTTTTCTTTACTAAAATGCTTAAGCTTGCTTTTTAACCTCCACAGTAATCACATTTATTTCATATATGTTGATTCTATTGCATGAGGACTGAATTTTGTTTAATGTGTATAGGTTCCCTAAATATCTTTGTTTGTATGTTGGACAATTTAGTTGAAACACCATTTTTAGAAATCATTTTGAAGATGTTAGGTGATATAAGATTTTTCCAGAGAGAAATTTTTAAATTCTTCATGTACTTGAGAACATTAGAAATATACAATCAACCCAACCAAATTTCAAGACATAAGGTTGCTTTGGACCACTGATAAAACTCAAAGAGTTGCTCTATTCTATGCAAGGGCTTGATTACTTCTATTTATATCTTCTATTTATATTTATTCCTAGGATGTAACCCCAACTCTAAATAAGGGATGGTTTATAGCACCTCATAGTTAGCATGTTTTTCTGTAATCTAATTCCTGAGCTAGTTCCAGGAGACTTCACATTTCCTACTCATTTTCTTAGCTACCTTTCCATCTAGTTTTATGAAGAAATGCTGTGCTGAGCGGCCCCAAATATGTGGCTCATCTCAATGCTATCTGGTGTATTCCATATCTTAACATCATGATTTTTTAAACAATTTTACTATTGTATTACCTATTTAATTCTTCTAGGAACATATTTTAGTTATAGTATTCATAACTTCATTATGTTTTGAATAATAATTGCTTTCAAGTTCCTACTCACCATTACTAAAATCAGAAATCTACCATTCCATTGTCTTATTTGGGGAGGATTTTCTCCTTTGTTTTCTTAGTTTGCTTGTGTTCTATAACAAAATAACTTGAGGAATTTATAAATGAAATGAATTTATTGGTCACAACTATGAAAGCTGAAAAGTTCAAGATCAAGGCATTGATAAGTGTGGCATATGGTAAGAGCCTAATCACTATTTCCAAGGTGATGTCTTGAATGCTGTTTCCTATGGAGGCGACAAACACTATGTTCTCACATGGTTAAAGAGTCAAAAGGACAAAAAGAACCTATCTAGTTCCCCCGATTCCTTATAACTCATTTACATTATTCATATAAGCAGAACTGTCATGGCCTAATCACATCCTAGAGGCCTCATCTTTTAGTATTGCTTCTTTGGGGATTAAATTTCAACATGAATTTGGGAGGATACACAAACATTCAAACTATAGTATCCCACCCCGACCCCTAGTTTATGTTCTTATCACCTACAAAATACATTCATTTCATCCCAATAACCCCCAAGTCTTCTCTAGTTTCAGCATCAAGTCAAAAGTAGAAATCTAAAGTCATATCTACTCATCATCTAAATCAAATACAAGAGATAATAGAAGTACCATTCATTCCAAGGCAAATTACTCCTCTAGATGTGAAACTGTAATGTCAAATAGGTTAAATGCAATGCTGGGATAGGCATTGAATAGCCATTTAGGGATGAAAAAAGGGGTAACAAATCCCAAGTAAGTTCGAAACCAAACAAGGCAAAGAACACTAATCCCTGAAGCTTGAGAAAAACCTTTGACTCCATTTTCTGCCTTCTGGACTCACTGGGTCAGAGATTGGACCTGCAAGCTCCTAGGCAGCCTCAGCTCCATTTGTCTGCTGGGATCAGTCCATGTTGTGGATCTTAGGGTTTTGAGTTAGATTCCTGCAACTCTTCCAGGTTGGCTCTCTACATGTCTGAGGTTTGGGGAGTTTTCCTGCCCTCATGGCTTCACTAAGCATTATCTTAGTAAGGGTGGTCTACAGTGGTTCCAATACCTTTGCTCCACTGACCATTGCCCTAGTGGGGTACTCTACAGAGATATTTGGTACAAGGAGTTCCCTAGCCTCAGTCTTGGAGAGTAGCTATATCAATGGTCCAGCTTCTTGGACTTAGCAGCTACTGGCTCCTCTAGTGCTCCAATGTGCTGACAGCTATTATGGGGTTATCCAGCTTCTGATCATGTAAGCCATTTGAATATATATACTTTTATATTCCTACATATACATATCATATTGGTTCTAATCCTCTAGAGAACCCTGACTAATACATATCTCTTCGGATTTGCCTTTACTCTCTATGGTTGTACCAGCATTCTGATACTGACCACTTAAAGGAATTTCCAAGACAATTCAAGATTTTCCTGTGGCTTTCCTTTTTGAATTCTAACCAGAATAACTCTTCACGGTATATCCTCTACTTGTGTTACAGTTACAAATCCTCTTCTACATTTTTTGATCTTTGCTATGGTACTGTTACTGATTCTGTAGGTTCTTGTGCTCTCTAGTAAATTAATAGCAAAAAGCATAACAGAGAGGAACAAGGAGTTTCATTTTTATGCTCTATATCAGGGAGGCAGCATAGTGTGGGGGCAGAGATTCTAGACTGACTCAAACAAAAGATGGGAGATGTACAGTTTTATAGCTTCTACATGTTAGGCAAGGACCTGGTGTCTTGCTGTCATCATATCTGGAAGTGAAGTTTTAGTTGCATCTGTACCTTTTATCATGTCTCTTTCTGTGTTAGGTCTCATTATTGTCTGAATTCTTCAACTAGGAATAATTTCTATTGTGCTAATAAAGAAAAGATAATTATAGGTTATTTAGTATGCTCTTTATCACCTAGAATCAGTCTCTTATCATCTGGGAGAGTACCCAATATTATTTTCAGGATAGGGTGGAATATTGTCTGGCCAAAGGACGTGTTTTAGCTTTTTGTTGCTGTGACTAAAACACCTGACAAGAATAAGTTAGAGGAAGAAATGTTTATTTTGGGCTCCCAGACTCAGAGGCTCAGTCCATGGCTGGCCAATTCTATTGCTCTGGGCCTGAGGTGAGGCAGACCATTATCGTCAAAGAATATGGCAGAGAGAAGCTACTCAACTCTTGGCAACCAGGAAACAGAGACAGGTCAAGGAACCAGGAACAAAATACAATAACTGAGGGCATTCCCCCCTGTAACCTACATCCTTCTGCCTATAGTTACTACTATTCCATTTAATGTTTAACCCATCAAATAAATTAATCCACTGATGAGGTTACAGGCTCTCATCATCTAATTATTTCACCTCTGAATATTCCCTGCATTACCTAATATGAACTTCTCAGGTGATGTTTTCATATCTAAACCATAGCAATGGGTTTGATTTTAGTGACCTTGTTTTGTCTGGCTTTGGCTTCTTGACATTTCTATGGACCACATAGTCTCAGAAGGTTGAGCTGGCTTTCCAACCTCCAATTTCCAGGTGTGTTATCTTAATCTCATACCCTGGAAACCTGGTCTACTTTCTAACTCCTATATTTCTGGTGTATTTGCTAACCTCATAAGACTGAAGCTTTCTTGGCTGTCTCAGAACTACCCTAATCCTATTACCAATTTCTTTAGTCCATTTTGCTGCTATAACAAATTACCTTAGACTGAATATAATTTAAATGACACAAATGTATTGCTCACAATTATGCAGATGTGGAAGTCTGAGATCAAGGCACCACCAAACCCAGTTGTCTATTGAGAACCAGAGCTCTGCTTCCAAGAGAGCACCTTGAATGCTGCTTCTTCTGGACAGAATGAACTCTGTGGCCTCACATGATGGAAGGGTCAAAGGACAAACCAAAGCCTAGCTAGTTTATCATACCTCTTTTATAATTCATTTATCACATTCACAAAAGCAGTTCTAATCACCTCCTAAAGCTCTACTTACAAATATTATTGCTTTTAGATTAAGTTTTAACATGAACTTTGGAAAGGACACAAACATTTAAACCATAGCACCCTAGTATAGAAAATAGGCATGTGTATCGTATAGACTATGGACATTTCCACAATAATTTTATTATTAAAAAATTTCCACATCACAGGCAATGCTGAGTACAGTGTTATAATGATGAATAAGGTATTTAATAAATATGTGAATGGTTGTATGGACAGAATTAATAGAGGTAGAGAATACAGCTACGTATTAGGTATAAGTATCTGTTTTTCTGAGGACAAATTGCTACTTCTGCCATGTTGGAAGAATTCCAGTGTGATCAATCTTAATTAGCCACCAGTTGGCTGACTTTTTCTCTGGGGAATCGTGCCATTTCACCAGTATTCTCAGTTGTTGACATATTGGATATGCAGTAATAATATTAACCAAATAAGTCTTGGTAAGACAAGACTGTGCAATTATTTTATCCCCGCTGCCACAGATATATTTTTCATGTGCTGATTCATTGAAAACCAGGCCAACTGGGAAAGGAGACAGACTGACCTCCATTGAATAGATCATTTTGTCTCTCTGACTACAGATGGCTTGATTTGTAGAAGATGCACTTTATCTGTCTTATGGCAATTAAAGATTATTACACTCAGTTCTTTTGCTGAGAATTAGTCCATATATCTTGTAGTTATTCCTTTAATGTTATTCTTTCCAAGTTTGTGACATTCAGTGAAGCCATTGCCACCATTCATATATTAGTATAGCTCCCTAACTCTAGTTATCTCTTTCAGGAAAAATAGACATACAAATTTAGAATTCAACATCCTCTCCATGAAAAGTATTTCCTTAGTCACTGTCATTCAGGGACATATCTTTTAGGGACTATGTGACCAATCACTGTTGTTTTAGGCCATGTCTACATATTAGTGGAACCAAATATCAATAGAGCTCCAGGATTTTTATTCTTTATTTATCTGACCATAAGGAATTCCACATGAAGTCATAGGTTTGTGTTAAGGTAGTGGTGCTATGAGAGTCTCAGATACTATTTATGAGATTATTTGCTTTCAGAAAGAGCTTAATCTGGATCCATTATATAATAGTCACGTATGGTAATGATATAATTTACCTTATGCCTTAATACATCCAATTATATGTATTTTCTGATAGTTAGGTTAGACCACAAGGTCACTTTGCGATGCACAGTCAGACATTATGTCTCTATTGGTGCCTAACATTAAGCCAGAAACTGTTCTCAAAGTTATTATTCTTTGGAAGAGGAAAGCATGCTTTCTCTTATCTGTGCAACAATGTTGTCTTATAAGAACTTGACAGAGACTCCATATACTAATTGTATCTGTCACACTTGGAGAATCATCATTTATCTGGTTCATAAAGCTCAAGCAGCTTAGTAGCTCACAGTTTTTTTGGATTTATTTTTGTTGATGGACTCAACTAAATTTGACTAATCAAAACCTTATTTTTTTGATAAGTGAGTCTAATTGATACTCTATACTAAGTTATACTAAGTTATATATAACTATCCATTCCAGAGAATTTGTCTTTTCTTAGAAAAACAAAACAAACTAAATTTTATCTTGTATTTTTCTTTGTACAATTACACTCATAAGTCCTTTTCTAAATTGACTGTTTACTTTTATTTTATTTTCCCTTTGTGATAAAAGCTCCTTTTTAACAAAAAAGTAAAATTGTCTTTATTCCATGATCAACTTGTCTAGTCAGCACATTATCAATATGGCAAAATAGTATGAAATACAAACTGATGTTATGATCAATGTACATTCAGCATAAACTATGGACAGTGATATGGATGATGTAACCCTAAGTTTAGACTAAGAAATCATACTTCTGTCCCTATCAAGAGAAAGAAAACAACATCTAGTGGTACTGGTTGACTGATATATATAACAAAACATTTTTTCAAATAGATAGCTTTATATATATCTTAAATGCATTTTCTGGGCCCATAATGCCAAATCTCCCACTTTTACCTGATTTTTCAGTCTTCTATTTGGATAATGAACCAAAGTAGTATTTTATCTTTCCAGATGGCCTTGGTACCATTCTTTTGCCTAAAATATTTAATTTAAAATTTATAATAATGTAAGTCTGCTGCTACTGAAGTATTTCATCTTTGGTTTGCCTAAAAAGTCTTTATTTTGCCTTAATTTTAGAATCTTTCATTGGTATAGAATAATAAATTGACTGTTTTCTTCTCTTAGTAGTTGAAAAATATTGCTCTGTGTTCAGGTTGGCAGTTTCTCATGAAAATTCTGTTCTAATTTATTATTTTTGTTCTTTCACTTGTAATATTTTAATTTTTTCTTTATTCAAGATTTTTCTTTTTAGTAAGTTGGTGATTAAATATCATATTGTGTTGTGGATTTTGTTTTTACTTTTCTTTGATACTCTCTGAAATTTTGGGGTAAGTTTTTCTTGGTGAAGTCTTTATCATTATATTTATCAATAATTATCAAAGAATTTCAAGCATTTGTTCTAGATCATTTCTTTCTTTTCTTCCTGGTGTTCCAATTCCAATTACATATATGTTAGAATATTGATATTGACTTGGGGTGAGAGAGAGAGAGAGAGAGAGAGAGAGAGAGAGAGAGAGGAAGAGAGATAGAGATAGAGAGAATAGAACTCCTTTTCTCTTGTTTTTGTTTACATAATTTCTTTTTTAACATATATTCATGTTTATGTTTGTTATTTTTTGTTCCTCAGTGGTGTTAAGTTGTTTGAGAATCCTTTTGAAGGAATTCTCCATAATGTACCTTGTGAATCTTTTTTTTAGCACATTTCTTTTTATATTTTTCTTTTTATTTCCTTTCTCCTCCTCCTCCTCCTTCTTTGAAAATTTCCATCTGTTCATTTCTGCTGTGTATCTTTTTCATTAGATTTTCTAACACACACATCTTAGTTGAAAGCATCTATACCTGGGTCATCTATGTTTTTCTACATCTGAGTCATCTCTGAAGGTTATTCTACTCTTTACTTTTTCTCTTTGCTACTGTCATCCTACCTGACTCTATTTTATGATTCATAACTTTTAAAATTGCTAATTGTTTTATTTGTTCTTTTTATATATTCATGATAGTAGAGTATATTTTGACATATTATACATACTATGGAGTATAACTTCTCATTCTGTGGTTGTTCACAATGTGGAGTTACACTGGTTATGTGTTCATATATGAACATAGAAAAGTTATGTCTGATTTATTGTACTATCTTTCCTATCTCCATCTCCACTTCCCTACATTCCCCTTTGTCTAATCCAATGAACCTTTTTCTTCCCTCTCAACTTTATTGTGTGTTAGCATCTGCATATCAGAGAGAACATTGAACTTATGGATTGGCTTATTTCATTTAGCATAATAGTCCTCAGTTTGTGGCTCATAAATTTTAATTGAATCCAACATATCACATGTAGAAAATAATATAAAATGAGGTAATTAGTATAATATTCCCTTGGTGTCAATGAAGGATCAATTCTAGAATCTTCTACAGATACCAAAGGGGTTGTGGCTAAGTGGCATAGTGCTTGCCTAGCATGTGTGAGGCATTGGGTTTAATCCTTAGCAGCACATAAAAAATAAATAAATAAAATAAAGGTATAGTGTCCATCTACAACTAAAAAAAAAAAAAAAAGAAAAAAAATCTGTTATTGCTCAAGTACATTACATAAAATGGCCTAGTGGTTACATATAGCCTACACATGTCCTCCCGTATTCTTTAAATAATTTTTAGACATCTAGTACAATGCAAACTCTGTGTAAACAGTTTTTATATTTGTTTTTTTTGGGGGGGGCGGAAATGACAAGAAAAAAATTCTGTGCTGTGTATGTTCAGTACAGATGAAAGTTTTCAAAAAAAAATGTTTTTCAGTCCACAGTTGGTTGACTCAGTGAATGCAGAACCCATAGATATGGAGGATCTATACCACACACACACATACACACACACTTCAGTAAGACTGATTATGTGATGGGTTGAGTCAATCCAGTCAGTAGAAAAGTTGGGTTTGCACTTTATTGTTGATGTAAAAGTCTTAGTGCATCACAAGCTCCTTCAATATTGAACTGTTATTCTTTTGTCCTTATTGGACAAAGGATGTTAGAGTTTTCTCAGTGTCCTTGTTCAGCTATCAACATTCTGCATTTTCTATATATGAGCATCATAGTCTTACTCAACGGTAGACTGCTATTGCTTACTAGGTTCATGGTCAGTGTAGGAGGTTTCTTGTCCAGCTTTTGTTTTAGGCAGGGTTTTTTCACCTAGATTCAAGGTTAGACCTCAACATCTTGTCTCCCCGCGCCCTCCTTTTGTTTTTTCTGCATTTCTTAGGCAAGAGAGGATTTCTGTCTCTCCATTTTTTGCAGAACTTTTCCTTTAACCATTGCAGGATCTAGAAACAACACAGTTGTATTTATTCATTAAGTTTTACTTTTGATTTTCTTTGTGTCTGTCCTATGGGCAATTGGCTTTTGCTTCTACTTCCCTAACAGTTGCAGTGAATCGTCTTCTGGTTCCTGCAAATAAGAAGGAGGACTGGGTACCCAACCCTATGTTAAATAGATTTTGAGTTTAATGCTCACCCCATCATCCTGGGATTAAGGGAATTTCCTTTTTCCCACAGTGACTTAACACTTTTGCCTCAAATAGAACAAGCTTTTGGGAACTATTTCATGCCTTTATTCAGTGGCAGCTGATTGTATCCTTTTCTGCTCTTCATCGAGGTAGCTCTCGCTGGTTCTTTGTCCTATTTCACTTTTTAAGTTGGAAAATTATGCTGGAACATGAGAAAAAGCTTACAGTGATATGAAACTCAGTGTGTGTGCTGCATGTGTGTGCATATGCATGTGTGTGGGACTCCCCAGTTATGTTTTAAACTGATACTCTAAACTCATTCAGCTGTTAAAATTTTAGTTTTCTTCTTCCCTGCTTCTATGGCAACCACCTCTTCTTCTCATGCTCTGTCAAAAGGATAATAGTTTATTTTTGGCCCTTTCTTTAGGGACTTGTCACTCTTATTTATATGTCTTGATTGTCTTATGATCTCCAAGCTTTCTGATGAGTGAAAGGAAAGTAAAGCTTTTGTGGATTTTTTTTTCTTCTAGATGTATAGATCTGACTGTTCTGATTCTTCTTACCAGTAAGATTTTTGATGCAGCAAATTAGAGTCTAACAAAACCATTGGAAAGTTTGACAAGTGAAAAAATATGGAAGCTCAGGGATTGTAAGAAAACTACCTCCAGTGGTCGTATGTGTGATCGCACTGAAATAGATGATTCTCAGTAGGGCATCCAAGATCCACAGGCTTCTGCTCAAGTTAGCAAGTTGTTGACACCTAGGCATCTAGTTGCAGTTGCCACTTGAGAATGATATTATCTTCCTTTCCAAATCCATGTGAGAAATCCTTGGCAGAATATGTCCATTATCTTCTTGGAAAGACTCACAAGTGAAGCTTTCAAGATTTATGCCTGTTTATAGGAGAGATTTTTGCAGTGCTGTGAGATACACTGATTATCAACAAATACTATCATACCTATCGCAGCCTATTAAATTATAATTTCTAGTATAAGAAAATAATTACGTCTTTTTATATATTTACATAACTGATCTTTTGAATAAATGTTACATGTTTTATAATCCCTAAATTACATTATAGTGTGTTATAATAGCACTGCAAATATCAAAGGCTAAATAATTTTTTAATCTCATTTTAAAATTTCTAAATTAAATCTTCAAAGGAATCTCATGCTAAGCAATTGTTAACATTTGCTTGATAGAAGTCATATTAACATATAGATTCCATAGTTTGTTAGCAATGGGAGCTAATGCTTTAAAACATAATTAGATGGATTTTAAAATGCTTTATTTTAGACATAGTAATTAATTTGCTAGTTTTTATGGGTAAAATATCATAATTTTCTAGCAAGTGTTTCTGAGTCAGTGCTATTAAGTCCAATATAAACTTTTCATTAAGGGACTCTTAAGTTTTTCAAAGTAAGCCTATGGATGAAATATTACTCAGTAATAAAAATGAAGTTTCATGCATGTAGTAGGAAGGATCTTGTAAAGCATTATTCTGAATAAAAGAAGCTAGGCATAAAAGAGTATATGCTGTATAATTCTATCCAGAAAACTCAAGAAGAATCTAATTTAATGTGACAGAAAACAGATTAGTGGTTGCTGAAGAATAGAAATATGGAGGATACACCCTGGGAAGGAGCAGGAAGGATTTTTTGAATTGATACAAGTATTCTATAATTTATATTGGTGGTGGTTACAATGGTATATAAATTTATTAAGACATTAATGTATGCATTTACTTTAGTGCACTTTATATAATTTACAATTCATGAAAGAAAGGATACTAAAATAAACAAAAAAACAACAACAGAAAGACGAATCAGATTGGCAAGAGGTAGCAAAACTCATTTTCATGTAGAAAGAAGGACTTGTAGATAACTAAAAGGTCAAAACCACCAGTTATAGGTGTCAAGTTCATGTAGTTTCTTATTAAAATCCTCTTTTAGGAAATGTTCATTTGTTCAAATGTTCATCTGAACAATTATTGTACTAAAATCTTCCCTGGAAGAAGCAATTTTGTTTGCATAGAAACTTGTATAAATAAAGAGGGAAGAGATACTTGGAGCCATATCATTTCCATTTATGAATAACCACCTTTATCTATAACCCCAGCAGTAAGAACATTGATTTTTTGAATTTTGTTGGTGGTGCTCCTTACAACATTCATTTTACCTTCAGGAGTTAAGATGTATTGTGCAGCAGAAAAAACAAGTGGCCTTGGAGCCATATACACAAGGATAATAATCTTATCCTGGTCATATAGTAGCTTCATGAACTTGACTAGATTATTTAAATTCTATTCACATCTGTTTATTTATTGGTAAATAAGAAAAAATCCATGCAGGTCGAATGAGGTACCATGCATCAAGTACCTAGTACAGTGTCTGACATATAAGAAATATCAAATATAGTTGGTATATTAAGCTGTGGAATAAAAGCTAAGTTTTATTATTTAATTCTAATTTATGTTCTCTGTTATCACTCATGTTTTGGGGTAAAACATATAAATCAAACAGGCTTTATTACTTCTCTTAGCTGATGCCTATCAAAAGGACTTTGGGCCATCTCTTTATTGTATAATCTCTGAATTAGTTGGTTAAATTCATCTGAAAAAGTTCAGTGAGTAAAATTAAAAAGTCCAATGATGTTCATTTTGTTAACTTAGTTTATTTGATCAAGTAGTTCTCTAGATCATAAGTTGTGGATGAGATCAACCAAGAGTTTTACACTGGAATACCCTAGCCCAATGAGCTCAAAATACATTACAAAATGTTAAAACTGAAAGAACACTTGGATTTAAGATATTCAATTTGATGCTAGCCTACATATTGATTCTGTTTTACTTCCTCACCTTTAGGGTCTTGTTAAAAAAGTCAGTGTCTATGCCAATATGTTTGGGTATTGACCCTATGTTTTCTTCTAGCCATTGTAATTTTTCTGGTCTAATTCTTAAGTTTTTGATCCACTTTGATTTGATGTTTTTTGCAGTATAAAAGAGATAACCTAGTTTCATTCTTCTACTAATGGATATCCAGTTTTCCCAGCACCATTTTTTAAAAAGTCTTTTTTTCCAACATATATTTTTGGCACCTTTGTCAAGTAATAGATGACTATAACTCTGTGGGTTTGTCTCAATGTCTTCCCTTCCATGCCCTTTATTTTCACGTCTATTTTGATGCCAACACCTGATAGTTTTTGTTACAATAGCTCTGTGGTATTGTTAAAGATCAGGTATTTTCATGCCTCCATCATCTCTTCTTGCTCAGGATTGCTTTGGCTCTTCTGGGTCTCTCTCTCTCTCTCTTTTTTCCAAATGAATTTTACTATCAGTTTTTTTTTCTAGTTTTGTGAAGAATGTCCTTGGTATTTTGATGGGTATTTCATTGAATCTTTACAATGCTTTTGGTAGCATAGCCATTTTGAAAACATTAGTTCTGCCTGTCTAAAAAAATAGGAAGTCTTTCTGTCTTCTAAGGTTCTCATCAATTTCTTTAGTATTCTGTAGTTTTAATTGTAGAGATCTTCCGTCTCATTAGTTAAATTAATTCCAAAGCCTTTTTCTTTAGGTTCTTGTGAATGGAATAGTTTTCCTGATTTCTTTCTCAGCAGAAGCCTCGGTGCCCATCAGTAGGTGAATGCGTTAAGTGAATATGGTATACATACACAATGGATTTATACTCAGCCATAAAGAAGAATAAAATTATGGCATTTGCCAGTAAATTGTGGGAGGGGGGGACTGGAGACCATCATGCTAAGTGAAATAAGCCAGTCTCTGAAAATCAAGGGGTGAATGTTTCCTCTCATATGCAGAAGCCAGAGAAAAGTAAGGGAAAATAAAAAAGATAAATAAATAGATAAAATAGAGACCAGCAGAGTGGAGCAAGGGGAGGAGGGCAAGGGATAAGGGGAGTGAAAGAGGAGAAACTGGAGACTGAAATGGAGCAAATTAAATTCCATGCATTTATGATTGTGTTAAAATGAACCCAGCCATTATGTATAAATATAATGCATTAATAAGGGCATAAGAAAGAAACAAGATACTCATTTTTTTTTATTTTGTAGCTGATTAAATTGTTGCTCAAATAGACTAAATAATTGTTTAAGGCAATTTAAATAACTAATGATGGCCCTGAAACCAAAATATATAGCTAAAACACAGCCTTCAAAGTCAAACTGTTACTTGAATTCCAGCTCTCTTATTCACTGTATCTGTACGGGCATGAAAACTGCTTAAATTTTCTAACTTTAATTTTGTCTTTAATGAAATGTGGGTAACAATTATTGCCAAAAAGGATAATTGTGAGAATAAAATGAAATATATTAATAAAATGTCTATGATATATCTGGCATCTAGAATGTACTCAGGTAATGGTCATGCCCTTTGAAGTCCAGTATGGTTTTGCTTGTTTGTTTGTTTGTTTGGTACCAGGGATTGAAACCAGTGACCCATTACCACTGAGCCACATCCTCAGCTCTTTTTTTGATATTTTATTTAGAGACAGTGTTGTTTAGGGCCTTGATAAGTTGGTGAGACTGGCTTTGAACTTTGAATCCTCCTGCCTCAGCCTCCAAAGCTGTGGGGATTACAGGTGTGTGCCACTGAGATTGGAAGTCCATACCACTGGAAGTGCATACCACTGTGATTGAAATCATAGGCTAACCCATATTCTCATGTGCTTGGGTAATCATTTCACTCTATGATTCTCATAGCTGTTTGGATCAGGAGCACAGGGTCAATCACATCTACCTCTCAAAATTTGAACAAGTATGAGCAGAAAAATCACATAAGAAGTGGGACTTCATGAACAGAATTGGGTATATTTAATGACTCTTCCAGTTTCTTTTAAACTAACTTCATTTTATTTATTTTTATGTGGTGCTGAGAATCAAACCCAGTGCCTCACACGTGCTAGGCAAGCACTACTACCACTGAGCTACAACCCATTCCCTTCTCCAAAGATGTTTGCATCACAATCTCTAGAACCTGTCAATATCCTACTTTACACAGCAAAAAGAACTTTGCAGGTATAATTAAATTAAGAGTCTTGGGCTGGGGATAGTAGCCTGCATCATTCAGGTGAATTCACTTATAATCACCAGGGTTTTATAAGAAGGAGTCTGGCGTCTCAGAGTGGTAGTTGGAGATGTGACCATAGAACCGAGAGTTGTAGTGATTCAGAGGAGGATTCCAAAGTGCAAGTAGTTCCTGGAAGCTGAACAGGCAAGGATAGAAAAATTTCCCTACGGAATTCATCAAGAATTCTGCCCTGCTGACTCCTTGAATTCTGATGTCTGACCTCCAGAACTATAAGGTAATTAGTTTGTGTTGGTTTAAGTCACTATGTAATAGTAGCAGTAGTCAGAAGTTAATATATAAGTCTTAACTAACTTGAGAGAAGATACCCAAATTATTTCTGCAAAGGTTCCTAGAGTCACATTCTTGATTTAGTTTCCTTAAGACTCCTCATTATTATGACCCTCTATTATGTTCCCTTGAGATTCAGTGACTTTATTCTACCATCATTCTACCCCATGTTTTGAGTGGGGGAAATGGTCTCTCTTCTCTCCTATCAAAAAACTGGTGTTTTGGTTAAGGTGGTGCACACAAATAACCAACTTCAGCAACTTAGATAATGTCACAAAATAAAAAATGAAAAAAGTGGGCTGGGGATGTAGCTTAGTGGTTAAGCACCCCTGGGTTCAATCCCTGGTCTCCCCCTGCAAAAACAACAACAACAACAAAAACCCAGTGTTATAACCATCACATTACCTTTAGCTATTCATTTGTTAAGTGCTGTTAATTATAAGGTTCTAGCTGTAGCTCTACAATGAATGATCTAGGTCAGGCTCATCTTTGCTAATGGAATACCAAATTTTTATATTTTAAACTACATCTATAAATAAAAAGGAAGGATGTGTGTGGTATTTTTTCCAGCCTCAGAAGTACATTTATACTGATGGGCCACATAGGGCTTAAGGAGAAAAGAGCTAGAGGTTTATTTAGAAAAGTGATATTTAAAAGAAAACCTTCTCCATCATTCTTGGAAATGAAAAGTATTTACAGTAACAACTACCTTTTAGAACTGTTCAATGGATTGTGGTATGTGTATTTTTAGATCCTTGCAAAATATTTGAGAAAGCTGAATGTTTTCTTCAGACTAATGATTTTGAGACGGACAGCACTGCAGGTTGAATCACTTTAGTGCTAATGAAACATGCAATTAAAATAAAACTCAATTGTAATGGCTATAATTAAGAAAGAATGGTTTACAGAGAAAAATGCCACCTTTGAAAAATCTATTATGAGGATTTTTTTTTTTTTGATAACTTTAAATGTAAGAGGAAGGATGGAGGAAACAATGATCTTAAAATTCTTTTGTTTCCAAATGACCATAGACAGTAGCTCTTGAAAGTGCTTGTTTAAGGAGCTCTGAACTAAACAACTTCCTCCTGAAGATTAGGCAGTAGTATCAATGCAAGGATGTAAGTAGACATGGCTTTGTAAAAGAGAATAAAGCTGTAGGGAAAGGTCTATTTTCTGGGTGGACCAGACCTCCAGGATGTTAAATACTGACACAGCTCAACTCCTAGCCCAGTTTCTCAGTCTTGGCTACAGGTTAGGGTGAATCCTGAAAAACTCAAATTTATGGACACCTGATTCCAAGCAGATACTGACTCAATTGGTTTGAGGTGAGGTTTGCGTCTGTTTGAAAGCTTCTTTTTGCCTGTCGTCATATTCAGGCTGTCCTGCTAATCTGCTTGCATTCCTTACTTAGATTTATAAGAGTTCTGATCTTCTCTCACTCTGAATCTCCCTCTCAGTGAAAACAAATGAGCTGTTGGCTGGTGGAACCTTCTGAGGTCTATAACAGCATGGCATTGCTCCCTCCAGGAAAGATGAGTCCTGACTCAGCTTAAGGCTTATGCACTGAGGATGGCTGTCACAACAACTATGAAATAAATAATATCAACCCAATGCCCCCAACATTGATCTTACCTCCCCATAACAAAATGCTTGAATAACTTTCATCCATATATCTGGTAGATAAGATGGCAGCACTTACCAAGGGATACATCTTGGTGTATGTAACAAATTAACGCTTTGTCCCATGAAATCTTATTTATCTTTTTACTTGTCCCTTATTAATGTGGTCTCTAAATTGTACCTTAAGTCAAGGAGTCGGCTATTGAAAGTAGCTAAACCAAATTAGCTAAGAAGAGGAATACATTATTCACATATCTGGACATTAAAAGTAACCGTGCTTCAATTGAAAGTGTTTTTCCCTTAAATGTTATAGTGTTTTTATTTTAACACTAATGCAGTGATTTAGGAATCGATACCAACTTTCTTTTGTTCTCTAGAGTGGTTTCACTTTGCTAAACTAAAAGTGAAGTGTAATAGGAGGAACTGGTTTGCAAGATTTTCTTTGATCACACCATGGAATGGACTTGTTTTTTAGATGATAAAGAATGAAGTTCAATTGTAATAAAACTATTTAGTCTTTTCTTTTTCATATTGATGCTCTGGAATTGTCTGAGCCAGGAGAAGTAGGATGTAGGTTTTGTAGTCTTTTTTTTTTTTTTTCTCCTACTCCAACTAGGTAGATAAAATATCTAATGTTAGAATGCACACCTATACATAAGTGCAGCTGTTTTTTTTTTTTTTTTTTTCCTAGAGAAGCAGAATCAGAGGAAATTCTAAGAGTGAAAAGAGGTGGGACTGTACTGAAGCATGAAATGACAGCACATTTTGAAAGTTCAGGGCATGCAGGATAGAAAATCACAAAAGATGGTGGTCACATCTAAAAAGATCTATGCCTCCAGGTGCTAGACCCTTGAGACTGAAGAACACCTGCAGCAGGGAACAGTCAGGCTGCTTGATTCTTCTGTATTCCTCTCATCCCTGTGAGCCAGCACACTTGGGACATCCAATAAAAATGGGAGCAGTTCTGAGCAAAAGAGGCAGAACTTTGGCCCCAGTGAGTGGTAGATTATGTCTAGCACCTTAGACTGGGGACTGAGGCTCCCTGCTGTGGCACATTCCTTTCTAGACTGAAGAGGGGTAAGGACAAGTCCTCAGAAAGGAGGTCTCTTCATCTCTTCTTAGTTGTATTAACAGTTAACAGTCCTAATATGCATCTCTATGAAAATACATTGTAGCAGCAAATTATTAAAAATGATTTTAAAGATAACTTTTATGTGAACATATAATTATTACAAGTTTCATAAGAAACTTTAAAAAAATAGGAATACTTCCACAAATAGGTAAGCACAAGGTCTGACTTGGGAATTCACAGAGGAAAACAATGGCTAATTTATATGGAATAATACTCAACCACACATTTAGAATTCATTCCTAACAATAAAATGTAAAATCTTGGTAAAAAATAATTAAGAATTTCAAGGGTGGGAAACATGTGATATATTACTAATGGTGAAAATAGTAGAGACTGGAAAAAATTGGTAAAATCTTATAAAATTAAAACTACAAATAACCTATGATTCAGTCACTTTAATTCCACATTGTTAAAAACCTTAAAATTGACAATACGATGAAGATGTTCATTGTACTGGCATTTATGATTGCAAATAAGTAAAGCAATAGGAAATTTCTATGAAACACAATACCACAATAGATAAGCCACACAATCATAGAATACTATTCATAGGTTAAAAGAATGAATTGCACCTCCTTTTTTTTTTTAATCAATTTGTATATGGCAAAGTAAAAGCTGAATGAAAAACAAGATGAAGTTGAATACCTTTTATGCAAACATAATGGCACTTGTGTTACAACAAAGTTATCTATATATGTTTAGTTGCCTATCCCTTTAGATAGCATCATACTCTTTTTCTTTCATGAGAACTGGTTCAAAGAAATGGCCTATATTTACTGTATTCACTTCTTCCCATTTTCTTCCAAACTCCTGCCTGGAAGTCTGTTTCCACTTTTCTATTGAAACCATCATACCAACCTTGGCAGCAATCTATTTCCTCAAATACAATGCTTGTCTCATAGTCTTTTTTTTTTTTTTTAATAAACTGGCTTTTCACCTGCATTTAGCACAGCTGACCACTGCATCTTTTAAAAAAAATCATTTCATTTTTTTGGTTTTAAGATAAAATACTTCTCTTGCTTTCTCAAACTTCAGTTATCTTTCTAGTAACTTTCTAGACAGATAATAATCTTTCTAATAACAGGGATGACCAGGAGAAACACCTTTGGGTAACTCAAAAGTTTGAGCTCAAGAAGAAGTTGGAACTTATTTCCAGTAAGCTTACTATCTCCTCCTATTACCTTGCCTACTAACTACTAGTTGATGAACCTAAACTTAACCCCAGAACAAACTTCTTCTCCTGAAATTCAGACTCTTATGTTAAATCGGCTTTCATCTCATATGCTTCTACTACAGTATTATAATGTAGCAAAGTTTCTCATTCAGATATCCCAGTAGCAAATGGTTTCAAAGGCCCTACTTTTGTCCAATTAGTCTATTTTTTTTCTTTTGGTGATTCAGGCAGACTAAAACTATGGCATATTTACTATGAACTTTATTTTTTTAAGAGTGAAATACAGGGTGTAAGTCTTAACACTAATCAAGGGAATTAACTGAAGAAAATCAATTATGAAAATGTTTATACATCCTATGTATAAAATGTAAAAAATGATGCCTGTATTATTGAGATCATTATCAAATTGTTGGCACTCATACCGAGAAAAGTTACATGACTTTTATTCTTTATCTGCTTGCCAGAAAGTGGTTATATTTGCTTCATCTTGAGGTTATAGCAATCTATAGGTTTGATGCATATTTTAGTGGCAGGTTTCAGTGCTTAGGTAATATATTTCAGTGGAAGATTTCAGCAAATGGCAAAATATCTTTGGGACAAACATTTCAGAAAATAAAATACTGCTGCCTGAGACTAGGTGATTGCAGATGCTTTTTTAGTTTGCAGGTTTTGTTGTGAAAATTTAATGTTATCACCAAAGTTGGGTTAAAAGTGCTTCTAATACTTCTGATGACTGCCGGTAAATGCCCATAACTCATTCTGTGTTGTCTTTTACAAAATTTCTGTCCTTATATAAAGATACCCAGTTTGTGGAGATTACTTCTTTCCTCTGTGATCACCTGTCCTTATAGATTTTCATTTGCTCATTTGGCCAAGTTCCACATTATACCCACTGCAGAATCATGTACATGCTGTGTCACTTGAAACTTATCAATCCTGCTATCCTTCATTTCAGTTCCCACCAATTTTAATTGATAATTTTATCTATTAGTAATGGAAATTATATGACACTACCATCACCCTATAGCTGCTCCTGGACTATTTCAAAATTGTTATCTTTATCATTTTTCTTTAAGAAATTAAGTGTATGACTGGATTCTTCATAATCTTCCTCTGCTGGAAACTTAGTTTGGACCATCTGGCAGTGATGACTCATAAGTAGCAATATTGTTCTTGATATGGACAAAATGTAGTGAAAATTGCAGGGATTATTTATCATGATTTAAAAAATGAGTGAGCCCATTTCACATTTCAGTTGTGATGAACATATTTCAGGGAGATAGTAGCTTATGCTTTCTTTGGAGAATGCATTCTGCACCAACAAGGAGAGAGCAATTTATCAGTTGATTAGATGGAATGATTTTTCTTGGCAGTTGGAAGGAGAAGCCACATATATCCAGGGTCTCTTTTTAAATATTCACAGAATTATACTTTGTGTTCTACTTTTTCCATAATTGCTTGTATCTACAACTTATAAGTTATTTATTATGGCTGTTAAATTATTTTACCTAATAAGCACCAATGGCAACCTTAATCACTTTTTAGCTTTATATTGTACTTTTACTAGATTATAGTAAATGTTGCTAGGTGATACTCACCTAAACTAATCATATTCAGTTTAAAGAAAATTTAAGAATTTAAAATATGAGTAATTATTTAAAAAGTAATAGTCACTCTAAACATAGAATCCTATTTTTAAGGATATGGTAAATAAGTGATCAGGAAGCTTGGTGTCCATACTATACCATTCATTAATCCTGGAAAGTGCAAAAAGCATAGCTAGTTACTGAGCCCTCAGCTGAAGCTATAGATACTTTGGGGTCTTTTGCCAATCTTGATAAGCAAAAAGACTGTATTTCAATGACCAAGTTGAAGCAGAAAACTATGCATCAATACATTGGGAACAAGATTTCTGCACATGGGACCCTTTAAAAGAATGATTTCTAATATTTTCCCATGCCAGTCACATTGGTGTAAATATTTGTTGGTACCATTTCCAGCCCATTCACAAGGATGGCATACAGGCTGGATACCTCTGCCTTATTGCATCCCTTCTACTTGGTAAAATGACTACTCTGATTCTACATGAACTCAGTAAACAGTAAAACAAAGTTCCTTGATAATGTATAACTCTAGAAAGTCTATGGTTTATAAGAAATTATTTCTATAAAGTTGCACAGTAGGACTTTAGTATAAGAAAGCTCATACTCTCCAAAGGGATAAACATTTAGTCCAAGGATTGAAGATTTCCCAAGATTAATCACTGTTAAATGATGATCGTTAGTTGCAATAAAACAAAAGATAGCATTGTTTTTTAAAATATTCAACTTTATATGTTATTTAATGTTTAATATGCATCAGAAGAATATAAAAGCTGTATACTAGCATTGCAACAAAACAAAAAAACCAGAATAACACCAACAGAAATCTTAAGAGTTTGCTTTCTTCTGTTTTGGAAAGCAATCCTGAACTTCCTGATAAGTTAAATAGTTGTGCAAGGTGGAGGATTCTAATCAGAAATCGCTAGTTTCTATCAGTTAAAACTGAGAGAAGACTCTAGATATCTAGAATATTGTGTGGATTCCTTGAAAACAGCAACTTAGTTTGTAATCTCTTCCAAAATTTATGCTTAAACTTATCTCCCAGTTCAGCAGTATTGGGAAGTGTGGTGTATGGGATGTTCAATTCATGAAGGCCCTGATCTCCAAATGGGAACAAATGCCCTTATAAAGGGGCTTGTCCTCGTGTCCTCTTATCCTCTGCCATGTGAGGACAGTGTTCCTTTTCCAGAAAAAGCGAAATTTAAGGCAGTATTTTGGCAATAAACAAGACCCTCAACAAACAATGAGCCTGCTAGGGACTTGGTCTTGGATTTAGCAGCCTCCAGAACTGTAAGAAATGAATTCTTTATTATTTTTTTTTTATCAACTATCCAGTCTGTGGTATGTTGTCATGACAGCACAAGATGAAGTAGACAGAAACCCAGCTGGAAGTTGCCTTGAATTGAAAGAAAAGCATTGAAGTAAAGAAAAAGGCCATAAAAGAAGTTGTCCTTTACTATATTATCAAGCTATAGAAAACCCTCAGTTGATGTAAGAGAAAACTTTATTGTAAAACTTTAACTCATAGACACAGGTTTTATTAGTAGAAATCATACCACAGAATTTACTTGGTCCAAGAGGGTATCACTTTAACTTCTGCTGACCACTTAGCATAACAGCACTTTCTAAGCCAGCATTCTTCAAACTCTGAAATTTCCCTGACCTCACCATGAACTGATGATTTCTGATTAAAGCATGTCATAATAAAGTGGGCCTAATTGATAATTATTTATGTTCTAAAATAGAATTTGTTCTTTTCTTGAAATTCAAGTTGAGCTCTTTATTAGAAAGTTTAATGAATAAACCCCCCAGTCTTACTCTAGGCAACTTGAGAGAGAAAAAGTCAGATCCGAAACTTCACACAACATTTGGAAACAATATAAACACTTTCAGTAAGGATTTTTGGTTGTTAATGTCAGCAAGCCAGATCAGATTGGTTTGACTTTAGGCATAGCTAAATCAAAGAGACTCTGATATCCTCATGGAGGAAGTTTCTTACCATTTTTTTTTCACTGTGTCCTTTATGGTTTAGCTGTATTGCTTTTTCTTGCTGTAGATGGACCGTCTCCATCAATCAAGGAACATGGTTAGCAGCAGCTGGAATTTGTCTAATGGATCAACCACAGTAAGAAAAAAGTTGCACCTTGTATCAATTAGTCCTATCTGAGCCAAATTTCCTACATAAGAAGTAACAACAAAAATAGCTAAGAGGATGTGATCATACCACTGTCAAATGTAGATCATAGAATCATGCTTTGTCCCAGAGTTAAGTTGATTCCAACCAAAGTACACAGATAATTGGAAAAAAAGGGATGAGTTGCCATGGAAAATAGATAAGTATTTAGCAGAAAGCAAATGAAGTAGCTTACTCTTCTGGTCAGAAAAAAAGTGTGTAGGATGTAAACTTCATTTATGATATTTAATATATGGTGAGTGGATGTAGTAAGTTATTCTTTGAAAAATTCAGAACCGGTATATTCTGCCTTTGAGGTTTTTTTAAACTCAAGCCCTTGTGCTAGCTAAGTACATGTTCTACCCCTGCACTTTATCCCTTGTCAGGATTTGAGCTTTTAATAGATCCAACTTTTGCAAAATATCAATATATTTTCAAGTAGTACAATGACAATAACATTGAACTTAGGTGAAAGAATTGGATTGTAGTTTGCTTCTGCCAATGACTATATAATCAGTGCAGTTTTAGATAGTAAATTTGGTTCTTTGAACCTTACCTTTCTTATTTGAAAATGTCTACTCATTCAATATATTATCTAGTTTCTTTGTGACCCATGTAAATTTTCCATTTTTAAATAGCACTTTATTTGATTAATGTTACTGTGTATTTTTAGAGCTCCTGACTTGGAAATAAAAAGTGTATAAATATTTTTTGAATTGATTATTATAAAAATGCTGTAGATATTTTTCAGTAATGTCACCTTTCTTCAGATCATATGCATTGCTATCAAATATTACTTGCCCTTGATACATTTAAACATTTGTCGTTGTCATCTTCTTCCTCACTTAGCTCCTATTTTATTTTCACACAAAAACTTATGTATATTAATATTTATCTTATTTTAATTACAATTTATTATATATGACAGCAAAATGCATTACAATCCATGTTATACATTTAGAGTACAGTTTTTCATCTCTGGTTGTATACAAAGTAGAGTCACACCATTTGGGTCTTCATACATGTACTTAGGGTAATGATGTCCATCTCATTCCACCATCTTTCCTATACCCATGCCCCCTCCTTTGTCCTCCCTCCCCTTTACCCTATCTAAAGTTCCTCTAATCCTTCAGTGCTCCCCCACCCAACCCCACTATGAATCAGTTTCCTTATATCGGAGAAAACATTCTGCATTTGGTTTTTTGGGATTGGTAACTTCACTTAGCATTATCTTCTCCAACTCTATCCATTTACCTGCAAATGCCATGATTTTATTTTCTGTTATTGCTGAGGAATATTCCATTGTGTATACATGCCAATTTTTTAAATCCATTCATCTACTGAAGGGCATCTAGGTTGGTTCCACAACTTAGCTACCGTGAATTGTGCTGCTATAATCATTGATGTGGCTGTGTCCCTGTAGTATGCTGTTTTCAAGTCCTTTGGCTATAGACCTAGGAGGGGGATAGCTGGGTCAAATGGTAGTTCCATTCCCAGTTTTCCAAGGAATCTTCTACTGCTTTTCAGATTGGTTGCAACAGTTTACAGTCTCACCAGAAATGTAAGAGTGTGCCTTTTTCTCCACATCCTCTCCAACACTTATTGTTGTTTGTGTTCTTAGTAGCTGCCATTCTGAATGGAGTGAGATGAAATCTTAGTTTGATTTGCATTTCTCTAATTACCAGAGCTATTGAACATTTTTTTTCACATTTGTGTGTCATCTTCTGAGAATTGTCTGTTCAGTTCCTTGGCCCATTTATTGATTGGATCATTATTTTTTTTGGTGTTAATATTTTTGAGTTCTTTATATACCCTAGAGATTAGTGCTGTATCTGATGTATGTGTGGTGAAAATTTGCTCCTGTTCTGAAGGCTCTCTATTCACCTCACTGATCGTTTCTTCTGCTGAGAACAGTTTTAGTTTGAATCCATCCCATTTATTGGTTGTTGATTTTAATTCTTGTGCTATAGGAGTCTTGTTAAGGAAGTCAATGCCTAATCTGACATAATGGAGATTTGGGTCTACTTTTTCTTCTATTAGGCACAGGGTCTCTGGTTTAATTCCTAGATTCTTGATCCACTTTGAGTTGAATTTTGTGCATGTTGAGAGACAGGGGTTCAATTTCATTTTGTGGCATATGGATTTCCAGTTTTCTTAGCACCATTTGTTGAAGATACTATCTTTATCCCAATGACATTCTTATAGAAATAGAAGTCATGAAATTCATCAGGAAAAATAGGAGACTCAGAATGGCTAAAGCAATCCTTATCAAAAAGAGTGAAGTAGGTGGCATCACTATACCAAACCTTAAGCTATACTACAGAGCAATAGTTACAAAAACAGCATAATATTGGTACCAAAATAGGCCCAACATTTGAATACTTCTAATCATCAATTTTACTTTACTTTGAAAATTGAGCAAAATATTTATTTATCTATTTAAACATTTATTTCATTCTCTTCAATGTGTAGAATGTTTACCTCTGGGTTTTAACATCTAATGAAATGGAGAAAATACAGTTAGTATAACTAGAGGATGTTAGCTATTGGCATCTGTCTCCCTTTACATTGTTCCTTTCAAATATGTTTCATATTTTATCAGACAATGACAAATATTTTCACATTTCTTATAAAATAATTGATATAATAAATATATTAAATGCACAAAGTGTGGTAAGATTTGAAATATGTTCATTTGGCATAGTTATTGAGATTGATACATTTTCTTATATGAATCACTAGTTAATTATTTTTACTAAGCAGTTTTAAGGTATATTCTAAAATTCATTTATCCATTCACGTGTTGACGGACAGCTACCCATTTTGATAATTATATATAAATATCCTATGACTAAATATACCCATATGCTATGACTAAATATACCCATTTCATATGGATATATACTCTTCAGTAAATATTCAGGAGTGAAATGGGTGGGTCATATGTTAGGAATATGTTAAATATTTGAGCTATTACATTATTTTAATGGATAGTAATATTTTACAGTGCCATGATCAACAATTTTCATGTTCTCTTAATAAATTGATTTCTTTATCATTATGAAAAGAACTTCATACTTGGTGATATCCTTTGTTCTATAATTTACTTTGCCTATTATTATACAGTTATAGCAGCTTCTTTTCATTAGTTAAGCATGGCTCATGGTTCCCAAAATTTTACTTGATCAAGTATTAACACTGAAAGTACATTTCTTTTGAGTTACAAAAAGCTTGAACTGCATTTTTATCCTTTCTGACAATCTGTGTTTTTATTATAGTGCTTATGTCTTTGACATCTAATTGATAAGATTGGGGTTAAGTCCACTTAAAGTTAGCTGTTGAGGTAATAACTGATTGTCTTCAGTTTTAGCATGATGAAAACATTTATATTCCCCAATTTTTTTAAATATTAAAAAGGAGGAATCTTTCAGCTTGAAGTTCAACTGAACTTCAAAAGAAACACCTGCCTACATACCCATTTTTGCCTTTGTAAAGATCTTGTTTATAATTAACTGTAATTTAACAATTTAAACATCTTCTCTGAATTTATAAGCCTACTTTTAAGAAAACACATCAAATATTTTCATTAGAAGAGTCTTCCCTAATTTAATTTTATAAGACTATTGTATTTTATGCATAAAACGAGTTAAATATATGTGAAATTTTACTTCCTATATCTTTCTCCAGGTTTAGTTCAATGCTTTTGGCCCATGATTCCAAAGTGGGTGTTAGAGTCCTAGGAAAGTCTAGACTTCCAGTCCTTTCTGAAGTTTTAAACTAGCATTATAGACAGAGGTGACCAGATAAATTGTCTATGACACCGTATTATTTTGGTCTTTCTGATCACATTCCCAATGCTGTCCTATCTTGTATTCTGTATTTTACAGTGTGTGCAAAAGAAATGAATATAACTTTATCACTTCTTCCACTAACTTCATATATGAGGAACAAGCTTACACATCCATCAAAGTGACAAGTTTGATAAAGCTTAAAAGTTGAATTATAGAACAAAACCAAATTGACTTATGCAAACAAATTTTACATTGTTACCTTCATATTCTCTTAAATATATATGTATGCCTTTTATTAATATATTTGATACATAAGTAAAGCTGAGTTATTAAGAAAGCTACTAATATATACACAGGATCTTAAATCCTTAAATACCTTAAATACCTTCACTCAATTATTAGTGGGGATAGATATATTTTAATATAGAAGGCAATTTTGATAGTGGCCTATGATAATCTCTTGATGCTATATCTCATTTGGTTCAGATAGAAATATTTTGAAAGATGAATGCATTTTTTTAGTAAAGAGAAATCCTTAATATATTCACGTTACTCAATATCTTACATCTTTAGTAGCCTATTGGTTATCAACATTATGTCATACAATATTTTCACAGTGAGCTGGTACTAGCTATAAAATCATATTACTGTACCACATAATTATCTTTCTGACAAGAAGGTATAATATTTTCAGAATGACTGTTAGCATATAGAACTGCAAAATACTTCCCTAAAATATACCAATGCTTGTTTGTCCATGGCACCTGGTTATGTATGACAGACTGAGAATAAACATTATAAACGGTAATCCAGATACATGGGTGCAGATTCAGTTTTTATTCATTTAGAGCTTTATTAAGATAAGAGAAACATCCCATCGGGCTCATAGTGACCATATTATATTCTAGTAATAAGTATCCCTGAAAGTCTTAGTACTTTTACCACCAGTTTCTTTTTATCCTAAGTGATTATACACTGAGCAGTGTTGATTCTGTGGAGTGTTTGATTTGGAAATATGAGATTTTCTGATGGAAACATCGCTGGGGATGTGGCCCAGTGGTGGTACACTTATCTAGCATGCACAGGGCCTTGGGTTCAATCCCCAGCACCACAAAAAAATAAAATTAAAAATAAATGTTAGTATTTCTGTTTCAGATAATGGGCTAGGCAGAGAGGACAATGGTATTGAAATTTACTTTGTTACTCGTGATAGAATTTCCCAAATGATGGGAAAGATCAAGTTTCAAATTCCAAATGCCATCAGAATAATATTCTTTTTTTTCTTAATATTTCTTGTGGAAGATTGTAGTTCCTAAGGATGACTTGTCACACATACCATATTTCATTTGCCAGTTGCTCTGTTTAAAATGTGAGGCTGACATACCTTTCTTGAGAGGTGTGGTCTATTCTCTGTGCTCAAACCTCATTGTACTTTTGTGACTTCTTTGAACAACAGAATGTGGTAGAGCGATGTTGCATAACTTCTGAGATCCAACCATGAGTGGTAACATGGCTTCTCTTTCTTGGAAGGCTTGTCATGGCAATGTAAAGGACACGTGCTCCAGCTGTCAGTCCCAGCTTCTCATCCATCTGACTATCAGCATCATGATCAGACATGTAAGTAAATAAGATTTCCAGTGTTTCTAAACTTGGATTTTGAGTCTTCTACCCTCGTTGCAGACATTGTGGAACAGATAATCTGGGTACTTTCTGAATATATGACCAATCAAAACTGAAGTAATGCTTATTGCTTTTGACTCTAAGTTCTGAGATAATTTGTTGCATAGCAATAGATAACCATAATAATGCATCTATGCAGCTCTTTTTAAAAAAAAATAATTGTGGGTTTTATAATCATGCTACCACTACACTTGTCCCCTGACCCAGGTACATTCAGCTCTAACTAAGTTTTGCTACATGGCAGGGTTTCCGAGCTCTGGTATCGGGTGCATATTTCATACTAGGGAGGGGGAATGAGTTTGGATAGGGACAAACATTCCCAGGAATAATTGTTATTTCCACAGTGATAATCACTACAAGTCCAATGATGAAGGGGAAATGCTGTATCTGGCAGCATTATGTTATCTCATTATATAATTGTTTTGTTGCTTAGATTGCCATGATTAAAATAAGCTTTACTAAATACCAATTCCATGATCTAAAATATTTTGCTACTAGAATGCACTAGCAATGCTTAAGCATTGTTATTTTTTCTACCTGAAAATTTAGGAATCCTGTTATCAATAAGTTGGTAATAAGAGTAGGTGTTTATTTGAAATTATTCATGAAGCTGTTGGGGCAATCATAATGAGTAAAATGAGCTGCATATGCAATTTTATTGCTAAATAACCACAATGAAAGGTTAAGTGAAGTTGTGCTCATGTTATTTGAATATCTATTTTTTTTAGTAGAAAGTAGATAGTTGGCAGTGTGACAGTATATTTTAAATTTGTAGTAATTTTGATTTAAAAAGGTCATCTAGTCAACCTTTTCTTTTACAAATAATCTAATAATTCAGTGTTATTGTCTTGTGTATTCTCTTCACTCTCCTGAAAAAATGCCAAGTCATTTATACTTTAGCTAACAAATTATTGAGAAATCTTACATTAATAACTTTTGATTCACATGTAAATGCTTATCAGTAACAGTGATTTATGTTCTCTTATTTTCCAGCCAGGTATATTTATAGAGATATGAGAAGCACTAAACTCTAGCAATATTGTTTAAACTGGAGGTTGGAGGGAAATATTTAACCCTAATGGTTCTTGTCAATAGCAGTAGTATGGGCAGTACTCTGTAAATAAAAAAAAAAAAAAAAAAAAAAAAAAAACAATTGAGGGATATGGATTTCTTTTCATGTTTTACTGGCTATATTTTAAAGGATTTTAAATGGTTTACTAAAACATGTTTCATAATATATGCTTCAGTGTATGTATAAGTCTATCAATACTAAATTTCTTGTGACCTAACTTCTTAAAAATGATAGGTCCAATGGCACAGGCAGGTATGTTATATCTTCTTGAGCTTCTCTGGTTTAATCTTTGTGATTCCTCTGTTTCCCCTAGGATGTATCCACAAAGTTTTAGTACTTGAGTCTCACTCTACTAAGGGTAGAGAGGAACCCAGTTACACACTCTGCCCCAGCCGTTTCCACAAATCATATTTATGATTTCCTCCCTGGTATACTCAATATTTGCTCTAGTCAGTTTTATTTTTGTATGAGGGTTTTTCCTTATCACTATCTAGTCTACTTCAATTTGAGGTCAGCTGCTGCTCACAATTCACTTCCAGGGTTAATTAATCTTGTGCATAATAATTTTTACCAGCGATTTATGATGATTTTCCACAGTATTTGTTTCTGAACTCATTAAGCGCAGAGGCTACATTGCCTTTTGGTATTAACACTCCCTAGCATAGTGCTTGGAAAATATAGCAAACTAAGTTTAGTTTGAATAAATTGCACCTTGAATGATGTGAAGGGTATTGAAGTTTTTATAGCAAACAGTCAAAAGATAGTTCAAGGCATGATTCTAAAGAACAATTAGACCAAAGAATAGAAAACAAGAGAGGTGGAAAAGGAGAAATCTAGGAAGATGGAATGGAGAATTCAAAATCTAGTTCATGTATTACTGCATCTGAGAAAATATTCCTAAGGCCAATATAGAAATATCTGTTCTCTGAACTTTTGGCAGTTTCTTTAACTGCTCTACACAAATTTTCATATACTAGCCAGTAAAAAAGTATAGATATAATTCATCTCTTTATGATTTGGACAAGTGACCCCCAAAGCTCCATCCATATATTAAAGGCTTGGTCCCTGCCTGTAGGACTACTAGGAGGTGGTAGAACCTTAAGAGGTGGGACCTAGTTGGAGGTCTATGAGTCACTGGGGATGTGCTCTTAATGGGGATAGTGGGACCTGGCCTTTTTCTCTTACTTTCCAGCTATGAGCTGGGCAATTTGGCTCTTCTACAAGATGAGCCACCTTAGCACAGGCCTAAAAACAGGGGCAAGCAGTGAAGAACTAGAACCTTTGAAATCATGAACCCAAATAAATCTTTTAACTTCAAGTTGATCATCTCAAGTATTTGTTATAGTAATGGAAAACTAACTTTACTGAAAAAATTAACTATGTATGTAAGCCATGTGTATGTAGGCCACATAGCCATGTATGTAGGCCACACTACATGTTTCACAGATTTATGGTTCCAGAAATGCTAAATATTATGGCTTATGCATAATGGATATTCAGTAATAACTCGTTGAAAAATGAAGATATATTTCAATGAAAAGGCAAAGTATTTTTGTGTAGACTTTAAAATTGGCTTCAAAAAGATCAGAAATCAAGAAATAAAGTAGTGTATAAGGAAATTACATGCTGAACATTCTAAAAATATAATTAGAAACAGGATTATTTATGATTAACTGCATGCATTAAACTAGTATTAGTAAGAAAATAATGTCCGGTTTCTTTGTTCTAGAAAGACTAAAGAAATACTTTATTTTGGGGGGATTGGCTGACTTCACTTAGCATTATCTTCTCCAGTGCCATCTGTTTACTTGCAAATGCTATGATTTTGCTCATTTTTAATGCTGGGTAATACTCCATTGTGTATAAATGCCACATTTTTTTATCCATTCATCCACTGAAGGACATCTAGGTTGGCTCCACAGTTTAGCTATTGTGAATTGTGCTGCTATAAACATTGATGTGGCTGTGTCCCTGTAGTATGCTGTTGTTAAGTCCTTTGGGTTTAGTCTGCAAAGAAGAAAAGGTGGGTCAAATGGTGGTTCCATTCCCAGATTTCCAAGGAATTTCCATACTGCTTTCCAAATTGGCTGCACCAATTTGCAGTCCTACCAGCAATGTTTGAGTGTTCTTTTTCCTCACATCTTCAACTTTTGTTGTTGTTTGTCTTCATAATAGCTCTCATTCTGAGCGGAGTGAGATGATATCTTAGAGTAGTTTTGATTTGCATTTCTCTGATTGCTAGAGATGATGAGCATTTTTTCACGTATTTGTTGATTGATTTTTACCGAATGTTTTCTCTGCTATAAGGGGGTGACTCATAGTGGGGTAGGGAGGGAGAGCATGGGAGGATTAGATTAAGTCTAGATAGGGAAGAGGGGTGGGAGGGAAAGAGAGGGAAGGAGTTTATCAAGGATGGTGGAATGTGATGGTCACCATTATGCAAAGTACATGTATGAAGACTTGAATTGGGTGCCAGCACACCTTATATACAAACATATGAAAAATTATAGTGTATATGTGTATTAAGAATTGTAATGCAAAAAGTGCATGTGTAATGTCATAAGTTGGTGTAAACATACTTTACATAGATATGAAAAATTGTGCTCTATATGTGTAATTAGGATTGTAATGCATTCCACTGTTGTGTATTAAAAAAATAATAAAATCAATTTAAAAAAAGATATTTCAACAACAAAAAAGAAATAGACTTTGGATACCTGCTTTTGAGATTTCCACCCACCTTGGTTTAATGAAAGTGTCCTTCAAATTCTTGACCATTCTAAATCTCAAAAATATTGAGGTATTTTAAAATACAAGTTGTTGTTAAACTATGATTTATTATAGCAATTATTATTTTCCAGAACTGTAAAACATAATAGCACTGGACCTGAGGGGAGGGACAACATCTTTTTCATTTTTTTGTCCTCAGAGTTTAGCATGTTCCTTTCACAGAATAAGTACAGTGTTTGTTGAACTGGAGTAAATTGAGGCACAGAAAAGAGTAACTATGAAGATAGTTATTCATGTCAAAGTGTGAATATTTACACATATTTAAATTAAAGATGTTCAAATTATAGTAAAATAGTTGCTAACATTTTAGGAAATGAATAAAAAATAGAATTTTATTTAGAAGGCATTTTGGATATATGAATAAGCATAAATTCCCTAAGAAGCTATTTTAATGAAAAAATAATCTATGTATAGGAAAAGTCAGTAACCATTAAAGACAAGTAATAGTGCAATCCAGTAGGTAACTCATTAATATTGTACTATTTTTCTAACCCTAATTGCTTTTTTTTTTTAATATTTATTTTTTAGTTATCGGCGAACACAACATCTTTGTTTGTATGTGGTGCTGAGGATCAAACCTGGGCTGCACGCATGCCAGGGGAGCGCGCTACTGCTTGAGCCACATCCCCAGCCCCACATAGTTATTTTTTTTAATAAAAGTTATATTGTGCAAATTATTTGAACTTGTTTTACCTCCAAGTTTTGTTTATTGGGGTCAAATTTACATGAAATTCATCCTGTGGTTTGGTGAGTTTTGATGAATATATATAGTCATATAACTGACTTTACAATTAAGATTTCCTTCACCCCCAGAGGTTTTCTCATGCTGCCTATAAAGTAGTCACCATCTAATCTTTGCAAATCCCTTATATCTTTTCTGGCCCCATAGTTTTTGACTTTTCTAGTAGGTTATAAATGGAATCAAACAGTATGTAACCTTATTCATAATCACAGTAAATGTAAAGGGATTAAGTACTTAATTTAAAGGGTAGGGATTGACAGAATGGATTCATTTATTTTTTATATGGTGATGAGGATTGAACTCAGGGCCTCACATGTGCTAGGCAAGTGCTCTGCCACTGAGCCACAGCCCCAGACTGGCAGAATAGATTTTTTTTTTTAATTGGTCTTTCAAAATATTACATAGTTCTTAATACATCATATTACACAGTTTGGTTCAAGTGGGTTATGAACTCCCAATTTTACCCCGTATACAGATTGCTGAATCACATCAGTTACCCTTCCATTGATTGACATATTGCCTTTCTAGTGTCTGATGTATTCTGCTGTCTGTCCTATTCTCTACTATCCCCCCTCCCCTCCCCTCCTCTCCCCTTTTCTCTCTCTACCCCTTCTACTGTAAATCATTTCTTCCATTTGTATTATCTTGTCTTACCCCTCCTTTCCTCTTATATGTCATTTTGTATAACCCTGGGGATCGCCTTCCATTTCCATGCGATTCCCCTTCTCACTCCCTTTCCCTCCCACCTCTCATCCCTGTTTAATGTAAATCTTCTTCTCAAGCTCTTCCTCCCTACCCTGTCCTTGTTTACTCCCCTTATATCAAAGGAGTCATTTGGTATTTGTTTTTTAAAGATTGACTAGCTTCACTTAGCATAATCTGCTCTAATGCCATCCATTTCCCTCCAAATTCTATGATTTTGTCATTTTTTAATGCAGAGTAATACTCCATAGTGTATAAATGCCACATTTTTTTTATCCATTCATCTATTGAAGGGCATCTAGGCTGGTTCCACAGTCTTGCTATCGTGAATTGAGCTGCTATGAACATCGATGTAGCAGTGTCCCTGTAGCATGCTCTTGTTAGGGCTTTAGGGAATAGACCGAGAAGGGGAATAGCTGGGTCAAATGGTGGTTCCATTCCCAGCTTTCCAAGAAATCTCCATACTGCTTTCCAAATTGGCCGCACCAGTTTGCAGCCCCACCAGCAATGAACAAGAGTGCCCTTTTCCCCGCATCCTCTCCAGCATTTATTGTTGTTTGACTTCCTAATGGCTGCCAATCTTACCGGAGTGAGATGGTATCTTAGGGTGGTTTTGATTTGCATTTCTCTGACTGCTAGCGATGGTGAGCATTTTTTCATGTACTTGTTGATTGATTGTATGTCCTCCTCTGAGAAGTGTCTGTTCAGGTCCTTGGCCCATTTATTGATTGGGTTATTTGTTATCTTATTGTCTAATTTTTTGAGTTCTTTGTATATTCTGGTTATTAGGGCTCTGTCTGAAGTGTGTGGAGTACCTAATTGCTTTTATTGTTTCTAAATACTATCTTGGGTTCTTGGAGGAGCACTTTTTTTTTCTGCTTTGAGGGTGGTATAACTGGATTCTTGCATTTTTCCATTATTGCTTACTTGGGGTACTTCTGGTGAACCTCTCATTCTATACTGTTTACATCTGAGTGACTGACAGATGATTTTGGCCAATGGCACATCTCTCCTGGGGCACTGAAGGTCAATTGAAGAAATGATGATGATAAAATGTTTGCCAATGATGCATTCTATTTAAATGGATGTAAGTTTATATAGTGGTACCCTCTACAGATAATATATGTTCATATCAGATCTGTGTGTGAATCTTCAGTCCTTCTAATAACAGCTGCAAACAATTTTGGCAAAACTTCTTATTTATAGTCTTTTTTTCTTTAGACTTTCAACTTTCAAAAAATGTCAACTAAAATGTCTATTAAATATTTAAGTACTAGAGGAGATCAGAGGTAAGGGAAATTGCTTTATGCAGAAGTGCTCTGGAAAAGAATCCTAAAATATTTGATGTGGGACTTGAAGAATAGGTAAAATGTGAATGTTACATGAAGAAAGCAGAACATTCAGTGATGGGGAGAGCCTGGTATTAAATGATGGAAGCTGAAAATTATAAATTGCATTTCTGAGAGGAGTAGTAGAAATAATTTCATGTTGAATTACAAATGAAAGAGTATAAAAGTAGTTTGCAAATGTATTTTCAAGTTCTTGATGTTGGGTTTGAGAATTTTGCACTTTATTTTGTATACTGTATATAGCACACTTTTATGTCTTTTTCCCCCCAATGTTTCATCTAAAGATAGAAAATCTAAGTTAGACTGCTAAAGACAGTGAAGTCATACTTTATTTAAAATATTATTCTAAACTAAAGATTAATGAAAATAACAAATAATTCATTTCTTGGAGTTTGCTTTGCATTTGAGTCTTTAGTTTTAAATTTTAATAAAGTACATAGAATTATTAGTAAAGTATGAATTTAAATTGTGTAAATAAGAAAAACATTCTCAAGTTATAGAATAGCAAAAATGAAGAAGCTAAGAATTTTAAGTAAATATTTTTATTTCATCTTAAGAATTGTGGGAAAGAAAAATTGAGGCACGATTAAAATCACAAAATTAGTATCTACAAAGATTTGATAATTAAAGGAGAAACTATTGCAGCACTTCTGATCACAAAGAAAAGGAAATATATCCTTATATACAATTAGATCAGTATTGACATACAATCCACACAATGAAGTATCTAAAATTCTATTGAACCTAAAAGAACCACTATAATTTCTAGGCTAAATTGACAAGATAAATTACAGAGCATCATTTTATTACTATTGTTGGCTTAAAAAATAAGTAGTAATCAATCATTTGAATGTTGACATTATGGTGTAGGCAAAACATCTGGATTTTATAGACCTTCTTTTGTTCATTATCTGCATAGAATTTTACTCAGTAAATACCCACACTTTTCCCATTTAGAGTTTATTCTATAGGTATTTCAGTTTTTTTTAATCTACTGCCAAATCTGCTTTGATGAAACAATCAGAAAATACAGGTGCTTAAGTATTATATACCATCAATATCTGTGTGGTCCAAAATGGTAGTCATTGGCCATATCTTGAATTGGAATTCCTGAATTGTACCTAGTTTGCATTAAGATACGATGTAATATAAAATATAAATTGACTTGAAGACACAGTGTATACACACAAACACGATAAAATACGTAGGGTTGGAAAATGAATTTCACATGTTTCTTTTTACCTGTAGCTACTAGAAACTTAAATTTTACTTGTGGCTTATGTTGTATGTCTCTGACATCACTGATCTAGAGCTTGAAGCAATAAAATCATTCAATCATGGAGAAAGAAAACGTACCTCCTCTCATAGAATAATGAAATGTCCTGCAGCCTAATTGTGGAAGCAAATAGCTGAATTAGAGCTTCTGGCAAATGAGCCTCTAAGCTAGGACTTAGCAGTGGAAGTTAGATAACTCAGAATGTCAGTATTAATTTGTGAAGAGTCTCCAACCCTCCTCTATCTTGAATCTACAAGGAGGAAAAGATAAACTTATTTCAATGTGCAGTGGCTCTCCATAGTGGTTGCCCAGAAACTGTGGATCCTTGGTTGAAGGATAGACATTAGTTCAATATGGGATCCAGGAGCTTGCTAACTGCACTGACTTGCTATTAAAAAATGTCTTTTTCAACAACAGTTCTGTTTTAATTCAAATAATTAAACTTTTTATTACAAAGCATCAAAATCTGCTTTTTAAAAAAGCTTATCTTTATGTTCTCCTAGGGAGTAGCTTAAGATTTTCCATGTCACTATATACACAGAAAACATTATTTTTGAATAAATGGAGTTGCAAGTGCCATTAATCAAATTTACAAGATTGTTTTGTAATATGTTTTGCCTGTCAACTTTCTTGTTAATTCTTTTTATACCCCACAGTGAAAATGACCCATCATACAATCTGTTGATGGCATTCATTGAATTAGAATTAGGCTTATAATAAATCTCAGACTTTAAAGTGCAATAATCAAGAAGATATCATTTTGCATGTGGTACTTCCATATGGCATACATTGGTAGTGATTGGGTCTTTTAGTCCGGTATGAGCATATGATTTACCCTGATGCCTACACATCTAAAAACCAGGCAATGCATTTTTATCTCCTCAATTTTTTTGTCATAATGCAAAACATTTTTACAAAAGAATTATATAAGGGTTTTGCCTATGCCATTCATATTTTTAACTTTTAGAGTTTGATCATTTTGTTCAAGGCACATAACTACATGATATAGCATTACATATATAGACAGTCTTTGTTTTGAGTGCAGGGTAAATGAAAACTTGGACTTATGGGAATTGAGTCTTCATGTTTTTAGGTTATAGAACAAGTACCAAATGCTTAGAAAAGTTGTATAAATAACTATGAACATTCCAATTTTAGTTAGACATAATATACCATAACATACAAAAAAATAAATGAAGGTATGTCCTGTACCATAGACAATTAAATTCTGTGCAAAACGATGATACTCATGATCCATAAGAGGCTTCTAAGATGTTAATTTAGAAACATGTCACTTTAATTTCCTTTATCTTTTCTCCATATTTATGCTGTAAAAATTGAGTATAAATATTTTGCTGCAAAGTAGACTATAAATGACAATGTAATACAACCATTTAGAAAAGTTCAGTAAGGCTCTTGATGAGCTATGAGAATCTATCAACAGAATCAAATGTCAAATTTTATAAAGAATTAGGCATGTTCAATTTGTAGGGTTCTTCTATGAAAGACTTACCACTTTTAATCCTAAACCATAAAGCTTCAAGCTTTGTTTTGGTGGAAAAAAATTTAAGTACATAATTAGGAGTCTATAAAATTACTAATTTCATTCTGATCTTATTGAAAAGATTAAGGAGGTCAATTGCAACAGTCTCATGCTAGCATCCTTGTACTTGTTCCTAAACGTGATCACTGCTATTCTAAAATTTTCATTTGTTTTGAATCCTTTACCACTATAAACAACATATACAAATATCAATCTTATAAATTGCCAAGAAATATATTAAACTATTTTCCTGGGTTATTTGTCTAATTCTGATAATCTTTTTTAATTTGTACCATAGTGTCATTCCTCAGATGAGAAGAAAAAGGTTAAGACAGAATAATTTGTCCAGATTACAAAAAACAGAAAATGAATAATCAGACCCTTGTCTACTCTCCTTGCTGTTTCTTGCGTTCCCATGGGAAATCATTTTTTTTTCAATTTCCTTCTGAAGTGCTGTTGTCAGTTGTCTCTCATTTTCTTATTGCCCATTGTTTTCTTAATCTCTAGTAATTTAGTTGGTTTTAGTTTTCCTTTTCTGAAATTTGCTGAAACTATACACTTCCCTAATTTCTGCTTTATTGTTACTAACTTACCTTGTTCTTGATTATTCTTACTTCTGATACAATTAACTAGGTCAGGATCGAAATTTTTTCATGGTGTTGATAGCAGTGTGTTACAGTGCTTCTGTTTCTGTCTTAACGGTACTTTTATTTCTCATTTAATGACTCCCAAGTATTTCTTAATTTTCTTTGACCTTCTTTCTCAACTACCCATTTTAATAGATCTAGCTTTTGTTTCTAAAATTGATATTTTTTATTCTTGAACTCTGACTAGATGTCTGTTCTAATGGTGTGAACTCTCCCATGTTTACTCCTATGGGACCCTTATGTACTTCATTCCAAGGCTCCCAAAGATTTACTAAAGTTTTAGTAAATTGTGATAGTAAAGATGAAAACCAGTATCCTCCATCAAATGAATAGACAACATTCCCTCCTTTTCATCTTTTTTTGAATTATTAATTTTTTTGGCATGATTTTTAACCCTCAGGGTAATAGTGCATTTTCTCCTTTGCTAAATTTGCGTGTGTGCTCATTGTTAGCTCTTTGATGCAGCAATCACTGTTTTTTCCTTCCTATTCTCTACATTATATAGCAGTGCCAAGTACTCAGTAGGCATCCAAATAAACATACATTTGGGTGGATTGTTGGTCATAGAATATATTTTTCTCATAAAACTGTAAGGTCAGTCAGCTTCTTTTCTATGTAACATAAGAGAATTACATGTTATTTTGGTAATATTATCTTGAGAGTACCTCAAGTGATTTTAATGACATTAGGAGATAATTTGTTGTTGTTGTTGTTGTTTTTAATTGTCAAAATTATTTAGGGACCAGAGAAGAAAATATCTAGAAGTTTACTTCTCAATCTTAAGTAAATGTGAGTTAGAATGATATTCATCTAATCAAACTTATTGAGAAAGGTCACTACTTTGGATTTTTCATTTGTGACTGAAGGTAACAGCTGATGCAGAATAGCATTATACAAAGTTTCCATTGTACCCTGCCTTTTCCCCTGATTGTGTGTTGCCAGAGAGCTATTGTTAAACAGCTCTGTGACTTATTCATGTAATTCTGTTACCCTGGACTTTATATGCTAATTTGTGTGTTGTCATTGGGAAGATAATTTAAGAAAAAAGATGAGGCTTATGCTTCATTCCAATGCCCTGTGTGTATATTGTGGTCTATCCAAAGATCCTTCCTATTGTATAACTGCATTTACTGAGTAAAACCTTAGCCTGACAGTGAAAAGAGTGTTTTCACCACGTGCAAGAGGCCATTTGTCAAAACTGACCTTTTCTGTGAAACAGCTACAATTATTAGTTGATTCAAGTGTCAAAGCCCCATCATAAGATAAGGAAGTCAGCTAGGAAATTTTTTTTCATTTGATAATAGGTTTCAGAAAGAGTTATAGACAGATTTGATGTTTCTGTCTAAGGCTGAAAACTTAGCCTGAAATGTGCCTGGGACAATTTAGATAGCTACCTTTGTTGAACTGAGTTATATATCACAATTTTAGTTTCCTTAGAGATTGTTCATAAAATCATAATAACTATCTGAGCAATATCTTGTTCTTATTTATGTTGTTTTAGTTTTGACACATAAGCAAAGGTACAACAAGAACTTTACAAAAAATAAAATTTCTCTAGGATACAATATTATAGAATGTGTAAGTATAAATAAGCTATAGATGACAACGTAACCTTTTATTTAAAACCTCAGATGTAGATTATTGATTATAAAATTAGGTTCATAAGTTTGTAAACAAGGTATTTAATACAAATAAGTTTTAGTTGTGAGAAATACAAAACCATAAGAGAAACTACATCAGGAAACTTTTAATAGACAAATAAGAAAAGCTTCCCAATACAACACACTGTAGCCATCCTTCCAAATATTAGAGCAATAGTTATTTTAAATTTAAAGGTATGTCAAGATTGTCTTGCACAGAGTTTAGAGCTATTTAAAATATGTTTATAAATTATAAATATTAAAAGAATACATCAGAAATGTTGAATTGAAAATAATTATGTGCAAAAGATGAGAGTAGGGGAAAAAAAGCAAAAAGAAATTTTTAAAAGGCAAAAATTTTAACATTAAAATTATGGAGTGTGATAGGCCTGAAGCCTGCTTTCATGATAAAAAAAATTCTGGCCAGAAACTAATGTGCCTTGTAATAGCTAGAGGAGTAATAAGCAGCCATATGGAGAGCTAAAAATAGTCTTCTTAAATCTATCTTTGGTGGAGATGTCACCTTGAAGGTGAAGAGAATAGAAATGTGAGTTTTATGGAGTGAATTATGGATTTATCTACATATGGCCACTAAATACTATAGAAATAAATAAATTGGAACAAAATTGACATAAGTATCAACTTCTAAATGCCAAGGAACCTCCCCATTCAACCTCTCTGTACTAGGCTTTTGTTATCCTTAAACACAATGCATCTTATTCTAGTCCTGGTTTGAATGGTTCTGTAAATCATGAAAAATACCATGCAAACTGGAACTGTGAAGTGTACTTTTAATTATCAATGTAAAATTTCTGATTTATAGGTTTTCATGAAAATATTAAATACTCTTATTGTCATTTATAAATGATAGAAAATGAAAAAAATGGCAAAACTAATTTAATAAACTACAAGCGGGATTCATTATTTGGAATTAATGTTTTATTTGTTAGAAACCTCCCAAGAGTAGTTTCAAATAGTGGTTTGGCTTTTTCTCATCATATAACTTACAGTATGATACAAGCATCCTTCTATATATGTCTACACTAATTATTCTACTCCTTTGAGTTTGCATCAGATTTCAATATTTTAACCATTGTGTCTTCAATGTTGTATACTATCTGAGTCTCTTTAAAATAAAGGCTTACCCCATTTCTATTCCTTTTTATCATTCACTACAAATGATCACTTTTATGATAATTTTTGCACATGTAGTCCTGAATGACAGAACTGTCAAGGAACTCAAGGCGCTTGTGTGTGTGTGTGGGGGGTCCCATTTATATTTTGTTCTAATGTATCTTCAGCATTACTACTACTTGTATCTTTGTACTTTCATCTACATTAGCCAATTCCTTCTTCAACTATCTAACTTAAAAAAAAAAAGTTACTTTGGTTTAGCACTGCAGGCAACACAACTATGTACTTTACTGTCTGTGTAAACCAAGTTAACAGAGGCCCAGTGATGTATTGTCAATAGATTCAAAGAGTTGAGATTAGTCACTGTTCATGACACATATTATTTAGCAGTGGTTTGCATACTGAAAGCTAGAACAGTTTATACAACTATGGTTAACGTACTGGGCTAATTGCTGTTTAACCTGTTATTTAATTAAAACATGGTAACAAATTCAAGCATATTGGAGCCAATGCACAGTGTAGACTGACACTGTATGTCATTTTGTATGCTCTATTATATTGTTTAAACAGGTTTTTCCTTTTGAATAAACCTGAAATTGTCTCTGAGAATATGACCTAAAAAAACAACATAATTTGTTCTAATCTGTAAAGTGTCTAAATGCCCCTGATTCCTACTGAAGCAAATTTTGAGATATTTGTACTGCTTGTGATGTTATATGCTTTTAGGATTTTATCTATAAATATATTTTATCTTATTCTAAAAAATATCTTTTGCTGGAGGAAAGAGGGTAGAAAGTTGGGGAATTGGGCACAATGACCCTCCCAGTTATGAAAAAATCCTCAAATTAAGATGTAACTTCGTTTTTAAATGAACTTACATGTACAATCTAGATTTATACTGATGGAATTAGGGAATATTTTTATTTTTTTAAATCTGCCTTTTCAATCCAAACAATGTATAATACATCAATAAGTATATTTCTTAGAATATTTCAAAGTTGTCTTAATATTCTATTATATAATATGTAGTACTATAATGCACATACATAGGCACACTTTGTATATAATGGGTATATGTTCAAACTATATATTACATTGTTTATGTTAGTAGAATTTTTTAAGTATAAAATTTCAAGTGTATACCAATGCATTTTCTTATTTGGGCACTTAAGCTATTCTAGTTTTCTTCTCCACGAATGTTTCTCTATACCAGCGTGTCTCAGAGTATAGAATTTCAGAGCTGGAGGAGATCATGAACTTGTGTAGATCTTTCATATTATAGCAGAATGTGGAGAATGAGAAGATATGAGAAACAAAATGGAAGTGGTTCATATTTTCTCAAATAACCCAATGCAGCTAGAGTGTTTATAATCTGGAAAGTATACTTTTGTATCTTTTATTTTACTTAGTGCTTATAATAGCTGTTTGAAGCTGGACAGCAGGAATTGTTAAATCTGGTTTCTGTTGGTACAGTTGCTTTAATGAAGTCAAGTATCTTTCCTAAGGTGACGCAGCTGGGAGGTAGAGAACTCCTTAGCCCTTATCTCTTCACCAGAGAGCTAAGGCTGTATCTGTTACTTACCCTGTGGCCTTTGTATAATTGGAAATGGAAACAGTGTCCACACATATGTGTAGAACCTCATTTACAGAAACAACTAAATAAACCTTTGACTGATTTTCTGAGCAAGTCCTTGGAAACCTTGATCCTTTTCAAAGGTTGACAGGTGTTATTACTATAATCTGCAAAATATAATTTGCTAGAAATACCTTTAATTCAAGGTGAAGCTGAAAGCTTTCTTTAGTCATTTTCATTATGTCTAAGAGTGAAGGGTTTTCTCTTAGAATACAGTCTGTATTACTTTTAAATCACATGTGTTAATGCTCTGCGTGGGTAGTAGTCCAGGTAGGCCCAGAATTCATTTCTTCTGCATTTCCCTTCACTTCTATCTAGTCTGAATGATAATGACTTTATTAGTTTGTCTTCAAAAGGCTTCTAAATTTTTCAGACAAGTTTTTTTTTGTTACATAAATATATTCTGTTTTTCTACCAATTATCTAGACAGACAACTTAAAAATACATATTGACACAAATCACAGAAGTATGTAAAGAAGTTAAACGTTATTAGCTTTTAAATGGAGTATCTATTTTTGTTTAAAGATCTTGTTTTGAGTTCTTTGTATCAATGCTATGCATGCAAAGCATCTATCTTAAAATAAGAGGATGCTTGCTCTAAAATGTTGGTATTTTCAAGAGTCAAAACTGATACCTAAATATACCCCTGTGATTTTCCTAGTGCATCTTTCATGCTCAGCTACCCTATGTACATGGTTTGAAGATGGTTAAAATCTTCATGCAGAAGATTTGAGTTTTCTAGATTTATAGAAAATTTGATGTGATAAATAAAAATATCTTAGAAATCTTTTTTTCAAGCTATGATAAATGAGTGTAAATCTTATGATGTAAATGTTTACAGGTAGGTATGGGATTAAAATATTTGCATTAAAGAAAGCTCTTGATGTAATATCTTGCACAGACCTTTTTCAGTAACAATATGCAATCAACAATTTTCCTTTGTCTTGGTTAAAAAGGTCAAATTATTATGTACCTTTTCTGTAAATATTAATGAATCACTTTGTAAATGCTTCTAGATTTATAAAACTTAAAACTACCATAAAAGAATCACCATGTAAAAATGTTTTATTTAAATTTACCTGAAAATTATGTATGGAGAATCATGATTTATTAAGCAGTTCAATAGGATAATATACATTTAACAGCCTGAGACTCCACTTGGAGTTAGCTGTATGTAATAAGCAATTTGTTCAAGGTGAAAAATCTTACTTAAACACATGTGAGGTTTGCATATTTCCTAGAGGCTCACATTAAATCCATCCAACAGTCTAATGACCTTGCCACCAGCTTCCTCCCAGAAAACTGACATTTACATTTGTAAGGTTAAATGAAATGTATAATGGGAAAACCAAAAATGAAGAACTACTGTGAATCAAAGAAACATATCATAGGTTTCTCATCTCCACTGACAATTTAAACCTTTGTATAATGATCATGTCAAGAACAATATATTTTCATGTGTGTTGTCTATATATTGGGGCTGACAATTCAAGTTCAGTGTGACAATCTGAAGTAATTATTTTATATATGAGATAAGCTTTTAAAAATGAGATTACTTTGGGTTATCTCTAGAAGCATTCCTTGATTATTCCTGGCACCATAGTTTTCTCAGTATCTGAAGATATCTGAAATATGCTTTGAGATATGTCACCAACTTGGTAAGATATTTTACATAATGTGAACAAAATTACGATTCATCATAAATTATTTTTTTATAATTTATTAAAGACTTAACATTCTAACTTAAGAAAATAGATTTCAAAAATATAAACTTAGTTAATTAAGGATGATTAGAACATTAAATATTTAGTTGTCTTTTGTGATTTAAAAATTTTTAAACATAATTATTTTTTCCTGAAATGCACTGATTCTCAAAAACCCCCTTCCATGTATCATAGCTCTGTGCCTTCACATATGCTTCTACAAATAAATTTCAATACGACTGCTTTGAATCTTAGTCATTTGAAATTTTAAATAGGTCTTCATCTTATCAAAATTTCACTGATTTGCATATAGTGCTAGGATTTTTCTTTTAAATAATTGAATTTCTCTTTGTACAACTAACAATTTGTTTTGCGTGTGTCTTTGCTTTCCTTAAGAGATAATTAACAATTTACTGTAAGTTTCATCCTCATTTTTAATTTTTTTTTTTTTTTTTTTTTTTTTTTTTTTTTTAGTCATTTTCTGTTTAAGAGCCTGGCAGAGATTTCTGTATCTGTAGCTATCTGGCTAAGTTATATCAACTAGAGTGTAGTTTGTTCCTGTGCTCCCAATGCCTCTCTTTCAATTCAGCTTTCACTCAGCTCACTCAGCTACCCTGATTATATGATATGGCTCCTTGGCAGCCCCATGGAAGTCCGGTACTCCATTGCTACAAATTAGAATTAGGAATGGTAAAAGTTGACTTATTTCCTCCATTATAAAGTATTCTAATCAAATTAGTCATATTTAAATTCAATATTAACATAATAATCCCATGGAATCTCAAAAGGCTTTATGAGATTAAAGCTATTCACAGAAAATCGGTGCCTATTGTATTGACAAGTAGGTTTTATTTCTTTTACCAAAAATCATACTTCTAGAGCATCAGATTCTCCAAACTTTAATGTGAACAAAAAAAATATCTCAAGATATTGCAGAAAATCCAGGATGAACAATGATCGTCTCTTCAATGCTATTTAAAACTTCCTTACATTATTATCTTTTCTGGAGCTATTAGCTTATCTATCCTCTTATACTTTTCCCCATAAACTAATTCCTTTAACTTTTCAGTGGCTTAAAATTTTTCTACAAATTATTTTTCTTATTTCAATTTCAGAATAATCAGATGTTAATTTCCTAATGACATATTTCTTTAAACACATTGAAAAGACCTATATTCTATAGCTTAATAGTACAAAGAAAGCATAGTTCTCACTAAAATAACTGGTAAAAGTAGAAGATATTTATGGTGTTATGTAAAGCTAGTTTTGGTGGAAAGGGAATTGGCAGTTGATATGTAATGTCAGTGTGAGTTATGTTGTGAAGATTGGTATTTTGACCTTTACAATAATTTTGTTGATATAGGTTAATAGAACATTTAAAGTATAGAGGAATAATTGTGTTAACAAAGACTAAGGAAATTGCAACCATCAACGTAAATTGGAAGAAAAGTCCTGCAGTATTCAATCATGAGGGCTGCATGAGGGTTTAGCTAAGGAAACAATACAAATGGGGCATATGAGATGCTGAACATTGTATAGATACAAATACTTTTTTAAACCTTAACAGTCTTAAGTAGTTACATCCCTGAAATATTTTGATATATATTAGCCACAATTCTCTTCTAGTTATTAATAGTTTGGAATAAAATCATTAGGGTTTTATCATTTTTCATGTGACCTTGAATAAGCTATTTATAATCCTTTTACCATAACTACTTCATCTATAAAATAAGACTGATAATTTACTTCATAAATATGCTATCATTTAAATATGGGAACATGTGAATAAATTGTGAACTGATATGCAGTGTGACTCACAAATGTTAGCTAATATTTTTGTTATTACTATATACAAATCACTGTGGAGAATCTGAAACTGAAAATAACAGTAACCTCAAAACACTTCAACTTTCCAAGAACAGACATGTGTTTGTTTACATGTAGAAGACAGTGAATAGAAGGAATGTAATTTATAGTGACTGAAATTTAAAATCTGTTTGGATGTTGTAGAAAATTTACAGATTGGGGGCTGGGATTGTGGCTCAGTGGTACAGTGCTCGCCTAGCATAATGAGGCACTGGGTTCGAACCTCAGCACCACATAAGTGTAAAATAAAGTTTTAGGTGGACACACAATATCTTAAGAATAAATATTTTTAAAGAAAATTTACAGATGAAAATCTTTCAGATTAGAACTTTACAGATTTATTTTGAGTCTGGTTATTTGATTTTACTTGAAGCAGTTGTTTTGTGATTCATAATTTTCATTAAATCAAACTTTAATTAAAAGTTTCTACCTGGAGACACTTCCTTTGAAATCCTAGCAAGGCTCAGTAGGACTGTTTGCCTATTTGTGACAATATTAAATGTCAGGCTGACAAATGTCAGCTCAGCAGATGGAAAATTGTATACTTTCACACTTCTAATGGACAGATGTATTTTAGCATAAAATTTAATATAGTCTGATTAAAACCATGGCTCACTTAGTAATTTGGTTATTTACATATGCTAATGTACCTAGATAATATACATTCATACAGTACTACTTCAATAATACCAACATTAGAAATGGTAAGTATGTATGAATCATTCTTAATATCTAGGAGCTTTATATTAGCATAGTGTTTTTGTTGTATTTCTGAAGAGTCTGAGATGAGGTATTATACTTATTTGAGACATGACTCTAACATGAGAGAGTTAGGGAGCAGGGAACATTGAGTATGTTATTAATGTCATTGCTATATTGGGGGTTAGATTTTGTAGGGAAAACTGAGAAGCATAAGAAATGCTTCTCATGATTATCTATAGGTTGCAATATTTACCCACCATCAACCATCTTGAACTTTTCAAAAGTTCTTGGTGTTATAGCAAATTTGTCCCCATGGTGGTAGTCATCCCTCATTCTGTACTGTAGCTGCACAGGCCCAGTCAGAATCTTAGACTCTGAAAATGATCTATGACTAGTCTTAAAGAAGTTGAAAAGGCAATTGTGGTGGAATGCTCTCAGAAGGGTTATTTGCATGAAACTGAGCATTCCAACCGTGGCTGAAATTATATCTGGGCCAAGGGGATAGTAAAAGAATCTTTTCTCCTGCCTGCATTCTGCTGCCCATTGTGTTGGTTTGCCCAGATCCCACAAAAGGTCTGCAAAATGGTGACCAGATACTAGTCCTTGAAGATTTTTTTTTTTTTTTTGGTAGGAAATAAATGAAACAATCTGCAATCTGTTGCTTTAGTTTGTCTGGGGACCATAATTAACATTTCCATTTTTCCATCACTCATGCTAGATTACTCTTAGCCAATATTTCAGCTTGCTAGAGGAAGATAAAGGGCAGAATTTCGTCTCTGGAAGATTTGATCTATCAGGCCATGAATACTATAATTTCTCATTCGTTGCCATTAACATATGTAGAAGTTCTAAGGACTTCTCCAGGCTCCAAGCTATCTATCCTCAATAGGTAGCAGTAGACCTTAACAATAACAACCTTAGATATTCATGATACTATCACCAGTGCAAACTGTGGACTCTACTATACTCAGGAGTGATAGTAGGCTTTCAGACTGCTGAAAGGAAGGATGCTGTTATGTTCATATATAGTCTGTCCTTAAGCTAGACTGTTGCATTCACGAACCTACTGCACAAGAACTGGGATGGCTGGGAACAGAGATTGAATGAAAGCTCCAGATAAACCATCTTGTCTATCACATTGAGTGACTTTTCTCTGGAGGAGAATACGTTCAGTGAATATGAAACAAACTTTCTCACACTTGGTAGTTTATCCCAAATGCTCTTCCATATATTTATGCTGCAAACCTCTCATTTATTATCTTAATCTTGCTTAACAAAAATCTGAACAAAGAGCTCAAGATATTTGCTCCACCTAGCATTTTCACTTTTATCTTTACCTCATACTGATTCTGCCTCTGAAGTAGTCAGCTTAGGCTGCAGCAGTGCAGCATGAAACCCTAAAGACTGGTAGGATGGTTTTTTTCTTATCATTCTCTTTAATGCTACCTCTACATGGGTGTGCAACAGCAATGCTACTAAGCAATACAAACACGTTAAGCTGCCAGCTCTCCCATCTGTGAACACTATGTGGTGTCTCTGTTCCCATATGCTGGACAGTACCTCTTTAATTCCATAGGTAAGCGCAGAAAGAATTGTTGATCCAGAAGTTAGGGTAAAGATTCTCTCTATACTTCCTATTAAACTTAATTGGACCTTCAAGTCTGCTTAGGCTTAATCACCATTGTTCCATATCCATCTCATGAAAGATTAGTGCTGTGCCCAACTCATGTTGTGATCTGAGAATCCATTAATGCCACATGATAAGTACCTCTTCTACTACAGTCACTGAGGTCCTATAATCAGATGTTAACATTGGGTCCCAGTATGCCGGGAGCTATTTATCAAAGATAAATAACATGGTCTTGCACTAGAATCCTAGTACTGTAACTTCTATAGGGTATTGCCAGAGACTTTTCAGGTCATTGTTATTTACTGTGGATACTTAGGGTAGCATTGACTGTCTCAGGTCATGCAGCTCAAATGGCAGGGATTTACTCTCTTGCTCTAGGCCCCTCTTGCAACACAGCCATTTATTTTTTCAACACCAGCAGCAGAATTTCTCATTTCAAGTTTCTTAAAGGAAAAGCCTAATAGTTTTTAAGGCTTACCTGGTTGTACTAAGTCCCCTCTGAATAAATAATTATCTATACAATTGATGTAGGAACCTTGATTGTTTCTGAGTTTTTTTCAACTTGTCATAAAATGATCTAATAATGAGAATGAAATTGATAGTCCCATTCCCACCCATGCTCTTGGAGAAATATTACACGGGGCTTGCGTACCTGGGAAAAAAATCGGGGAGATCTTGCTGCCTGTCTTGCTCAGTATTGCTATCAATTGAGAAACCATCATGCAACATTCTGAAACATTTGTATTTCCCTTGTACTACAGTTTCTCAGGTAAATGGTTGCAGATCACAGAGAGAGGATTTATAACACTATTCGCATTAGGAAGAACAGTTCTGTGGCAAGCACCTTCTATTGGGCTATATAGGAAAGTCATAAACATTTTGGTGATGATATTGTCCCTCAGTGTGTTTCTGAGCAAGTAAAGAAAGGGAATGATTCTGGAGGTGACTAACAGCACAGTAGATGTTTCCAATTCCTAAATGGAATAATAGAATGAAGAGTGGTCTGAAAGCAAATTCATTTTATGCATACAAACTAGCTGTGTGAAACTGAGCAAATGATTTTCCTTCCTAAGTATAACACATGGTCTTTAGAATTTGAAAAGCCCACTTCATTCCAACCTTTAATAATTCTGACCTGGATAGTGTTTTATCTTCTCTTAGGAACCTAACATGTTTGTGTTCTACATTTCCATCTTTATCTGAAGACAGACCAATGTTTTCTATTTGAGTTGCAGGGATAGATTAACAGTTATGGAATTTCAAGCCCCATCAACCAATTTGGCAGGTATTACTATTGTAGCAAGACAATTTTCTGCAGATCTCAAAAATAGCTATTTACCTACAATGTACATAACTATAATAGACAAATTGCAAGGGAGGTAGGCTCTACTGAACTGCTGAGAGCAGAGTGCTCCAGTCATCCTAGGTGCATCTCAAGTCTGAGCTGGTACTCTGAGCTCATTTGGACAGAGAAGGTCAGCTTATTCAAAAGACAGATTCTTTCCAGAATAAAATTTTATCTGGCCATGTAATTATCCAGAGACTTAGTTGACTGCAGAAAATGTTGACATTCACATTTCATTTTAGAGATGCACGAAATAAATCTTTTGAATTTGCCTTTATATAATTTATGCCTAAGGAAGTCAAATATTAAGTTCATTTGTGAATCTCAAAAGGAAGCTTCTCAGTTGCCTAGCTGGTGCACATTACTCAGGTAACTCAGAACAGGCTTAATGAAATGAAGATTACAGATCATTTCATTTGGGGCAGTCCCATGGCTAATGTTTTCTCTTATGGGGTATAGTAGGAATCATCCAGGAGATCTTAGGTTATTCTGGGAAATTCATGACGATTACATATAGGAGACCCAAAGATGAGACAAAAAAAATCCTGTTTCTAATGGCTAATGGGGTCATCTCCATCAATAAAATGTGTCAGGGTTTTCCATGGAAACGGAGTCAATAAAATTATATATGATGAAGAGGGAGGAAAACAGACTTAAGAGCTGCTGTTATGGAGGTAGAGAAGCCCCTCAATACTCTGCAAGCTGGCGAGTTGCAGAATCCAGCCATGTGTCTTGGAGTCAGGCAAAGGGCCTTAGGACCAGAGGGGTCTGGCAGTGTAATTCTCATCTGAGGTAAAAGGTCTGAACCTGGGTGACTTGGTGTAAGTCCTGAAGTTTGAAGACAGAAGAACCTGAAGCCTCAGCCCCAGAAGAAAGTGAATGTGCCCTTCCTCTGCTTTTGTTCTGCCTGGACCCTGAGCTAACTGAATGGCACCTGCCCATGTTGAGTGAGGTCAATCTTTACTCACTCCACTGATTCAAACAACTGTCTATTCTGGAAACATCATCATCACACACCCAGAAACTAGGCTTTTCCCTCTGAGTACCACTTCATCCAATCTAGTCAAAGCTGAAAATAACTGTTATGGTATATAATATTTTGTTTCTGAAAATGACATTTTAAATACTCATTTTCCAGCTGTTCTGTAGTACATGCTGTAATGAGTTCAAATTTTTCTTCCCCAAAATATTTTTATACGTCTTATTACTTTATATATCTATTACACTGTAATGTAACTCATAAACTTCATTTATTACAAATAATTGTTCATCATTCACATAATCTTGTATTACAGAATTTGGATGGTTTTTACTGCGGCTCAGGGGTAATTTCATAGTAACTGAATCTCTGCTGAGGATGTTGGTGACTACCTTACTTTTTCTCCATTTATGCTGCTCCCTTTAATTAAAGACATGCAGTAATTTTATTAATTTCTAGTTTCCAAGTATACTCTGGCTTGATAATTCAGCTTCTCATATGGAATTATACACTGTTTTTTATTAAGTTAGGATTACTTTTTCTTGAAATATACTTTCCATGTAAGTTTTATTAGCTTAGACACCCAAATCATTAGAGTGTAAGCTATGTACAGAATCTTTTTTACATTACACATTTTTATAGCAGTGGGGTGCCCTTTAGTGTCAAGACCTGGCCTTTGTGATTCCTATGGGTTTATAACTTTGTATCTTAGATTCATTCTTCAACAGTGATATTGTACTGGGCGCCTTTCCAGTCTTTGTTCCTCTCCTTGCTGGCTGAGCTCTTATTAAACAGTTTTCCAACCTGCTTTATGGTTTCTCTTAAGCTCTGAACATTCCAAAATGACATTCAACTGAACCCAGGTGAATAGGGGTTTTCTTATGGATTTAGTCACTTACTTGTCACCTCAGGGTACAAAAAGAGACTGTAGCTCTTAATTGTTTCGATGATGCATGTAATTTTAGGAAATGGCACTTAAAATTTCTCAATTTTGGAATTCTCCAAATGACAGTTACATATTGAATCAGTGTGTTGAAGAATTCGAACCTCTGGCACTATCCTTCCTGGTTGTGGGCTGTTTTTCTTCTTGTGCCTTTAGGAAAATACACTTCGGTTGTTCTTGTTGCTCCTCATCTCCAAGAGAAATGTGTGGCTCATTCACAAACCAGGATGGGAAAGCAGACAGCTAGTGGGGCAGCATGTGTGGCATAAAGAACAGGAAATTAGAAACAATACGTAACAGGGTCCCCCCTGAGCTCTTTTCTGGTAGTTGACATTTACCAATTTAGGTCCTTATAGGTTTATTTTTCTATTTGATAAAATAGACTAATATCTACCCATCAGGTAGATATTATTATATGTTGAAAGAATGCAAGGAGATATTGTGCACTTAATGGACTATGTGCTGTGTACCACATAGTAGTTACACAATAAATGGGCATTTTCTTAGCACAACCAACACATAGAAGAGGTGATTGCTGATATTTAGTGGACTCTGACAGATTATTCCACATGTGGTGTGAACTACTGTTGATAGCAAACTTCAGCACTCACTTCAAAGTTTTATGTTGGTGAAGTTGCTTGCTACCACCTCTTTGGATCTGTGACTTGATCCTAAGCCTCAATCTTGTCTATTACGTTCCAGAGCAAAGACGTGAACTGAAAACAGTGTCCATGTACTTTATCTTTCCAAGTTTAAGACCATAGTATTCCATCAGAGAACTGATGAACACTGCTACCTTCAGACTCTGTCCAAACCCCTCCTTTATGGAAACAGCACATGGACAGGTGTGTCAGGTTCCACCACCAATGAGAGTCTGTGCAAAACAATTACTAGACTTCAGTGTCCTGGGAAGCTATGCTCAAGAGTGTTGTATAATGGTCCTCACTTTCAATGTAGAAGGGGATTAAGACCAACACTGTGGTTGGAAGTAAGAACTAGAAGACTAGTTGAGGCTGTGTTTGTGATCCAATCTCACTGTTACATTTAAGGAATTTGTGTGGCATGATGAGTGTAAGTTAAACACCCATGGCATATCATCTCTTGGTGTGACCACAGTTAGTGTTCTAACTATTCCTTAGTGTGTAGGTTCAGTAATAGAGGAGCATTTGAAGTGTTCTCAACTTATTTATGCAAATCTTACTTAGTGGATCAAAGCAGAGTTAGAGATGAATTATGTAGTGCTAGACAGACACAGAACCTTGAAAACTGGCGCTATTGCTTACTCTTCACTGTTTGTTGGTAATTAAAATGACTATAATTACTTATCATGTTGTCTTTGAATTCTGTCACTTTAATCTTTAAGATAATTTTTAGCTTTAGGTTTTTATTCACTTCTCTCTTTGGTCAGATATTTAGCAGGGCACATTTTGTCTATAATTAAACTGTGTGGTGTTTTTCATTTATGCATAGAAATTGATCTCTCCTATTTATCACTAACACAATTTATATGCACTTTTTTATTGTGCATATAAATCCACATCTGTGAATGTATGCCATTCAACATTAAGGAAGAAATTATGGCAGAAAAGTTTCTTATTTTCAGCGTGATTATCATTAATTCTTCCATCTTCTGCATTGCTGGTCATTTTTCTCTGCATCTCTTAAAATTGTGTTCATCTACTTTTTTCATGCCTGTAGAACTACATACTGAGTTGGAATACTTCACAATATTAGCTCTACAAATATACCTCCAATCTCATTTCAACTTCTTAATGGACTCCAGTCAATGTCTTGGTACTAAAAGCCTTTCATTACTTACATCCACTCTGGCCTTTTTATTCTTTTTTTATTTGCTCAGTTAGTTTTATAGTTTAGTTGCTCTTTTTTGTCAAGTGGCTTATAACATATTCTTCCAAGTATAATAGTTCACCATCTAAGATATCTATAACTTCAGTTCATAATGATTTTCTACTACTATATGTTTCTTATATATTCCATTTTGGAATAGCTAATAGAAATATGCATTCAATATAATACCTGTTTTTTGCTAACCCAACAGGGGCTGAAACATGCCCCCTACCAATCTCATTATTGCCTCCAGAGCTATCGTATAAAAAAGGTAGTACTTGGAACAATAGCTGTGATGGAAATTCAAGGAATAAAACATTTTAAAAACATTTTACAACAATTACATGAATTCTCCTCTTTTCCAACCCAGCAGACTGAGCACTGCTCACCAATATGTGTTCCAGCAGTGCTGTGAGCTTTTGAAATGGAATAGAATGTGGATTCTTGTCTTAAGAGTGTATGCTTTCGTCTCAGAGCGGTGCATTTAAACTGAAAGCATCACAACTTCAGTGGATCAACATGAGTTCTCCTTGCTAATCCTTTTAGAGCAAATGTGTGACAGTCCAGATGAATCAATATAGATTCAAAGACATCCTAGTTTTGAAGACCTCCAGAGTACCCTTCAATTATGAGGCTTACATAGAGATTAAATTAGTTCAATGTTTTGTAAGAAATAACTATACATTGGGAATATGGGTACAACATGTGTTCTGTGTTCCTGGTTCTAGGTTGATGCCAATTAAACCTTTGAGGTCTTTATGCCAACCAGTTATGCTGAATTCTATGGGCTTGCTTAAGCTTCTAGCTAAATTTAATAAAAAAGATAATTATTGCAAAGACTATAATGTATCCTCAACTGAGATGTCTTTCAAATAATTTTCATGTATTTGACAGTGTATGTGAAGGATATCTTTGTTATGGTTTGAATGTCCTCTCAAAATTTATGTGTTAATGCAGGATGTAAAATGATTAGATTATTATGTGACCTAATCAGTGGATGAATTAATTTGACAGATTAATAAATTTAAAGGCCAACTGTATTGGATTGTAACTGTAGGCAGGTAAGGTGTGGGTGGAACAAGGAGGTCAGTGAGGACATGCCTTGGGGGTTAATATTTTGTCCCTGGCCCCTTGCTGTCTTTGTTACCTGATTGTTAAGAGTTGAGAAACTTTCCTTTGCCACATACTTACCCCATGATATCCTGCCTTAGATTAGGTCCAGAACAATGGAACTGGCAGACCATGGGCTGAACCTCTAAAACAATTAGCCCAAAATAAGATTTTCCTCCTGTAAGTTGTTCTCTTCAGGTGTTTGGGTCTGTTCTGTTCTGTTCCTCAAGCCGCATTTTGATTTATCTGTTACTCAAACTGCTATCCTTAAGATGCTTCCTGTCAGTATGAATTGTTACTGATTCCCATCTACTTTTGGGATATACACAGAACACATAGAAATCTTGCTCCCAGTGCTTCATGTCAGCTCATGTAAACTGCTTAATTGTCCTAATTTCAGCCATACAAAGCATGCTTCAGTACCAGGGTCTGGCTACACTACCCAAACACATGGGTTTATTATTTTTTTTCTGACATTTGGTGATATGTCTGAGAATACAGGTGAGCCAATTCAGATTATTCACATGGTATTATTCAGTGTATATACTTTATTTATTTTTTTTTAAATTGACATTTTGATAAAAGCTTTCTATTGACAGTGAAAAAACAGTCTAATGATAGGGTAGTTTTAAGCTTTATGCAAAATTATAGACACAAATATTTGAGAATGAGTGGTAAGAGGTTCCTGGAAGGTTCAATGGAAGGAACTTAAGCTACCTTGTGATTATGCCTAGGTTTACATACAGGGAACACATCCAAGCAGATTGTGTTATTTGAGCTTCTTCCAGCTCCCTCTTTATTGTTTACCCAGTCTAAAGAAGACAGAAGCAGGAAGAACAATCATCTTTTTATAGGAATAGTTGTCTTTATGGCAGGGAGACTTGGACTATATCCATTAGCATGATACTGGGATGTTTGAAATGCAAAATGATTTTCTATGTAAGACATAGACTGAGGAAAAACAGGAAAGAAAGTTGTGGGGGAAAAAAGCAGAATGTTTGTTCATACAGTACATACATAAGTCAATCTAGCAAATATTCTAAATATTCCATTATGAAATTATAATATCTCATTTTTCTGCACTTATAACACTAAATGAATTATTTTTATTTTTAAATAAAATATATTAAATTGTGTATTTCATTCAAGTGTTCCTATTCCATTTCATTTAATGTTTCTTTTTTTTTTTTTTTTTGAAAATGTACCTCTTGGCATCTAAGTTATTAGTGGACAATTATCTTAATTAAATTTTAAGTTTTAGTGTGAGTCTGGTTTAAACTTCACATTTTAGGTTTGCAGTACTTAAATAGAACTAAACCTACTAGTTAGATTTTTTTTGATTTTTTTTTTCCCCAAGAACTTTTAAAATTTGAATTTTTTATTGTTCATTCTTTGCACCAACATATTTTAGTCATTGTTAAGTACATTGGATAGCCATGAAAAAAATTCAATGCCTTACTTGCCCTCAACTTATGAAAGAATGAGTGTACTCAATTGGCTTAATGAATAGTTTAATATAGATTTTTTTTTTCAAATGATGGTTACTCCAGCTTTATTCTAAATGTAGTGGTATAAATTAACAATATCTAACAAATTCAAGTTCTTGATTAATCAAATCATAGTTTGTTTTGATAATGATACAAAAAATTGGAACATTACCAATTAAGTCTTAATTATAATTCATATAATTTAACTTATACTTTTGTCTAATTGTTGACCAAAAATCACTATATACTTCTATTAAATTCAATATAACTTCAAAATGAAGTCTAATTCAAGTTTAGTTTTTAATGGAAATATATGAATTTTGAGACAGGCAAAGGGAATCTAGCAAATAAAATATAACTTTTGAAATAGACTATGAAAATTAATCAGAAATATATCCTATAAAATATTAGATATATTTTTTATATTTATACTCATCTTAATTTTTTCTTATTTTCATAGATTTCAAATTATGTAAATATTATTGAAACATCAAGAATGAGTTATTTTGTATTCTCTGAGCAAATAAAGAAAACTCAATATAATTTAACTTTTGTTGTTGGGATTACATAATGTTATCACAATTTCAATAGACGAGCCTTGAATAGTTTTTGAAATGTGGTGAGCTATGTGTGTATCAGTAATTTGGGGTGTAGGTATGTAACCTGAGATGTTATTGCTATAATTTTATAATTTGTTTTAGCTAGTAGAGCTCTAAAATTTAATAAAATAATACATAGTTGGATACATTCTGTATTGTCTACCAAGAAAAAAGAAAGCATTAGAATAAAATCTTTATTGTTGGAAACACGTAAAGAGGCCAGAAGGGACTTTTAAATTCTCGTGAAAATGCAAGAAAATGCAAAACTTAAGGCAGAATGCACATTTTCATGAGGTTAATTTTTTTAATCAGAAAAAGTATAAGAGCCATCCATCTGTTAAATTAAAAAAATTTTATCAAGCACGTTATTTCTTTTAATTTTAATTCTTATGTATTTTAAGAGAAATGAAATCCATGTGTTTACTATTTTTACTTCTAGATTCTGCTAAAGTTGAGTTTATACAAGTTCATTGCATTATTTCTTCTCACTATATTCTTTACTAGTTTCAGATTGAAATATTTTTAGGCAGAAAGTTAAAAATAGAACTTGTTATGGTTAAATGAATTCTCTTATTATTTTACTCATTCCTGTGTTTATCTGATGAAAAATTGAGGCCCTGAGTCCGAGATGACATTAAATCTTTGCAAATCTTTGAAGGTAAATCTTGGTGTCTGCCATCAGTTGCTCACTCTTCAGTGGCAGGAGTAAGTTCAGTGATTATAGCCTTGAGAATTGCCCTCAGAAAACACATACATGAGAATCTTGTCTGTTCTTGTTAAAATGTCACACCTGCATCACTACAGTAACCAAAGTTATCCTTCGTTTTCTGGTTTGGAATTTAATCTGGTTATCTGTCCTGGCAGTCATTCTTAACTCTAAGTAGACACACATGAAAGCAAGGAAAAACATAAATGCAATAAAATCGAATGAGTAATTGGCTTGATCTAGGGGAATTTCTGACTAAATTGGTAATGACAGCTAACACTTCTGACAGGCACTGTTCTGAGTGTATTAGCCTTGATATGAGGTTTAATCTTTATATTAGCCCTATGAAATTATTATTATTTTCTTCATTTTACAAGTGAACAGTTTGAGCCAAGTTGAATCTCATACTGATACTAGGGTCCATTTTCAGCTGCATGCTCTACTACTACTACTCTTCCTCAGAATGTTAATAAGATTAAATTGGAAAACTGAGCCTGCAGTATGTCCTGGATTGTAGTCCTTTTCCCTTGAAGATTATTCTAGAGGCATGTAGCAAAGCGAAAAAAAAAAAAAAAAAAAAAAAAAAAACCCTCATTCTTCCCCTCACTATGGTTTGTTGACTGGTATCTGATGCTTTGACCAGGAAAAATGCATTTTTCAAGTTGTAATTACAAGTATATGATCCACGGAAGACTCTTCCTATCTGAAGTTAAAGCACTTTGGGTGTGGTGAGCTGTGTGTATCAGTATACAGAACCATCATGCATGCTGAACTTCTATCACTCTTTTTACTGGGCATTGCAGATGATCAGGACAGCAACAAAAAGAGAATAAATAATGCAAAGGGCATGCAAATAAGAGTGTATTTGCCCCAAATAAACAGCATATATTAAAACAGCCTAAATTTATTATGCTGCCAAATGACAATCTTTAAATAAATTAAATTTAACCAAACTAAAAAACATAAGAATTAAAAATATTAATTGGGTAACATAGGATGTTTCAAAACATGAATACATTATGTAATGATTCAATCAAGTTAAACATATGTCCTCAAATATTTGTTATTCGCTTATGGTGAAATTGTTCAAAATTCTTTCTTGTACCTTTTTCAGGGATATACAGTGCAAAATTTTTGTCTAGAGTCACTCTATAGTGGTATAGCAGAACTTCTTGTTCCTATCTGACTGCAACTTAGTATCTATTTGCCAATTTTTATCCATCCCTCTTGCCTCCCTACTCTTCCAGCCTCTGGTAAACACCATTTACTCTCAACTTTGGAGATCAGCTTTTTCAGATTTCACTTATGAGGGAGATCCTGAAGTGTTTATCTTTCTGTGCCTGTTTTACTTGACTTGACATAATCTCCATTTTTACCATGTTATCACACACAACATAATTTCAACAAATGATACTTATATCTAAAAAAGTTTGCTCAGTTTCCTGTTGGTATGGATGGTTAAATTCAAAATGCTATAGTATTAGAAATAAAGATAAAATTGTTGACATTTTTCCAGAATTCACCAATGTGCATCAAAATAATGCAAACTCTAATCTTCCAATAATAAAAGAACCTGATGAATAAAGCATTATTTATTTAAAAATAAAACTATCAACTGTTAGAGTATCTTCTTTGTAATATTAAATTAGAATAAAGAATATCCCTACATATTTTAAAGGGGAAAGAAGAATTTAATAAGAATTATTTTTTATAAACAATCATCCATGTGAAAAGGCAGCAGAGAAATATTCTCATCTGGAATGGCTTATAAACTGTTAGTATCTAATTACAGAACTAAGAAAAATAGAAATAAATTTAAATATAAAAAATTTTAGCATATATACAACTTTCACCATTATTATATAAATAATAAAGATACGCAGAGACAGTGTTCCCATTTTTCATCTAAAAGTACTGATTAATATTTGAAAAGTACTGATAATGAATGTTAAGTATATACTTTTGTATAACATCCTAATAAAATTAAAATTGTTATATGTATCTCAAAATCAATGAAAAGATAAACACAAACTGAGCATAATTTATTGACATTGTAAGGTATAAAGCAAGCAAGAAAGTAAACATAAAACACCCAAAGCATAAAACAAGGGAACAGAAAAGCAGCTACAACTTTTCTGAGACCAAATTTAAATGATTCAAAGTCATATATTAAGCTAAAGTTATGTATATTGTTAAAAATAAAGCCCAACTATTTATGAGATGTAAAGTTACTTATAATGTTAAAAAATTGAGATTAGGTAATAATTTACAAAGTAATAAAAATAAAGTTATGTTGGTCATATTAATTTCAGACAAAGTTGAATTTAAGAGAAAGCAACTGAATGCATAAAAGTGTTTTATTTTGCTGTGTTTGAAGTAAATTCTTAGTGAAGATGCAATGGTCATGAATTTTTAAACTTATAATAAAGGAAATCACAATATGGAGTAGGGAGATGTTAATTTTGTAATTTGAAAAATGTTACTTAAAAATCTAGGAAAATAAATGAAACGCATTTCCTTAATATATCATAGGGAACTATTAAACAATTTTATTGAGACCATTAAGTTAATCTTTTTGGAAAGATTAAGTAGCCCCAAAACAACAACAAAAAAACACAACACATTGTTCCTTATCTCTTTGCCTATTCAGTATGCTTTCTTGCCCCAATCGTCCTTTTTCTTACAGAACCTTGATATTTATGTATTTACTTTGCTGTTGATAAATCCCACTAAAGTATTACATTTCTCAGTCTGTGGTAGATGGTTGAACACAAAAGTAGGTTGGGATCATTGATATGTACATGAAGTGTTGTAGGTCTTCTAACAAGAGCAATATTCTAAGGAGAGTCCTCAAGATAGCTAGCTGGCTCAGTTAGATGAATCCCTTTTGCCTTTTCTTCCTTCTTCCAACTGCCTAGATCACATAAGCATTGCCGAAAATTTGTTAGCTATCAGAGCAGGAGGAAATCTTGAGAAAGTCATGCACTCAAAAGAACACAAAGTGAGAGAAGAAATTTGGGTTGCTGATGATACTGCATTGGCAGTTTGAACCTGCATTATCTACCTTCAGACTTGTTTTATATAAAACAACAAAAAAATCCTTATCCTCTTTAATTCACTATTATTTGGGGTCTATCAATTGTAGTCATATAATTTCTAACCAAGGCAGATATAAAGGGTTTCAGTCATAAAATTAATTAGACTATCAAAAAGAGACTAAATTATACTCAAGTATATATAGAAATTTAAAAACAAATCTACACTTGGGCACCAGAAAAGCTTTGTACTTATTTAATAAAGCATAAAATGAGCAAAGTGCTATCTGAATATCTAGAAACTCATAATACAGGCTCAAAAGTTAAAACTATTTAGTGAAAGAAATGGCAAAAGTAGAAAACACCACATGAAATAATTGTCAGGCAGAAAAGAAATTATATCTGCATTAATGACCATCAGCTTCTAGGCTCAAGACCTCTACCTATCTTGATCCCTTCAAGGGTTAGAGGTTCAAGACACTCTACCCTCATAATCTCCTGGGGATGGGTTAAGATCACCTTTAATTGTATGCACTGGGTCACATTCTCAGGGATGATTCATAGCCTCTGACATAGTAATTCCGCTTTTAGACATATAATAATCTAAAATGCTGACTAGGTTTACACAATATATAAAAAATACTTATTTGAAATTTAACAAAGAAAATAACCCAAATGTCTAAAAATAGAATAATCACTAAATTATGTTGACTAATTATCCAATAATTATAAAATTGTGCTTTAGTTTGTTCAGGCTGCTATAACAATGTTGTAGACTGGAGAATTTCTAAAAAAAAAAATAGAAATTCATTACCATTCTAGAGGTTCAGGAGTTTATTTCTCCGTGCTCTAGAAGCAAGGAGTCTAAATTCAAGATGCTGACAGATCATTAAGAGATTATTTCTGCTCCACAGATGACACCTTTTTTTCTGCTTCATAGATGCTACCTTCTTGCTGAATCCTTACATGGTGGGGAGGGCAAGGGGTTTCCCAGGCCTCTCTTATCTGCGAACTAATGCCATTCATGAAGAGCCCATACTTGTGAGTTAATCCTTCTCCAAAGGCACTGCCTCCTAATGCCAAGCCTTGAAGGGTAGTATTTGGCATGTAAATTTAGGGGATTGATGATGTGACCTGTTATTCCAGTTTGAGGCTAGTCTTGAAATGCAAAAATCCAACTCTGGGCTGGGAAATTCAGAGAAGGAAGGAATATACCACATTCTGACCTGAAACAAGCTCAAACTCTTTCATTTAATTTCTCACAAAAGTATCTGTGTTTTCTTATGACCCTAAGATCCAAGAAGTCCCTGAAACATTTAGAAAAATACTCTTAGGAAAACAAGTTGAGGTAAAGGAATTTTCTGACAAAGAGTGTAGGGATTAAGAATGGACATCAGTAAGAATATTGATCATAGGGAATACAGCACCTGAGAAAGAATAGGAACTGCCTGAAACAGCCAGTGGGCTGGAGCCAAAAAAAGGGGGGGCGGGATGTGTGCAGAAGATGGAACATGTTAAAAATCACCCCAAAACCAAAGGAAACCAAATTGTTTTAAGAAAAGTTGATAATGATCACATCTATACTTTTAAAAGAAACTGTACCTATTGTAAGGAGCATGAAGTGTAGAAGAATGAGGGTGAGAAAAGGCAAAACTGGCTGCAGAGAAATCAGTTAAGCAACTGCTATTGTGGGATCATAGTGACGCGCACTGCAATAGTTTTGCACACATACACATTGCAAAACGCACATATGCACATAAATATTAATTCTCAAAAGCATTTGATCTCAAAGGCTCACTCAGCAGTTAAATGTATATCAAACAACATTTTTCAAAATGAGAAGTGAAACTATTTCTTGCAATATCTAACAATACAGGCAAGAAATACATTAGACACTATCATTTGAAAGTTTGTTTCAAGATGTTCATAGATTAGACCCAAGATGGAATTCTTGGTTTCAGTCAAGAGACCGTGATTAATTCTATTTCTGTCCTAGGTGTTTGCTGAAATGTCAGCAAGGTGTCGCCTGTTTCACTAATTGAAGTGGCAGGATATTTCCTGCAAAGAATTTGAACCGCTGTAGCTTACTGCATGAAAAATCCTTAGTGATGTGGAAAAAGTCTGTCACTGTGTCAAGACCTTCAGTGTCAGTGCAGAAACATGCATATCATGAATTTATAGGCGGAAGAATTGGCCACTTGAGCTGCTTTGGTACCTTGTTGGTTGAGATGATCTGACCTGCTGTAGGAGTCACAGGATAAAGGATGAATGCTCGGTCATTTTGTAAATTAACAGACTTTATCTTTTGAAATGAGTATAGTTTACACAAAGAGAAACACCAAAGATGAAAACTGCTATGACTTTACTTAGGATTAAGTTTGGAAAAAAAAAAAACACTTGGAAAAATTCACAAAAGTTTCAACATGCTCTGTTGCAAGAGAATACATTGGAACCATTATAGTTCAGTATAAATTATTAATCTGTAAATGGAATACAATAATAAATTAAGTAGAAATAACATTAGGATTATACAATCACTGAAAATGCTGACATGTTTTTTTCAGAATTCTATGCCTCTGTCATGTCTTCCTACTAGCAAGCTTGATACAGTTTACAATTGCTTGCTCCACTCCTGAGTCTTATATTTTTCCCACTCCATCTCATAGGCATTCTGATTTTGTCTACTTTTTCTTTCCTAGCCTTTTCTAGGTCATAGGTTTAACCTCCATTTTCATGACCTATAAACTAGCTTTGACCTTAATTTACACTTGAAGGGCCTTGATTTTTTTGCATCAAATATTTCAGCAGTAAATATTCTTGTTCAGAATTTGTACCTTAGAATCTGGTTCCTGGAATTTGTCATGTTCCCATATCCTAAATTCAGTCCCTCTAGCATCAGTATTTTTGACATCAGTTCTACAGTCCAATGTCTTTAAGGTGGATATCATCTCCTATTATAGACTTTTCAGCTACTGAGGTCCTGAATTCTACCAACTGAACCTATTCCATGTTGTTTGCCTACCTTTTCAAAACTCCACAAATGAATGTTCCCAGATGTTAGAACTACCATTTCCTGCTACTTCCTAGTGAGCTTTTCTATTTGCTTTGATGGAAAAAAAAAATACCCATGGTAGGACAAACCATAGAAAAATCAGCCTATGATCATAGGTGACCAAGAAGGCCACATATTCCAGGTGGTGTAGTTGCAACATGGTGGGGGCCACAACCTACCTGGTTCTCAAGTGCCTGGAGCCAGTTTTCTTGTCACATATTATAGGGTTTGTTTGACTTGTTTGGTTTGTGTGAGAAGTTGTTGAGGTTTGGGGGTTTGTTGCTGTAGCATAAATTTAAAAATTAATATAGAAAAAAAACTTTGTTTCTACTTTGTTTATAGATTTTAGGGTTGTTAAAGGGCAATATTAAAAGATGAGTAGAAATCCAGTAAGCAAACTAAAACAGAGGCATGTTCCAGGAAGAATAAAAAAACTAAGGCAATTATAGAAAAAAAAATATTTAGAGACCAGTAATTATTTCAGAATTATTCTATATCTTCCAATTAGACTCTTTCTCTGAAATACCATTTTCCATGGTTATTTTTATTAGAATTAATTTTTTATGTAGCTATTTCTTACCTAATATGAGTTTCATATGAGAAAGTATATATATTTTCATCATTTTATTCTCTAGATTATTTATCTAATAGTTTGAGTTGTCTAGACTTAAAGGATGCCTCTGTTTTATTTTCCTTGAATATGAGTTTATAAATTAAAAACTTACTCAGAATTGCACTCTTTAGTGGAAACAAAACAAAAAAACAAAATCTGCTCTACCCTGAGAAAGGCACACAACCCTGCCACATGCCTGTGTAAACAGTGATTTTAACCTGTATTTTTCTGACACATTTGGACTTGTAAGTAATTATAAGCATTTGTTAAAAATATATTTGTATGAAGTTCTAATAAATGCCTACTACATTAACAACTCTCTGATATGCATAAATACACACATTAGTGATATGTCAAAAGTTAGGTTTGAGCACTTTTAAGGATTATAACAATTCGCCCAGCAGTATGCATAAACACATGTTAGAAAAACATCACAGGGACCAATTGTTAAAAACTACTTTTAAGCAGGTCTTACTGTGAAATGCAGGTAACAAAATTATCTAATCAGCAAAAGTATTCACCTGTAAAATGTAGAATGAACCACAAGTAATATTGTTTGGAACAAGGGATATATTCAAAGAGTTCACAGATGTCATGAAGGGTTTCATTCTTCATTTTAACAAAACTCATCATCTGAACTAATATCAAAATTTAGAATCTATCTCTACATAATTGTGTCCAGAGTTTATGTTTATTGATTCCCTTAAATGGTTTTGAAGGAGTTCTATTTATATTATATTCAAAATGGTCTCTGTTGCTTCTGAAGTTCTGGTATTATAGAATGTTGAAATGTGTAGGCCAATTCTCCCATTGCTAATGGTGCCCAAGAAATTCACAGTGATTCTGTTTCTGTCCTATGTGAGTTGGTGAGACAGAAACTAAAATTTATTGGGTCTTCAATCTATTTAAATAGATTTTTAGAATTCAAGATGTGCTTAAAGAAGATTTTCATTGGCTAAGTCTGTAGGCTCTAAACTAGCTGTCAAATTCAAGGGCATCTATAGGGAAGCCACATTGCTATTCCTGTGTAGGCAAACATCAGCAAATATGTGTAATATTTCAGCTGGTCAGATATCTAGCCACGTGTCCCTCACACTTCTTTTTTTCTTTTGTGCCACTTAGGTATTTTTAAAATTAAGTTTGTTTGGTATTGCTTTTTATAATTCAGATATTTCTGTTATTAAAAATTTGGAGTAAACTAATATTCTTTCTGGAAAAGAGACACCAACATTCAATGATAGGAAAATTTTGGTAAAGAATATCAGAATTGGAGTTTAGAGAGTACTGAAGATATTTGAGATCAGCAATGGAGTAGTTGAAACCCAGACACCTATTATAGGAGAAAGACAATATAGTACAGCCTTAGCAGAGGAAAACAAGAAAAAACTGAGACAAGTAATAGTTAGTCTCTGCCCTGTTTTATTGAGCTCCCAGATAACAGCAAATAATGTTCACACCATAAGAACTTGAAGAAAATGGAGCTGCTAACAATATAAACCCTAGTCTCCCCTCTAATTTAGATACTGCCAATATTTCATACCTTCTGCATTACCTTCTGCCTCCTCAAGAACAGAAGCCTGATACTGGGATGCCCACCATCAGGAATTTCTGACAGTTTCTCATCAACTACAGAAAAACTTAAAACTCAACTTGATAGACTAGGCACTTCACATTCCGACACTATACTTTCTCTTAAGATTTACCTCCAACATTTCCCTCTGTCTAGCTCCAAACATATTTCTAGGCAGTTACAGTATTTGTTAAATCTGCCTTCTGTGCATGCACTTTCTCTCACCAGTATGTCTTCTGCTTTTCCAGGTGAGCGCCTGCTTATTTTTCAAGACAAAACAATTTGTTTTTCTTTCTACCCTTCTCAGATGATCAGTGTTGGAATTTTCAGCTTTGTGTTTAGAGGTCTCTAGGACCCATCAGATTCTCTGTTCCTTGAGGAAAGTGACTCTCTTCTAGAAGTCAATATGTCTGTTGAATAACTTCATAAATTGCATACAAATTGTTACCACATCACTCCAGAGGAATAAGCATATTCCACATTGGAGAAGACTTTTCCTCTTTGTAATAGATATGCCAGACTTAATGGAAATATTCATTCCTTTATTTCTTCTTTAGGTGTCTGGGTTAAAATTCTTCATGTGTGTATGCTTAAAAATTAAATGCTGATAAATATGAGTAGAAATGGACAATACCTGAAAGTGTGAAATGAAAATATAGTGATGTATCTTCTTATCTGTAATTTCTGATAAAGATCAAATTTGTTTGGAAAAATATTTTCAGTTCTATTTCTAAATGTTTTTTATCTTAGTATGCAAACTTCCCTGTGAGTTTTAAATAATAATACTTGGAATTATAACAATGATTAGACTTTGTTAGAACTTTGAAGACCAAGCTATAAAAGTAGTTGATGACATTACAGGACTTTTGTAAAATAAGTAATTTAGAGTTTGTGTGCGGGAGCCCTTAGTAATTGAATAACTGGCTACCATCTAAAGAGGCACTATTATCATTAATATTTTCATTATTTTTAGTGTAATCATATGCCCTATGATTCTTTGGAACAGGCTGATTTTATGCTGTAGGAAAGATGATTAGGTTCATTATTTCATTTCAACATACTTAAGGTTTTACAGAAAACCTGCCCTGTATGACTAAAATAGGCAATTTTTTCACAACCTCAAAGCTCCAATTTCATGATAAATAATTATATGAATAGTGTTATCATCAAAGCAAGACTGGTTTTGTTAATGTTGAATGTACAAAACTTGGCTTGAATATGGACAATAATCACTTTGCTCTTCCCCATATAATGAAACTTTGGTGGTCACTTAGTAATAACAGATTTCATTCTTCAAAGATGCTGTAAACACAAAGCATGAAATATAAACAGAAGACAAAAAAAATATAAGCCAAAAGTTGCAAATGGATTTAAAAGTGTTTTTGGCAAACAATTATGTATTATATATTATATAAATTATATATTGAAGTATTCATATGTATACTTTCTCCCTAAAATAATAATTATGGCAAACTTTTATTGAATTCTCAATATAGATCAGTCCTATACCAAGCATTTTATGTATGATGACTCATTTAAATCTCACCAGGCAAATTGTGGAAGGAAAGTCAGGTTATATTGTGTGCACACAAAACAAGTGCAACTGTGTAATTGTGTGAATCCTACACAAAGGCTGAGTCTTGGGGGTGGGAAACTGAAGGAGGAATTTGATTAGAAGATTCTATTAGTAAAGAAATTCATTGTTTAATTCAAGAAACACGTTTGGATTTCTAGTACTGAACTTTGAATTCTTGAGATGTGGGATATAACACACAAGAAATTGTTGGATTGGTGGTGTACCACTGAAGAAGTTTTTTCAACTCTATGGAAAACCAGAGAATGATATATTATGACCTCCTAGAGATGTGGTCACTACGGAATCTTTATCCTTTGCTATATTGATGTCTATCCTACACAATCCAGTTTTCTTTCTTCAAGGAGTTTCCTTATCCTATAAGTTATTCATGGTTTTTCATCAAACAAAAGTTCTTCATATTTAAAAAATTAGGTCTTTATTTCATGTTGTTTTTTATTCCATATTACTAGCCTCCCCCCAATGAAGTTTCTGTTTGTTTCTTAGCCATTTAGGCTCTCATGTTAGCTGTCCAGCTTCATGTAGGAGTCTATACTTCTCGACCCCTAATCTCTGCTTCCTTTCAACTATGATTTCAACTTTTTCAGTTCTGAAATTTCCCCCATTCCTGGGACTTCTTTTCCTTGCATGAATCCCTGGAAGTATTCTTTCCACTCTTATTTTTTTATTTTTATTTTTTGAGGGGATGTGTGTGGGGAGAGTAGATTCTAGACAATTGTTCTAAACAAAAAACACAACCAATTTTAATTGCTTTTCCAACTTCCTAAAGAAAGAAAATCCAAACACTATGTATGACACAAAAATTTCATTCTGTTCCTATATACTTTTCTAAGTATTTTTACTTAGAAAACATTAAAGAAATATTTTTAAACATACTCTTCCATATATGCTGCAGTCAATTCTAGTTATTTGTGGTAGTTATGATCCATAAAATGGCTATGAACAAAGAATCACTGGTGCCTAAGAGATACACCAGTTAGTTCACTCTGAGCTTGTTCCAATATATTATTAACCAATCAACACATTAGATTATTTCAGTAATGCTTTTATTTAAAGACACCCTCCATATTTACTTCTGACCCTTTAACATTAAATTCATGAACATCAATGCTTATAACATGTACTTTAAGTTATCTAATGATGTGATTTCTCTATAAGTTATATCACAGCTTCTTTTACCTAGAAACATAAGCCAGTACTTCAAGCTGTGCTTGGGAGTCATTTTAAATGGCAAAACAACCAATAAAAATCATGTAAATGAGAAAAACAAGGCATTAGAAATGCATCACCAAGAAAAGGATACTTACTTAGAGTATGAGAGCTTAAAAAGAAAGAGTTTACCTTTTTTTTTTTTTTTTTTAACCTCAAGCTGGGAATGTGCACATCAGGCAACTTGAATTTTTCTCTACTATGTGTCTGTTTATGAATGAGTGTGAAAGCCTTGAGGGTTACAGATTTTAGGGAGTAAGTGAATTGCAGGTGCAGAATCCACCAGTAGAAGGGGATCGTCTACTTGCTTCTAAATGAAATAGAAGCAAAAAGTTGCAAGAGGATTTAAAAATAATGTTTTGACCACAGTCATGTGGTTCTTATATAGTGAAGAATTCACATGTATCTTCTCTCTTCTGAAATAATGATTATAACTTTTTATTGAATTCTCATCAGCGCTAGGCGCAGTAGCATATGCCTATAATCCCAGCTGCTTGGAAGGCTGAGGCAGGAGGATTGTTGAGTTCAAAACCAGCCTCGGCAAGGGCGAAGTGCTAAGGAGACCCTTTCTCTAAATGAAATACAAAATAGGGCTGGAGATGTGGCTCAGTGGCTGAGTGCTCCTGAGTTCAATCCCTGGTACCTGCCCCCCCCACCCCCCCACCCAGCTAAAAAATTTCTCATTATAGATCAGTCCTGTACAGAATATTTTAAGTATGACAACTCATTTAAATTATGTAAATTGTGGTGGGGGAAGTCAGGTTATATTGTACTAGGTAGTATTTGCAGAGGGAAGAATGCATAGCCAGGTAGCACTATGAAGGTGAACTGAAGTGTAATGTGTGATTTCAGGAGATTAAACAGAAAACAAGTGTCAGGACAGAGTGAGGTGCAACCCCAAACACAGTGTATTAGGAGCTGACAGTCACAAATAACCTGTTAAAGTCAAATGTATTCTAAACTCAAGAATTATGGCTAGAATTCCAAATCAAATGTAGCAAACATGCTACCTTCTTGGGAAAAGTATCACATGCTGTAAACTTTAAAGTATTGGCTCCAAAGACTCTGCATAATATTTCTAGCTAAGTTTTCAAGAAAATAAAAGGTAATCATTCAGATTTTTTTTTCCCTCTTTTTACCCTTATAAGTAAATTCTTCCTTTATTTTCTGAGGAATTCTATGTGGCATGACATCTTTCCGGACTGTGTGGAAATGAGAGACATTCATATCTGAGGAACAAGATGAATGTAAAACTTTTGATTATGTCTTGGCTAGAATTTGCATGAGAAATTAAAGTGTAGGCCTGGCCTTATACCCTTAACCTAGAATTCTATGAAAATTAAATAATTAAAAGGATTACCCATGCTTTTAAAGGATAACCTTTAGAGTCAACTCAAAGTACAGCATTTTATATGTCAATGAGATATATATGTAGTTAAGTAGCCAAGAACATTTCACCTAGAAACTCGCTTGTTTTCTTTTTTAACATTATAACATAGGCTAACTCTCTTTGACCTCTGATGGATAAATCTCATATCTTAAACTCCCACTCAGCCTGTACTCTTATTATGAGCTCCCTGTTTCAACTTCACACCATTGCTGCTTTCCTTAAAGAGTCATTATACTCTTGACATTATTTTATCAGCTGGGCTATTGTAAACCATCTAATTCCATTAACAAATCTATGAAAAAAGGGTGAGGAGGGCAGTTATTTTAATTAACAAGTTGCTTTTCTACCACAAAAAATAATAATAACCGTAAAATGATGGAACTACCTTGAAAGCAAATTTAAATTAACAGCTCTAAGTAGGTTAGCTATAAAATGCTTAGATATAAAGAGAAAAAATGAAATAGTAAAGAAGACTAAGACATGGGAATCTTCAAAGGAACGTTCTCTAGATACTTACCACTTTGTAGTAAAGTTCTTTCAGTATATTAAATATTAGATCCAGCACAGCAAATAGAGAGGGGAAAAACAAAGATTTTTAGCGAAATAATGCATGTATGATCTTTTCCTGTCCCTTATTAGTGACTTGGGTATTTCTAATCTTGTTCCTACCTGCATTTTGTGTATTATTTCCTTTATCATTCAATGCAATAACTTTAGAAAAAGAAGCCTTACCACTTGTGTCTAATAATATTAGTGCCTCTGTATTCCTAATATCCTATTTGTCTTCATTCAATTGGTTTATGCTCTGATTTCAGAATTTTTGTTCATTGTACATTTTTCCACTCCAAGCAAATATTATTGTTTTTCTATCTGCTTAAATAAAATCAACAGGTCTCAGAAAACATCAGAAATATAATAGCTGATTCATTTATGCATACTCTGGTAAATATTTGAGGAACTGTATTAGAGTCTGGTCAGTAACCAATAAGAAAATAAAACAGGCTGGTTCCCCACTCTCTTGGCACTTACTGTCTAGTAGAAGAGACAAATGTAATAAGACAACCACACAAATAAAAGTATAATTACAAACTGTGGTGCAAGTACAGTGGAAATTCAATTGTTTGAGTACAAAAATTGCAGTGAAAACCCTGGGGTCAGGAATGGTTTTCCTGAAGAAGTTAAACTTGAGCTGAAATCTAACCACAGGAAAGGGATGTGGTAGGTATCACATCATAAAAGAAGCCCCTGCAAAGACCCTACAAAAGGGAAGGATGAGAATGTTTAAAGAGCAAGAGATGAGCAGCGAGGTAGAGGGAAATGTGATGGCAAATGAGAATAACAGGGTCAAAGTCACCAGCATTAGACATCTGTGGACAGTCTTTTGGGTCTACTATACTATCCTGACACAATTCCAAGCCATAGAGTTTTAAACTAGGAGTAGATGAGGGGAGTGAGTGGCAGGACCATATATGCCCTTGGAAAATTCTGTTCTCGCCAAAATCAATCTTTCTAAATTGGTCAACACAAGAATTACAAATTTTAGAACATAAAGATAGATTTTGCTCTATTTTCTATGTAATAATGAACAGACTTTAATATATTATTTAATACTCATTTGGTCCTTAAGCTAAATATTACTTGCTGTGTCGATTTTGAAATATGCTCTTCAACCTGTCACATTTCATGTTTATAACTAAATTATTAATATTCCCTGTATATAGGATAAAGATGAAGTTTTAATTATGTCTTAAATATTACATAACCATGACCTTGAGAGAGCAGCATCTTATGATAATCTGATGTATCTGATCTAAATAAGATACTTTCTTATTTTCAAATCACTTCTGTATTACATGTCATAGAACAATTTCCAAGAGGTTTGTGAGTGATAGAGCTTTGGGCATCACTGTCTTACTGCATCTGGTTGTTTCACTTTATTTCTACTGGAGGAAAGAAGCATGCAATTTGCTTTGATTTCTTGTTTCTTTGATGAACTGACCTCCTGTATTGCCTTGGTTATTCCTTCTATGATGCACCCTTGAGCAGTTGTCCAAGCATGTTACTGCTGCTTCTGAACATTCCTACTCAGAAGCGTTTACACTATCTTGGGTCTCTGCCCTAAAACAACTGCACCTTATTTTCAAATGATTTGTCTTTTGAGCAGCAGCCAGATTAGAGCTACAACCCTATGGGCCAGAACATATAGCACATACAATATTTTGAAATATATTATAATTAAGACATTATTATTCTTTTTAGTAATGTAAGAAATGTGACACTTTCTCAATAAATCTATATTTCTTCTTGATAACAATTTGATTTTGTTACTCCTGATGTAGATGATACCAGTATACATCTGGCTATCTCTGAAATAGTATTTTTTTTTCCATGAAAACCAAACAGTCATCAACAGGAATTTATTTGGGTATCCTAATCTTTCTATGGTAATCTTTATCTATGTATTTGAATGAGAAACCCAATACTGTATTTTATTATTTATTCCATTAACTATTCACTAATAGTAAACTAATGAGCAATTAGCATCATACCAGGTGCTGGGGCTACAAAAAAGAAAAAGACACAGTTCCTACCTTCAGAGAATTCTCTGTCCAGCAGGGAGAAAAACATTTAAAATAGGCAGTCAAGCATGATCCCTTATAGAATTATTTTCAAAATATCACTGGGGTTCCAAACTGAAAACTATCTGGGAGGCTATAAATTATAAGATCAATTTGCTGATTGGACAGGGCATTATTGTTACAATTTCCAGAAATAATCTAAAGACACTCTGATCAAAGTTCTATAAAACGGATAGTAGTTCATATTTTCTTGAGGATCACAGCAGTTAACTTTAATTTCTATTATACCACTGTCTATTATGCTCTTTCATGTAAGAATGAATCCTGGTTCCCTGAAAATATTCATGGCATGCACTTACTGTTCATCAATGAATCATCCCTGGAGCCCAGTGCTTGGTACCTCATCATCGGGGCATATTATATTCAATAGCAACACAAGATGACAAATGTGTTTTATTTTTTTTAAACCGTGTCACATCGCTTAAAGCCTGGTTAAACATCCTTATCAAAATACATACTGATAAGACAGCTGTGCTCTACTTTTGTTTTACCAAACCTAGCAAGTATTTTATTTGCAATAAAGAAACTGAAGGGCCATCAAAGTTGTGTAGAGCCATCTGCTTCTGAAATTAGTTTCATACAGGGATTTAATCCTCAGTAATTCTCAACTACTTATGATTCTGGAAATGGATTGTATTTTGTAAGTCTACAGTTAACTACAGACATCTAATTCTATGCTGTCACCTTATATCAAGTGTGTTAGCACCATTTTCCAAATAGCAAAGACATGGTAATAACCAAGGACTTATACTTGATAATGAATCATATCACAGGGCTCTGTCTGTCTAAACAAGTAGTAGGAGCTCTATATGCCTGCTAAGAAGCATATGGAGAAACATGACATATGATCCAGTTTATAAAAACACAACTTAAAAATTTAATGTAGTTAAAGGCAGGTGGGAATTCTATAAATAATGAGTCGGACTAGATTTCATCAACATTGAAATTGGGATTGAGCACTCTGTTGCTATTCCTTAATTTTCCTCAGTTTCTTGGGATGAAGGGTAACCCATTCACCACATTTTACATATCCTTAAATTTCTACAGGCATCTTTGACCCATTTTTCGCAAAACATAAGTAATTTGTATGCAAGCTTGAATATATGCGACTTAAATCTGTTTTAGGATATTTAAATTAACAAATTTATTTTTAACAGGACACATTTCTGTTAAGTCACTCCCTCCACCAAAATTGTCAATTTTTATTTGAATTTATAGTTTACCTTCTTGTATAGTGGATAGTCTGACAGATAATTTTTGAATTGCTAACTTCCATCCTGTTTCTAAGACTGTAAATGCTGCTGCTTTTCCTCACTGATTAGACTTTGACTCAAGTAAGTATACTGTGACCCAAACAATGAGCAAAGTTGCTGGTTCACTAACAGAATTGCACTTTGTGAGACTGTGTCTAAACAGAGCACTATGAGATAAGAAACTTTATTCCCTTGAGTTTGGTAATAAAAAAAATAGTGTATATAAGTAACAATGAGAAATATCTTGTATTCTTGAAGTGAAAAATATTGCTTTGTATAAGCAGAAAAAAAGGAATGTGCTATTGGTTAAAAATGCAAGATTTATAATATTTGTAGCATCCTTGATCTTTTTTGAAAGTCCATAATAAATTTCTTTCACTAAATGAATTGTATATAAAGTGGTTCTTTTCATTTAGAAACAAGTACACTTATGTATCCTAGATTTATCTATTTTATTAAAACACTTTGCATTCTACATATATTTATATGATCCACAAAGAAATCAACACTATGTAAATGAGCATCCTTTGAAAACTAATGAAATAGCCTTTGAAATGCTAGTAACATGCATATCCAATATAAATTACTAACATCATTATAATGCTTTTGACTTCATAGCAAGTCCTACTGGCCATATAATAGTATTTAAATAGCAATTGATTTTTTCTTTCAATTCATTGGAACAATATCAATTAATAGATGTGCATCAGTCAATGGAGATATAACTATGACTAAATCAAACATTACCTCTCCTTTCAGGTAGATTTGATTACACTTTAGAGCATAAAATGAATAATCAAAAACAAACAACAAATATCTGTTTAATTTACATAAGTACCATAAAATAAAAAAGTCACTATCCAAAGAAAATAGTTCATAGGTGAATGTAAGAGTCATAGAGTTGATAATTATGAACTTGAATCTGTGCTCTGATGTTTAGAGGTTTGGACATTTTCAGTGCTGACAGAAATAAAATATGCATTCAGATGGAACATTAAAATGATTTTTACATAGAGAAAATTATCCTTATACAGAAACACAGTACCATACTTTGTGAAACTAATCACCTTTTCTGATTAGTGATGAGGAAATTATTTCATCTCATGAACAAGTCAATGTTCACTTTACAGTATCTTCATCTCACTTAAAATGCTTTGATGTAATTTTGACACACAATAAAGTTAATTATATTTATTCTAATACTTCTAAATAATTCCTTTAAAGAACTGGAGATATAAAATTAACTATTTTTATATTTTTATGGGACTAAGAGAAGATTGAGAATCATTGGCACAAAATATTAAGGTGTAACTGTTATGTAAAATATATAATTTTTTTCACATTGAGAAAAGCATGTCATTGTATTCTGGTGTTCTGATTTAGGAAAAAAATCTATTGAGCACAAAAATAATAAATGAAATTTCGCTTTACACATACACACAAACTCTTATTTACAAGATAAATATGTACTGAAAATAAAATGTATCGATTCTTACTAAGTAGATACTACTATTGGTCTAATAACTTTATTTTGCCTTTATCACTACCCTTCCATAAATGTAAATATTAACTACAGTCATTTAGGGTCTTTATATGTTATGTTCTCAGTTCAGGTATTTCTTCTGTTACAATACTTCTTAGTCTGGGATATATATAGCTCAGGGGTAGAGTACTTGTACTTAGTCTGCATGAACCTTTGGGTTTGATACATAGCATTGGAGAAAAAGTTTCTGATGTTAATTGTAACTTGGAGATTAAACGTGGCAATAAACCCATAGTGCTCTTTTTAAAAAAATGCAATCATTTTATTTAAAATTGATTTACAGTGTGAAAATGTATTCTTCATTCCTAGTTACTATAGTGACCTTGTTACTGATGTATAAAAACACAAGGGATAATGTACAAATTTGATGAAAGGAACTAAAGAAGACACAAAGAAATAGAATGATATTATATATACATGGATTGGATACTTAATGTTGTTAAAATATTCAAACTATTCAAAGCAATCTGTAGATTCAATGCAATGACTATCAAAATCCCAGTGGCAGTTTTTATGGGAACAACAAAAATTTAAAAATTCATATGAAACCACAAAAGATCAAAAATAGATCAACTGTGAGAAAGAGACAAAAAGCTAGAGGCTCATCCTTCCTGATTCTAAAATATATTACAAAGCAATAGTAATGAAGACAGTACGAAGTAGTGTGAACAGAGCAATAACAAAGAGATTGAAGTAATAATTAAAAACCTCCCAAGAAAACAGCTTTTCCAGGACCAGATATCTTTACAGCTGAATTCAGCAAAACTTTCAAATAACTAAAACCCCCACTTCTTAAATTCTTCCAAGAAAAGTGGGAGCTGGAGATAATATAACCTAACACATTTTACAAGGCCAACATCACTTTGATACCTAAGCCAGATGGCACAAGAAAACTAGGACCCAATATCTCTTATGAACATTGTTGCAAAAACCCCAATACAATGTTAGCAAATCAAATTGAACAGCACACCAAAAGTGTTATACAACATGGTCAAGTTTGGTATGCAATGCTAATTAAACAAATGCAAATTAATGTGATGGGTCACATTAACAGACTGAAAGACAAAAACTACATGATTATTCTTAATAAATGCAAAGGAAGTATTTGGCATGTTTTAATATTCTTTCTTTATATACTTTTAAAAACTTACAAAAGAAATATTCTTCAATTGAATAGAGACCATTTATGAAACACCTATAGCTGACATCATAATCAGTATAGGCAAACTGAAAGCTTTTTCTCTAAGATCTGATACAAAGCCAGGATTCCCATTCTTATTACTTCTATTTAACATGTACTAGAAATACTACCAAGAACAATTAGATAATATAAACTACAATAACAAAGTATTTGAATCAGAAAGGAAGATGTAAAATTATTTCTGTTTGTGGATTACATAATCCTTGTAATGGATGGTATATGAGGTACATGCCAAAAATTCATGTGTGAGACAATAATGTTCAGAGGTGAAGTGATATAACTTAATAAGTGGATTAATCCACTTGAATGAATTAACTAAGTGGTAACTGTAAGCTAGAGTGTGATGGGAAGAAGTAAATCACTGGAGTCTTGCCTTTGGGTTTTTATTTTGTCCCTGGTGAACCATGTTCTCTTTGTTTTCTGATTGTCATGAACTGAGTGGCTTTCCTTTGCTACAATGCTCTACTTTACATGGGCTCAGAGCTATGAAGTCAGTCAACCATGGATTGAACCTCTGAAACCATGAATAGAATTAACTTTTCCTCCTCTAAATTGTTCTTGTCAGGACTTAGTTTACAGTGACACAAAGCTGACTAAAACAGTCCTCTACGAAGAAAACTCCAGATTCCACCAAAAAGAATGTTAGAATAAATTAATTCAGTAAAGTTGTAGGGTTTAAGATCAATATACACAAATCCATGACATTTCAATACACAAATAAATGACCTAGACAAAAAAGAAATCAAGAAAATCCTATTTATAATTGCATATCCTAAGTCATTTTATATTATTTAACCAAATGTATAAGAATCACACTCTGAAAATGATAAAACAAATTGAATAGGACATAAATAAATGGAAAGATATTCAATGCTCATAAATTAAAATAATTAATATAGTTTACATATCCTAAAGAAATATACTGATTCAATGCAATTTATATAAAAATTCAAGTGGCAGTCTTCATAGAAATAGAAAAAAAAAAACAACACACAATCTTAAAGTTTCTATGGAAGCACAAAAGACCTGGAGTATATTGGGATATTTTCAGCCTTAGAAAATGAGGAGATCCTGCCATTTGTCACAACTTGGATGGTCCTAAATACATTTACTTTAAGTGCAATTATTCTAAGTGAAGTTAGCCAAATCCAGAAAGAAAATAATAAACAATTTAACATATATATGGATAAATGAAAGTCAAATATACAAAGAGAATGAAATAGTGATTACCAAGGTTGGGAGGGAGGATGAGGAAATGTAGTTCAAAAAATGAAAAGCAGCAAATATATAGGTATGATGAACAACTTGAAAGACTTAGGTATAAATGAAAACAATATAATAGAATATGGGGAGCTAGGGTTGTAGCTCCATTGTAGAGTACTTGCCTAGCAAATGTGAAGCCCTGGGTTCGATCCTCAGCACCATATAAAAATTAATAAGTAAAATAAAGGTATTGTGTTCAATTATAACTAAAAAATAAATATAAAAAAATACAATATGGGTCTGGGAGTACAGCTCCAAATGAAAAACCTCATAGCTGTTCTTGCTCCATAGTGGGGAAAAATGGGCATCTTTGTAAAATTATGTTAACTTGTTCTACTATAGTAAAGTATCCCTCCCTCCTCCCTCCCTGTTCTCCCTCCCCCCATTTATGTATGTATGTATATATAAAACATGACAATTAATGAAATTTGATAATTACAAAAAGAAATACTCCATGATTCCTTTTATATAAGGAATCTGAAATAGTCAAATTTATGGAACGAAAAAGTGGAATGGTGGTTTTCAGATATTGTGCAAGGGGGAAATGAATAATTACTAATCGAACAGCATAAAGTTTCAGCCATCCTAGTTGAATAAAATCTAGAAATCTAGAGATCAGCTATACGAATTTGTATCGTTAGTCAAAAATACTGTATTTTATACATTTAAAAATTTAAGAGAAACTCATGTTAAGTATTCCTGCCATGATGGAAATTATTTTGGTATCTTAATTCATATTTCTTTTAAATATCACTTAAATACCCATATAAATTTTTAATTTTATTTGTATTTCTGATTTATATTTCCAAAGTAGGAATATGTAAGATAAACTTTAGAATACTGATTCATTCTGAGAGAAGTATTGAAGACAAGGAGTTTTAATTTGCTCTGCCTATAATCAAATGTCAATTCAAGACACAAGAATAGTCTACACTGCTACTTCTGCATATTACAGCCATAGGAAGAAAGTGCCAAATATTCTAATGACTCTCCTTTTCATATCTATTAGGAATTGTCTCGCATTCAAGAGGCTCTAGGTTCTATCCCCAGAACTATAAAACTATCTCTGGAAGATTACTTTAGGAGGATGGTCCCTTCTTACTGCTGTGCTTATGTCAAGACTAAAAACAGGTTGGAAGGAAGAAGATAGCATGTAGTAGCATTGAAAAAGATGTTACTGAAACTAAATTTTCTAGTTCTTAATTAAATGAGACAGGTAAACCATTTCTCAGAGCCCAAATTTGACATCCATACTAGGCAACTTGAGGTAGTATATTAATACTGAGACCCATTATTAAAATTTAGCCCATTGCTGTAAATTTATAAGCCATACTGATAGTAAAATAGATATTTACTTAAGTTAGAAGGATAAAACTGGAGGTTAGAATTAACTTTGATATAATTTAAAAACATGTAACATTAAGCGTTTTCTTAAATGTTAACCTATCTATTGATTTTGACCATCCTTTGGGGAAAATTAAGTATCATTAAAAAAATAATAGTGTCAAGCCCAAGAACTACTTAAGAAGATTGCTTCACTTAGCCTTTTGCTTATTCTTGTATCAATTTCCTCTCCCCCTTCCTTGACCCCATGTGATAAAAAAAAAAAAGACATGGAGAAATAGCAGCACAGCCGTAGCTCTGATTCAAACTAAAATAAATAAATAAATGAATAAATTGCCCCAAAGTACTCCTATCTGGGCATGAACTTCCCCTTGGAGTTTCAGTGCTGTAGGTATCAACTACTAAATAAGTTTTAGTACAGAATAGAGGCAGTTAATTAATATAATTGATTTTTTTCTCAACAAAATTGCATTCTCTTTATGTACAATTGTATCATAGGGAGTGTTAAGTTTAGAAAATTGAAACAAGATGTAATTATCAATTATGTGTACCTTTGGGTCCATGGACATTATTATCTTTTAATGACTTTGTTCCTTTTCATATGCTTATTTGGAAATTATACAGTTACTATTCCTTTTAGAGATGTGCAAATTATGTTCTAACACAATGATATTGTAATTAAGAAAAAATGGTCAGATACTTCTATCATCCTTTGTATATTTTGATAAAGAGCAACTTAAAAAAATCCTATAGGGAACAATGAAACAAAATGGCTAAAATGTGCCTCAAGAATATGTCCTTTTTGATATCCCTTGTTAATATTTTTATGGGCCTTTTAGGTTTAAATGATTTTTAATGCAACAGGTGCTTGCCAGGTCTTTGTATGTGTGTGTGTGTGTGTGTGTGTGTGTGTGTGTGTGTGTGTGTGTATGAACTTTTTTTTGCAGAATATCATACATTTCAGTCTTTATCACAGTGGGATCAATAAAGTAACAGACCGCAATGCATTAGCATCATAAAGGAAATGTAATAAATGACTTTATAACTGTAGTAAAAGTTGCATGAGCACCAGCAGCTGTACCAGAGATGTTGCTACAGCAGCGCTTTATGACCTAATAGCACTCAGTGGGCTGCTAATATTATGTGTGTGTGTGATGCCAGCAGTTTCCAAGGCCTGGATTTCAATTCAATAAATAATTGAAAGCACTTTTAGGCCTTTCCATAAAATGTTTAATAAGAGATCAAACCCTCCCTCCCTGTAGTGGAAAATTAAATAGTTTTTACGGGAGTATTTTATGATGAAATTCTAACTACTAACTGTGGGAAAACTGGTGTTTTTAAACACAGCAGTTGAAAATAAAGAATGCTTCAAAGAGTTTGTATTATCTTGAATTTCATTAACAGCTTTTTAAATTTTTCTTCTTTGCTAAAGTTTCTGGCTTTTAGATCTTGAAGATTGCCTGTAAGAGCAAGAGTTGCTAAAATAAATATGAGCAGTGTGGCACAGTCATGAAGCACTGTGGAAATGAGTCTGGAATGCAAAAGAACCTGAGTATTGTAGTGAGTCAGAATTCCAAAAATGACAGTGTAATGTTCCTGTACTGTGAATGTGCAGTTCTCTATAGGTTCCTCACATGTTAAAGACAAAAAGTGAGTCATTTTCCCATCTCATTCACAGAACAGATGAGGTGTGAAATGCATGCTGAGTAGAAGAAAATTTTATTTAAAGTTCTATTTGAGAGATTGGGTTATATTTAAATCAAAAATTTAAAAATTCCTTTTAAAAGAAATTCTAATGGTCATTCCTGTTACTACATATAAAATTATTATTGTTGTTTACAGAGGAATGAATTTATACCTGTAGCTACTTTGTTAAATGCTACCTTTTATTGGGTGTTCCGATTTTGAAAGGGAATTAATATATACACTATATCAATTGAAGTGAGGTTACTAATCAATTATCACAAACACTGTCAATTACTCCATATGGCATATGCTCTTAGTTAATCAAATACGCATCATTAGTAGGCTGTCATCTTAATGTGATGTGAAAAGACAAAAAATAGGATTTTTTTAATATAACAAAAACATGTCTAAAATTGTCTCTTGAGAAAGATTTAACAAATACATTTATGGTTTAATATTTGAAATGACTTTAATCATAGAATTGAAACGATGCTTTATTGAGTAGACTGCACATGGGTTAGGAAAAACACATATTCAAGCTTGTCATAAATGTTTCTTACTATACAGAGTGCTGTCCCTCTTCCTTTTCATTTCTTTCATATTGTCTAATAGTGTATTACAGTTTAAAAGTCCAGAAAATTTGAAAAGATATTTTATAATACACTCTGTTTTTGAGCATCTCCATTTTGTCTATATTTGCTAATCGCTTTTGTGTCAATTTCAATATCATCACATTTACCATCACATTTAAATTTTCTCTTGCACAGAGTTGAACACCAAATTTTAAGAAAAAAATCTATAATTGCTGTGACCAGTACAGCAGCCAAACTAGCAGGCTCTAGCCAGGGGCAATGGGAGATTGGAAAAAATAAAGTCAACACATGCAGATCTTGAAGATAACTTGGGTTGGATGAAGCACTGCGCTCTGCTGGAGAAGCAGGTCTAAAGAATTACACCATCAATCCTTATTATATATGTCTGTATATCAGATTGAAGAGTATGGAGGCATTATTCTTTGTATTCATGAAAGTTAGCAACAGTATGCAGCTATTTCCTCAGTTACATTCTACAGTTGCAATGTGCAATTTAGGAGCATTGTGCAGCTCTTAACAAAGTCCATTATTTAAGTTACTAATTCTCTGGCAGATTCAGGAGCAGCAGAATTGGTGAAACATTGTTGTTATTTTAGCAAGGAATTTCCTTCATTCCCAGGAGCTGCTGTGCCTGAGATTAAGGTCCAGGCTGATAAGACACTAGCATGGAGGACATCTCCATAGCAACCGGGCATCCTATGCCTTTGTACAGAAACTTTCCCAGTCACCAAGTATGCCACAGCTCTGAAGTCATCAGGGACTCCAATCTCTGAGGTCTCCAGTCACTGTCACTGCTCTCCACATACAATTCTCCCAACAGTGTTTGGATGGGGCAAACTGTATAACTGGGCACAGAGTCTTTATAAACCATCCTGACATAAACTCCTATTGATTTCATCCTTCCCCTATCTAAGAAGCAGTGACTTGAAGGGGCTCAATAAATCAAGGCATATTGTCACCAGCCATGTTAAGATCCAGTGAGAAAATTTGGAATTGGAGTAAGAAGTAAAAACTACCAACCTTCCTTCCATGGAGAAGAATAAAAGAACAGGAAGCAATTCAAATGGACCATTCTCTGCTGTCCAAAGAGGGATTAAATTCTCTTTCAACACTATTTTTCTTTATTTTCTTAAACTACAGCCAGCCCCAATGTGCTGTGTGCTATGTGAGAGAAGATGGACAGACTGTAATTACAGCCTTGTTTCCCCATTTGAGAGGTTGCTCCCTCCATACCAACCATTTCTCCTGTGGATGGATCTCTGACACCACCTGTATGCAATTCTGATTTTGTTACAAGGTTCTGAAATGTGTGAAAGTGGTTCATAATTATCTCTCCAGCTACTCTGCACCTCACACTGAAAATTGACCATGTGTGCTGTTTTGTACCTACTTTCTGTCTAGCTGCGTGTCCAGTGTGCTCATCGCTTTTGCAATGAGATGAAATTAAATATTAAAGCCTCACATGTTAAAGTTGAAACAGCAAAGAAATTAAGACCTAAAATCAATTTCCTCACGCTTATAATTAGATGGTTCCCTGCCCCAAAGGTTTGAGTTAGAAGAAACTACTTCGAAAATTCCTGTATTGAATTCTGCCCCCTCTTATACCAAAGGACTCTCCATTCAGGGGTGAGCTGTGGTCTTCCTGCTGCCAGATTCTGGGCCAAAGCTCAGCAATGTGTGTATTGCCTTTAGAATTCAGAAAATTGGGTCCAGGTCAAATTTCTCTTCATCTTTGATTTTTATAGAGGACAAAAATTGAGTAAAACTAAAGGATAATTTGACTAAACACCAATAGTAGAATTTTAGAAAACAAAATGAATTTCCTAAGATAAAACTATCTACCTAAATCCCATTGCTTAAGATTTCAGAAGACCATAACAAAGATGCAAATATGAAAGGTGGGAAGGAAGGAAAAGCCTTCTTGTCTAGGATGCTGATCAGCCTTGGCATGAAATGAGAGCTCAGTTGAAAACCTCTTCATTAAATGTTTGCTTTTATACATTTCTTACATCTAGGGAAAAAAATCCACAAATTACATATTTTCTCATCTGTCAGAGAGTGGCATTCAAATCATTGTTCACCTCTTGTGACTTTTTTAATTTTCAGAGGGTAGAGGCTCAAACCTGGATCTTATTTTTATGCCTCCCTTTCTGGCACATAATGTCTTTAACCCCTTAATTTCCATTTCCTCTTTAAGCCCTTTGTTTCTGAATCCTAGAGACATAAAGCTAATACCTTCGCTTCTGGATATGGAATTATTGAATCTCTAAAATCTAACTTTAAAAAAAAAGATGTCTCTATGAACCCATATATGTGTCAACTGCCACATCATCATTAGCAATTCCTGAAGCTGCCATTGCTTTTCCTGCCACCACTTTTTCTGGTGATATTTCCATAACATTTTTGTTTGATATTCTGAATCTTTCCACTCTTTGATTGAACTTGCTTCTGAACTCAGCCCCTGTCTTTGCTGCCTTTTGGGGGTTGATGTAATTTCTGGATGGGAATGTCGTCTTGTCTTTTTCCTTTACTTTCTGGCATAACTTGCTTTATGTATTACTCCTCATGGGGATACCTGTATGCTCACTAATTTCAAATCAGTGCATTCGAGGCCTGCTAAAACCATCCACTGTTCAAGAAATTCACTTTCTGCTAATCCCCCAGATGGAAAATTCCGTGTAACAAATTGATTCTTCACATAGCAACATAAAACCCAACCAGGAAAGTTATTTGCCTTCCAGGCTTTTCTTTCATAGGTATTGTTTTATTTTGCATTCTTGCAAACTTCTGAAGCTGTTCATCTAAATTGCTGCATCAGCTTCAAACTTATCCAGTAAGTTTTGTGGGATTGCAGCTAAATTGAGTGGAAGGTACAGAGAATGGCCTATGTGCCCTGCTTCTGCACATGCATAGCCTTTCCCATTATCAACACCCCACCAGGCTCCAACAACTTCCAAAAGAGTTGTACATTTGTTACAATTGATTAATTACACTGATACTTTACTTCATTATTATGTAGAGTCCATAGTTTAAATTACAGTCCACCCTTGGTGGTGCTTATACAATGGATTTGAAGAAAAATATAATGAGATATGTCCATGTCAAGGTATCATGCAGAGTACTCTCACTGCTCTAAAAATCCTCTGTGCTATCTGTGAATCTCTCCCTCCCCTGTAACCCCTGCCAATCACTGATATTTTACTGTCTCCAGAGTGTCATATCAGATTGAATTCTTTCACATAGGAATATGTATTTAATTTTCCTTTGTGTATTTTCATGACTTGAAAGCTCTTTTTTTATTATGTGTTGAAAAATAGTCCATTGTGCCATTTGGATGTCCCAAAGTTTATCCATTTACCTATAGAAGAACACCTTGCTTCCTTCCAAGTTTTGAATTAAGTTGAAAATATCTATGTGATGGTTTGTGTGTGAACATACATTTCAATTCATTTGGGTAAATATCAAGAAGTTTAATTGCTGAATGATATGGTAAAAATAAGTTCTGTTTGAAGCTGCAAAACTGTCCTTTAAAATGGCTATATAATTTTGCATTCCAAAAATAAAATTTCTATTCATCCACATCCTCACCAGCATTTGGTGTTTTCAGTGTCATATAATAAGTATATAGAGTTATCACCTTGCTGTTTTAATTTGAATTTCCCTGATGACATATGATGTAAATCATCTTTTAATACCTTATATGCCATTTTATCTTCTTTTTTTTTTCGGGGGGCGGGGGGTTATTCCCAGGGATTGAACTCAGGGACACTCGACCACTGAGCCTCAGCCCCAATCCTATTTTGTACTTTATTTGTAGACAGGTTCTTACTGAGTTGCTTAGTGCTGTGCTGTTGCTGAGGCTGGCTTTGAATTTGTGATCCTCCTGCCTTAGCGTCCTGAGCCTCCAGGATAACTGACCTCAGCTGCCACTGTGTCTTCTTTAAGAGGTGTCTGTTAAGATAATTGAGACATTTTTTAAATTGAGATATTTATTTTCTTATTGTCAAAATTATTTTTGTGCATATTATAGATAACAGTCTTTTATTTGATTTTTTTTCCCCAAATATTTTCCTTCCTGCCTGTGACTTTTTAATTTGGGTGGAAGTATTTTAAAGTCATTTTTTTCCTATTGATTTCAAATCAAATTCTATTGTAATCAGGGAACACACACAGTATACTTTCAATCTTATTACTTCTTAAGATTCATTTTACATCCTGTTGTTATAGCTTGAGCATAAAATTTCCCATGGGCTAATTATCTGAAAGTTTGGTCCAATTGTAACAATATCCACACTTTGGGCTCTCAGAGTGATTGGATCATGAGCTCTGATCTCATCAATGGTTTAATCTATTGATCATATTGGTGGACTATAAGGAAGTGTGGTGGGGATTGTAGGAGGTGGGTTCTAGTTGGAGAAAGCAGGTCACTGGCGATTGTCCCTGGAAGGGTACATTCTGTCCCCAGCCTTTATCTGGATTTATTTCTCTCTTCCTCTCTCCACACCTCTCTCTCCCCTCCCCCTCTCTCCCCCTCTCCCCCCCTCTCCCCCTCATCCCCTCACCTCCTGTCTCCCTCTCCTTCCCTCCTGGCAGACAGCAGCATTGCTTCACCATGTGCTAAAATTCTAGAATTGTCTGTATCTAATTTTCTTAAATTTTGCTTTATTAAAAATCCTCTTACAGTATATATTTAGGAATTCTTTTTTGATATTATCTTTTGATTTTTTAAAAATTTCTTTCTTTATATCCAGTTAAAATATTATCTCCTATTTTAGAACCTTGTCTAATATCCAGATGTCCCAATCTGTTAATCTATTATCTGTGCATTTGCACATTCAGGCACATTATTATTTTTTTTTTGTGTATATATATATATATATATATATATATATATATATATATATATACACATACTAATGGCATATATGTATATGTATATACATATAAGTATATATAAAAATATTCATAATTATTTATTCACATCTTTAGAATATAATGCTTTTAGAATGGAAATATATATATTTAGTGCATATATATATGCACGTGTGCACATGCACACACACACACACATAGCCCAATATAGAAATCGCTTCACTTTAATTAAACTTTTTAGCTCATTTACATTGAATATAATTGGTTAGATTGAATAAAATCTCTTTGTATTATCAAATTATTTTTGTTTTTCTTCTACTTTCTTTTGATTTGATCAAGATTTCTTTTTCCTGTTTTCAATGTTATGTTGGTTTTCAGAAATATATACTTGCTTTTTTAAAAAAATTAATTTCTATACAATATTGATGTGGATAATTATCTCAACCTATTTTATTTTTACATTTTACATTAAATGATAGAATCACAACAATAATTTTTCCTATTATGCTTTTATCATGAATTTACTTTTGCATTATAAACTCAACAACCTGTGCTACTATTTTTACTATAAATATAGTGCTTAAAAAAAATCACTGAATTAGGACATAGTTTTGTCCCCTCCACTGCCATATTGGGGATTGAACTGAACCTGGGGCACTTTACCACTGAGCTATATATCCTCAGCACTTTTTATTTTTTATTTTGAGACAAGATCTCACTAAGTTACCCAGAATGGCTTCAAACTTGTGATCTTCCTGTCTTAGTCCTGGATTACAGGTGTGCACTGCCACAACCACAAGTAGGTGTGTGTGTATGTATATCACCCATGTATCATCTCTGGCACTCTTTTGTTAGCTACTAATTTTCAGGTGCAACCATTACCTGAACCAGTTCATAGCAGTGCTCTGCTTGTTCTGTCTTCCCTTAGATTTCCTGACTCTTTACTTTCATGTGGACAGTTTCATTAGATAGATGATTTTATTCTGACAGAATATTTTCATTTTGGCTTGAATAATCAAGCCAACCCAAATTGTAACTAAATTATTATTTTCCTTGTTCTATAGTACATGTTATCTTCTAATTTGCTGCTTTAAAATGTTTCTTTTATTTTAAACCAAGTAATTGTGATGTGTCTAAGCATGCTTTATTTATATTTATTATTTTGGGGGCCATTTATGATTCTCAGAAGTAATTTGATTTTTTTTTCCAGATTAGTAGCAGTTTTGACATTTTTTCCAAATATATTTTTCTTGTAAACAAAAATATCATCCTGCCATTCAACAATTAAAATATACAAATATTAGATGATATTTATTCACAGGTTACAAATGTTCTACTTTTTAAAATTTTATTTTCCTCTTTAATTAAGTTAGGATAATTTCTGTTGATCTGTTGTCAAGTTAATTTTACCTTGCTTATGCCGTATCTAATTCATTGAAATTAATCCAATAGATTTTTATTAATATGTCACATTTTTATTTCTAGGATGTTTTTCTGGTTCTCATTAGATGTTTTATTTTCATTGTGAAATAAGCCATCTCCTCACCCTTTCAAATCCATATTTTTTTGCAAATTTTTAAAATACTTTTTGTTTTCAAGCTCTTGTCTGACATTTGCAAGAATTTTGTGATCTGTTTTTCTGATCTATTGTCTACTTTTTATTCTTAATTATATCCTCCTTTGTGTAGCACTTGTTAGAATATTATATCTCTAGATTGTATATAAAAACAATGGTGTAAGTAGGTATAATATTTTTGTAGTATTTTGTTATTTTCCCCAGAGAATACAGTTCCTTTTTTTCTCTATATTGTCTGGTGTTGACAGTAATATTGGGTCTTAATTTTTAATCAAATAGAATTTGCCTATGATTAAACTTACTTCTACTCTCCAAAACCTTCGCATTTTAAAATTTGGGAACATTGAAGCAATTTTGTGGCTAGCATTTCAACTATTTTTGTTTCACTTTTAGATTTTATTTTTTGAAAGGACTCCTGGATTCAACCATTGTGGAAATGTTCATGACATATTTTCTCTCTACCTTATGTTTGTTTTCTACTGCTGCTTTCTTGTCATAATTTGAGTTTGTGTGTGTCTGAGAGAGACAGAAAGACAGACAGTTATTTAATGGGCTGAATGTTTTATTTTCCTGTTCTTATTTCCTTCAGATTCAAATCCATCCTGCTGCCCCATAACTCAAGACTGGGTTCATTTTGTATTCTTGCTGTTGGCTTTATGACAGATACACCCGTTCTCAGACATGCATATGACCCCTTCTCCATGATATAGAAAGTTCCTTGGCTTTCTGTTTGCCTCTGAGGAGGGACCTTCTCTTCGCATTCTAATGCATCAAGGCTTATTTTTATTTACCACTATTTACCAGCTGTATAAAAAAAGGTATGAGTTTAGTTTTGTCTGGGTTTAATTTTCATTATCATAGAAATTATGTTCATTCAAATATATCTGCCGCTTAACTAGAACCTGATAACTCCAATTTTTTTTCTATTAAAATCACTGCCTTTCTCTGCATATTAGTTTACCTCTCTGAAATCTTAGCCTATGAATAGAGGTAGTTAATTAGTAAATTGAAAGCTTAATTCAAAACCATTTGTAAGATGGGACCTAAAAGACATCTACTTGAATTCAAAATTGTATTTATCAGTCCCATATATAGTTCTGAAAATTATTTTAAAATGTGTCAGTGGTTCCACATAGTTCTAGAACTTCACAATTTTGCTTAACAAATATTTTTTAATTAGAATTTTACTATTCCTCTCTAGCATAAGTAAAATAGTAATAGCTAACTAGAACCTACTAAGGATTTTCAATATGTCAGACACACTTTTTAAATGCAGATATAGTTTAATTTCCTTACTTCAAAGCAGCCCTGTTGTTCCTACCATTCAATTAAATGTAGAGACAGGACAATAAAAGAAGTCTAGTCTATAGTCTGTCATGTAAATAACTCTATTACCTCTCCAATTACCTAACTTGACTGAAAAACAATAAAATGGGCAAATAAATACTTTCATTTTTTGATATAATCTTTCTAAAGTTGCTCTCTTTTGGTAAAACTCTGCTTATGAATTTTAAGATTTGCTTTAGAGTGAATGAAACCAGCCTGTACTTAGGTTTCCAGGCCCACCTCTTGGTAAAATCTTTACATCTGCTATGTGAAATGGCCACTCACCTGTAAAGCACAGGCTTTCTCTTGATAGAGATCCATGCTGCAGTGACTGCAAATTCAAATGCCAAGGGCCCAACTGCTAAAGCTAGTACCTGCAGTGATCAATCCTGGACTCAGTAAAAGAATCTCTGTATGTAATTTTGATCCCAAATCTCATCCAACATTGGAGTTCCAGCCTACGCAGGACATTTATAAGTCTGACACTCATATTTCTCACCCATATTGAAACCCTCTAGGTAATGGATAAGAATCCAACAAATCATCAGATAAAATTCAGGGTTGAATGATGATCCTTAAGTATTTAGAATTAATAGGTTTCCTAATACATAGCCATAGTAATACAGGATTTTGCCCATCTAGCTTTGGGAATCTTGGAAAATGACAACTCTTACTCATCTTACTCTAGATGCAGAGCTTCTATACAGTCTAAAGTAGAACCATCTCAATAAGAGAGGGCAGGATAGATTATATACATTACCTCGCTTGTGGGAAAAGAATTAGGGTAGGAAGAACAGATGTGTTACTACAATGAAAGCTCCTGTACCAAATATAGTAAAAGTGAAAGATCAATGCAATTCACCATACACTTGATGATGTCTCCTTGACATTTGGCCCTGCCTGATTTTCATTGAAGCTTTCTTGTGGAAAAGCAGATATATGCTTCCATCCCATTGATATAACTCAGATACACAATCGGAGTATAAGATAATATAAAGTATAAGATAAACTTAATTATGGTATGTTATTGAAGAATTTCACAAGAAAGCGTATTTACAGTGTATGTATATGACAGTATTTTTAATGGACTTATTACATGGCCTTTGTTCTATTTTGGTATTTAAACTTATGTCTATTCTTAAACTCTTTTGATCTCTATTGATTTCCAGATTTTGAAAGGCAATAATAAGAAGAAAAAAACTACAAAAACTTAATCTCCAAAATTTTATATTTACAAATTTTCTAAAAACTCCCTGATTTGTGTCCTAGGTGTGGTGCTGCACACCTGTAATCCCAGTGTTTTGGGAGGCTGAGGCAGGCAGATTATAAATTTGATTGTAGTGTGGAAAGGACTGCGGATGTAGCAGTAGGAGGAGGTTCAAATGTGCCCACCCACCAAAAAAAGGAAACCAAAACTTGTGTGATTCCTTGACCTGAATTTATGTGTGAAGTACACCAAATTGTGTAGTTGAAAGTTTTACATAATCAAAAATATCCAGGGTGACATCAATATCACTTATATATTTAAAGAATTAAACATGGTGGTGAGGCATGGCCAGGTTCCCATCTTCAGAATTCTTTCTTTGGGTTTAGGCACATCTATTTTCTTGTTACTTTTTTTTTTTTTTTTAAATCATCATCCCCTCCGATAATCTAAACTCTCCTATAACCTACTATGGTGTTTGGAAACTATGGTTTTGAAACCATTTATGAAACATAAAATTAATATTTTTTATTTTATTAGTAATGTTTTTAATAGGTGGATGATAACTTTTAAATGAAATACTATGAAACTATTATAGAGTAGAATAGAATAAAACACAGTAGAAATATATAAATAAAATACAGTAAAATATATGAAAATAATATATTTAAACATAACATGCATGAAAAGAATAGGAAATGGTTCATAAACTTTTGACTCAGTTTTGTGTGATTATGCAATCTCAGGCCTAAATGATTGTGTCATAATTATAAAATAAATTTTTGTGTTTGGAATTGTGTCAAAAGTGTTTTAAAGTTACTGGTTTACTGCCTAATGGAGGCATCATTATGCTAAAAACTCAGTATCTAGAATAGACATTAATTCATACACTATGTATAGCCATGTCTAAATTATTTATCCATATCATCAGGAGTATATCAAGATTGATTTGAAATCAATCAGTATTCTTAGATGTAAACCTAAACTTAAGTTATTCAAGTAGGCAAGCTGCATTTTAAAAACTACCTGGAATTCAAGCAGTAAACCTCAAGTTTGTTACAGTGTTCCTTTCAATAGTATTGATTGGAAATATCCTTCTTGCCAGACATTAATTTAGACACTAGGGATATAGCTGTGAACAAGTCCTTGTCTTTATTGAATTAACATTCCAGTGGAAAATAAGTAATAAACAACAAGGCCACTTTTGTTATAAGTATTGTTATAAAGAATAAAGGTGATCTATAAATATAATATGAAACAGGGTAGCAGAAAGAAAGATAGCAACCATACCCATGTATTTTAGATAGACTAGTTTTGGATTGCTTTTCTGAAAAATATTAGATATGAAAGAGGAAATACAGTATCATACAGAAGAAGCCATACAAAGTTCCATGTAGAAGTAAGCTTGGTGTATTAAAAAGCCAGTGTATCTGAAATGATGATAATATATTTGTTATACTGGAAAAAAAAAAGGAACCAGAACTCAGAGCAAGGACAGCTTTTCCTAACTTTGTAAGAATTTTAGATCTTTTGCAAGTGATGGGAATATTTTGGAGATTTTGAACAGGGTAGAGATGAGATCTCCATAACTGAAAGATCTTTGTGACTATCTGAGGAACAGACCAAAGGTAAGTTTTAATAGGAAGAAGACTGGTCGACCTACATTGTCCAAAAGATAAATTGGAAGTGTGTTAGACTAAAGTGAGAAGTTGTCACATAGAAGCTATAGAAATTGTAAGAAGTGCTCAGATTTGGCAAACTATTTTTCAGGTTGAGTTAAGAGAACTACTTAATTTCGAAAGAGGGAAAGAAAAGAATGCCTTTTAGATATTTGGCTGATTAAATGGTGGGCACCATTTACTCTAAGGTACAGAGTGTAGGTGAAGCAGGTTTGTTAAATATTGTGTGATGAAGGAAAAATATGGAATGAAGAGTTCTACTTTAAGCTTGGAAAATTGGAGATGTCTATTATACTCCTACACAGAGATGTCAGATCGACAGTTTCATACATGAGTAGAGATGATTTAAAGCATAGGAATCAGGATTATATCTATTATGGTCACTTGACTCTTGAGTTTTTAATTTCTATTTCTGAAGTACTCAGCCAGAACATCTTATATATAGCCTTTTTGCCTAGGATCTTACCTATGGCAAAGAAACAGAAGTGGTTCTGATTAATTCTCTCACAATTTCATATTTGTTCTCTCATTCATCAAATATGTATAGAAATGCTATTTTTAAATGTGAAATTTGGGGAGATATGCTGGCAGTGAGAGGAGGGATAGAGTGCTAAGTGTGAATGAACCTAAGCATCCTTTGACATCTGAATATCCTAAAGACTGGAGGGGTTAGCACACAAGAACGGAAAAGAGAAGCCAGTGTTTTGGGTAGAAAACCATCTATGAGTATTTTAAGAAGTAGTAATAGTTAAGTGGAATATTCTAAGAAGGAGTAGTTGTTAACTGTGTAAAACCATTGCCAAACAAAGGCCACTGGGCATCTTGACATGATTAGAATCAGTGGGGAGGTCTGATAAAAGTCTAATTGGAGTGGGTTAAACAGTATGAGGGAGGCTCTGGGAACTGCTGGATTAAATAGTTTTCTTTTGTTGACTTTTATTATTACACAAATGAAACCAGGCTTCGAAAGCTACTGTGGCAGAAGTATGAGGCCTGATACAATTTTTTTAAATGGGAGATATCTGAATGTTGAACATAGTGTTTTAGCAGGAATGGAAAAAGTGAATAATATGGGAAAACTGGAGAAGAAAATTTTTTGTTTAGCTGGGAAAGGATGAAACTAAAGGTAGAGAATGGGAGAGAGGAAGAATGGGAAAAGGGAAGAAATATGGAATGAATTTAACAAAATCTTATTATATGCAAATATAAATGCACTAAAAGGAATTTTACCTTCATGTATTTGTAGAGATCAAATAAAAAAAATGAAATGAGGACCACTAGAGCAGGTAAAGGAAAATGGAGGAAGGTCATAAATAGGGGGATAGGATGGGGGTTGAAATCAAATTCCTTGCAAATATGATTTTGTCAAAATGAGCACAAGTACTATGTATACCTATAATGCTCTAATAATAAAAAAAAGTGTTGGATATAGACAGGAGCAAGGAAAGTTTTTCAACATTATTTTAAGGAAAGCAAAGAATGTGAGTGAAAATATACAATAAGAAATCATTAGTAGAACAAAAGAAGAGACTGGTTGATATGGTGGATTTGTGAAGAAATGGGAAGCTATGAAGTAATGGAGAAGAGGCTAGCAACTTGGTCAGTTCATGAGCACAAGCTGGCTGAATAGTGCTGAGGGATTACTTAATTTTGGATTAAAATCAGTGTGATTTCTTGTTTTTCCCAATCACATTTACCTGCACCGGTGTTTGAGTGTTGCCAGGTGAAAATGATGGGGCAAGGAGAGGATTAAAGCATTAAAGCTGCATTTTAGGGAGTAATTTTAGCATTCAGGCCATAAAATATGAATGGTTTAATGAAGTATAGGTGAGAATTATAGGCAATGTAAATAAAATGGGGTCAAATACATGTCAAGAAAATTCTAACAGCAAAAATTGGGGGGTATTCTTTTTCCTCATAACTGATAGAGGAATCATTCATTAGATAATGACATACCTGAAAGTGGGACTGTTTTTCTAGATGAGTTGCTGAAAATGCCCAATATTTAGTTATTGATAAAGACAAAAGGAGTACATTTGATGTCAGAGTAGGGTAAGGGGAAAAAAAATCTGGAGATTCTGTCAAATTAGGGGACTCAGGGGATAGAGTGTTGGTCAGATTCTTTTTATGGATGTTGATATCACTGGAATAAGGAAAGAATAATTATGGTAAGGATGGTAGTGATCCATATGCGTGTTGTTTCAATGAGCATCGGGGCATGACCATGGTTCCACCAGTTACTGCAGAAGGAGAGTGTTGGGTAGTTCTGTGCGGAATTTTTTTTTCCTCCTTTCTCTTTCTTTAGAGGAAGACTAGAAAAAACATTCCATAAAACGGGAAAGTTTTCTACCCCTAGGGCTTTTAACAATAGATTTTAGAAGAAAATCCACCAAAACAAAAATAAAACCCAGCTCTCACATGAAATGACCTCATGGGACGAAGCACCCCCAGGGAAATCCAGAAGGACTCACAAGTGAACAGGAAAGTGAGAGACTCACTTATGGAAAAGGTGTCTCTGGTGCAGACCATGAAATGTTCAGGCCCCAGGGAAGGATGGGCTGGGAGGTATTGAAGTGTGCTGTTGGGTCTGAAGAGAGGCCACACAGAGAGGGATGTATGAATGGAGGCTTCGAGATAGTGATTTGGCAGGGTAAGTTTCTAGTGGTAAATCATGAGCTTTGTCCTCAGGGCTTTTTAGGAAAACTAAGGAAATCAGCTATAATTATATATATGATTTTTTTTTCTCTCAGACTGGGTCTGGTTTCTTCATTTCAAATGGAGAGAACAGAATAACCGAGGTGGAAGAAAGGATGTCTTATTGGGAAGTCATGAGGTTTGCTGGAAAAATATTAGTGACAGAAGGGAAATAAAAATAATTTAGTTAAGCCTCCTCTTTTTGCTGACAATAATAACACTAAAATAAACATAACACCTCCCCAAATCAGAGAAGCCAATTTGATTTTAGAACTTTAAGCTCCTAATTCCCAACTAATACTTTTTATCATGTAAGACTGTAATTCTTTATGGATTATTATCTCTGATCACTAAACTTTGTAGCTACCTTAGCTATTTTGTATTTCTTTCCCAATCATCCTTTTGAATTCCAAGATGCTTATATCTTAATAGCCAACTTCAGGCTCATTAGTAGCTTACATAATCAATTTTTCATTTTTACAAAGAGTAAAATGTATATAATGATGTCTACACACATTATTCTTCAAGACAAAGTTAAATCCTTTCAGTTATTGAACAACTTTGTAGCATTATTTATGCAAAGCCTATTAAAATGGACAAAATCTATTAGATTTTTTCTTTCCAAGTATCTGCTAGAAGCCTGAATCACCTTTTAATTTAATGCCTAATATGTGGCACGTTTTTTGGGGGAAATATTAAATATTTAAGTTTTGAAGTCCATATATTATTAGTGTTAAATATTCTTTCCTCCTTCTCCTCTAACCATTCTTCCTCTTTTTTGTTACTCTTTTTGTTTTACCACCCTTTAAAAATGCAAAATCCTGTCAAGAAACATCAGAAACAGACTTTGGGCTAGATTTTATTGTAGGCATTAGTTTTTTAAAGTCAAGCATAGAGCACTCACTGCCTAGTACATAATAATAAATATAACCAGGAAGACTAATATTCTCTTATTTTATGAAATTTATTTTTCTTTGCCTTATAAAGATACAGAATTGTTCAGTATTTTTGATCTAATTAATTTTAATTGGGATATATATGACAGCAGAATGCATTTTGATTCATTGTACACAATTCCAGCACAATTTTTCTTTTCTTTGGTTGTACATGATATAGCATCACACCATAAGTGCAGTCATACATGTACCTAGGTTAGTGATATCCATCTCATTCAACCATCTTTCCTGCCCCCATGCACTCTCCGTACTCTTTGTCCCCTTTGCCCACTGAAAGTTCCTTCATTTTTTCCATGCTTCCCCCCTTCCCATTACGGATCAGCATCCACTTATCAGAGAGAACATTTGACCTTATCTTTTTTAGGATTGGCTTACTTCTCTTAGCATGATATTCTCCAACTCCATCCATTTATCTGAAGATGCCATGATTTTATTCTCCTTTAACGCTGAGTAATATTCCATTATGTATATATACCACAGTTTCTTTATCCATCATCTACTGAAAAGCATCTAGGTTGATTCTGTAGTTTAGCTATTGTAAACGGAGCTGCTATAAACTTTGATGTGGCTGTGTTACTGTAGCATGATGATTTTATGTCCTTTGGGTATAGACAGAGGAGTGGGATAGCTGGGTCTAATGGTGGTTTCATTCCAAGTTTTCTAAGGAGTCTCCATACTGCTTTCCAGATTGGTTGCACCAATTTGCAGTCACAATCAATGAGATGAACAGAGAGCCAACATTTGGGGAGCAAATTTTTGCCCCACACACATCAGAGTACTAATATCCAGGGTATATAAAGAACTCAAAAAACTTATCACCAAAAAACCAAACAACCCAATCAATAAATGGGCTAAGGAGCAGAACAAACATTTCTCCAAAGAAAATATGCATTTGATCAACAAATACATGAAAAAAATGTTCAACATCTCTAGTAATTATAGAAATGCAAATCAAAACTACTGTAAGATATCATCTTATGCCAGTCAGAATGGCAGTTACCAATAATAGAGGCAACAATAAATGTTGGAGAGGATGTGGAGGAAAAAGACATACTCATACTGCAAATTGTTCTGTATTTTTAAAAAATTGACTTCTTAAAAAATTTTCCTGAGTATACTGATATTTGACTTATTCTATAATTTCAGACTTAGGATTTTAACCACTTAAACATTTCTGATTTATGATCAGCTTATCAGTACCAATATTTAAAAATATTTAGTTTCTGAGGTATGTTTACTTAATTTCTAACATTTATTCATTAAATTTAGTAGGATGTATACAATTTTTGTTTTTTAGTTCAAGATCTTGCCTACTTTTTTGACTCATGACATTTTCTAGTATCTCCATTATTTGAATATTTTAAAAAATCTATTTTCAAATTTATACAAGTTCAAAACTAGATGGACTCTGTTAGTATTTGAGTGCTTCTGATTATAATAAATTATTATTTATTTATTGATTTACATATAAATATTGATTTATATATGATAGTTATTTGAATAAACTTTAATTTTTTTCACAAACCTTATATCATAGCATGAACTTAAATATTTGCTAGACGAGTTTATTTAAATTTTTCTTTTTTGGGGGGGAGGTTTTGAAGATTGAACTTGAGGCTTTAGATAAATATTTTCCACAAAAAATACCATCAGTTCCTGACGTATTTATGACGATGACTCATCATGAAACTGACAGAAGGTGTTCCATATGCATGACACTTAGAATTTTGATTTTTTTCCCCTGACCAGTGAAATGTGATACAATGCTTTCTCACACTGCTGAGAGGCATCAGGGAGTCCCAATTCCCAGTCATCCATGGGATTTTCATATCCTAGCATGTACTGTGTTGCTAAGCTGTGAGGGTTGTTAGGTTATGTTTATTAAATGCATTTTTGACTTTGACATTTTCAACTTGGGATAAGCTTATCCTGACGTAACCCCATCCTAAGTAGAAAAGCATTTGTATTATTTTCTCTGATAAGCAAGTAATCTTAAAAACATCAAGGCAGTTCAGATGCTTTCTGGGAGAAGAGGAACATTTTATGCTTCAAAGGTGAGACACTTAGAAGAAGAAAGAGAAGGATTCTGCTTTTTAAAATTTTTTTTATTTAGCCAGTGACTAAGTAAATGTTGAAGATAATGCTCAACAAGAACCCTTTTTTTGCGAAGACAAGCATATTTATTTGTTATGAACATGCTCCAAAGTGACATAAAACAAGGTTGGGTGAGTCAAAAAGTCTGTCCACTAGGACCAGAACTAGTCTCTCATTTTTGTCATTAATGGTCAGGCTCAAAGCCCATCTCTAAGTCGTCTTTACCTTCTCCTGACCTGTCAAGACTATAATGCTTGCTCTATGGCTCTAGTAGTGGCCCAGATTCCACTCTTCTCTCTCCCTTCTGAAATTCCTCATGGAGCTTCAATTCTTCAATGATCTCTTGTACCTGTTGACTTCCCTGGAAATTCTCTTTTCTTGGCTTAAACTGAATCCTGGTCCTTTTTGAGGGTGCTAACTCCATTGTAGCCTTTACAAATAAACTTTTTATTTTATTCTTTCAAACACGGTATACTTCTTGGTCTATACCTGAGTGGTGAGTTCTACCTTCAGTTGACACTTCAGGGGCCTCAGTTTCCTATTCCTGTTTTTGAAGCACTTTGTTTTCAGGCTCACCACTGCCAGAAACTCACAGATAGAGTACTCTTCAATCTGTCCTGCTCTAGATCTCCCTTTTTCAACCCTCCTTCCTCTGAAGTGGTGACTGGGGGTGTCAACAGTATCTCCAATGATTTCAGTGTCTTTGAGAATGAAATGCTTTTCAGAATTAGCTACTGCTGACTATATATCTTTCTTCCTGAAACGTACTCCTACAGACCTATTAGTCACAGGGCAACTTCTCAGGCACTACTGCAAGGGAACCTCACTTGAAATTGATGAATTTTAAAGACTAAAAAGAAGAAAAATCAGTCAAGTTATTTAATTTCTTAAAGTTCCCAGTGATAAACAGTGGCTCAACAAATATAAACCTAGTACTATCTAAGTGTGGGGATTTTTAATTTGTTCTTTTTAGATATACATGGCAGTACAGTGTATTTTGACATATTATACATACATAGAGTATGACTTCCCATTCTTGTGGTTGTAACATGTAGAGTTACACTGATTTTGTACTCATATGAACATTGGAAAGTTAATCTGATTTGTTCTACTGTCTTTCCTATTCTCATCCCACCTCCCTACCCTTCATTCCCCTTTGTTTCATCCAAAGTATTTATATTCCTCACTACTGCTTCATCCTTATTGTGTTAGCATCTTCATATCAGAACATTCAGCTTTTAATTTTGGGGGGATTGGCTTATTTCACTTAGATGGAACTGGAGACTATCATGTTATGTATAGGCAAGTGCCATAATTTCATTCTTTTTTATCACTGAGTAATAATTCATTTTGTGTATATACCACATTTTCTTTATTCATTCATTCATCTGTTGAGGGGCACCTAGGTTGGTTTCATAGCTTAGCCATTGTGAATTGAACTGCTATAAACATTGATGTGGCTGTGTTCCTGTAGTATGCTGATTTTAAGTCCTTTGGGTATATGCGAGGAGTGGGTAACTGGGTCAAATGGTGGTTCCATTCCAAATTTTATGAGGAATCTCTATATCGCTTTCTAGCATGATTGCAGTCCCACCAGCAATAACATCCTCACCAACATTTATTGTTACTTGTATTCTTAATAATTGCCATTCTGACTGTAGTGAGATAAAGTTCAGTTTTAATTTGCATTTCTCTAATTGCTAGAGATATTGAACATTTTTCGATATGTTGACCATCCATATATCTTCTTCTGTGAAGTGCCTGTTCAGTTCTTTGATCCATTTATTGATCTGGTTATTTGTTTGTTTTGGTGTTAATATATTGTGTTCTATTTATATATCATGGAGATTAATACTCTTATGTGCATGGGGTAAAGATTTTCTCCCATTCTGCATGCTCTCTCTGCACATTCTTGATTGTTTACTTTGCTGTGAGGAAGTTTTCAGTTTGATACTATCCCATTTATTGGATTCTTGATTTTACTTCTTGTGCTTTAGAAGTCTTGTTGAGGAATTTGGTTCCTAAGCCAACTTGATGGAGAGTTGGGCATACTTTTTCTTCTAATAGGTGCAGGGTCTCTAGTCTCATGCTTTGGTCCTTGATCCACTCTGAGTTGAGGTTTGTTTTTTGTTATTTTTTTTTTTGCAGGGTAAGAGAGGGGTTTAATTTCATTTTGCCGCATATGAATTTCCAGTTTTCCCAGCATCATTTGTTGAAGATGCTATCTTTTCCCCAATGTATGTTTATGGTGCCATTGTTTATTATGAGATAACTGTATTTATGTGGGTTTGTCTCTGTGACTTCTTTTCCATTGGTTTTCATGTCTCCTTTGTTGCCAATATCATGCTGTTTTTGTTACTATAGCTCTGTAGTATAATTTAAGTTCTGGTATTGTGATGCCTCCTATACCGCTTTTCTTGCTAAGAATTGCTTTGGCTATTCTGGGCTTCTTATTTTTCCAAATGAATTTCATAACTGATTTTTCTATTTCTATGAAGAATGTCATTGGCATTTTAATAGGAATTGCATGCAACCTGTATAGTGTTTTTGGTAGTGTGGCCATATTCACAATATAAATTCTGCCTATCCAAGATCATGGAAGATCTTTTCATCTTCTAAGGTCGTCTTCAATTGCATTTTTTAGTATTTTGTAGTTTTCACTGTAGAAGTCTTTCACCTCTTTTATTAGATTGATTCCTAAATATTTATTTTTTTCAAGGTTTCAGTCTTTCAGCTGATTCATCATTGCTGTATAATAATGCAATTGATTTAGGGCTGTTAATTTTATATCCTGCTACTTTGCTGAATTCATTTGATTTCTAGATATTTTCTGGTGGAGTTTTTGGTCTGCTCTTTTAAATATAGTATCATGTTATTGGCAAGTAGAGATTGTTTGAGTTCCTTTTTTCCTATTCATATCCCTTTAATTTCTTTGTTCTTTCTATTGCTCTGGCCAGAATTTCAAGAACTATGTTGAATGGGAGTGATGAAAGAGAACATCTACTATCCCTAGCTATTCTAGAGTTTTCAGCATGAATGGATGTTGTATTTTGTCAAATATTTTTTTTCTGCATTTTTTGATGTTGAAAGCAGCTAGATATACCTCACTGACATCTTTCATACCTTAGTCAGGAGCCTGAAATAGTTATTTTATCAAAATGATAGTAAGGACCAAAAGTCATAATAATAATGTAAAACTTTACTCTTCATCACAGGGTCTCTTCTTTTTGGAAAGTTCTGCCTTTTCTGTCATTTCTTGATGTACTTTTTTCAGTCATGCAGCCTCATACATGAATTTCCCCCCCAAAAAAATGACTACCCAACATTACTTTAATACTCTATTGTAACTTTTGGAATACATGAACTTGACTTTTGTAAATATTGCCATTCGAAATTATTATAGAATTATCTCTATATAAAGTAGTGGTAGTCATAAAATGTGCATATATAAATTCTAATCCTCTTTTAAATTAAATAGCACAACCAACGTGGTTTGCCTTTTTAATTTCCAAATATTCAAATTATGTTTCTTGTTACAAGAAAATATTAATTAAGTCAATTAGAAGCAGATATTTGGCCCTATGCTGAGTGGAAACTTAACTAATAGTAACATACTTATTGCCCTTGTGAATACAGCTTTCTAATATACCACCAGGGAGTAAATTCAACTTTGTGATAATTTGGATTATTAGGTATTTAAAAATAAAACCTCAGCTAGAATTGCACTTTTAATACAAACAACATTCTATTATGTTGTCAGCTCCCTAAGGAGAGGTACTCTTTCTTACTGGAAGTAGTTTTTCCATTTAAGCAATTGATGTTCAATAAAAGAATTTTCAATAGTGATAACAATAGTTATACACACACATATATGTGTATATATATTTAGATAGATATAGATATAGATAGATATACACACATTACATATATAATGTGTGTGTGATACATGTATCTATGTAAGTATATATATATGTATGTATGTGTATGTATGTATATATGTATATAAAAATGAAATGAGAGGTGTGTGATTTGAGAATATAGAGATTGAGAATATAGAGATTGGAGGGAGCTCTGTGATGGTTTTGAAAGAAGTATATTTCATTAATTCCTTTTTTTATTTAACCTGTGGCTTAGAAGGACTTCTGCAAGAAGACAGACACATAGATATTTATCAGCCAGATAAGAGTCCATTCAAATTGGAGGTTTATTTTTATTTGCTATATTGCTTTTGTAGAAATTCACTTAAGTGCAGGGTCTAGTGATGGAGACAACATGAGATGATAGGAAAATTATCTTTCCCCTCACTAGTCTTATTATATTTTATATAAACACATAGATAAAACACAGTTTCTATAAGAAAAGGAAATTGACTTTTTGTACTTTTAATTCTTTATCAAAAAGTCTTCATCACAAAGCATATGCTGGCCCGTGGAACTTGACACTTACTTGCAATTCTTTATCAGCAATATATTTTAAGCTTTGGATTCTTGAATCTATTCCTAGCAAAGACTTACTCTCTCCCCCTTAAAAACTCTTAGAAACATGCCTTGGTGGAGAATTAATTTTTCTTTTCCTTATCTGTAAAATAATATAAAACTACCACATAAACCAAACGTATTATTATTTTTATCCATCTGATTGTTCTTTTTATATTGTAAAATATTAAAAAGAACCTGAAATATCAAGGAAAAAGTTCAACAAATAATATTTAAGAGAATACAAATAAGTCAGTAGAAAAAATGAATATGTAGTGTTATTAAAATACATTACTCCTATACATTTAACCAGAGCTCTGCATTTAATCTAAGGTTTTCCTTAAAAATGTGAATGTATTTTGGTATATATCCTGTTTGGTAAAGAGAGAGAGAATTTATCTTGCCATTTCTGTAGGAGGTGATAAAGTCTAGAACTGTTGGGATGAGTTGCTCAAGGCCACACAGATGTTGTTTACTAACAACCTAGGACTTCTGATCCCAAATAGTGTTCTTTTTATTAAACCCAGATGCCACATCACAGTCTACATTTGGAAAATAATTGTAATTATTACTATTGTAGTATATATATGTATATATATATTATATATGTGTGTGTATAAAATACACATGACATATGTATATTTTGTGTATATATATATATATATATATATATATATATATATATATATGTGTGTGTGTGTATGTTAGGAGCCACAGCAAAAATATTGATACAGGCACCTTTGGGTTTAGTGACTGCCAGCCAGCAATTCACATTCATATGGTAATTGGACTCATGCTGTTTACCTGGGCCCATTTCAGGACTCAGGTTACTCATGTCACTCTTGTAATGGGAGAGTTCCCATTGGTTGGGAAAGGATGGTAGGAGGGTGTTCCGGGGGAAGTGGAGCCCCCCCCACCTCAGGTAGAACACACGTGGTGGACCCACTTGTTAGGGGACGCACAGGGCCTCTCACAAAATAAAACTTTGTCTCAGTTTGACTGGCTTGTGTTTTTGTGCCCAACCGGGTTGCAAGATTGCAATCCGGCGTGCACTGACAGCCCAGCAGGGAAGCGCTCAGCAGGGGTGAGGCAGGCAGTGCTAGGCAATAGCAGCTGCAGGAGCGGGGCTCAGCCAGCTCGCTCGGCCCGGGGCCGGGCAGCCTGCGGCATGTATATATATATACACACACATATACATATATAAATGATTCTAACATGTTTTCCTATCATTAAAGCAGCAACATTTAACATCCTTCCTAGGTATATTTTTGGATTAAGTAATTTTTAGCAAACAAGTAACCTAAAAAATATTAAGCATTGATGGTTGACTTTTACTTTTGCCAGAGGCAGCAGTTTGGCATGTGCACATAAGTCTTGATGAGTTTCTCTTATTAAATTTTAATGTCAATTAGTGCATCTAGATGTATATTTGACTAGTTCTGTACCTATGGCAACTATAAACTGTTGTCGGCTGGTGACGGTTGTGAGTGCTGTATCAGTGACTGATAACTGTGCTATGTAATTTTATTTAAAAGATAAATATAACTATACTCCCCAAATAATGGTGATTGACTCAGCAATATCTTCTTAGAAGTACCATAGAGACCTTTACAAAAGAGATTTTAATGACCTTGACTTCATTTCATAAGTAGTTCAAGAGAATACATAGATTTTTATTATCCCCACTAGACTAAGAGAAGTAAAACATTTTAAACTCTTAATTGTTTGGAGTTACAAATTCAGTGATGGAATTACAGGCTGGATTTCTATGATAGTTGAGAAAATAGGCATTAAAAAATACATTTGTTCACTCCCAATAAACAGACAAATTATCCCAGCTTTATTATCACCAGTGATTGGAGGGATGGGAGTGGTTTTATCTTCCACTTTCGTTAAAAGCCAAGATGGTTTTTCAAAGATAATGAAATTTAAACATGTGAAATTCTTTACATTGACACATTATTTTGGAATAAGTGCTATTGTTATAGTAGGTGAAATGATTTTTTTTAAAAAAATCTGTTTGTCAGAACTGTTATGTGGGGTTTCTGACCCTCTGTACTTTAAGCACATAAGAATATTACCTGTCATTCTTCTGGAGGCTCATTTCTAGTCATCTTGATCAAACAATGTATGTGCCTGGTATTTTTAAGGACCTAGCTGTGTGTAGTGTAGAGAAGTGGTTCTCAAACTTCAGTATCTGCCAAAATCACCTGACACATTTATTGAAATACAGTTTGCTATAACTTATACCCAGAGTTTCTGATGTAGTGTATCTGTAGTCAGGCCTGACAATTCACATTTCTGCTATGTTCCTAAATAATGGTTATGATGGTGCTGATGATCCACATTCTACCATTTGATAACCAGTGGTCAGAGTAATTTTTAATAGCAGGGTCTCTAGGACCAGGCTGCCTAAATTCAAATTTATTTCCATCATTTAATATCAGGTTTAGCTTCTGTAAGGTTCTTTTAACATTCTTGTGATTTTACGTCTCTCATGTGTACAATGGATTTAATACTACCTAAATGAGGGAAGAGGATACTACCTGAAACAGAGAATGCACAGAATAGCTTAAAAAAATCTTCTATGTTATTAATAGATCTATGGTATTCATCATGAACCCCTCATCCAAAATAAGAGTAAGATAACCCATGGATTAATGTATTCAACTTTACCAAACTGAATTTTAAGAAAAGTTTTGATAAACTATAATATATCCAGGGAAGGAAAGATTTATAATATTGATAATATATCCAGGGAAGGAAAGAAAATCATGTCACATGAGAGATGGTTAGACACATTCCTGGGGAAGGTAATGCACATTAGCTGTACTCTAATTATGTTAGAATATCCAAGCAATACACAAATGCCCTATTTGATGTACTCCAAATGATATTTACCTTAACATAAAAATATTACATCAGTCATATTTTTAAAAAGAGCAGATTATCCTGTGTTTGTAAATTCCTTGTTATTTATTTGAAAAAAAAAAACATAAGGCCTCTTTTGTTAAGTGTGGCAAACAATTGCCTAACTTGCATAAAAGGCTGGGTTAGCTATCCATGAGGACTTTTCTATATCCTAAACACTGACTCATTGATCCTAGGGAGCTTGCCTTTACCTTTGACCCTATAATTCATTCTTTCAAATGACAGTCTATATTTGAAGTCTAGGTGATTGTGGTGAAATAGAATCAACAAATTTTTGTTGATTTTATTCAGAAAATTCTGTCTACTTGGCCCCACAAGAAGTAGAATCTTGATTGTGTCAGTCCTGCTGCTTAAACACCAGTCTGGGACTATTGTACTGAGCACTGACAAATTGGACTGTCCATAATTTTCAATCATGCCTGATTCTACTATTGTCGAATGAACATGGACTTCATTATCTTAGCACAACCACCTGGCTTACCACAATGCAAAGCTGCTGTTACAGCAGACAACAAGAAGGGCTGCTGGTGAAAAAGCTTTTTGAAACAGACAGTAAGAAGCAAGGAATAATGATTATAAAGGTGACTATCTTTAGGGAATATTATCTGTCACCGTGCACAGCTATTAAAAGTAAATTTTCTTTCTGTGAAGCATCTATCTATGAATGTTTGCTACATAATTCATTCAGTTTATTTCATGCTTTTGCCAAGTCATGCGCTCAAGTTTCTCTATTTCCCTCCAGATAAGAGAATATTTGTTAAATGACAAAACTTTGTGTGATATGTGCAATGGAGAGATACTAAGCAATAAAGTACAGTTGCCCCCACCCCCCCAAAAAAGATTTTAAAATATCTGTAGCCAATGTGCTGGAATGGCATGGAATGGGGCAGACCTGGTGTAATGCCAGTGTTTCTATGAATTACTGTTTGAACTTCAGCAAATTCCAATAAACCTTGGTTTCTTATTCACATAATGGTGGATAATTATGCCTTGAATCTGTTGTTTGTTTATGAACTATGAGGGAAAATCTCCAGGAATTAGTTTATGAAATGTCCTCTTTGGTAGGTGGACTTTTTAATACCACACAAAATATAACTTGACAGAAATGGACAGTAAAATGCAGAATGGGTTCTAGAACTAGAAGTTTCACTTAACATCTAACAGAATGTACTGAGCCTCATAGGAAAGAACACCTCTTTCAAGAGGAGACTTGATAGGCAAGGGAAACCCAGATAGATTTGCACTTAGGTTTTTATTGTTCAGTATCCAGGTAGTGAAATACAATCAACATCAAATCTTTTGTTTCCATTTTAAAAGCTGTGCATTTTGTGGAGATGTCTTTAAATGATGTCATTTTGTTTTAATTCAATGTTCATCAAACCCAATCTGATGAAGATTACTTTTCCTGTATAGGTCTAGTTGTCTAAGAGTTCCAGTCCCTGTTGTGGTTATATTTGTCATTGTGAATTAAAATTGTGGCTCTGGTTAATGAATGGCAACCTGCGAAGCTCATTTTTCCCAATGTACTATTAAAAGATATCTGAGTCTGAAAAATGGGAGCCAAACTTTGCATAAATTCACAGAATGATACATTTTACATTTTAAGACTTTTGGGGGCGAGAGCCTGCCAGCTTCTTTAGAAGAAACCATCCCTAGACACTAGCTCTACTGCATGCTGAAACTCTGAAACCTCTTTGTCCACCTTGTTGTGCAGGTTTGAGAAAAACAGGCAATGTAAATTAATCACCTATAACTTCATAGATGTCTTTACTAAACTTAAATATAATTAAACATAGACTTTTGAATTTAAATTAGGTAATAATCTCTGTATTTAGGACAAGGTAGTGAATGCGTAATCAAATGGAAGTTATAAAAACAAAACAAAAAAAAACCTCCTTAGTACATTTGTTAATAACAGAGTGCACCATATTTGGAATGCACAGTGTGTGTCGGGCACAATTCGGAGTACCTTGCACACCTCACCTCCAAATCCTTAAAACAACCCTCTGAAGTAAATTATTTGTTTCCCTCTTAGGTAACTGGATCACAGGAAGATTAAAAGGACTCATGGAAGTTCCACGGGTTAAAATAACTCATCCCAGTTGCACAGATAAGTGTCTTTCTGAGTCTGGCAAAGACCCTGTGCTGTAAACACTCTAGAATATTGTGGCATATTAGAAAATTATAGAGGTTATGACTTATCTACCCAACTTCTATCATATCACTTTTCCATGCCAAGAGGATATCTGCATTATGAACAACGCAAAATGTTCCAATGTACAAAAGAACAAAATAATAACAATCCCCTTTCCCTTAAGTGTATTTTTCCTCCTTAGGTGTGATTAAATTCTGACCAATTATAACAGTTTTTTTTTAAGTTGCATTTCAAGAACAGAACATTTAAAAGGGGTTAGGTAGTTGGTAAAAGAACTATACATTTATTTTGTTGTTCTGCATCTTGTTTTTTTTTTTTTTTTGGTGGCGGTGTTATGATGCAAATGTGAAGGCTGGAGCTTTAGCAGTGGTTTTAGAAGTTGAAGTGTTGATGAGGTTGTTTAGACCTGCACTTGTCTCTGCTGAAATGTAAGCTATTGTTTTAAACCTAGACATTTGTCATATGGACTACTTTTTATTTGATAGAATATACTCCTGTGCAGTTAAGCCAGTTGACTTTTGAATTTTCTGTTACAACTAGTCAAATATAATCCAGTTAATAAAGAGAGAGAATATTTTTTTACTATGTTTCCTTTGGGAAAATAAGAACAGCAATGGTGAATCTAGTTCATATTCTTCCAGTGAACTCTATCTTCTTCCATGTGTAGCACTATCTGAATGGACTTTGAGTCTGGTAGCATTTTAGCATAGCTTTGTAAAGTAAAATCAACCTCTTGTGAGATTTTTTAAAAGTGACTATATAAAATCTTCAAACTGGAAAACTTGTGAAAAATGAAAGGAAACTCTGTTAATAACCATACATGTACAAAGGTTGTAAGACAGGCTGCCTCAGGCAAATCTCAATTAAGGTCACCCTAGATATGATAGGCGACGGAAGGAAAAGAAGGAAACATACTGTTTATAGATCAAGATGTGGGATGGGAAAATAGATATTTTTTTTAGTACATCAAATTTCTATTCTACAGTGCCTCACAATTTCAAAAATCCTAAGTACAATGAAGATTACATGTTGATAATGGTGTTCACTATGATGCCATTGTTATTATTGCAATGATGATCCCAATTATGATCTACGAAGGCTATTTGTATGAACACCAAGTTTCAAAGGGAGCTGATGTAAAAACAAACCCTAAAAGGAATCTCAGAATTCTGCCAATCCTTTGCTGGAATAATGCATCGGGGGGAGATAGGAATAAGTAAGTCTGCTAATTATCGTTTCTTTTCCCAGAAAACCATATGGGGTTCAGGTAAGCTTTAAATAGACACGCAATTCTAGTTGACGTCCAGAAGTTCTATTGCTGCTAGATCTCTAAATTTCAGGTTTTTATGACTAAAATGTGGGTTTTTCTCTCAGTGGTTTGCAATATTATATACTCAAGCAGCAAAATGAACAAACATGTCTCTTTTTCTCTGAAGTCTCCTAAATTAATACTGAATAGAAACCACTAAAACAGAAAATAAGAGCAAATACATATTAAGAAGAATTCCTAGAATATTGGGAGAGTATGGTGAGACAGCGGTGTCTTGCAGATGGATTTTCTAATGAGAGTGATGAGTCTAGTGGGAATGAAAGAAAAGAATAGACTGGTTGATGGCAAAGACAGAGGAAAAAACCCTAAACAGATGAAATCACTGTATCAAAGAAAGGAGAAGCACAATATGAAAAATAAACAGGAGGAAGGGAAAATAAGAATAAAATATGTCCTCCCTTATAGATATATATTTCCTCTCTTATAGATATATTGACATAAAAAAGTCAATAATTTTATTTAAGTTTGTCTTCATTGTTTATGCACAGCAAGACAACAAATAGACTTTTCTAAATGAAGCTCTCCATTGTGATCTCAAAACAAAAGACCAAAAGAGGAAAGAAAGGAATAACTTGTGTGTACCTAACAACCACAGTATAGCAGATACCCAGCATTGAAGAAAAGCAATGAAACCGAGAACAATAGTGTTTTCAGGATGAACAGCTCTCTAGAAATTCAATTTCTAATGAGAAAAAAAAAATTCAGAAAATTGTTCACAAGATGTCACAGCACACAGCATTTAGATGGTCTGTCATCCTGGGGCGATTAACCATGGATAAAGTGAAAACTACTTTAAACTTCTGATTTTGCTCCCTGTCACAATATGCTTTCTAGCTTATTTTGTTTGGCTATAAGTGGGACAGAAATATTCTGCTTATAAATAACATGTCAGTGGCAAGTGATTGAATTCCAACCTGGGCATATATTACCCAGAACAAAAGTGAACAAAAGATGATTTTTTTTTTTGAGTAGCACTTGACAAGAGATGAAAAACAGAAATTGTCTCTCATACATCTTGGTTTGCCAAATCTATGTTTCTTACCTTTTATGTTAAGATCTATATAATTTAAAAATAAAGAATAACAATGTCCAAATCCATTGTTTAAGAATATTTTAAAATTTTTAGGTGGTGAAAGTAAAGTCAACTTATTTTTAACTATCTTACAAATTTTAATTCTTTTTTTGCAATCAATAAATATATAGCTCAATGATTCTTCCCAATACATTTCTTGGATTTCTTATTTTTTGAATTATTCTATTTATTGATTTGTTACACACAACAGGGAGTGTGTCAGTTGCATATGTGATGAAGAATAATTTAAATATGAACATGACAAACCCAGTACTCAAGATCTAGAGTTATGATGTTTCCCTGAGTGTTCTCCATTCCCTATCTCCCTGAAAAGATAACTACTATCCTAGCTTTTGTGTTGTAATCTTGTACTATTTCTGCAAAACAAAATTTTATTGCATATGTATATATTTCTACACAAAACATTATTAGTTCTACTTTTAATCTATACAGAAATTGAATCACATTTTATGTGATCTTCTAGATTGGATTTTTCTTTATTCTGTGTGGAAGAGTCTTCTGTATTGTGTTATATAGCTGTAGAACACTCATTTTCATTGCTGTGAAATCCCATCATATACCTATAGTATAACATATTAAATTTTCTGTTGAATAATAATTTTGTTCTGGAGCTTTTTGCTTGTTTTTCATTATGAACAATGCTGATATGAACATTCTTGTAAGGATCTTCTATTTCACAGAAAAAGCTAGATTTTCTATTTCTAAGAAAATAAACATAGTTTACTACAATAAATTTTCAATATTATCTGAATATTCAACTTAATCATATTGTTTTCTAATCTGATTGTATCAATCTTTATCTTCACAGAAGTGTTTATATCACTTCCAATATTTAGTATTTTTAGATTTTTAAAATTCTGATAATAGGTACAAAATTGTATGTTAATGACATTTTAATTTGCTCAACTAATGTAGTTGAGCACATTTTTATATTCTTTCTGATTTCTCTCTCTTCATACAGAAAAGTCTTTATATACTGAGTAAGGTGGCCTACTTGGTAGGTTAGAAAAAGGGCTTAAGACAGCTAGCAAATGAGATTGGTTGGATATTACATGTTAGAGTGTGATCAAGGTAAAGAAGCCCTTGTGAAAACATAGTTGTGTGTATGTGAACTTTCTGCTTCATTTTTGTCAAGGGAGGGACCACCAAGGCTTTCCTAGCAACTTCCCCAACTTGGTGACCAAAGGAAAGGGAAGGAGGTGAACATTTTTTCCAGTGAAGCATCAAAGACAGAGTCAAAACTCTTAATACTTGTTGCAAATAGGCATTCAACTTCATTTTGTCTGTATAATTACCCATTTGTCTCACTGGTATTCACTGAAGAACTCTTTTCCTGGGGTCCTATCTCTATCCTACACCAAATTCCATGTGAGTGGCTTTGTTGTTGTGACTGCTTTTCTCCAATTGGTCATTTTGTCTATGCTTGTACTATAGTAGCCATTATGGTCCCAATTATAATAAATATTGATGTGGGATAGGTTATTCTTGCTATTGAAAGTAACTTTTGATATGCACCCTTCCCTCCCCCCCCCCCACTATCTGAATGCCGATAAGACATGGTGTCTGCTGCTTCTCAGACTGGGAATTTCCACAGACATGGAACAACACTGTGGCTCCTGTCTCAACATGAGAGCTCAGTGTTCTGTGGCTCAGCTACCCTAGCTTGTTACTGGGTTGAGGATCACAGGTCTTCCTGCATCCCCCTCAGTCCTTCAGCATTTCATTCCCTAGGTCTGGGTTCAGCTTCATGTTTGTTAATTTTAATACATTCATTTACTTATTCTTCCTTGTTTTTCCTAGAGAAGTTTTTCTTTACTTACAGCATGATTATATCATAAAGGTTGTTGTTTTTAAGTTTAGGAGCCAGTTGTTTTGAGTATCAGGGTAGCTATACTTCTAGAAGCCAAAGATTTTTGTACCCCCAAAAAATCTTTAAGGATTGTCCTAGTATATGCTAGTATACTAGTGTAAGGATTGTACTAGTATATAGGTGGAATTTTAGATAACTGGGTAAAATCATCTTCCTTGAGGAAAGCCCATTGAGGAAATTCCATTAGTATATATTGTCCCATTTAGCCTGTTCTTTTTCATCTAGACAAGATCTTTTTACAATACATACCACTTCGCTTATTATCACTAAAGTTTAAGTCAGACCTTAGTTCAGGGTTCAGAAAAGTACATATGGTGTGCATAAAATTTTCTTATAGCAGTTGTGTCGTTTATATATTATCTACATTGCTACAAGTATAGATTTAAGAAGTTGGAATAAAAAGCTTTGTGGTTCACAAAGCCTAAAGTATTTACTATTTCACCCTTTATAGAAAATTCTTTGCCAATCCTTGACAGTTCTGTAGGACTAAGATCAAATTTGCTTTGGCTACAATGCAAATGTGTAATATTTATTCCTTATTTATATTAATCAACAAGCTTTCAGTTGCAATTAACAGAGCTCCAATTCATGACATGTCCAGACTTAATAAATCCATCAATTCAGCAGTGTAACAACAACATTAAAGTGTAAATTCTTTTATTTCCTGAAATATCTGCATGTTCTGGCTTTTGTACTTAGTTTTGCCTGATCACAGTAGTAAGATGGTTGCTAGATGACATTGTAGGCACAATGGAAGGAGAATATTTCCAAATGTTAACCTTTTTGTTTATCAGCAAAGAAAATATTTTCCTGAATCTGTTCTATGTACTTCTCAAGTCCAGAAAAATATTAACATGTTCATTCCTAGACCAGCCACTGCTTAGGAGAGTAAAAGAGACTTGATTAATGTATAAGTCAGATTTCTGTTGCAATAATGGTGTGAAACAAGCATGCCCCATATTTCAGTGACTTACACTGTGACATATTTCTTTCACAGGTCTGCAGGTCAGATGACATAGCCTGTACTTCAAACTGCAGGTCAAGCTGAGGTCCTTTCTCTGTTCTCCCTCTTTGGAACTAATGGCTAACTGGGTTTTGCTTTTCTAATGGGGACATATGAAATCTCCAGGAGGGCAAACAAAGCCACACAAGCACGTTTAAGGCTGTGACACATATTATGTATACTCTCCTAAAGGCAGGTCACACAAATTAGCTCAGTATCAGTGTTCCAAGGGGAAAACATAAAGACATGTGACTTTATGGGGATGGTTGTGCAATTCTATTTCGGGGAGGACAAAGAACTGGAAACAGTAAGCAAAAACCTTCAGAATTAGCTCAGATGATTCAGTAACTCTTAAATGGGGTAGAAGACCAGATTTATAGAAGTACTGTCACTACTTGATATGGACACAAAATAAGGTGGCTGTTTTTTTGTCAAGAAGAAACAAAGAACAGATAAAACTTTATTTTTCTAACCATAATATTTCACCTTCTATTTCAGTATTTTCAGCACAGTGAGAATACTCAAGGAAATGGTTTGAATACTATTACAAATATAAACAAACTTAGAAAATAGATTAAAAGAGTTCAAAATCTTTTTTTGGTCTACACAACTCATACTGATAACAAAACTGTTCAGTATGTTATGCTACTATTTTATCTATAAACAAACAAACAAAAATCATCCACATTGGTCTCATCTCTCAGTTCTTGTCACTTAGAATTAATAAATATTTTCCATGCAACATAATCGAGAGTCTCCTTTATCCTCAATGTTGTCATCTTTCTGATATCAAAGCTACTCTAGTGCTTTTCTTTTATTTATAGTGTTGCCTAGACCACTAATTTCTTTCTATTATTATAAACTGTACTCTTTATTAGTAATAGGAAATTTGTATTTCCTTTTATCAGTTACTCTTATTGCTAATTGTTTTTCTGATTTGATTGCAAGTCAAAAGCAATTTTCATTTATGACACAGAACATTGAGAAGACATTTGTTAACCTCTTTCCTTGGAAGTAAGTGCATTTCATTCCTTAAATTTGTTTATAAATCATTAAGTGTCATTTAAAAGAAATCTTTTTTGAAATCCAGTTCTCTCATCATGCAGATAAGGAAGGCATTTTTTTTTTCAATTGTATCTTGTTAACAAGTACATTGTTTGGGTCTGCCCAACTGCCTGTCCTAATTAGGAGTGGGCCACTGGCCATGAGCACAGGCTGGAAAGCCAGTGGTGCACATAGTGAGCCGCAGGCCAGTGAAGCATTTAGTGATGCTGGAGGCACCAGGGCGGGACATAAGGAAGATGGTTTTATGGAGCAGACTATAAGGCCCCAGGGATCAATAAAAAGCTGCAAAATGGCACTAAAGGACGGCACACTGAAAATTACCAGAGAAAGACAGATGGATGGGATGTCCAATAACCAGGAAGAAATCTGTGCAATTACTAATGTGAGGGAATTCATAGATAAAGTCCTTGAGGAAAATTAAATAAATAATAAATAACTTGTGTCTGCAGGAGCCAAAGCAACAGCTAACAGCTAGAAATCACAGTGGTGAATGTTAGGTATGTCCTGTAAAAGCTTGATTAGTAGAATGTAGCTCTGCAGAAGGTCAAACCAAACTTTCAAACCTAAGGAATAATAGTTCAGCATTCTACTTTAGGGCCACAATGACACGTTCAAAGTTTGGGAAAGGGGAATATTGTTTTCTATATTCATCAGTGTGTTCTTACCCTGCTTTGTGTAGGTGAATCATTTTTTAAAATGAAATCAAAAGAATGTACAGCCAATTGTATACACTCAGAGTTGAATATAAATTTTTGAAGATAGTAATCCTTTTAATTTATATTTATACATAGATTCTGCTGCTACTACAACCTCTGTGTATCAGGTTGTTTACTAAAAAGTAAGAATACCTTTTTTTCCCCCTGAGATCCTTTGATTGATACATTATTTTACATACTGCCACACCAAGACCAGAACATGCATGCTCAGAAATCATTATTGAAAACCTCAAACAATGTAAAGGAAAGCCACCCAACAAAGAAAGTTGGGGAATAAATATACTATGTCAGTTTTTCTCAGAGCTAAATCATATTACAACATGGATAGTGTCAGAGCTATTTGGGTAGTTTGAGATGGGTATCAATTTTCTAGAGCTGCTATAACAAACTGGGTGGCTTGAAAACAATTTTTTTTTTTTGCCTCATAATCCTGGAGGTAGAAATCCAAAATCAATATGTCAGCAGAACTGGTTCCTTTTTGGGGCTTTGAGGGAGAATCTTTTCTATACCTCTGTGGTAGCTTCTCATACTTTGTTGATAATCTTTCCATAACACTCCTTGGCTCATAGATGTAACACCCCTACAACTGCATTTATCTTTACACGATGTTAGGAATTTGATGTAGAATTCAACCCATATAAGTTCCAAAGACTAAGGAAAAAGTCAAGTACAATTTATTACATTTGCTTTAATGACTACCTCTTCTGTCCATGTCTTAGTGGTGAAAATATTGAGGTCATAAAGAGAGAAATTACTTTTCCAAGAATGATCATTAGAATAGTTGCAGATGAGTCTTGGCTAGCAGGAGACCTTTTGATTTCCACTATATGCTACGGAAGCTTTACTATAAATGGTTACTAAACATTATTTACCCTTTAGAGTAGTGCTACAAAAGTTCTGGGGTCACTTAGTGCCTTTGAAGCTATGAAGGAAGCTCTTAACACTTTATCCAGAAAATGTCTGTGAACCTAGAGGAACCCAGTGTTGCACAAATTTTAAAAATGTCTTTTAATCCTTTTTCTTATACTCCTCTCTCCAAATGTTTTCTTTAGACAAATTATCTTAACTGTGTTATGCTGCCTAATAAAATTGTTTTAAGTGGTATAAGATTGTCCAAAAGAATCAAGGAGATCATGTTGCTTTTAAATTAGGGAGAAAATGCACATTCACTTGGAGCGAAAATTCGTCGTCTAATGGATTATTTCACTTGTTATAAATGGGGAGTAGTAGAAAGGAAGGAAGCATCTCTAATCAGCTACATGATTCCAGTCACTTGCCAGACCCTTCAACTTTCTTTTTTGAGAGTTAGGGAGGCAGGCTAATGCATGATTTTGCATTGATGGTCTGTGGACACGTTAATATTTAGTTACAAATTTAAAGAAGTGTGGAAATAAAAAAAGCAAATCTCTTTCCAATTTGTATTGTGCACAGTAGATTATTTCGTCCAAAGTCCATTGCTCTTTAAATGAGATTTACATTTTCCAAATGGTTTAACAATATGAAAACTAATATTTCACTTGAAAGTACGAAAGAATGCCATTATCGTCATTCAGATGCATGGGTGTTACATCTGGAATTTTATTAAAATTCAACGTATTTGGCTGCTCTCCCCTGGCTTTGAGCATTGGCCCCATCCTGTTGTAATACCTCTCATCTGACTTGTTCCTCAGCAGGGACGTTCCTGCTTTGGTAGCCTGGGGTATACAATCCAGGGCCTCCTGAAAGCTGCTTTCAGGGCTTGGACTCCTCCCAAGTCTTAGCTTGTCAATTTGCTTTTACAGAGATTCTTATATCACAGCTTATGTTTTTTTATCATTGCAATAACACTGATAGTTAAAAACAGTGTTCAGAGCAAGGTTTGCTCTTTTCAGCATTTTCCTCTCGCCAATTGCTTCTTCCAATTAACAAAAAGGGGTTGAAAATTCCATTCCCTGAAGCCACCTGTGGGCTTCTTTTCTTTGGAAAAAAAATTCTTTCATACAATCAAGATTTCTCTCAGCACCTGGGTTCTTTTTGAATGGAAATTAGGTGAAATGAATTTAGATTCTTTTTCAGATCTAGGGGTAGTGGGTAGGTGTTAGATGTAAATTTCCCTAATTATATTTTAGCCTTTATATCTTTTTATAACAGAACCTTTGACGCATTTTAATTCAGGATATTGACATAATTTTGCTGGTGAAACATGTACTATGAGCACTGAGTTTGGAAGTCTATGCCTTAGGTAATACTTTCAAATCTTTTAGAGCTTAAATTTAAATACAGGTATTGGCAAGACGGCAATTATCATTTGAACTCGGGGAGGCTAATTTGATGGCTAATTTGGCACAGAAAAAAATTGTTCTAAACAATAATATTTTAAAAAATAGTTTAAAAAAAGTTTGCAGTCTTTACATTTGTGTGCTCTTAAAGGCCTTTATAATGTGAACCACTTTGACTTTTCAATTTCATCCCCCATTCTAACCCTCTTAACTTCCTAGAACAGCAATGTTCTGTAACTGTGCTTTGAGCACAACATGTCATTTGAAAGTATGAATAGGCAAATGGACAATGACCAGGCCACACATGGAAACAGAGGGCTGGCCCATGACCCCTGTAGCAGCCATCCTAGGGAGTCAAATCATGCCCTCTGTAGCTGTCCACCTTGAATGGTAAGGACCTGGTCAATAAGTGGCAGTTGGTCTATTTTATTATTTTTTTCTTTTGCCCCTGATTTTAATTTAGAAACAACCAGAGAAAGCTAAATATGCTTCCTAAACCAATCTGATAGGAGTTTTACACATGAATTGTGTCCTTTGCTTTTGCATTTTATTTTGTTTCTTATAGTATTGTGTTCATATAATTCAAAATGAGAAATGAACATAGCAAGCTTTCTTGTTTCTGATATTTCACATGGTAACTTCATTACACTGTAGAATATCAATGTTTCTTAAATTACATGCAAATAATTTCAAATACATTTCCTAGGGTACAAAAAAAAATCTTGGTTTTCTCATTTTTGTGTTTTTTTCCCAATATCTAGAATATCTTAATCTCCCATGGTAGATTAGACTCAATGGGAGATTGACAGGTGGAAAAAGATGTAAGACACAGTTGGGATAGTGATCATCCTTTATTTGGAGGTAGCAACAGCCCTTAGCCAGTCCTCAGCTTCAACTTCAGCCCTCAACTAGTTGCACTTTGCTCCCATGAGTCTTTTCCATGGGCCTTTTTTTATGTGTAGGCTAAAGAAAGCACACTGCCAATAGGTTCCGTCAGTGGGCACATGCTCATAATGTTTATGACCTTAAGTACATAACACTGAATCAGAGCATTAATGACTTTGATTATAATAAAAACATAGCCCACCGGAAGTCTCCAGGAAGGAGCCTAAATAGCCATTTGGGGCTTGTCTTCATCACCTGATCCTTGTTGTAGGCACCTGTGATTCTCTGTCATTTCATCTGAGACTTAACTTTTGCCTGAACTTTTCAGTATTGTCATTCTGTACTGATACAGTCCTGTGCCACCATTGACTGAATTTCTCCATCAAAAGATATTTTGATTATCTTTGACAAGTTTCTTGAACCTTGATGTTAGAAGACATATAATGCTTTAGTAATCAGGGTTACTTTTACTTTCTGATTTTCTTATATCACCCAGTTCCCACTGCTGTTGGCTGTTGGCTCACAAGACATGTTTTGTTTTTTTAATATTATATTTTTTAGTTTTAGATGGACACAAAATCTTTATTTTACATTTATGTGGTGCTGAGGATTGAACCCAGTGCTTAGTGCATGCTAGGCAGGCACTATACCACTGAGCCACAACCCCAGCCCCACAAGACGTTTTGAGTAACTAAAATTAAATTTAATAATCACCCAAGGATATAGAAATATGTATATATGTACCTATATCAACTGTATCAGTACACATACACATGTTTTATATATATATATATATATATATATATATATATTAATTTCTTAGACCGAACCCAAGTTTAGTCAGTCCAGTATAAAGTTTTAAAAGTTCCCTTGGTGATTCCTCAAATCAAGCATCTTTTGGAATCACTTAAGAGGGAAGTGGAAAAAAAACCTGCACACTTAACCATGCTATTTGGTTTCCGTTTCAGATCTTCCCAATCCAACTCATCCTGCTGACCTTTCTAGACATGCCTGGGTCTGTCTCTATACCCCTAGTGTACACACACACACACACACACACACAGTATTGCATAACCAGTTTTGATGATGTGACAGACTCTGGTTTATTAGTTGATTTTTAATTATACTATCTTCAAAAAGAATTTTATGATATTCTTCTAAAATGCAAAACATTAGTAAACACCTGAAAATGTTTAGGTATTATGAAACAAAGATTAAAATTTAAAAGTTATAAGGTATATATATTGATCTATCATTGTGCTTTTGAAAATGAAAGTGCTTATTTTGCCAAAAATGTTTTCAGATGTATTAATATGAGTAAGAGTGCAATTAATTGAACATTTACCATGTGAAAGACTCATTGCTAGACTTAATGGACTTTATAACATGTAAGCAACAATAATTTGTTGAGCACCTAACTCTGAGAGATTGTGACATTGAATTTCTATGTAGCATGTGGTATTTTAAAGGTATTTGCTCAGTTTCAATAAACTAATGGATTTTACTATTGAACATAGTAAATTTAAAAAAAAATTCTTTATTCAGGAATAATTCTTATTAACTTTGTAAAAGTTGTAGTAAACATATGCAAATTATGTTAGAATAAATGATGTTCTTTTACAATATCATTATCTGTTCCAGTGTTTCTTTTATAATTTGAGAAACTATGACTCAAACAGTCGTAGTTTTTGAGTAGGACAATTTCCAAATAGTTGAAATAATATTCTAACCTGGTTCCTTTGAAGCCAATGCCAGAGTTCTAATCATTATTATAGTGTAAGATTTTTAACAAAATCCCTATAGAAATTTAAATTTGAACTGTTAACAGATAATACCACATATGAAGTTGTCTTATGCAATGTAGAAAAGACTTTTTGATACTAAAACTTTGGAAAAGCAAGTGACTATAATTATTCATAATCTCAAAAGGGCAGTGACAACTCTAGTTTCTAAAATTTCAAATTTCTAGGTACTTTTTTATGCTATGATTTTGTGTGTGTGTTCTCATATTCTCTCTCTCTCTCTCTCTCCCCTTTTCTTTTCTTTTCTTAACAGAGGATTAAACCAGAGTCTTGCACATGGTAGGCAAGTGCTATAGCACTGGGCTATACCCTAACCATGTTTATTCATTTTTGTGAAATAAGGTGTCACTTAATTGTCTAAGCTGGCCTTGAATTTTCCATTCTCCTGCCTCAGCATTCCAAATAGCTGGGGTTACAGGTGTGCACCACTGTGCCTGGCTGTGTGTCTGGCTGCTATGATACTTTAATCAAGAATATGAGTTAAACAAACTTGGATCATTTAGCATAACTCATAAATGTGTGAAAAATTCAAATATTTAGACTATTTACTCTAAAAGCATTAGCCAATTTAAATTTCTTAGTGTACCATTTAAATTGTGCATTTAAGAAAACATGGATGGAAATCTGAATTCACAAAAAAATGGGGATGAATTATAGTGGCTTTGACATACTACTTCTTATTTTAGTATAACCTAGTTCATTAAGTAAATGCTTACATCATATTCATATAGTGACAAAAGTCTAGTGCTTTAAAAAATAAATACCAAAGAGTAAAATACTGACAAATGGTAAAGGAGAATAAGAAATCTATGAAAAGAACACTTGGGCATAGTTCTGGCAGAATTAATTTCTAGTAGCTTAATGGTATGAAATATGATTATAGTAAATAGATGGTTAATGTATTGTAAATCCACATGAGTTAGGAAATAGATAATGCTTTCAATATTAAATTGTTCAAAGAAACTAATCATGAGAACTTACAGAAGTTTAAAAGACTATATACTTGATACTTTTAGGTTAGATTTACCAAGAGGGGTGTATGGTTTTGTGGCAAGGTAAATTAAGGGATAGAGAAATAAGTAGAGGGGAGTGCTACTTTCTATTTTGTAATTTATCTCCCTCCAGGCAAATGGCACTTTGATTTATTTAGTTGGTTATGTTGCTATAAAAAAATGAAAACTATAGAACCCTAAAGAGAGAAATATAAGATTTTAGAAGATGGAATGATCTACTTTGCTCATGGATAGGCAGAATTAATATTATTAAAATGACCATACTACCAAAAGCACTATACAGGTTCAATGCAATTCCCATCAAAATCCCAATGGAATTCCTCATAGAAATAGATAAAGCAATCATGAAATTCATCTGGAGAAATAAGAGAACCAGAATAGCTAAAGCAATTTTGAGCAGGAAGAGTGAAACAGGTGGTATCGCTATACCAGACCTTAAACTATACTACAGAGCAATAGTAACAAAAACAGCATGGTACTGGCACCAAAACAGGCTGGTAGACCAATGGTACAGAATAGAGGCCACAGAGGCTAACCCACAAAATTACAACTATCTTATATTAGACAAAGGTGCCAAAAGCATGCATTGGAGAAAGGGTAGCATCTTCAACAAAAGGTGCTGTGAAAACTGGAGATCCATATGCAACAAAATGAAATTGAATCCCTATCTCTTACCATTTACAAAAGTTAACTCAAAATGGATTAAGGATATAAGAATTAAACCAGACACTCTGTCTAATAGGAGAAAAAGTAGGCCCTAATCTTCATAATGAGGGGCTAGGCCCCAACTTCCTTAATAAGGTGCCTATAGCACAAGAATTAAAACCAAGAATCAACAAATGGGATGGATTCAAACTAAATCATTTTATTCTCAGCAAAAGAAATAATCTGTGAGGTGAACAGGGAGCCTACATCCTGGGAACAAATTTTTACCCTTTACACATCAGATAGAGCACTAATCTCTAGGGTATATAAAGAGGTCAACAAAATAAGCACCAAAACAAACAAACAAACAAATAAATTATCCAATCAATAAATGAGCCAAGACCTGAACAAACACTTCTCAGAAGAGGATATATAATCAATCAACAAATATATGAAAGAATGCTCAGCATGTCTAGCAATCAGAGAAATGCAAATCAAAACTACTCTAAGATACCACTCACTTCAGTAAGAATGGCAGCCATTATGAAGACGAACAACAAGTGTTGGCGAGAATGTGGGGAAAAAGGTACACTCATACATTGCTGGTGGTACTGCAAATTAGGGCAGCCAATTTGTAAAGCAGTATGGAGATTCCTTGGAAAGCTGGAAATGGAACCACCATTTGACCCAGCTATTCCTCTTCTTGGACTATACCCAAAGGACCTAAAAACAGAATACTTCAGGGACACAGCCACATCAATGTTTATAGTAGCACAATTCACAATAGCTAAATTGTGGAGCCAATCTAGATGTCCTTCAGTGGATGAATGGATTAAAAAATGTGGCATTTATACACAATGGAGTATTACTCAGCACTAAAAAAGAATAAGATCATAGCATTAGAGAAGATTATGCTGAGTGAGTTAGCCAATCCCCCCAAAACAAATGCTGAATGTTTTCTCTGATATAAAGGGGGTGACTCAAAGTGGGGTAGGGAGGGAGAGCATGGGAGGAAGATACCTCTAGATACGGAATAGGGGTGGGAGGGAAATGGAGGGAGAAGGGGAATAGCACGGATGGTGGAAGGAGATGGTCATCATTATACAAAATGTATGTATGAAGATGTGAATTTGGTGTCAACATACCTTATACACAAACAGAGATATGATAAATTGTGCTATAAAGGTATATTAAGAATTGTAATAAAAAAGAGCTCATGTACAATGGCATAATTTGGTGTGAACATACTTTATATACAGAGTTATGAAAAATTGTGCTGTGAATGGATAATTATGAATGTAATGCATTCCACTATTGTCATGTATGTAAGAAATAAATAAAAAATAAAATAAAATAAAAACTAAAAAAAAATATACTTGAGACTGGGTAATTTATAGAGTAGAAGTTTATTTCTTACTGCTCTGGAGGCTGATAAGTCTGAGATCTAGGCCTCAGCAGGTTTGATGTCTGCTAAGTGCCTGATCTTGACTTCCAAGATGGTATCTTACACACTGCATTCTCCAACCACATTTTTTTTTCCTTTGTAAAACACCAGTCCTCCAGGAAAAGTACCATTCCTCATATGCTGAAGAAGGGAAGAGCAAAAAGAACCTTTCTCAAAAGTCCTTCTTAGAGACTTTAAACTCACATTAGGGGAGTTCTCAGAGCCTACTTACCTTTTAAGGGTCCACTTCTTGAAAATGCTACAGTGACAATTTAATTTCAACATGACTTTTGGAGAAGATAAATATTTAAACTATACCACCTACAAAGTATTTGAGCCTGGTATCAGATTTAGTACACGTTAGTAGCTTAATATGCAGATTATTGTTTTCTGAAATTAAATGAGAGTCAAAAGATGATTCACATTTTAGTGAAATTTGCTCTAAAGATATAATTTAATAGTCCGACATACTATAATTTTGCAATACAACTATTATAACATCACCTAGCTTATCTTTCTGTGTTTATCCCCCCCAAACTATTTTCTATAACAAGACTAATTGTCTTTTATTTTTCTTTCTTCTTTTTTTTTTTTGCAGTGATAGAGATTGAACTCAGGGCCTCATGCACACTGGACAGGTGCTCTTCCCCCAGCTATAATTCCAGACCAAGACAGATTATTTTAAAATGTAAATTGATTCATTCTCTTCTTCTTAACATTTCAATGTATTTGCAAAATGTATTTAAACAAAGGGTGGTTTTGTAATTTTTATTATTTTGATGATCATCTTCTTAACATTGCAATGTATTTGCAAAATGTATTTAAACATAGGGTGGTTTTGTAGTTTTTATTATTTTGATGATCTTCTATTAACAACTCAATTTCTTCATTAATTCATAACAAAACTATTAAGAAAGCACTCTGTCAAAAAGAATACTAGTCTTATTTGCAATATAAATTAACAGATACAAAACTAAGACATCAATTTAATTAATTTTCTTTGTGAAGTTATTTGAAAATTAGAATTAACTTACCACCTACATTTTCAAATGCAATCCTATAATGAGAGGCTATGCATTCTATATAATATCTATTTGTTAACTATTAGGTCATGACATATGTAACCATGAGGATGTCCTGTATCACACCACTTGCTGTGTAATTAAATGTTCTCTCACAATACTCTTGAAACACTGTGAAGCTTTTTTTCCTCTAATGAAAATAATTATTTCTTTATAGTATGTAGTCTATGGATAAATATTCCATGATAGTCCCAGAAAAGGCATAGAATGAAAAACTAGAAATTCAATCAGCACAAACTTATCCTACACTAGCAGAACTCAAGGAATTCATAGACTTGTTGAATACCAAAATATAAGATTATATAATCATCATTATATCATACACAAGGTTAAATTTTCCAAAATATGCTTAAGAGATAATAGAAATCTTGAGATAATTAAAATACAAATTGGTTAAATAGTATTTTTCTCAAATGTTTTATGAATTTATCTAATCAATGTATCCATTTGATTATATCCAAAAATATATAGCACCTATTAGATTCCAGGTATTGTTCTAGGTAGTTCCAAATTTGGGGCACATCATTGAAAAGGACATGCCTCTGAATCTTCCTTATCTCTCACGTCTGGGCATGAGAAGTGCTGTAACAAAATTCCTAAAACTGGGAGTTTTATATATAAAGAATGAAGATTTATTTAATTTATAGCTCTGGAGTCTGAAAGTCCAAGATCAGGATGCCACATCTGGGAAGGGCCTTGTGCTGCATCATAAACTGATGGAAAAACAGGAAGACAAGCAAGTTCATGTGAGATAAAGCACAAGGGGTGGCCTTGCTCTTGCAATAGTGAATCAATTCTAAGAGAGTGTTTTTAATGGCTTCATGAGAGCTCTACCTTCATGAATCAAACACCTTTTAAAGTCTCTACCTCCTCTCAACATTGTTACATTAGGAGTCATATTTTAACATTAGCTTGAGAGAGGACAAAAATTACCAAAACATGGAGACAGACAAAAAGTAAGCATAAAAATAAGGATATTGTTGTGTTATATTACAGAAACATGAATAACAGACTAATAAGGTAGGCAGAAAGTACATTAAGTGGGGTGCCAGGCAGTGGCACATGGTAGGGTTAAATAAGGTTTTAGAGTAAGTTTTATTGCAAGAAGTTTTGAAGAAAAAGATAGTTATTGGGGATGAATGTTCTGGACAGAGCCGCCAGACAAAATAAAGGCCCTAAAGTGGGACTCCAGTGAGTGTGTTAGAGGTACTTCCTGGTGGCCAGTATATCTGAAGTGGAGAGAGACCAGTAGTGGGGAATAGGAAGTGAGAATTTCAGCAGTGAGCCATATTTATTATGGCCTTGTCATTGAGTCATTGTAAAGAGTTGATCTGAGGCCTAGTAAAACAGGATTCTAAAATAATTTCTTTAGCTAAAATAATGATTGTAGAGATGAAGGGAAGATGAAATACAATATGTTAGAAGTTATTTCAATAACACAAATAATTGGTGATAATGAAGATAGGCAGAGTATTAGAAGTGGATATGGTGAGCATAATTGGTTTCTGAATATCTTATGATGATCAAGGCACTTGACTTTCTCTTGGTCTGGATGTAGGTTGTTAGAGAAACAATCACTCCAAGGATTTGGTTTATGTAATCAAAAGATTTGAGTTGCCTGCCTTCAACTGACATGAGAAGATAGAATAGTTTATTTCTTTGTTTAGTTTTAGGGGAGAGGATATCAGAAGTTCAGTTTATTATATTTTATATTAGAAGCATCATTTGGATATTCATATAAATGGAGAAGTCAAATAGGCACGTGGAGATTGATGTTTGTATTCATATTTGGGAGCAAGGACTATGTAAGAGATGCAAATTTGGAAATTACCAGCTGGTAGATACATTGAGAATAATGAACCCAGATGAGATTATGAATTGAATAAATACAGATAGAGAGGAAAAGAGAACTACATATTGATCCCTTGGGTACTCAAATATATAGACATTAGGACCAAAGATGAGAAATAGCAAGAGGATTGTAGCAAGAAGAAATTTTGTAACAGGAAGAGCAGGAGAGAGTGGTATTTTGAGAACTTGCTTGATATGTTCCATGACAACTTATGTTGTATTAACTAATATGAGGAAATTATGGCAGAAGTAAGTGTATATCAGATTATTGGGGCAGGATAGGCCCCAGGGCTGCCTTCGTGGGTTGATCATCTATGAAGTCACTCGGGGCCTCACATTGCACTTAGTCTGTGCACTGTTGTCACCATCTTAAAATGCTTAATGTTTTACCAAGCCCTTCCTTCTGTTTTAATTTTACACTGGGACCTACAAATTTCTTAGCTATTGCTAGAGATTAGGATGTTTGATGATAGGATAAAATACTTACCTCACATTTCCTATTTTAAATGTTTTGGGCATGTGGTATATAATATAGACACAATTAACTTATTTACGGGACAAAAACATATTATTTTCTGATTAAATCATTCTTCTTCCCTGCCATCCCCTACACTTAACTTCATAAGCTTTTCAAAGAAAAAGAAAATTCCTGGTTACTGAAAGATTTTAAATTGTATGCTTAGTTCTGTTAATTGCTTTCTGAGTGGTAGAAGTATCTAATTCAGTAAGTATATGCTTTAGAAATGTATATATTTGGATTAAAATCCTGCTTCTGTTTTTGAAATAACTCTGACCTTGAGGAAAATTAAACTTTTTGAGCTTCATCAAAATAGCTGAATTCATAACGTCTTTTTTCAAATAATATAAATACTACATTTAAACTCCTGACATGCATTAAGTATTCATTAAATTGTAGTTATTATTATGATTTCTTAGAGAAAATTACTTGTTCCATGTCTTCATTTTCTCTTTTAAAATTAAAAATTCCATATGCACATCCTAAATTGGGGGATTTTAAAAAGGGATAGTACATAATTTTATTTATTCCTATAGCAGAATAACTTACTTTCTTTCATTTTTGAATAGGTAATACATGCAAACTGCTTGAAAGTAAATTATGTGAGCATTTGAATTGTGAAAGGTCCTTTATTCCAGACTATGAGTTCCTCTCCCAAAATTTAATATTTCTGTGTGTCTATCAAGATCCTTTTTGTCTTCCAAAACAACATACACAATAACTTCTTGTTTGTCTTGAATTTTTTTAATTTGCCAGTTTATTATAGATATTATATCATTATCAATATGGAGGGATTTACTTTTTTTCCCTTTTTAATGAATATTGAAGTGGCCCTCCAAGAAGCAGGGGCCAAAGGAAAATCTAGTGGTTAACCAAAGAGCATATAATTGAGAGGAGTATAAATAAGAGCTGTTTGATAATAGTGGGTTATCCAAATGCTCAAGCTGTCCTCTTAAAGGTTTTAAGGTCTTTTCAAGAACAACATATTTTATTGCATTTAAATTAAAATTTAATAAGTTAATTTTCAAAAGAGTTTTCAAATTTAATTCTCTAAGTTCTAAAATGTCTTAGATAAACTCAAGTTTCTGATTCTTTAAAGATGAAAACCTTTCTCTGAGAAAACATCCGGTCCTATGGATTTTGTGAGGTGTAGCACTTTTACCACTGTGACTTATTTATGCAATTTGTCTATATTTTATTTTTTACTGACTTCTGGAATTAGGTTTTGAAGTTATAATAACCTATAAATCATTTCATCAGATTCTCAAGTTATCAATCATCTCAAGATGATTGAAATTGTCTCTTTTGCTTTTCAAATTTATCCCATGAAACTGATTATGTCCTTGGAATGATTATTTTATATTACTGATTTCTTATGATATATCTTTATATATGTCTCAAATGTAAATTATAGACTTGTAAAATTAATGTCACTAACACAAAAAGCTTATTTTAATGTAAATTAAAGAAGAAATAGTTAATTTAGGCCTTGAACACACCTATAACCAGTATTTAATAAGGTAAATTTTGATGCCTTATATAATTACTTGGATTGTTTTACTTTCAATGTAATGGCTTCCATTTTTATTATTAAATATAAACTAGCATATTTTTCTTAAAATATCATCTTTAAAAATCATCTTAAAGGGATGATTCTCTTTTAAAAAAATACATGTAATTGCTTTTTTTTGTTCAAATACATCCCAAAATAGAAAAAAAAATTTATATATATATATATATATATATATATATATGAAACTCCAACTCATTACTAGAATTCAACAAACTATCATTTTTTTTGGTTTTTTTAGTTTCATTTGTTTCTTTTACCACTTTTTGTTAAAATGTTTTGAAATAAAGTCCACTCTATTTGTAGATAATTCAATAAATATCACCTCAGAGAGGAAACATTGAACTCAAATCTAATCAAACCTGTACATCTAAAAGTTTATGGAAAATATGGACAATAGAGAAAAACAAATGACATTTCAAGGATATACATAGCCAAATCCAGAACATGGTAAATTCTACTAGACAAATGACACACAAAAAAGCATGAATGGAAAGAGCTTTAGGATAGATACTATTGTAGATGTAGTTGTGGGACTTGTTTGGATTCTGATGTACTGAAAAACCAAAAAAAAGCAAATACAAACAAAATGTACAGAAAACTCCTTTAGAGATAGTCATTAAGTGTACATAGAAACTAGGTTGTACTAAGAAGTTACTATTGAAATGTTCAATAACCTTCCCATGGTGTGGTATCAGCATTTTTTTTAATAAAAAGGAAAAAAAACCTTTAAAGTTCTAAATGAATTATGTTATTAAATGAAAAAAAAGTCATATTTTCAGAATTCTTTTACTTTGTTATCTAAATAATTGATAGATTTTTGGAAGCAGTTCACTGGGCTGTTTTCTTTAGGTTTTAGTAACTAAAAATTTATTTTCCCTTACAGAACTTCCTATACAATAAACAAACTTCCAATTTTTAAAATTCTGAAAAATTTTGGGATTTCTCCTGTATTGGAGACTGTTTTTTTTTTTTTTTTTTTTTTTCCGTTCAAAGAAAGCTTACTCAAAATGAACATTGCCAATATAAAGGCCTAATTGCTTTAGCCAAATTTTACAGGGGTTGAAATATCCTCAGGAACAATGATGCAGTAAAAGGTGAATGAAAGCTGCTTGCCTCTAAAGGTGCTTATGCAGCACAAACTCAGAGATTTGATACCATAGAAAACGGATATCGAGTTTCAGCTAGAGAAATCAACCTAATGGTGAGATTTCAGACAGCAGAGGGGATGGAGCACAGGAAGAGGTGTTTTCCATTGAGAAAGAGACAGGGAGAGCTGTAGAACAGTGCCTAGGTCCCTGCTTTGGGGCTGAGGTATTGATTCTCTGGCTGAGAGCAGATTGGTTTCTAAGAATTCACATCTGAGCACTCCTAAGAATTGTCCTTGGCTGAAGGAAAAAGAGGTTATGTTGCATCCTCTAAAAATACAAGGGCATAGCACCCTGTCCTCAGTTGGAGACATCTCTAACAGGCCATGTAAGAGAGGCAGGATATCAACTGAAGCCTCTGTTGGGAGTCGGTTGTAGTTTAGAAGGTATAGATACTGTACCTATTTAGTTAAATTGATTCTTGAGTTTTCATATTTTCATGTTGTTACTATTTATGTTTTAATCAAATTTTCAAATTATTTACTGATCACATACAGAAATAAAATTGACTAAACACTTGTATAAATTTATTTCAGTTTTAGTAGTTTTTGATGAGATTTCTAGCGTTTTCTATGGACATGATCATGTCTTTAAATAAGAACAGACTTACTTCTTTCTTTCCAAACTGCATGCCTTCCATATATTTTTAGTCCTTTATTGCATTGACTGAGACTTCCAGGATAATATTGACTAGGAAACATAAAGTTATACATCTTGCTTTATCCCCAATCTTTAGGGAAATGTACTTAGTCTTCCAATTGAGGAAGGTGGAGTTTTTTCAAAGGTGCTCTGTGTCAGTTTGAAGGAGATCTGGTAAATTCAAAGTAGCCTGAGATGAGTTTTTATTGTCTTTTTGCTTTTTGTTTTTCAAACTGAGTGGATGTTGAATTTTGTTAGAAGGTTAAAAAGATCTACTGAGATGACCATATGTTTTCTCTTTTGTTTTATTCATATATGGTGGTAAAATACATGATTTTCAAATGTTTAACCAACATTGTGTTCCTAGAGTAAAATTCAGTTGGTCAAAATATCCTTTTGGCATACTGCTACATTCAGTAGGCTAAAATTGTAGCAGGGTTATTTGCATCAATGTTCATGAGGTGTAGTACCCTGTATTAGTATTATATTTTTTGTGTATTATCCTCATGCAGTTTTGTTATGAGGCTACTGCTGGCCCCATGAAATAACTTAAAAGATGTTTTCTCCTGTTCTACTTTCTAAAGAATTAGTTGAGAATTATTGTTTTCTTTAAATGTTTTGTAAAATGCTCAATAAAGCCATCTGGATCTGTAATTTTGCTTTCACATTTTCCTCTTTGAGAAGCCTTACAATTTTTTTTTTTTTGTTAATATGAATAAGAACGTGTTTAAGATGTATCTTCTGTGAGCTTAGGAAAATTGGTCATTTTCCAAGAGAAGTATCCTGAAGATTTGATCCATAGAATGAGAAGAATTATGCTAGGATGATTTGATTGAATACCTAACCCTAGAGTGGGCAGAGGGGCCACATTGTAGCTAGAGGGCACACTAAAACCCTATGAGTGTCCCCATGATTGGAAACTGTGCATCCTTTTTTCATTTGACTCTAGATCAATCATAAGTCAGATGTTCTTGTCCACTCCTCTCCCTGAACTGTTTCACTAATTGTTTTGTCAGCTAAACCTACACCCTTCAGAACATAGTATAATACTTGGTATATTCTTAATAATCATACACTGAATTGAGTTTGCTTATCTTTCATTATTATATATCAGACATTTAATTGACTCTAATTTACTAAATGGAGACAAAACTTGAGCAAAAGAATCTAACAGAACTCCAATCTAAACATGGGATAGATAAACGAGATATGTGTCTACTCATCATCCTGTTTTTTTACCCATTATTGTTCTGCCTACCAATATTTAAATAGAGTTTGTTTTAGAGAAGTTTTGCATTCATATCAAAATTAAGCATAAAATACAGAGAGATTCCATACAACCCCTCCAAATGGCTTTGGAGTTGGGAAATGGGTAGAGGCTGGAAAACTTTGAAGCAAATGTTGGAAGAAACCTTAATTGCCAAGGGTAGAGCATGAAGGGTGATTCTGATGTGAGGGCTTAAAAGATAGATTAGAAAAAGTTTTGGATTTCTCAGATTATCTAAGTGGTTGGGAATGGAACTTTGATAGAAATGTGGATAGTAAAGGCTATCTTGATGAGGTCTTGAATGAAACCAAGGAAAAATTACTGGGAAATGGAGTAAAGACCATTATTATGAAGTTGCAAAGAACTTTGCTGTATCTTGTCCACAGCCCAGCATTTCTGGACTGTAGAAGTTATGACCTATGAACTAGGATATCTGGTAGAAGTTTTTAAGCAGTAGAGTATTTATGCTGCTGCATAGCTCCTCTTAATTGCTTACAGGTGAATAACAGAACAAAGAGGTAACTTAAAATTTCTGAGAGAAACACAGAAAGATTTTGAAAATTCTCCATCTGCCACTGTGATAGAGAATAAAGACAATTTTCAGGAAAGGAAACCAAAGATGTGGTTACTAAATGTTTGCTAAGAGAATTCTTATTTATAGAAGAGATCATCAAAATGATGGGAGCCATATTAAGAAAGTATTTTAGAGATCTTCTAGGATGACTCTCCCTTCACATGTCCAGATCACAAGGAGGGAAAAAATGGGTTTGAGGGATGAGCCCACTCCATGGGTTTGCTGATTTGACTCTTTGTATTTGCTCTTCAAATTTTGGCACAACACTCCTCAGTCAGTCCAAATGTGGCTCAAACATGGCCAGGGTGTAGCTTGACCTGTTGCTCTGGAATGTGGAAGCAGTAAGCCTCATGCTAATTATGCAGCTTGGCGGAATGCAAGAGTTTGAAGGGATGGAGCACTCCAACTAGATTTCAAAGGATGTATTGAGCCATCAGGCTACCCATCTTCGCACCCAGACAGAGCCACCAGGGAGAACCCCCTCATGCTGAGTGAAAATGTGCAGTTGGAACTGCCACAAAGTGTCCTTTTCAGAGCAATTTCTTCTGGGGACAGGGGATCAAAACTGATACTAAGACACTAGAACTGTACAGCTACCAATATGCACTGCCAGTCTAGGAGACCTGAAGCTTGTGCTGAGCCCAGCAAAGATATCGGAGCCATCCTACCCAAGGCTTTGGTGGCCCAACTTCTGTACCCAGTGTGCCTGGGATACAGAAAGCAGAGCCAAAGGAGATTATTTTGGGGCTTTACAATTTATTGTGTTTTTTTCCCTGTTGGGTTTTAGAATAGGGCCTGTCACTCACTTTATCTTGCCTATTTCTCCCCTTTGGAATGGAAATTTCTGCTCTTTGCATGTTCCACCATTTTGGAAGTAAAAAGCTCGTTTTTATTTCAAAGAAAGCTCGTTTTTATTTCATAGGCTCACAGCTGGAGGGAATTTGCCCAAGGTTGAATTGCCTCTTGACTCAGAATCCATTTGAATCAGATAGGACTAAAGTGTAAACATTACAGTTGGTGCTAGAATAAGTTAAGCTTGTTCTATTACCTCACTTTAGTTATCACTACGTATTCAACTGAGAATTCTATCTGAGCTAGAACTCTGTGGTCATCACCAAAGAAATATTCCAAGATTGTGAATATATCACAGTGGTATTCGTAAGGTTTTCCCCTGAGACACACACACAAAAGAAAAAAAAAAAACTTTCTATCTTAACTTTGTAACATTCAAAGGAACAATAATAAACATTCTACTTGAAAATGATGGATAATGAAGTACGTTTTTTGATATGCAACAGCATTGGTGGTACTGAAAATATTATGGATATCACCATAATCAAAATTTGAATGTTAGCTTCCTTATTTTATTAGTCATATTATATAAAGGAAATTGTTTTCTCTCTTTGATCTTGTACTTTTTCATTAACTTAAAAAATCTGAGCACTTTTCTATTAAGTGAAATAATTAGAGAAAATATTATCATATAGATTATAAACATTAAAGCCTCATAAAATTTGCTCAATTTTGAGATATTTATCTGAAGTTTACTAGAATTGAACTATACCTATATATATATATGAAAGAATGAGAACTTTCTAGGAAGTATTTTGATAGTTAAAGAAGGGAGAATTGAAAAATAGGTGATGAATAATACTTGACTCCATAAAAGAGAATTAAATGATAAGGGTAGACTTTAATTTGTGAAATTTTTTGCTCAGAAAAACCTGAAGTGTTAATTTCAAATTGGTTGGTCAGAGTACAAGAACTCAGGAAAATATTCATTACAACCACATAGAGAAAAAGAAACATAGGAGAGTTGGAACAAGTGTCCAGATTCCTTTAAAATCAATTGCCAAGATACATAGAAGTGATCTTGGATTGGAATCTGGTGTATTGTGAAGTCCAGATAGTTCAATTCAACTTCACAGTATATCTTTTACAATTGTCACCTATACTTCATTTCCTCTACCTGAAGTGACTTTCTTGATAGATTTATAAGGATGAATGCTGTATAAAATTAAATACTAGGTATGAATCACTTATACTTTTCAGGGATTATGCTTGGAATAACTTAATATTTTAATTGCTATTTGCATGTATACTAATAAACATGGTAAAACAGTTTTGGATATGATCCTATCAGCATTTGAAATTGTCTTTGTAAGAGATCTACTATCTCTGTAGAATACTGTTTGCTCTAGTATGAAAACAGTTTTGAAAAGCTTTTGAGTAGAGAATTAACTTATTTTTTGTTTTAGTAAGAAAGAATATGTTGGAGTGTAAATTGTTTTATTGAATAAAATTAAATCACATATAATTTTTGATCATTAAAGTTTCAGAAAGCAAAGTATAAAATGTCAGAAACAAATATTTTGTGCGTAGTTTTTCTACCCTAACATGTAATATTCATTAATAAAATAGTTTTATTATAGTTTTTCTTTATTATAGACAAAGCAAATGTTCAGTATATCACCCTAGAGAAAGACCATTTAGAAATAAACAAGCAATGCCTAAGGAGATATATAATTTAGCCAAAATAGTCACCCAAGCTGAGTTATCTTTTGGGGAAAGGAAATAGGAGATAAACAACTATCCTGAAGGGAGTTGATTTGAAAATAAATTAAACATTTTCCCCTGAGAGGCACAGCTTTAGAGAGAGATCAAGTATTTGTGAATACCACCCAGCATCCATTCACAGTAAAAAGAACACCCAGATGACGATTAAAAAAAGAAAAAGTTTTCTTTTATAGTGATCCATTTGTAAGTTTTCTAAATTACTCATAATCCATCAAAAATCTCACTGGTCTTTTGTTATTCATTTAGAAGGATTCTTATATTTTTCAGCATTTTGAAACTTATTTTCTTTCATTAATATTTTTGTGAGTCTCCTCTTCAATTAATATTTTGTATTTCACTCTTTTTAACATCATTATTTTCCTTAAAGATTCAAGCAAACTTTTTGTCTTTAAACATTTGCCATTTTAATTTTTTATTGGTGTCTGAAAGTCGTTATATCTGCTGACTTAGCCTTACAATGAATTCAGTTCTATGTTAAGGAAAATAAAGATCATATTACAACATTTGTTTTAAGGAAATCTTCAGAACTTTCCATCAATAATTTAAATAGGGAAACATTTAGCTTATATAATTCATTGAAATATTCCAGCTATCATAAACAGGTTGAGGCAGTCCTGTAATTTTCTCTTATCTCCTCATCTTCATACTCCCTGCTAAAACAGAGGGCCAAGCTCTTCAAAGGAGCCCCACAATTATCTTCAGAGACATCTGTTTTCCTTTCGGTAGACACTAGCTCCCCATGTTTTTAGTACAAGTTATCACATATTTTGGTTTTAATCATTCCAGTGTGCTCATATTTGAATTATCAAAATAGCTCTATTAATCAAACAATTTATGAGAGATCATTCCTCTTTTATTCTGTATTTAGCCTTATTTGATACACATTTCCACGAGGATCTGTGACTCAAAACCTTTGTTCTTAGCCTCTTTTAGACTTCTACATTTTGAACAATATCTATGCTAGAGTAGGAATGTAAGAAAATATTTAAGCATATAGATACTGCAACACAGGACTTATAATCCTTATTTTCATTAATTTCTTAAATCATAACATTACATTCACAAACACCAGACACTTATAGTCAAGTTCAATTCACCTATTGGTGTTGCTCTTGCCAAAGCAGAACCTGAGAAAAGTTTTCAAGTGCATATAATTTGCTTGGTGGGCAATTCCAAGTACTTGGAATAAAGACAGGGGAGTTGAAAGAAACCATAAAAGCTGTGTCATGGACTAAGGAAGATGCTGCTTTAGACAAATGGAGGTTAATTCCATTATAGAATTATGTTGCAGACTGTAGATTTCACAGTAAGATTATTCCACTCAAGGGACATGAAAATTAGAAACCAAAATCTCTATATGTCATTGGGTGACATCTTTTGGAGACATTTATGCCCAGTATTTCTTATTGGCCCTTTAGAGACCTGAACTTGATTGCACAGATAAGAAACAAAGGTTTCTAAGTTGAGAGGGACAATGTTTACATTAAGCATATTTCATTACATTAATATATAGAGGTGAGATATTAGGGATTAATGAGAAGGTATACAAAAGCATCTGCTACATATATGTTCTCTCTCCATATCCTTGTCAGACTTGGTAGTTAGAGTATTTAAGAAATAGGATGTGGCTTTAGTTTTGTAATGGTTAAATTTGTGTCAGTTTGACTGGGCTAAGTGATGTATGTTTAGCCGAGAAAACATTACTTCTAATTGTGTCTGGGAGAGTATTTCTAGGAGAGATTAATATTTGAATTAGTAGACTGAGTAAAAAAAGATCTGCCATCACTGATGTGGAAAGGCATCATCCAGCCTGTTGAGCGTTGGAAAAATTATTTTTCTCTCTTCTGGAGCTGGGGCATCCATCTTCTTCTGCCCTAGGATATCAGAGCTCCTGGTTCTTGTATCATTGGTTTTCAGGGCTTATGATAGCACTTTCAAACCTCCATATCTCAGCACTTGGCCTCAGACTGAATTACAGCAGTGAGTGTCTTGGTGGTTTCTCCAGTTTGTAGATGGCACATCATAGGACTTGTCTACCTTTGTATAGTTCTATGAGTCAATCCTATGTTAAGTTTCTTATATGTGTATTATTCTATTGGTTCTATTATGAGTTTGTAAAATGTTTAGCTAAAGCCATCCTAGGAATTTACCTTCTCAGATATCCATATTATAATAGTTAGGGAATGTAGGCCAAACACTTTTTTTTTCATATATAATTTAATGAATGTTTACTAGCACTGGATAAATTCCAAATTGTATTCTGTATATTACTGAAGGAATCATTTGACACAATCTTATTCAGTAATGTCTATTATGATTTTACTTTTTACAGATTAAGAAACTGAGTCAACTTGAGTTACCAGATTTGTGTACAATTATACATCTTTTATGGAATTGTTTCAAACCAGGAATTCTAAGTCTCAAACCCTTGTTTGCCCAAACCTCCTTAATCCATCAGTGCCCGATTGGATTGATATCTAGTCATGTTATGGCTTATTCAAATTAGGACTGAAAAAATGTTCCTCTGGTCATTATTTTATATAAATATATATAAATAAACATATATCTCTATGTATTTGTAGATATATAATCAATATATTTAATTTATATAACATGTTATATAAAATATGTTAATAGTTATTATAAACATGTTATATAAATATAGATATATATGTATATTTTATATGTATTTTATATATATTTTCTTAAAAGATATAATTTTATATTTTATATAAATAAATCTGGTAGTAATGAAACCCATATAGATAGCTAATAACTTTCTTTTTTTTTTATTATTTATTTATTTATTTATTTATTTTAGTTCTCGGCAGACACAACATCTTTGTTTGTATGTGGTGTTGAGGATCGAACCCGGGCCGCACGCATGCCAGGCGAGCGCGCTACCACTTGAGCCACATCCCCAGCCCTAATAACTTTCTTAAATGTTTGCATTTTATAAGATGGTTTTCTTCATTCATTATTTTTTTTTAGCAGAGCTATATATGTGCAACTCAAATCACGAAGCAGTCTCTTAACAGTTACTCATTACTTCAATTTACTTTCTTCCTATTTAGTTATACAGAATAGGTTACTGGTAGTCAGATGCTAATATACTCTATTTTAATGCAGACTTTTCTTAGCTATTTTAGAAGGTAAGTATCCACTCAAATCATGAGCTATTATTGTTGGTAATATTAAACAGTTGGTACTACACACACACCATTGTTCAGATATGTAAATATATAACATATATATTTAAGCAGGAAAGAGAATGAATCCAATAAAAGAATAACTTATAAAGGTTTGGGTGGGGGGACTGGGATTGTGGCTCAGAGGTAGAGTGCTAGCCTAGCACGTGGGAGGCCCTGGGTTAGATCCTCAGCACCACATAAAAATAAATAAGTAAATAAATAAATAAATAAGTAAAATAAAGATATTGTGTCCAGTTACAACCAAAAAACAAATATTAAAAATAATAAAAAGTTGTAGGTGGGGATAAGGGAACACACAATGAATTTTGAGGTACACAGACTTAGCAACACCACTGGGAAGACATTCCTGTCTCCAGGTTTAAAGGAAGAAGAAAGGGAAAGAGCATTGCTAGAATTTCATGCAAACTGGAGCTGGGAGACCTAGCAACCCAGTCACCCGAGTTGCTGGGAGGTGACTTTACCACCTCTGGGTATTGGGGCAGGGGAGGAAAATACTGATAGGAGAGATCGAGTCCAGAAGTGAGGCAAGAAGGAAGAAATAACTCCATCTCTCTTTCCTCTAATATCAAATTCAGGGAAGAAATAACCCCATCACTTTTTACTCTAACTTCAAATGCAGCAGGCAGAAATATTTCATTGTATAGAATTCAAATGTTGGACTTTTGGTCACAGAAGAACAGAGAAAAGCAGATCAGATTGGAAGGTGTGTGGTATTTAACTAGCAGAGATACTCAAACTTTGGTTTATAAATAGGCCTTGTATTTATCTTTATTTACCACTCTACTCTCTATTATACTTTTGTCTGTTTACATTATTTGCTGGATAAAACTAAATTTCTTTTTGTACAGTAAGGATGCAGTATTTATTCCCTCTGCTTCACAGGGTTGCTTTGAACATCATCAAAACTTATTTATTAACAACATGGAAGATCATTTTGTCAACTGTCTATGTAAGTTGAAGAATTGATGGTGGTTATATAATATGTCCTTAAACTCCTGGATATTTGGACCTACTTAGGTAATTTTTTCAGTGTTGTATGAAATTATAAGCAATGTATTAAATTAATTGAAGGGAAAACAGTACATCTTCAAATATGTAAAATTGGCTATGTATATGAAAGGCAAAGAAAAGGGGTTATAAATAGCACAAATAAGGAGAATTTATCAATTTTCTATAGTTCCTGCAAATCTGGAGTTATGAGATCCTAAGATCTTCACTGTGTCATAGATTCAGAAAAAAGAAGTGGATTGAGCCATTTGGGGGTTTGAACTCAAAAAAGAAAATAGAATATTCAACTTTTACATTGGAAGTGATGACTGGCCAAAGTGTGGGAGAAAATGTGTCTGTATATATTAGCTGAGTATGAATTATTAAAAGGAGGAATAGGAGTCTATAATTAGTGTGTAGCTTTATACACCACATTTTGTTATTTTGAACATGAGTTTGTTCCTTTAGTTAGCTGGTGACCCAAAAGTGAGAAAGAAAAATTAATAAAATGAAATAACAACTTTATAATTAAATTCCAAAATTATCTAATCCCAGCATCTAGAAGAGGTCCAACTGTAGGACAGATCCTTTAATCGGTGAAGCTGGGCAATACTAAACTGGTTAAATTATTTAAATGTTACATACACAGTATCAATGGAAAGAGACCAGAAATTTGTCAATATGTAAGCAAGAAGCTAGCAAGCCTATTCAGAAAAACTGCAGTTTAAAGGAGTATTTTCATAACGAACTATAGAAAAATTGACATATTTGTGTGATGATGGTAGTTATCTGTTTCAGAGCCAATGCTGCAATTTCAAAAACAAGGACTCAAACAAAACATGACACAATTTACGTTGAACCTCTCTTTCTGATGTCTCTTTTGTTTCCTGAATGTAAGTCTAGGAAAAGGGAGTTGCACTTTATCTTCCTCTCAGTTATTGTTATTATCAAAGTTATGATTACTCTTCAAGCATTTTTGAGTCTTTTTACTTCTGTTTTGCTATCTTTATTAAAGCTTATTTACACAATTATTATTATTATTTTTAGATACACATGACAGTAGAGTATTTTTTGACATATTCTAGGAACCCTCTTAATGACCTCTAGAATGTTTGTATCCAAAATTCAGTTAGGTTTTAAATGTATCTGCTTACACTTGTATTGATATGTTACAAAATTTTTTGCTTGTCGAATTTAGTACATTGTCTTATAAAATGAGACTTTTCTTCTTGTTAATGAAAGCTTGTTACTGGCCAGAATGTAACTCTTGCAGTCTCTCATTCTAAATTAGGTTATTATCAAAATATTTCCTATTAATTTTTGCAAGAATTATGTAATTGATTTTTATGATGGCAGAAAAAAATATACTATAATTTTGAAAGCAATCATATTTAGCGCATTTTGCTCTTATTCTAAGGATACAAAAATAGAAGTCAGGAATTCTTTAAAAATTAGAATATGAATATTTATTCCCTTCCATGTGGAAAGAGTTAGTTATATCTTTCTCTGTTACTAAGTGTATATGTAAGCAGGAAGTTTCAGCAGTAACATCTATAGGAGTCTTGTAATATGTAAAGTCTTTTCAAAAAATAAAATGATTTATAATATGTTATTTATATAGTTCCTGCAAATCTGGAGTTGTGAGATCCTAAGATCTTTCAAACTACATGTTTACTCATTTTAATCAGTGAGATACAATTTTATAAAGGAAAATAAATAAAAATGTTGTTTAATGTTTTCATGTTTGACAACATTTTCCAGAATTAGAAACACTAACCATAATACTGAAAGAACAATTAATATTTTCAAAATTATAATAAAAATGTATTAAGTACCTGTTAGGTGCAAGGATCGACATGTAATTAAGACTTTAACACTTCATAATTTTGTGCCTTTTTTCTTGTAAAAAGCTTCTTAACACTTATATTCTGTTTTTAAATATGTAAATGTTTTTTGCCCTGTTGGTTATTTAACATTCCAACTCTCTTTTCTCACAGCACTTCAAAATGCTTATGGATTTCATTGAGTTTATTAATGCTGTCACGTTTGAAAATGTTAAGTTCACCCATTATGTATAAACAGTGCATATTAGAAAAGAGTGGTTTATGTAGTTACTAAATTTATAAGATTAGCAATCACCAACCTGCCAATTTCATATGGTTTTACAAAATACCTGTAATTTTTACCTTTGTCTGAGTCTTCCTTTTTATTTAATAAGTATTCCTCCATATTTTTCAGTTCTTATTAGGAATTTATTTTTCTTGAAATTTATTTACTACTTTTTGAAAGTTCTTATGTCCACCTAGTATAATCTAAATCTGTCTTCTTCAAATACTCCTCTAACTATATTTATTCAAAATTGCTTTCTTGGTCAACCATACATAAGAGCAGAAGAAAAAAATGTCAGAGCAGAAGAAAAAAATGTCAGAGCAGAAGAAAAAAATGTCAGAGTTAAAACTTCACAGTAGAATTTTCTTTCCCCAAACCCTAATAAAATGAACAAAAACTAGTAAAATCTGGTAAGCAAATGACAAAACACAAGACAAATAGTTTTACCAGCAAAATCAAATGACAAAAGAGTTATAACCTAATAAAGTCAGATTCACAAAGCTCAAAATCAAGAAATGAAACTGGGCTTATTTTATTTAATATTGTAGGAAAAGCAAAAAGGAACCATAGTTAATCAGACTTGTTTTGTGTGCTAGAAGCCATATGAGGAACTACCATTACCATCCCCGGATGTATAGGAGAACAATCAGTTTTTCACTCCAATCTGATTAGGAAGAATGGATACTATTAGCAGCTAGAAAAGGATAACACATGGAAAATGGAACAGAGCTGATTGTCTCCAACAAATTAAGACTGTTGTTTTACATATACTTGGATGTGAAGCACAGTGGTACCCTGTGTGTTAACAGTTTATACCACTAAATTAATTGAAATGAACCTGCTAATGGGAATCTAACAAATGCCAATGTGTTCTAATAGAGACCTGAAGTTAAGCTACTGTACCTCAAGGACAGAGAATATTTATTTATTTATTTTTTTTACAACCAGACCAATAAATATCACTGAAAAAATCGGGGAAAAAATAGGTTTACCTGACTTTTCCATAGAAACAAACTCACAAGACAATTGAGCACTGTCTTCCAAGTACTCCATTGTCTTGTGAGGGAAAGAAAACGTGACCCAAGACTATTATTCACAGGCACAATATTATTCCAGTACAAGCATAAAAGAACATATAAGATATAGCAACAGTAACTCTAAACAAAAGAAGGAAAAATTTCTTGATGAGGATACCTGGACAATTAGAGATGAATCAAAATCATGATCTCAGAACTTGAGGTTATGGTTAATGTCTGGTGAGCATTGAAACTATTTATATGGAGAGATAATAGTTTTAAAAGTAACTTAAAGCTACCTGTTGTTCTAGGTACCTGGAATTTTTTAAGGACTTCATTTAATTTCATCTCTCAAAACCTTCTAATGTAGAAGATAATGTTTCCATTTTATGGATGAGGAAAATGGAAATATATAGTGACCAAAGGTACATTCAAACCCATACTTGGGGGTAATAATGTCTATATCATCCTACCATTGCCCCCCACTCTCCCTGCCTTTCCCTCTCACCCCTCTGCTCAATCTAAAGTTCCTCTCTTCTTTCCTTGCCCCCTGCCAATTATGAATAATTGCCAATTATGAATAATAATGTTATCAGAGAAAACATTTGGCCTTTGATTTTTTGGGATTGGCTTACTTTACTTAGTAAAATATTTTCTAATTCTGTCATTTACCTGTAAATCTCATAATCTCATTCTTCTTTAAGGCTGAGTAATATTCCATTATGTATATATACCACAGTTTCTTTATCCATTCATCTTTTGAAGGGCATCTAGGCTGTTTCCATAATTTAGCTATTGTGAATTGAGCTGCTAAAAACATCTTTGTAGCATGCTGATTTTAAGTTCTTGGTTATAGACAGAAGGTGGGTCAAATGGTGATTCCATTTCAAGTTTTCTAAAGTAACTCCATACTGCTTTCCAAAGTAATTGTACCTTTTTTTTTTTTTTTTTGGTGTTAAGATTTTTGAGTTCTTTATATATCCTGGAGATTAGTGCTCTATCTGATTTGAGTATGGTAAAAAATTGCTCCAATTCTGTAGATTCTCTCTTCATTAATAGTTTCTTTTGCTTTTTACTTAGGATCCATCCCATTTATTGATTCTTGATTTTACCTCTTGCACTTTAGGAGTGTTGTTAAGGAAGTCAGGTCCTAAGCTGACATGATGTAGATTTGGTCCTGCTTTATTTTTGCTATTAGATGTAGAGTGTCTGGCTTAATGCCTAGATCCTTGATCCACTTTGATTTTTGTGCAATATGAGAGACAGAGGTGTAATTTTATTTTGCTTCATATGGATTTCCTGGTTTTCCCAGAACCATTTGTTGAAGAGGCTATCTATTTTTCAATGTATGTTTTAAGCATCTTTGTCTAGTATGAGACATGTATTTATTCAGGGTTTTTGTATGTATTTATTTGGGTTTTTCTACAAGTCCTCTATTCTGCACCATTGAACTACATGTCTGTTTTGGTACCAATACCATGCTGTTTTTGTTCCTATAGCTCTATAGTTTAGTTTAAGGTCTGATATTGTGATGGCTCCTGCTTCACTGTTCTTGCTCAGAATTGATTTGTATATTCTGGGTCTCTTATGTTTCCAAGTGAATTTCATGATTGCTTTTTCTCTGTCTAGGAGGAATGTTATTGGGATTTTGCTTGAAATAGCATTGAATTTGTATAGTGCTTTTTGGAGTATGGTCATTTTGACAATATTAATTCTGCCTATCCAAGAACAAGGGAGATTTTTGTCTTCTAAGGTCCTCTTCAATTTCTTTTTTTAGTGTTCTGTAGTTTTCACTGTATAGGTTTTTCACCTCTTTTGTTAGGTTGATTTCAAATTATTTTATTTTATATTTTTGGCTATTGTAAATGGGGTAGATTCCCTCATTTCTCTTTCAGAAGATTTGTCACTGATGTACAGAAATGCCTTTAGTTTATGGATATTGATATTATATCCTGCTACTTTGCTGAATTAATTTGATCTAGAAGTTTTCTGGTTGAATTTTTTGGATCCTTTAGGTATAGAATCATGTCCTTAGCAACTAGTGATAGTTTGAGTTCTTTTTTTCCCTATTTCTATCCCTTTAGTTTCTTTCATTTGTCTAATTACTCTGACTAGCATTTTTAAGGCTATGTTGAATAGAAGTGGTGAAAGACTGCATCCATCACTTATTCCAGTTTTTAGAGAGAATTGTTTCAATTTTTCTTTGTTTAGAATGATGTTGGCCTGGGGCTTAGCATAGATAGCTTTTGCAAAGTTGAGGTATGTTCCTATTATCATTAGTTTTTCTAGTGTTTTGAACATGAAGGAGTGCTCTATTTTGTTGAATGCATTTTCTGCATCTATTGATATGATCACATGATTCTTATCTTTAAGTCTATTGAGTGATGAATTAGATTTATTGATATCTGTATGTTGAACCAACTTTGCAATTTGTTTTTTTTGTTTCCTTTCTTTCAAGGATTTCTGTCTTTTTTTTTTTTTCAGAATCTCTAACTCTTCATTGAAGTAATCTTTTGCTTCCTGTATTTGATCACGTAGCCCTTTACCAAAATTATCTTTTGTTTCCTGTGTTTGCTTTCTTATATCATCTTTTAGTTCACAGAACATTTTATTCATGTACATTATGAACTCCTTCTCTGACATTTTTCTACTCTGCTGGCCATGGATTCTGATAATTTCATATATTGGCTTGTTTGAGGTACTTTCCTCCCTTGTTTTTTCATGTAGTTCATGTGGCTTCCTTCTGGCAGTGTTGACCCAAGTTATTACAGTTTCTACCCTGTAGATTATAGTTTCCCTGTAGGTTTCCAATACCTCTCCTTTAGGGTGGAGATGAGTTTTGACAGGTCTACATGCAAATGACATGCAGCCTTAAACAAAATACCTCCTATTAATATATTTACAGTTTTGTAGCAATAGACTAAATAATTTGATTATTATCTACAATATATGCAATAGGTTTGTGAAAGTGTCTACTGATTCTAATGGTGTACAAAGAGAGAACCAAGGGGTATAGGATGAGATATTAAGGAAGTAGGGGGGTGAGGATATAGAAGTATTAGATCTAAGGAGGTGTGTATGAGGAATCAAAAGAAGTTGGCTGGTACTAAGAGAATAGAAAGAAAAAGATTCCCAGGAGACAGAAAAGTGGGAAAAGAATAGTCAGAGATTACAAAAAATACAAATAAATAAATTAATAAGAAAAATATACTGATAAAAGATAAAAGAATATACAACAAAGCTGTAATATACTATTTAGACATCCCAGGCCTCAGTAGTCAAATGCATGGAAAGCATCTAGTTTCACAAATGGGGATGTGAGGGCAGGAAAGGAGAGAAGAGAAAAAAACCAAAAAGGCAATGAAATACTCAATCAACAACAACAACAAACACACACACAGACACACACACACACAGAGAAAGAAAAATTCTTGAAGGAAAATGAAATGATTATTTCTTTTGGAATTCAGTATTTCTCATGTTCCTCTTCTCATCCAGTAGGTGGTTGTCTGTTGTTTCCTGGTATCTCCACCCACAGGGTAGTGAAGATTATTGATGTGGGAGGGTTTGTCTTGGAGGAAGGGTATAGGACTTGCTGGTCCCCATTGGAAGACTGAACCCAAGGTATCTCTATTGGGGCCTCGTGTGATGTGAGTCCTTGGACTTAGCCCCTTAGATTGCCTGTAGATCCTACAATTTCTGGTCTCTAAACTGTATCTCTCATGTCCCTCCTCCCTTTGTATTTCCCAATCAGGATCCTCTCTCTCCAGAGGTCATGCAGGCTGAGCTCTGGGGCCTGACACCTGTTTCAGAGAGCTGTTTTGTAAGGGTAGATCAGGACCTAGCTCTGAGAGCTATGGTTAAGCCACATAGCTGCAGGTAATGTGTCAAGTTAGTGGCTATAGTGGGGGTTTAGGGGATTTCAGGTACCTTCATATTGCTTTTTAGCCCCTGCTGATGTACCTAAATGGGAGTTGCCCCACCTAAAGTTGGCAATGGCGGTAACAGAGGTAACCCAAGATGGCTATGAAGGTGTCCCCAAAAGAAGGCAACTGCTTTTTAGAGATGAGGCTGCAGGAGTAGGCCATGTGGTGGCATTGTGTGGTGTGTTAGGAGATGCAGCACTGTGGTGTGTGGTGGTCAATTTTCTCCATACCCTGTCCAGTGTCCCTAGTTGTAGGCTACCATGAAGAGGGGAATATGGCAGTAGATGGAAGTAGCAGCAGTGTCCCAAGAAGGAGGCATTGGAGGAAGCCCTCATTGGTTGATGGGGAACTGGCGTGCAGCTGGGGTCAGAAGTGGTGTCTGGCCATGGGTGGGGGTCTGGACTGGCCTGTTTATTTTTATTATATGCATACATGTATGTTTTCTTTTCCCTATTTGCCATTATTCTCCTTGTGATAGATGTTATCAACTTTCCTCTCTTGATATATTTTGGATTAATATTATATTTATTTTTTTTCTTATCATTTTAGTGGTTTCCCTCCAAATTAAAACATGCTTTCTGAGCACCATTGTAATATTACATTCAATATAATTTGTTATTTTTTTGTTCACCGGATTCCCCTACCCATGGCTATCACTTCCAGGATAAATCAGTGTTAGGAATTTAAGAAAAACATTTATGGTGTACTTTTAAACCTTACAAATTGAATTATGTTTAGCATACATTTTAGTCCTACTTTCACTCGGGATTGATTCATATAATTTTATTTGTATCTATGATATTGTTCATTTTCATTACCATCTAACATTGAAGTATAAATGTACTGCAATGCTCTAATTATTATTGTGCTATAAACCACTATAAAAGACACACTGGTTCAACAATTATATATTTATTGTGTAATTTTTATGTAATACATATTATGTTATATGTAATTATAAATGATATATACTTTAAACCATCAAAAAAATCACATAATCAAGCTCTTAGCTGCTCTCTGTCCTACTCTCCCTGTAAGATCATTTGTGAAACAATGCCTTGAGATTCCTAGAAATCCTGTGTCATGAAGACAGTCTGAAGGACATTCCATGAGAATACTTTCAGGACATTTTTCTGTCTGAAGTATTTTATAAATTTCTTCTTGAAACATTCTGTGGTGTGAACAAAGGATGTTATGGCCCTACAATTAAAGATTTGCTAAATTGAGAATGTTATCACGGGGATAGACTGGAAATGAGAAACAATTTTATTTTATAGCCCAGTATGCTGTGGCTTTTACAATTTAAAAACTTTTTAATGTCATCTCTCCCCTTTCACATTTTATCTTGGGCAATGGGATGATGCCAGATGGCACTTTAAATATTCTACCTGAAAATCTCCCTGGTTAGGTCATAAAGTTCAGTGGCCACTGTTCTATTTTCCACATTACTGTAGAAGACAATGTTGCCAACAGTTTTGCCTGTATGTAGCATGAGGCCTCTCCCCCTCTCCCTTCCAGTAACATCTTCACTAACATTTACCTTCTTTAAATCTTTACTAACAGCATCCTTGGACCCTTTCAGCCCTTCCTAACAATTTTCTCAGGATAGCTTTTAGGAAAACCTGCTTTCTGATCTAAACATCAACATCATAGATTTCAGGCACTCATTTCTGATAAAAAAAAATCTGTTCCAGTCATTGTATTTGCATAAAAAACATTGAAATATAGTGACTTTAAATCAACAGTAATCATTTGTTTTGGTCATGAACCTGTAATGTGGGCAGGACTAAACTGGGTCAGCTCATCTCTGCTCCATTTTGTCAGCAAGAGCCAGATGGATTCAGAAGACAGGGGAATAATTTTAAAGATGGCTGACACACATGTCTCATATGTTGGCACAATGTAGCCTTGTCCTGGGTTCACTTTCTCTCCAGAGTGTGCAGGCTACTTGGGTTCCTGATGGCATGGTGCCTGGGTTCCAAGAGTGAGCATTCTAAGAGACTCGGGAACTTTCTGTCAAATCATGACTCACCTTCAAAAGTTACACAGAGTCACATTAGGAATAACCATGAGTCCACTCAGCTTCAAGTCAAGAAGAGTAATATAGAGCCTATGTCTAGAGAATAATATTATCAAAATCTTATGTGAAGAGAAGAATTTCAGATGGGAATTTTGTTGCAGTTTGTCTCACACACTTTAGCCATTTTACTTCAAAGGATGTGCCTATATTTGAGGCTTAATAGTACTACGTTATCATTGTAGTCCATGTCTTGTGAAGAACTTGTTAACATTTATGGAATTATCTAGATGTACAACTGCTAGGCATTAGAATATGTGTATGATTAGTTTTAGAGGATTCTACCAGTGTTCAAAAACTGGATAGAATACTGTTTTATATTCCCACCAATAGTATATTTATACTCTTCAAAAATACTTTTGTGTTGGTTAATGATAGCTAACATTTCTTGGCTTACTACTCTCTTGATAAGTGGGATTTATCTTTTTTTCTAATTACTTTCCTTTAGGATTATGGCTCATATTGATGAATATTTTGGACAATAACGTGAAATTATGGAACTTCTGGGGCTAACTAATAATAAAAAATTGCAGCTTCTTCTTGGGCATCTTGAAACCCCCATTATTTACATCTTTGAGACACCATGTAATAGTCTGACCACTCTGAGACTGCCATATTAGAGAGCTCTGGTTGCCATTATTAGTGTGCTAGCAAACATTACAGATGACAGTCACATGAATGAACTTGTCTTAAATATTTCCCACAAGCTCAGCTACTCAACTAATTCTAACTACTAAGGATTTCTTAAGATGCCATGATAAAAGATTCACCAAGGTTAAGTCTGCTAATTCCTAACATGTGACATCAGGAGATAGGAATTTAATGGGAAAGAGTAAAATAGAAAATTGAGGTGTTTTAAGGACTGTGGATGTAACTCACTGGTGGAGCACTTGCCTAGCATGTGCAAGGCCCTGGCTCAAATCCCTAGAACAACAAAATAAGAGAAAAAGTTGAGATATTTTAATCTGTTAAGTTTTAGAAAAGATTTCTCTGCTACAATAGATAACTAGAAGAGAACTGTTTGTAACTTTTGCTTTAGCCCTAGTGGTGTGCCTGCAGATATACTGCATCCTACTTTTTGGTTTTCATTTCCCTGATGACTGTGGTGCTTAGCAACTTTCTATGTAGTTTGACAATTCATTGAAGTGCCTGTCCAATTGTTTTCTATTCATATTCACAAATCCCCCATGTCTCTATCTGACTGGTCTTCTAGGAATACTCCAATTATGGCACAAAGAAACAAGAGAGAAACCAGAGGTACCCCATATACTTTCAAGCCTATGCTTGCAAAAATAATCTACTAATCCTTTTTAGGATTAAAGAAAATTTATAAATCTATGCACAATTATAAAAAGATGACATAACTATTTATACAGACATATAATAGTCCAGAGTAGAGGCATTTTTGCCAATTGTATTTCCTTAGATACTTTGTGGATTTCCCATAAATGTCATTCCATTAAACATCATTTGCCAAAATATACTACTCTATTCCCTTATAGATATGCATTTCTTCCTAGATATATGTACTTTTGACATTATAGGCTCCTGCATCATAATGTCCTTAAGATTATGGAAGGCATTTTTATTAGTTGAGATAGTACATTATACAATGTCTCAGTTAATGTACAGACCTTTTACTGCCACACATTTTATTTGATATTAAATTTCATGCTATACTTTCTTTTGAGAATATGTTGCTGTTGAGAACATTTTGAGGTTATATTTTTATAGCCAGCACATCAATTTATCTTTGCTCTATATTTTCTCTAAATACTACTCAGCTTATAACATGTAGTTATCAGGAGCCAGGTGACCATTCAGTATTTTATATAGAAAACTTTTTATATTTTTCCAAATCCAAGTGCTGATTAGGAATATTTTTCTATTTTCTAATTTAATGCAGGTTATAGTTTTATGGTCATTTCAGCACTATGCAACACAGGTTGGTATGTTTTAAGCATCCTACAATAATTTCCTTTTTCCACATTTATTTATTATTTGTTATTTATTTCCACATATTATTTCTTTTTTCACATTTTCCACATTTTCTATCATGTGCTATCAGTTTGCATGTCAGTATTTTCAGCTCTGTCTATTAGGTATCACAATATTCATTATTACCTTTGTCTCAACAGCACTTCTATCCTGCCAATTTTGGTATCAGCTATATGTTTTATATTATGATGTTGAATAACAAATTATTCCCAAACACATTGGCTTAAATAAGGAATAATAAATCACTCTTTTTATTATCTACAATTTGGCTCACTGATAGTTCCGTCCTTCTCTCAGTTCCTGTTTGATCCTAGTTAGCACGGATTGGCTATGTTATGGTTCTGATTATAGCTAATCTTTCCCTGTCCCTTCCTTCTGCCCTCTGGTTTGGAAATTGTCCAACTATTGAGTAGTCTGTGATAGCCTTGGGTGAGATAAGTCATCACTTTTTCCTATGTTTGTTTTATCATATGTCTCTCAAATCTTTCCAGAAGAATAGGTCAGGTATGTTTTTATGACTATAATGGAGAAGAGACAGGGAGGAAAAAGACTAAAAGCCCAAAATAATTCATCAGTCACCTACTTATGTTAAAGATGATCCCCTTTCACCAAAAAAGCAATGTTAATAAGCCCAGATTTAAGGAATGGGTAAATATGTTCTCATTAGTTGGTTAAATTAATTTCAAAGTCACAGTGAAGGACATGGATACAGAGAGAAATGCATGATTTTGTTTGCCAACATAATTATTCTACTGTATATGTCTTATGAAATGAACAGCAATTTCTCCAATAATGCCTTTTTATCTTTAAATTTTAATTCTTATTAGTGTAGATGTATCAATTTTAGAGGGTTAATATTTTCATGTTATTTCTTTTTCCATCTCTTTAACCCTGAGCCCAAATATTTAAGGTATTTTAGTTTTTTCTAAATTACCACAATTAAAATAATAACTGCATGTTTATGGATTACCATGTGATGATTTGATACATTTATTTTGTAATGTTAAAATCAGAATAAGATATGTGTCTCCTCAAATATTTGTCATTCCTTTCTTTGTGTTAAAACATTAAAATAATTTTGTCTATCTTTTTTTGAAATATTCAGTACATTATCATTACCTGTAGTTAATTTGCTGTTCAGCAGCATTAGAACTTATTTCTCCTATCAAGCTGCAACTTAATATCTCTGTTTCCTCATTCCCTACTCTACTCTACTCTTGATTTCAATGAGATCAACTTTTAAAAATTCCACATATGACTCAGGTCATACACTATTTGTATTTTCTTCCTGGTTTATTTCACTTAAATATAATGTCCTCCAGTTTCATCCATGTTTTTGTAACAGAGAATTTCATTCTTTTAATGGCAGAGCATTATTTCATTGTGTGTGTATACCATATTTTCTTTACTCATTCATCAGTTGGTGGGCACGTAAGTTGATTACATTTCTTGATTATTGTGAGCAATGGAAATACATTTTATTTCCTTTGGATACATACTAGTAATGGAATTTCTGGATTATATGGATGGTAGTTTTGTATTTTTCTTTAAGTTATTTCTATACTGTTTTCCATAATGATTGTGTTAATCTATAGCTTGTAAATACTTTCTCCCATCCTGTAGGTTATCTTCTTCACTCTGTTTACTTCATTTGCTATGTAGAAGCTTAAGAAACAGCTTTAAAACAGCAAATTGTTTTGTGTTTGTTTTCTTTTTGAGACTGACAATATTCATGTTTTGTATGATAAATTGAATCTCCCTTAATATTTATTGTTATAACTGACATCTTCCATTTTTTTCCATTTCTCTTTTATGTACCTCTTCTGTTATTTTTGCATTCATTTGATTAATTGAATTTAATTTAGTATTCCATTTTGTCTTTTATTATTATTTAGTACTTTCTTTCTTTTTTTAAAAAAAAAACTATCCTACCACTTATTCTAGAAATTAGAGATGTATTTGGATGTATTCTGAATCCAGAACAGGGGCTTTACTTTACCACTCCCATGACACCATTAGCCTCTTAAAATTGCTAAACTTTATTAACTCCTCTCTCACCTCTTGCAACATCATGGATATGTATATTAAGGTATTTGTAATTGAACATCACAGGAAATAGTGGCCATTGTTTAATAAAGTCAATGTCAGCTTTATGCACATAGTCATCCTTTCCAGTGTTTTTTATGCCTTTTTTTCATTTCCACATTTCCATGTGGAATCATTTTCTTATGGCTTAAAGCACATGCTCTATTTGTTTCCTTCTTTCCTGCAAATGTAGGCCTTCTGGCAACAAACATAGCCTCTTCCTGAAAATACAATTACTTCCCCCTTTGTTTAGTCCTTAAGCCTTTGTTTTTCTGAGAACTGCATTATTCCCCTTTCACTTTTCAGGAAAATTAAAAGTACAGCATGTTTTTATTTATTCAGGGTGAATTTTCCAGCCATTTTCTTCCTGTCCAATACTTGTCCAATCAAATACTTCCTTTAGCTCATTGATTCATTCGTTGAGGTCTCATATGGAACCCATTAATTAAATAATGAAAATCAACCAACACAGTTAAAGAATCAGGTTTTAAAGAAAGCTTAAAAATTGTAGTGTTTTCTTAAGTTTTTAGGCAAAGGTAATTATCTTGATATTTCTGAGAGTTTTCTTTTTCTTTCAGTTAGCTGACACTTAAATGCAATAGTAACCTTCCTTGAAAGTGTTGTCTCATTGTAGCTATTATTGGTTGAAGGGCTGTTTCAGATGCTTTATGGTAATAATTTGCACTTGTCTTCTGTTTATCTATTTAATATGTTCATAAGAGTTATGAATACTCTTGCTACAGTAATTGATTAAAAAAATTTCATAGCTAAATAGAAAATTTTGTGTACAATTTCAGTGAATAGTACATAATTCAATCTAGCCACTCCACTAAATTAGACCTAGATAAAACTAGACAATGGACAAGAATTAACATGTGACAACTAATTATTCTATTGCTTATTTTTCTGTAGCAACACTTCTTTCCAAAAAAACCAACAAAAGACTATAATATTTTAACAAATGACTTTCTTACAATTTCAGAAACAATCTCTATGTAGCATCTTTTATTTATTTATTTTTTGGGGAGAGGTACCAGGAATTGAACTCAGGGATACTTGATCACTGAGCCACATCCGCAGCCTGATTTTCTATTTTATTTAGAGACAGGGTCTCACAGAGTTGACTAGCACCTTGCCATTGCTGAGGCTGGCTTTGAACTTGAGATCCTCCTGTCTCAAGCTCCTTATCTCACACTCCCTAGATGCTAGGATTACAGGCTGGCTCCATTGTGCTTGGCTTATATAGCATCTTTATATCATTAAAAAAGTAGTTATGGTTTTATTATTGTAAATATTTTCAATTGTTTTATGAAAAACAATAAATATTATATGATATGATTAGAATGTTACCATTATATTATTATGATTTATTTTTTATTTATTTTGTACTTTGAGATTTAACTGAGAGGTATATCACCAGTGGGGTCTCATTTGTAACCCTTTATTTATTTATTTATTTATTTATTTTAATTTTGAGACAGGATCTCATTAAGTTGCCCAGAAGAGCCTTGAACTTGTGATATTCCTGCATTAGCCTAAGTTGTTGTACATGTACCACCACATCAGGTGTTATAGCATCATTTTAAAAATTAAATTCTTATGTCTATTTTAGGCCATAAAATTTACAGAGATCTAAGAATGTTGCTCATTTGTTAAGGAAATTTAATGAACTGGATACCCCAATCCAAATCCATTAGACACCTAAAGAATATTTGAGTATCATGGTGTTATAATAGTTTAATCATGTTCTTGTTCCTTTACAAATTGCAGTTCTTATGTTCTTAGTGGTCAAGAAAGGTGGCAGGAGTAGCTTAGATTAATGTACCGAGCCACTTGGTTAGGGAGGCCTAATACTGAACAGATGCCTCATATTCAATGCACTAGAAGAAATTATACTTGTGTTGCTTCTCTGTTAGGTAGGGAAAGACTTTCTCAGCATACTTGCCTCATTTTCACCTAACCTTCTGTGTCATGAGTATTCATCACTTAATATAATTCTATACCGGAGTCTTTTCTTTACTATTCCTTTGAAAGAATAGTTTATTGGGAACTTGGTTTACTAACTCTCTCTTATATCTGTAGAATTGACTTTTTACAGGTTAATGAACAAAGCTTTAGATAAGATCATATATGAAATGAGAACTATAAGATTATGGATCCTAGTTACCCCACTAGATTGCTATAAGAATGTGAAGCAGCAGCAGTAAAGGACATCATCAAAACACATGAAAAGACAAATGACAAAACAAACCCCTAAAAACCTTGACTTCATCAAGGGGAGGTTTGCTGAGTTCAAACAACCTTTATGCAAAATGTTCCTATGTTAAAAAAAAGTCCAAAGTCTTTAATGTAGGACTTGCAAAGCACTTGCTTCTTTCCTCAGTATAATTATTTTCATTAACTGCATCCATTCTGTCATACATGCTAACACTTTTCTCTCCAAAAGTTTAATGCTTTTCTCAATTTCTCTCTCCCTCTCCCCACTTCTTCTCTTATCTGCTGAGAGCCATAGCCAAGTAAGAATGATGCATGGCATTTTTGGTTGAAAGGTGACCCTGCTCAGGGATTAGGGTGGCTCCAGGTTTAGGGTGGATCCTGCTGGATTAGGGTGGCTCCAGGTTTAGGGTGGATCCTGCTGGGAATAGGGTGTATCCTGCTGCCTCAGGTGCCCTGAGTTCCCATGGTGTTCTCACGAGGTTCTGAGAGTATTGGTATGCAGAGCCAGGTGGAGGGAGTGTATTTTTTCCCAGAAAGTGCGTGTAGAGTGCTGGTGAGAGTTCGCGAATAAAGAGTTGCTGTTGGAATCTACAAGTTTTTGTGGTGGCTCGGTTATTTTGTGCCCAGCCAGACTGCGGCATTTACCCTTTTCCCTTGGTCTACCCACTTCTTGTGACCCTCCCTTTCTCCTTCTCCCTCTCCTCTCCTCATAGCCTTCCCCAAATCACTCTTTTCTCACCCAAATAGTGGCAATAAATTTACTTTATTTTGGTTTCTTACTTTTTTTCATGACTCCCATAAGCCATGTGCTGAAGGAGAGAACACAACTCTCTTGCTTGTCATTTTGTCTACAGTATTCAGAATAGTAACTGATACACGCATGGTGATCAATGAATACATGTTTGTTGAATGAACAACATGAAAGTATGACTACTCCATCTGGTATTTCTAATTTAGAGAATTGATGTAGCTATGTAGATAAATTTTCTGATTACTTGGTTATCTTTAAACTGAAAAATTCTGCTGGGAAGAATATTAACTGTGTTTAAATATCTATTTTCATGAGCTCTTCTAAGATAATCTCCCAGAAAAACATCTACTGAGCATTCAAAGCTATTCTTCATTATACTATTTGACTAGTGATAGATTTAAAAAAAAAACAACTCCAGAATGACAGAAAATATTATTACTATGTGTGTCAGTTTCTACATTATTTAAGTATTTCTTACAGTGGATTAGGAAATCGAGGTATCACATACAAGAAGGTTTGCATGTTTGCACTTATAAAGTTCTAAGGCTAACAATTTAGAAGATCTGGTTGCCAAACAAAATGAAAGCATTACTTTGAGAAAAGAGAGAGAGAAAGAGAGAGGGAGAGTGTGTGTGTGTGTGTGTGTGTGTGTGTGTGTGTGTGAGAGAGAGAGAGAGAACTATAATAGTTGTATAGCAGTATAAGGTCAGCCTCCAGCTATGATTTCTTCTCTAATGATCCACAGATGACAGACTGAGAGTATTAGGTTACATCTTCATCAGCTGTCAATCATAGCATTTTGAACACAAATCTTTAAACTTCTGTTGACAAAGCATTTTTATAATTGGAATTACACCTCAAGATTTTGTTATGATATATTTAAATTGAGTACATGTATTTTTGGAACAGTGCTTTAATTATCTAAAATTTTATATTTGAACACTTCTAAATAACAATTTTGTACATAACACTAATACAATGACTATGCTATAATAATTGCCTATCTCATAAAAATTTAAAATAATTTTCCAGTCACCTTATATCAGAGAAAATATTCTGCATTTGTTTTTTGTGTGTGGGGGGATTGGCTAAATTCGGTTAGCATTATCTTCTCCAACACTATCCATTTGCTTGCATATGCCATGATTTTATTCTCTTTTATTGTAGGGTAGGGAGGAGGAGCATGGGAGGAATAGACAAACTCTAGATAGGGCAGAGGGGTGGGAGTGGAAGGAAGGGGACAGTGGGTGGAATGTGATGGACATCATTATCCAAAGTACATGTATGAAGACACAAATTGGTGTGAACATACTCTGTATACAATCAGAGATATGAAAAATTGTGCTCTATATGTGTAATAAGAATTGTAATGCATTCTGTCATTTATTTAAAAAATAAATAAAAATAAAATAATATATCATTGTGATCATTCTAATGAATATGTTAAAATATTTACTTCATGAATCAGGTTCATTATTTTTCTTAGGGATGTAACTTTCTGTAGTGCACTTGGAAAATTTAGGAACTCAGAAAAATCTGGTGCTTATCTTCCTGATTAATCATACCTACAGCCATGTTTTTAATACACAATCATCATTATTACTCTGTGTATATGGTGGGTGAAAATCATCTTTTCTGAAAACAATGTAATATATATTTTTTCATTGGCTCTTAACAAAATTCTGTTCTCCATATGTGAAGAATGCAACAATGATAGGCGTCTAAAGAAAGAATAGATCCACTTTGGTTCATGATTGTAACTATTGGGTGTGCATGCTGTTGTGGTGAAATGTGCTTCTCTCCTGAATCTTGTTAAGATATCAACTCCTTACCTGCCTGATGTGAACTTGGGAAACAAAAAGGCTAAAGTGTTACTAGTATAGTAGGAGCAGGATATGTTGTGGTGCTAAAGAAATAAGGCAGTTGGCAGTTTAATGCAACCAGTTACCAATCAGAAGAGGCTCACAGAGTGGAATGTGTGTCAGAGACATCATCCAGACATGGGGTTTTAAAGATTGAGGTTAAGAAAGCAATATGTGTCTTAGAATTTTAAAATTTGTTTTATATGAGCAGTTAAATATACTCAAGGGATATTTTATTCCTCAATCATAAATCAGTGCCAAGTAGAGTTCATAAAACTGCTATGGGAAGTTTCTACTTGCCACCATAGTACATTCTTAAAAACCTTAACATAGAGCAGATTGATATAAAAATTTTATATTTTCTCACAGGAACAATGTTATAATTTGATGTTCCATGGTAGACCAAGCACCAATAAATCATGGGCATGACTGAAAATATGTCTAAAGTAAGACATACAACTATAAATGCGTGTCATAATTCTAAATGATAAAAGTATATACCATTTTTTACACAATGGGCATAAATGTACCATTCACTCTTATCATTAATGCACCTCAATGAATCATAAAATTAAAGTAGAATATATAAAAATATAATTCTACTGGATTATAAAGTATACCTATCCACAAGACTTACTTAATTTTTATTACTTCCTACTTCCCTTCTCTTAGAAGCTTCCTATTCTATAAGAGTAACTAAAAGTTACTGAATTAAATGTGAATTTTGGTTGTCAAATCCATCTCACTTCCAACTTCATTAAATGGTGAAACAGATGTTTCTTAGACTAAAATGTGGAAAATATGAGATAGCTATTTTTTAATCCTCTTCCTAAGCCTAAGATGGTATGTACATAATACTGTTGACATGGATTTATATGCTGGTTTGACAGCTCTGTTTTGGTTTATATTTTGAGAAAATCAATGTCATCAAGGAAACATAAATATCTGTTTGAGCGATTAAAAGTATTTGTAAGCACCTTTATATTTGTTTTTCTCGGCTGTATTCTAAGAGATGTTATTGCAGGTGCTAGGCACTAACTGTTGATATAAAATACATGAGAAATAGATGGAATCCCAACGTGAGTTGAAAGATGTAAAGTGAATACTTTTATTAAGAACTGTCAACATCAGAAAGTAGCTTTGGGTAGAAGAGAAAAAGAACATGTAAAATTTCATGATAGAGCTAAGTTACCAAGAGCTAGTCAAGTGAATTAGTGAATTCCAGGACTAGAAGAATTGAGAATGGAGAAACTCATATCTCTTTCTCTACAGAGAGCAGTGTTCCCTGAAATCCCGCCCCTCTTTTTTTTTTTTTTTTTTTCTGCCTCAGCTGTCACTGACCTCTTTTGTCTACTGGTGTCTTTCTAAATGGAATGAACTGCTTTGGGATATAGCATGTTTTCACTGGAAATGTTCAGAAACTGAACAACTCTTGTTCAAAGAGTTGCAATGGCCACATAATAAACTAGAGTCAGGAATATTTGGTTGTTGTGATTTCATACAAGAGCTATTCCTCTGCCCAAGACAGCATAGGAACTTTTATGTTGTGAATACTTGGGTTTTTCTTCACCAGGAGTTAGATTTAAAATGACCTCATTTTTAAATGCTAGACAATCAAAGAAATTTGATAAATGATAAATTGTCCAAAGGAATAAAGCTTTATGGGTTAGGGGGAAAAATCCCAGAACGAGATTTCTACCTCCCTTGGAGAGGTAGAAATATGAAGTGTGATATAGTCTGCCCATGAGAGAAAATGTATCTAACTTCAATGGAATACTTCACCAGTAGCTGGACCTATGAATAACAAATTTATTATTTACTATTGATTTTGCTAAACCATTCAGTTTGTGTTCAAAGATGCTTCTTTTTAGTTGCTTTGTTTAATATTGGATTGAGGATTGTCTGAGAATTTTACCAACTATAAATTTTAAGATATTTTGAGAAGTTTCATTTGTGTTTTTGAAAGATAATTTAAAATACCTACTTATATGTCTCAAAGTGCCTTATTAACTAATATTTAGATTTAAAGTAAGGCTAGATCCATGAAACAGAAGGTAAAAAAGTAATTAGTATGACAATATTTTAGGTCCAGTAGATAGCATTGAAAACTACTCTTGTGAGTCTCAGATATCTATGAATTTACGTATGACAGAAATATATTCAATCCAGCTCCAATAGTATGTCAAAAACCCCTTTAGATTCTTCTAGATTTTTATCAGTATACTCTTTTTATTAGCTATTTCTACTCTAGCAATTCACATGGAGTGAATATATTTAATCTCCCTGACATCAGCTGTATCCTATCTTATATGTCATTATTCTTAACTAAGGCAATTTGGCTAATAAACATGCTCAAATTTCATCTGTCTCCTCCCAAATAAATCACACACATACAGACACACACATAAAGACCCATGTGTGTGCACACACATGGAAAATACCCTCAAAGATAACTTCAAGCATTCTTACCTTTTCCCAGACATCAGCTTCTATATCTGTTAGATATCATCAGAGGACAGAACTGTCTGTATGGTCTCTGTTCTCTTTCTTGTTTTCTCAAATGTGTTTTAATCTTATAGCTGACAATGTCAATCACCCTTTCACACCCTCCTCCTCTTTTTTATTCTCTGAAGCATTTCGTACTGTCAACACTTCTTTGAAATTCTGTGATCTTCTCTTACAATCTGCCTTCCTTCATACTTCTCTGGATTTTAATGGTGTTTTCTCAACTTCTCTCCTTTTCTAATGTGCATTTCTCTAAATAGTGTGCCCTTATTGTTATATAAAGTGTTTTGTTAACCAAAAGAGAGGTCCCCAAAGGTGCATCCTTGGTCTTACTTCCCTATGACTCTTTGCCTAATACCTGGTGGAATTTCTAACTGGCTATCTCTCTCCAAGTTTACTTCCCAAAATATACTTGCCTTCTTTCCATCACATCAGTCAGAAAACAGATAAATCCTGTTTTCTGAAACTTGCATAAGATGTGAACTCCACTATAAAAACATTCAGTTTGAATACATACTCTGTAAGTTATGCTAACCTTATTCCTGTTTTTATTTTATCTTATTAATTTTTTTTTTAGTTTAGATGGACCCAATGCCTTCGTTTTATTTATTTATTTTTATGTGATGCTAAGGATCGAACCCAGTGCCTCACACATGCTAGGCAAGCACTCTTAACACCCAGCTACAACTCCAGCCCCCCTGTTTTTATATTATATCTTTCATTCTTATATTTTCTTAGTATAAGAAAATATTTCTTAGTAAATGTTTATGTCAGTAAATAGTATTAGGTCAGTAAATAGTATTTTCAAATTTATTGAAGGAAAAGAAAATTCCAAAATATATAGTTGTTGAATATTCAGTTAAAAACTCTTTTATCACTGTATATATAAATATGTATGTACATTTATATTTAAGTTAGATTAACATAAATGGCCTAGAATTTTATTCATAAGGATTTGTGAAAATGCTAACAATGTTAAAATAAAATGACCTTAAAACCTAACAATATGACAAGATTGGTTTTATTTTAGAAGTATGAACACCATCTCCAAAGGTTTTATTTACTGAAGATATTTGGTCTATGTATTTAATGCTGAATCATAGAATTCTAAACACTGAAATGTAAGCAAGGCACATCCCTTTAACATAAAAAGGAAAAAAGTTCAAGGTGAGATATACATGCCTCACAGAGATTCCCAGTTATTAATGTTGCTACAAAATTTACATTTTAATAGCACCACAAGAATCAAGGTATACACAAAGGTAGTCTCCACAAAGAATTGGTAGCAATTTTATGTGGCAAAACATGAGGCTTTTGGATTTCTCAGGATTATAATTTTTATCTTCATATTCTCATGCTACCATCTCACTATGGAAAAGAAAAAGGTATGCATCATGATCCTTGCTAATTCAAATCTTTGTTCATGTTTTCTTCATCTGGTTCCTCACTTTAACCTCATATACTAATTCTTTAAATAAACGTAGTATAATTGTGAATGACTGTCAAAAGGCCAGATCCATCTTCACATGAACTCAAGATAAAAGCCCTCTATCTCAATATGCCTTCCTTCCAATTGATTTTATAGGAAACATACTTTATCGCTGTCAGATAATTATTGCAAATAAATATAAGAATACATTATTTTTGAGGAGAAATGGCACTTCCTGAGATGTGGCATAATTGTATAATATGCAACTACCAGAAAGGTAGAGGTTCTGTACCATGCAGCACTGTGCAGATTAAACTTCTCTGGACCTCAGTTTCCTAATTTGTTAAAAAGAAAAAAAAAAGCATTGTACCTACTTCACAGATAGTTTGTGAGAATATATGAAATTATTACATCATATTTAGCATAAAATCATTATTCATTGTCACAGAATGTTTTTGGAAAATTTTCTTCAAGAATGTTTTCCTAATATTCTAGACTAGGGGAAAGTAAACTCTTTCTATACCATGTACTAGATGATGAATATTTTAGGATTAGTAAGCCAAATATTCTGGTTGAGGCTATTCAATCATGTGTATATAAGCAGCCAAAGTCTAGATAATATACAAATAATGAGCACCACTGTTTTCATATAACTTAATTTAGCAAAACTAAATCCAGAGGGCATGATTTGGCCCTTCGGTCATAATTACTGGCCTCTAATCCAGTTTACATTATCTCTTTTCTGCTTTAATACCTAGAGAAGTTTATTTCATTTTTTAGGCAAATTTATAGACAAAGAGCATACCAAAGTCAGGTGCATTGCACTTAATTCTCACCCGAAGCTCAGTTTATGCTTAAATCAAGGCTGAAGTTAGAAAAAAATTTTCCTTGCTGAAGACCTCTCTTTCTTGAGGTTTATTTCTATAAAGTTTTTTTTTGTTGTTGTTGTTTTTCCTTATCTCCAAACTGATATTTCTTCCTATTGGGGAATAAATACATTTAATTTGTGTGTGTGTGTGTGTGTGTGTGTGTGTGTGTGTGTGTACATGCATGCATTCATTATTTAGGCATGATTACTTTTTCATTTCTCATTGCTATGAACAAATTTTATAAATTTACTTTATGTAAGAAGCCCCACACATTATTTTCTAAGGCTATCTTTTCCTTGTCATTGAGTGTCATCTTAATGCCACCTATCTCAAGACAAAGTTCTTCCTAATTTGCGTCCCAAGCAGCCACACCTTTGAGGCCTTTTAAAGGTCCTGTGTTCTGATGGTTTGTTTCCTTATAAGTTCTGGCTCAAGCAAAATAACCCATCCTGTCAGTGGTCAGAGCTTCTGTCCTATGGGCACCATTACCACAAATTTGAAGCCTGAAGCCATCTTCAAAGGAAGCCTTTGGAATAATATAGGTTTTGTACCACACATCACAGAACAAAATTTAGCTTCATAATGAAAAAGGTTTTACTGTTCTGAAGTTCCACAGCCCTGGGTAAAGACGTATACCAAACCTCATCAATGTAGAAATGAAAGTTGTTTTGCCATCTTTAATAATGTCCTTTTCTCAAGGGATATTTATTGCTTCTTGTTCATGTTTTTTTTTAATTTCAAAACCGATTTATTTCTTTATCCCAGCCTTATTACTGGGGTAGCAGATCTATGATATATGAAAAAGAAGACTGAAGTCAAAGGAATACTTTTTAAAATATATGAAATGACCATATGCTAAGCAGCATAGACTTAACTAAAATCCATTTTTATACATAGAAAGAGATTTTAACATACCACTTACATGTATTATTGATGAAAGTGACTTAAAGTCAATTAACAAATATCTAGCTATTACAGTGTAATTTTAAAAGAATAAAAAAAAGGGAAAACACACGATGTAAATTTAAGTGAAAATAAAGGCAAACAATTCTTAGATCATTAGAAATTTTTTACCAATGCACTGGAAGGAATTTAAGGACTTGTGAAATGCAAGTTTGCAGTAATTATCACATAATATCAGTCTCACATACATACACCTGGGGCAACATTTGTACCAAGATACAGAACCCCTTAATTTGTAATCAGTTGCATGCCACACTGTGCTTCTCTTCTTACTTCTTGTTCTTTACAAATAGTTACTAATCTAGACCATATCACAGAAGATGCTCAGTTCAGGGTTTCCCTACTTTTTTTTATGGATTGTACTCAGTCACAGCAAAAAATTATTCCCAAGCTTGTAGAAACCTTTTAAAATGGTACTTGATTCATTTCCAGGTAAAGAAGCAGGGGGAAATATGCTAAACAGATGAACAGGTATTGGAAAAAGGTTGCCTAGAAAACATTTGTTATCTATACATACTATTTAAACACTAACATAATTATAATGGGAAAATTATTTTGTTAGGATTTTTGAAATAAAAAGAATATTAATCTTAGAGAACACAATAGAACCCTTTTTGATAAAAATTCGTTTGAGCTCTAAATGTCAGTCAATTTCAGGAAAATGTGTAGAATTTAAGCAATTTTTGGAAGCAGTGACAAAATTTCACCCTTTTCAGGAACTTTTGGCTCTTTCCAGATTCTTATAGGAAATATTTGTCTGTCAACATTATTTCTAGAACTATCTGAGGATAGTCTGAAACACAGACTCCTTTCAGCACGAATCTGCTGGCATCTTTTTCCACAAAGACATCTTAATGGCTTTGTAATTAATTGTCATGGGAAGAGGACAATTTGGATCCAAAAGAAAAATAATTTCTATTTTCAAGGACTTACTAGGACGCTATCACAAAAGAACAAAAAGTTACCCATCTCACTTATAACTGGAATACTATCATAACCAGATCCTGGGTATTTATTCATTTTACATATATTTGACTTGCTAAATACATGTTAGAGATTACTTAGAAAGTTGACATATGTAAAAAATAAAGAAAAATTAATAAGAAATACTTTGTCAAAGTCTACATAATCTAATTAATCCCTGAGTTAAATGTCAGTCCATATGATCTTTCATTGAAAAACTAATATATTTTAACAAAGAATAAAAATTCCTTGTTTATTTTATTATTTGCTTTCAATTCCTCAGCAATACAGAGATCATTGAAGTACACATAATATTTCTACATTACTCATTCTGTGATTAAATGAAATACATCTATATAATCATTTTCTTTGCCTTATGAATTTCCAGATTAAATTTTGTTTTCTTTACTCTTATTATTACATATATGTTTTATTCTATATTCTTTCTACCACCTATGAAAGAACAAACTTTTAATTTTCAGGAAAAAAACCTCTGTATTATCCATAACTATTTTCAAGGGTCCCATTTATTAGTAATATGTTATACTTGATACCCTACCAGATTATTGAATATATATGTAATTTTATTGATTAGAATTGCTTTAGCTCAGAAGTTCTTCCTATTCTGAAATATCATCAAGGAAGTTCTAATTAACAATTTCCAATTTTTTTTACATTATTGCAGAATTTTGCCAACAAAGTAAATGGAGCATGGAACAGAAACAACTATGGCTCCATGAAGCTCAGATGATACTTCTGCAAAATGAGCTTCAATTCAGTTACATTTATGAGTCAGGATTAGTTTTCTGGCCTTTGGCTCCAGATGATGGACTTTTATAATTAGACTTTAAAGTTCTGCATGTGATTAAATCTGCAATCCTTTGATTCCCTTCATCAAAGCACTTTATACAAGTTTTGAACCTCCCTCGATTTGCCTTCAAGCTTTTGTGTTTTTCTCATGCAATTTCAAAACAGTTTAATAGGACATTTATTTTCAGTCCTCAAAATGCAAATATCTTGGGGATTTTTAAAAAAATAAATTAGATAAGAATTAGTATGGTGCTTTCTCTCATTTTTTCTTCCAATTGGGCTGTCTTAAGATACTTCGTAAAAAATTTAAGGTTTAAAAAGTAGGGCAGAAGAGGAAAACTTTCAAGAAAGATTATACTTTAAGAGGATGTTCATTTGGCATGGAAAGATAAACCACACAATCCTGCCAAAATTAGAAAGGGACAAAGCCAATAAAATAACATAATCTTCTCCTTATGTATGGCCCCTGGCATATTGAAGTTGCTTAGGAGATGTTCATTTAGTTATAATTAGTTATATGATATTATAATTATAGATAATTATGTAATGATTATATAATTTATTATGATAATGAAAATGCCTCAGAGCTGGTGAACAAGTAATCACTGGGATTCAGATCTTTCTGGAGGTATCTCTATTTCTAACATGTCATTTTTATTTTTATGTAATATTAATTATGCAAGAATATGTGCTTAATAAAAGCAAAGGAAAGTGAAGTAGCATAATTGTTCATTCTATTCTTTTGTACAGATATTTTATTGTGGTAAAATATAAAGTTTACCATTTGAAACATTTTGGAGTAAACATCTCAGTGGCATGAAGTACATCCACTTTGGTGTGTGATCATTATTAATATATACGTCCACAACATTTTCGTCTCCCTAACTTATAACTCGGTTCCATTAAACAGTAGCTTTCCATTATCTCCTTCCCTCAGCCCTGCCTGTTTCCTACCATTAACTCTCTTAACTGCTTGAATATGACTATTCAAGATACCTTACAGAACTACAATTGTATAATATCTGTTTTTTGGTTTCTGCCTTATTTCATTTGTCACAGTGTTTTTAAGGTTCATCCTTGCAGTAGCATGTGTTGGGATATTATTCCTTTTTAAGGTTAAATAGTATTTCATTGGAAGCGTATATTACATCTTGTTTGTCTATTTATCTATCAATGTACTGTTGGTTTGCTTGCACATTTTGATTCTTGTGAATAATATTACTGTAAACACAAGTATACAGACATTTAAAGAGTTGAAAGTGGAATTGCTGGATAATATGGTAATTCTATTTTCAATGTTTTAAGGAAGCATCATCTGTTTTCCATAGTAACTATGCACTTGCAATAGTGTACAAGGATTCCATATTCTCTACGTTTTTGCCAGTACTTCTATTATGATTTGGACATGTGGTGTCCCCCAAAAGCTCATGTGTGATACAAGGCAAGTGCGTTCAGGGGTGAAATGATCGGATCATAAACACTGTGAACTAATCAATAGGTTAATCTAATTGAATGGATTAACTGGGTGGTGGCTGTGGCAGGTAGGATGTGGCTGAGTGAACCAGGTCACTGGGGGTGTGCCTTTGAGTTTTATATTTTTGTCCCTGTGAGCAGGGCTCTTTCTATGGTTTCTCCTGTCATATTCTGAGCTGCTTTCCTCTGCCATCCCTTCCACCCTGATGCTCTTTCTGACTTATCTTGGACCCAGGGGCTATGGAGTTGGCTGACGATGGACGTTAAACCTCTGAAACTATGAGCTAAAACAAAATTTTCTGCTCTAAATTGGTCTTGTCAGGTCTTTTGGTCATAACATTGAAAAAGATACTAATACAACTTTTTAATTTTTTATAGTCATTCTAATTGGTGTAAAGTAGTTCCTCAGTATGGTTTTAAAATTTTTTTAATTTGTTTTAATTAGCTATACATGACAGTCAGATGCATTTATGCACTTTGATATATCATATATAGATGGGATATAATTTCTCAATTTTCTGAGAATACATGTTATTAGAATCATATTGGTCATGCAGGCACATATATTCATAAAGTAATAATGTCTGTTTCCTTCTATCTTTCCTATATCCACATCCCCTCTTTGCCCTCCCTTTAGCTCTCTCTACCTAATCTAAGGTAACAAAATTCTTCTCTAGTGCCACTAGAATTTTGTGGATTAGCATCTGGATATTAGAGAAGACATTCAGCCTTTGGATTTTGGGGATTGGCTTATTTCACTGAGCATGATATTCTCCAACTCTATCCATTTACTGGCAAATGCCATAATTTCTCTCTTCTTTAAAGCTGAGTAACATTCCATTGAGTGTGTATATCTATATACTGGATATATATGATAATGTGATATATATATATGTGGTTAAATAATATTTCATTTGAAGCATATATCACATTTTATATATATATATACTTATGTATATGTGTATATATGTATATATATATAACATTTTCTTTATCCATTAATCTATTTAAGGACACCTAGGTTGGTTCCATAGTTTAGTTATTGTGAATTGAGGTACTATAAACATTGATGGGGCTGCTAATTTTAAGTCCTTTGAGTATAAATTGAGGAGTGGGATAGCAGGGTCAAATGGTGGTTCCATTCCAAGTTTTCTGAGGAATCCTCATACTGATTGCCAGTATGGGTTGCACCAATTTGCAGTCCCACCAGCAATGTATGAGTGTAACTTTTCCCCCACATCCTCACCAACATTTATTATTGCCTGTATTGTTGATGATTGCCATTCTGAAAGCAGTGAGATGAAATCTTAGAGTAGTTTTGTTGCATTTCTCTAATTGCTAGAGATGTTGAATGCTTTTTCATATATTTGTTGATCAAATGTATATCTTCTCTGTGAAGTGTCTGTTCCGTTTCGTAGCCCATTTATTGATTGGGTTATTATTTTTTTTTTGGTGTTAGGTTTTTTGAGTTCTTTTTATATCCTAGAAATTAATACTTTATTGGAAGTACATGCAGTATAGATTTTATCCCAGTCTGTAGGCTCTCTCCTCACATTATTGTTTCTTTCCTTTGCTGAGAAGAAGATTTTTTAATTTGAATCCGTCCCATTTATTGATTCTTGATTTTACTTCTTATGCTTTAGGAGTCTTGTTAAGGGTCAGATCCTAGGCTGACATGGTGAAGATTTGGGTCTATTTTATCTTCTATAAGGCACAGGGTCTCTATTCTAATGCTTAAGTCTTTGATCCACTTTGATTTGATTTTTGTGCAGGCTGAGAGATTGAGCTGTAATTTCATTTTGCTACATATGGATTTATTTTTATTTATTTTTTATTGATTTTAAAAAATAAATAACAGCGGAATGCATTAAAATTCTTATTACACATGTACAGCACAATTTTTCGTATCTGTGGTTGTATATAAAGTATGTTGACAACAATTCGTGTCTTCACATGTGTCCTTTGGATAATTATGTCATGGATTTACAGTTTCCCCAGCATCATTTATTGAATTGGCTATATTTTCTGCAGTGAATATTTTTGGCACCTTTGTTTAGTATGACATAACCGTATTTATGTGGGTTTGTTTCTGTGTCTTCTATTCTTAGGATTGGTCAACAAGTCTATTTTGGTGCCAATACCAAGCCGTTTTTGTTATTATAGCTCTATAGTATAGGTCTGGAATTGTGATGCATCCTGCTTCACTTTTCTTGTGAAGGATTGCTTTGGCTATTCTGGGTCTCTTATTTTTCCAAATAAATTTATTACAATGAACATGTCTGAAATACTGAAGATATATAAATTTTCAAAATAGTTTCTATATTCCGATAAAATAGAAAATATCAAAGACATTGACAAATTTTTAGAGCATATGACCTACCCAAACAGAATGAGGAATTCATACACAATTTAAACAGATCAATTTCAAGTAAAGAAATATAAAATGCCATCAAAAGGCTACCAACCAGAAAAGCCTAGGACCATATGGATTCTCAGCCGAGTTCTACAAGGCTTTCAAAGAAGAATTAACACCAATACTTCTCAGAGTATTCCATGAAATAGAAAAGGAGGGAACTCTTCCAAACTCATTCTAAAAGCTAATCTCACCCTGATACCAAAACCAGACAAAAATACATAGAAGTACAAAAACTTCAGACCAATATCCCTGTTGAATATAGATGCCAAAATTCTCAAGAAAATTCTGGCAAATTCCTACAAAAACATATTAAAAATATAGTTCACCATGATCAAGTGGGATCCATCCTAGGGATACAGGGTTATTTCAACACACAGAAATCAATAAACATAATTTAACTTATTAATAGACTTAAAAACAAGAATCATATTATCTTAATGGATGCAGAAAAAGCATATGACAAAATACAGCCCACCTTCATGTTCAAAACACCAGAAAAACTGGGGATAATAGGAATGTACCTCAACATTGGAAAAAATATATCTGCTAAACCCAAGGCCAGTATCAGTCTAAATGGAGAAAAATTGAAAGCATTCCCTCTAAAAACTGGATAAAGGGGCTAAAAGCATGCAATGGAGGAAGGATAGCATCTTCAACAAATGGTGCTGGGAAAACTGGAAATCCATATGCAACAAAATGAAACTGAATCCCTTTCTCTCGCCATGCACAAAAGTTAACTCAAAATGGATCAAGGAGCTTGATATCAAATCAGAGACACTGCCTCTGATAGAAGAAAAAGTTGGCTACGATCTACATGCTGGGGGGTCGGGCTCCAAATTCCTCAATAGGACACCCATAGCCCAAGAGTTAATAACAAGAATAAACAAATGGGACTTACTTAAACTAAAAAGTTTTTTTCTCAGCAAGAAAAACAATAAGAGAGGTAAATAGAGAGTCTACATCCTGGGAACAAATTTTTACCCCTCACACTTCAGATAGAGCCCTAATATCCAGAGTATACAAAGAACTCAAAAAATTAGACAATAAGATAACAAATAACCCAATCAACAAATGGGCCAAGGACCTGAACAGACACTTCTCAGAGGAGGACATACAATCAATCAACAAGTACATGAAAAAATGCTAACCATCTCTAACAGAGAAATGCAAATCAAAACCACCCTAAGATACCATCTCACTCCAGTAAGATTGGCAGCCATTATGAAGTCAAACAACAATAAGTGTTGGCGAGGATGCGGGGAAAAGGGTACACTTGTACACTGCTGGTGGGACTTCAAATTGGAGAGGCCACTTTGGAAAGCAGTATGGACATTCCTGGGAAAGCTGGGAATGGACCCACCATTTGACCCAGCTATCGCCCTTCTCGGACTATTCCCTGAGGATCTTAAAAGAGCATACTATAGGAATACTGCCACATCAATGATCATAGCGGCACAATTCACAATAGCTCGACTGTGGAACCAACCTAGATGCCCTTCAATAGATGAATGGATATAAAAAAATGTGGCATCTATACACAATGGAGTATTACACAGCACTAAAAAATGACAAAATAATAGAATTTTCAGGGAAATGGATGGCATTAGAGCAGATTATGCTAAGCGAAGCTAGCCAATCCTTAAAAAACAAATGCCAAATGTCTTATTTGATATAAAGAGAGCAACCAAGAACAGAACAGGGAGGAAGAGCATGAGGAAAAGATTAACATTAAACAGAGACGAGTGGGGGGAGAGAAAGGGAGAGAGAAGGGAAAGCATATGGAAATGGTAGGAGACCCTCAATGTTACACAAAATTACATATAAGAGGTTGTGAGGGGAAAGGGGGGGGAATAAGGGAGAGAATTGAACAACAGCAGATGAGGTAGAGAGAGAAGATGGGAGGGGAGGGGAGGGGGGATAGTTGGGGATAGGAAAGGTAGCAGAATACAGCAGTCACTAATATGCCATTGTGTAAAAATGTGTGTGTGTAACCGATGTGATTCTGCAATTTGTATTTGGGGTAAAAATGGGAGTTCATAACCCAATTGAGTCAAATGTATGAAAGATGATATGTCATGAGCTTTGTAATGTTTTGAACAATCAATAAAAAAAATTAAAAATAAAAATAAAAAAATAAAAACTGGAGCAAGACAAGAATGTCCTCTTTCACCATTTCTATCATCCTTGTAACTCTAGCAGAGCAATTAGACAAAAGAAAGAAATTAATGGGATACAAATAGGTAAATAAGAACTCAAACTATCACTGTTTACTGATGACATTATTCTATATCTAGAAGATCCAAAAAATTTTACCAGAAAACTTCTAGAACTAATAAATGAATTCAGGAAAGTAGCAGAATATAAAATTAACACCCATAAATCAAACCCATTCCTATGCATCAACAATGAATGCACTTATAGAGAAATTAGGAAAACTACCCCATTCACAATAGTCTCAATATAATAAATAAATAAATAAATAAATAAATAAATAAATACATACATACATACCTGAGAATCGGTCTAACAAAAGAGGTGAAAGACCTCTACAATGAAAACTATCGAACACTAAAGAAAGAAATTGAAGAAAACCTCAGAAGATAGAAAGATCTCCCATGCTCCTGGATAGGCAGAATTAATATTGCCAAAATGGCCACATCACCAAAAGCATTATACAGATTAAATTCAATATATATTAAAATCCCAGACAGTCTTCATAGAAATAGAAAAATCAATCATGAAGTGGATATGGAAAAATAAGAGACTCAGTATGTTTTTGATTTGCATTTTGTTAATGATTAGTGATGCTATTTAACACTTGATGTATGATTATTGTTCATAGTACTCTATTATAGTGCTTTTTATTTTTGTAAAATAAGTATTTTTATTTCTGATTTTAGTTATTTGAATCTTCTCTGTCTCTCTTTTGTTAGTCACTCTACCCTACAGTTTATCAATTTTATTGATTTTTCTGAAGAACAAACTCTTGGTTTCATTGATTTTTCTCTATTGTTCCTTCTTTACTTTATTTATCACTGCTCTAATATTTATTATTTCTTACTTTACTCTTACTTTGCATTCAGTTGGTTGTTCTTTTTATAATATTTTAAGGTACAAGTTAGGTTTTTGAGCTGAGATCTTCTTTCCATGTAAGAATTTTCAGGTATAAATAAATAAGATATATTTTATATGATTTCAAACTTTTTACATTTATTGAGACTTGATATGGTACATAAGATCTACCACACAGAATATTTCACGTATATTTTAGGGACATGTGTGCGTGTGTTCTGTTTTGGTTGGGTGCTGTGTTCAGTATGCTTTTCAAGTCCAATTGGTATGTGATGTTCAGGTTCTCTATAGCTTAATAATCATTTGTTTCATTGCTCCATCCATTATTGACAGAGGGGATTGAATTCTATTATTGTATAGCTGTATACTGCTTTCTTCAATTCTATCATAATTTGCTATCTATCTTAAGTAGCTCTGATTTTGTTTCATGTTTATAATTGTACCTTCTTGATGAATGACTCCCTTCATTATTATAAAAGATCCTTCCTTATCTATTATAATAATTTATAACATCATATCTATTTTGTCTAAGTATAGCTACTCTGCTTTCTTTTGGGTACAGTTTGCAAGGAATATATTTTTTTTCATTCTTTCATTTTCAACCTAAGCATGACTTTAAACCTGAAGTGAGTCTTTTATAAACAGGATGTAGTTAGATCTTCCTTTTTAAAAATTCCACTCTGCCAGAATGTTTTGAGTTGCATCCATTGACATGATGGGATGAGACTTACTATTTTTATTTATTTGTTTTTTTTAATGTTTCATAGCTTCTCTGTCTTTCAGTTACTTCCTTACTGTCCTTTTGTATTTTCTTTTAACAACACATTTTTATTCCTTTCCCATTTCCTATTGAGTACCAAACGCTGATTTTTTTTTTCCTTGTGGTTACAATGGGAATTACATGTCCTCATAAATTATAGCAATCTACTTTAAATTGTTACCAGCTTATCTTCAATCACATAAAAAATTCCTTACAAATTTGCTATCCCCAATTTATGTTAATGATACAGCAAATTACATGCATACATACTGTATGCTCATTAATATATTTATAATTATTCTTGCACTTTTGTTTTATTTTAAATCTATAGAAAATTAAAATTGATGTTATGAACCAAAATTATAATACTGAGATATTTACATATTTGCATTTATGAGAAAACTCTGTATTTTCTCATGGATTTGAATTCTTTTCCAGCATTCTTTCATTTCATCTTTAAGGTCACCCTGTTGCATTTCTTGTAGGGCATGTCTAATGACTTCAACTTTAAGTATGTGTCAATATCTTAATTTCTTACTGTGTTTAAAGAATAGTTTTCTCATATACAGAATATATAGTTAATGTTTTCTTTTCCTTTCTTTCTTTCCTCCCTCCCTCCCTCTCTTCCTCCCTCTCTCCTTCCCCCCTCCCTCCCTCCTTGTCTTCCTTCTTTCCTTCCTTCTTTCCTTTCTTCCTTCCTTCCTTCCTTCCATCCTATCCAGTGTTGACATTATATCCTTCGACTGTCTTTTGGCCTGAAAGATTTCTTTTATTTTGCAATTTTAAACTTTTTCCCTGGGTTTTGTGGTATGATTGATAAATAAAAGTGTATGTATTTAAGGTGGACAACATAATATTTTGGAATATCTATACACTATGAAGTGAATATTCCAAGCCAATTAACATATCCATTATCTTACATAATAGTCTTTTTGTTTGTGTTGGGATCTATACTTTTATCAAATTCAAATATACAGTATAGTATTAACTATAGTCACTTTGCTGTATGTTAGGTCATTTGTACATTATTCATAATTAAAAATACTTACTCTTTGACAAATAGATTTGGATCCACTACCCTATTCTCTGTCACTTTGAGTTTGAAATTCTCTTTTTTTTTTGGATGCCACCATGTGAGATCATAGATCATATAATGTATGCCACTCTCTATCAGGTATGTTGCACATGGCAGAATTTTTTCCAGGATTAGCCATGTTGTTGCAAGAGACAGGATTTTCTTCTTTTAAAATCCTGAATAATATTCCATTGTATTATTTTTAAATCTTGAATAATGGTCCATTGTATATGGAACATTCCAAATATCAGTTTCTTTCTACATTTATTTGTTGACAGCTATAGATTTTGTTTCCAATTCTTCTTTTTGTAAATAATGCTGCCATGAGCATGGTAATATAAATATCTGAGATTATTTTATTTCCTTCATACGTACACCTAATAAGTAGGATCACTGAATTATATAACATATCTATGTCTTATCTTTTGAGAGAACTCAAACTGATTTTCATAAGGGTTAAAACAATTTGCATGTTCACCAACAATATAAAAGTGTTTCCTTTACTCCATCTCTTCATAGACACTTGTTATATTTTTGTTATTTGATAATAGGCATCCTAACAGGTGTGAGATGATACCTCATTGTACTTTTAATTTTTATTTCCCTGATTATTTGTGACATTAACAACCTCTCCATATGCCTGTCAACCATTTGTATAGTCTTCTTTGGGAAATGTTTATATAAGTTTTTGCACATTTTTAAATTCAGGTTATTAATTTATTCTTGTTATCAAATTACATGTTTCCTTATTTGGAAACAATATATTTGGAGAAATATTTTATTTTTGTATTGGAAGATTAGTTTAATTTCAATTAGTAATCAGGATTAGTCTCCTCAGCCAGCATCAAAGCTCTCTTCTTTGCCTGTTGATCCAAAAGTCATGAAAAGCCCCAAGTGATCAACAACCATTGTTGTGTCTTCCGGTGGAAGGAAGCACTTTTTCCTTTAGAACTTCTAGAGAATTAAAGACCTTGGACCACTGAAGCATAAAGTCTCAGGGACTGGAAGAAAATTTTTATTTGAGAGTCACAAGAAATAATAATGAGGGGTGTCAATGCCATTTCTACCTCTTGATTTCTGGATCTGCAGATCCTGGCAACAAGAATAAAGGCCTTAGAGAATGCCATAAATACTCACAGCAATAACATTTTAATCCTGATGCCAACATTCCAATCTAAACTAGAAGACCATTATCTATGTTGAGTTATAATAAAGTTATACCCTGATTATCCTATTATAATTTGAAAATATTGTGAGTCAAAAATTTATTCAATTGGCTGACTACAGTAGTACATGCCTGTAATCCTAGAGACTTGGGAAACTGAGGCCAGAGGATCACAAGTTCAAAATCAGCCTCAACAATGTAGCAAGGGCCTAAGCAACTTAGTGAGAACCCCTCTCAAAATAAAAAGGGCTGAGGATGTGGGTCAGTGGTTTAGCACCCCTGAGGTGAATCCCAAGTACCCCCCACCAAATTCATTTAGTACACCAACCTCCCAAATGCCATAACTTAGCCACCCTGCACATGTAGGGTATCAGTTGTTTACCCTTGTGATCATATGACTCTCTGGGAGTTGGGGCTCTCTGCTGCTGCTGCTGCTGCTCATCATTGCAAGACAATGATACTAGCCCAGCAAAAGAGAAGAATTCACAATTTAAAGTTCAATTTTCTACTGAATGCCTATTGCTTTCACACTACTGTAAAGTCAAACAATCTCAAGATGAATCATTGTAAATTGTGGACTGACTAAACTTTGTATTCCCACTGTCAATATCCTAATCCAAGTGTTTGTTATGGCAAGTATAGTTCATAATCCATGTGTTTGTTATGGCAAGTATAGTTCATTTCATTAGTGCTCAATTGATTAATTTTTTTGATTTGTTCTCCTTTATAATTTCTCAAATGTTCATTCTAACATTCTGCTATTTTGTATATAGCCCATGCTTCAAATTATGCAGTCTTACTGTTGTCCACTATATAACTTTAGAAGGGGCAATAAATAAATATTATTGAAATATTATTTTCTTATATTCTTCTAATTCAAGAAGATGCATATATAACTTCAGAATTCAAGACATGATTTATCCTTAGGCATTTTATTTTTACTTAAAAATAAAAGTGAGAATGAGAGGATGCAGGGTAATGGATAGAAAGCTGTAGTTATGACTGATAATTAATCTAGATTTCTGAAGTATAATACAAGACTGTCCTCATATTCTCAACTACATTAGTGAATGATATTTTACTATGTACTAGAAATATTCAAAGAGATTTTAGGTGCTCTTAAAACAAGTGGAGGTAACTATATAAAACTGCTGGCTATATTAATTGCTTCATGGTAGTGATCTTTCCACTACAAAACATCAACCTGTATAGCTTAAGTACATACAATACAAAATAAAACAATACTTCATTTTTTCACATTTTATGAAGGCCCAGAATGTTTTCATTTAGTGTGGCTGCTCTATATGAAGACACTTTAATTTTATTTTTATAAATCATATGTATATCTATAATTTCAGCTTTTGTACCTTAGGAATAAAGCACAAATTCCAATAAATGCTAATTAAGGAAGCTGAATATAGTATCTTCTAAATTTTTATATTTTTTCTAAACTATTACTTTTTTTAATGCTTTACTACTGAAGAGAATTTGTGTTAAAAAAATGGAATAGAGGATTCTAAACTAATCCTATGATAATTTACATAAACATTGCACAGTGTTAAAACCTGAAAACTCACATTGAGCTTGACTTGGTGGTACATGCCTGTAATTCCAGTGATCTGGTAGGCTAAGGCAGAAGTTGTCTATGTTTGAGGCCAGTCTCAGCCATTAATGAGACCCTCAGCAACTTAGACCCAGTCTCAAAAAAATAAAATAAAAAAGAACTGAGGATGTTGCTCAGGGGTAAATCACCCCTTGTTTAAATTCTCAGTACAAAAGCAAAATAAAACAAAACAAAACCTCACAGTGATGTACTGTTAAGTCAGTTACAGGTTTTATTTAGGTTTAAATAGTTTATGTATGTACATTTTGTTCTATTGTATAGTGACATTTTATCATGTGTAGATTTGTGTAAACAAACATTGCTACCATCAGGCTAAAGGACTCTCCCTTCACCACAAAGAACTTTGCTCCTGTCTATAGGGACACTTGTATTAAGTCCCATCACATTCATCTACTTCATCTATAGTATCAGTTTTGATTCCTGTACAGTGACACAAAACATCTAAGAAGCAGCATGTCTGTTTTATTGTTATATTTTCAAAATTAAAAGAATATATTTTATCTTGGTGTTACATCTGCACAGATTTTTTTCAAAAGCAACCAACTTAGTTTTCATGGGAACACATATTTCATTAAATAATACTATGATATGTCATATAATTTAAAACCAATTTTGCCCATAGGAAATGTTGGTGGGGAAGGCACAACAGAATCTAGACAAGGATGCAACTTGCTGGTAGAATTAAGACACAGGCCTATTCTGAAGAGAGATTGATGGTTGTTTGCTTTCAGTGTTACTTGGGCCTCAGCCATTGTGTTGTAGAAGAGAGAATCTGTGAAGTTTGTGACCTGAAGGTCAGACTGTATTCAAATGATTTTGTCACACACCATTATAGAAGTAGATCCAAAACCAAGAGAAAATTGCAGAGAAACTTAAACTAGAAATCTCAAAATGCATAAGTGTGGGAGTGGAACAATAACAATGAACCTACACAATGGAAGCTCTAACTAAAGGCAGCAGCTGCTTCCTACTTTCAGGCATTTCGTGCCACTTGAAAATTCAGGCTTTAAGTTGTAAGTCTTTGAGTAAATTATTAAATTGACAAACACAATCTTTTTGTAAAAAAGGGAAATGTTCTGATTTTCTTTTTAATGGGAATTTTGTTACTGTTTGGCTTGTTTTTAATATTGCATTGCATTGCTAAAATAAGGTGACTATGTTGATGCTTGAAACAGGATCAGAGTATTTCAAACTTTCAGCTAAGCTTATTGGATGAGGTCTGGGAGGATGGCATATGGAGGAAACTGGCATCTCCTTCACACACTTCTCAGCACCGGGTTCTGTCTGTGGAGGAGAGATTCTCTTTGGAAATCTTTTTTGTATGGCTAATATAGAATCCATATACTTTTTTGAACATTATTATTAGAGAAAAGAGAGGGAGAGAATTTTTTAATATTTAGTTTTCAGTTTTTGGTGGACACAACATCTTTATTTTATTTTTATGTGGTGCTGAGGATCGAACCCCGCGCCTCGTGCATGCCAGGCAAGCACATTACAGCTTGAGCCACATCTCCAGCCCTGAACATTATTTTAATCACACTTATTTCATTGCTTTAATACCTTTCCGATTGCTTCATATGTAGATTTTATTTGAGTTGGAACTTTGAGAGTTCAGGTGGCTAGACTATGCTATTTTAGAAGATTATGATGCTACCAATGGGTTTTCCTTGACGAGTTTGGAGGAAAAATAGATGTGACTTATAGGCCTGTTAAAAATATGTGGTTCTAAATTAGGTCCTTTGCAAAAATTTTAGAATCCAATTTTTGAAATAGTTGACTTCACATAGGTTGGACTTCACTATTAAATGCCAAATCATGATGCTTTACAAATGGCAGTGCAATGAAATTTGAAATAAAACTTGCTAAATTTAAGATTTAAAAGGTGATAAAATGGGAAGAATGGAATTAACTGAGTTGGAATACAATCACATGTCCATGAAAAAAGAGCTCTGGGTTATGTGTTTCCACAGTACAACAGTGAAGAAATTCTGCCATTTGAAAATGGCAAAGTAGTTCATACCATTTGTTTTAGTCAACTTATTGTAATTTTGACCCAAATATCTGACAAGAACTATTTAGGTGGAAAAGTTTATTTGGCTCAGTCCAAGGTCAGCTGAGTTCATTGCTCTGGACCCAAAGTGAGCCAGAATACCACAGTAGAAACGGTTGCAGGATCTGAAACCTCTATGGAGTACACCCCCAATGACCTACCCACACCCCAGCCATGTCCTACCTGCCTACATTTATTACCTAGTAGTCCATTCAAACTAAGATGGACTTGTTAAGTTAGAATTCTTACAATCATTTCCTGTGGATATTCCTGTGGTAACATAGCCACTGTGGAAGATACCTCATATCCAAATCATAACATTCCACCTCTGACCTCCAAAAGCTCATGTCCATCTCATAATACAAAATGTGTTTCATTCATTTCAAGAGTCCCTATGAACTTAACAGTTCCAATATTGTAACAAAGTTTAAGTCCAAAGTCTCATTTGAGACTCAAGGCAAACTCTTGATGATGAGCCACTATAAAAATCAAAAGGAAGTTACATATATCCAATGCAAAATAATATTCCCATTTGACAAATTCTTCCTGTAAACTAACTTCAAATGCTTCTCAACCACATGGTTAGATTAGACACAGCAATGACCCCCCTTCTCTGTACCAATTTTTGTGTTAGTTAGCTTATCATCACTGTGACCAAAATACCTGAGATAATAGCATAGAGCAGGAAAAGTGTTTTTTTTTTTTTTTTTTTTTTTTTGCTAATGGAATCAAACTTTGAGTCCATGGTCATCTCGCTCCATGCTCTGGGCCTAAGGGGAGGCAGAATACCATGGTGGAAGAGTGATGACAGATGAAAGTTCCTCACCTCATGGATGTCAGAAAGGAGAGAGAGAGCTGAGTACAGTGGTTCTCGAGGCTGAGGCAGGAGGATTTCAAATTCAAAGCCAGCCTCAGCAAAAGTGATGTTCTAAGCAACTCAGTGAGACCCTGTCTCTAAATAAAATACAAAAAAGGGATGTGGCTCGGTGGTTAAGCACCCCTGGGTTCAATCCATGGTACCACACACACACACACACACACACAAAAAAAAAAAAAAGCAGACAGATGGGAGGAGGCTACAGGGAAGTGGAATCCTTCTAGGGCACACCCACAGTGACCTACCTCTTCCATCCATGCCCCATCTTCCTGCAGTTATCACTCACTTAGTTCATTCAAAGTAGAATGTACTAATTAGGTTACAATTCTCACACTCATTTCCCTTTCAAACATTTTTTTAAGACAGAAAGAGAGAGAGAGAGAGAGAGAGAGAGAGAGAGAGAGAGAGAGAGAGAGAGAGAGAGAATATTTTAATATTTATTTTTTAGTTTTCGGTAGACACAACATCTTTATTTTATTTTATGTGGTGCTGAGGATTGAACCCAGCGCCCTGCACATGCCATGTGAGGGTGCTACTGCTTAAGCCACATCCCAGCTCCTTACCTTTCAAACATTCTTGCATCAACACAGGAATTTGGGGAGGACAACTGATAGCTATATCATAACACTATTAACAATAACATTTTTTTTTCTGAAAGCTCTCAGAAGAGCTTTTCCTAATTGGGACAAAACTTCTTTACCTATTGCAAAGATGCTATGAACTGTGTCATAGCAAAATCTTTTTCTAAAAACCTGAAAACAGTTAAGTGAGGGATTAGATTAACGAAGAGCCTACAAAAATTAAAACAAAAAAATGGACTAATTAAAAATACTACATGGACTAAATCAAACATGTTTCTTGCAATACCTGACAACCAGAATTCTCTAAAAGAGTAATAGACTTTTGTGATGGATTGATTTTTGTTTGGCAAGAGAGGGAGAGAGTTCACAAGGAGAGAGAAAAGGATAGTCTGGAGGTGATATTGATTTGAGGAAAATATAATGAATCTTGTTCAGACAGATTGACTTGAAAGTAAGAAAAAATGTCCATGTGAAAATAAAAGAAGTAGAATTTAAGTAATAAAGATAATAGGAATGGACTATTGTTCAAAATCCTAAGACAACGGATGTTTTAAGCAGCAGGTGTTAGAAATAATGTGTTATTTACATGACTTTTACAAATGATATTAGGTATCCATAGACAAACTGCATTTTGCAAGTATAGATTTAATTTGAAGAAGGATATATGGCAAATTTTAAATATTACTAAAGACTGTCCTATTTTTAGTAAATCTTCCCGTACCTATACCTATTTTATGTGTGTTTGTGTTTAAAATAACAATTATAAATGAATAAGCAGATTGAGAATTATGTTTTGAACACTGAACCTATATTAGTAGTTATTCTTATTTTACTTATGAGAATAATCAATGTGTTGAAGACCAAAAAAAATTGGTAAGTATTAAACATAGAACTCAACTTTTGAAATACAGTAGCATATTTGCTTAGGTAAAGCTATTGTACAATCCTCACAGGAGTTTGAGATACATTTATTTTTGCTTCATATTTTTGAGAACTGTGACTTTGTATTTTGGAAATTTGTTGGTATAGGTTGAGTACCCCTTATCCAAAATGATCAGAAGTGTTTTAGGTGTGGGATTTTCTGGATTTGGGAATACTTGCATGCACATAATGAGATTTCTTGTGGAAGGAATCTATGTCTAAACATGATTTTGTTGTTGTTGTTGCTGTTCATATACATCTTCAACACATAGCCTGAAGGTAATTTGGTACACTATTTCTAGTGTCCCTGTGTTTTGAATGTAACTATCACACCAGATATGATTAAAAGCTTTGTTCCTGGCCACATGTTTATACTTTCAGATTTGGAGCACTTCAAATTTTATATAATCAAGTTAGGGATATCTAACTTACATAAATTATAACAGAGCCAATAAGTTAAAAGATCTAGGTTGCATGTTTCTAAAAATGGCTACTTATGAAGAAAATAACCAAGCATTTTCTAGCCCTCTATAATTGATAGAGGAATTTTCAAGTGGATACCTTTGCTCATTTTTTCCCCTTTCCTCATGTCTCCAATATTTTAGCAGAAGTCCCTGAAAAGTGTTAGCATAGCAGAACTGTAAAGAGACTAGGATTGCTACTGAAATGTAAGTCTCATGTAACATAGCTTTAGCATGAAAAGTTTGAACAGCCTACATGTTTATACAACACTAATGTTATGACACTAACAGAACCTTATTTCCCTGAGTCTCACATTAGTAGAAAAGGCCACTTGAAAATCTTTAAAATATAAATATTTCCCAATATATTTAGCTTGTTCAGCTTGGTTTTCATGATAAAAAAAAATTATACTCTTGGGCTGGGGATGTGGCTCAAGCGGTAGCGTGCTGGCCTAGCATTCATGCAGCCCAGGTTCGATCCTCAGCACCACATACAAAGATGTTGTGTCCGCCGAGAACTAACTAACTAACTAAATAAATATAAAAATATTCTCTCTCTCTCTCTCTCTCTCTCTCTTTAAAAAAATTACTCTAAATATGAATGTTTCCATAATATTTTTGATAATTTGCTCAGTGGTATGACACATTTTCCACAAACGTGCATAAAAATATCTATTGTAACAGATTACAGTAATAATAGGAAATATGCAATACATCATCCTCATGTTTGTTTTTTAAAATGAAAGTTCAATTTAGGTAGAAAGGTAAACCACATTTTCTTTGTAAAGACAATGAACTCACTATTTTTTAATTGTGAAGAATTTAAGGGCATGTAATTTGTTTTTGACTTGAATAGTGAGTACTCAAAAACAAAGCTTTATTACTTTTAGAGATTTATGATTGGGTACCCCATATGTCTGTTTACCCTTTAATATTATAGTACAGAGTTTAACCACTAAATCTAGGCAGTTTGAGGAATTATTTGAGTTTTATTTTATAGTAGATGCAAAGACTTCAGAGCAAATCTGAACAATTTGATAAATGTATGAAATTAGAAATATCAAATTAAGTCAGTATTGCTGCTAGCCATGGATATACTTAAATGGGGTAATGCTGAGAAAGAAGACCAATAATCAGATAAGCAGAGAGCTCTAATTAAAATGTAAAGCAAGTTAGACACAGGTCATTGTAATAGGGGCAGTAAGACACCAAGCTGTGTACAGAAACAAATCCAAGGTCAACAAACAGAAAAGTAGGTGAGGTAACTAGTATTCCATTTCAATTGCTAATTAACAAGCCACCACAAGAGTTGTATAATAACTATTATATTAAACTTAAAGATTGTGTGCCTTTGGAATTTAATTGAACACAAAGCAGATGACTTGATAAAGAACCTGTTACTTCTAGTTTGAAAATCACATAAACTCAAAGCAAGTGAGGACAAGTTGCATTGTCTGTGAGCATGTGATATTGGGGATTTTAAACTCACCATTGGTATAAAATGAAAGCCTCACAGTTTGAACAAAGTAACTATGCTAGATGACTTGTCTATATAGAATAGTGTTTTCCTGACTGATAGTGAAATATTTTAATAGACTTAATAGCATTGCTTGTGTGTAAAAGTAACACTTATCATTTTGCCCATGTTTGATTAATAGGGAATTATTATACTCAATTATAGATTAATCTTTTCAAAAATATAATAAATTTAGTTTAATGTTAAGCTGAGTTTTTATTTAGATATAATTCATATAGCTTAAAATTCACCCACACAAATTATACAATTAAGAAATTTTTAACATACTTAGAAACTTATTCAATCATCACCACTGTCTAATTAAACAATATTTTCATCACCCACAGAAGTTCTTGGAAATTGCTAATCCACTTTTTGTCTTTATGGATTTGCCTATTTGGGAATTTGAAATGAAATCATATAACATGTGACTTCTTCATCTGGCTTTTTAAATTTACATAATGTCATTAAGGTTTTCAAGGCTCATATATGCACTTTGTTAATTTTTATGGATGGATGCTAACCCATTGTGTGTGTGTGTATAAATGGGTTTTTGTTCATGAATTGATTAATAGATCATTTGATAAACATTTGCATGTTTAAAACATTTTTATATATTATGAATAATACTTCTATGAATAGTCTTATATGAATTTGTGTTAACATATTCTCAAGCCTTTCAATACGTAGAATTATTGGGTCATGTGGTATCTGTGTTTAATTTTTTTGAGGTACTGTCAAATTATTTTTCTTATTATATAAATATTCATATTTAGTATTGAGAGTTCCAATTTCTCTACATCCTAACTAAAACTTTTCTATTGTTCCTCTTTTTATTTTGCTGTCCCCTCATTATGGTTTCAATTTGAATTGCTTTAATTACTACTGATGCTGAGAACCTTTTATTGCTTATTACCAATTTGAATATCTTCTTTGGAAAAAGTTCTTTTTAAATTTTTATCCATTTTTAATTGGGTTTTGTTAATTTCTAATTGAGTTCTTTTTAATTGGGCTTCTACGGATGGTTATTTCACTTTATTAATGGCATTCTTTGAAGCACAAGCATTTTAAATTTTGATGAAATCCAGTTTTCTTTTTCTTTCTTTTGTAGTTTTGTTATCATATTTAAGAAACCATTGCCTAATTCAAGATCAGAGACTCTTGCCCATGTTTTCACAGAGCTCTTGCTCTTATATTTATGTCTTTGTTCCATTTTGAGTCAGTTTTGTAAGAGGAATAAAGTAGGGGTCCAGGTTTCCCTGTCTTCCCAATGCATATACAGATGTCATATGTTGAAAAGACTATTCTTTTTTCATTGAATTATCTTGGAATTATTGTCAAAATTCAATGTAGTGTAATGTAAAGTTTTAAGTCTTGATTCAATTTTGTCAATACATTTTTCTGTCCCATGACAGTAGCACACTGATACTATTTACTCTGTGTAGTAGGTTTTGTGGTTCTGTTTCAAGACTTATGGCTTTTGTAGCTCTACCCATTACCATATAAATTTTAGGATCCATTTGTTGATTTCTGTAGGAAAAAAATAAAATTTATGCTAAAATTTTGTTATAGATTGCATTAAATCTGTAGCTTATTTTGCCACTTTTATAATATTAAGTCTTCTAGTCCATTAACATGGAATATTTTCCATTTATTTTTGTCATCTCAAATTTCTTCCAAAAATGCTTTGTAGTTTTAGCTGAAGATTTGCACTTCTGTTGATAGTTTTATTCTTTTCTTTGGTATAAATGTAATTTTTCAAACAAAAGTTTTGACTGTCCATGGCTAGTATATAGAAACACAAGTAATTTTTGTTTATTGATCTTTATCTTGCAACACTGATAAACTGACATTCTAGTAGTTTTCTTTCTTTTTTTGGTGAATTATTTAGTTTCAGAAGGTTATGCCATTTACTAAAGGAGGTGGATATATATTTTATTTTCTAATATGGATATTTTTTGTGTCAAATGCTCTAATTAGAACCTCTAGTATGATAGTGAACAGAAGTGAGTGCAAAGGGTGGATATCTCCATCATTTTTGTGGTCTTATGGGGAAAGCTTTCAATATGTTATCAGTATTTATTTTGTGATGTTATCTATGATTTTTGTTTTAATTTTTCTATGGTAGTATTCCCTGTATCAGGTTGAAAGACTTCCTCTCTTTTTCCATTTTACAAGTTCTTGCTATGAAAATGTATTTCATTTTGTCAAATACGTTTTCTGTGTCTACTGAGGTGATGAAGATGTCTTGTTTTTATTTACATTACTATTACATATTGAACGGTTGTCATGACTTGACTGAATTTTCAAGGATGGAATAAATCTCACTTGTTCACCAGGCAATTCTTTAAGATGTTGACTGGTTTTGTTTAATAGTATTTTTTAATATTTATGTTTTAGTTGTAATTGGACACAATATGTTTATTTTATTTATTTTCATGTGGTGCTGAGGATCAAACACAGGGACTTGCACATGCTATGCAAGTGCTCTACTGCTGAGTCACAACTCCAGCCCACTGTTTAATAGTATTATCTTGAAGTTTTTGAGTGCATATTCATAAGGGATAATGGTATATAGATTTTTATCTCTTTAAGTAAAATGCCTGTGATTTTTTTGGTATAAGAATAACACAAATGTCTTCAAATGAGACAGGATTTTTAAATTCTATTTTGTAAAAGATTGGTATTGTTTTTTAATTGCTATAATTCCTTACTCAAGGCATCTAAGCCTGGGTCATCCTTGGAAGTTTCTTGATTAATAGCTCAATCATTTTAATGATTATATATCTGTGCAGATTTATAATTTTCTTCTTGTGTCAGCTGCTGCAACTTTTATCTCCCGAAGCCTTTTTTTTTCCATTTATCTAGGTAATATAATATTTGGTACACAATTGTTCATATCATCCTCTGATAATCTTTTTTTTCTCTCTTTGATTCCTGAAGTTAGGAACTCTAGTCATCCCTCTCTGTTTTTTATTTACAGTCTAGTTGAAGACTTCTTTATTGATTCCTTCATAGAACCAACTTTTAATTTATTTGATGCTCTCTGTTGTTTTTCTACCATTTTGTATCTTTCTACACTAAATTTACTATTTCTTTCTTTCTCCTTGTTTTATATTAGTTTGCTATTACTTTCTATGTCTTATAGTAGAAAATTAGTCTATTGTGATTTGTTATATTTCATCTTTCCCAGTAAGAACTTTCACAGCTATAATATTACTGTAGCTTTATCTCATAAGTTTTATTATATTGTTTTCATTTTCTTCCTTTTACCATATTTTATAATGTCACTTCTCAGTTCTTTTTTCACCCATTCTTACATAGGAGAGTGTTTTCTTATTTCCATATATTTATAAATCTCCTTCCATTATTAATTTAATTACATTTTGTTGGAGACCATAGTGCTTTTAGTCCTTTTCATTTATTTAAATTTATTTTATAGCTTATCATATATGTATTAATTTCCATGTCCTCTTGAGAAAAGTGTATATTCTTGTGTTCACAGAATGTCCATTTGCTGTGTGTTCCATCTAACTGGTTCATGATGTTACTTAAGTTTTCTATATGTCTTTTGATCTTTGATCCACTTGTTTTATTCTTCATTAAGAGTAAAGTATTTGAATTCTACAATTTTTTTCCTTTCTGTATCAATATAAAAAGTTTTTCTTTGTTTCCATTAACAGTTTTGGTTTTAAAGTGTATTTTGTCTGAAATTAGTTTGTATAATGCATTTTTATTCTTTTAACTTTTTCATTTTGAGTCTAAAGCATGTCTACTGTAGAGCGCGTATAGTTTGATCCTTTAAAAACATATTCTTCAAACTTCTATCTTTGGAGTGAGGTGTTTAGTGTATTAATATTTAATAAAATTACTGGTAGGATAGGCTTTACATCTTCCATTTTGTTATTTATATTTTATGTCTTATATTTCTTTTTGTTCTTCTTTCTCTGTTTTTGTTGTCTTTTGCATTAAATATCTTTTTTTAGTGTATAATTTTAATTCCTTTATGTATTTTCTTAAGATTTTGAGACATTTTCTTAGTGGTTGCCCTGTATGTTATAATTAAGATCTTAATTTATAATCATCATGTTCAGTTTAATTGTGGATCTGCACTGCCATATGCCTGTTTTTCTCCTCCATGTTCTTATGAAATTTATAAAGATGAAATTTTAATAAGTACAGTTAAATAAGTCTACATATGCAGTTAATAGTGATTGCTTTATATGGCCACCTATTAAATGAGATAAGTGGGAAAATAATTATAAATATGTATATGTGGACACATGTGTATATAAGGTTAACCTGCTTGGAATTAAGTGTTTTGAATGTGAAGGTCAATGCTTTTCTTCAAATTTGGAGTTTGTAGGCATTTCTTATTAAAATGGTCAATTTTCTATCTGTTACATCTTTTTATATTCTTTACAAAGTTAAAGAATATTTTTACAAATCTTTACAAAGATCTTCATCATTGTAAACTTGATGGTTTCCCAAAGGTCTCTGAAGCTATACTCATTATTCTGTGTTCTTTTTGTGACCCATTACTCAGACATTTGCCACTGATTTCTTTCAGGAAATGCCCAAGGGACAAAAGTATTTGCAGTGAATAAGCTTTGAATCAGGTCAAATAAGTAAGATGAGTTCCATTTATTCATATTTCTAGGGACTGTCAAGCAGTTCCAATGATCAAAATGCCATAATGCACAGCAGATTGGGCTTATGGGTAGATCTCAATGTGTGTCTCTGCTCCAGTGGCTAGGAGCTTGCTCATTTTTGTACTTATGATAGTCACACACATGCTTCCTTTTAAGATTTCCATAGAGGGCTGGGGATTTGGCTCAAGCGGTAGCGCGCTCGCCTGGCATGCGTGCGGCCCGGGTTCGATCCTCAGCACCACATACCAAAGAAGATGTTGTGTCCACCGAAAACTAAAAAATAAATAAATAAATATTTTAAAAAATTTAAAAAAAAAAAAAAAAAAAAAAAGATTTCCATAGAGCAGGGGATAAAAGGATGAAAAGGGGGTATGTTAGAATACCACATTGTTTATTTTTCTCATTTTTGCTGAGCAAAACTTCTTAGATTATTGAAAGCCTTGGTCAATTTTCAGAGTTGGATTAAAATTGTTAATAATTTTTGAAATATCTTCATTATTTTATGGAGAAATAGACTTCTTGAAAAGCATACTCTGCCATTCCTGGTGACAATACTGTGATAATCAATTTTAGCTGGTTTATTTTTTCTTTCAAGATATTTATTCAGAGCTCAGTAAAGTGCACACCCTTATAATTCCAGCAACTAGGGAGGCTGAGGAAGGAGGATTGCAAGTTTGAGGCCAATTTAGCAAAACCCTGCCTCCAAAAGTAAAAAAAGGGCTGGGGATGTACTCAATGGTAGAACACTCCTGAGTTCAATTGCCAGAACCGCAGAGGAAAAAAAAAAAATGATGATTTAGTTGTTACACAAATCACTTTAAGCATTAGAATCCTTGTTAATGAGGTCTCTCTAAGTTGCTGATTTGTTTTCTAAGTGCTAGGTAATGTAGTAGTTGTGGTTGTTGAAAGGATATATAAGGAAATATTGCCTTTGGAATCTACTTTAATAGTAAACAATAAAGGGTAGTTTTAGTAACACTAATAATGGCTAAACAAATTTGTTGTAGAGACATTTTAAGGGATTGCCATTCCCTTGAAAAAGTTATTATAATTATTTCTTCATTGAGCCCAGTGGTAACAATGGACAGTTTACATCTACATAAATAGAAAATATTCAATTTTATGTTATTGTATTTTAGCAAACAAAAGCAATGTAAGTTTTCATTACTGGGTAAGGATCTTTAACATTGGTAATAACAAGCATATTATGAGCATTATTGCACTGAAAGTGTTTTTCACAAAGATAGTCTGGGGACTAAAAATGGAAAGTTGAAGGCAGTTTAGGTAATTTAATTTAAATATATTTATGACAGTAAAATAGCAAACAGATTGGTTTTTTTACTCAGCGCACTGCTAAAAGTTTTTCTTGTTTCAAATACAAAGGATTTACTCATCATTAAGACCTATAGTCCCAGATAGTTTTTAAAAACAGGAAAGAAAACTTAGAAAAAATCTTATTAGCTTGGTGGTAATGTAGAAACCAAATTTAATTTGGTTAGTCATACTGCCTAATTTTCTGATTTTTTTTTGGTTTCTGATACATATTATTTCATCTCAGAAGTGAAATGAGAAATGGAATTAGTTTAAGAAAACCTCAAAATTCACAACTGTTTAAGTTAGAAAAGGAAAGTTGAGAGGTTATAGAATAGAGCGGGAGAAGGTCATATTAGCATCAAATGCTCTGGACTTGAATAAAAAGGTCTGATGAACATCATTAGCCTAGGTACATGTATGACTGCACAAAGGGTGTGAGACTACGTGTTGTGTAGGACCAGAAAAATGAGAAGTTGTGTTCCATTTGTGTACAATGAATCGAAATGCACTCTGCTGTCATGTATAACTAATTAGAACAAATTAAAATAAAAAGATCTGAATCTGATTTCTGATTTTGCTATAATTAGCAATGGGATAATATGACTAATGAGAGATCTTTTCCATTTTTAAGAATCGTAGGTCTCCGCTTTCAAACTTGGACGAAAATAACAAAATAGCTCTTATGTAAAAAAAAAAAAAAAAAAGAGTCAAAATATCTCACGTCTTTTTAAATGCTCTAAGTTGAGGTGCTCTTGTCATCCCAAATGATTTCTGAAGAAGCTTCTACTTATCTGTGTTTACCTTTTCTCTCCCACTCCTGTCTATCCTCAGATGATGAAAATATATTTCAATTTGCACACACAGGAAATTCCTATTAAAATAACAACTTAGCACATCAAAATGCATGTCTTTACATCTCATAGAGTATTTGCATTGTCACATGAAGCTCAGTTCAGAGTCTCTTGTGTGGGATACTGTCGGGGTAGGATATTTTGGATGTTGCTATTGTAATTGGACACTTCCTGAGAGAACTCAGGTGAAGGTTTTCACTATAAAGAAAACATTCTCTTTCAGTGCCATCAGCTGCCTGAGTGTGGCTTGGTGGGAAGAAAGAGAATGTTAGGAAAGATCGCAATAACTTAACTTGCAACCTGCTGTTACAGACCTGACAGCCGAATAGATGTTTTTTCTCTGTGGGAGACTGTTAACCTGTTACCAGTAAGTCTGATTCTTGCTGAACCTGGTACAATATTAATGAAAAACCACAGGAAGCGGAGGATAGGTGCATTCCAGACCAAGCGAGAGGTGGCTATCACTGCAGTTAATCACCTCCCAGGTTCTGTTAGAAGTTTCTGTTTCCAGCCTCTTTGAATTAAACAAAATTGAGTTTGTTCAGGATTGATTATGGAGAAACATTTTAGACATTGCAATTAGGCGAGTGCAACAAAAAATTTATTTGTTCATCTTCAAAAGGTTAACCAATGAAAAGTTGGACAGATATTTCCCACAATTAATTGAGAGAAAGGAAGTTCTGATAGTTTGAAGACAGGGTATTTGATAAAAAGAGATTTATTTCATTCAAAAATTATTTTCTGAAGAAGAAACAAGTTTTAAGACATGATTATAAAATTCACAATTATCTAAAATTGTGCTAGAGAGTTAAATAATATCAGTCACTAAATTTATTAGTGGGGTTCTCACAAAACTCACATATACATAAGAATTTGTTTTGAATTTTAAGAACTTTCAATGTTAACATCTGTTAAAAAAAAAGGCTTAAACTTGAATTCCTCACCTTTTAGGCTTGTTTTCTCTCTTTTCTTTCTCTACTACCATTATTAATTTCTGCAACATGTGGGTAAGTGTGCTGGCAGCTGGGACTGCAATAGTGTGCAACAATACATGTACCACTCTTCTGAAGCTTATCACACAGTAAAGGATACAGAAATAAGTTATGTAATATAATGTGAAATTTTAAATGTAACAATTACCACCAAATAAGTACAGATTTCTCCAGAGGCTATTAACACAATGCAATTAACATAATCTGCTGACTGTTTTGACTGTACTCTGTCATTAATGAGAACACTTGTACTGTAGGCAGACTTTCTTGTCCTTGAACAGTGATGTTGTTAAGCTGCAATCTGTGAGGATATAAGACATAATCTTTTGAAACTTCTATACCATGATATTATAGGTCTTGTGTATGAACCAAATAAATTTTCCTCTTGATGATGATAATATATGTAGGTGTTCAAATCAACATTTTGCTTTTATTTTGGCAATAAAATAGCTCATGAAATTTATTCACTATTATTGAGTAAAACTGTCTTTAATATATTTTCCATTCAGTAGTTGTCTGATGTTCAGTGCATTATATTAACAATTATAACTTCTTGATGGATTGTACCCTTTTATTGGAGAGATGTACTGGGGATTGAACTCGGGGACACTCAACCACTGAGCCACATCCCCACCCCTGTTTTATACTTTATTTAGAGACAGGGTCTCACTGAGATTTTAGTGCCTTGCTGTTGCTGAAGCTGGCTTTGAATTCACTCCTGCCTCAGCCTTCTGAACAGCTGGGATTATAGGCCTGCACCACCACGTCCAGCTTGGATTGTACTCTTTATCAATACAATGTGACATTTGTCTCTTATGACTGATTTTTGGATTGAAGTCAATTTTATTGGAGATGACAATGGCTATTCCTGCTTGCCCTTGGATTCCATTTGATTTGAATATCATTCTTCATCCTTTTGCTGTGTATGTTTCTTATAGACACTACACAGTTGGGTCTTGTTTTTTTTTTTTTTTTTTTTACTTTAATCAGTCTGTGTCATTTAATTGGGGATTTCAGGCTATTTATATTCAGGGTTATGATTGATCAAAATGTACTAATTCCTATCATTTTTTTCCCTTTCAGTTGTTTAAAATAATTTATGTTCTTAACTTTTCCTTTATTCCTCATAGAAGGTTTGATGGTTTACTGAAACAATCATGTTTGATTCTTTCCTAATCCTTATTTGCTTATCTACACTTCTAGTGAGACTTAAAGTTTCCTGGACTCTTGTGAAGGCGTTTATCTTGCTTCCTCATCTGGGCATAGTATTCCTTTAACTATCTTCTATAATACTGACTTAGTGATCATGATTTCTTTTAGATTATGTTTATTTTGGTAATTTCATTATTTTGATCCTGGAAGGGTAATTTTGATGGATAAAATAAATCTAGGTTTGTAGTAACTTTCTTTAGGAACTTTAAATACATCATTTACTACCCTCCTGTCTTTAGAGTTTCTATTGTGAAATGTACTGTTTTTCTGGAAGGTTTACTTTTATAAGTGACTTGACACTTCTCTCTCTATGCTTTTAATATTATTTCTTTGTTGTGCACTTTTGATATTTTAATTATAATAAGTCATGGAAAAATTCTTTTCTGTTCATGTCTATTTGAGATTTTAAATGCCTCTGGTATCTGAATAGCATATCATTTATGCTGTTATTTAAAGAGGGTTCCTGTGCTATCAGTATGTATCTTTGATCCCCCTTCCAAAACTATGACTTGAATGTTTGATCTCTATTGTCCCAGATACATTGTATATTCTTATAATTTTATTTTTCTTTCTTTATTACTATCTGAATATGATAATTCCTCCTTGTCTTAAAGTCTGCTATTCTTTCTACCACTGGATCAAGTCTTTTAGTAAAAGTTTTAACTGGGTTTTTTATTTGACTTATTGAGTTTCTCATTTATTTATCCCCCTCCCCCCAGAATCTCTGTTTCTTTATCAGGTTGATCTTTTATATTCTGTATTGTTTACTCTAATTCATTTAACTATTTCAATACCATTGATGTCCGTTTCTAGACAGTTACTTAGTTTTGGAGGAGTCATGCTGCCTTGTTTTTTCATATTTTTGTATTTCTATGTTGAAATTTTTGCATGTTCTAGGATGGAACATTCTTCCACTTCTATGTGATGGCCTTATTAACAGCCTTTACTTGAGGGTGTGTCTTGGGAAATTGGGTTGTGCATACTGTGTTTATTTCCAAGTGAAGTTCTTACAGTAGTTTTCCTGTGGATTCTTTGGCTGTGATTGGTGGTTATGTCAGAGTCTAAGTTACCTACTTTTTATATAGGTCTCACAAGTGTGGGGACCCTCTGAAATATCAGGCAGGAGTGTTATAGATAGCTGCATACATAGGGTGCACTCTCTATGGTTATTCCTCCAGACTTATCTGTTATGTGCAATCTGAATGGGTATGGAAACTATATATGCTAAGATCACTCAATGGCATGCTCTCTATGGAAGTTGTATTATTTCTCTGTGCTGTTGCTATGGGGGTGAACAACCAAGAAGAGAATTTCAGGCCTTCCCCTAATCATGTTGACTTGTCCATAGGCTATTCTCTCCCCTGTTCCTTGTGTTGAAATATTCAACAAAATTTTAGTGAGACTAGGTCATGGCTGGATTGAGGCACATTCTCAAAATGGGTTGGGGTTATAGATTAGTTGCAGAACATCTGCTCAATACTTGTGAAGCAGTTGGAATTTATTCCCAGCACCACTCAGAAAGAGTAAGACAAATGGAAGTTAACGCCTGCTACATAAAAGCAAGCCAGGTATAGAAATACAGTAATAACCAATTAAAAACAACTATCACAACCACCCCACTAACAATGGAGCATAGAAGAGTAAAATTTATGTAAATGAACTAAAAAGTTACTAATGAGTAAAGAACTGATCCTAAATGAAAACATCCTTTGTTCACTCATTTGTAGTGAATTGGCTTCCCATCACATAAAGCATATAGTGGTTTTGTAATCAGACCAGATCTTAAGGACAACACCATCTGGTTCAGTGTTAGACATTTACTGGAGAAAGGAAAAAGTAGGAAACTTTTACTCCCAAAGCATTAAGGTAAGACAAGATCTTCTTAAGATTCCCTCCTCCATTCTGCTTTACAAATGTATGTTGGGAAGCAGAGAGTGCTTCCCCAGGGTTAGTATGCTATGCAGATTCCAGGTCCACTATCTGGTTGGATTGCACTTTGTGTGATGCTGAAACTTCTGCTACTTATGCTTTCTGGATGTCTACCTCTCTCTCTCTCACACCCCTATCCCAACCTCCTTACCTATTGCCAGGTGTAAGATGCTGAATTGCTCTTTCTCAACCTTTGTTCTGCTTTCCAATGTTTGTGTTTTATTCAAGTGTCTGTTCACATACAAACTTCAGTATTCTCCCATGGTTACCTGCCTCAAAGAACAGCTTTTCTCCAATTGTTTTGATTATATCCCTTGTAAAAGCTGGTGATCCCTGAATGCTGCTGATTAAACATCTTGAACCACCTTACTGATGTGGTTTTAATTTATCACCAGTGATTCCTCTGGTAAGTTCTGTGTATAGTGTATGGAAAAGTCATCAATAAATGATTTATTGTAAACTATTTGTACAGTCACTGGAACATCATGATCTCTTTGCTGTTCTAAAAATACAAGAGAATTAAATATTAGATTGAACTGTTTGGTAAACTTTATTACTATTATTATCACACAGATATACTTAGCTAAAGAAGTTATTGATATGCACATTTTCTTTAGGAAACAATAAAAATCAATGTAAAAATGTTCGGGTTGGGAAATGAGCCACAGTAGGAAATGGGGGCAAGCTTTAGTTTAGATGTGAATTAAAGCATTCATATATCCTATCTGTGTGGAATGCAAAAATTAATGTTAAATATACTTTTAAATTAGTTTGAGTTCACAGAACCTTTGAAAGTTTTGTCCTTTTGTTACAATAATTATCTGCTTATGGATTATACATAATTGAAGTTACAGCAAGGAAATAAAAATGTTTCTGTATATTCAGAGCTATTTAAGTGGTATTCAATTCATGTATATTACTTTTGCTATTGACTATTTACTTCAGAAAAGATTACTGTCATCTTACTCATCAATGCATCTGCAAAATGGCATGGTTTTCCATTATCTTTGCATGGTATGTTTAGCAATAATGTAATGATACATGGTGAATTCTCAGCCTTGGAAAACAACTTCTTGGTTGAAAGCTGTTATATAAAGGACATAGATTTCAAGAAACTTTATTGAGAACTATCCATGATACTCAAAGATATTGTGTTTGCATGATTAAACATGGTTTACATAGTTAAAAATGTCAGAATATATACACTACAAAAATAATTCAAATATTTTGTCACTACTATAATCTGGCAATGTTTCCCTAACGGCAACAGTTTAACTTTTCATCTTACCTGAATATCCTCTCATCTACATATGAAAATAAATATTTTAAGGTATTTTGTATTTTAATAATTTCCATTGCAGGTTATTTAGAGAAAGAATTGGCCCTCTATGCAACATATTTGGTGAAATACTTTGCGATTTAGTTCAACTAACTCCACTTATATGAGTATTCTAAAATGATGTTGAATTCATACAATCTGAAAAATCTTGTTTCATTTTGTTATGATTATTTGGTGGAGGGTTATACAATTTTATTTAATAGACATTTAGTTTTCCTTTATAGTCTAATTTTTCATCTGTATAATACGAGAAGACTAAAACATTTAGAGAAATTTTTTCTATTTTTATTTTTCCCATTGTAGGTTATGGAAAGAATACTTTGACCTCTAAATCATATCTTGTGAAAAATTCATTGAAGATTAATTCAGACAGTTTAGCTCTTTTCCATATATATGCATTTTTTATCCTCCCATATATGTTCTAAAAACTAATGAAACTAAACACTTTCTGCATAAAATATACATTAGACAAACTCACATAAATTTTTGCATTTATGAAGGATCATTGATACTCTTAATAAATTGTATAGATTTGTATGTCTGTTTACACCCATGTGGGGACTCTAGGCCATATAGAAATTATTCAAGATATGTAAATGCTAAAAAATAGATAGCTGCTTATGAAACGTAGAATTAGCAGGATAATTTTGTAGTGCACTCCTAGGATTGTTGGAGAAGATGACATGGAGGATGATGAGCTTAGGTAAAAGCTTAGGATATGAAAAAACTTAAGAAAAGGATTATGGGTAAATTGGTTAAATACATTAAAAAAAAAAAAAAAAAAACAAATTCCAGCCTGGCTGCATGGTGTATTTTGTAAAGGAAATATTCTTATGGCAAGATTGACACTAGTAATTTTTGAGTTTTTGGATTTCTGAATCTAAAAGTTCTAGATTAGGTTAAAAAGTTTTGAGATTTAACAGTTGAAATTCCACATTTACCTGTAGAATCATTTGATTTTTATATTTTTAAGAATAAAGCAATAAAGTATTTTCTAATTATCTTATATAAATCAATTTTCTAGAAACTAAGCCAGGTTTTCTCATATCTTGTTAGTGGGAATAAGTGTTTTTACTTTTACCATTTCTGAAATTAATGTGTTACAATCACCAAGTAGCATATTGAAATGTAGTCCATGGTTTACTGTAATCCAGAACTGGATTTTAAATCTTAAACTATTAAAGGGATTGTTGCTTAAATGTCTAATGGTTTAGTCACTAGAAAATGTCCTTTAAGATTTAAAAACTAATTGTAATCTTTATTTTAGCATTCCAGAGGGCTATGCCATGAGGACAGGGACTCAGTTATTCCAGTCCTTCTGTTTTGCAAATCTATAATTAGATTTCAGTACTTCCCATTAATAGCTTCTTTGGCCAATTTGGCTGCTTAGTGTAATTACTAGAGTCAGAAGATAGCTCTTGATAAATTCTGATCATTAATCTTAAAAACTATTAAACAAAATACAGGATAGAGAATGTATTTTTACCTATTATATTCTAAATGCATTTTAACTTTTTAGTATGAAAGTTCTAAACAAAAATATAGTGAGACTAATATCACAAACTACTTTATATCCATCCCTGAGCTTCAACAATTATTAATACTTTACCATATTTAGTACATTAAGATTTTAGATGAAGCATTTTTAATGTCTTTAGGTATTACAATGTTCTTAGCCACTTGATGGTTCAAAAAACCCCACAAAACTCCATTGTTAAGTGTGTTAATACATGCTAAGTCACCACCAAGTTTAGGACCTAGACATGGTTAGCACCCAGAATCTCTTCCTTCCTCAAAACTATACTCTACTGCCTCCAAAATTTAACTTGTTTCATGATCATCCTTTTACTTTGATTTATACATTTGTTTAAGAAAGCGTGCATTTTTAAATACTTCAATTTTATCTATTTCATTAAGCTTTAGTGGAATCATACAATAAGCATTTTTTTGAGCATATTCACTTAAGGCTGTATTTGGAACATCCATGTTATTGAGTGTAATATTTTATCATTAACTGTTAAGGTTTTATATTATATGTTGTACTTTAATTATGAAATGTATTATGTAAAATTTGAGTAAGTTCTAGTTTTCAATACAGATATTGCTACTTGAAATCTTGTTTATATATTGTTGCACACATGTACATCTATTTCCAGTTTCTGCTGATTGGAATCATAGTGCCATTAGATATGGAGATACACACTTAAGAGACAATGCCAAAAAGGTCTAGCCAATTCAAATTGGTTAATTATGTTACTGAATACACCCATACTTATTGCTTTACTTTTTATCAGTTACTCAGGAAATGTGAAAAAAAAAAATCTCCCACTTGGTTGTATGCATGTGTTTTTCTTCTTTATTGTCTTTGATTTTTTACTTTTTAAAATCCCTTCCCTTGCTTCTGATTTTTCTTTTAAATGCAGATTTAAGGTATCTAAAGAACTTGTATGTAGATGTAAACTGCCCCTACACCATTGTTTCAGGGCTTCTGAATTCTGATAATAATCTACTTTTGGCCTCTAGTGATTGATTAAAACATTTAGCTAGTTATTTTTTAAAATCTGCTTATCAGGTAGCACTGGTTTGCTCTTGTGCTCTAACACTTTAACTACTCTTTGTTTCCTGTATTTAGAAATACTTATGCCTAAACTTGTCTACTATTTTTTTAAATTTTAAAATTGTTCTTTTGAAAAATAAAATATAGTGTCAAACATGATACACACATGTACACATTGTGGAAAGACACATTCAAGTTAAATAACATTGCCGACCCTCTCTTTAAATTCCACAAAATATTTCTCTCCTCATTCTCCCATCTCTTTTACATACATATATTATTAAATGTTTTTTTTAATTGATTTATCTTTTTCCTGTTTTTCGTTTTTCTTCTAAAGAGATTATTACTATTTAATTTTCATTTTTTATTTAGTTTATTGTATATTTCCCAATTTCTTAATACAAATTATTCTTCTCTATAGTGTTTTCTTCTATAGTAAAAATATTTAATGAGTAAATGTTCTTTTTAAAATGAGGATTTCACTTTGATCCTCTGATTTTAATCTAACTATTACTTAAAACATTTAAATTTAATTTCCATTTAGATTAAATATATGCCTCATAACATTATTGAGATTCATCACTATTTAAATTACATCACACATTATATAAAAATACATGATTAATTTTTGTTTCATGGATATATAAATGTAGTCTCATCCGGAGGCTGGATTATTAAGAGAATTAACTGGTTGCATTAAATTTTTCATCTTATTTTTTTAAACTTTATTTTGACTACATAATTTTGAAAAATAACTATTGAAATTTCCTATATAATTTTATTTTCTCAGGGTATTTTTTAATTTTTAATTGTTTTTATTTGTGTAGTCAGTTATTATTTTATACAAGTTGGAGCTTCAAAAATTGTGAATTTTTAACATTATGTATTTCCCTGGTATGTACCCTTAAATAATGAAGATATTTAAGGTTGAAAATTTTCCATTGGTATAAACCATGCACTAACTCATTTAAACTGAACCATAGTTTGGTTTAAGAGTACTCTTCTACTTAATGGTTTTAATCTTAAATCCTACCATGATTATTAACATTTCTGTTCTTGATTTGTTTTGTTCATGGATTGGCATAAAAATTGTAGAATTACTGTGTTTTCTTTTTCTATTTTTAAATCAATTTTCATGAGTGTACTTCTTTGCAAAGTTGGCTTTCTTATAATTGGATAATTCATTGAATTATCATTTATTATAACAAAGGTAGTGCCCTGTATTTCTATTATATTTTATGTGGTGTTTCTTGAAGTTCTTTCCATTTTCCTTGCTTTTCAGGTATGGTAAAGTTTTTTTTTTTTTTTCTCTGTTTTTTTTTTTTTCAATCTGGAATTTTTCAAGAATTCTTTCATTTCATTAGAGATCACTTTTCTAATATTTAAAACCCAACATACTTTTCTATTATTCTAGAAAAGTATTTAATTCCCTACTTCTCTTTCTATGCTCCTTAAGTGGACAAGGAAAATAGTGTGCTTCCACTTCTCTACCCATCTTCCACAGTCTTCTTCAGTGAGATTTTTGAAGATACCTTTACTATGAGCTCTATAACGTCAAAGTAACTTAGGCTTCTAGGTTTTTCTGATTTGGGTTTTACTTTTAGCACTTATTATTAGCCTCCCCACCCCATAGTACATATCTCAAAAACCCTTACATAATATTGAAGCTACACGTTGGCATTTATTCTGTACAAACATACCCAAACCATGGGTTGATTCACTGCTTCTTACTTTCTCCTTATTTCTTGTATATTGCTAGATTGCATTATGGATGCTGATTACTTATTTGTTTAAAATTGTTTTTGTATATAAACACTATATTTTCAAAATTCTTGCATTTCCAAAAAGTATTCCCCCTAATAATCATGATATTTTGTAGAAGTAGGAGTTTGACTCATTTTCTTTTGAAAATTTACAAAAATTACAGAACTATACTTGTAGTACTTATCACCTGTGCAGTCTGTAGATACTATACTATTCTAATATCTTGTTTCCAAATGTGCTTATGCCATGGTGAGTTTGACTCCTTTGCTCTACACAGCAATGTGTATTTTTCCTTTGTCTTTTTTTTTCTGATTCTTTGGAAGGTTAATTCATAAATTTTCTCATTTTATATCTGGAAGTAAAAGTGTGTTGAGTTTGAATTTCCTTCTTGAATCTCTGTTGTTACTGCAGTGGGGTTCAAACATAATACCTGTCTTTTCCAATATTTTTATTTGTTATTTCTGTCTTCTCTCTGTGTCGGGCTGCTGCTTCTTGTCTAAGTTGTGTCCATTTGGGTCATTCACTCTTCTTGAACTTCTCACTGTTCTCTAGATCCACTAATGGAATTTACTGAGTGGTGGAAAGAGATACAGGGTGTAGCTGTTTCTCTTTTTCTTGATCAATGATTATCCAGTTCAATCCGTATAAGTTCTCAAACTAGATGTTAACTCAAATTCCATGGTCACTTCATCAGCAAATATTAATACTTCTAGCTGAAGGATCCACTGAGTCTTCCAGGGACCACCAACTTGATTGTATGCAATCTTGCCTCAAGGGAGAAAGGAGGTGAGGGGTACCTCAGAGTTCCATTTATATTCCCCAATTTTATATATATTATGGTTTAATTTAAAAATAAAAATATATTATACAGAACACTTTAGGTATCTGTTGAATAAAATGAAATACATCTGTAATCTACTTACCATATTTTATTTATATATTATACTTTCACTATTTGGGAAAATACTATTAAGTTCATTCTTGTTTCATGTTTTTAAATATTCATAAGATGTGCTTGCTTTCTGTGTCAAACTAGGATTAAATGTAAAAAGGAATTGCATTGACTCTATAATTTATTAAAATTTAGATCTACAGACAATGGAAATTGAAAAATATCAAATCACTTACATAAAGTTTGTTTTATGCTGGAAGTAGAGAATTAAAGCCTAAAATTCAGTTTTTTTTTCTTTTCTTTCTTCTTTTTTTTTTTTTTTTTTTGTGGTGTTGGGGATTGAACCCAGAGCCTTGTGCATGCAAAGCAAGGATTCTACTGACTAAGCTATATCCCCAGCTCCCCTAAATTTCAGTTTTTCTGTTATAGAAACATTGTTATTATGTATTCTTAATACAGTAAAAAGACATATTTACCACATGATATAACCAAATGATTTCTGGGTTAACAGCTAAAAGATCTAATTTATCAAGTTTTTAAATTCTTTATTTTTATTGATGGACCTTCACTCTATTTATTTATAAGTGATGCTGAGAATTAAACCCAGTGCCCTACACATACCAGGCAAGTGTGCCATCACTGAGCCACAGTCCCAGTTCCATATTGACTCTTTTTATTGATTACTTTTAATGTTAATTTACTTCTGTGTCTTTTGCATTTCTTCTAAGAATCTTTTAAGCATAGGTCCTATTTGCAAATAAAAGACATTATATAAATGTCAGCCTAACATTAATTCATAATGTAACATTTGGAAAGTTTTTAAGTAGAGTGATAAAAACTGCTGATTGTCATCTTGGATAGAATATCATAATTTAAATAAGAATTATTTGAAAAAATAACCTATTTGACAAAATTATTCTCACAAGGGATTTTATATGCACTCCTATAGTTTCTTAAGTAAATTTAGAAGTACTGTCTTTTGCTAAAATGAAGTCTTTCTTCAGTTGTTATCTTTGCAGTTGATGGTCTGTGAGGTTTATGCTTTAAACTCTTCCATTTTCATTAGTTTTATGAGTTATATTAACTATATCTCAACTGAGCTACATTTTAGGAAAAAAAATTTAGTCTGTGAAATGCATAATTTTGTTTTACCTATGCTTACTTAATGGATGATACATTTAACAGGGGGAAAAAAAGACATTCCGGTAGTGTAGTAAAGGGATTGTATTATTGAGTACAAAAAGAAAATCTTATTTTGAAAAAAATTTTAAAAAGATATTTTTATTTACTTAATACTTTACATTTATTTGTAGTTCTTTATAGATGTTAATCGTATAACAATTGTTAAAAATTCTTTGAAACTATTATCTGAATTTACTGAAGAGGAAATTGAAGCACAAGACGGTTAACAAGATCAGAAATCATGTTGGTAGCAGGTGATACAAAGGATCCCACCCTGGGGTTCTGTCTCCAAGTCTGGACTCTGAAACTCCAGCCATATGTTCTTCCTTATTAAGCGCTGGTCTCTGATTTTCCAGTTGTGGGAGTTCATATAAATTGTTTAACCTCTTCATGCTGTGATTACTTCAGCTATAAAATAGAAATGAACATCCAAGTTTTTCCCATAAGGATTAAATAAAATGATAAGTGTAAATCACTTAGCAGGGTACCAGTCTTCTATTATTATCTGTTAATTTATTTTGCTAAGTTGCAAGTTAGAAAGAAGTAAGATCCTTGAAAATGTTGAATTAGGTTTAACCAGATAAAACTTTTAGATATTGAGGTCAGTACGTATTTGGGGAAAATGGTCAAAGTATGTCATATAAATGGCGTTTCTTCAGGAACTCTATCTTCAATATTAGGCTTTCCCAAAAGAGGCAAGAATAAATCCTGGAAATTATACTGTACATCTTAATGATCTTCAAAAAGTCAGTACATTGTTGGATTTTTCTTTTTGCATATACAGATCAACAATGATTTCAATATGTATGTGAAAAATATGTTTAAAAGCTTTGGGGCTATTTGTTAACAAACATCCTCTCCTACTTGTCTCACTGTATTATATAGGATAGAAGGCTTATTTTTTTGTATATATTCCATTAGCCTCTTTAATTCTGTTTGTAGTACCTAAAGCTATAGCAAAAAAAATGTGAAAGCTGTTTTGATCTGCAGTTATTAACTAGTGGGTACTCCAAATTTGAATTTAAAGCCACATATTGTATAAAACTACTATCCAATGTAAAAATCCTCAATTACCTTAAGAGCTTACTTTCTCCATGCTTTTACATTTATACTGCTTTCTCCTTTTACAAAATTTCAGTTTCTGTAGTGCTGAGATGATTTAAGCAATTATTTATGATGGCATTACCTCATACTCAGTTTTTTCCTCAGCAAAGTTGCATGCTTGTCAAGACCAAGAAGTGTGAGCCAATTGAACTTTCTCCCCCTTCTTTGCTATAATCATTAAAATGCATTCCCGGATTCTGTATTCATGTTACTAAATTTAGTATTGCTGGGTCAAGATAACATTATTGACTAAGTGTAATTAAAGACCATCTTTAGAAAGTGGGTTGGTCAGTTGGTTTTGACAATGAGATTTTCAAATCTCAATATGAATTCTGCCAATATTGGAAGACAATGTACAAAATATCCTCAGTAGCACTTCTATTTTGACCTTAAGAACTCTATTGTGTAATCTTAAGCTACTTTTGTGAAGAGGTTACCAACCATTCATTTTGTGATATATCTACTCAGAGGGCTCCACATTAATTTTCTTTGGTGACATGATTAGTATGTGAAGCAAAAGCTGAAACCCAAATCAATTCTGCTATACATTTTGAAATTCTATGGCTTTTGGATAAAAGTCTACTAATACAGCTGAAATACCTCTTCCTTTGTAAAGCTCATAGAAATTGAAATGATGAGACCAACTTAATAACATGCTTTAGAGATGTTTTCAATACTCCATTTAAAATATTTTAATAGAATCTTGCAGTTGAGAATTAAGCTTAAAGTAGTAACATTTATAATAAGGGAATGATAGACATGTTAATTCTGTCCATTATGGCATTTGATAAAATTACTACTATGTGACTACTATTTTCTTACTTTCTGAAGGGAAAAAAAAGCTAATTTTTGAAAGTCTCTGGTACGGGTTGTCTAGTTTTATTTTTTTTCTACTTTTCTAATATAAAAGCACATAAAAGCTTAGAGGTGTGGTAAAAACACTACAGAAAAAAATAAAACCAAGAATCTAAAAGTTTTATAGAAGTTCAAAACTTTGCTGGGTATAAAATCTAGTTAGGGCATTTAGCCACCAATTGACCTGAATGTTTCAACATGTCCATTCCTCCAAACTATTGAGTCACGTTCTCAATAGGAAAATTGATTAGATGTCTAAGTTGCCTGAATCTCCATGAAGAAAGCTTAGAAGACTACAAATTCAGTTTAGGAGAACTATAAAGATATTAGAAATGTGGAGCTAAAGGTAACACTTGGATTCCAGAAGTTGTGAAATCGAGTAGCTGTCTAATGTCTCCATATTATCATATACAATATTTAGAAATATTTGAGATTAAAACAAACTTGGATCATTATAACTAACTTAGAAACAGTGAGTATTTATTTGAAACATTTCTACATAGGTGGCAAAGGAAAATTAAGCAACAGAGAATGAGATTCTAAATAGAAATTAGAATCCTCTTTGATATGAAATGAGGTAGTTCTCAAAGACCACCTAATCTTCCTAATAAAAAATGCTGGATACATGTGAATTTATTTCATAGAAAATGCATGCAGATGGCGTTTAGCATCATATTTACTCTGCACTTCATTATGTTTGTCTAGGTACAAAGGTAAATCACTTTGTCAGTACTTCACAACTGAAACTAGAAACTTGTCTCCATAGAATACCTAGAATTAGCTGGGTGCAGTGGCACATGCCTATAATCCCAGAAACTGAGTCAGGAGAATTGTGAATTCAAAGCTGGCCTTAGAAATGACGAGAAGTTTAGCAACTGGGTGAGATCCTGTTTCTAAACAAAATTAAAAAATAGGGCTGGGATGAGGCTCAGTGGTCAAGTGCCCATGATACAAAAAAAAAAAAAAGAACACCTATTAACACCAGGGTGAACATTTTTTTCTTGATCATTTTAGTAAATGACTTCCACATGAATAATTGTTTTAACTGATTTATGAGATTTTTTGACTTCTGAAAAGTTATCTTTCCTTTTTCTTGGTCTTGAAAGTAAATTATGACAGTGAGTCTTTTGTAAAAGATTATAAAAAAGTTTTTCTTAATAATTTGACATTTAATTCCTGATAGACATGTAGCAAATACACATTAAGAAGAGTTTCAAGAACCCTTTGCCCAAGAAATTATGTTAGCCAGCTTGTGTAAGTGTGACTAAATTCCTGACAAGAATGTTTTAGAGGAGGAAAATTTATTTAATTTATTTTTGGCTCAGAGTTTCAGAGGTCTCCGTCCATGGGCTCTGACTCTCTTGCTGTGGGCCTAACTAAGGGGAGACAGCCTTCCATGGTGGAAGGATGTGGCCCAGGAAAGCTGCTTAGATCATGGCAGCTGGAGAGGAAAAAGAGAGAGAGAAGGTGGGGAGTGGGCATGGAGAAAGATGGAAGGGGAAGGAGGGAGTGGGCAGGAACCAAATATCAATCCCAAGGGCATGCCTCCAGTGACCTCCCTTTTCCAGTCATGCCTCACCAGCCTATATTTCACCCAGTAATCCATTAAAATTATTTATCCATCAAGTGGATGAATCCACTGATTAGTTAACAGCTCTCATAATCTAATAATTTCATCTCTGAAAATTGCTATATTGCCTAACATGAGCTTTATTGGGGAATACCGCATATCTAAACCGTAACAGGGCTATTACTTCTGCAACTTTCATTATTGCCATCTTTTTCTGTTTTTTTTTTTTTTCTTTCTCTCTTCCTCTTTGCCTTCTATTCCTCCCTCCCTGCCTCCTTTCCTTCTTAACTTCCTTCCTCCCTTCTTTCCTTCCTATTCTTGACATTTCTCTTCTTTTCTAGATTGTTCATTGGTAGTCTTGGCCTCAGAGGTAGAAATTGCTTAAAAACAAAAGCAACAACAACAAAAAAGCAAACAACAACAACAACAACCCAAAAAACACTGGAGTCTTTCTAATCACTTTACCCATGTTATTCCTTAGTATGTTGCCTGTTTGATCAAGCAGATTAATTATTGTGTAATTAATCTATTTTAGCAGTGTGAGTAAATGAGTCAATAAATAAACAACTGTTCCATTTGCCTTCAGGTAGATAAAATGTCAATGAGTTCATTCAGAAAGAACTGGCTATAGAATTCACAATTGCTCCTTCTAGGGCTCACAGTTAGAAAAGCATAAATACAGAGCTTTGTAAGCTTGCTGAAATAGAAAGTATATTGAGAAGATTTGCTCCTGGAAACCATTTTGTCTAATTGATGTATCAGTTCCCTCAGGGTCAGCATACAGTTAATCCCTTGATTTGTTATAGAATGTGATTATCAGAAATGTTCAGTTTTTGTAGGTCTGTCCCCAGATGTAATTACTAGAGTACTGAGTCCCGTAAAAAATCAATGATCCTTGAATAAATCTTGAGCAATGTTCAGGTGATTATTTCTGCTTCCATCATCTCTCTCACTCCTCCTAGTACCTTGCCCCCAAATAAATAATCCCTCCCTTAAAACTAAAACTTTCATCCTATTCATTTATAACTAACTGAATTTTAACTGTACTATCTGGGCATATTCAGCTATAGATTTAGTGTAGGCTTTTCCTTAGTGGCAGAAATGAAACTGTATTTAGCATGAATGAAAACTGAATAAAATAAAAGATTAACAGTTTTCCCCCAGTTTGCCTTGATGTGGAAACAAGGAATTCAGAGTAAGTTATTAACATGAGAATTGAAGGATTACTTCACAAAAATTAGCATTTTTTTTGTCAAATGATGTAAGTAAGTGTATCATTGTTCTGTAGCTGTATCTTGATTGTCTGCTTTGCCACTTCACTTTTCTGGTGAATATCCATTTCCTTTCAACTGAAAATGTTACAAATCTTCAACACAAAGGTGTTATAATTTCCTCTTTTCTTATCTAGGAATTCATCTGAACCAATGAGCATAAATTGGTGAGTCCAATCTTTTAACTCTGGCTGATTACATTTATGTACATTACCATCTATTCATGTTTGGAAAGCAGTCTTGGTGTATGTTCCTCTTTTTTTGCTTTCATGAGGAATAATCCATCACTTTGACCTTCTCTCCCTGGGGCCCCACGCCACACTTTTAAGATTTACTCTATAAGTATGTGGACTATATTCTTCTAGCCCTGGATCTTTTAAATCTATTAAAATTATGGCTAGAGTATGTCTCAGTTTAGGAACTTGATAGAAACTTGCATATTTTTAGGTATATATATATATATAGCTTTTCTTTTCATTCTTACTTAAAATGTCAATTAGAAATATATTGGTTAATTATCTCCTCATGCTCCTAATTTTTTAAAAAATGAATTATTAGTATGGAAAGATAAATTTGTACCTTTTTTCTTGAATTGTGTGCCATCCCTTATTTTTAACTGCTATAAAACTATTAACATAGGCTTAGTTGAAGACTAACCCATGAAATAGCAGTAAAATAATTATCTCATAGTTCTGAAAAATTAAGTTAATTTATAACTTCAATCTAATTTAAATATAGGGATTTTAGAAGTTCTCAATACTCCTATTTAGTGCATATGAGCACTGTTTTTACTAGTGTTGCACATGTACTTGAGCACTCTTCATGCTGTATTTCACTAGTAATATTGCCAGTCCTCCACTCCCTCTGTCTCTCTGTTAATATTCTTCAGAGATCCCAGCTGCACTATCTGATTGAAAAATCACTTTCGTCTAGTCTGTTTAGCAGTGAGGATGAGGGTAATTTCACTCTAGAGGATTCTTTCCACTTGACTAATAGACAGAGCCTTGGATTTCGACCTGAGTTTCAAAAACGCATCCTTACCAGCCTAAGCCAACAGAATGAGTGATAGAATAATTTACTATTTAGTGTCAGAAGAATAAGAGTGAGAACACCTCTGCCCATCAGAGTGAGCAGTAAATGAAAATGAATGCTTTATTAGGACAAAAACCCATGAAGAAGGATTATGTTTGGTCAGCAGTAGTTTCTTTCTATCATGCATACAAAATGAAATGAAACGCTAGTGTAAGGACTCTAGAACCAGATATTTTAGGTTTTTAAATTTTCAAAATATTTACCCTCCCGTCTTTACACTATCATAACAAAATGAAGACTAATTATTGGGATTAAATAACAGAGAAAATAGAAAAATGCAACTGTTGCATTAAGGATTCGTAATATAAGGAGAAAAAAGGAAGGATTTAGCTAATGTTTTAAAAAAAATCAATGTCAGTCCATGCAATGCCTTACATTCATCTCTGCACATAACACCTGTTCTATAATTATTTTATATTTATAATTCTCGTCTATTGTCTGTGTCCCCCCACTAGAATGTTAGCCCACAAGGATTGGTACTTACCTTTGTCCATTGCTGTATGAGTGGTAACTAAAATAGCACTTGTACTACCTAAGTACTCACTAAATACTTGTTGCATGAATAAATCAGCCAGGGAGTTATCAGAACAAAAGGAGATGTGAGTAGAGTAGTTCTGGAGGAAGATTTAGAAAACAAAAACAAAAATAAAAACACCAGCTCCCCTCTTCTTCTCCTCACAGAGCTTTATCATTTTACATAAATATTGTAGGCGACCAGGTCTTTAGAAATATCTGTAGTGAACTACATTTTCAATGAGATGTTTTCCAAAGACAATGGCAGAATTCCACTAGGAAATTCCGCTAGAAAATGCCCCATATTTTGGTGTAGTTCACAAGGTGCTGATTACAGTGTGTAACTCTTGCTTACCTCTGTTTCTTGTGAAATACACGTACATGTTCGTTGGGCCTACTGATGTAAAGAGAATTGCATGCTTGGAAAAGTACCCATGATTTTAGGAGAAGCTATAATAAAACTGAGTCCTTCTTGCTGGTAGTTATCTTTATTTTGTCAGACAAATGAAGACAAGGGCTAATTTTAGTATATTTAGGAAGAAAGAATAATGCTAACATTTGCTATTATACTTCTAAGATATATGGTTCCAGGGGGACTTAGCAGGAATATATTGAGTCTCAATTAATGATATGAGGCAATTTGATGCTTAGTCTTATTTAATTAGAACAGTTTAACCTTCTTCAATATGCTGAGGAAAAGGCAATATTGAAGTATTATTACTTAGATATTTAGCATTCAAATTTAAACTAATGAACCTAAAGGTATAGGGTAGTGTATTGTCTTTGAATATGTAATATACAATATACTTTTCAAAGCATGATTTTATTAGAAAAGTAACATAGCTTGGGAACAATATTTCTGAGAAAAGGAAATGCCTTTTTTATAATCTTCATACACTCACCAAAATTTGTCTGCTAGTTTGGCAAAATCAACAGACCTTTATTTCCCAGTTGGCATAGGATATACTGAATGTTTACCAACTGCATTTTATTTTTAATGAGATTTTTTTGGCCTTGGTATTTAAGTGCCAGAGGGCGTAGCTATGCAGTGGAATGAATAGTGTCTGACACTGTCCAAAGAGGCAGTTAGGACAATTTAGTCATGCAGAATTTTTGGCCTAAAGTAGTTGTTAATGCCCATCTGAAATCATGCAGTAATTGAACATTTTGAAATTTACTTTCCTATAAGGCATTTGGCTTAATTGGGAGTTGTTCTTTTATCCTTCTTAACAACAATAATAACCAAAAAAAAAAAAAAAGCAGAAATTATCTGGCTTAAAGCTGCATTTGGATCAAATTTGAAATAATCTAAGACAAATGATGGTCTCTTATATTGGTGGAGTTCACACCTTTGGCTTTCTTTCTCTCACTGACAGGGTGATAGAAGATTCAATCACAATAAAATTATTAATGCCAAACATGTTTTAAATGGAATAAAACCCAGTATCATCTCCCACCATCATAAATTATTTTTGAGTTTATTATCTAGCTTGTGCATTTGAAAAAATCTGTTTTAATTTCTGAACCGTAGTTACCTGTTTCATAATATGATATGGATTATTTGGGGGAAGCTCAGATGTCAAAGATCCTCTGTGTTTCCTGTCTCTGATACAGGTTTAAATCATTTTTTAAATTTTTATTTTCAGTAATTCAAAAATTTTGAACCAACATTAAAAAATCATAAGATATAAAGTCAAAATCCCAATTACCATGTTTTTTCCTGAAAATTGGTAGAGCTACAAAGCCACAATGCTCACATGGCAATAAGTATACAGAGCTGACAGCTGGCTGCTTTCCAGCTGGTCACTGTTCTGGTGACTTTCTCTTTCCTCCTCTCACAGTAAAACTAAAAAAAGAAAACTTTTCTACTTGTTACTGTGTTTACAAAATATTTAAGTATGTAATATTTTTCTGTTTCTATTAAAAAAAGTAAATTCATAAAAGTTAAGCCAAAAGGAATGAGTCTTTCAGGAAAATTGAAAGACCTTATTATGTAGTTGATTTGAATAATATTGTTATACATTAATTATGCAAACCAAGTGTGTTTGTGTTAAAAAGTTTAAGGTACCATTTCAAAGCAAACCACAACCAGAAGAGATGAACCACATAAGGGAGGAAAGGTATCATGAAAATCTTAATGAACTGAAAGGAAAAGTCTGTTCAGGTGGGTTTATGTTTTGATGCAAATAGAAACTGGAATTGCTGCGTTAAAAAGTAGTTCTATCACAAGTGAAAAAAAATCATAAATCAGTATCTTTTTTGATTTGTTCTAAGTAGTTATATATGATAGTAGAATGTATTTTGACACATGATACATAAATGGAGCATAACTTCTCATTCTTCTAGTTGTACACAATGTGGAATCACATCAGTTATGTATTCATATATGTACAGAGTATAATAATGTCTGATTTATACTACAAAACTTTCTACCCCCATATCACTTGCTCTTCCTTCACTCCCCTCTACCTAATCCAAAGTACCTCTATTTTTTCCTGAGCCACCACCCCTTTATTCTTAATTATTGTCCAACATATCAGAGAAAACATTCAGCACTTAGTTTTTGGGGATTGACTTACTTCACTTAGCATGATATTCTTCAGTTGCATCCATTTACCTGCAAAAGCCATAATTTCATTCTTCTTTAAGGCTAAGTAATATTCCATCTTGTATATGTACCACAATTTCTATATCCATTCATCTGTTGAAGGACATCTATTTGGGTTCCATAGTTTGGCTATTGTGAATTGAGCTGTGATAAACATTGGCATGGCTGCATCATTATAATATGCTGATTTTAAGCCCTTTGGGTACAAAGCAAGGAGTGAGATAGCTGGGCCAAATGGTGGTTCCATTCCAAGTTTTCTGAGGAATTTCCATACTGCTTTTAATAATGGTTGTACCAATTTGCATTCCCACCAGCAATATATGAGTGTACCTTTTCCCCCACACCATCACCAACATTTATCATTGTTTGTATTCTTGATAATTGCCATTCTGGCTGGAGTAAGATGAAATCTTTACATTTTTTCTAACTGCTAGAGATGTGGAAATTTTTTCATATATTTGTTGATCAATTATATTTCTTCTGTGAAGTGTCTGTTCTGTCCCTTACCCCATTTATTTATTGGGTTATTTGTTTTTTGATGTTGAGTTTTTTATATATCCTGGAGATTATTACTCTATCTGAGGTTCATGTGGTAAAGATTTTGTCCCATTCTGTAGGCTCTCTTTTCACGGTATTGACTGTTCTCTTGCTGAGAAGAAGCTTTTTAGTTTGAATCCATCCCATTTATTGATTCTTAATTTTATTTCTTGTGTTTTAGAAGTTGTGGTAAGGAAGTCAGGTCCTAAGCCAACATGATGAAGAATTGAACCTACTTTTTCTTTTATTAGGTGCAGGGTCTCTGTTCTAGTGCCTAAGTTCTTTGAGTTCATTTTTGTGCAGGGTGAAAGATAGAGCTTTAGTTTCATTTTGGTACATACAGATTTCTAGTCTTGCAAAACCATTTGTGGAAGAGGCTATCTTTTCTCCAAAGTATGTTTTTGGCACCTTTGTATAATATGAGATAACCATATTTATGTGGGTTTGTCTCTGTGTCTTCTATTTTGTACCAATGGTCTACATGTCTATTTTGGTGCCAGTACCATGCTGTTTTTGTTACTATTGCTCTGTAGTACAGTTTAAGGTCAGGTATTGTGATGCCTCCTGCTTCACTTGTCTTGCTAAGGATTGCTTTGTCTCTTATTTTTCCAAATGAATTTCATGACTAATTTGTCTATGTCTATGTAGCATGTCATTGGGATTTTAATAGGAATTGCATTAAATCTACATAATGGTTTTGGTAGTATGTGGATAACTTTTTAAAATGGTAATATTTAGAAATGCTCTTATTAAATGAAGAAAAAATTGCATATGGAAAAAATAAGCATTAAATATAAAGGTAACTGAAAAAACTGTTGCTCAGAAAATTGGAATTATATTTAAGCACAGTGAATTTATACTAAATACAAAAGGTAACTGATTCATTTATTTCTGATGTTTTATGTATCTATGATATATCATTAATATAATTAAGATATCACAGGGATTTGTGGAATTGGGGATATATGACGAAGACAAACTCATAAAATGAGTGTGTGGATCAATGTAGAAAGGTTTAACATGAAATTGTCAGTCAATGATAAAAGGCAATGCTTCTGTGATAAATGGTCACTTGTGTATTTAGTATTCTGCTGTTGTCATTGTTGTTTTTGCAGTCCTGGGGATAGAACTCAGGGACTAGCATATGCTAGGCAAGCATTCTGCCACTGAGCTACAACCCCAGTCTTTAATAACAAATAATTTTGAAATTTGGTCTCACTGAGTTGCCCAAGTTGATCTTGATCTTGCCATCCTCCTGTTTCCACCTTCTATGTAGCTGGAATTATAGGTATGTCCACCATTTGGAGTTGGATTTAGTTTGATTCTTAAATGTTATTTGGAAATGTTTAGTAATTAATAGTAGTTACCCTCATTGGCTTCACCTTTCACTATGAATTACTTTATTTAAGAAATTGTGATGGGGTGCAGCTATAGTCAGTGATTAAATCAACCACCTGCATATGTTCCCATGGCTTCAACAATCATCCACTGAAAGATCTGGAAGTTAGATGATTTGTCATTTGATATTCAACAGAGATTCTTTGAAGTGTAAAATGAAATGAATTTATGTCATCTAGGATAAAAATCTATCTTAACTCACAAGCAAAGATGAAATCAATGAGTTGCTGTGTTGCTATTCATCATCTACATACCTTACCTAAAGCTTTGTAGAATAAAAGTAGTACCTGAAATATATTATTTGCTTATCTGATCTCTTAAAAGATTATACTTTTGTCATGGATAAACTTGGTTCTATTTCTTGTCAGAAATAACCTTCTGCAGCTTAACAAAATTGCATAAGCAATGTGTTAATATTATGGTGTTAAGGAATAATATAATAAAAATGTTTCAGAACTAAAGTTTTATGAAAATGACCTTACATTGTACAATTCTATAATAATATGGCAAGGTGAGTCACATTCGCATTAGAATATGTTTATTTTGGCACAGTTCAGTTCTAGACATTAAATTCAACAACTCTGGAATACCTGAATTTTGAAGGTAAAGTAGTTTTTCTAAATATAAAAGATGTGATGCAATGTTTCTTTCTAGGTAATTACCTTAGTTAGTAAATATCTCTTTTTTTCCAGTAAGAAACTAATGAATGTAAGTGTTACTGCACTGTAAGAGATTTAAAAACTCAGTTCTGGACATTGTGAAAACATACAACAATGCAAAATGTGAGACCTGACTTGGCAAGTTGGTACAAAAGAAAAGATGTCAGAATTATATTTTCAAAACAAATGTCATCATTAATGACAAAAGAAAACTCTGTTTCATTTTTTAGAGTTCCATTTCAAATTTAAAGTATCTCTCATAACTTGTTGCTTTTGTAGAAACATACTTACAGTATATTTCAGTACCAATAAAGTTTGGATATCTTGCTGACAGTTGACATTCTTTTATAGACAGTCTATTTCACTAATTTATATCCCTGCTTTCCCTAATTTGTTTCTAGATCTAAAGTTAAATGAAGAGATATTTCCTAAGGTAACAACCAGAGAAAGAATTTTGAGTAAATCTATCTAGTTATTCCTAAACACAAATGTAAAAATGTTTGTTCTGTATTTGAAAATCCCTAGAAAAAGGGCTGCTTTTCCTAGGGATTTTCTGCTGCTATCAGAAACTGAGAAATTTTGGAGTTCAAACCAAAATTATATATATATATTTGTATATATAATTTTGGTATATATTATAAAAATTATTATATATATATGTGTGCATATATGTGCTCATTGAGATCCTATCTATAGCTTTAACCTTTTTAATCTATAAAAACAGTACAGACATAATGTTATATACTCTGCTAACACCACAGTCTAAAAATGTACATAAAAGATCAGAGTCCTTCCAAAAAATATCTGCAAGTAAACATGGCATCACCTTTCAACGACAACTGCCATTTTATTAATTCAGAATACTTTAACTTGGGAGGTGATGAAAATAGCTACGTGGAGAGAAAGGTTGTGATGTCTTCTTACAATTATCTTAAGGAGACTGAAATAATCTCTCTCATATGTAGAAATGTTTTAATATCCACATAGACTTTCCTCAATGTATAGAGCACATTTGAATATGACATTCATTTAATTAAACTATTTAGAGTTTCCTTGAATGACTTTCTGAACAACCTGACTTAAACAGATAATTGCCAATTCCGTGCATCCTTTTACAAAACTGCCTCCTAAATATAATTAATTAGCAAGCTTTGAAAAACTCTCACATCTCAAGGATGTTTTATAAAAAGGCAAAGTTAATGATTTCAAATATTAATGTATATTACATCAAACTATTCCCCACTGTGTGCAGAAATAACTAGCTTCCTTTAAATATGATAGAAATACAATCACATGATAAACATTTCACCAATAACCTTTATGTCAAGTGACCTATTGTGCCATATAGGATTTTTTGATTCCTTTTATTTTACATAAAATGGCCATTACTCCCATATCCAGAAAGACCTACTTAGAGGCAAATGCTACTCAAATACTGTTCTACAAAAATAGAAATATACAGTGTCTTGGTGTTTGGAAGCGTACCAACAATATAGTGCATTAGCATCACTTTCCAATAGAACTCACAATGCTTAACTTTTTACATTTCCTGTTGGCACTAATGTACCAAATATAACGTTTTTCTGCCAGAACAGAAAGGAAATATGGGTTTGGTCTGATCCATGTGCAATGCGAATAACTACTTAAGTAATATAAAATTCTTTACAAAACAGCTACACAGAGACTTGAAATTTGTTATTGATGTCAAATTATTGAATGAAATTATCTCCCTGACTCCCTTCTTTCTCTTATTTTCTGGATCACTTAAGAGATTTCTGTTTTATTTTTACATGCTGTCAGTGATATGCCTTCAAGTAATTCAAATAGAGAAATTCTATAACATGAAATAAAGAAAATGCTTGGATTGAACTTAGTGCTACCAATGTTTATTTTTCATATCATCTGTTTGATATGGTTTACTCCTAGGTTTGTCTGGCAGGACCTATCAGGAAAAAAACAAGATCAATTTGTTTCTAATTTAAAAAATATTATCTTGGTATGGACTTAAAATTCATTTATATTAAAATATATCTTCTCAGGAAATTGGTTCTCCATCTTTTCCTAGTTTGTTTTACCTTGCAATTATTATTATTTTTATTCTCTTCACTTTCAAGGCTTATCAAAGACAAAATTTTCAGTGAGCACAGTGCAGGGAAATGGGGAAACAGAACAAAATACAATATTATAGAATAAAATGCTTTAAATTCCAATGGGAAAATAAAAATGATTTGTGCTAAAGGTTAAATAGTCCCTAAACCATAATGTTACAACTTTTATAGGAAGGATGTCTCTGTATTCCTGTGCAATGTATCATCAATCCACAGCCAAATACCACTGACATTGTATTTTTTTATCTCTACAGAACAATATTTGGATACCACTTACCTCTGAGGCAGTTCTTTTGGAAATTATAAATATATTTCTTTCTGGGGATCAAAAGAATGCACATCAAAATGAAAGATGAAGTATGGAATCTGAATTCACAGCTGCTGTATGCAATCTGGAAGGCAGGCAGGATTTCTCATCTTAGTTCACTTCTCATAGCTTTGTAGATAGAAACCTCAAAGGATACATTTGAATCTTTTTTTCATATTCATCTCTTGTCTGGTCATGTAAATGATTGCAATCAATCAGATTTTCTTTGCTCAAGAAGAGCCTGAAATTACAATATGAATTTTTTTCACGCATAATTTTAGTTATATAGTGGGCAATGACTAACAACAGCTTTATATTGTCCCACTGTGGCAAGTGTGTGATGTTATTTTTGAACAATTATTTTTACTTAAGAAAAGTTAACAAAAAAAAGTTAACAATAAGTTGATATTTTAAGTTACCTGGGAAAATATTTTGAAGGACACAAAACTATATGTGGATTCTAATATATATATATAATAAAATAATTGTATAAGGTATATTAAAAACTCAAAAAGAAAATATGTAACAAAAATAAAATTATTTTATGGTAATTTATAATATATAAACATTTTCAGGGAAGTACAATTTCCCATTCCAAAAGTATTACATTGGTTTACAAAATGACTTAAATATAGGCAATATAATTCTTCTATTAAAAAGACAGGGTGGGTTATAATCAAACTGCATTTTCTGCCATTTATTAGAAAGTGATAATTTTCACTAGAGGTTTTGCAAATATACTTTCAATGAAGTCTGCCTAAATTTATTACGGTTATTCATGAAGATTCAAAAATGAGTTCAATTCTAAACTGTCATTGTAAAATGTTTAATATATTTTCAATTTTAAGTTGAAAAACTTTATCTTTGAATCAGATTTAGTATAAATGTAATTGTAATCAAATATTATACAGTATTTGGATGTTTTTCTGTCTACTACACCCCATGTTTCAATAATTTTCTATCTGGACTGTAATATGAAAAATCTATATCAAAGATAAAGGGCTGGGATATAGCTCTGTTGGTAGAGTGCTTGCCTTGCATGCACAAGGCCCTGGGTTCAATTCCCAGCACCACCACCACCACACAAAAAAAATAAATTAAGTAAGATTAAATTAAATATAAAATGATACATGGTTTATGGACATTCATGAAAAAAATTTGGATTTATTTTTTGCTATTTGCTAATTCAGTGTGCTTATGCACAAAACATCTATGTCATCTGGTCATAATATGCCAGTAGTTTTTGTATTTGTTCATTCAAATATTTTGGTTTGCCTACCATGTTCTAGGCACTTTCTATACTGTTTATGTTGAGTTTTATAGTTACACATAGTAGTTGGGTTCATAGTGACAAACTCATACTTTAATGTGAAATATAGCACCTTTACTGTTTGATCCACAGCTCCTTTGTGGTCATGGTGAGGTGTGGTGTGTGTGTGTGTGTGTGTGTGTTTGACAGATAGTGAGCCTGAATTCAATAAACTTAAAATTGTGATAAGTGCTACATAGGATACAAAGAGGGTAGAAGAGATGGAAAATAATGGAGGAGACCAATATTAACAGCTGCTTTCTCCGAAGAGGCGACCATTTAAAGAAAATAGTACCAAGGGCCCAGGTAAGGGGCAAGTAACATGTATTCCCAAATAAGAAACATATGCTTTTGTTCAGGTATCTCTGATGTCAACCTGGAGATAAAGTCATATGAGCAGATAGAGAATTATGAAACAGTGCAGGCCAGACTGAGAGCATTTCAAGTTCAGAATGTGGAGTTTGGATTTTTTGCTTATGTACCAAGGGAAGCTGCTTATAGATTTTAAGGAATGGTTTTATGTGAATTTTAAAGGTCTTACTAATTCTGGTTGTTTCATATAAATTATATAAGTAGACTTATAAGTATTGTAAATTTACATAAAAATAAGTTAGTTTGGAAGCAGAAATTCTGACCAATTAGAAAATATGGGTTTGATGTAAAATGTCCATCATTTTTTTTTGTTTATTTGTTTGTTTTTAACATAATTCTAAGGTTTCTGGGGATTCAGAATTAGAAGCAGGAAATCTAGGCACATTCCATTTAAAAATTGTCAGTACGTAAATGATGTTTAACAATCCTTGTGTGATGGTGAACTTCTAAGGAGAACAACCATAGTAAGGATACACACATACCTGAAAATTTTAAGGTGTTGATGTCACATCATTGGAACAAAGCTGTTTGAATTATACTCTCTACCATGTGAGGGTCAGAGATAGTTACATGTAGGAATAAATCAGGATTCTTATTACCAATTATGGATCAGGGAGAGAAATGATTTATAAGATAATCATTTAATGTTTGCTAAATTTATAATGTGTGAACTTGACAAGGCAGACTCAAAGCCGGGAGTGCTAGCTAATACATTATTTAAGTGGAAAAATGGACCCCACAGGATAAAGATATAAATATCAATTACCCTTCTTCATATGAGTTTTCCATATTCACTAATGAAGCCTCCTGCCATTATTGTTGGTATTTCAGTGATTCTGCATATAGACATTTCAAAAATATATCACAATCATGGCCTTCTTAACTCTGATAATTTACTTTTATTCCACTTAAGAACAAAATCCAACAGCACTATTAATAGTGATAATTTTTACAGTTCTAGACATTTGTTAGACAATAATGCATTTGGTTTACCCAATGTAATCCTCACAGCAAAGTGAGTTAAAGTTTATCTCAATGGTATAAATAAAAAATTGGGAGCCACAATGTTCAATAAGTTACTTAAGCTTACCCAGCTGTTAAACCAAATATTTTTTTAACCTAGAATATTTCATCTCCAAAACTAAAAAATTCTCAAACTTTGGATCAATCTTCAATACTATTATGTTCTTTATCTGCCAGGTAGCCAAATGAAACAAACAAAAAAATCACATAACTGCCTTGATTAGTATATTATTCTGTATGTTGCATATCCTGAAGTATTCTCAGAATTTTTTTTTCTGTGTGCCTTCCTTTATTGGTCAAGCTCTACTAGGATTAAAAATCTTCTGTGTTCTCCTCAACCTTCTCGCCCAAATATCCATCATAATCTGCTTTCTCAACTGCTAAGCTCATCTACTGTTTGACAGAAATCATTGAGATCAGCAGACTTAAACTTGCTGCAATACCTATTTCTATAAACAAATGCGTTTTTACCTAAACCATTCTTCTATCCTCTGTTCCAGGCTCCAAGAGAGAGTGGTCCCATTTAGTGTTTATTCTTTCTGTGATTTCTGTCTGAAATATGTCTTTACATCCATTTTTCATTGTGTAACTACAATTTGTGCTTGCTAATGTTTTCCTTTTGGGAAAGTTTCTCTGACACAAACATTCTTAGCATACTTTTCAAAGCTCAGTGAATCATTCTCCTGGGGTGTTAAGACTGTACCTACATACCCATTCATTGTATGTACCACTATTGGATTTATAAGGTGGTTTGTAAATATGGTTGAATATCTGAAACAATAAACTCCAACCTCCTTATCCAGATGCTGTGATTCTGTAGGACGGGATCAAGACTTAGAAGTCTATATCCCACATACGTCATTATATGACTATAAATATCACCTAAGCTACTACAAAGAGAAATAGGTTTAATATCAGTTTAATATCAGTTCTGAAACTTATTAGAAGTTTCCAGAAATTAATGAAGTTAGCTGGCTCACAGTAATTAATCTTGTCTTTACCTTCAAAATATATCTAGATTCCTCCCACATCTTACCATCTCTTGTAGTAACTGAAGCCATGATTCTCTCTCTTAGCCTATTGAAACCCCTTCCTTGGCATTCTGATTCCCACTGATTTTTGTGTTATTTTATTTTCTCTATCCTGAACCCAGAAACTTTTTAAAGTAAAAGTACTATAATGCCATTCTGCTCTTTTAAATCTTCCAGTGGCTTTCTATGACATGCAGAATATAATCCAAATTCTGCACAGTAACTTATAGCACTCTATAGTATTTGCTGCTACAGGGTTCCAATTTCCAATTCCTGTTACCTCTCTGATTTCTACCTTTTTCTCACTGGTTCATCTCACTGCAGCCACACTAGACTCCCTGCTGTAAATACACCAAAAAAGGCTAAGGCAAGAGGATCACAAATTCAAAGCCAGCCTCATCAATTTATCAGGGCCCTGAGCAACTTAGTGAGACCCTGTCTTGAAAAAAAAAAGTGGGGGGAGGGTGGCTCAGTGGTTAAGTGTCTCTGAGATCAATCCCCAGTGCCCCCTGCCAAGATATATACACACACTGAAAAAGGTCAGGTCTTAGAGTCCTTGGATTTGCTATTCTAACTGTATAGACAGTGTCCCCTCCAGATGTTCCATGGATCTCGTCTCTTGATTTTGATTTCTTATCAAAATCACCTCCTCTGAGGGGTCTTCCCTAGTACAAGTACATACACATGTCACAGTCACTCATTTTTGGGGGGAGGTGGAGTACCAGGGATTGAACTTGGGGGCACTGGGCTACTGAGCCACATCCCCAGCCTATTTTGTATTTTATTTAGAGACAGGGCCTTGTCAAGTTGCTTAGCACCTTGCTTTTGCTGAGACTGGCTTTGCACTCATGATCCTTCTGCGTCAGCCTCCAAACCATTGGGATTACAGGTTTACATTAGTGCGCCCCACTCACATTCACTCGTGTTTTTTTTTTTCTTTTCAATTAATTAATTGATTTGTTTTTGTTAGGTATTATGACAGCAGAATGCATTTTGATTTATTGTACACAATTGCAGCACAACTTTTCATTTCTCTGGTTGTACACCATGTAGCTTTGCACCATATGTGCAGTCATATAGGTACTTAGGATAATGATGTCTATATCATTCCACCATCTTTCCTGCTCCCATACCCCCTCCCCGCCCTCCCTTCCCTTTGCCCTATCGAAGTTCCTGTTCCTGCATTTTTCCCATGACCCCCATATCCACATTCACTCTTAATTAATCACCATCTCACATACTGTAAATATTATTTACATTTAATTGTTTTGGTCAGTTTTTCTCACAGGACAGATGGAGAAACATGAGGGGAATTCAAGAGGTTAGACATTCAGGGCAAAGGATACATGAATGGTTCTCATTGGTTAATGAGGGCAACCTGGGGAAAGCCAGCCAGTGGTTGTATTTGTCCTGCCGGATAGGATCACCTGAGGCAGTGTTGACACCTTAGCAGCCAATGAGCCAGAAACATACCTCTGTTTCCTAGTGCCAGTGAGTCATCATGCCAGAAAAAGTGATTTAATCATCCCAATTTAAAGGAACTACAAAGGTTTGCTTTCTCTAATTTTGTGAAATGTTCAATTTGAGTTTTATTAATAATGCTTAACTGCAAATAAAGCAAAGAAAATCTTTTTCCCCAATAGTTAAAAATATTTTTTTTTATAATCTGGCTTATTTCATATTAATAAGCACTGCAATTTGACAGGAAAATTTTGTTTGGTGTAAACTGATCACAATTAACCAATGATATTTTGAGGGAAAGCTATAATATTTTCCCAGTTCCATTTCTAATCTCTAAAACCTTTTTGTTCCTGACACAATGTGTCATAAAGATAGAAATTACGTGATATGGGGTCTGGTATCAGTAAGCCCAAATTAATATTACAAATTATTTTGATAAAAGGAAAAGACCATGGCTCATTTTGCTCATTAGATTATGTCACTTATGGTATTACAAAACATCTATTGTATCTTTTCTCAAATAAAAATGAGCTCTCTATAATTTTTTTTAAAGCATTGAAAGGAAAATGTGTGGGTTAGAGCCCTTTTTTATTAGTTTTCTTTTGTAAAATGCCTCTTGGTTAATTAGAATTTGTATCCATTGACAAATATCCCATTGGAAATTTATTAAATAAGCTTTAAGCCCTGTCACAGAGGTGAATGGTGATTGTGTAATTTAAACCTGAGTTTTTGACTCTAACAATGCCTTTGTCTGGTGACCATTTTGTATCAGCTTAATGAGAGTGAGTTTAGCTTATTGTCCCTTTATTTCAGTGTCACAACATTTCACAGGAAGTATTTTATTTTACTTTTTACCACCTGTGTTATGTTTAGAAGGACTTCCCAATTAATTTACACAGTGATCTTTTATGCACTGAAGTATGCCACTATGAAACTGAAAAAAAAAATTAGTTACTATGGGTTTGTTAGTCATTCATTTACCTTTAATGTAGGAAAGTTAGGTAAATCTCACCTAAATTCACCTAAATATCCTACATTCAGGAGCTACCAGAATCTCAAGGAGGGGAAAAAAAGAGCATCTCAAATGTGCCAAGAGACATTATTACACAGAAATAAACTCTGAGACATTAATGTCCCACAAATTTACTCCTGTTCTTCAGTACATATTTTAGTGCTTATTTTTCAAAATATTTTAATTGAAGTAACAGTACTTTTTCTTCATTTAGAAGGCAACGTTCAGCACAAAATATGATGAAAGGAAAATTACTTAGAAATGGTGATTGACTCTGGATTATTTTTTATCAGGGCCTACAATGACTATCATAGGACCTTATTAAAGTCAATTTAACTGAAATGGTCTCAGTTTTCTAATGCCTAGAAAACTGGAAGTTTGAAATTCTGTAACCTTATCTAAGGTTTTATATGTAATCACTTTTGGTAGCAGCAGTTGCTTCATGGAAGGCAGAAGATCAAAAATGTAAAGGCCATTGAGATAGTTTCTTATCTGCCCTTTATTTGTACACCATGGTGCTCTTCTCTTTTTTCAGATAAAAGTATACTACACAGAAATGTAATTTCACACCCTTACTTACACTGGTATAAGTAATTAGAATACAGGACTACGTGGTATATGCATTAGCCATGCCATGGAACCTTACAGACCAGGTATATGACTAATACACTTCACCTCACTGGAAGAAATAGGTTTGGGAGAAGAAAGTGTCTATTTAAAATGGAGAAAATTGTATTGAATATTCCTCCCTCCTTAAAAATATTTAGTTTAATAAAACAGGATCATTTATATTAATCCTCATTAGATATTTTGAGTTGTTTTTTTAGTTCTATGAAAAATAATCTATCCAAATGCAATAATGGTTATCTCTCTTTATTAAAGTATATCAACATCATAATTATATATTAGCAGAACCATGCTCTTTATGATCTCCTTGGCTGTTTTCATTTTAATTTGGAGTGTACATTGCTATGATAACAGAAACAAAAATGTCCTGAAGATTTCTTGTCTACCTAGGGAGGGATCCTGACAGTTTCCATGTCCTTTTCAAAAGTAAGATAACCTACATCTTATAAATTATTTTTAAAGATAATTGTTTAATTTTGTTGAGCTCGCCATAAATTAGACAGCATGATCGGAATATTGATAAAAGTTCATAAAAAATTAGGACTGCTTATCCAGTTGATGAGAATATATTCAGGCCTTTTCTCTTCATAGCATCAATAGAATTTCTAATATTTAGTTGCCTAAACCATTTTATAAAGTGATAAAGTAATAGATTATTACTTTATTTGATTATAAAAGAAATAAAATGCATTATAACAGGAAATATTGTCCCTTATAGTAACATTCAGATAACCTAGGGTGACAGTAGATGCTTGGCCCTGCTAAATTTATACTAGGATTAGCAGCATTTTCTTGTTCTTTGTGGAAAATCAGTGCCATAGAGTTAATATAGTTTCATTTGATCTTTAGTGAAATATGAGCTCACAAAACTCTTTCTAAATTTTCTAAATTTCATGACACTAATTTTAGGGTTTAATGTTTTTTTGTGTTTTATTATGGTGTAATTAGTATACAAAATGTGCATATTAAGTGTGTACAATTTGATGACTATGACATGTGCAAACACTGCGATGCCATAATCACAATCAGAAAAATAGATATATCCAAAATATTTTAATAGTATTATAAAGACTTCTCTGTCTTTGAAGAGTCATAGCAACCTTAGGAAACAAAATCTAATTTTAAATATTCTTTCTAACGTACCAGGTCTTTCCAAGAGATCATTTTTTGTCAAATTTTCATAAATTTTAATAGTTATTAAATGAAAATAAAATGTGTTACAATATGATTGCAAACAAAGATTTTTATATGTGATCTGATTTTTTTTCAATGGTTATTATGATTGTACAGAACAGGGACATTTTTCCCATTTGAAGGATATTTGGCAGTGTCTGAGGATAATTTTTAATTTTCTCAATTGGGGAGTAGCACCAGATTCTAGTACATAGAGGCCAGAGATGTTGTTGAGCATGCTACAATCATAGGACAACCCACATGGCAAAGTATTGTCTAGCCCCAAATGTCAGTATTGTCAAGGTACAGAAATCCTGCTTTGATCTAATAACGGTACTGAAAAGTAAAGAGTGATCAAAGTCTGTTGTTTGCCTCGTGAAATTTAGACGAAAAAGAAGTAAAACTCTGCCCAACCATTTTACATTTTTGACATCTGTGTTGAATATGATTGGAGATTCTCTTTCTTCTAACTATCTATTGTGTGCTTCAATGACTGTTGGGATAAGATCCACTTGTTTCTATAGTAATTGTCACAGAATAACTGCCAGATGGTGATACTGAGAAGGAGAGCATGATAAAAAAAAGAAAAAAGAAAACAAATAAATTTCTATAAGTGTTTTCTTCCTCATTTCACTGTATCTTTACAGCATAATAAGAGAATCTAATGTTTGAAATGTGTTCTACCCTACTTTGAGTAGAAGAAATGATTCTTTCATTCAAATGGCATCTAGATATTGAACAGACATAACATGATTTTTTTAATGTGCTTGTTTGCCATTTGTTCCTGCTATCCTCTTGAAATGGTTAAGTGAGGAAAGGTCTTCATTTGCCACTGAAAAAAAATTTGGATGGGTCCCGGGATTATTCTGTTCACTTTTAAAAACTTCTACAGTATTTTAAATCACACATACATAAAACCAACCTAAAATCACCAACAGAAATGCTCAGTCGTTATAATATCTGTAACTAGGAATTTTACACAAAGAGTTTACCTGCCTGGTATTGTTATAAAATGATTTTTTTCCTCTGGGTCTGGTGGATCATTACCACTGACTTTTGTTAGGTTTAATCTGCTTTAAATTGTGCCATAGAGCACCTTTGCTTGGACTCTGCTGTGATGTAGACTAAGGATGCTGTTCCTCTGATTATTACTCCACACCAATGCCTGCTTTTCAGGGCTCCCCCCTTGGGAGAAGCACTTTGCTTGAGTCTCAATGTATACACAAATAATCGCCTTGATCAGGTGTCACGATTCTAGTCTGATGCTCTCACATGACCAAATTTTAGCAGGACACCTCTCATCTTCCCGAAATCCTGCGTGGGAATCCAGATAAGAGACTGCCTCATCTTCATGAAACACAGATCAGTCTCCTCAAGGGCAAACCCTTTGAGTCACCTCCCAGATGGCAACTCCCTGTTGTCCATATTTGCAGGGAATATTGGAACTCAGCATAGTAGGTATGCTCCCCAAAGGAATCTTTCCCAATCTTCATTCTTTCAAAGTTACTAATGTAAACAGCTACTTTGAAAATCTATACCTATGTCAACTCAGGATTCACTTGGCTAACTGACTTACTGTCATTGGATCCTGATTAAAAATTTCCAAGAAGTGCATGCCTGTAATCCCAGAAACTTGGGAGGCTGAGACGATAGGATTGCAAGTTCTATGCCAGGCTGAGCAATTGAGCACTACCCTGTCTTTAAATAAAAAATAAAAAGGGATAAGGATGAAGCTTAGAGGTAGAGCACCCCTGGGTTCAATCCCCAGTACCAAAAACAAACAAACAAATGATTCTGATTAACAAAAGAATCTGAATCACAATTTGCTCATGACACCAAATTTTATACTTGGAAAGATGATAGAATGAAATCATACTACTATCATTATCCAGGTGCATCTTTCTAGTAATTAAAAATTATAAACAATGTACAACTTGTTCAGAGTCTATTAGAAACTTATTCACATCTTTGGTTATGCTTTTGTCCAAATAATGACAGTGTGATGCTGCAGATAACGTAGAAGAGGACAAAATTTTGTTTTTAACATTATAGTACACATAAAACAATGGAGAGATTATTAATTTGTAATTTTGAATGAGTATTTACTTACTGTTATGCATAGAGTGGTTTTCATTTTTAAATGTTTTTAATAGTGCGATTTTTAATTTTATTGTGGAATATTAAGTAACTGGTATTAGGAAAAATCTGAGATAGAGATTTTAAGCGCTAATATTTTGGCAATGCAAAGCTACCTAGCAATATTGCTCAGACAATACACAGCTTGTTCTATTCATATTTATCCTGCTGATCTGGAAGATGCAACTGATACTTCCCTGCAGGGACTACAGTAGCTGGAATGAGACATTGTGTTTGTAGGACCTATGATCTTCTTTACAGAGAGAATCAATTCATAAAGTTAGAAAAAGGTACCATGAAAAAAAAGCCACCTCAGATTCTCTAGAAATAATGTGACCATTGCTGAGAGTAGTGACCAAGAACAGGAATCAGCAACAGCCTCACTAAAAACAACAGAAATACACATTCTCCCTGATTTGTTTTTGAATATATGAAATGGAAAAATATATTTAAGAAATGTTAGTGTTTGAGGGATAGTTATATTTGTGTGATATCCCCTTTTCTAATTATTTTTGTGGTGCTGGTGATCAAACCCAGGGCTTCATGCATGCTAGGAGAGCACTCTGATTCTGTGCTCCATTTCCAATTCTATTTATGTGACATCTTTTCAAATAAGCATTTATTAGCTTTTTGTTGCATTGCATTTGTGTATTGTTGATATCATTTTTACATGAATTTATCTGAATTCTGCAATCAACTCTGCATCAAGTGCTCTCTGTTTCAAGGTTTACACTTTCACTATGCTTGTATTTTGTTTTCTCTTTGTCTTCGCTTCTCACAGCATTCGTGCATGATGATTATGAGAAAAAGTTTTAGATTTCTCTGTATGTTCTCCAGCTTTTTTCATTCATTTTCTGTCTCAAATCTCCGTTCTTGCATCTCAGCTGCTTTATGAGATCATTTTCCTTCTTTCCAAAGTATGTCTTTATTGGTTCCTTCAGTAAAAGTGTATTTGCTGCAGTGATACATCAGGTTTCATTTTTCTTAAAGTACATATTTCTTTTTTACTCCTAAATTATTTCTTTGTTGGATAAAATACCCACTTGATCTTAATTTGCAGATTCAGGGGCTTAATTTGGAGAGACTTTCTGATAGGTAAGATATGTCTTTTTTTGCTTGCGCACCAGTGAGTCCTGTCGACTTAATAGCCCTTTGGCTTCCTTGGAGATAGTTGATTAATATGGAAACCTCAGAGAGGGATCCTCACCTCAGACATAAATGTTGGTACCAGTGATGGCTTCGTAGGAAAAAGTTACAATGCTTAAAAAAAATCCACAAAAGAGTTGCATATTAAGTTAAAATGCCCAATTCCAGAAAATAAACTTTATAAATAATGCACAATAAGATTTATGTATGCATGTTTTTCTTTATTCTACTTATAGTGATCTGAATTATAAAAATGTAAATGTCATAAAAGACCTGGCACCATTTCACATCACGTCTTATAAAGAAACAAAATACCACTTTTAGTTCACACATGAAACCTATAAAGATATTTCATTTCTACAGGATTTTAAAAAGATAATGTGGTTATATTGCACATAAAATTAACAGTAGATTATTTGTTTTAAAATGCTAAAATAGGGCTGGGGTTGTGGCTCTGGGGTGGAGTTCTTGCTTGGGATGTGTGAGGTCCTAGGTTTGATTCTCAGCACCACATATTAATAAATAAAATAATGGTCCACTGACAACTAAAAATATATTTTTAAAAAGTTAAAATATTAGTAACTTTTTTGATATACAATAAGTAAGGTAGGTGGTTATTTGAAAGATGCTGAGACAATTTGGTTTTATTTTTAAAGATGTACATTTATAAATTTCCCAACAGAGATAAATTCTTCAAGTTTTATTTTCATTCTTATAATAACATGTTAAAATAGAATATAATTCTATAATAACTGTGTGAGAAAAATATCAAAGACTTTTGAAAGACATAGTATCCATTATCTGTCATATTAATTTCTAATTTTTAAATCCAGTTCTTGAATTTTATCAAACATTTTATAATTTCAAAAATAATCCATATATGTTTGTGCTTATTTGTGGGGTATAGTGTGATATTTCAGTACATGTAAACAATATTTAATGATCAGATCAAGGTAATTTGTATATCTATCACCTTAAATACTTATCATTTCTTTGTTCTGGGAACATTACAAATCCTCTCTACTCGCTATTTTGAAGCATAACAATTATTTGTTGTCAACTATAGTTACTCTATAGTGCTGTAGAATATTCAAAGTTATTCTTTCAACCCAACTGCACCTTTGTACATGTTAACAATCTTCTCTCCACCTTTCTGAGCTTCTGGACCCAGTGTTCTCTCTTTCTGTGACATTAACTTTTTTAGCTTCCATATATAAATGAGGATACATTGTATTTGTCTTTCTGTGCCTGACTTATTTCACTTAACATAAGGTCCTCCAGTTCCATCCATGTTTCCACAAATGTAAGGATTTCATTCTTTTTCATAGCTGAATAGTGTTTCATTGTGAATATGTGCTCCTTATTCATTCATCCATTAATAGACACTTTGTTTAATTCCATACCATCATTGATGTTATTAATGCTGCAATAATCATAGAAGTGCAGTTGTCTCTTTTATGTACTGACTTCATTTCTTTTGCATAGACCCCTAGAAGTGAAATTGCTGGTTAATATAGTAGTATTATTTCTATTTTTTGGAGAATCATCCATATGAGTTTTAAATAGTTTTGTTAATTTATGTTCCCACTAATGGTGAATGAGTTTGCCTCAGCATCCTCACCAACATTTTCCCCATCTTTTCTTGTTTTGTTTATACATTTTTAATTGTTTTAGTTAGTTATACAAGATAGTAGAATGCATTTATATACTTAGATACACATAAATGGGGTATAATTTCTCATTTTTCTGATTATACATGTTGTAGAATCACATCAGTCATTTAGTCATGTATGTAAGGTGTTTAATGTCTATTTCATTCTACTGTCCTTCCTATACGCAGAGCCATTCTAACTTGGATGAGATGATATCTCATTTGATTTTGATTTGTAGTTTCCTGATGATTAGTGATGTCATCAACTGCATTTCAATAATATTTTTAAATGAAAATAATCATTGAGAATATAATTTAATATTCTGTTATTTGGGTGGAAAACAATGGTTTTAAACGTTCTTTTTTTTAGAAGACTGAAGTATTTGATGACAGGACATTCTGTGTTATGTTCACAGAGGTTTCTATAGCACCTATGAAAGTGGCCAACACACAGTGAACACTCAGTGTTCTCCTACTGTATGAATAAATGGGTAAATTAATGAAGTATATCAAACCTGGGCATTGCACACTCATCATCATTCAGTGCAAAAGCACAACTCTTTCTTTCTCATTGTTTTATCTCCTCTCTTTATCTTTTCTAGCATCTAACTTTTATACCTTACCTAGCATCTTGGTTGCAATTAGACTACCAATTATATTTTAAAAATAAAAGCCATTCTTTAAAAATATCACTGGCAGTCCTCAAAGAATTAGCCCTTTTAAATATACATTTATATATGAGTCACACTTTTAAGCCATCAAGTGAAGGAGCTCTAATTCCTGTCCTATCCTAGTGGCCAAATGCCATGATTTTACCTCTTACATTTGTGTATTTTCAGTCTTTCTCACCTTCTACATATACAGAAAAAAAAATTTTTAGTAGGTTGGTCATACAATACTTATATCACTTTTTCTCAAGGACACTTTTAACTGTTATGAATAGAAAGAGAACCAAATTAACATGACTTGACTCACTTGTCTTTTATGGGGAAGTTTATCATTTTATTCTTGTTGGGTTCTGTTGTCAGCCTAGGAAGGTGACAGCAAAGTTTCTTCCAAATGATGTCCACAACTTTCTCTCTCCTCTTTTATTTTCTCGTGTTTGAGGTTATAATTAGCAACTGCAAGGGCCTAAATGTTTTACTAAGTCAGCAGATTTACTTCATGATCCTTACGAACAGCCATTTAAAGTCAGTTAGCATAGTGAGTGACTCTTTGATGATACCAATAAAGTTTTACTGACATGTCATTATGTTGGAGAAATACACAATGTGACCTTTGATAAGCATGTGCACATAAACATTGAAGTAAAATTATTCTTGTATTTTATGATGAATAGGATTCTTGAATACAGGTAGAAAGAAATATCCAGAAACACAACACATGGAAAAGGAGCATGGCTTTAAATAGGATGCATGGTTTTCCATCTTATGAGTCAGGAAGGCTGATTTCATTATGCTCGGTGCTTTTCATCAAAATAGGTAAGCTATTGAACTTTTGGGATATTGCACTTGTGGAGAAAATATGCTGATAAATTTTGTCTTCTTAGGAGAGTAAACAATGAGTTCATTTGGGATGATGGATTGTCATCACTGAGCCACAGGAAAGGGGTTGAGAAAGTCAATATTTTTCAAAGCCCGAAGTATGTGATTCTGAAATATCATATAGAACACATGAGTCTGCAATACACATGTGACGTACAGAGTGTCATTGTCACAAGCAGTGACATTTTAACATGCTTTACATTTCTCCCATATGCTCTATGTTATGCTATGTGCTTTAAAATATTACATTGGATTAATCCTCACACATGGAAGTTTGATATTAATAGCACTTTGATATTTTATTAAATATAATAAAATATAAATTGAAATATAAACTTTAAAATATTGGTTTATTCCCCTAAGTAAACTTGTAGGTTTGGTATCAATGTCATATGTTTTCTCTACACATGAAGAAAACTAAATTGGGACAAATAAAATAACTTGATTCCATGGACTCTGCATTCATATCAAAGGAAAGAAATTATTTTCACTAACTGAAAATGTGTTACTAGTATAGGTGACTTTTGTGAAAAGAAATGGAAAGATGTTATCAGAACTTGAGATGAATTAAATATTTATTTTTTGTGCATTAATTTTTTTGAAAATATATTAACTAAGTATTTTGAGTGTAGTTTCCTAAGACTAGTAAGGTGTGCCAGGCATGAGTGACTAAAATAAAAGTAATCAGGCTTCTAAACATAACCTTTTTCATTCTTTCACCAACATCTGACCTACTTATTAGTAGTTTAGAAAAACACACCCTGCCATGGTTTATTACCAAGTAGCAAAGATGTAAATTGCTTCTCCGAAACTGACATGCCACTACATTATTAATGGAGCCACCGAGGCCATTTAAACTATACTGTATGTGCATTTACAGTAGAGGGCACACAGAACGTCAAGGCTTCAAAGTTTAATATATTTAATTTGGCACAGTTGGTACAGTACTTTGTGAACTGTTAATCTTTTCAAGCAATACAGCAAAATGTCAGTATCTTCATTTGCACAGTATAATAGGCTTATATCCTCAAACAATAAAGTTATAATAGCTTGTCTGTTGCTTGGTGGAGCTACACAAATTCAGGATGAACAAGGTGTTGCTTGCCCTACTTTTGCTCAAGGTTCTTTGCATGTGTCCTTTCTAGCATGAACACGAATCTCATTAGTAATTTTTTACTATAAAACCAATTCCTTCATTTAGATTAAGTTTCCATTATGGTATAATGTACCTTAATTTTATATTATTGATTTGATTAGTGACTAAGAACATTTAAACTTGAATGTGATGTGAACATTAGCCTGGTTTTAAAACTACACTTTTTTTTAAGAGTAAAATAGTAATATCTGGAAAAGGTCCATACTTATATTAGAAATATAAAACAGCAGACCAGGTTTTATTTAAAATAGATTCCTTATTTTCTACAAATGGTAACATTCAATTTCATTCTTCAGTGGAAAGAGACAAATCCATTCTATTGAACTATATTCTTTGCTGATATTTCTGCAGTGCAGCAGAGGTCAACTTATTAAACAAATAAAATTAAACAAAATATAAGTCACTTACTACACATTTCACTTCCAAATATTATACAATCATATCATCATTTCCAGACATCACATATTTTGTCTAGAATTCAGTTACTCAGTTACTCTTTTTTTTTTTTTTTTGAGGAGAGATTACCAGGGATTGAACTTGGGGGCACTCAACTGCTAAGCCACATCCCCAGGCCTATTTTATATTATATTTAGAGACAGGGTATCATTGAGTTGCTTAGCACCTCGTCATTGCTGACACTGGCTTTAAATTCTCATTCCTTCTGCCTCAGTCTCCCTAGTCGCTGGAATTACAAGAATGTGCCACCATGCCCAGCTCTGTTGCCATTTTATCTGTCACATTACAACTACTTAGGTGTACTTAGCCAGCTAAAGGGCTATAATTCAAAAACTCACCTTCATCGTGTTGATAACATCATGTTGAACATTCTTATTGAACAGATTCAGTGACTGCAGTCCTTCATTTAATTTTACTTCTAGAATTTCTTTCCTTTCATGCTCAAGATTGAAAAGAGTTGAATTTAATTTGTGGTGATTGCTACTTGTCATCTTTAAATATTTGCAGGTTAAATAGAGCAAAATTCTATAGGTAAGCATCATTGACCTCATTTTAGAAAGTTTATAAAATCAACCAATTGTACAGCCAAACCTATGTCATGTGAAATAGAATCTCTATTCCATGTATTTCTAAGTGAAGTGTAAATTTAGAATTGCTGTTCTTCATATAGGCCCAACTCATCACTAAGTCTTTCAAATCAACTCTATTGGCAACACATACTAAAAGGAAATTCTTGAAGAATTTTTTAGTTATTATTATATTAAATGTTATACTGGCCAATCTTCTTTTTACTTTTTAAATTTTTAAACTAATATGTAGTTATGTATATTTATGGGGTACCATGTGATGTTTCTCTCTCTCTGTCATGTTCAAATCAGGGTAAATACATCTACCTCCCCAAACAATGACCACTTCTGTTTGATAAAGACATTCAAAATCCTTCTTTTTTTAGTGTTGTAAGAAAATTGTAGTATATAATCATCATCTATAATCACCATTCTGTGCAGCAGAACTCCAGAACTTTTTTCTAATCTATTATTCTTCATTTTTCTTTCTCAGATTTTATTTCAGCTTGGTGATTGTTTATGTTTCTGCTTTAACATTTTCAAATTAGAACAATATTGAAAATTTCATATATTTCAAACACATACACAGATACCCACATATTATCTTGATACTATCTATTAATTGTAGAACTTTTTGACCACTATAAATTCTTCTCCTCCTTTTGGGAACCTTGAGCATAATAGTTTAACCCATCAAATTGTTGTATTAGCTACAGATAATTAAATGTTGTTTTAGTACTTGCTATAATACAGTGATTTAGGCTTAACAATTTAAATAATTTAAACTTTACTAAACCAGTAGTAAAATTCTATTTCTCTGTTTTACACGTTTAGGGACTTATTGAGAAAAAAAATCGATGCATTTGGTATACCCAAGAAAGGAGATTCTGACTTTTTCCTCAATAATTTAAAATCAATATAGACTACAAAATGGGATATTAAAGTTTTAAACAACAATTATCATTTATTTTTCATTAAATAGATAATGACGACATGTATCAACTTTTACTAGACAACAAAGCAAATAAATTTACCAGCTTCAATAGTCTACTGTGACTTTTTCCACATTAAGAAATCTTCCAATGATATTGGTATCCACATTCACAAAACACATATTTTTATATAAATGATTCTATGTATATGGGAATTTGTGTGTATGTGTGTGTTTGTGTGTGTATGTGTTTGTGTGTGTGTGTATTTCCCTCTTTGCTTCTGAATACTGCTTCGATTTCTAAGAAGGCTTCACATTGATCAGGCCAAATTATTCTTCTACTGTTTCTTTGTTATTCTTTTATAATCAATTAATTTATCTGAAACATAGGTTTTTATTCTATGGAATTGAAAAAATTCTTAGTTATTAGGTCAACATATATTATAAAATGCCTAGTAAATGGAATTGCTGGATTATATGGTAATTATTTGTTAATTTTTTTGAAGAATTGACATACTATTTTTTCACATGCTGCATTATTCTACTTTCCTACCAGCAAAACAAAATTATCTAATTTCTCCATGCCATCACAAATACTATTTCGTTTCTTTCTTTCTTTCTTTTCTTAAAACAATAGCCATGTGAAGTGGTATATCACTGTGGTTTCAACTAAATTTTCCTACAGATTAGTGGTGTTGAGATCTTTTTCATTGTCCTTTTTGACTATTTGCATATTGGGTAATTCAGATTTTCGTTTGTTTTAGAATTGTTGCAGGTTATATATTCTGGATATAAACCAAATGTCAAATATATGATAATACTACAAATAATACATACAGAAAGACAATGTATTTTTAATAATCTTATTGGGATTGAATTATAAGCCATTGTATTTTATTAACACACCTTATGAAGTATTAGTTATTAGTACTGGGATATTTATAATATTAGTTGCTAGTACTGGAAAATATCTTTGGCATGTAATGCACCATAGACTCTTTTTCCTCTCATTGTTATTATTCAGATTAAAAATAAAGAAAAGAAGTCCTCTTGCTCTCACTTTATTATCTCCACTGTGTCTAGCTTCTGGAGCCACCGTCATGATTATAAAAGGCAAAGTGGCTTATTAAAAAGAATTGCACACCTTGAAATGTGAAGATCAAGGTTGAACAAAAGCATCAAAGGATCAGAAACAGCCACTGTTTATTGAGTGTTGACTGTACCACAGTTGAGTAGGACTGCTTCTTGATTTATTGCTGTGCTCCACATTGTGTGATTGCATGTGAATTCTCCAGTTGGAAATATTTCCTCTTAGTTCCTTTAAAATCCATTTCACATGTCACTGCTATCATAAAACATTTCCCTATTGTCTCAACTAAATGAAAACCAGGCTCTTAACTCCACATGATCGCATTTATTTTTCTTTGGATTTTTATAATGCTCTTTACAAATTGCACCTATTTATGTACTTATTTCATAATTTTCTAAGGTACTTTGATACTCCTTGAGAACAGTGACTGCCTTGATTTTATTTCTTATACACCTAAATCAATTTGGTAGTTCTTTGACAATATACAGAACTCAATGTGTGCTCATTGACTATATTAAATAAAACCCTTTATGATTTTCTTTTATAAACTGTTACATTTTGTTTAAATAATTTTAGGAGAAGAGTATAGAAACCATGACTTTGACTGACATACAAGACAGATGAATAGAATCTTTTTAACATTCTTAAATGTGGCTGCTTATTGAATACTGTGATGGCAAGAAATTTAAGGAACTAGAGGAAGTAGGAAGAAAAAATAATTTTGTAATTGTTCATGAAACTCTGTGGAGTCATGCCTGTTGGCTCCATGGCAAATAAGTAGAAATTAGTAGTCTTTTCTAGGTTCAGAGACCAATTTAAAATTTTAGAATTTAATGTGCTATGAGCTTTATACCTTCTAAGGTCTTTTGCATTACAATTTTGCAAATATTAATTATTCTGAACTTATTCTTGTAATTTGTATTTTTACATCTGCTATATTCTTTTGATTCATTGCTTTGATCTTATTTTAGGTTCAGCAATCAATTTTGGTTGAGGTCCTGATCATTCCAGTTAATTTAGTGAACTACAAGATATAAAATTATTGTTAGTAAAATCTCCTCACATTTTCACAGTGGTAGGGGTCAGGGAGAGTTCTTACATGAAATATTTAAGAAACATCTGACTATAACCCAACCAGCATGTGGGAAAATTACATTATTTCTTAGACTATTTTAACATCAAAGGTAGCTCTGAAGTGAAGGATAGTCATTAAAAGCCGAATTACTGAAAGTATATCTGGTTAGTGCACTTAAACACATTTCAGCGGACTAAAATAATTTAAAATCTGAAGTGTGATCCAGAATCACATATGTCAATTACTATGTTGTCTGTGGTGTTAAAAATGCATGCAGCTGGAGGCTTTAATTATATGAGATTTCTCTAACTTAGAAATGCTTTGGCTTTTATTTTTTGAAAAAGTCACCTTTTCAGAAATCCAAGGGAAAACATTTGTAAAATGCATAGTGCCTTTTCCAATTACCTGTTATTGAAAGACAGAACAACACTAGAGACTTATAAAAGTGAACTGAAAATATGTTTTTTTTTATGAAATTTGATTAGTGTTTGCTGAAACTGATCATCTGGGAGCGAGTGAATTTTTCTGTAGGATTTTTTTTCCCCACGTCCCCATCTCATTAAAACAAATCTGATCCAATATGTTTGGTTTTTCCCCATTATAATAAGCCAAATATTCTCCAGTTATATTTTTTCAAGTAAATTTTGGACCTATACTTCAAGAATGTAATATTGATTTTCTTATTAATAAAAGCCAACAAAATAAGAATTAATATGACATGTTTGTATAAACATAACATGAATTTTGCAAGCATTATCATTGTACATTTCATATTTGCCCCAAGATGATTTGATTATAAAAAATATTTTTCATCATCTTGTATAAAGCTTCATGAGTTGCCTCTGAATACATGATTAACAGGTATAATATTATTGTAACTTCACTAAAACGTGGACTTCTGTGGTTTGAATATATTCTCTCCAAACCTCATGTGAAGGTTTTGAAGAGGTGATTAAGACATGAGAGTGGAGTCTTCCTGAATGGAACTAAGTGCCCTGATAAAAGGGATTAAAGGAAGAAGTCAACCTTTTTGCTTTTCAACCTGCTGAGGATGTGATGTTCCTCTTTTCCTGAGGATGCAGCCATCCTTTCAGGATGTGTCATCTTGACAGCAGAGATCTGATCCTCACCAGACAACAAACCTGGCCAGTGCTTTGATTTTAAGCTTCCTGACCCCCGGTCCTGTGATAAGTAATTTCTACTCTTTACAAATTATCCATTCTATAGTATTTTGTCATAGCAGAACAAGATGGACTTATTTTGAGAAATCATTAAACTGATCTTTGTGGGAGACCAACATTACACGTGACTCAGTCACACTCCTTGGCTGAGTGCTGAGGCGCTCAGTTCCAGAAATGTAGCAGAACTTTCCCCACCCTTCTTGGGTTCAAGGGTCCTTGTCTCCTGCATGGGTGTGTCTTGCTACAGCCCCATGGGTGAAGCTATGCTCACCTGTTCCTTTGTAATATAACCCTGTTTAGGATAGAATCTTCCATGGAAGTGCCTTGTGTGCGTCCACTTCTCTTACTGTGCCCTTGGGTGTGGCCTACCCAGGTGTCAGTCAACCTGCTGACAGTGGACATCATGAAGATACTCAGCCCCCTGAAACCTGACCCCTTGCCTCATTTGAATAGCTTCTCCTCAATAAAAGGGGTCAGCACCAGCTCTCACACTCTCTCTTCCTGCAGACCCTTAAGGTCAGAGGAGCCGTCACAGTGACCCCAAAGAAAAAGGTATTTGCATCTCTTGTGTGGCTATTTCGCACAGCCCAGTTAGCCCAGTTCAACTGGAGTGACCTCTGAGCCTTTTAGTCACAAGAACAGAAACCCGGCAGATCTTCCCTTAACATAAAAATAAATTCAATAAAATATACTGCTTTCAGTTTTTAGAGGATAGATGATAATTATTAATTTTTTTCTTTAGGTTTTAAATCAATTCAGCATGCAGAAATTTAAAATTTCTGAAATGTGTGTATTTGTAAAATCTGTGTCACTTACAAAAGTCTGTCTCCTCTAATTTTTATTTTCTGGAATTTCCTTCCTCAGAATTCCCTGCACAATGCAGCCCTTAACACTTTCTAAGGAAGCAGGCTGCATACTTGTATGTGAGTATTTCACTGATTTGATAGTTCACTTTCTTACAAATGATTTTTTATCTCTAAAAATGAGCCTGCGTTGACTTTTGTTCAGAATCAAAGGGAGTGTTGGAATAAATCTCCTCTTCAAGTAGCAAGAGAAAAATCAAATGTATCTCTCATTAAATAAAAAGTCTGTGTGAGTTTTGGAACCCTTCCTATTATCTACAAGTCTTATGGGATCCAGAATGGTGGTGTAAAAGAAAAAAAATGACCTAATTTTCTAAAGGGTTTTTCAAATAATAGTTGTTCTGTAGAGTACCACTGAAAAGGATCCACCAAGTAGACAGGCTTTTGATATTCTTTAAGTAATAAGAGAAGCAACATTCTCTACACATCTACAAAATCTGTCTTTGGCCAATATTCTTTTTGCTTGTTTCAAGTATTATTTCTTTTTTCTTATAAAATGTAAAAACTTGGGAGTAGTTTTAATTGTAAATTTAGCTTATATAACATTAATTGTCCCTTTCTGTACTTAATGGTATATTTCTTCTATTGCATGCATTTCTTGGATTGCACCAAGATTCACTGAGGTCAGGAATTAAAGGCCCCATGCTTACAATGAATTTCTTCTTAGGCAGCATTGTGATACCTGTATTTCCTACTCTCTCTACTTCTACTCCCCCAAATGGACTTCACTTTTCTGAATAATTTTTAGGTATATAAAACTGTTCCTCTTAAGAAAAATTTAAACCAGAGTTCCAAAAACAAACAATTTATTTATCTTTCTCCTTTCTCCCACCTGTACTTGAAATTGTGGTGTTAGCCACAGAATTTTAGTGCTCCTTCCTTAGTTGAATAATCATAGCAAAGAATGAATTGAGCATGGTTTTGAATGGAACTGTGTCCAGAAAAGTAAAAGCAGGCCATGGGACTGTGGTCACTGTGATTACCATAGCCCAAAAGCATTTTTATCATACAAATGCTCATTATGGTTATAGTAATGTAAATTACAAGGTTCAAGCTTGATAGCAACCTCAAGAATATTGAAACCATAAGTGATGAAATATTTTCTGAATTACATTTTTAAAACATGTATTATGGAATTTATTGTATTGTCTTTTTATTTTATAAGAAGACCAATTCTATTTTTTGATTCATATCAATTAATAGTGAAAAGGTATCTTGGAACTTATATATCTTCTGCTTATATGACTAAAACTAAATCAATTGAATTATATTTCAAGAACATTTACCATGTTTGTGGCCTGGCTAGAATATTCTTCAATTGTATCCTAATATTCTAATATTTTTTCTGCTATAGTAGGTTGTACATTTTAAAAACAGAATTTGAAAATCGAGTATTGTTTAACATCAAATTATCTAGTATGATTATTAGCATTATTTCCTGAGAAGGAATATAGCACTTGAATGTTATTATATATACTACTGTGTATAAGATTCTTAAATTTTGATTCCCTAATCAAAATATCAAAAGCACCTGCATGTACAATCCTTAAGAGAACAATTTTTGTCCAATATCCAGGTGTAGAAAAGTGATGTAGTATTGTTTGCACATGTTAGAATCATATACCCCTGACCAAATAATTAAAATAGTCTCAAAAAACAAATTTATCTGTTTTCTTTAAAGATCTTATAGAACTCAGCTGTGTATTCATCCAGTCCTGGGCAAATATATCTGTTTTATTATCAGTTGCTTATATTTTAATGACACATAACCTATGAAACTTGTGTTCATCAAAACATTTACAGTTCAAATTTTCATATCTGAGAAGTATGTTTTTTAAACACAATTCTGGTCCTCTGGTATGATTCTCTACCATTTACTGATTTCAATGCAAGTAGTATCTCTTTGAACTGATAAAAATATCATGCGTTTTAATGAATTCTACTGAACATATTAGGCCTTTACCACTAGACTTAGAAAGAATGTGCATCTGAAATGAATATTTCTTCCCAATAAATCTGGACTCTACTGATGCAATGCCACCTGCCTAAATTTATATGTACAATTTTGAATTATGTCATAATAGGGCTTGTTTTGCAATTGGCTTGTATTCATCCAGATTGTAATTTCCTTATATAATAATTTGCAAATGGACATATAGATGCTTCTTGACCTAGGAAAACATTGTCCTAAAAATGTCTTTAATACAAGTTGCCTACCAAACATCATAGCATAGCAACATGATACATTATGGTGTATTAGTTATTTACCCTTCTGATTATGTGGATGTTTAGGAGTTTCAGTTTGTCTTTGTTGCCCATCATTGAAAGTATCATATATCATCTTGCTAAACCAAAAAAAGGTCAGAATTCAAATTATTATTCCTATTGAATGCACATCACATTTTTGTATCATTGTAAAGTTAAAAATAAAAAGTCAATCCATTATAATTCAGTGACTATAAAAATAGAAACAACATACACATATACACATGTGTATACTTTGCTTACATACTTATGTATTCTTTAGGAATTTTCAGGTATAGCTACTTTTTTCTTATAAATATTTTAAATAGCCATTTGTTGAAATCATTGAAGCATCCATTTAATTCATGTAGCTGGTGACCAACCAGCACTTTTGACAGACCTTACATATGCTTTTTTTTTCTGTGTGAAGGAACATGATTCAGTTATTAGTGCTTTCAAGCACACGTTCACCAATAAATCCTTAAAACCATTATTGATGCAAGTCATAGAACTACACAGTACAGTTTCATAGGTGATACTCTAAATCAGTATTTTTCAGAAGTACGAATACATATAATTATTGTGTGACATTATATCCTATTCCGAAGACTATAAAAAAGTAGAGTGCTTGCATCAGAAAATGTGATACATATGAACATGGAGAACACTTTCTAATATCTTGATCTTCTCTGAAATGCTCTGTAAACTGTAACTATGCTGAGAATATTCATAGTCATAAATAGCATTACATGACAATCCCATGAAGCAATAGATTCAAATATATCCTTGATACATCCTGTGTATTAAGGTTTGAAGAAAAACAAAGAAGATGTATAAAGTTCAGACAAAAACTATGGTTAGTCCATAAGTAAAAAGAGCCATGGACAAGATATAATCCAAGGCCACACCTCCAATGACCTTCTTCTACCAGCCTTGTCTCATCTGCTTACAGTCACCACCCACAAGTCTATTCAAATTATTAACCCATTAAATGGATTAATTCACTGATGAGTTTATGCTTTTCATAATCTAAATATTTCCAGAAATTCCTGCCACATCAAAAGAGGTGGTAGCAGTGCCCCCACTGACTTACCACCTCCAGCTGTGCCCCATCTTTCTATAGTTACCACCCAGTACAATCATCCTTTCAAATTATTAACCCATCAACTGAATTAACTGACTGATATTCCACTTACAGTCTAATTATTTTCACCTCTGAACATTCCTGCATTGTCTATCATATGAGCTTCTTTGACACCTCATATCCAGTTACAACTGTCCTTTCTTTCTCTTTCCTTCCTTCCTTCCTTCCTTCCTTCCTTCCTTCCTTCCTTCCTTCCTTCCTTCCTAGGTTATTAAAAACTAAGTTCTGGTTGCTAGATGTGCCCATTGCTACTGATATGTCTTTTTTTTTAGGCTCAGCTAAATAAGCAAAGAAATTCATGTGTTTATACTAAACTCTGTATTTGTCTGTAAAGTACTTCAACATGTAAACATCTGTATTAGTTTATAAGTTCTTATGTATTCAAATTAATACCACTATCATATGGGCAGTTCTAATATCCTCACCTTGCTTCTTGATAAATTCACACTCCAACAGTGTATAAGAATCCTGGATCCCACCATTTGTCGTCAGTTCACTTAATTGACCCATTCTAGTACAAATAAGGAGGATGATAAGAATTTCTAAAACTGTATCCCCATGGAAAGTAACTGCATCTACTAGGTTACAAGTTTATGTGCAATTCCTTATTCTCTATGAATTTTACTCAATTATAGAGTTATTTATTATCAGTATTTCCTGATCCTCAAACCTTCTCATTGAGGGTGCTTTATACATTTGCAACATAGTTGATTATCATGTTACATCTGTATTTTTCCTGGAGTTTTCTGTCCTAAATGATTTTTGCATATAATAATGTTCACTCTGTGTATATAAAGTTTCATGGGTTTTGACACAGGTAAAATGCCACATATTCATCATTATAGTTTCATTAAGAATAGTTTTACCGGCCTGAAGATATCCCCTGAAGATATCCTGTGCAACTCCACACCTTCAGGACTCCTGGAAACCACTGATCTTTTTACTATTTATATAATTTGCTTATTCCCTAATATAATATAATTGGAATGATGTAATATTTGTCTTTTTTCCAGCCAGGTACTTTAACTTACATCCATTTGAGAATTTATCCTTATCTTTTTGTATCTTTTTAAAACAATTTTTTAATTGTAGATGAACACTAAATTTATTTATTTATTGTATCTGGTGCTAAGGATCCAATCTAGGACCTCACACATGCTAGGCAAGTGCTCTACCACTAAGCTACAACTACAGTGCCATTGTTTTGTACCTTGATAATTCATTGTCTTTTAATATGGATGAATATTGTTCTTGGGCAGAAGAATAACAGTTCATTTATTTATGCATATACCTATTGGATATTTTATTTGCTTCCAAGTTTTAGATAATTATTAACAAATAAGTTACAAACACATATAGGCTCTTGTTTGGATAGAGTTTAACAATTAGGAAAATACCATCCCTCTCTAAGGATAATAACTTATCTCCCTGGCTCCTCTCTCTTTCTCTCCGCTTCCAGGATGCCAAGAGCTAAGAAGCTTTCCTCCAGTATACTCTCTGCCAAAATGTTGTCACTTACCTTAGTCCCAGAACAATGGAGTGGGCCGATCGTTGACTGAGCCTCTGAAACCTTGAGCTAGAATAAACTTTTCCCCCTCCAAATTGTCTTGTTGAGTTTTTGGTCATAGCAAGGACAAGCTGACAAACACATTGACCCATGACACCAAGGAGAAATGGCAGATTATAGGACTGGGATAGTAAATTTCAAGAATGTATATGAAGGATGTTATAGGTCCAGAAAGTAAAAAATTGTTAAATATACAGAAACATACTCAACCTGATTGGGGTATGGAAAAGGTATATAGCATCAACTAAAAGATTTCAATGTCTAAAGGCCAATGCTAGAAAAATTCAAAGAATAAAGTAATTGAAATAATACAGGGTTATAACCCCAAATATATTTTAAAAATCCATATATCCATACAGGTTTTAAGTAAATGAATAAATCTGGGAGAAGTTAAAAATCTCCAGTGCAGAAGAATAATTTAAATATCTTATATGCATATTCTACCCTCAAAGAGTCGAAGTACAACTTCCCATTCCTTCAGTATGGGTTGCACATAGTAACATCCTTCCAAAAAATCCACTATAGAAATAGGATTATATAAAAGTAACCTTATGGTGGAGAAATAAGATAAATGCTTCTCAGCCAGGTGATAAATGACAATATTACCAGTCATAAATCATGTCGCCTGTTTGTACCCTTGATGTGATGCAACAAAAGTAGTACTTTGCTTCGATGACCTTCCTCCCCCAAACCCATAACCTCAATCCAATCATGAGCAAAACAAATTCCAGTAGAGGGGTGTCCTACAAAATACTTGACCATTACTCCTCAAGGAGTCACAGTCAAGAAAATAAGGAAAGTGTGAAAAATTGTCAAAGCCAACAGGAGCCCCAGGAAAGAAAGATGATTCATTTAATGTGGTATCCTGTTTGAGATCTTGACACAGAAAATATATTATGGAAAAAACTAGCAAAGTATGAAATAAGTCTGAACTCAATAATTTATTGATATTCATTCACTATAACAAATATACCACACTAATATAAGATACTACTATTTGGAACAATTGGGTGCATGGTATATAAGAACTCTGCACTATTCTGTCAATTTTTCTGTAAACATAAAACTGTTCTAAAAAATAAAGGTCACTTATAATTGGTAGGCAGAAGGTAAAGGTCATTCTGAGTCAAAAAGAATGCTGTTTTTGAAACTGATTAATATTTTCTAGATTGCTTAGTAATGTTAATTAAAAGATAACAATGAATAATTGTTTACCCTGTGAAATCTGTAGTTCTATCCCTGAGCTGACTACCCACCAAATCAATAATCTTTCTTGAGTTCATGCTTGTAGAACCTACATATATGTTTTCTTCTAAAGTCTCCCATTAAACATAGTAGTACAGTTTTGGGAAGAGAAGTGGTTAAACAAAACTGACTTGAGAGACTACCAGCTAAACATTCAGGACCTTGTGGAGATGGGTGTGGCTCTGTAGGACATAGCTATAATGAAGTAGAATAGATATTAATTTGCTATACTGCTTGTAATCACTCTGGAAACATTATTTTATTTTTTACTGCTTCGTGCAATATTCCATACAAATTTTGATATGGTGGTTACTAAACACAAATATTTGATCTTAATAAATGTATGTTGAGTTCATATTCTTTGCTGAATCTCCTGACAATATGCTCCCCAACTCGTAATTAATTATACTGTAGTAGTGAATTTTACTTGCTGTAATAATAAGGAAATTTAAGTGAATTAGGTTTTGCTATATTTATTATAATAACAATGAATCACAACAGGAAAATGTCTAAGAACAAGTGAGGGGAAAACAACACATCAGTGACAAGGTGATAATCTACACTGACATGTGATGTGTGAGTAAGACTTCAGAAAGTTTAGAAGGAGAATATGGCTTTCTCATGGAAACAATAGCATGCGATAAATATCAGGGTTATGAAGGTGCATATCGATCTGGACAATAGTGGTTGGAGAACAGAGTTCAGGAAAAGATAGTGAGAAATGAAGTTTAGAACTGAGACAAACTGCCTCTGAAATTTGAAAGCAAGTTCTATAAGCTACAACCATGGTGAATCCATAAAAATGTTTTGATCTGATTTGGGTTTTGAAAAATCTCTCTCACTTTTTCTAACTCTAAGACACCTATTTATTTTTTTCTAATTAAGAATAATGAGACACATCTGATTGAAATTTCATGCACATAATGTAAAATAAACATGAAATCTATTGTGTTTTTTTTAAAAAAATGTGTATTATCTCTCCATGGAATGAATGGAGTAATATCGATACTATTAATATAAAAGTCTTGAGTGGTCAAAACTTTCCAGTATTGTTAAACTTAATTATGATTTGTGTGAATTATACTTTATAATTACTAGGGCAAGTGCAGTATTAATATGAATTTAAAATAGTAAGAGTAAGATTAAAGGCATATAATTTAGCTCAAATGTGACATTTTGACAACCTGTAAAAATTGCTAGAAATAAATGGTTCTTCATATTGAGAAATATAATAAGGATTGGTTGATTATTTAATAATTTAGAGAATTTACATTAGAGTTACAGCCACGTGGAAACTGTGCTCTTGGTAACTGGTTATATCGTGTAGTTATGTTACTGAGTAGAAAAATTAAGGGTAAAAAGCTCCTTTATTCTCCTTTTATGGTTGCTTGCTCTGCTGTGTTGGCTGTGAAGCCTGATATCATATAAACTGGTAGGAATGATCTAGGTTTCCTGGGATTCCCAGGTCATTCAGTCATGCTGTTAGTACTTGTTGCATACTTCTAAAATCCTGCTGACTCTTTTTGAGGTTATAATCCCAGAGTTCTTATTCAGTCCCCTGCTTGATTTTTAAAATATTTAGAAAAGATATATATAAAATATTTTGATGCCTTAAGTCATATAACCACATGTTTTAGACTTGGATATAAGAGGGATATAAGAGATGAAAATATATGATTTTTAGGAAAATATTTCCAGTCCAGCTATATTCCATTGCTCTCTGTGGAATAGCACATTTGAAGCACTTATTTTCAAAGTTAAATAAAGAACATCATGTTCACCTAGTGTCTAAATGAGCTTTCATCTCATAAAATTGGAATGACCCTGATTTGGATGCCTTAACATTTCTAAGGGAGTAAAATGAACCTTAATTTTCATAGAAAACAGGAAGCCAGTTTGGTTTTTTATTGTTGGCAAGATACAGTTGATCGATACAAAGAGGAAGAAGTTATAAACCAATTTATATAATGTGTCTAAGGAAATAATATATCCACACTGTGATGTTTTCAAGATGATCCTGGTTAATTAAAAGAACAACCATGACAACAAAAACCCAAAGACTATAAGCTTATCTTAATCCTCCAAATTGTAAAAAATGTAATTAAATATCTAACCAGGTTTTCTGTTTTGTTAGTATGTCTGTCTCTTTGATATAACTGTCATTGAAATGTATGGAAAAAACACAAATTCTTAAACACATTTAAGATGGTCAGGATGATTCATAAAGTATCCAAATGTATTCTAAACATGTAATAACTCTGCACTGTTGTATTATAAAACATAATTACTTATTCAAGCAAACCAGAGGAAACAGGCATCTCCAAGGAGAAGACAGGACAATACTATTACTTTTGTTCATGGTTTATAAACAGTCTGATGCACTGTTTTGGAAATCATACATTTTGTTTTTTTTATGATGTCACAATCATATTTCCTTTAAAGTTTTATTTCTATAAATTTATAGTACTAAAATCATCCACATCTTTATATATATATATATATATATATATATATATATATTTATTTATATGCACATATGTGAGTGTATTCGTACATATATATGTGTTTAATACCAGTATCTAATTTTTCTTAGGCTCTCACCATAATATGAAAATCTATGCTTTATTAAAAGCTTAAATATACACTAAATAGTAGGAAATACATATTATATATAAAATATGTACTATGATATATAATGTATATTGATAGAGTATATAACATAATGTATTTTTTAGGTGTCATAAATCAACATAATATATAATTGAAAAAACTAGAAAGTCTGTTTGGTTTATATAATCTTTATACTATTGTTTAGGTAAAATTCCCTATTATGGTAAAGAGTTAATTCGCAATATCTAATACATAGATACTATGACATGAATATAAACTATAAAATCAATAGAAATGTATTCTGTATGTGAATGATAAAAGATATATGAAAAAGTGATCAACCTCATAAATAGATGGTAAAATGTTTTTTATTAGAGATGATTGAGAAAATGTTGGTCAAAGGACACAAAATTTAGGAGAAATAAATTCAAGAGATCTATTGTACAATTTGATGGTTACAATGAATAACTGTTTTATACACCTAAAAATTGCCAAGAGGGTAGGTTTAATTGTTCTCAGCCTAAGAGTATATAAGTTAATATATATTATTTGGTTTGGTTTAGTGATTCCACAACGTTTTACATCATATTGTATCCCATAGGTATAAACAATTTTTGTCAATTAAACAAATTAGTTAAAATATATGGAAAAATAGGCAAATTGAAAATTTAAATTTGTATTTAAAGATTGGCAGACACATGTATGTTTATATTTTAAGGTGAGACAATAATGCAAGATTTGTATTTGCATTTGTTGTATAAACATTTTATCACAAATTTTGAATTTGCTGAATACAAAGAGAAAACATCAGTTTTTTAAAGCTATTGCCTTCAAATAAAATGCTTTTGCATATCCTGTCCCTGACCCACTTAGAAATCTCAATAGTTCCTGGATTTCCAGACACTTTTAGTCATGAGAAGCTTTTCACTGAGAGTGACAATAATTGAAGTATCAAAATTGAATGAAAAATTTCAATATCCAATTTAAAATTTCAATATTGTATCATATTATCACATTTTCCCTTCAGCTCAGGGTCCTTCTCAGGGTATGGTCCATTCTTTACACTCTTCTTCCTCCTTCAAGTCAAACTGGTAGAGATCTCAGAACAGATAGCAGGTAAATGAGATATAGAGGAAAAGTACCAGAGTGCTTTATAACTGGAGCTATTATGATGCTGCTATCAATAACTACTTTGAAGCAAATATTCCCATGATATATCTCCCAGAGGGTTCTTTTCTGTTAATTAACCTACTTTTTGTTCAAATCCAAGTAATCAAGCAGAAGTTGAGGCAAACTCTTGTGTAAAGGTACTCAGGCTTCACACAAGAAGAAGCATAGCAGGCTTCTTTTACATGAAGCTTATATTGTGCTCTTTTAAAACTTTACTTTTCTTCTCATTTGGCTTATTTGAATTCATTTTCTTCTTTTAAATATTCATTCTGTTTTCCTGTTTGTAAATCCCATTATTGAGTCTCCTTCTTTATCATTTATTTATTTTTTGGGTACAAGAGATTGAACCCGGGGTGCTTAACAACAACATCCTCTGCCCTTTTTATTTTGAGACAAGTTCTTCCTAAATTGCTTGGGTGCTTGCTAAGTTGCTGAGGCTGGCTTTGAACTTGTGATCCTCCTGCCTTAGCTTGCTGAGCTGCTGGGGATTACAGTCATTAACAACCATGCCTGGCCTCATTTATTCTTTTTTACTATAGGTGAGTAAATTTTAGTAAAGGGGAAGGAAAAAAAAAACAATAATCAGCTTATTCTTTCAAATTTTCTTAAATTGTGTTACAGTAAGTCAGACATGTCAATTCCCTACAAGACTTAAGTTGTTACAAAATTGTCTAAAATGAAAAAAAAAACATGATATTGTTAAATTTTTACTAATTGGAGGCAAATTGAAAGAATTTAAAGTCTCTTGAACATATTATGTTTGAATTCAAATAAGCATATACTTTCATATCATCTCAAACACTGTTCCTCCTATGAGCATTAGTATAATTTGAAAAAAAGCAAGTTTTGTCATGTTTATAAATTTCAATTTAATTTACTAGAGATTGGCAGCACTATAATAGTAAAACATTGCAACTTCTTATTTCACAAATCACCAAAAAAGTAGTTTAGTGCAGAAAAACACTTTTCACAAAGCCTTGAATAAAAGTAATTTTTCAAAAGACCAGGAGAGGCTTCATTAGGGAAAAGGAGCAGTTGTAAATCAAAGGAAATTAATTCTCTTAACAATAGGCTTACTTCATGAGCTGAGTTACTGAATTGCACATAAAAGCATTTTTTAATCTGCATACAAAATATTGGGTGATTATTAATTTTTGGATAAACATAAAGTTACAGTGAAATCGTTTTCTGTATTGTGCAGTCAGGTATTTGAAATAGTCCATAGCACTTTAAAAATAAAAGACATAAATAGGTTAAAAGAAATCATGTAAAGTTTATTTGCTATGGAAATATTGGGTGCAAGAAAGCTGATGTGTGTATTGCCATCAGATGATTATCACTTCAGGAAAAATAATATCAGAATGATAACATTTGAACATTTGAAATTATTTGTAATTAGACAGAAATTGTACCACCAACAGTCAAAAAGAAAACCTTAAAGTTGAAAAGCTCATAAACAACTTAATTATAAATTAATATTTTACATAATTATGTACAATAATTTATCCAAAAAATCTTTATACTCAGGACACTGAATATAGATATTTAATGTGATACACTCTATAGGCAAAAAGCTTCTACAAAAATCTTGTATTTTATGCAATTTACTTTTGTTTAGTGTTATTCATTTAGTTATTTTGTGTGAACTCTAGTGTAAAACAAATGAGCATGTTGACCTCCTTGTTACCTCATATTCTCACTTTGTAGAAAACCCAATAACTATACAGGATGAGAAAGGTCCAATACATCTTTTGCCCTGTTTCAAAATAGATGTAAATATGAATCATATTTTGAATAGAAAGTATTGACTAATTCTGCATAACAATGAGGAACCTATTATCCAAGTTACTATTATCTAAGTTTTGTAAATAACATTTTCTACTGTAGGTTATCATTGTTACTTAGAAAATGAATATCTCTAGGAGTACAAGAGAGAAATTCTTAGGTGACTTAATTCAACAGTGCTCAAACATGAAAGAGGGTGTGTCAAAGCACAGGAGCCAGATAGAAGGTGTTCTTATCCCATTGTGAACACTTGGAGTGTGAGAAAGGTTTTAAAGTATTAGATTATCACCCATTGAATTAAAAAAATAATTTGTGAGTCCACAATAGCACTCACTGAAAAAAGGAAGAGAAAAAAGTAGAAAGTTCTCTTTGTACACAAATACAATGGCTAATAAATGTGGAAACAATTGTGGAATTAGCAAATCCAGGGTTCTCTGAGAGAAAACATTGAGGAAAAGGATCTTCATAACATCTCAGAGCATCTCCCACAGACTAATTAAAGTGGATTCATTCATGAATTTAATATAATGATAAATAACTGACACTAGTTATTACCTGATGTGATGCAATAAGAAGGGCCCTGAACACCTATATAAAATTGCTCAAAGTGTTTACCTGAATGTAATTATATGAAAAAAATTATAAATATCCAGATTGTGTGGTAAACTTAGAGGGCAACTGTAGAACTTTATAACTGGCTTTGATCCTTTGAAAATAATAATAACCTTACAATGTCATCATCTTTTGAAAGAGTCAGGGCACAGTGTGAGTTTAAGCAGACTTAAGATACCCTAACATAGTTGCATAACCCTTAATTGAAACTGAATGGGAAATTTAAAACCCATGGAGGACATTTATACAAACCATAGGGAAATTTGGAGATAGACATATATTTGCTAGTTGAATAAAATGATGTCTGTGTCTTTTATAATAGTTGTGAGAGCAATATTTTTGATTTGGGAAGATAAGTACATTAAAGCCTAGTTCTGATGGATTAGTAATCCTTCAGTTTTGAATCACTCAGTGAAAACATTGCACAGAGGAAAGAACAAAACATAAAATATTATAAGCTGGTGAATCTAGATGAATGATTTATAATTATTCTGGTATTTTATTCAAATTTCATGTCTTTTTCTTATTGAAAAGTCTGTACGTTTTTTCATCCCAAGAAAAATTATATTAAAATCCAATTAAAAATCAGGTTTCAAAATATATCATAATCTTCTAAAATTATAATACAATAAATTTTTAATTCAAACTTTCTATTTCTATCATTTATAATTAAGAAAAGGAAGAAGATTGTTTTTTTTTTTAGAAATGTTCATTTTTTAAAATGGAAAGTGTGGAGAAAAATATACTTAGCATTATATTGATCATTTTGTAACATGTCCCCAGGGAAATAGCAATATGAGTTATATAGAGTTGCACAATTAAATTTTATCTTTGAACTAACTGTAAGTTGGATGTATTTTAATACAGTTACAAAAAAGAATTGTACATTTTAGTGTACACTTTGTAGTTACTGTTTTGCATTAATAAATGTTTATTATTAAAATTTAGTTTTCTTTTCCTGTGCTCTTAAAAACATAAGACTTTGCTTTTTATTGGTTTATTTATTTTTCTTTTCTGACCATGTTGCTATGTTAAGCTTAATGCTTAGGTATTATTAAGTATATATGAATTTTAGTTTTGTTCTTGTTAATTGTACATTGACAAATTATATTTGACTATATTTATGGGCTACAAAGTGATAATATAAGATATACATGCTATGTAGAATGATTAAAATCAAGCCAGTTATCTATCACCTCAACTATTTATCAGTTTTTTGGTTAAGCACATTTGAACTTTTCACTTAATAATACTAAAAAATACAATGTACTATCCTTGAGTATATTCATCATTGTGGAATCCCACGTTACATAGTGAATAATCTTTTAAATGTAGCTTCAGATTTGATTTATTAGCATTTTAGTTGAGATTCTTACATGTATATTCATCAAAGATATTGGCCTATAGCTTTATTTTTTATCTTTCTTAATTGTAGCCTTTCATAGTTTTGGTATTAGGATAGTGCTTTCTTGTGGAATGAGTTTGGAAGAATTCCTTTCTCTTCAGGTTTTTTTTTTTTGGTGGTGGGGGGGGGAACAGTTTAAGAAGCATTAATATCAATTCTTGAGTAGATGTTTGGTAGAACCCTATAGTAAAACTGTCTGCACTTTTCTTTGATGGAAGCCTTTTTAGTACTTTTCAATCTCTTAACAAATATTGATCTGTTTGGCTTTTCTATTTTATTCATTATCCTAAGTTAATAAGGTATGTGTATCCAGGAGTTTAACCATTTCTTCCTGGCTATCAACTTTGTTCTTGCATAGTAGTTCATGATAACCACTAATGAACCTTTGTATTTCTGTGGTGTTCATTGTTATGCCTCTTTTTTCATCTTTGATTTTATTTATTTTGGATTTCTTTCTCTTTGGCTTAGTCTAGGTAAGGATTTGGAAGATGACTTATTTTTATATATTTTATTTTTTGTTATTTTTAGTTTCACATAACATTAGAGTACATTTTGACATGTTTATAAAAATATGGAGTACATCTTATTTTAATTAGGATCCCAGTCTTGTGGTGGTTTATAATGTGGAGATTTACTGTGGTGTATAAATATATGTACATAGGAAAGATAAGTCAGATTCAGTTCACCATATTTCCTATTCTGTTCCCTCTATTTCCTATTCTGTTCCCTCTCACTTTCCTTTATTCCCCTTTAGTACATAGGAAAGATAAGTCAGATTCAGTTTATTATATTTCCTATTCTGTTCCCTCTCACTTTCCTTTATTCCCCTTTATCTAATTATTAACCAGACATTTTCCCCTACCTGCCCCTGCCCCTTGTTGTGTATTAGCATTCACATATCAGAAAGAACATTCGACCTTTGTTTTTCTGGGATTGGTTTAATTTGCTTAGCATAATACTCGCAAGATCCATCCATTTACAGTCAAAGGTCATGAAGTCATTCCTTTTATGGCTGAATTATATTCAATGTGTGTGTCTGTGTCTGTGTGTGTGTGTGTGTGTGTGTGTGTGTGTGTGTGTGTGTATCTCACAGTTTCTTTATCCAGTCATCTGTTGAGAAGCACCTTGGTTGGTGCTATAGATAAGCTATTTGGAATTGAGCTGCCATAAACATTGATGTGGCTGCATCATGGCGATTTTAAGCCCTTTGGGTAAATACTGAGGAGTGGGATAACTGGGTCAAATGGTAGTTCCATTTCATTTTCTGAGAAATCTCCATACTGCTTTCCAGAGTGGTTGTACGAATTTGCAGTCCTACCATCAATGTATGAGTGTACCCTTTTCCCCACATTCTTTACCAACATTTATTGTTACTTGAATTCTTGATTGTTGCCATTTTGACTGGAATGAGATGAAATGTCAGTGTACTTATGATTTGCATTTCTCTAATTGCTATGGATGTTAAACATGTTTTCATATATTTGTTGACTGATTGTGTTTCTTCTTTTGTGAGGTGTCACTTTGCCCAATTACTGATTGGTTTATTTGGTGTTTTGTGTGTGTTTGTGTGTGTGTGTTAATTTTTTTGAGTCTTTTTTATATCTTGGAGATTAATGCTCTATCAGAGGTACAGGTGGAAATAATTTTCTCCCAGTTTGTATGCTCTCTCTTCATGTTCTTGATTGTTTATTTTGCTGTGAAAAAGCTTTTGAGTTTGATATCATCCCATTTGTTGATTCTTGAATTTACTTCTTCCACTTTAGGAAACTTGTTTAGGAAGTCATTTCCTAAACCAACATGATGGAGTGTTGGGCCTACATTTTCTTCTAGTAGGTGTAGAATTTATCATCTAATTCCTACATCTTTGATCCACTTTCAGTTGAGTTTTATGCAGGATGAGATATAGGGGTTCAATTTCATTTTGTTACATATAGATTTCTGGTATCCCCAGGACCATTTGTTGAAGAGGCTTTTCTCCAATTAATGTTTTTGGTGCCTTTGTCTAGTATGATATACTGGTATTTATGTGGGTTTTTGTCTGTGTCTTCTATTCTGTTCCTTTAGTCTTCATATCTGTTTTGGTGCCAATACCATACTTTTTTGGTTACTATAGTGCTCCAGTATAATTTAGCCTTGGGTATTTTGATGCATCCTGCTTCACTTTTCTCGATAAAGATTGCTTTGACTATTCTGGATCTCTTATATTTCAAAATGAACTTCACAATTGTGTTTTCTATGTCTATGAAGAATGCCATTGGAAGTTTAATAGTAAATGCATTAAGTCTGTATAATGCTTTTGGTATTATAGCCATTTTAATAGTATTAATTCTGCTTATTCTAGAACATGGGAGATCTTTACATCTTCTAATGTCTTCAATTTCTTTCTTTAGTGTTCTGTAGTTTTCATTGTGGAGGTCTTTCACCTCTTTTGTTAGATTGATTCCCAGGTTTTGTTTGTTTGTTTGTTTTTGAAGCTATTTTGAATAGGACAGTTTCTCTTATTTTTCTTTTAACTGATTCTTCATTGGTGTATAGGAACACAATTGATTCATGGGTGTTAATTTTATATCCTGCTACTTTGATGAATTCCTTTATGAGTTCTAGAAATTTTCTGGTGGAGTTTTTAGGTCTTATAAATATAGGATCATGCTATTATCAAATGGGGAGAGTTTGAACTCTTATTTTCCTATTTTTATCCCTTTAAGTTCTTTTGCCTAATTGCTCTGGCTAGAGTTTCAAGGACAATGTTGAATAGAAGTGGTGAAAGAGGACCTCCCTCCCTTATTCAGGTTTTAGAGGGAATTGTTTTAATTTTCCTCCATTTGGGATGATGTTGGTTTTGGGTTTAACATATATAGCTTTTATAATATTGATGTATATTCCTACTATCCCTAGATTTTTTAGTGTTTTGAACGTGAATGGATGCTATATTTTGTTAAATGCTTTTTCTGCATATATTGAGATAATCATGAAATTCTTGTCTCTTTTCTATTGATGTGCTAAATTGCATTTATTGGTTTATGTATGTTGAATCAACCTTGCATCCCTGGAATGGACCCCACTTGATTATGGTGCACTATCTTTTTAATGTGTTTTTTTATGTGAATAGGCATGATTTTATCAAGGATTTTTGTATCTACATTCATCAGGGATATTGGCCTGAAGGTTTCTTTCCTTGAAATGTCTTTGGTTTTGATATCTGGATGATACTACCTTCAGAGAATGAATTTGGGAAGCTTTCTTTCTTTTCTGTTTCATGGAATAACTTGAGGAGTATTGGTGTAAGTTCATCTTTGAAGTTCTGGTACAACTCAATTGAGAATCTCTCTGGTCCTTGGCTTCTCTTTGTTCGTAGACTTGTAATGCATCTTCAATTTCATTGCTTGAAATTGAGCTCTTTAAATTTTCTACGTTCTCCTTGTTCAATTTGCATAGGTCATATGTCTGGTGAAATTTGCCATGCCTTCCATATGTTCTATTTTACTGGAGTCTAAGTTTTCAAAATATTTCTGATTATCCTTTCTCTTTCTTCAGTTCCCATGCTGATATTTCCTTTTCATCACGAATTTTAAAAATCTGACTTTTTCCCTCTTTCTTTTGGTTAGCATGGCTGTTTTATCAATTTTTATTTATTTATTTATTTGCAAAGAACCAACTTTTTGTTGTCTTTTTTCATTTTTAAAAAATTTTATTGATTTTTAATCTAATTTTAATTATTTCCTGTATTCTACTGCTTTTAAGTATTGACTTGTTCTTCTTTTCATAGGGCCTTGAGATAAAATGTTAGGTTATTTATTTGGTGACTTTCTGTTCTATTAATGAATGAGCTCAGGCTATCAACAAACTTTCCTCTTAGAACTGCCTGCCTAGTGGCCTAGAGATGTTGATATATTTTGTTGCTATTTTCATTAACCTCCAAGATTATTTTTTTTCATTCACTCCTGGTTTCTTCTGCTATCCATTTATTATTCAGTAGCATATTATTTAGTGTCCAGGTGTTACATTAGCGTCTATTTCTTATTGTTGTCATTGATTTCTAATTTTATTCCAGTTTGATCTGATAAAATACAAGGTTTTATTTCTATGGTTTGTATTTGGAAATTACACCTGTGATAGCTTAAAATAAGGGATTTTAAATTAAATGATGTTGAGAATAAGCTTCTTATTTCTGTTAATGTTTATTGATCTGAGAGCTCATATGCATACTTGGTGAAAAATTACTAAATTGAATTCACCCAAATTTTGTGGAGCATTTTGTAGATGTAATGTAGTTCAATAAAATTTTACTTAGGGAAAAAAAAAACAATTTCTTCAGTATTTTAAGTCTGTATAGACAAGGTATAAACAAAGATATTACTATGTGATTTGAAAAATTACAAAGTATAGAATATAATTTTTGTTCATTGTAACAATTAGTCAAGAATAGAATTAAATTAGTATAATAGCTTATAAATGCTTTAGGTTATCTTTGAGATCCAAGGATGGTCAACATATGCAAATCAAATAATCAATAGAATGAAAGTCAAAACCATTTGTTCACCTCATTAGATGCACAAACTAATTGATGAAATGTAAAATACTTTCATGATTAAAACTTTCAATAAGTTAGGTATATAAATGTACCCTAAAGCAGGAAAGTTCCTATATAACAAATCAACACTTAGTATTATCCCCAATGATGAAAAGTTGAAAGGGTTTCCTCTAAAATAGGAAATAAGACAAAGTCTCATAGGAAAAGCTATTTAACTAAAATATCCTTGTTTTCTAAAGTCATCTATATATTCAATGATTTTCTATCAAAATTCCAATGAAATTGCTCATAGAAATAGAAAACAAATCCTAAAATTTGTATGGGACCACAAAAGCCACTAATAGCCAAAACAATATTAAAACAAAAGCACAAATCAGGAGGCATTATACTACCTGACTTCAAATTGTAATAGGAAATTGTAGTAATAAAACAGGATGGCATTGGCACAACAACAAACACACAGACCAGTGGAACACAATGGAGCCCAGAAGTAAACACATGCATCTACAGTCAAGTAATATTTGACAAAGTACTAAGAACATGCATTGACGAAGGACATGTAGCCATCTCAAAAACTGGTGCAGGGAAATTGGATATCCACGTGGAGAAAAATCAACTAAAACTCTAAGTTGCAAAAATCAACCCCAAATGAATTAGACTTAAATGTAAGATATGAATTCATGAAACTACTAGAAGAAAACAAGGGAAAGTCTTCAGGATAATGAAATTGGCAGGGATTATTTTTTAAAGATCCTCAAAACATAGGGAACAGAAACAAAAATAACCAAATGGAGATTATATCAAACTAAAGAGCTTCTGCACAGCAAAGGAAACACTCAACAGAGTGAAGAAGCAACCAGCAGAATAAGGAAAATAGTTTCTCACTTTATATCTGACAAACGGTTATTATCTAAAATATATAAGATACTGGAAAAAAAAAAAACCCACAGACAAACACCAACAGGCCAGATTGAAAAATGGACAACAGACCTAAATAGACGTTTCTCAAGAGAAGACAAGCACCTGGCATGGTACTGCATGCCTGTAACCATGGCAACTCAGAAGGCTGAGACAGAAGTATCTCAAGCTCAAAGCCAGCCTCAGCAACTTAGCAAGGCCCCAAGCAACTTAGTGAGACCCTGCCTCAAAATTAAAAATAAAAAAATGGCTCAGTGATTAAGCACCACTGAGTTCAATTCCTGGTACCAAAACCAAAACCAAACAAAACAAAAAAAAAAAAAAATGGAAAATAAGATTGTGAAAAAAATGCTTAGTATCCCTAGTCATTAGGTAAGCTCAAATCTTACCAAGAAGATAAAATCTCACTCCAATAAGAATAACAATTATCAAAATGCTGGAGAGGATGTGTAGAAAAGGGACCCCATGCATATTGTAAATAGGAATGTAAATTAGTACAGCCATTGTGGAGGTTGTAAAACAGAAAAGATTTTCCTCAAATAGTTAAAAGTAAAACTACCATGTGATATAGTAATACCACTACCTAGTAAGTATTTATGCAAAGGATTTGAAATCAATATGTTCAAGTAATATGTAGTACCCTCCTATGTTTATTGTAGTACTCACTATAATAGCCAAGTTTCTATTGAAACAATCTGGTGTACATCAATTGATTAATGGGTAAAGAAAATGTAAATATATATAATACAATGCTATTCAGCTATGAAAATGAATGAAATATGTCATTTGCAATAGTTTGGATGGAAGTGGAGATCATTATGTCAGTGGAGATAAGCCCATCACAGAAAAACAAGTACCTCCTGATCTCATTCATGTGAAATCCAAAAAAGTTGATTTATAGAATGAGAGTAGAATGGTGGTTACCAGATAATTGAGTAATAGGGAGGATAGGATGAGGAAAGATTGATCAATGATTACTAATATATAGTTAAATAGAAGCAAGAAATTCTGGTGTGCTATTGCACAGTTGGGTAACTATAGATAATGATAATGTACTATTTCTAAAAGCTAGAAGAAAAGATTGTCAATGTAATTTCCCTGGTTTAAACATTATAGAATAAAACATTGCATAGTACCCCATAATTGCACAATTTTTATTAACCAGTTAAAAATAAATTTAAATTAAAAAATCCTATCTGGTATTCACATTTATAAATATACTACAAGTTATATTTCTACTATACTGTTATTAGATCTATGGATTGCTTCCAAGTTTTGAGTGACACAAATGATGCTGCTGTGACAATTCTATACTACTTCTTAGTACCCATGAACATATTTCTGTTGGTATATACTGAGGTATATAATTGCTCAATTAAAAAGTATTGGAAGATTAAACTCCAGAAAATGTTTTCTTACAGCTTCTACAATAGTTTTAACAATTTACAATCCTCTCATCAGTGTGGAAGTTGTGGCTTTTTCTGTTTTTGTTGTCTTTCTATTTTAGCTAGAATGGTGAAAACATAGTGATATTGATTTTTAGTATAAATTTCCATTTTCCAATAAAATGGAGTTGAAGCTATTTTATATTCTCAATGCAACCTGTTTTGTATTTTAAGTTTTTCATGTCATAAAAAGTTTTACTTTTTCATTTATGAAAAGGGGTATAAAAGGGGTTGGCGATATAGCTCAGTTGGTAGAATGATTGCCTCACATGCACAAGGCCCTGGGTTCAATCCCTAGTACCACTGAAAAGAAAAAAAAGTGGTATAAAAATCCTTTATCTTTGCCCCTTAAACTTTCCCTGAATCTTACAGAGCCTCTAGTAAGGCTTGTAATCCTTTACTGAAAAGTAAAAACAAAAACTTGTGGTTTCTTAAATATATATATATATATATATATATATATATATATATATATATAATATTGCATAGCACTTTTTAAATTTATTTTTTTTTATTGGTTGTTCACAACATTACAAAGCTCTTGACACATATATTTTTGTTGGCCATCCATGTGTATGCTCTCAAGAAATCACTATCTGGTCTTTCAGTTTTGTTTTGTTTTGTTTTGTTTTTTAACAGAAGATACATTCCAACTGGCAAGTAGCTTCTTTATTAGCCTATTTTTTAAATATTTTAAGGTACACAGCAAACTTGAGTTGAAACTGCAGAAAGTTCCCCAATATTCCCTGCCTCCTGGCAAAACAAACTCCCCACCGTCAGTACCTGGCACTGCCATGGTACATTTGGGCTGGGGATGCAGCTCCATGGTAGAGTACTGACTTGCCTAGCATATGTGAGGCCTAAATTTAATCCCCAACACCAAGCACACAATACAATTAGAATGTGTGTTCATTGTAGTCCATGAACATAAATTGATATTATCATTATCACCTACTGTCTGTGGTTTCATTAAGGTTCACTCTTGATAAGTTTTGTAAATGGTATATTGATATACATTCAACATTAGAAATAACAGAGATGTGTCAATGACACCAAAATTCTCTATGTGCTGCCCATTCATTCCTTTGTTCCCCCCTAAGCCCTGGGCACCAATTATATTGTTAAAGTCAAACAATTATATTGTTTGGCCTTTTCCAAAATGTCATTTGTTGAAATCATACTATGTGAGGTTTCGTGGAGGGGCTCTGTCATTAATAATACACATTTAAGAATCCTCCATGTAATTTTGTGGTTTGATTGCTCATTTATTTTTAAGACTAAATAATATCCCGTTGGATATAGCACAATTTATCCACTCACCTATTGAAGGGCATCTTGATTGCTTCCAAGTTTGGGCTATATGAATAAAACTGCTATAAATAACCTTGTTCACATTTTTCGAATAGATCTAAGTGTCCAACTCTTTGAATAAATACCAAGGAGCACAATTGCTGAATCATATTGTAAAGAAAATGTCTAATTTGGTCAAAAACACTTACACTGTCTTCTAAAGTACATGTACCATGTGCATTCTCACCATAGATCAATGAGTATCTGGTTGCTGAATTTTCTCAGTGTCCTTTGCTCAGCATTTTTTAGAATTTCACCATTTCACTAGGTATGTGGTAGTAACTCCTTTTTGTTTTAATTTGCAATTCCCCAATGACATATAATATTGAACATCTTTTTGCGTACTTATTTGCCATCTGTGAAACTTTTTTGGCCAGGTGTCTGCCTATGCACTTTGCTCATTTTTAATTGGATTGTTTGTTGTCTTTTTGTTGTTGTTGTTGAGTGTAAAGAGTTCTCTTATTTAGGAAAACGATGTGAATTTTGAAAATATTTTCTCCCAATCTGTGGTTCATTTTAAAATTCTCTTGACAACATCTTCCACATAGAGGAAGTGTTTTAACTTCATGGATTCCAGTTCATCATTTCTTTCCTTAATAGACTCTACCTTTGCTGTTGTATGTAAAGGTAATTATACTCAATAGCATCTGATTTTTCCTCCTTATACTTTAGAAGCTTCCAAGTTTTGCAATTTAACCCCTAGTTTTGTTATCCATTTTCTATTGTTTTTGTGAAGTGCTGTTAGTCTGTGTTTATTTTTTCCTCCATATGTGGATGTTCAGTACCATTTGTTGAAGAGACTATCTGTTCTCCATTGCTTATTTGTTAAAGTTCATCTGCTGAAAATGTCAGTAAATATGTATTTTATTTCCAGATTCTCTGTTCTGATCCATTGACCTATTTGTCTCTTCTTTTACCAATACCATATTGTCTTGATGACTGTCATTTTATAGTAAGTTTTGAAGCTAAGTAGTGGTGTTTTCTTCCTTCAATATTGTATTGGCTATTATGGGATATTTATTTCTCTTTAGAATCAGTTGCTGATATCCACAAAATTATTTTTCAGTATTTTTATTGATATTGTATTGAATCTCTAAATCAAATTGAGAACTGACATCTTCATAATACTGATTGTTCTTACCAGTGAGAATGGATTTTCTTTATTTAGTCCTTGTTTGATTTACTTAATCAAGTTTCAGTTATTCATTTGGCTCTTTAGTTTCTTTGATATCAGGTATTAAGATGCCTCCAACATTGCTTTTTGCTCATGATTGCTTTGGTTACTTGAATTGTTTTGTGCTTCCCTATGAATTTTATGATTGTCTTTTTTTCTATTTCTATTTTTTTTTGTTTATAATTTTATTACACATTTTCTATTTGGCATAATTTTATTATCATTTTCCCCCACTTTTTAAAATGTCTTTTCCTTATTAATAAAATATTTTTAGTTGTTTTATATTTCTATTTTACATTGTGGCATTCTTTTATTTTAAATAATTTTAATTATTAGTCTGTAAATAATTATATATCAAATCATCAGCACTCAATACCTGCTTTAATGCTTTTCTCTTCTATATAACTATGGACATGCACTTTATCTCCAAATGCATTTTAAATTCTAAAGACTGTTTGCTTTTTAGTAGATAGCTAGGTTTGTAAATGTATATTAATACTATCACTTTGATATTCACAATTTTCTTTTACAGTTTTTCTAATTTTAAAATTGATCTTTATTACCTTAAATTTAATAGTAAACTTTAGCAACTACCTGCGTTTCTCTTTAAGCATAAATATTTTCTATTTAATCTAAAAACTTGTTTCATAAATTATCCAAAATAATGCAGATATATGTGTAATTTTATACTTTTAAGCTAATATCATGGAAGAAACCAAATTCAAATTTCCAAATTTTCAACCAAGTCGGAATAAGTATCAAATGCGCTAAAAGAATAAGAGTTCAGAATAACCCACCTAGATTCTTGTAAGGAAGCATAAATGTTCTTAGGGTTAAGAAGAATTAGTAATAGCTCCTCGAGAAAAATTAAAAAATAAATGAGATACTTGTCAAATGAAACAAAAACCCTAAGTTAAAAAATATTTTAAATGACAGATTGAAAGTTGTTCTAGATGTGAAATTGAAATCTTAGCTCTGAGAATTAAGATTTCTCTTCCACAACATTTTACTTGTAAACACCAGATGTTCACAGATTTGAGGTTAAATACAGTTCTGAGTAATATGTTTTAAGAAGTTGGATAAGAGATTCTCCCTTATAGCCATTGGAAGAAACCAACCAGCTGATACCTTGATCTTAGTTTTCAAGCTTTCAATAATTAGAGACAATTAATTTCTGTTATTTATGTCCCTTAATAACTCCCATTTGTGATTTCTTGCTATGGCAACTCAAGAAACTAATCCAAAGAGGAAGGAGAAAATGGGACAGAAAAAAATATTTAGAATTGTAATGATCTAATTGCTTTTCAAATAATTAGGTGGAAAAAAATAGAATTTTATAAAGATAGTAATTAGGATAAATTAAATTTTATGATTTATAAAAAGTAATAGAGGACAAACTCAAAATTGACTATGTAGTCCTGAACCACTAAAAATCATCATAAAAATAAGTTTAGATAAACTTATTTGTCACAGTTCAAAACCCATAATTCATTCATGGGTCCCAACAATGTTAAACATGGAACTTGTGACCAAAGACATACTTTAAAAAGTTACTGTCTAAAATACTTAAAATAGGTTTCCCATATCCATAATCCTAGGGGAAAAAACAGGTGAAATAATTGTAAATGACCAGAATGTGAACCTCACATAAGTGACAAATTTTATAAAATAGTATTTCATTTATAAAGACATCTGATTCCAGAGACAACAAATAATGAAATATTAAACTAACATTCAATCATACCAAATCATGATACTCTCTCTAATAAAAAGACACTGAATATTATAATGAAAAATACATACTTTAAGTATAATGATAAACAGTTTGAAGACAAATGACTGGCAAATACATACTATAAAAACTGTATGTAGGCAAGGTACCATGGCTTTTGTTCATTTAGTAATACCAGAAAAGTAGAGTTCAGTACAAAATATTTATTAACATAAGAAGAGTAGAATATTTTCTAATGATATAATTTCTACCTCACCTTGAAACTAACACTTATACATTTATATTGAGCTTCAAAATATAATTAGAAAAGGTAACATAATTAAAGAACAAATCATAGCAGCCCACAATAACAGCTCACATATTTAAGAACTCCTAATTCAGCCACAGATAAAATATCTAGATAAAAAAAATCAGTAATCTTATAAAAGAGCAGAACAAATCTATGTTAACCATTTGTCATATTTGATATTTATGAAGACTCTGTCAACAGGAACACATTCTTTTTAAGTACATATGGTGGAACATAAATTATCCCCAAATTAAAATACATTAAAATTCTCATAATTAAAAATAACAAGACGAACATAACAAAAAGATTCCAAATACTTTGAAATTAAACCAAAAAAGCTACCAAGTAATCCATAGGTCATGAATGAATTCAAGAACAACCCAGCAGGAGGCTGTGATCTCAGCTCTGGAGGCTGAGACAGGAGATTTGCAAGTTCAAAGCAGCCTCAGCAAAAGTGAGGTGCTAAGCAACTCAGTGAGATCTTCTCAAAATAAAATACAAAATAGGGCTGGGGATGTGGTTCAGTGGTTGAATTCCCCTGAGTTTAATTGCTGATACCTTAAAAAAAAGAGCAAATGAAAACATTCTGAACTAAATGGAAATGTCAGTATGTCAATATAGCATATCAAGATGCATAGAAGATGTGTGATGTCAATATAATTAAATTTTGGTACTTGTTTTTTAATGACCTTTTGGAAAAGTAAAATAGTCAGAAGACTAGGCTTCAACCTTCACACATAACACTTTTTAATTGACATATGAAAATTGTATACATATGTAGGGTGTGATATTTCAATACATGTACATGTTGTACATTATGCAAATCAGGCTAAGCATAACCAAATCCTCAAATGTATCTTTATAATGAATATCACCAATACCATTTCTGAACTTTAAAAAAATACACAGTATATTATTATTTTCTATAACCATCCTACTATGTGACAGAATACCAGAACTTATTTCTCCTAAGTTTAACTTAGTAACCAGCCTTCATACATTTTATACTATAGTTTATTATATTATAGCATAGTGCAACAATTAAAGTATAATGAAACATAATATGGTAAAAGCAGAGGACGGTTCTCAGGACCTTTCCTGTCTGGTCACTATGAGATAATAGGTTTCCTTCTAGTGTGTAAATGCAAGCCCAAAGCAACAGAGTTTGCTGGTCTAAAACTTTTCATTATCCATAATCCATTATCCATTATCCATGTTCTGAAACTTTTCATTATCCATAAGATAAAATACATGCTGTTTTGGTTAAGTTAAATTTCTCAATTATTTTGTTATAATAATGTGAAACTGACCAACATACACTCTGTGCTTCAGTTTTCTCATCTTATGAAATAAAGTAAAAATATAATCTATTGACAAGATTTTTTTGTGTGATAATTAAGACAGTTTCCTCACATAAGGCACTTAAAACATCTGGTGTAATTTAAGTACACAGTAAACAATTATTGAAGTCATCTGTGCAATACACATACCTTACATAACTGGCTAATAATAATAGGCAGTATAGGAGGACACAGGCATTTAACTGACTTAAATGAATTTGATATCAATGTGGACTACTGATATAGCTAATTCAGGTCAATAAAAATATTTTTTCTTCCAGAATTATTACTCAATAACTAAGGAATTCCATTATGTGGATACAAATTTTTTTTCATGACCTTGGTTGAATCTCTTGTAAAGTTACTGAATACATTAAAAACCAATAATATATTTAGAAAAAAAAATTGGGAACATGAAATTTAGGAATAAAAGGAAGTGTACAAATAATTGAGTATATTTGTATTGTATGTGAACATTAATCTTAGCATTTCTATGAATTAATTTGTCCATAGGAAAATATACTACCTAGCAAATAAGCCTTTAACATTTACTAAAAAATTATTAAAAACATATATAATGATAATCCATTGTGAGTACTTAACAATTATATTATTCTGTGACCTGCACAGCCTTCAATTAAAGTTCCTGGACCAGTCGGTGAGAGGATGGAGAAAAGTCAAACAGATACACAAATAGAGAAAAAGCTGGGTCTCTGTGATTAACTACTCCTTGGTAGGGAGGTAGTGACCAAGAGCAAGCTTGGCACATTTATTACATAGACTTAACATCAAAAGGATTTATTGTGAAAAATTTTCTTAAACATAAAGAGAACAGGTGGCTGGCACAGGACCTCCTTTTGAACAGAGCATCACAATAGCAACTAGGAAGTCTCAAATCAAGACCTTTCACACTGAGAGTTCCCACGACAGGCATTGCCTCTGTCACAGTTAAAACCCATAATTCATTCATGGGTCCCAACAATGTTAAACATGGAACTTGTGACCAAAGATATACTTTAAAAAGTTACTGTTTAAAACACTTAAAATATATTTCCCATATCCATAATCCTAGGGAAAAAAAAAAACAGGTGAAATAATTGACCAGAACGTGAACCTCACATAGGTGACAAATTATATAAAATAGTATTTCATTTATAAAGACATCTGATTCCAAAAATTCTACAGCTTTAGAGTAACAATGGCATCTTTCTAAATCAAGGGGAATTTCATAATGCAGCAGTGGGATTGAATTGAGCTTTGAGTAATTAATTAAAATGACAAATGTGTGTGAATAATGAATATAGACCATTGTAATTAGAGGCCCACCAGGTGTAGTAAATATGCTCTGTTCTTCCTTTTCAAAATTGCTTATAGCTTAATGGTAATATGATTTTCCAGGGTTGATCTGAAATCCCAGCTCTCTGCAGACAAAGGGTGATCTGGTTAGAATTTCCTTTGTATGAGTAAATATGCCTCTGAAGACATAGAGAAATGATAAAAATAAATGTTTACAATAGTTTCAGAGAAGGAAAACTCTATGTAGGAGACAAAGAGATGAATGACAAAATTCACTTATGATTAAGAAAAAAAGATAATTCATATTTTGCCTTTAGAACAATATATTTGAACCATTTTCAAAATGTTTCTAAAAATGAATTAATATATTTTAAACCTTGAGATTTTTGAAAATATGATTAATTTGATGACATCCTCACTTTCACAAAATGGGAATTTAACTGTTTCTAATTGCAACTGTATCCTGTATCTACCATAAAGTAATTGAGCAAATGTCCAAATTTACTACAAGATCAAATTCACACACACTAGCTTAAATTAACAAATGACATGACACTTTTATTTATTTATTTTGTAAACTTGATCCATTAAATAAAAGAATTGCCTTAATAAGCTTAAGTGATTTAGGAAATTTTTTTAAAATTATTGATACTTAAATGTTTTTAAAATAATTAAAATAATTCGCAAGTAGAGAAGAAGGTGGCAATAATATTATGAGTTTCAATATAAATGAAAGTAAAACATCTAAAATTTTTACAACCATTGACTTCTCCTCTTTGAACTATTGCAATGTCCCAGTGATTATTGACTTTTCCTACTATAGCCAGGCTCACAACATCTACAGTTTTGAAATAATCCCCAAAGTTATACTGAGGGAGGTTTTATTGTATATTCAGTTTATAGGTAAGAGTTTTGAAGGTTTAGTTATCTTATTAGGTTTTATACAGTTAACAAGTATGTAGCCAAGATTCTAGCAAAAGTGTGTCTAACTCCAGATCCTGTGCTGCTTCCTCTTAGGACTTATAATTTGGGACTCCCCATTTCTCTTAATGACTCTTTGCTATACTTCCCAGGGCCTCTGTGTATGATCTGACAACATCAAGTGTGCACTGGACAAACACTGTGGGTGTCATTCACATAGACAGCTGTATGACTGCTATTTTGGGAGATGCCCAGGGCACCCATTCCTATATTTTACTATGAAATTTCTAGTTCTTCTCCCTGTTTACTTTCCCAGACAATATTCTGGAGAAATTACATTGACATCTATAATTTAACTATTGAATGAAATATCCACAATGACGTAATACCTGTTCATTTATATTGATATTCTCCCATATGAGAAACTTATTAATTCTGTTCATGTCATCTTCTGATATTGATTCTTGCATATTAAAAAGACTGAAATGTTTGTTCAATAAGTAAATAAATGTTTTGATTTCATGGAAGTATACTTTAGGTATAGTTTAATTGATTAATTTATCAATGTATGTATTTACACATGTGCCTATGTGTGCATTTATTTAAGAGGAATTAAGAATGAACATATGGCCACTATAATTTGTGTAAAAATTCTCAGTTATAAATAATTAACTGTTAAGTAAGATTTTGTATTATTGTTTTAAAACTGAGAAATTACAGAATTCTAGAGAATATGTATTATAGTAAATCATAATGCATTTGAATGAGAACTTGACTTTTCAGGGCAAAATGCATGCTAGTTAGAAGAAGGTCTGTGAACAGAATATTTAATAGACTATTAAGATCCTTGTAACAGTGAAACTTATCCAATGATATTATGGACTTCTTGGAATAAATGGAGTCTACTCCTACTTCAGAAGCATGGATATAGGAACAAGAGATTTAAAATTTTTTTTCAGCATTTTATAGTTTTACATAGTACTTGAGAGCCTCCTAACAAAATCATACTTGCATAGTAGTCCATTTCAGTTCATGATCCCCACCTTTTCTTACATCTTTTTCCCTCCCAGTCTCCCTCCCTTCCCTTCTTCTCATTTCTTTACTCTGCCAGACTTCTTTTTGCTCATACATTTATTTATATTTGATTGTTTTTTTTACTTATATATAAAAGTTGAATTTCCTGTGGTATAGTTATATATGCACATAACATGATTTTAAAAGAATTCATTTAATATCCTACCCCCTTTCCCAACCCTTCACTCTGCCTTTTAGTCTTCTCCTTCTGCACTACTCTTCTGGCCTGTATCTTTATGATATGCTAGTCTCCTTTCCTCCTTTCCTTTATTTTACCCTGGCTTTCTCATATGAGAAAAAAAAAACAGTCAACCATTGAATATCTGAGTTTGGTAAATTCACTTAGCAAGATGTTCTCCATTTCTACCCACTTACCAGAAAATGATACAATTTCATTCTTCTTTATGGCTGAGTAGACCTCCATTGTGCATATATACCACAGTCTCTTAATCCATTCATCTTATTAATGGACACCTGGGCTGATTCCGTGATTTAGCTATTGTGAATTGTGCTTCTATAAACATTGAGGTGGCTATATCACTATAGTATGCTGTTTTTAATTCTTTTGAAAGAATATCAAGGATTAGACTAGCTGGGTCATAAGGTGGTTCCATACCTAGTATTTGATGAATTTCCATACTACTTTACAGAGTGGTTATACTAGTCTGTAGTACCTCCAACAATGCATGAGTGTACTCTTTCCCCCACATCCTTGCCAGCATTTATAATTGTTTTTATTCTAGATCATTGGCACTGTGATTGGGGTGAAATGAAATCTTTTTGTTTGCATCCCCCTGATTGCTAGAGATGTTGAACATTTTTTTCCTATATTTGTTGATCATTTTTGTGTTTCTTCTTTTGAGAAGTTTCTGTTTACTTCTTTTGCCTATTTATTGATTGGGTCATTTTTTTCCTTAGTGTTTTTTTTTGAGTTATTTATATATTCTGGTTATTAATTCCCTTTTGGAGGAGTAACTGGCAAAGATTTTCTCTGTTTGTGGGTTCTCTCTTCATATGCTTAATCATTTCCTGTGCTGTGCAGAAGGTTTTTAATTTGGTGCCTTCCAATTTATTGATTGATTCTTGGTTTTATTTCTTGTGCTTCCTTTGTTAAGTCAGTCAGTTCCCAGAGTAATAGGTGGGAATATTGACCTTATGTTTTCTTTTAGTCATTGCAAGGTTTCTGGTCTAAATCCTAAGTCTTTGATTGATTTTATTTGAGTTTTGTGCCTTTGTACCAAGAAATTTCCAAGAGAGGCACCAGCCTCTGTCTCTGAGCAGTCTGAAGACATAATTCATTTACCACTCAAGATATATCTGGTCCTTGATTTTAGTTTTGGAAGGGTTTTAATTTCTATTTGAATTTTATTACTTGATATTGGTCTCTTTATATTTTCTTTATCTCTCTGGTTCAATTTGGGCGGGTCATATGTGGTTAGATATCTGTCAATGTCTTCTAGATTTTGCAATTTTTTGGAGTAAAAATTTTCAAAATAATTCCTGATGATCTTCTGGATTTCAGAAGGGCCTATGGTAATGTCTCCCTTTTTATTTCTAATATGATTGATTTGAGATTCCTCTCTATTTTGGTTAGTTTGGCTAAGAGTTTATCAATCTTATTTGTCTTGTCCAAGAACCAACTCTTCATTGCATTGATCTAGTGTATTGGGTTTTTACCCTCAAATTCATTAATTTTAACTCTGATCTTAATTACTTCCTATTTTTTTAATCAATTTTGGAATTAGTTTTTTTTTTTTCCCTAAGGACTTAAGGTAGAGTAAAAGCCTAATTATTTTGTGTGGGAATCTGTCTATTATTTTAAAAGTAGGCACTCAACAGTGTTATAAATTTCCCTCATAGGACTGCTTTCATACCATCACAGAGATTTTTATATGTTGAATCTCTGTTCTCACTGGTCTTTATGATGTCAAAATAGACTCTATGGTCATGTATTTCTAAAAAGGATAAATAAAATTTAAAAAATGGTCCATACCAAAAAGAGAAAAGGAATTTCTTGATTTCTTTTTTGATCCATTCTTTATTTAGGATATTATTTTTCCATCTTCGTGTATTTTTATGGTTTCTATTATTTTTTCTATTAATTTAGTTTTATTACATTATGTTCTGAAAGGATGCCTGTGATTATATCAATTGTTTTGTACTTGCTAAGATTTACTTTGTGACCTACAATATGGCCTATTTGGAAAAATTACCATGAGCTGCTGAGAAGTAGATTAATTCAGCCATTTTGGGATGAAATATTCTGTAGATGTCTATCGAGTCCCCTTGATTTTTAGTTTGATTTAGGTTAGAAATATCTATATTGATTGTTTTGGTGAACTATTAGTGATAAGGGTATGTTGCAATCACTCAGTATTTTTTTTTGTTGTTGAGATCTGAGATTTAACATCATGAAGTATTTTTAAAAATTTAATTGGATATTTTGACATGTAGGCCATAAATGTTTAATTATATCTTCTTGTTGGATTTCTCCCTTTACCAGGATACAGTGGCCTTCTTTATCTCTTCTGATTAACTTTTTTTGAAATATACTATGTCTTATAGTAGAATAGCTACTCCTGCTTGTTTGGGAAGTCTGTTTGTATGGATTATTTTTTTCCTATCTTTTTAAGTTCAGCCTATGGTGTCTTTGCTTAGAAAATGGGTCTCTTGTCCATAGCATATAGTTCGATCTTGTTTTTGATCCATTCTGCTAATTTATGTCTTTTAATTTGGGAGTTGTGATCTTTAATATTTAGTGTTAGTATGGATATGCATTCATGGTTCCCTGCCATTTATATTTTTTGCTATATTTAATACTCTTTTGATTCTCACTTAGTATATTGCATTTTTATTGATCTTCCTTAATTTGGGATCATGGGATTTGTTTTTAAATTCTTTGGATAATCTTTGAATTACTGGCTGGGTGTTCATGACTTATTTATTTATTTATTTATTGAGATTGTTTGTTTATTCTTGTACAGCTTACAATAAATGTGCAGTGTATACTTTGATATTTGTAATTTTAATTGCTATTTTTGTATGGTGTGTATTTATATACATAAATATACATAACATAATAAATATGATATACAATATATGTATTATATATTATATTTATATTATATCAATATTAATATACTATATATATTACATATAATAAATATATAAACACACACATACACACCTATATGGGGTAAGCATTTAACAACAGTATCAACAATTGAAAAAAAATGAACTAGAACAGTCATTTGACAGCAGGCTCCTATTATGTTGTCTACTTTCTTAACCACATCAACTTGAATGGGGTAGGACTTGTGTCATCTATACTATTTCTATCATCTAGTGGGGTTATAATTTCTTAAGTAATATAAATAGCATAGGGAGGCAAGAGAAAGTTTGAAGTATTTGAAAAAGTGATCATAGGAGAGGCAGGAGATAGGGGGCAGGTATCTACTCCAAAGAAGGAACAATAATAACTATTACTATTAAAAAAAGAAAGAGAGAAAGAAGAGGAGGGAGCAGGATAATAATTTGACTGTTACTGGGGAAAGAGATTAAAAAATTTGAGTTAAAGGGCCCAGACACTAGGTATGAACAAACCAGCAAATTATAGGGAGAGCTATAGATGTATATGTAAAGTCATACATATGTGCATAGGCACACACGTGTGCGCACGCGCGCGCGCACACACACATTTAAAGCTCTCTCTATATATCTTGTACAGTGAGAACATATACAACCACACATGTACATTCATACGAAAAATCATGCATAATAAAAAAGTGAAAATAATACAATATACTTAAATTATGCTTGAAAAATTGAAAAAAATTAAAAAGTAAAAGGGAATATGGAAAAAAATTAGAAAAAAGAGAAAATGAAAAAAACATCAATTAGATCAAAGGGATTTTTTCTGCTGTGGTGGTCTAATCTGTTGGTAGGGTGGTTTATCATTCTTTATTTTTGGCTCTGTATTTTTTAGCCATCCCTGTGTTCCTAACCCAGCTGCCAACTGGATATAGCAGCTCTCAGTTTCAAATCTCCTAGTACTGGATGAGATAGATTTGGGAGGGCTGATGGATTATATAATCAAGGTATCAGCCCTGGAGTGCAGATGCGCTAACGTGGCTTCAGAAAGCATCTTCTCAATAGCTTATACGGGATGCCAGCTACCGTGGGATTTTTCTTCCTTTGGGATCCAGAGGCTGAATGGTTTAGGCAAAATGTTCTTTGCACCTGTTTCAATATCTCTGGTTCAGTGACCCTTTGGGGATTTTTTCTTGAGTTGCTGGTAATTTCCTTTATGAATTCCCAATGTCCACCTCCTCCACCCATCTCTCTTCACATCTGCACAAGTTGCATGGGGAAAGCTTTCAGCTCCTAGGAATATTTTCCTCACCTTCCAGCATGTCCTGCAGTCAGAAATGGCTGTAAAATTGTTAGCAGGGGATGGGAGGAATGTCCATTCCATGCTTGTGGAAGGCTGCTTGCAGATGCTTTCCAGCCAAGCCTGAGGAGGGATCACTACCCCTACAGAATGCTTTCACTGAAGCAGAATGCTTTGGATTTGGATTTGTTTTCACTGAGAGGCTTAGCCTACCAACTCTGTGTCTATTAAAATCAGCCTTCTTCTATAAATCCACACTTTTCCCCAAGTTGATTTTTCTTTATTTTTTTAATTTCTTTATCTGCATCTCAGGTGGCTGGATCTGGCATATCTCTAAAACATTGTTTCTCATGCTCAATTTTCTGTAGCTCTATAATTTTTTTTTTAACAGTTCAGTGTCAGGCTTCAGTGAAGTTCTTTTTTTTTTTTTTTTCACCTCACTGGGGAGCATGCTTCCTGCTTTGTAAGTCTGATGCTGAGGAGCTGATGGGCCTGCTTCCCTTTTCCACTCCACATCTTGTCCCCAGGATCACCATTTTTAATGTCTTTGTAAGGTATTCTTGTTACAACAATGGGTTACTGGATTAGGTATACTCCAAATTTGACTTTATTTCAAAAGTTTTGTAATTTTGTCAATTTATGTTTTTCTTTTAGGTTATTCATCAGATTTTGGGAGAAATCTTGTATTTTAGAACTAAGCTTTAGCAATATGATTTTCTAATAATCCTTATTATAATAGTTATTTTATAATAAATTTCTCTTTTATTAATATTCTGTTTTGTTCCTTTCCTTGAGAATTCCATTTGTGCCAACAATGGATCTTTCAGTTTCTCAAAATTAACAGTCTCACCATCTTTCTATATACCTAATAGAACAATATTAGATTCCATAATAGTGAGATGTCCTGTCATTATTAATCCAGTGTAGATAAGATTTCTACCACATGGATAGCAATAAGGGAATGAATATATATTGTAACACCTTCATTTTATTTACTATTATAACTCTAACTCTTTGAAAAGCAGTGAGGCAGAGATTCCAGATATAGACCAGAAGTAAGCCACTTTTTAAAAAACATTTTGTAGAGAAAGCACTATAATTCATTTCTTTTAAGTTCATATTTAAAGAAAAAATTAAAAAAAAACTGTAGTTTTCCCTTTATTTAAAATGTTATTGAGTTTAAATCCTTTGACTGTTGAAGTCAGGTTTCTCTCTTCTGTAATTTCTTCAATGGGAAGACAATATGAATGATAAGCTGCAGACCTGGCAGAAGTTGGATGTTTTTTCATATTAATTGTCATGATAAAATGGAGTTTGATGATAAATTAGCTGTTAACTTGGTAAGATACTTTGTTTCCATTTTATGTGAATATTGGAGATTGAATGAATATCATTGGGTATAAGATTTAGTAATGATACTCAAGTTGAAAACTTTCTATTCAATAGCATTAATAAAAGCCAATATAGCTATTTAGAAATACACTTGAATATCTTTTATTTGATTTATGTATTTAGTTAATGTTACTCTATCTTCTGTAAACTTGAGCTTAGGGGAAAACAAATGAGCTACCGTAAATTAAGCAGCCTGGATGTTATTTTTCAATGCTGTCTGGATATGTCACTAACATAAAATAGTGAAATAGAGAAAAGTTTCATTAGCCTGTGATATTTTAGGAAAACCGTTAGGTGTTATCCATCAAAGGCGTTTCTCTTAAGTAATATTTGTCTATGCTATGGCTTCAAGTATTTTGGGGATACATTTTAAATTTGACTTGCATTTAATTTAACCAAAATATAAGGGAATAATTATTTGTTGAATTTAATTAAATCCCAGTTAATTTCCTGAACTCAAATAGTTGGTTATTTTCTCTACCAAAATTAGTATTTTCCAACTTAATGAGCTATGTTTTATCTGTTTCAGCTCAGTTCTACCATTTTGAGTTCTATTAGTCATCTCTATTAGGAATGTAGACCATTTTTTAAGAATATTTGTAGACACATTTAATTTTTAATCAATTGAGTTAATTTATAAGTCTATTTAAAGTTTAAAAAAATCATATTTTTTTGGTCTGTTTTGCAGTACTGGGGCTTGAACCCATGGGAGTTTTACCCTGAGCTATGTCTCTAGTCCTTTTTGATTTTAAGACAAGGTCTGGGTAGGCTGTCAATACTGACCAGAAACTTAGTGAACTGCCTACCTCAGCCCCCAGAGTAGCTAAGGAGCTGTGACTACAGGCATGTACCACTGTGTCCTGCTAAAAAGAATTAAAGTCCATTGTAGTTATCCATTCCAGTTTTCAGGCAACAGAGACCTATTGGTCAGTTTTCTGCAATAGCTGCAGGCAACTTCTTACATGTCCATAAGGGAAGACAGTTCAGATAAAATCAGTCTTTGCAAGTATCACCAAACCTGAGTATAGTGCCCTAGAGAACTGAGTTCTAGTATAAATGAGTCAGGTGCAAATTTTCCTAGAATAGACAGGTATAAATGGCCTATATGAAAACTCTTAAATTGAAGTCTCTTTCCAAGTGTGAGGCAGCTACAAGCCCAGTTTTCTGAACCAACTGCCAAGTAAAGAAAATATGCAGGAGAAATCAATTTAAAATGATAAAGAGACATTCCAAAGACTGCCACCAAGGAAGAACAACTTTTAATATTCCTCCCAACAAAATGAGAGAATTTCCACTCCCTAAAATATAACTCCATAATTGTCACTGTCTAGAAACTCCTATTGCTTGAATAATATATCCAATGGTTTATCCCATGTATGAATTTTTATTTTGGCAAAATGAATATTGTGATTTCAATTTATGACCATATTGAAAAATTGATTTTTTTTCTGTTCTTGGGATGCCTTTTTCAGTGCTATGACTTTCTTTCTTTAGACATTTTTGAATCATCTCTTGGTTCTCTATCCTCAGTAGGTTATAAGCTTTCAAGGATAGGGAGCATGACTTATTTATTTTAATAACTCCCGAGCCTGCCATAATTACTGTCATATTTAAAAATTCAAGCTCTCAACTAAGCAGTGACACATTAAATCAGAACCTCTTGCTGTGATTTTTTTTTAAAGATAACTTAGTTCAATGATTGAGTGAAATTTAAAGGAGGATTAAAGGTTACAGAATGGAAAAGAGATCCTAAAAGCAACACATTCCTTAGTTATAAGCAGAAGTCCTCTTGATCCTTAAATGTCTTCTCACTGTGCCAGGACAGAAAGAATTGCTATTAACATACTCCTAATCAGCTCACTTGAGCGATAAACTCCTTTTGCAATATTCCCTCCTTTGTGCTTATAAGTTGAGCTCTCGTTGTCTGAAATGCTTGGGACCAGAAGACTTTCAGATTTGAGATTATTGTTATTTTTTAAAATTTTATAACATGTGCATATACATAATGAGACATTTTGATCATGGGACCCAAGTCTAAACAGGAAATTCATATATGTTTCCTATATACAATATACACATAGCCTGAAGTTCATTTTATACAATATTGTTCATAATTCTGCCCGTGAATTAAAATTTCATGATGTAGCAATCCATTGGTCTTCAGAAGTTATGGATTGGGGATTTTTGGATTAGGGAAGCTTTATCTAGTATCTTAAAACATATCTTTCATTTTCTGGCCTCTACTTTCTCTCCTGAAAACTCATCTCTCATTACTTTAAATCCTTGGAAAGCAACATCTGAATTCTCCACTTGTGTAACTTTAAGCTTTTCTTTAGCATGTACTCATTTTCTCTCTTAATGTCATCTTTCTTAAGGTCTCATTTTCTTCTTATTTCATTTGCATAACTTAGGAGTCTTTCTGGTTTTTACTTTACTATATCAAAGTGCCCTTCATCTTAAATCTGTATTTTGTAGAAACAAATGATATTACCTGAAAAATATATCACATTTACTTATTTTTACATCTAATTTCTCTTTACCTATTTGTAATATGCATGATAATATAAATAAAGAAATATTTTATATAATATGTATATTTACTTTTATAAAACATATATAACTAGTATGTCCTACATTTTAACAACAAATCCCTTGTTTTTCAACTTTCTAATCTCATTGTTTTGAAACATTATTCATCAGGTGATGTTTCCTTGTATTTATGTGAATTTATACTTAAAAATTATGTATAGATAGATTCCTTACATATACTCTCTGGATATATTTTTTTTTTACTTTATATAACGTTATGCCAAAATATATTCAAATGTCCTAAAGTATAAAATCATAAAATATTAGTCAATGAATTATAAAGAAACCCTATAACCACCACCCAAATCATGAAAGTATTGCAACTCAAAATTCCTTCATTACCCTTGTTAATATGGTGGCTCCCCCTTTCTTTTAAAATGTTATCTCAGTCCTGATCACTAACATCAGAGGTTGTGGTTTTTTTTTGTTTGTTTGTTTGTTTTGTTTTGTTTTGATTTGGTTTGTTTAAATCTAACATGAAATTATACAGTATTTTCTTTGAATAGCATTTTTGGTCTGGCTTCTTCGCTCAATATAGTATTTGTGAAATTCCTTCCTGTTATTGTGTATAACAGTGTTGTGGTTTTCATGACCTTTTATTTTTATGTTTACTTATTGCTGCATGTTATCACACTATAAATATAATTTTGCTTACCTGACTTAATGTCTATGGATATTTGGATATTTTTCTATTTTGGATATTTTGAACAATTAAATTACAAACATTTTGTACCTCCCTTTTGACGTATGTTTGTGTGTAATTATCCTGCACATACCGAGGAATGAAATTGTTGAATCATAGGGTGCACAAAGTTAATTTCAGTAGATAATAGCAGAGATTTCTACAGAACCACATTTATTGCTGCATCTGCTCAGAAGAATTTAAAATTGACAATCCATTAAATTTTAGCTCTGTGTGTCTGTGTTGGTGTTTCATTTTTAACTTAGGTTTCACTTGTTTTTAAAGAGATTAAACAATTTATTTGTATAGACTGAGATATCAACTTTCCAACATGCTTGTAATACTCTTTTTGCTCTCTCTTTTTTTACTTTCCCCCCACATCAATTTCCATGTATTATCAACCACCTATTAATCTGCTCTTCTCTTTATCTGTCTTAATATTCCTCTTTTTCTTCTTCTCTAACTTTATTATAGTCTATAAATCTTTTCTTCTTTCCAAATACTATCTTTGTTTACTCATTAAAATGCTATTGTTTCTAAATTAACTTTCTATTTATGATTTTCAAAATGTAATTTTTTAATGCTTACTTCAGAATCATTGGAATAGGAAGCGAAGCTTGTCTTATAATCTTATGAACTGCCATATAGTATTATAGCAATATTATAATAGCACACTGTAATAAATTCAATTTGTAGGTATTGTAATCCTTGTTTTTTAACTGATAAATAACATTGTGAGCATTATATATTAAAATATTATTAAATTGCAAACACATAAACTTTTTTTCTTTAAATATTGTATGGTCAGTTTTTTTTAAGGTTCTAAGTTATGAATATGATACCTATGAAAATATAGAAAAAATATCACCAAGGTAAAAAAAAAAGGATAAAACTGTGGGAAACAAGCATTATTTTTTTATATTTGTTTTTCAGTTTTAGTTAGACACAATACTTTTATTTCATTTATTTATTTTTATGTGGTGCTGAGGATTGAAACTAGGGCCTTGCACTTGCTAAGTGAGCACTCTATCTCTGAGCCACAACTCCAGCCCTGGAAACAAGCATCATTAGAAAGTAATGGCTCCTCTGGCTGGGGACGTGCCACATGTGGTAAGGTGCTTGTCCAGCATGCGCGCGGCGCTGGGTTCGATCCTCAGCACCACATACAAATAAAATAAAGATGTTGTGTCTGTTGAAAACTAAAAAATAAATATTAAAAAATTCTGTCTATCTCTTTTAAAAAATTTTTAAAAAGAAAGTAATGGCTCACAAATTATTTCAGATGTCTGATAAAATCCATCCTTTTATTGTTGTTTTTAATGATAATAATATATTAATATTAAAATCCTGCTAACACAAAATACATATTTCAACTTGTGGAGAAAATCAACAAGAAAAAAGTTGCAGAATCCAACTAATTTTTATTTTAGAAATGATTAAGTGATAACATCATAAAATAAATAGCATGTGAAGAGAGCTAAACTAGGTGACCTGATAAGGGTCCCTTTAAATCAACCAATTCTAAGGTTCTGTGAGAAACTATCCATCAAAAACACAGGCTCAGGTGGTTTTAATACGTTTCTACTGAAGAAATTGAAAGTAATGAAGAAGAGTGTACACTCAAATGACAAAGATGGAGAGGAATTCTGTAGCAAGGTTTTCTTCCCAAATAATGAGACAAAGGAAAGGGTAATACTGATGATAAAGGACTTTGAAAAGAATAGGTCATCGACTCTATACAAAGCCCCAGAATTTTAGCTTTTACTTTTGATCCCTGAAACATTAACTAATATTTTTCTGTATTATATGATGTTGTAGAATTTGGCATGGTTATTTTAATATTTTTCCCTTATTGCTTGAAAGAGAACATAATTATAATTCAGCAAACAATTCTACTGAAATATATGCTGTTTCCAAATTTATTTGCTTTATAGCTTTGTAACACATTTCATCTTATCTAGAAATAAATTGATATCTATTATGTATGTATCTTTGCTAAGTTTCCTTCTTCATAATCAAATTGAAATCAATGGTTCTAATTTTGAAAGCTCTCATGATCTTGCATTCTATGCGTAACAGTCAAACAGGAAAAAATGCACAGATTTGTAGACATTGACTTTGTTTATTAGTTAATACAAGATTAGAAATTTTTTACCTGAAGTTCCTTTCATAAAAGTTACCATGATGCAGACTGAAAATGTAAGTTTTCACCACTTCTTATGGGAAGGGAAGATCAATTTAAGAAAAGGAGAAAGTGGGATTTTGAAGATCATTGGTGGACAGAAATAGCAGAATATACTTTCCTTTGGATTGCTTTTGTCCTAAAACACAATAATGAGAACATTAAGGGCCATATGACATGATGGAGAGCTGTGGTAAAGTTAGAAAGGCATAAGGCCTATTATACTTGTTCATCCTGTTGAAACCCAAGCTAAGGCTGTTTTCACATCTACCTGTACTGGCAAGGTATATAATAGTGTTTAATGAAATATACATACAAATTTGTATATACTTACATATTTATACGCGTGTGTGTGTATATATATATCTATATATAGATATATATATAGATATAGATATATAAAACACCTTAATATATATATAACACCTTAATATAACACTTTAATATAACACCTTAATATAACACTTTAATATAACACCTTAATATAACACATTTATATGTGTGTATGTATGTGTATATATATATATATATATATATATGTAAACACCATATACATAGAACACATATATATGTATATATTCTCTCTCTATATATATTCATATATATGACATATATATATATATATATATCCATACATATATATATATATATATCCATAACAGGTATATGTTTGTATATACAATATATATCATGATATAGAATATTATGTGAATTCTATATTATGTACACACTGTACCTGGTGTATGTATATATATTTGTAATATATACATATGTATACATCATAATATAATGAGATATATCATAATATATTCTATATTATGATGTATGTAATGCATACAACCAAGGTTTAGGTAGAGAACAAATACTGATATAAACATTTATTTGACACCTTAAAATAATACAATCCCTAAGAATGGGGCTATAGCTCAGTGATAGAGCTCTTACCTAGCATTGTGAGGCCCTGGTTTCAATTATCAGCACTGCAAAATAATGTTAATAATCCATGAAATTTTAGACTTTTTCATTAAATCAACTTATATTTCTTTCTATGTATTTTTGATTTGCAAAAGACTAAATGCAATTTAGGTTTTTAAAGTGTAAAATTAGGAATATAAAATCTAAAATTTTATCTTTCTTTACATGAAATTTTATCTTTCTTTACATGTCAGGGTTTCTGACAACTGAAATACTAAAATATCATAATAAAAACCTCTAGGATGTGAACCTGTTCGATTCCTTTTAACATATCAGTCTTGATTTTGATTTTTTTGTGTGTATTATTAAAAAATTTTATAGAATTTATACAACACAATTTATAACCCAATCTTTCTTTTCCTAAGGAAATCCTAAATAATGTATAGATTATTTAAAAGAGCAAGTAAAACTGAATAGGAGTATGCGAGATGAAAGAAAGATAAATTTCAAAAGTTTAAAAAATTTAGAGAGATTTTCTTAAGGTTAAAACTTTAAGGTTTTTTGTATTCCAATCAAATACTCTCCTTTGAATTCCTGTTGATTTCTCCTCTTTTTACAGAGTTCCCATACAATACATCAGTTTATAAATTTTGCATGCCAGAAGTTCCCCATAATAGAATTTTTATTCTATGTGAACTTTGTTTTTATTCATTAAATAAAGAAAAGTGCAAGTGTTAGGATGATAATACAACTTTAACTAGAAATCAGATTTTCTTTAAGAAGGAAGTTGGTATTTTTGGCAAAACGAACCTGTGACACATTAAAAACCAGAAGCACTGCAATTGTTCACTCTGTATACTTAACACTGGCTTGGGTTCCCTGAACAAATAGATATTAGGGTGGTATCATAAGATTAACAGTTCTTCCACAAATCTGTAGGACACAGTGTGTCTTCATGGAGATTTTATAAAACATGTAGGATGCAGTTTGACTAATGCTTTTTCAAGACTGGTTACTGATTTACTAAATTTCCAACTACTCACACTCAGAGATGGCTAGGCTTGGATATGTAGATACATTGGGACATTGTCTCCATTCTTTCTCTGTGAAAGACTCACTTCTTGTGTTCAAAAAAGAAAAAGAAAAATTACCAAAGCTCTTATGTAGAAAATAGTGTATATAGATAAACTAAAACAAAGGCACTATAAGCAGCAAAAGAATAAGCCATTTTAATAAAAGTTTAACTTTTAATACACCTTTAAACATAAAGTCTAATGAATTTGAATTTATATAAAAATCTAGTTCTATCTGTTCAAATGATGCACCTTTAAACCTAAATTACTTTATACACAGATTGAGGTTTGATTTTAAATATAAGGATCTAGGTTTAAGAGTCTTATACAAAAACCTGGTTGTTCACAAATTTTAGGATAACAAAATAAATTTTTCTACAACAGATCAATGGAACTGGTTAGAGGCTGGGTCTTTGTTAAGACCATCTTTAGACATGACACAACGTCTAAAAAGAAAGATGGAGTTTTGTTGTCAGTCATCCAGTGAGCGAATCTGTTAGTCAGAGAGTCTCCTGGGATTCTGCCAACTGAACATCTTCAAAACATACCTAACAGAAGCCCTAGAAGTGCTCATAAGATCACCATTCAATGTCTGAAACAAAAAGACTACTTTGAAGTTATTTCTTCTTATAGTAAAGTCAGACACAGTCTCCCTAAATAGAGCAGTCCGGCAATCTTACAATGTGGTTTTTTTTTTTTTTTTTTTTTTTTTTTTTGAAATCGTGGAGACAGCAATTGACAGATTTTCAGAGGGGAAAGCATGTTGACATATCTGTAGACGTGTGGCTCCTCAGGTGAGATGTTGGGTTGGCACACAGAGACGTGTTTATGGAATGTCTGTACCAGATTGCTTACTTTCCAAAGCAAAGTTCTGACACTGATGACTGGTTTACGAAAAGATCTTCACTGAGTTGTCAACAATCCACTGAACAGGTGTTAGCAGTTTCTGGTAGTTTTTATCATCACTACAAAGCAATTAATCTTTTTCTACATATGTGGAAACTTTTCTCCCCAAAGGCATCCTGAGTGCCATAAGTTTGTTTAATGAAGTTGTTGCCTTGTATCCATTTTCAGGTCTCACATAAGTGGTTCAATACTGTCATTCTTGGTCACCTTTGGCCTTCTTAAAACTTCTCTGTGCTTGTTTGCAGTTTATCACACTTGTTTCTCATTTATTCACAATCAAACATGGCTACCTGCTAGCTATGCTAAAACCTAATGGTCAACACCAGGACTATGTCTGTAAATTCTCCTATTGCACAAAAGTTTCCTTTAGCCAATACACAGCTTCCATGGGAAAGTCTAATGCATAATAAATTAATAAAGGCATAGTCTCCAAAAGATGGCTCTCTCTTAATCTGCTGATAGAGTTCTCACCACCTTTGCATCTACCATTGGCCTCCTGTTGCCACTCCTAACCTCCTTAGGACCAATGTATAATAAATTTCTTCTGTTTCATGCATTTAATTTCATTTCTTCAATGTGTCTCACCTGTCATACACACATTTGAATCTAACTTTTTTTCCAGGTCAGGGTCCCTCTTAGAGAGGTGGCTATTCATGGTAGGGAAAAATGGGACAAAGACCAAACAAGAGCCTCAAGGACGCCTGCCAGTATAATTGAATCCCCTGAAAAGGACACTTTGGCATTAAATTGGACAGAGACATTAAGCTCTTCAACAGGATAAAGAGGCATCTTATAGAGGACATGCTATATACCCTCTGTGACCAAATTTCTTGGCATCCATGGCTGAGGGGGGACTAGAGCAAATGACCAGTCTCAAGATACAGATCTTAAGATCAAGGAGGAAAAAAACTGTAGCAACAGAAGTCCTAGAACTATACTAGGATAAATTTGAAGGATTGTTATAAAACTCCAATAATGGTGATACAATGCATGAAGTCCCAATTACTTATATTTGATAAATTATTTAAAAAATAATTTTGTTTATAAGCACTTGTTTAGAGAAACTTTAGGTTCATCAAATTTTTAAATATGTAAAGTAGCCTCCACTGCAGTTTCACTTTCTTATGATCTAGGTTACCTGAGTTCAACCATGGTCTAAAATATTAAATGAAAAATCCCAGAAATAAATGATTCATGGATTTTAAATTGTATCACAGTCTTAAGCCATCTCACTTCTTCCTGTTAGACATGTGAATCATCCCTTTATTTACTGTAGCCATGGTATATATGATGCACACCCTGCTTGGCCTTAGTAGCCATCCTAGTTTTCTGATCAGCTGTGGTAGTGTCATAGTGACTGTACAGGAAAAACAGTATTTATAGGTCAGTGTTATATTCATGATCTCAGGGATACGCTGGGGGGTCTTGAAACATAGCCCCTTCAATAGGGAGTCTCCTGTAATATCAGATTTTGTGTTTTAATGAGAAGTCTATAATTACTGAAAGCCAGCATGGGTTTATTTTACTAGTATAAATTCTTATAAAATAATTTCATTTCATTTTTCTTGGAATAATGACTTCATTATAATTATTTAAAAATATTTAATTATTTTAAATAACCAAATAGCACTCTAAAAGAAAATAACACATACTTTTTTATATATCTAAAATAATTTTCACTAGTCTTTAGATGATTCCTTATACTAATTCATAAATCCAATAAATATTAGTTTTAGTTTTTTACTTAATCACTTTCAGTGTTTACTTCCCACCCCATCATTGTTTCCATTCCTGTCTTATTTATTGTGAGATGCATTTTTGTGCAAAAATTTTATTGTGTTTCTTAAAATTCTCACATTTAAATTTGTCTGCTTGCTTCTTCTATATTTGATGATCATCTTTTCTGAGTATAATATCCACTGGTTTCAATTCTTTTTTGTAAGATATTATGAATTTTAAGAATATTTCCATTGCCTTTAATGTTTTTCTAAAGGAAGATGAGGTACCCCTGAATTTTCTCATTCTCTATTCCATTTAACCCTACAATAATGGGGATATATTCATTCTCCTCAAAGTTCAAGAAGGGAGCCAGAAATGTCAGCAGCCTGTTTTGCAGATTCAGTGTGTCTACTTAATTTCAATAGTCTTGGAAGATCTCTCACTACCTTCTAGAATCTAGGAAAAGATTTTTTAAAGTTCCTATCTTTATCTCAAGAGATGCATGTGCATTGGAGTTTTGGAAAAGTTCCATAATTTCAAGAATTATCTCATGAACTACTTATTGCTTTGTAATAACCTCATCTGAGGTAATTACCCTGCTCTTAAATGACCCACCCCTACCATATTTTATTGGTTTTAGTCTCTCCATGTTGTAGAGGGTTGAGAAGGGTATAGTTTTAGCTGCCTTAATAAAGAAACCTCCAAATAAAATATATTTCCTATCAAGTAAGGTTAAAATATGAGTAATCTTTGCTGGCATGGGTTTTGAGGAAGATCTCTTTTGTTATTCTAAAAACTTCTGTGAAAATAAAAAGAAAATAAGTTCTATAACCAGGTCCTGCTCCAGGGAAGTATAAAGAAGGAGAATTGTGAGGCAAATGATTTTTTTTTAAGGAGATGACACAGAATTCACACATGATTTCTGAACATATTCAGTTGTTAAGAACTTAGAACCCTGTCATAGCTAAAGGAGAGGCTGTGAGACATTGCTCAATAGGGCAGCTATGTGTTCAAATTATATTACTATGAAATCTGGAACTATAGATTTAAAGAGAAGAGTAACGGCTGAGGTGGCAACTGAAGAGTCAAGCTGAAATGAGAATGAGTACATACTAACAGAACTACAGTATGGTCTGTCTTTTGAGGAGGACTCTCCTTTTACCTTATTATTGAAAAGCTAAGTGAAGTAAGTAAGTAAGTAAGTAAGTAAGTAAGAGAAGCTTTTAAATGTTCCCAGTGGCTTTTATCAGTAGTCCAGGAGCAAAATCATTACATTTGGCCTTGGTATAGTTCCTCTGACTTCAAAGTAAATGATGGGATTTGGAGATGGATAGAAGTCAAATTACAAAATCCATCTGAAATAGAGAAGTTACGCACTAGTCTTCAAGATTGGAGGGACCAACTGAAATAAGCAGGTTAAAAAATTAAGGTCCTCCTTGGTCTTAATAACCAATGAAGGGCTAGGTCACCGAAGTGTATTTCAAATTACCAAGGTGATCACAACTTTTCCTTCATTTCCAGATCCAAGCATTTAACAATGCCAGCACACTATGTCAAAAAGGTTTGTTAAAATCCTTTACCATCACATGAGTAGGTGGAAAACTTCTTACCAGTCTTTTCTAAAGGGCTTTATGGACATTTAAAACTATTGTGCTCATATCTTTAATCAACCATGACTACAAAATATTATTAATGCTAGGGAACACATAGCACTACTACCATGTTTGCTCTAGTCACTGATTAACATAGCATGGTCAATTGATAAATCAAATAGAGGTTGAGATCAAGATAATTTCACAGTGAGCCAAGTGGGCTGATGACCTCATTCATTATTATTTCCTGAGAGTTCTTTATAGTAGGAATATGTGGAAGTTTGTAAATGTCTTATATGGGCTATGGACTCATGGACCTCTAAATATTGGGGCCCAATAGGTTTCCTAACTTTGCCAAATGATAGCAGGAATGTATTTTTTTAAATTATTTTTCCTTCCTTATGTATAGTGAATCTTCACTTAAATATTTGGGGTGGCACTGTCTATGACTTCCTTCCAGGGATTTAAGGCATGCATTACTTAAGGAAAACCTGCCCAGTCAGAGTTTTGTGCATTTTCCACGATTTCAGACCCTTCTTCCCTCCATCTATGCACTTCAAAGGGAGGAGTTCTATGTTCTTCTATGTCCCAAGGCTTCTCAGGCATATCCAGGAAAATGGTTATGAGTTATGGAGACTTATGAAGACTATCATATCAGCAATGAAGCAGTAGAGATCATTTTAATTGTAATATTTTGATTTATCATTATTCTCTCAAACTGCTGGTGAAAAGTGGGCTAAAAATATTTGTTGGTCAATACTTTTCAACATTTATCAAATAAATTTATACTACGTTTATTGTTTGATTTCTGCTACTATGTGTTTTACTGGTTTTTGTTATTTTGTAAAGTTTAAGGGAGATAGTATGAAACAGCTTTACTCTACCACTTCATTCAGATAAATTATTGCTTCAAAATGTCCTTGATCTATATATCCCTTAATATAAATTCCATTTGAATCAACAAGTTTTATTATGGAAATTCCTAACATTTATTACTATAAATAACACTACAAAAATAGAGCTTCATATTAATCGCCAATTATTTTGTTAACAATTTCTTCCTAAATCTAATTATATACATTCACAGTATTTGTAAATATGACATGTTTTTGACAAATTTATATAAATGTATAGGAAAATCAATATAAATAACAATTTCTACTGATTCTTATTATGACTGTCTACTTTATTGATTTTATTTATTTTCTCAAAACTTTAACCAATTTGAGAAATTTATATTTTACATTTTTTTACTATTTAATATAAATATGTTTACTATATCCTAATTTTTCCATTTTGTTTAATTACCTTTTCATGTACTTCACTCATTATTTTAAACTAATGATTGTATTGATTAATATTTTACATGTCTCTAATAGAATCATATGGTGGTTAGACAGGTTGAAAATATTTTTTTATTTTATATATTTTAAGATAGTATAATTTTTATTAATTCAGTGTTTGCTTAAAAATTCTCTGAACTTTTTTTTGAGTTTTGATTTTGTTTTTATATCTTTATCTTCACACCTGAATGAATAACAGTTATCATCCTAAATTCTACTATTATTCCCATTTTTATTCTAATCATTTTGGTTTTGTTTTGAACTTGGTTAAAACTTCTGAAATGTATTTTTTGCATCTTAACATAAACAATATCATGACATAAAATTCCATACCACTCATCCTATAACCCTCCCTTTTAAAAAGTTATGATGTGATATTTATTACAATTTAAAATTGTTAATATTTGTTAAGTCAATTATTATTTACTATTATAGCTACACAATCAATGTGATTCCTTATAATTTAAGAGATAACTATCTTTCAAATTTTATTCTCCCATTTTTATCTGATTTTAGCAACTATATAATCTGCATTCTGTATTTGTAGGATCCCATCCAAATATCACAAATATTCTTATTAAGAGTATATCACCGGGCTGGGGCTGTAGCTCAGTGGTAGAGCACCTGCCTCGCACATGTGAGGCACTGGGTTCAATTCTCAGCACTACATAAAATAAATAAATACATAAATAAGTGAATATTAAAAATAGTACATCATATTAAAGATTACATATTAAAGATTACATCATATTAAAGATTTAATCTGAAGAGAACTGGTATTCATTCAAAATTTTATTGACCTTCAATAAAGATCTGTAGTGTTTTTTGAAAAGTTCAGTTCCTGAATATTTCAGAGTTTTCCATATTGATCATTGCTAATGTTAATGGGTTCTTTTCTTTTTGAAATATGCTTTCTCACTGTAAAGCATTGATTTCTTTCTATTGATTTGTATCTAGAAATCTTACTAAGTGGTTTTAACAATTTTAATAAATAAGTAGATGATTTTTTTTTATTTTCCAGGTTAAAAAAATAATGTCATCTGAAAATAATGCATATTTGTTTCCTCATCTCAGTTATTTATTATTGTTACTTTACTACTTTGCCAAAAAAACATGCAAAACAATGCAAACTGAAAATGAGTTGTGACCGTATATATTTCTCTGAGTTTAATGAGACTGCTACTGAGTATTACACTTTTAAATGATGTTTTGACTGTATTTCATATAGATATTCTTATTAAATTAAGGAGTTATCTTTCTTTTATTACAGTTAAAGCTTTTGTCCAAATATTAATGGATTTTTTAAAATGCTCTTTTTCAATATTCAGAAGCCTGAGATTACACTTATTCATTTATCCCATCTTCTGACATTAATTAAATTAATAGATTACTTAATGTTGAATGATCCTTAGATCTCTGGAAAAATCCCAACATATTTGCAGTCTAGTTTTTAACACTGTGACATGTTTGATTTTTTAATATTCAATTGAAGATTTTTTCATATATTTGAACAAATAAGATTAGTTTCAAGCTATCTTTAAGGATTTGGGGATTACTTCAAGTGAGTAAATGATTTGGAATATTTTATTCCTTATTAATTCTATTGAAATTGATTCAATAGCTAGGAAATTAAGAGGTCTTCTGAATTTTTGATATATCTTATCTATAAAGCCTTATGGGAACAATGTCACTATGATTGAAAGCTTTCAAGCAATTTTCCCCCAAATATTTCCAAGGCTGCTTTAGATTTTCTCTCTTGTTTTTGTGTTCATTTTTCAACAATTCTCCACAACAGAAATGGAGAATTAATTTAAATTAAATTCCTGAATTTCCATTTGCTTATCTGTTTTACTTAAGAATTTAAGAACATTACCTGGAAGAATATTTGGGACACGTGTATAACACAAGTTCAACCATGCATTAGCCTAAAACATGGCAGGGGAATGTAATGCATCAGGGTTAGTCTCTTGGAAGTGAGTATTCCCTCAATGTGGTTTGTCCTATATATGAAGAGAAGAAAAATGAATCTGAATGCAGTTTAACCCAACAACTGCAGTTCATACTTAGAAAGGCAAAGGTGTTATGCCTGCTAAACATCTACAATCCTGTGTATGTGAGGTCTTCCAGCATATCTGCTCAAATAGTGCTTATTCAAATTAGCCTTCAGTCATGAATAATGACCTTCTTAACTTTCCTATATCTTACATCTGTCTCTGCTTCCCTCCAGAGAGTGATATGATTCTGACAGCACCTGTTTCCCTGACGCTGTGCAGTCTTTTTCAGTCAGTAGAATTTCCAAGTCAGAGGGTGAAAATGTCTTTTTATCTAATAACACCTATTTGAAATTCTCAAGAAATTGATTCAAGCATCTGATGAATATATGAAACGTTACTTTAATTTTTAGTACTGGTACAGCTGTTTGCTATTTTGATACTTGTGTGGTCATTCTAATTGCTAGTTTGGATCAGTATATTTAAATACGTATTGTCATAATGTATTGCAGAGAATTCTCAGAAGCCAAATATAAGACAGATGTTAACAGATTTCAGTAGATTCGAGAGAGTAATGGTTTATAAAGCCTGTAAGCTTATGCATAAAATAAAACAAATGGATTTTGCTCTATTTAAAAATGTTAAAAATAAGATGGTAAGTATATTCATATATCTGAAACCTTTTCTTATAAAAATTTAAATGTAGAAAGCTCACAGGAAGAAAGTGATAAGAAGGCACATTCAGTTTTGATATTTTTTTCCTGATAGTTACAATTGTCCTGCAATGAGATTGGTTTCTTCTTTGATATAGTGATTTCTCCATTACTAAAACATTTCTAACAAAAATTAGATGACCACCTGCCAGAGTAAGATTCCTGTATGAGGATGTATTCCCAATGTCCCTTCACTAATTTATTGTTCAGATTTCAAGTTTCAAATTATACGGTGTTACAGACACAAATCTTTCCTTTGTTGTAAATATTGAGACTCAAAATGTATTATTTTTCTTCCTCTTGTTTATTCTGTGTGAAGACAGGTCAACAGTGCACATTTCACTTTATTTTATGTTTATTTATTTTATGTTATATCAGTTTTCAAAATTTGTTTTTACTTATATTTGTACACTAATGGCTTAAATTCGTTTTTAGTAGATGGGAAATGAAAATATGTGGTAAAGAAGATGTGTTCCTTTTCCTGGATTGGAAAAGTATATCAAAGTAAAATTCAAAGACAAATGAAGCTTTTTTAAAAATTTTCTTAAAATTTTCAAGTACTTTGTCTTCAAATAGGATGGGTTGTGGTCCACTTATTTATCTACCATATGTTAACTGAGTATCTACAATGTGGGAAATGTTGTTTTAGTTGTAGAAAAAGCACTGAAAAAAAAACATGTAAAATCCTGTCTCTAGTGAGTTTCTATTCTAACTGAGGAGGTAGGACTGATAACAAATAAATAAACATAATAAACCTATTACATTCATAAATCTTTAAAGGTAATGTGAGTTAAGAGAAAGAATGCTCAGGCAGAGTATTTAAAGATGCAATCTCCAAAAGAGTAAATTTTAAGCCTCTAATGCATGAGACAAGCAAGCAAATTGTGAGCATACCTACTATACCAAGAGTATTTCAGACATGGAGAACAAGTTAAAGACACTGAAGTAGCAGAACTTTGGGATGTCCAAATGACAAGTGGCAATAAGAGGGGAGGATAAAGAAGTGAGATCAGAGAGCTATTGTGGGATAGTTCATTCAGGCACCATATGTTCTAACAAGAGCAATGCATATTTTTTGAGTGAGATATGAGGCCTTATTAGGGGTACCAGCATGGGAGATGCAATATTTAATGTTAGTAGATTGACTTGAGCTTCATACCAGACAAGTTATGGTGAAAGCACAGTATTCCTCACCAGAGATGAAGGTGATTTGGATTAGGATGCTATTAATGTAAAAAGAAAAAAAAAGATTATGAAAACAGTCATATACAACAGTGTAAAAGAAATTTTTCTATGAAATAATGTTATTAAATCTGTGCTAATCTCATTTGAGGTTTATCTTTGAGGATAAAGCCAAAACAGTTAGTTAAACCATTTTTCTTGCCAAGGTCCATTATATAGGACCCAAAATCTAGATTTTTAAACACAGATGTGTGTGTGTGTGTGTGTGTGTGTGTGTGTATGTGTTTTCCCCATGGGGAACAGTGATGGAGAGAGGGAGAAAAATGGGAGTTAATGGGTTGTCCAAGGAACAGTAAGTTAGAATCTATGTCATGTTCATTGTTTTATTATTAACTTGGTCTGAAAAGCTTTGTAGTATTTCAAACAGCTGAGAATTTATTATTGTTTGTTCTGCTTATAGCCAAGCATTAGAAATGGATAAAAGAATACATTTTGGAATTTCAGTGCAAAGATTTTTTTTTCATTACGAAATATAGTTTAAAGTAAGCTGCATACCTTATCTAGATAGTACACATCAAACAGAATCAAGAAATGCATTGATATTGTTTTGAAATTTATTCAAAGAAAAAAATGGTTTGTTGAATAGATGAATATACTAATGAAAGAAACTATTAAACCATTTTGGATTTGGAATAATTAGATATTGGCCTTACCACTATTTTACTGAAAAACAAATATAGGAACTTAGAAATTTATCTAATTTTAAAAGCATCATACTTTCAATGGAGAGGATAGAGACAGATGATTTCTAAGTGCCCCATGAATCAATGACACAATGTTAATATACAGAAGGGCCAAACTTTGGGATGGTAGAAAACTGGTATTAGGGAAGCTTCGGTAATACTTTTAAGTTCTAACTCTTTCAAACAACTGTCCAGTATTGGGGAAAGAGAAGAGAAAGCAAATTATTAATTTGGTAATCAGAGTAAAAATTTCCATTCATTTGGTTAAGGGAGGCTATAGAAAGACATTGAATTCTCCAATGAATTCTTTATTATCCATTTAGTTACACTTGGGCCTAAGTGCACAGTGATGGCATACAGGCACAATACCCTTCTTCTCCTTGATGTTTCTTTGCAGCATATTCTTTAGTCATAATTAGTAGAAGAAAATCTGAATTTAAATTAAACATAGTAATCAGTGTAGTTTTGGAGTCGATATACCAAAGCATATTTTATTTTTTTAATCATTTATTACACACGTATAATCTATGCCACCCTGTTTTATATAATAATTATATTTTAATAATGATATATGTCACACAATGTTATAAACACACATATTGTATGCTTTATCTCACTTGCTATTTATTACAACTTTAGAAAACAAGTTATATGATTCATATACTGCTCAGACAAGCAACAATGGTCCTCCTGTAATTCTAACACAGTGAGAAACACTTACTGAAAAGTACATTTTAAATTTAGGAATGTGGCACTTGAATTGAAACTATTTTTATAAATTCAGGTTCGTGGCAATAAATATTTGATGGATTTCAGTCTTTGTAAGACAGAAACAATTTAGTATTCTGTCTCTTGACTGCCAGGAACTCTATGAGAAAGTTAATGGGGTTTCAATAAAAAATTATAACTATTTCCATATTATTTATCATGGTGTTATTTTTTTCAACTAGCAATCTTAGCTTCTGAATGTTTTTTATACTACCTGGTAGTATTTTCATATTATATATTAAATACAGTGCATATTTTACAAAACAAACAATATTCTATATGCTGCAAGCAACTTTAGAAACTTTAGTAAGAAGAAGCAAAGCAAACTGTCAGACATTTCAGTAATTGAATTTCTTTGAGAACTGCCTTGGTTTGTCAGGTCTGACTTTACTGTCAAAAGAAAATAAAATAACTTGGGAATTCATCTGAGATAACACCACAGGTATTTTGATAATGCCAAGGCAAGAACACTGTTTTCTCAGAAGCTCCTGGCATTCAGATACCCCCATACTAGTGTGTATAAGTTCATTTTAGCTCTAAGTCTCTATTATCTGAAGCTGAGGTCTGAGATTAACTAATGACCTGTCAAATGGCAGTACATAAGCCTTTCTTCCGGTACTAGGATGCACACCATCATTGCTTAAAATGCCCAATATACCCTTTGTCAATTACTTCATAAGTGCAATTCATCTTTTACTGTTTCCGCACTTGGATTGCTTGTAAAATGTTTAGTGGTTAATTAGCCTGGAAGGAAGTCCAACTTATGAAAAACCAGGTAGAAGAAAAAAATGTCATAAAATTAATGACTTATTCTCCAGTTCTTATTTGATAGAGCAATGTTAATCTGATCCCTTTGGAAATTTACCTTTGACTACCATTCAGTCTTCTCTATAATCAGCTTCAGGAAATTTCCACTTTGGGTTTTTCCCTTTGGCCCACACTTTTCTCCAAGACCTTGAATGTATTAAGAAGAGATTGACAGTTCTCCTAAAAACTGTAGATTGTGCTAATACTAAAAAATACATATATAGGTCTTGAAACTTTTCTGTACTGAGATCTGAAATATCAAATATGAACATTTATCTGTAAATGAAATGAATGGTTGTTACTAATGATTGGATTGACCTTGAGTCCCCATTAATCAGTCTGAGGAAAAAGTTATAGAAAATTCATAAACCACATACATGGAAAATTATAAAAATTTTTAAAGTTCCAAATACATCAATCTGAAGAACATGAGTAAATATAAAATAAAAGATTGGCATAGAAACTACCAATTTGTTCAATTTTACTTTCATGTATAATAAATGTATTAGAAAGTCCTTAAATTATCAATAATATTTTTTCTTTAGTTTTGAACAGGATATTTTAATAATGTACACATAAGTGAAGTTAATTTATATATCTAGTAGTTGAAATATAAAGAAAATCTTTATATTTTATAGTTGGTCTCCAGTGTACAATAGACTGTTATCAAAGCCCTCTCTATATTAGAAAGATTACAGAAAACCCAATGCATGTAAATGTTTCTAAATTGTGCTTTTTCTTCTTGCCCTAGTTCAGATGGCTATTCATGTTGGGTCAGTTGGGTGTTGAGAATGCCCCTTTTTCTTTGTGACAGGAATTGCACCTCTGAATTCATCATTTTAGCTACCTCAGTCTACTTAGGATATTGTTTATTTTGTTTATAAATATAAAATGTGAAGGTGAGCTCTTTTGGGTTTCTGGTAGCCCAGTATATGCTTCTTCTCAGGTTCATGAGAAGGCATAATTTTTCAGATTTTTCAGTATCTGAAAAGTGCTAATGTAGAAAACTTCCTTTTATTAAGAATTTTCTATTAAGCTAATTTAATCTTGTTCTGCCACTCACAATGAGATGATATTACACATCTGAAATATATATATAAGGGGTTTATGAATTCATTTGATGTTTGTCCTGTGGATAAGTCTTCATACCATCAAAGTAGTTACTGTTTATCTTGTTCAAATCACATCACCATCAGATAGATCAAATCTTGTATAGTGATAACATACTGGAGAATGCCTTGCAACTATTTGGCACATCTATGTCAAATAAGTTTCAAGTTTTATTAAATCTCAAGTGGTGTATAGCTATTACTGTTCATCAGACTTTGCATTTGATAGTTCATATAACAACAGGATCAAAAGTCTCTCAAGACTTACATCCTCAATTTAAGGTAAAGGCATTTCTGATTAAAGTACTATTTCATAAGAGAAGAAATAATAGGTGGCAATTAAGACACATGTATGCTTTGTTGGTCTGTAGTAAATGTTTAAAGTAAGTAATAAAATATAGCACATTTTAAATTTGGGTTTCAATTTGGAATTTAAAGTGCCCTCTGACTGTTCTAGACAGTGATGCAAGTAGTAAAATATTATTTTAGTAAATATCCACCCTTTGTGTGTATGTGTAATAATAATAGAAGAATGCTATTATTTTCTGATTCAAATGATGCAAATTTGATGTAAAATACTTTTTCGAAAATAAATTAGAAATAAAACCCATGATAACGTCATTCAGAGAGATTATTCAGGGTGTTCATGTATAATTTCATGCTCTTCAGAATACAAATAAATCTTTCCACTTGGTTTTGGATTTGTTGTTGTTTTCAAATTTTAAGAGAAAATGGGGTTTTAAAACATCATTCGACTCACTGATACTGATCCATGTGTGATTTGGAGGATAAAAATATCAAATCAGTATTGTGTATATCTCCAAAAATCAGGAAAGTTCTGTGAAAAAATTCTGTTTTGTTTTTTTTTTTGACTAGTTAGGCTATTCTATAGTGGAGAGCTCACATAATTTATTTCAAGTTTGTTGAATATGCATACCCCTATGTGAGGGATGTTACTGTTAAACTAAGGGTCTGAGCCTTTGGTTTGCTTAAGGTATTGGCACTCTACCTTGTTGGTCCACCGTGGGCTCTTCAAAGAGACAATCCCTCAGATTGAAGATATAGTTGTGTAAAACACTTCAGTTATTTACAGTATAATATACTCAGCATTGTTTGCCCCCTATTTAAAGCTGAGCCATTGGGTTTGTATTCATTGCCACTGATGTCTTATCATTTATCCATTTTTAATATGTGTATTTAACAAAGTACTTAACTTTAAGGTTGACATGTGGGAAGTAGAAGCACTTGGCTCCTTTAGCGGAACATACATAGTCCTTTTCTCTTCATTCCATGTGAATTGTTTGATAGTACATTCAGCCTCAATGAAATATTAGACACCTGTTACATAGTACAGTGAAGTGTGACTTAAAGTTTCCCCCTGAAAATCAGGAGGCAGTGGGAAAGGAAGCCAAAGCAGGAGACAAAGGGGAAGGGGAAAGTGTAAACACTTTATGTGTATGATCACATTTTTAGAACAGTATTATATATGTAATATCATTATTGTCATTTAACAGGTGTTCAAAATGAGGTTAGGATGTTGTCCATGGTCACACTGCTAACAAATGATAAAGCCAGGATTAAAATTCACCAGCTTTTAGGCACTAGAATATTATTTTCTCATTCGTGAAAAATATAGTCTCATAATGAAAATGTATGAGGTACAATTTTATAATGAGAGGTCCATAACAATAATGGGAGAAAAAAGAAAGAAAGAAAAGAAAGAGTCCTATTCAGGGAGCAAAACTTTCTTGTATACTATGGTATCTAACTTTCATAAATAACTAAGTGTTTCTGAATTTGCCAATTCCTTTTTGAGGTAAATATCAGAGTGTCCAAAAGCAGTATCATAGATTCATTTGATACCAGAATGCTCCAATAGACTTGTTTTCAAGCAGTGATGTGGTGAAATAGTGAAAGGAAATTAGGCTTCCAAATCAATATAAAACAGTTTTTAACCTAGCACAGGTCTCTAAAAGGATTTACAGATGTGTAAGGTGAAAATAATACTTATTTTTAACACAGCGGATAAAAGTAATAAGGCAAAGAAATGTTTAATGATTATTATTATTGATAGATTATCATAACTAGGTTATATATAAATTCAATGAAACTTTGGGAAGAACTTATTCTACTTTGCTTGAATTAAAAGAAAACTGGTGAAGTGAAGGTTTGAATTATTTTTAAGAGATTATTTAGGAATATATACATATGTGTAAGTATATGTATTTATGAATATATAGAGAAACATATATATGACATTCTGCATGTAAAAATATCTGAAATATTCATGTATGTTTTTATATGTATATATGTACACATTTACATGCACACATAAGTATAGTCATTTCTGTGTATCCTTGGATACTGCATCAACAGATTTATCATAGATTAAAAATATTATTAAAAAACACATCTGTACTAAACATATTTTTCTCATAATTATTCCTTAAAACTATAATATAACAGCTATTTTTATAGAATTTATGTTTTTGGAGGTATTATAAGTAACCTAGAGATTATTTAAAGTAGGTGGAGGAAGTACATAGGTTATATGCAAATACTAAGTCCTTCTATAGGGACTTGAGTATCTGATTATTTTGATATCTGTAAAGGTCCTGAAATGAATAGCTTGCAGATACTGAGGACAACTGTTTTGATATGCATATTATACACTTATAAAATACACATTTTATATATTTTCAAACAAAAGTTGAAAAGAAACCAATAGACATACCCACATCTGTTCAACAGAATAGTTGTTCTGATTTTACTGGATATATTTTGCTTCCATATACTCAAAGAATCTTTTATATTACAAAATATAATTTAGTAACTTCCCCTGTACTATTCACCTCTAAGCATGAACAGGAAATGACAACAGCCAAATTTTAGTCATTTGGGAGAAGGCAACAAACAGAAATGAAGGCCCCAGTATTTTCCAATTGGGTTTAATTCTAATTTTTTTTGTACTGGGGATTTAACCCAAGGGTGTTTTACCACTGAACTACATCTCCAATCCTTGTTAATTTTTTAATTTTTTGAGACAGGGTCTCAGTAAGTTGCTTAGGACCTTACTAAATTGCTGATGCTGAACTTAAACTTGCAATCTTCCTGTCTCAGCTTCCCAAGTCGCTGGAATTACAGGCATGTGCTATAGCAGCTGGCAGGTTTAATGCTATTTTTTTTTTTTTTTTTTTGGTCAAGGTTTTTCAGGGCCTGATCCTTCCACAATCTTATGGGCTTACTTTAAATAAGAGAGCACAAGATTGCTAATAAATAAAAAAAAAATAGGGCTTTGGGTGAGGCCACAGAGCTTTTATACTTTATCAACTTCATTTAAAATCTACCTAGCTGGGCACAGTAGTGTAGGCCAGTATTCCCAGCTTCTCTGGAGCTGAGACAAGAGGATCGAAAGTTTCAGGCCAGCCTGGTCAACTGAGTAAGAACCTTACTCAAAATAAAAAAGCTGGTGTACAACTCAATTGTATAGCACACTGGGTTCCATCCTCAGTACCACAACAATCAGTCAATCAATAATTAACGTTGGCCTTCAGAGTCTACCATGTTTAAAATTCTTCCTCATATGTAGAGGCTGTCTAGTCCCCTTCCACTAACTGATAAGTACTACCTACAATGATTTTCTTCCCAAATTGGTTATCTCAAAAATTCAAATCTCAGTGCTAACATGCAATTATCTTGTGCATCTCCTTCATTCAACCCAAGTTTCTCCTCTTCCCTGCAAAGTCCCTAATCTTTCTTACCAAAGCAATCTTCATATTAGCCTTATCATACATAACTGGACAAGCTTCATTCAATATTTTACTGGCATTCCAACCATTCAGCAATTGACACTGAAATCTTTGTCAATGGTGTCTCATATAAGGAAAACATTTGAGCATCGTTTTTAGTATTTTAGAGTACTTTCCCAGAAAGACAGGAAGAATATGTATAGAAACAGAGGGAACATGGAAAAGCAGAGGCAAGAAAATTTTTGATAGTTTCCATAGTTTGTTGGCATTTAAGTTTAGAGTGAGCAGATTTGAGACTGGAGACATTATCAGATGCCATTTAGTATCTTGTATGCCAAGGTTAGTTTTTTGTTTTTTTCTCTAATGGCTGGAGAAAAGGAGGTGACTACCAAGGATTAAGGGCCAATAAATTATTTGTCTTTAAAGAACTCTAATGGAAAGATGGAGCATAGATTGAAGGGAAACCAAGTAAATAGAAATAATGACCAATCAAAGGTAACTATATCTAAAGGTGTATTTAGTGAAGAAATAGAGAAAAAATAATAAATGTTTTTTTTTCTTTTTTCTTTTTCTTTCTTTTTTTTTTTGTGGTACTGGAGATTTAATCCATAGGTTCTTTACCACTGAGCTACATTTCAAGTTCTTTCTGTTTCTTGATACAGAGTATTACTAAATATCTTAGGGCCTCACTAAGTTTCTGAGGCTGTCCTTGAACTTGCAGTCCTCCTGTCTCAGCCTCCTAAGTCTCAGGGATTAGAGAAGTGGGTTACTGCACCCAGTATAAACATAATTTTGAGATAAATTTGATAGTGTTTAGATGTGGATTAAGAGTAGAGAATGAATGAGTCAGGGAAAATGGGAACCAAATTATTTTCATCATGTTTCATTCTTAGAAATGCGAATGAAAAATGGTTCTAGGAAATAACATAGAGAACTTGGGAAAAAATAAAAGTTTGTAGGTAGAGGAGATGTTTTGTGGAACCCACACTGATATTTGTGAGTTATTATTTATCTGAAGTCTCTGCAAATTATGTTGTCTGTTGGAACCTTTATGAAGTGATCAAAAACATATTTAAAGAATTCTGGCCCTCCTGTCTGTAAAACTGTAGAAAATTATAAACCATTCTATCTTTTCTAAAGGCTTATGCTACTATTTCAAGAGTCCAGAATCCCTGTGCTCTTGGCTCATTTGAAGTCACTTTTTTTCATGCAAAGGAGAAAATTGATATTCTAGTAAGATAACTCAAGTGTTAGACTTCCATTGTCCATCATAACTCAAATTAGTGTAAATTCTATCATTTTATTAAATTGAATTATCTAAATGCTTACCTGACTGGCTCAGTCCTCTGCAGAAATTCCTTCAGAGATGCCTTCATGGAATTATTTTTAATGTTATGCCCTTGTCTTTTATTAAGGTTAGATTCAATAAATGGACACATGAAGAATGAATGATCCAGCATTGCTGAGAAGTTGCTGTTGAAGGCATTTTTCTTTATCCTAGTCTTTGTCACTCATATGAGTACCAAGGGAACATATTACTTTTAGAATTTTGTATTTGAAAACTTTGATTCTATTAAAAAGCAGGTTAGATATTTTGGTCAGGGCATAGAAAAAACCAACTCAATTTAGTTTTGCCTCTAGTCTCAGTAGACTTGGGACCAAATATACTAATTATGCTTAGATTAGTTTAACTTTAGCAAAAATGCCAAACCTATTGTTTTAGTCAGCTTTGGTGTTACTGTGAACAATAGACCTAATAAAAACAATGTAGAGGAGGAAAATCATGATTTTCATTAGATGATTTATTATTTATTTATATATATATTGTTTATTTATTTTCAATTTTTGCAATGATTGGATCAAACCCAGGGTGTCACAGTTGCTAGATAAGGCACTTTACCACTGAGCTAAACTATGACATCCCAGCCTTGCAGCCGTGTGTGTGTGTGTGTGTGTGTGTGTGTGTGTGTGTTTGTGTGAAAATTTCAAATATTGATTTGATGATATTCCTTCTGAGTATGTCAATTTTTACTAAGAAATGCTATTATATATTTCTTCTGTGCCATTATTTCAACCCACCACATTTTGTGTTAAAATATCTTAATTCAAATTGTAATTTTACTCTTATTAGCTTTTATTCAATTAAAAATTTAACATGTGAAATTTGAGTCATTGCTATTTTTCTAATGATTTTGTTATTTGTACTGAGTCAAAATGAATAGATTATGCCATTACCAATAAATAAATTTTATTTAGTTATTTTGCTTGCAACATTTAGTAGTGACCCTTAGTTTTACAGTAGAGCAAGATGGGTGAAAACCATTTAACCTTAAAACAACTAAAATTGTCTGTGACTTCAAAATATCAAGATGAGTGAAAATACGTAAAATTTTCCATTATTAAAACAAATAGGAATATGTGGTTATTTTGAGGTTTATAGGGAAGCTAACTTGCAAGCCTTTGGAAAGTAATTTGGTTGTATCTATTTTTATTTAGAATAAAAATAAACAACATGATCTAACAATTTGATTTCTAGGAGTCTTTCTGTGGATATAATACAGAAGTAGGTAAAAACATACATGCAATTTTGTCCTTAGTAACCCATATAGTACAAGTGCAGAAACAACTTCAGTGTCTATCAAGCTAAAAAAATTGAATAAATTGGGTACTCCCAATTTAGTGCCAGGGACAGAGAAGCTGTGTCCAGTGCCCTGGTAGTGAGGCCACATTGGGCACCAGGCAGAGGTGAACAGGGTCGGATCAAGATGGCGGTGCAGGCAGTTCATCTCAAGTCTAATGCTTTCCTAGTTTGTCTCAACCACAGTCTGAGCACAGAAAAGGAGGAGGTAATGGGGCTGTGAATAGGAGAATTGAATGCTGACACAGGGAGTGACTCGAAACTTGCATATACCAGAACTGAAATGCCAGAGTTGCTGAAAAGGTTGGCACCTTCAGAATTGTTCATATTCATCCTGTCATCATCTTGCCATGTTAAGAGGATGGACCGAATAGAAATTTCTCCAGAGCAGCTACCTGTAGCATCAACAGAGGCAGAGAGGTTGGCTGAATTAACAAGTCTCCAGGAGAGTTGTGCACTGGTATCAATCACATCCTCATATAACTGTTTGGCCTTCACATGGTGATGTTGGCACCTAAGCCAGGAACAAGATCATGGACCAAGGTTTTGTAGGACTTATTTTTTCCTGTTTCATAGAGGATAAAAACACAAAGACTGGTCGGGTACTTTACACTTGCTTCCAATCCATACAGGCCCCAAAGCTCTCAGAGTATGAGAGAATTGAAATTCCAATCCATATTGTACCTCATGTCACCATGGGAACAGTATGCCTTGAATCAGTGGTGGAGCTGCCCAAGATCCTATGCAAAGAGGAGCAGGAAGCATATAGAAGGATCACAGCCTTACACATCTGGACTCAGTAACCATGATCCATAATGGTTGAGTGTTTACCAACAATCTGTTCAGTTAGATGTCAGCAGTCAGTAGCCTCTCCTGAAGTGGTTGGAAGACAGATTGGAGCAAAACCAACAGCATTTGCAAGAAAAAAAAAAAGAACTTATGAAAGAAGTTTTTCTTCCCTAGAATAAAGAGACAAAATGGGAATGGAAATATTCAGTGTAAAATTAATTTAGCTAACTCAATTTTGAATGAAGAAAAAGTTGGAGGACTCACATTACTTGACTTGGACCTACTATAAAGATATAGTAAGCAAGATGTTAAAGTATTGGCAGAGGTATAGACACAGAGAACAATGGAACAGAAGAGAACCCAGAAATTGACCCATATAAATACGCCAAACTAATTTGACAAAAATAACAAAGACAACTCAATGAAGAAATCATAAATACACAATTCTTTCTTTTCTTTTCTTTCTTTCTTTCTTCTTTATTTCTTTCTTCCTTTCTTCTCATTTTTTAAAAGAACTTCAACTTAAACCTCACTAAAAGTTTCTATAAAAGTTACCACAAAATGTACCATGGATTTAAATATAAGATGTAAAGCTACAAAACTTTTAGGAAAAAAACACAGGAGAAAATTTTTCAGGAGACAAGTTCTTCAACTTCACTTCAAAAGCACAATCCATAAGAGAAAAAATATTCTATATTAAGCTTCAATAATATTAAAAATTTTGATTCTGTAAGAAATTTTTAAGAACAAAATACAAGCTACAGATTGAAAGAAATTATTTGCAAACCATATAATATCTAATCAACATGGAGTATTGAGCTCAAAACTCAACAGAAAAAAACAGTCCAGTTAGAAAATGATAAAAATATATAAATAAACATTTCATTGAAGAGGATATATGGATGGCAAATAATCACATGAAGATGTTGAATTTCATAGTCATCAGTGAAATTAAATTTCATAGTCATTAGTGGAAATTAAAACAAAGATGATATATGACTTACACACTTTTTAGAAGGCTTAAGGAGAAGATGGTGTTGAGGATACAAATTATACTTCTCATATATTCATGATAGGAATGTAAAATGGTACAGCCACTCTGGAAAAGATATTAGAAATTTCTTATGAAATTTCATACCTTACAAACTAGAAATTGCCTTCCTGGACATCAATCCTTGAGATATGAATTCCTATGCTGGCACAAAAACTCATACATCAAATTTCATAGCAACTGTTTTAATAATAGCCCTAAACTGGAAATAACCCTGATGTCCTGCAATGCATAAGTGGGTAAACAAATTGTCCATTAGCATGGGATACTACTTTGTAATGAAAAGAACAATAACTTAAATGGATCTCAGGTGTATGGTGTGGTGAATGACAAAAAGAAAAAAAATGAGGGGCTGGGGATATAGCTCAGTTGGTAGAGTGCTTGCCTTGCATGATGGACAAGGCCCTGGGTTCAATCCCCAGCACCAAAGGAAAAAAAAATCTCAAAAGTTCACATACTGTATAATTGTATTCATATAACATTCTTGAAATGACCAAATTATAGAATGAATGAATTAATGGTTGCCAGGCACGAGGTTTGGTGTGGCATATGTATGACTGTACATGGGTTGTAGGGACAGATGAGGCAAGTCACCGAAGATAGCAGGAAACAATTTTATTTGGCTGCAGCCTAGGTTCAGAGGGCACAGATAGTTTCAGTATTTTATACCCAGTATGTAAGGGGAGGGGCTCAGAAATTCCCAACCTGCAGAAGCTCACATAAAGCAGCTTTTTTCTTCCATTGTTCTGGGTAAGTTAACCCTTCAAGGACAGCACCTGAGAAGGGGAGAGTTTCTTCTCCCCTTTCTTTACTCCCCCTGAAACTGTTACCATGGAGTCCAATTGGTAACTTATTTTAGATATGTAGACATCTCTGTGAAGCTCCAGCTCAAGGCCAGAGACCTTGTTTACACATTTCTACAAACTACTATACTGGATACATGTTTGTGAAAACAAAGTAAGGGGGTGTCCAGCACCTGGAGTGCTGATTTCTCCCAGCCAGTGGCCAAGTAAAATAGACAACATGAAAATTGGAAGTTTATCTACATTGAACTCTTTGTAGAGACTCTTTTGCTGACAGTCCTAAAATCAGCCTGGTGAAGATTTCTGGAGAATCCCAGTTAAGACTTATCTTAAGACTACACATGGATGGCACAAAGCATTCCTGTGTGCTGATCGAATAGTTTTGTATCTTGATTGTGTTATTGTGTACATAAATCTGAACCTGTGCTAAAATTATATAGACCTATATACACATGAATGCATGTAAAATCTGGTGACACTTAAGAAATTCTGTAGTCTACTTAGTAGTATTATACTATTGTCACTATTTTGGTTTTGAAGTTGGACTACAATTGTGTAAGACTTTACCATTGGAGGAAACTGAGCAAAGGGTACATGGTACTCTCTATTATTTTCACAACTTCCTATAAGTCTATTATTATTATTGCAAAAGGTGCTTACCTTCACAATTAAGGTTTTCTAGAACAGAACCAGTGAAATATGGACATGTGTTAGTGAGCTGTAAACTGGGATGACCAAAGCACCTGACAAGCATAACTTATAGGAGGATAATCTTATTTGGGACTCACAATTTCAGAAGTTCAGTCCATGATCAGTTGATTCCACTGCTCTGAGTCCAAGTGATGGCAGAAGTGTGCCAGTGAGGAAAGCTACTTATCTCCTGACATCTGGGAAGCAGGGTGTCCATGAGCCACCAGGTACAAAATACAAACCCCAAATGCATACCTCCAGTGACTTACTTCCTCCAGCCATGTCCTGCCTGACTATAGATATCATCCAGAACAGTAATCTTTTTAAATTAATAATCTATCAAGTGGATTAATCCACAGGTTAGGTTACAGGTCTCATAATCTAATCATGAGCTTTAGGAGTATATCTCATATACAAACCATAAAAATATATTCGGTTATAAAAGGGGATTTATTTGATTGGCTTATGTGACTGACTAGAGGTTGGATAGACCCACAATGGCTGAAGAGCCCTGATGGTTGCTCTCACCATGTCATAGCCTCATAGTAAGATCAATGGTGCAGCCCTAGTCCACAGCTGAAACCCTGGAAGCTCCTTGCGGAATTGCTAGTGTGACTGCATGTTAAAAGACTGATGCGAATTGACTCTGATATTCATGGGTGAGATCAATGGACTCACTTGCGAATTGACTCTGATATTCATGGGTGAGATCAATGGACTCACTTGTTTAAGAACAATCATACTTCACTCACCAATAGGATTCCTGCTTCAGATTTTGTTCCTGCTGGGCCCCCAACCCATTTGATGGTGTTGCATCTCCTTCCTCAATTTGCTGTCTCTCATGCCAATTAGCTCTGGAAACAATCTCACAGATCTACTCAAAGTTGTGCTTTGCTAACTTCCTAGGATTCTCTCAATCCAATCCAGTTTACAATCAAGATTAAGCATACAATCTCCTCTCTGGTCTTTTCCCCATTTCTAATGTTCAGACTTGGAATCAGAATTCACAAAACCCATGTACACATTAAATGGATTTTCAGTTGAATGTAATACTTTTTATAGCAAGAAAAAAATACAACAACAAGAAAAAAAATACCCTGTGAAGTTTGATATAATCTGGAATCTCAGTAAACTTTGAGCTACTTTCCTACCATCCTTGCTCAAATTTTACTTCAGTTCAACCATGCTGGCCCTGTTGCAATCTTTCTTGAACATGACAGGATCCTATGTACCTTATAGATCTATACAATGAACTCACAGAAGCAAAGAATGGAATGGTTGTTGCCAGGAGTTGGGGTTGGGAGGTGGGAAATGGGGAGATGTTTATCAAAGGGCATGGATTTTCAGCGGTAAGATGAGTAAGTTCCGAGGATCTAATATACAGCATGATGATTATGGTTAATAATACTATATTGTATACTCAAAACTTGCTAAGAAAGTAATCTAAAATATTCTCACTACACCCACACACAAAATGGTAACTATTTGAGGTGACAGATGTGTTAATGAACTTGAATGTAGTAATCATTCCACAAGTATATGGATATCAAATCCTCATGCTGTACATCTTAAATATGTCCAATTTTTATTTTTCAATTTTACTCAAAGATGGGGGGAAAAAGGAGGGAGCTGTGCTTGGAATCTAAATATTGATAAGAATTTGGAAATCTCTATATTTTAAAGTCCAGATACCAGTTTCCTCAATCATGGTAGATTTCCCTCTACTTTATAGCGCAGATACCTGCCTTTTGTATCATTAGGTATTGTTCTTTATTATGTTACCTACATTTCTGAATCTTTCAACATTTTCCTTTGCCCTCTTCTCTGACCTTTAAGAACTGTACTGTACTTGGTGAAAATTTCAGTTCTACTTCCACATCTGACACACTATGTGGGTTCCCATGTACCTGTAGGTAATTTGGCTTGCTTTGGTGCCCTGCTTCTTGCCATTAGTGCATTGCAGGTGTGTTCTTAGGAATACCCTTTGATCCTTAAGATGAGGTGAAAGGAAATTCCTCTTTCCTACCTTCACCCTTATCCTGTGCACACAGTGTTAGCTCTGTGAGAAAGAATTGGCAGATAGAGACAGAATTTATTTCTATTTGGGTTCCAATTTGTTATAAAAGTCCATATGCAGCCTTTAGACATTCATTTAAATTATTTGTATATTTTATATCCCAGTCTATGGAAGATTTTTTCTTTCTCCTAGAATTCCTCAATAGGTAGTCACATAACTTATTTCTGGTCTTAATTTATTAATTTAAGGTTGTAAAACCTCTGATAGCTTAAAAAATGTGATTTTATACAGAACAGTCTTTTAACTGGAAGCAAAAATACTCATTGATAAAATTGATAAATATTCTCTTTGTTAACTCTTAGTTAAGTTTTAAAAATGCTATTGGAATTAAATTGAAAATAATTATAATTCTTCATACAAAATAACATTCCATTCTGTGCATATTAATAGCTGAAAATGTAGTAATTGGTGACCAGCTTTTCCTTTCAAAGTGACTTTGTATATTGCTAAATGTGGTAAGTTTAATGTTACCTTTTTCCATATTTAGTCCATTTTATTTTATGACACTCATCTATTTAATAAAGCAGCTATAAAGTGCTAAATAGTAGGTGTGAAATTTACACACTTAATTAATATTGAATCTCTAAATCACCTTATGGACATAGACCAACATTTGCAGAAGTTGCTACCAGGTGGCAGTGCTAACTTGAAAATATCCAGAATAGCTAATTATGGCTCTTAAATGTTATGGGGTAGGAAATCATGACTCTGAGACAATATGCACCTTGTTAAAATATAACCAACTATTAGTAAATTGTTTTTATTAAAGGAAGGTAAGCTTGAAATTCCAAAATATACTTAAAACATATGTAAATATTATTGTGGAGCATAATATTATTTAAGGAGATAGAAAAATGCATGTAGATGAAAATTATAAAAATAATAACACAGAGAATCAAAGACAAGTAAATTAAGTATTAGGTTGAATCACAAAAGATAGGAAATGAGTACTACTTTTTTAATGTTATTTTTTGTAACATCATGAGAAATCAAGTTAACTTTGAGCACTCCAGCTTTTCACCTGCGTTCACATGGCTTCCTCTTGTAGTTGAAGTCATAGAACTAACTAATTTTGAATGTACAGTAAATATGAAAGTGAAATTATTTTAACTCCCAGACATTTTCCATGTTTCCCATAATATGTGATTCTTAAATTTTTCCCTTCAAAATCAATCTTTTCCTTATTCTTCCACTAAGTTCTATCCAACTGGTGTTTGATCATTTACTCTTTTTTTTTTTTAATTTTTTTTTAAGAGAGAGTGAGAGAGGAGAGAGAGAGAGAGAGAGAGAGAGAGAGAGAGAGAGAGAGAATTTTTTTAATATTTATTTTTTAGTATTTGGCGGACACAACATCTTTGTTTGTATGTGGTGCTGAGGATCGAACCCGGGCCGCACGCATGCCAGGCGAGCACACTACCGCTTGAGCCACATCCCCAGCCCCTGATCATTTACTCTTATTGATTAGAGTATGATGTGAAGAATGTTCAATAGTTCCTCAAAAAAAAAAATTAAGTAAGCTATTTAAATGTTAATTCTGTGACCCCCAAATCTTACCAACCAAGTTCTAACTATCCCCAGGAGATGTGTCTTATGAGTTCTTGAGACATTCATATTCTAATTCTTGTCTCTCCACCCTTGCTGAGACTTCCTGGAGGTGGGGAACATCATCATTCTTACTGACAGTATTATGAGAATGCTAATTATTTCACAATACTGGAATCCCCATGTTCTCCCTAAATTTCAAGTGTGAAATCTATCCTGCAGTTTGTCCACAAGTGGAAAAAAAATGTGATTTGCCTACATTTTATTGTACTCTGTTACCTCTGAGACTCAAGGAGATTCCTGAACCTTTGTGTTCCCCACCCAGAGTCCTTCCTCATATACTCCTTCAGCCTCTCTGTAACCTCCTTTCCATGGGTATCAGGCCCTAGAACATAGTTGGATTACACATATGTTTTTAATCCCCTACATCCACCCTTCATTTGTATACATCAAAAATTTTCACTAAAGTATCCTCTTTTCTTCTTCTACCCCCCAAACCAAAAATTTTCTCACAAGTCAGCAGAGATAAGTTGATCTGTTAAGTGCTTTATCTTATCCTCTTAATGGGAAACACTTTGACTAGTAACATTCTTTCAAGAATAACCTAGGTTAATATACCAATATACCTGCCTTAGTTTTTTTTTTTAATGGATTCTTGGAATTGTTCTTAAAATTGTTTCTTTCAACTAAATAGCAGATCTTTTATTTTGACTTCACACATTCAGAACAGTTTGATACTTTTACATCAATATCTTCCAAATTTTGCCATTCTGCAATAAAGAAGTTTCTGTTTCTAATGTTAAGACATTTTGATGTAAAATGTCTTTAGAGCCAGCACCTCAATTCTTAAAACTTACAGGACATGTTCCTCTAATCATAATTTCTTTTTCAAGCAATATTATTCTCTAATGAATATAACATATGCTAGCATGTGATTAAAAAAAGCAACAAGTATAAACAAATTTAAGAAAGTTTTCCACATAAGTGCATCAGGTTGAAATACCTCTTCTTCTTTAAAGGCTTAACATAAAGAGCAAGAGAGACACCTGGAGAATATAATGGGTTCCTATTTGTTATCCATAATTTTTAAATAGAACATGCATACACATACCTGAGAATGAATGGAAGTAAGTGCATGGAGAGGATTATCATACTGCTTATTTTTATACTTAAAAAAAAACCAAGGACTACAGCTGCTTTTTATGGTAAGAACTTTGTACAAGAAATCACTAGTCTTTATTTCCTTTCTTGCCAACCTTAAGTCCTTAATAGCAAACTATACTCTATCAAGTTTTATCATGGTAAAATATGCTTGCTTTCTCTCTTTCTTTCTTTCTTTCTTTCTTTCTTTCTTTCTTTCTTTCTTTCTTTCTTTCTTTCTTTCTTTCTTTCTTTCTTCTTTTCTTTCTTCCTCCAAAATTTCAAGACAATAAAATGAGCATAGTGCTATTTAGGCAGTGAAGAAAGAAAAATAATGTTGAGCTGCACCCCCGAAGACATTTCTTTTGTATTATAATGCTTTTTATCCACAGATGTTAGTTGAAAATTGATATAATGGTGTGTCTTGTAAGTCTACCAGAAACAAAACAAAACCAAAAAAAAAAACATTTTAAAAGTAGAATAGATGTAATTGTATGTGATAAATGAGCCTGGTGGAATTTCACTAGAAACTCATAGGGAATAATTATCTATCAGTGGCACCTGCAGAGGAATTATAAACAGCTGCAGAATTTGATTTTTGAACAAGAAAAATAGAATAACTTAAGGATTGGTATTAAGAATTGAAAAATTAGGAAACAGAATATAGAATGAGAAGAAGATGATTTAAACATGATTGTAATCCAGAGATGATAAGATGAAATATTGCTAGAGATGAATTTTTGAAATTATTATGGAAAAAGCCAATTAATGTAAAAGAAACATGTCACTGAAATTTCACACCCAAAATGTGACTGTTGTTTAGAATAAATAATTTTGTATTTGTTTCACTCTTGTATGGGCTTTAATGCATAGCAGGTAGTAAGAAGATATGATTTTTCATAAAAGATACACATACACACATATCCTCACTATCTGTGGTAGCTAGGTTTTATCAAGTTCACTCGAACAGTGAATATTAAACTCTTGGTCCTACCAGAGCTACTGAGTTAAGTACCTACGAAACTTCTATCATATTTTCATCAACCAACAATACATGATTATTTTATATTAGCTTTTGCTTTACAATTTAATTGATAAATACTATTGTTTCAGAACTGAAAATCTTACCTGAACAAAGCTATAAGATATGCCTATGTTCTCTATAAGGCACACCAAAACCTTCTTGCAAATAATAATACTAGACACCAATTCAGCACTACCCTAGGGGCCATTTTAAATACCAGAATAACTAACAAAATGCACAAAGTTGAAAAAAATATGGCCCTAAATGTACCAAAAGCAACAATTATTTATATTATGAGAACTGAAACAAGAAGATAGATCATTGACCTTTTGATTTCAGTTGAGAATGTGCTCATTGGACATCTCAAATTTTTATTGCTTATTCTATGATCCCTGCTAAATACCTGTGTTGAAATTCTAACTCCCAAGAGGTTGGTATTAGAAGATGAGACCTTTGGAAAAAGAGCACTCATCAATATCAGTGCTTTTATAAAAAAGATCCAAGAAAGAGCCTTTTCCCGTTTCACCATTTAAGAATACAGCCAATAGGCTGCATCTATGAGCCAAGAAGAGAGCCTCCAACAGGTGCCAAATCTGCTTTCACCTTGATATGGGATGTCCCAGCCTTGAGAATGCAAGGAATAAACTTTTGTTGTTTATAAGCTATTTGGTTTGTAGTATTTTGTTATAGTGGCTCTAATGGACTAAGACAACTTATGTCCTCAAATGGCTATGAAAATACCATGAGCATTGATCTTGGGCTTACAAATAAATTTTAGTGAGTAGGCAAATTTGCAAATATAGAATCTGCAAGTAATGAGCATAGACTGTACATTTTTTCCCCTGAGTGAAAAAAACAGAGGAGAAAATATAGATGGCGCTTGATGACGTAGATGTTTTTATATGTTTACTCATTTCTTTTTATTATTGTTGAAGGCTCTCAAATAAATAATGCTCTTCATGTTTGGAAAACAGCCTAAAGAAGATAGATCATCAAATACTTGTTGATAAATACCATGGTATATGGGATAAAATAAGTTTGCTGACATTTGTTTTATGGGAAATAAAACCACCACAACTTCTTGTTTTTGCTTTAGAAACATGAGTCAGCAGTTTTATTGCAAAATTAACAGTACTTGAAAAAAAGGTTTATTATATACATTATACAGAATCAAGAATTTAAACTCCTTTCCTCTTGCAATATACGCAAATCAACTAAAAATGGATCAAAGACATAAATGTAACACAGGAAACTAGGAAACTACTATAAGAAAATGCAGAGGAAATGCTTCAGGATATTGGTCTGAGCAAAGGTATTTGGATCTGAGCCCCCAAGTACAGTAATAAAAACAAATTGACAAATGATATTACATCAAACCAAAATGCTTCCAAATAGCAAAGAAAATATTCAACAGAGTGAATCAACAAGGTATGGATTGGAGAAAATTATTCATCTGACAAGGGGTTTATTTTCAGAATACATATCAAACAATAGTAAACAAACAAAACCCAGTCTTCCCTAAAAATGTGCAAATGTCATGAATAGATATTTCTAAAATAGGATATATAAATAACCAAAAAATACATGAAAAAATTTTAAATATGACTGAAACCATCAGGAAGATGCAAATCGAAATCATCTCACCCCATTTAGAATGGCTACAATCAAAAAGTAAAATAATAATAATAATAATTTTAGGATGTGGATAAAAGAAACCTTCAAACACTATAAAACTATCATGGTAATGAAGATTGTATAGCCTTTATAGAAAATAGTATGTAGTATACTCAAAAATCTAGAAAAAGGACTGTCATGTAATCCAACAAAGCCATTACTAAATATATACCCAAAGAATTGAAATAGATATGCACTAACATATTTATTGCAGTACTAGTCACATAGCCAGGATGGATGATTAACCTAGGTAATAAGTGTAATATATATATATATATATATATATATATATATATATATATATAAAGAAATATTATTTAGAGTTAAAAGTAAAACTGTCATTTGAAGCAAAACTCTTTGAATGTTCAAATCATTCCCCTTTTCCCTCAATTGTGTGTCATCCTGTTCCATTTTCTCTTTATTAATTGGAAACTGATCTAATTATTCCAAATTATCATTTGGGATTTATGCCATTTCTACATCACATTAATAGACTTCCTGTAATTTTCTTTTTTTTCAAATATTCATGCCTTTATATATTCTCTCCCAAATTTCATCTATCTCAATTTATTATTCTATATTTTTATTTGACTTTCAAAACAGCCACAAAAGGAAACCATTTAATATTAGAGTTCAGTATCAATGGCCACAATGTGGTTCCTTGAAATCTTGTAGTTAGTTCACTTGTGGAAAGAGAATACTCTAGACAAATACTGAAGAACCAATAATATCATGGTGTTTCTTAGATGTGGTTGTAAATTCTACAATTATTAAGTTTATTTTATACTGTGAAGTCCCAGAAAATAAAATTTAGGTGCATCCCAAAATTTATTTATTTTTTACCAAAAAGGAAAATATTATTCATAAACAAAACTTTTTACATAAAGCATTTGTGAAAATAATGGTCTTTTTAAAACATTCCCTTAAAACATTCCCACTATTTCTTCATTTTATATAATGCTCAGCATCTTCCAAATCACTACTTCCATTTTATTCTTCTCATTTTCTCACCTCATCTTCACTTTGCCCTTTAAACTGTAAATTGTTTTCTATTATGCAGACAGCTTTATCTTTCCACTGCCCATTTTGTTTCCTTTTTGAATGTTCAAGTTCATTGAGACACTTAATAGTGTTAGAGTATCTACACAGAAATTAGCTGTATTTCAAAATAATGACATTTTTAATTATAAATCAGAATAGTTTCTTTATAAAAGGTCTGGTTATAGGATTCAAATCTTCTTATGTTTTCCAATTCTGTAACTAAATCAACAGATCTTTTCCCATCATGGTGCTACTTTTCCTTAGTCTGATTCTTATCACCTACATTGAGTCTGTAGAGAGAAAATTCTCATCTAAGTGAGAAACATCCTTCAAAATAATTTCAAATACTCTATTTTTAAAATGTAACTTTCAAAAGCTTTTATTGAAGTTTCAAACAGTCTATCCTCATTTATAAACTATCTTTTTTGGTACTATCCACAAAGTGCTGAAGTGATGATGTTTCGTATTTTACTGTGAGATCAAAATTGTAATGGATTCCAATAGTTTAAAGACACTATAAAGTGAACACATCAAGAAAGAAATTGCTTCTGAGCTGAGTAGACACGTTTAAAAAAATCAGTAATATGTTCTGCAGGAATGTTCTTGCAGTTGATCCAGCTGATTGAGATGGCTATAAATGTTTTCTTCGAAAAATAAATACCTATTACAGAAATGCCTGATATCTCTTGGTTGTGTACAGCCATAAAACTGATAAGAAATGTCTGTAGTCTTAGCAAAATTTTACATAGTGGCTATTTTTTTCTTCTTAAATAAGTTTAAATTTGCCCTGATTATAAATAAGACAATAAGCTATCAACATTTTTAGTATGATGTTGAATAACTTTAATCAATCCAAATTAAAAAATGCTATGAAGAATCATTATTTGATATTTCCACAGATTTATTTTATAAGCCTCCTCATGGGATGATATATTTCTCTCAGTCTGTTTCCTTTTGCTCCAACCAAATATCTGAGATAACATAATTTATAAAGAATATAAGTTTATTTTACACATGATTCCAGAGACTGGGAAATTCAAGACATTTGCCGAGCATCTGCTTATTTGCTGAGGGTCCTCTTGCAGCATGGTAACATGGTGGGGGACATCACATGGCTGGACAGAGCAAATATGGTAGATTTATCTCTCTTCCTCTTCTTATAAAGCCATTCACACCATCCTGATGCTCTACTCTCAGGATTTCATTTAATCCTAATTACTTTCCAAAGGTCCCACCTTCAAATACCATTAAAATATGAACTTGAGGATGAAGTTTCTAACACATAAACTTTTGGAGAGCACATTTAAAACATAGCAATATTCAAAGCTAAATGTTTTCTTTTAGTACCTGAAAGACTGAAATTTATGTTGCAGAGTATTATCACATCATGAAATCATTACTAAGTAATGTAAAGATTTTATTTTTTTCTGCTCTTGTGAGAAATTTGCAGGGCCAAAGAGATTATTCTTAAAAGAAATAAAATAAAACTGAAAAAATGAAATTTTGTAAAAATGAATTTATTTGGCTTTTGAGATAATTATATGTATCATACATAATTTGTATGCAACAAAGTACATGCTTTCTGTATTTTAAAAAGATAATTAGAAAACCATATAATAAAAATTTATTTTCAGTAGTTTATATAATGCTTTATATCTTGATTTTCTCTATCATTCTGATAAGTATATACACATGTGTATGTGTGTGTATGTGTGCCTTAATGAAGACAAGTTCCCTCTGAGATCTTGACATTTCAGAACAGTGCTTTTTCTGTTAATAAAACTAATAGTAAGGCTGAGGATGTGGTTTAGTGTTAGAGCACTAGCCTAGCATGAACTAGACCCTGGGTTCAATCCCTACCATTGCTAAGAACTAAACAACAACAGCAACAACAACAACAAAAAACACAAACCAACAGTTAGTACTATAATGCAATTTTTGATGTACATACACTCCTTTTAGTGCAATCTAAATTGGATTTTGAAGATATCATTTGCATATGATAATGACTTAATTCAATTTTATAGGAACATATATTAGAGTACTAAGCTTTCTCTCTGTGAATGGAGATCCATATTTAAAATAATTGAAAATACTTTATGAGATGTGTTTTCTACTGCAGATATAGGGATTTATTAGAATATTCTACAAATATATATATATTTACCAACACATCTGAAGGGTTGAATAATATGTTCCCTTTGGCAATTTTCAGTATTATTGAGAAGAAAGAAAATTTTTAGCTCTTATATGAGTGACTATATCAGAATCTTGTCCCCAAGGTATGGGTTAGGTGATTGTACTGTGGAATTTAGATTGTACATAATTCTATGATAGCAGTATAACATTGACCTACCCTGTTCTGTACCATTGTATATAGGCCTTGAATGGATTCATTCTATTAACAATTATTTATCAATATATTCTGATATTTACCAAACATTCATAATGTGCCAGATACAGACAAAATTCTGCACATCTTGTTTTTTATAATTCTCATAACTCCACAAGGCAAATATCTTCCTATCCTCATATACTTCAGTAAATTGAAATATTAAATAACAAATTCAAGTTGGGCAGTGTTAGATCTAGAGCTCAAAAAGTAACCTAAATGACATCAAATTTGATAATCTCTATCATTATTACTCTATTCTTTCATTGCATCAGTATATCATTAAATACATCTTAATGAAATCATTTAATATTTTATAGTGTGATTTCTGCATCCAATAATGTAATAGTAAAGAAAAAAGATATTTTCTAAAATAAATATTAGTTTGCATCTGATTCTAGGGCAATTGATTTATCTACTATAGTGAAAGTGCTATACATTTTTGCTGTTAAAATATTTTTGGATACAATATATGGATCCCAAATAAAATTTATTTCATTTTTACCTTTTAAAATTTAGTTCATTTTATTTCACAAAAACATTTTACATGATGTGAATTGATACATTTAGTCAAGAATTAGGATCAAACCTAATGATTGTTTAAACCTAATGCCAAATATATATATACATTAAATAAGCAGCAAAGTTGAAACAAACAAATATGAAAGTTAAGTCTTAATATCCAGGGAAGTTCACTCACACTTTACAGTAACCTTTATATCACTTCTATACTTTCTTCTTAATGCATCTATTTTTTTTTGTTCTCTTTTGTTTCATACTGCTTTATGTAGGTAGAATGTGCTTCAGGGTTAGACCAAATAATAATGAAAATCAGCTATTTGTAAAATAATGCTGCTGACATTTCTTTTGTTTTTGCTTTGTCCTAGGTTTTTTCTGTTCTTTAGACATTTAATGCTTATATCTGTTTCATTTAGTGCTTATGCTTTCTGACTACATTCATCCTAAAATGTTGTGGCCTCTGTTTTATCCATTTAATTTAAATGCTTCACCTCATAGAAAATGGCAATTCCAGACTTTTTATCCACAGTATGATATTGTTAAAAAGCAAAGAACTGAAATTTATCTGATTCATTGAACTGTGTAGAGACATAAACAAGAAAATTTAGGTTAAAAGTCAATAAAATACCCTTTGGAGGCTTGATTTCTCTTATTTCCGAAGATTCTATTATAAAAGTAAGACATAATTGTTATAAACTTACATTTATTTTGTTCTCTGTAACATCATGCCTAAAATATCTCTTTTCAGTACAAAATATAAGAGAATCTGATAAGTAGATTATTCCAAAGTGTATTTATGGATGGGCTACAAAAACAATATGTTCATTTCAAAGTTAAATTTATAAGGGAAAGTCTAGATATTTATTCTTTCATTTAGGACAATAATATATATATTATAAAATACATATTTTTAATATATATATATATATATATATATATATATATAAAAGAGTGTATATACACTCTTTTTAGTTCATAGCAGCACAATTCACAATAGCTAGACTGTGGAACCAACCCAGGTGCCCTTCAATAGATGAATGGATAAAAAAAAATGTGGCATTTATACACAATGGAATATTACTCAGCACTAAAAAACAACAAAATCACAGCATTTGCAGGGAAGTGGATGGTATTAGAGCAGATTATGCTAAGTGAAGCTAGCCAATCCCTAAAAAATAAATGCAGGATCTCTTCTTTGATATAAGGGGGGCGTCTCAAAACAGAGCAGGGAGGAAGAGCATGAGAAGATTACCATTAAATAGGGAGGAGAGGTGCGTGGGAATGGGAGAGAGAAGGGGAATTGCACAGAAGATGGTAGGAGACCCTCATTGTTATGCAAAATTACATATAAGATGGTGTGAGGGGGAAGAAAAAGAGAGAGAGAGAAACATGTCACAGTAGATTGGGTAGAAAGAGGGGAGTGGAGGGGATGGGGGGATAGAAGGGCAGCACAATACAACAGACACTGTATGGCCCTGTGTATAAACATGGCTGTATAACCAATGTGATCCTGCAATCTGTACACGTGGAAAAATAAGATTATGTACCCCATTTGAATCAAATGTATGATATGTCAAGATCATTATAATGTTTTGAGCAACTAATAAAAAAAATTAAAAATAATATTAGAGTAACATATATATATATATGTTACTCTAATAGTAACATATATATTGTTTGTATAGTGTTTTTAGGACATCAAATCCTTTTATATATGCCACATTTTTAATCCATTCATCCACTCAAGGGCATCTAGGTTGGCTCCACAGTTTAGCTATTGTGAATTGTGCTGCTATAAACATTGATGTGGCTGTGACCCTGTAGTATGCTGTTTTTAAATCTTTTGGGTGTAGACCGAGGAGAGGGAAAGCTGGGTCAATGGTGGTTCCATTCTCAGTTTTCCAAGAAATCTGCTTTCCACATTGGCTGCACCAATTTTCAGTCCCACCAACAAAGTATGATTGTACCTTTCCCCCTACATCCTCGCCCACACATATTGTTGTTTGTCTTCATAAAAGCTGCCATTCTGACTGGAGTGAGATGAAATCTTAGAGTAGTTTTGATTTGCCTTTCTCTAATTGCTAGAGATGATGAACATTTTTTCATACATTTGTTGATTGATTGTATATTCTCTTCTGAGAAGTGTCTGTTCAGGTAAAATATCCTGGGAAAGGCAAAATTAGTATACAGAAAAAAGTGATCACTAGATATTATGTCAGAAGAGGGGATGATGAGCAAGTAGAACACAAAATTTTTAAGGCTCTGAAATTATTCTTTGGTGCCTTAATAGTAAATGCATGTTATTATACATTTTCAAAAAACGTAGAATGTACAACATGAAAGCAAACCCTAATGTAAACTATAGATGTTAGGTAATAAATTATCAGTTTATGTTCACTGATTGAACAAATGTACCAGTCTATTGCAGGGTGTTGATGGTAAGGAGCTGTTTCTTTTTCTTTCTTTGAGTGAGAGAGGCAGGGGATATATAGGGAATTTCTGTACATTTAGCATAGTCTTGTGAAACAGAAACTCGCCCCCAAAATAAACTGTTTAAAAAGAAGAGAAGGATGTGGAAAAAAGGGAACTCTCACACATTGTTATGCTACTTAATGGGAATGTAAATTTGCATAGCTAATAACGTAAATATTTTGAAAAGATTTTTAGAATCTAAAATAAAAAGTACCATACAATACAGAAATCCCAGTACCCAAAGGAAATGGAACTAATCAATTCAATATCCATGAATGAACAAATAGATAAAGAAAACATGTATATACTCACAATGAAACACCATTTAGCCCTGAAAACCCTGAAATCCTGTCATGTGTGATAACATGGATGAATCTGGAGAACGCTGTTAGGTAAAATAAGCCAAGCCAGAGAAAGACACTATTATATTGTTATGGGCTGAGAAAGACACTATTATATTGTTATGGGCTGATTTGAAAGCTAAGTGGGTTTGATCCCATTCTGCTCAGACATCTCACCCTGGGCAGAATTGTTCCCTCTTTCTTCCTGAGCCCACTCCCATAGAAGCTGATATCTCCACCCTTACCCACTTGCACCCTGACCACAATGTCTTTAAACTCTGGAGGTAATGCAAGATTGCTTCCTGAATATGTACAAAAAAAAGGTGCCAATTCTGAGAGCTTGGTGACACTTTATGAAGTGTGTCTTGTGATTGCACTTTCCCCTCCCATCCCCTTTCTTTGTGGTATTTCTATTTTTAAGTGGCCCCCTCACCCGTCTTCAGTGTCTTCAGCTACAGAACTGTCTTCTTTATGCTCCCTTGGCTCTGGCCAGAATAAAACCTTTGTCTTTGCTTCCAAAAGTCCCAGAGTTAATATGATCCTGTGGGATCTAAGAGTTAATCTCATAGAAAGTGAGAGAATCATGGTTACCAGAGATGGAGGACAATGGAGAAGAGGGCAGATAGGGAAAGATCAGTCTAATGGGTACAATTTTCATCTTAAGAGTAATAAGTTATGGTGTTCTGTAGAAAAGTAGTATGAATATAATTAATAATAATAATAATGCATCGTATATCTCAAAATAGAAGATTTGAAATGACTTCACAAAAAAATGATAAAACTTAAAATGATATCGTTATCCTGAGTTGATCATTATTAGATAAATATATATGAATTCCAACATCACACTATCCTTCAAAAATGTCTAAACAATAAATATTATATGTATCTTAAAAATAGAGAACAAAAAAGGGCTACCTATGTAATGGCAAAAGACTTCAGCACAAAAAAATGATAAAACTTAAAAACTGAAAGTGATATGTTATCCTGAGTTGATCATTATCCAAAAATATATATTAATCCCATTATCACACTATACTTCATAAATGTCTAAATATTAAATGTTATATATCTTTAAAAAAGAGAGAACAACAAAAAAGGGGTATCTATGTAATGCCCAAAGTCTAGCCAATTCAATTCATACATAAACAGAGTTATCAGATTTAATTTCTCCCTGCTGCTTTTTTCTTTCTTTTTGTTTGTTGTTGTTTTGTGTTGTACCAGAGACTGAATCCAAGGGTATTTAAAAACTGAGCCACATCTCCTGCTTTTTATTTTCTAGATTTTTAAAAAAAATCTTTTCACATTTACAGTGTCTCACTAATTTTCTTAGGGTCTTGCTGATTTGCTGAGGCTGGCCTTGAACTTGCCATCCTCCTGCCTCAGTCTCTTTAGTTACTGGGATTTCAGGTGTGGGCCACAGCATCTGGCTTAAATCCCTAAAAAAAATTAACCTCAATAAAACAATTAAAAGATGAAATATAAATTACTTTAAATTCTGTAAATATTGTGGCAGAATTTATCATTGGATGATGTTTGATCTACACTGATTTTTCTTACCAATGCAAGGTAGTGCAAATTCCCTTGAGTTTTGTTAGAACATGTGTCACTATATATTGAGACACTCTCTAGATATAGGAAATGAAGTGTATACTAGATATAGTGTAGTCAGAGTTATAATTTTAAAAACAGGTGGGTTTCAGGTTTAAGTTTAGAATTCAGAGACTGTTAGAACCTGTGCAGCCTATACACAAATTACATAGATACTTAAAATGATTATCTCCTGGGTTTAGGATTGGTTATAAATCAATGAACAGCCTTGGTAAGGAGGAAGGGAACCAAAAATAATCAGGAAACATGGTGAAAACAAAATAGTGTCTTTATGGACTGAGTGATGAATCAGGATAATTTAATATGGTTGCTTATTTAGTCTCACTGAATGTAAGAAGTGAAGGATATGAAAACATCAGGAGTGCTATTTTCTTTTTACTTGAGTCCAACAAAAATAAAAACTATATCTAAATTTAAGTTCAGAAAGTGTGGGCTTGTGGGCCACGTGGCTTTGTACTCCTCACAACCCAAATTGTTTGTTCACATTGAACCCAAATTGAAGATGATTGAACAAAAAAAGACAGTGGAAACTCATACAAGAATTCACTTGCTTCTTTTTCTTTTATGACGTGTTTGACTTATTCATCACCTCTGGTTCTGCTGTGGAATTCACAGAAGAACTACAGCTCTATTTTTCTGCAGCAGACCAATTTAGCACATAAGATTGTTTGCTCTCATTTACTTCCTTTACAACCTAGCAAAACTTTGTATATATGTGGAACTAAAGTTAAGATTCAAACAAATTTGATTTCGATTCACAGCTTTATGAATTGTTAGATTTGAACTCATGGAAGTATTCTACTTAGGGTGGTGCACATAGTGTTATAAAGATTGAGTGAAAAATCTTTGCAATCAGTCTTCTGGTTAATGAAGACTAATTCTTGCAAAGATAGGTACTTGTGTCACATTGTAAGGGAAGCTCTACTGTAGGAGGCCACAGGAGCACTGCAGAGAATGAGTCAACCTGATACCTAAGATGATTGGATTTCTGTGAGATTTGATTGTTTTTAACTATTAAACAATCTTGATTGTTTATTAATTTATAATTTATAATTCTTTTTATTTTTAAAATGATATATGGAATAAAATCATTGGCATATCATCACCATACTTATCTGATTCCTTTTCTTCTGATTCTATTGCACCTGCTTCTATATCTTATAAATGTAAATTTAGGAAGACCAACATTTCTTTTGAGGACTGTGAATATCACAATGCATAATGTTTTTCATCTAAGAGGAAATCCTTGATTTAGTCTCAATTTAATAATGACATACTTTATCTTAATATTCATAAAGAGTAAAGTCATTCTTACTTGAGTTTTCTCCACATTATTTGGACTGTGTTAAGGGAAATGTTATTTGCCTTGAGAACTGTATTTATAAAGAACGTGAGAGTTCAGCCTGGGAATAAAAACTCATTACTATCTACATTTCAATACCTTTTAGGTCCATCAGTTTTATTTGAGATTTGAAGAAGCTTTGGGAAATAACATTTTCATTGCGACTTTAATATAATTGTAACATTTATTGTGATTACTCTCCTCTAATAGTCATTTTAGAAGCAGTCACCACATAACATAACAGTTTATACATTTTACTAATTTTAGTGCTACTCTGTTTTTAGGGTAGAGGTTTTGTGTTACCATGGTATCTATTCATAAAATTTACTGTAAGACTATACCCTTTTCTCAAATAAGCAACATCTGCATATCTATTCATGTAAATAATGGATATAAACAGTTTATTTGGGAGTTAACAGGCACTAACCTGTGAATAATTACGACATCAGAGCAAACTTCTTCCTCCATGGAGCTTTCTGAATTTTATGAGATTTATAGTCATTCACAGTAAAATTTGCTTTTCCTGTTTATTTTTCACATAGGGAAATCACTAACACTTAAGCAGTTAGAATTGTGAATCAAAAGTAAAATGTTTAAGAGATTGAGATAAGATAACAAATATTTATCTTGCCTTTTCTTGTTCTGTTTTGAACACTCAAATGTAGAAATCTGAATTGATAACAAGGGACACTGCTTTTATATATATATATATATTTAGGTACTGGGTATTTTAACCTAGGGGCACATTACCACTGAGTTACATCCCTGGCCATTTTTTCTTTTAATGACTCAATACTTTTAAAATGAGCAGTGTCTTAGCTGGCAGGTCATAGGAAGCAATAACAAACTTTAAACAAATAAAAAAATCTCACTTTAAATTGCAAATTAAAAGCATGTAATATATTTTTCTTTTTTTTACTAGATTAAGAAAGTTCAATGAGATAAAATCATGTTTCTCAGAGTATGGGATAAGTAATACTTTCATCTAGTTTTGACATAGTGAGCATTTAATAGCTACCAGAATTATAACTTGTCATGTACTTTGACATAGCAATTCAAGTATTAGGAATATTTTCACATATAACTTTGAACCCAGAGGCTCATGCGTATAAATAAGTAGATGAAATGCCACTCACTACAATATGCTTTTAGTAACAATATGATGAGCAAATTTAATGTCCATCAACAGAAATCTGGTTAAAGTATATATCCATGAAATGGAATGCTATGAAACAAAGAAAACAAAACAAACTAAAACAAAGAAGCACAAAACATGTGTCCACTACTATTGAGATGAACCTTACCCTTAAATTATTATGCTAACTGATAAAGCACCTCCTAGAACAAGGCTTATGGCCTATAGCATTGGTGATGGAAAGAGGAAAGGAAAAGATGAATGATGATTACTGTATTCACATGCAAGGAAACTTTTTCCCCTAATTTATTCATTTATTTATTTTGGTACTAGGGATTGAACCCAGGGGTGCTTTATCACTGAACTATATCCCCAATCATTTTTTTAAAAACAATTGTTGTTATTGTTATTAATGAGCCTTTATTTAATTTGTTTATTTATATGTGGTACTAAGAATCGAACCCAGTGACTCACACATGCTAAGCAAGTGCTCTACCACTAAGCCACAACCCCAGGTCCCAACCCATGTATACATTTTTTGACAGGATCTTGTGAAGTCACTTAAGGCCTTGGAAAATTGCAGAGGCTGGCCTCAGATTTGAGATTCTCCTAGCTCAGCCTCCAGAGTCACTGGGATTATAGGGCTGGGCTACCATGAGCCTTTATAAGAGCAAACCTAATAACTTCTTCCTCTGTGGTAACTAATATGGAAATTGGGGACTCAGGCAACAAAAATTCACTGAGAGATTTGCTTTTAACCCATAAACACCTATATAGTGTGAATTTTAACTCACCAGTACATTTATTAACTATTCTAAAAATCCAGAACAACATGTAAACTTAATTGACTTCATTTGAAACCAAGCCTTAGTAATAACCAAAGTAAATATTTTTACATTCTATTTGAATTTTAAAAGAACTAGATTTATAAAATTTAACAAATCCAAACATTAGCTAGCAATATACAATATCAATCCACTAAAAAGATTTCTTTAGATTCATGAATTCAAAGTACTACAGATTAAAATTTCTTTTGATTTCATAAAATCAAAGCACAAAGTATACTTTGTGCTCAAGAAATAAATAACAACCAGTGGTAACAACTCAAAGATTCTTTGAAATACTAATGTATATTGCCATGTTTGAGTTACTTGGAAAAGAAGATCAGAAATTTCTATACTACTTAATAAACAATTCCTGGCTATTTTATTATTTTATAAATGAGATATGACTTTCAAGAATATTATTTACTTATACAGCATAGACAGATCATAGAGCTAGACTAAGATTCCCTTTTGAAATTATATAACTTACAGAAAACTTCCCTTTTGATCCAAATATATACCTATTAATTATCTATTTTCCTTCTTTCACCAACATTTGGAAATGAATTGAAGCTGAGCTTTATGGTCAATATCATTACCTTAAAATTGTATATTTTACTCAGTAAAACTTTATAACATGTATGTTTTTGTTTGCAACTGAGTTTTTGTCAGTAGCCCTCTGAAATGCGGACAAATGTGTTTCAATACAAGTTAACACATTTTTATGTTAATGTATTTCAATTGGTTGTGCCTATAGTCAGCCTGGAAATTAAATTTCATTTGAAAGAAGACAAAAAATTTATCACTTCTCAATGAAGTGTTTATGAATATGTAAATGTAAGGCTAAACAGGATAGAATTTTTTTTCTGAGACATCCTTAATTACCTGAAAAGGGAAATATGAAACCTTGTCATTTGTAAGGAAAACATAACAGTCTGTAATAAAAAAATAGTAAGCATAGATTTTTATAAACATATTAAAAATCAAGTGAAATACAATATGGTAATACTGAAGAACTTATGATACCTAGATTGCCTGTTGTTTAGATTCTCTTTCTAATTAGCTGTATGACTTTTTTTTTTCTCTTAGTTGGATGTTAACTTGTTATAATTACATGTACCCTACCTCCTTCCAGTGTTTCCTCTAAGGACAAGACTGGGAAGTACACAGGGATGTTGTTTTGAGAGTTTTAAAAACACCAACTGAACCCACTATTTTGTAATTCTGGAAGAATGTTTGTTATTTGAAAGTCATGATGACTATAATAATCCAAGTAATTTAAAACAGATTCTCATCAGTACGTAATAATATATATGCAGTTCGGAAGAACTTGTCATTCATTACTATGGAGCCAAGAGGGAAACTTGGGCTCAGCACTTCTTGATACTGGAAAGGAGAAAAACTGAGAGACTTATTAAACATTTTGAGAGTGGGAGAGATTTTGATGAATATCTCCGTAACCTATATTCTCTTGTACTGTAAATCTATTCTCAAATTTCCATTCATCTTAGGGAAAATGCATTCATTTTGTTTAACTTCGTAAGGTTGCTTTTTTTGGAAGGAAGGGATAGCTACTCATTGTCCTTCCCAGTTCTTCTTGGATGGTTTCAATCAGGCTTTATTCTATTTCTGTTCCATGGTAGCAGCAACAGCTGGTTCTCCTCTCTCTGATGGAGATGGCCACCATTCCCTTTCCCATCCCAGCTGATGAGGGTTATTTATTATTTATGATCATTAGATTACACTCATCCCTCAGCTCTTGGGCAGGTATACAAAAACAAATCAGCACATCAATCTTTTCCTCTGTGAGTTTCCAGTCTACAGATCCGCACCTGCCTTTCCCCCGTATTTATTAGGCAAAAGCCATAATCCACAGATGGACTTTCTACTGTGAAGGAAAAAAAAAAAAGAACAAAATTTGGAAGGATGGATATCTACAGATAATTCCATAATCTAGTTCATAAGTACTTGATATTTTTTTATTGCAATCATCATTAGCAATGTTTAGTTCTCAGTGAATGTTTTTTTTTCCTGATGGAGATACATTTGCAAATATAAATGCCAGAGAGATAATTTGTATGTTCAAATTATTTAAGATACTTGCAGAAAGAAAATCCTTTTTTATAAAGTAATGACACAAATAGGTGTTCTTTGTTAAAATACTGAGTAGTCTAATGGTTATTTGGGAAAATGGGTGGGGATAAAACATGTCTTTCACAGGGAAAATGTATTAAAGAATTTCAAAGCAAATGTATCCAAGTTCTTCTATTAACAGGAATCCATGGTATCCAACTAAAATATTGTACCATTTGTCAGGGTTTTTATAACACCTGAAATATTTCTATTGTCCTACCCACATGTACTAAACATCCTAATATTTGGTTAAAGTTTATATACTGACTTCATCAAGGACTGCAACTAACTCAATTATTTGACCTAGTACATAGAACATAAATTGTGATTCTCTCTCTCTCTCTCTCTCTCTCTCTCTCTCTCTCTCTCTATATATATATATATATATATATATATATATATATATATATACGCATATGTACACATGCATATATATATAATTAAGTTTATATACTATATATGTGTAAAATAATCTTTGAAATATAATAACTTGAACCAACATAAAAGCCACAACTTTCTTTCAGGGTTCTATTGAGAAGGCCACTATTAATGAATGAAAAGTAAAAATGGTATAGATAAGGCCTTTTGAATAAGGCATCGTTTTCTATACTAATATAGATAGATTTTAAATATATGCCCTCTGACATGGACTTTACCTGTCTTGAAAGGCACAGCTGTGCCTCAAAGTTCACTTACTAGATATAGAAATCTAGAGGAAAAAAAACAGCTACAAGAGGGAAAAGTATTAAAGATGTTTAAATCAACACTATAATTATGCAGAAATAAACATAATTTATTAATTTTGATAACAGCTTCAATGTCACATACTTATTTACCTGCTTTCAACTGGCTTATATTGAATTGAATCAAGTTTTTAGTGAAAATAACTAAGGCAAAAACTATTAATCATAAGGAAATAATAGACGAGAATTAACTTTAAGATATATAATTTTCAATTGTTTAGACTCAAAAAGTGAATTCATCACATATAAACTTAATTATAAGGATCTAAAGTTTCTCTCAAGTATTTCATTCAGTTTATACATATTGATTATATATATAACCTACATAAATTATATGTATGCATATATATACATATGTTTATCTATATCTATAGCAACAGTATTCTTATTCATGCCTGTCAGAAGCAGTAACTGAATTATGGGTCTTGAATTGTCCTATGACAGAGGCAATGGCTCTTTTGGTAACTCTGGGTGTGAAGACCTTGACTTGAGACTGACCAGTTGCTATGGTGATGCTAGGTTCAATAAGATGTTGTGTGCCAGCCATGGAGCTATTAAGTTCCTGACCTTCAGGTTCAGATGCCAGCTGTTGGGGATGGGATAGAAAGTTATGGGCATGGGCTGCTCATACTCATGACCTTGGTTCTGCTTACTTTGAAGAACTTTCTCACAATAAATCCTTTTGAAGTTTATATCTATATAATAAAAGTGCTGAGCTTGTTTTGCATTGCTACCTCCATACCAGGAGGGTTGTAGTCAACCACCAAGACCTGGCTTTTCCCTATTTGTGTGTCTGTTTGTCTTTTCTCCATCTCCTCACCACCTGGTCTGGGAACCTGAATTAAAGGCTATGCAGGTCATGGTAATACCTATTATTATTTATGTGTCTTTCTTCATATACCTATCAATCAATCTAATTTATCAATCTATCAGACTAACAAATAAAATTCTTAAAATTTTCAACTTGTTAAAAATCCACATATTATGAGTTATCCAAATGAAAATTTAACCAGTATTAATAATAATCAGTTCTACGTAGAAGATAATTTCTCATGAGACAGAACATACTACAATCCCTGAATGCAGTGAAATTTCTGCGAAAAAATCCCAGTTTAGGTACCAGGATTTTGTTTGGTAACAGTGTTTTTCTTATTACAGTCCAAATAGAATGAAGGGAACTAGCACATAGTTGTCTAAAAGACAGATAACAAACAATAAATAAAGTATAAGAATAAGAGTTAACTTTAAACTACAATGTTTTTTCAATCTCTAACAAATTTTGCAATTCATCTTACACATGAATGTTTAAAGTAATTGTAATGAATGTCTTGATTTCCTTTTTCCTTTGTAGAAAAAGGTCTAGTTTAATTCTTTAAAATAAATGATTCTTAAAAGGTTATACAGAAGGATTATTAAAATCTTGTAGAATAAAAGTAGAATAATACTAGAAATGTACATAATCAATAGTGGAATGTGAAGAATGAACCAGTAACTAAAGCCAGCCATTTAGTATTGAGGAAAAAGAATGTGTATTTTTGAAAAAATGGCTAAGAATCAGGGCCTTCATTGAATCAGATTTTGTTGCTGTGTAGCTTTGGACAAGTTATTTAATCATCTGAATTACATCTTTCTTACACCAAAAAGGAAATGAAAGTACTGGTTCTAACTGGGGTTCTGCAATTGAACCTGCAAATTTTAATCATAGATTTTACCTGATAACCTAAATAGTCTAAGGATCTTAAGCAATGGTAACTTTTAAGTATAATTATTTCACATTTGATACATTATATTGACATGATCTCAATTTAGCACATGGCAAAGGAGTACCAAAGCTCTAAAGGGAGAAAGATATTTTAGAGACTCTAGCAGTGCTTTAATATTTTCTACCAATTTGATGCAATTCTTCAAAATATAAATGACTTTTAAAATATTAAATATTCAAAAAGGCCCCATTCCTCACAGTCTTAAAAATCATGTGGATTTTTAATTTGGTCTGTTTTTTAATAGTTTTATTATGCTTATATATGCATATATATAAAATAACATAAAATTTAAAATTATTATAAATTTGGTAAATTGCAATAAGTACTTTGCATTTCTTCCCAACCATTATTACCATTCATCTTCAGAATATTTTCATCTACTTAAAATGTAAATTCATACTTATTACTATAGCTATCGCCTCAGTTTCTGGAAACCATCATTTTTTTTTTCTGTCCCTAAGAACCTGGATACTCTAGTCATATTTTTATTGAGCATAATATTTTTAAGGTTCATCCATGTTGTAACAGGTGCAAGAATTCCAATATTAAGGGCTGCATAATATTTCTTCAAATGTAAATACCACATTTTGTTCATTCACTCATCTTCCCATGATGATTTGGTCTTATTCCACTTGTGGACTAATGTTTTTAACTCTGTTATGTACATTGTTGCACCCTCTTGAGTTCCTTCTTTTCTTTCTTTTGAGTATATCCCCAGAAGTTGAATCACTGGAACATATATGTTATGCTTTGTCCCTCCACAATTCATATGTTGAATGTGAGGCAATGGTACTAACATTGGCTGAATCCTTATGAGAGTGATTTATGTCCTCATAACAGAAATTTCAGTGACCTAGTCTTTCCATCTTCCCTGCCATATGAAGGCATAGAATCATCTCTTTTGTCCTTTCTGAAAGTCACAGTCCACGAAGAACAGTCCTCACCAGACACTAACCCAGGTGTCCTGATCTTTAACTTACTAATCTTCTGAACTGAGGGAAATGAATTTATATTATTTTTCAATTACTCAGTCTAAGGTACATTGCTATAGCATGCTCAGCTAAGATGATACTAATTTCATAGTTATTTTTCTGAGGAAATACCATATCACTTTCTACAGTACCTATAGCATTTTATGTTCCCACCTGCAATGCAAAGTATTCTAATTTCTCAACACTTTAGCCAATACTTATTTTTTAGTACCACCCTAATGGGCATAAATTAGTATGTCATTTTGGTTTTTATTTATATTTAGCTAATGATTAGCTGAGCATCTTTTCATATGCTTGTGGATTGTTTCTGTATCTTCTTTGGAGGAATATCTTTCAATTCCTTTTTTCACTTTTCAATTGGGTTTTTTCTTTTGTTGTTGAGTCATAGGCATTCTTTGTGTATTCTAAATTTTAATCTGTTATCTAATATTATCAAATATCTCTAACATTCTGTAGAGACAATATCTATCCTCTCAGCTCCTGGAAATCATCATTCTTTCTTCACCATGCTGTGGATTGGATTTTTACTTTGTGGACATAAATTTCCCTTTGTACATAAAAGCTTTAATCTTCAATGTAGCCTAGTTTATCTATGTTTAGTATTTCTGTTTGTGCTTTTGTTGTTTTGTCTAAGAAATAATTGCTCATTCCAATCTGATGAAGTTTCCCCTATGTTTTCTTCTAAGAGTTACATAGTTTTACTTTTCACAATTGTTCATTCTTCCATTTTGAGTTTGTTTTGATAAATGATGTAAAATAAGTGTTCAACTTCATGATGGCAGGGAATGGACATCCTTAAATGTCTTTAAAATGTCTTATATGTGCAAGTTTATTTCTGGGATCTTTTATATTATACCTTTGGACTACACATGAGTCTTTAGGCCAGTACCTCAGTGTTTTCATTACTGTTGTTTGACAGTAAGTTTTTAAATCAGGGATTGTGAGGTCTTCAAATTGGATATTTTTAAAGATTGTTTGGTTATTTGTGATCCCTAGATATTGTATGTGAATTTTAGAATCAATTTTAATATCTCAAAAATGCCATTAGGATTTTGAAAGAGATTGCACTCACTCTGATGATCACTTTGGGTGGTTTTGACATTTTAACAATGTTAAATCTTCCATCCATGAACAAAGGATGCCTTTCTACATATAAGGGTCTTTACTTTGTTTCAACAAAATTTTGTAGCTTGCAGTTTGTAAAACTTTTACCTCCTTGTTTAAGTTTATTATTTTTTGATGATATTGTAAATTAAGTCGTTTTCTTAATTTCCTTTTCTGATTGTTCATTGTTGGTGTGTAGAAATACAACTGATTTTTGCATGTATTTTTTTTCCCCTTGTGATGCTGAGGACTGAACCCATGGCCTTGTGCATAGGAGACAAGCACTTTAATCTGAGCTATATCCCCAGCCTGCATGTTGGTATTATATTCTGCAGTTTTGCTGAGTTCATTTTATGTGTGTGTGTGTGTGTGTGTGTGTGTGTGTGTGTGTGTTTAACTTGTAGGGTTTTCTACTTATAAGATCAGGTCATCTATGAGCAAAGATAATTTAATTTTTCTTTCAATAAGAATGTCTTTCATTTGTTTGCCTAATTAATCTGGATGGAATGTCTAATATTGTCTTGAATAGAAATTATATAAGCAAGGAAAAGCTTTCAGTCTTTCATTTCTGAGTATCATGTTATCCGTGAACTTTATGAATGTAGACTTTTGTTGAGGTAAGTTCCTTCTACTCCTTATCTGTTGCATATTTTTAATTATCACGAAAAAAATTGAATTTTGTCAAAAGTTTTTTCTCCATTCATTGAGATAATCATATGTTGCTTTTCTTCTTTTGCCTCATGTTGATTAATTTTAGTGTGTTGATAAATTCCACTTGGTCTTGATAGTTAATCCTTTGAATATATTGTTGAATTTAGTTTCTTCAATTCAGTTGTTTCTTCACAAAGCCTTCTCTTAGCCTGAGATTCTAACTATGCAGATCTCAATTTCCCTACCTGAGCTCTGAGTTAGGTGAGATATCAGTCAGACATACTCTGTGTAAATCAGAACTTTACAAATAGTGTCCATTCTGCTACTTTCAGTTCAAGGTGAGAACAAGGAGCCAAGCTATCATTTCCGTCCACTTCCTTCATTTCCTCACTACTCTGAGTTTAGGGTGGGCTTGGGCAGTAGCTAGCAAAACACCACTGCTTTTCCTATCATTTTAAGTGTTTTTTTCTTTCTTTATTTTTTTTCTTAAGAGGACTTTTCCTGGTTAGTCATAGACCTTTGACTGTTTTCTTAAGCTCATACAAACTTATTTAGTCTTTAGTTGACCACCCACCTTTAATGTTTCTTGAGGAGTATCAGGGCCTGAAATTTCTTACATATCCTACTGACCTTATATCCCTGAAACTCTCTTAACCGTTATTTTAGTTCAACAAAACAGAACATTCCTATGTCACATAAGTGGGAGTAAATTGAGGAGTAAGTATCCACCTAAAACCTAAGTTTTCTTGTGATTTTAAAAAAATAACCTATTAAAATTGTATGCTTGAGGTTAAAGAAGCAATTATGTCAAAGGAAGTTTTTGTCTGAAAGTCAAATAATAATTAACTGTATAAAAGTGAAAGAGGTAATTTTTTATATTTTTTATTTTGGGGGTAGCAGGGATTGAAGCCAGGAGTACCTTAGCACTGAGCCACATTCTCAGCAACCCTCCCTGTTTTAAATTTTTGAGACAGGGACTCACTAAGTAAGTGAATTCTTGGGAATACAATAGTAATTTTTCTTATCCTTTATCATTTTAATGATAATATTTATTTAAAGCATTAATAATAATAATGTGCTAACAACTAATATTTGTTTGAATCATTAACAATAAGAATATACTGAATAATTATAGCAAATAAATAAGAGAAATTAATGATAGCAATGTCATAAAAGAAAGAAAGAAGGGATTAGAATTACTCTGTCACAAGATCCTTATAGTATCTATGGAGTTACGTAATGTTACTTCAAGGTTGACTTAAATTGATAAATGTGTATATTCCAAACTCTAAGACAACAACTAAAATTAAAATTTAAAAATTAGTATGCTAAGAGAGATGAAATGAAATAATGTAAAAGGCCAAATTGAACCATAGAGGATAGAAAAAGAGGGGAAAACAAAGATCAATGCAATATATAGATATCAATTACAAACTCTATAATTATAAATGCTCTAAATACATCAGATCAAAGGTAGAGATCATTAGAGTGGATTAAAAATATGAACTATTTTTTGTCTACTAGAAATCCACTTTAAATACAAATACTAAGGTTTAAAGTGAAGAACTGCAGAAAGACATGTCATGCTAATATAAATTAAAAACAAACTGCAATAGCTAAAATAATATCAGAATTAAGTTAGCATCTTACTAATGTTACTATTAAAATATGTTAACAGCAGGAGAATTAGAATGCAGAATATATGAAAACTATGTGTTCTATGTTCACAATTGTACTGTAAACCTAACACTACTGTAAAATAAAGGTTTATTTTGGGAAAAATAATTTCATCAAATCATATGACTAAACACTAAAGGAAGTATAATCCAGTTTTGAAAGAAATAGTATCTTTGTTGATGCATAGAAAAGAAACAAAATGAATTTATTTCAAGTCATCAATCATTATTGACTTTTCAGTCTTTTCTATAATATATGTATTTTAAGTCTTTAATTTCATCTTCTTAGTATCTGTTATGGTTTTGTCTGATATGTTCCCCCAAACTCATGTGTTGACAGCATGGTATCCAATGGAGGTAAGATTTAGAAATGGGGTTTGTAAGCAAAGATTGGAGTGGATTAATCCATTTGGTGGATTAATAATTCATTGATACCTGCACTGACTATAGGAAGATTGGACTTAGTTGGAGGAAGTAGATCACTGAGGGCATTCCCTGGAAGGATTTCTTTTCTTTTTTTCTTTTCTTTTCTTTTATTAGTTGCTCATGACAATACAATGGAAGGGTTTATTTTGAACAGGCAAATTTCTCACTCTCTCTGATTCTTGGTCACCATTAACTGGGTAGCTTTCTTCCACCATGCCCTTCTGCAATGTAATTCTGTAAACTCTGATCCATAACAATGGAGCTGGCTGACCATGGAATGAATCCTCTGAAACACAAACAAACAAATAAAAAAATAAGTCTTTCCTCTCCTAAATTGTTGTCAGGTGTTTTGGTCACAGTGGTGAAAATATGACTAACACAATTTCCTTGATATATAATTCCTTAGAAGAAAAGCATGAAAGTTGAAAAGGGAATTTATATGCTAATGTTTTATCATGGAAGTGCTCTCAGGTAAATGCTACAAGAGAGTGATGGAAGCAAAACAGAATAGGAAAATAAGCTAAACAGAGATATGACTCAGCTTGAATTCACAGTTATTCAATTTGGATGGAATTTGGATGACTCCTTATTGTGTAAAGGAGGTGACCTCTATATTCCCACATCAGATAGTCAGATGTCTCATGTCCTATTGCCACCAGGGTGCTCAAGTTTAGGGCACTACCAACATTATTTGCATGGATGTGTACTGTTTGTATGAAAACAAACAAACAAACAAAAACACAAAAAACAATGCTGGTATCTTCATTTGTTGAAAGTCACAAGTTACATAAATTCAGTTTTAAATTTTCTTATGCTACTTTAATGTAACCCACCCTGGATGATTTTTCTAGAATTTCTGTACTCTCAAATACCACAAAATCCTTTCTCTGTCTCTTGTTTGGGTAAATGTTTTTCCAGAGCAGATTGCATAGTGTACCTGGATAGTACTTTATCTTTACTATTCTCCAGTGTTTTAAGGATCTTAAAAGGAGGCCCAGAGTCTACAAAATAGGAAATTAATTAGTAGCTCTCACTCCATAGGAATCATTTCAAATGTTCCTCTCTTCTACAACTATTTCAATGATCTGATTTTACTCTATATTTCTAAAGCAAATCACCACTATTCAACTAATTTTAAACTTGTTATATGAAAAAATATAGTAGTACCAGAACAGCTGCACTAAAATACTATTTGCTTACTTAGCAAGACTATTGCTTCAGAGATTATTAAGTATTCAAAGGAAACTTCACAAGGAATTACTAGGGGTAAAATGCAGTGACATATTTTCTCTGTAAAAATGCAAAAACAGATTTTATTCTAAAAATGGACTGTAGATTGAGGAATAGTGTGATCAATTCATGAAATACAAATAGCTGTTTTGGATATTTTGGAAAAACTCACGGATTTGTATTACAATTTAGCACTATTTACATGATAATAATTATATTATTCGTTATCCAGACCAAAGCATGGGTATATCAAAAGTAGTTATTATGTAAATCATAGGCATAAATTTTGTTCATTTTTTTCACTAGAAATGATCTTTTAAAAATAATCTTTTACTCAGTTCAGTTAAGGATAATTACTGTGTAAATACAGCAATATATTATGCACATTTGTTCTTCTGAGTTAAATATATTCATATCTTTAAAACATATTATCATAAATTCAACACCTTACATTCCATCCGTTAATTTTCTGAAGACTAATAAATAGAAAGAATTAAAATAAAACAAATATGTTCCAAAGATTAGGAAAAAGAGTATTTTACAAAAAAAAATTTGGTTTTCCTCTTGAAAATAATACATTTCTGAGCCATGTTAATTTCTTTCATTATTGTATCATATACAAATAAAAGCCAAGTTTGATTTAAGAAAACTAAACATCATTCTCCTGCACTTATATATTTTTAATGCTGTTCTTATTTTAAGTATCTTTTTTTATGAAGAATTGATACTTGTCATCCAGAATTCTTTAATTATTCACTTATGAGTTTAAAAAAAATCTTCAAAAGGTAAACTAGTTATCTGCAAAGAACTATTCTGTCTTTAATCAAAGATATATCAAGTCTCTTTGATCTGGTGAACAATGGTTTGGAAAAAAAAAGTAAACCTACTTTTCCTTGGTTGATTAAAGACAGCTTCTCAATGTTGTATCATTTCAGAGGTAAAAATCAATTTAATTAATGATAGATTTCAATTTAAATCACTCCCCCAAAATATTCAATTGAAATAACAATAGGGTTTGTGATTTCTCACATCCTAGATTTGTATTTACATTATTGTAACACTTATTTATATTATAAAAACTAATACAAGTTTATTTACTGAGTAAAGATATTTTAAACTTTAATCATTTAAAAATAATTTTAATACTTCATCAAGATGCACATGGATGACTGTAAAAGGATGAAATTAATAGAGAAAAATATGGTATATTAGCTTAATGAATCAGTTATCTTTTAAATATTTGTATAATATTATTTCAATTGAACATAACTCTGTTTATTAAGATTCATATCCAGCCGCCATGAATGGAGTCTGCCATCTATGGTTATAGACCTATGAAACCATGAGTCCCCCAAATGAACTTTCCCTCCTAAAATTATTCCTTCTAGGTCTTGCGATCACACTAGTGAAAAAGTTGATTTAAAACACTGTATCAGAATCATCCAGGTTGTGTTTATGCACAGAATTTTAATTAATTTAATGTGATTCAAATGTAAGAGTTTCCTTTAAGTTTCAAATAACCTGAAATGGTGAGATGAGGGGTTTAGGTCTCTTTTAGGTGGAACATATGCACTGTTTTCCTGAGAAACTCAGAGGCGGTAATTAGTTTTATTAATCTATAAGAAAAGCTGTGGTAAAAATAAACAAATAAAGGTATTGTGTCCATCTACAACTAAAAATGAAAAAAAAAGAAAGTTGTGGTACATACAAGATGAGAAGGCAGTATTCGATATTATCATTGCAACTCTTGTTTTATATCTCTGAACTAGCAGCAGCAAATTTCTGCATTTATTATTCTACATATACAGATAAACAAATAAAACCGTGTATAAATAATTCTGAAAAATCTGTACCATTATTTCCCCTACCACAAACTGTTATGTCAACATAAATGAAATAAAATCACTTGAAAAATGTAAATATTTGACTATTAACTCATGCTGGCCAAGTGGTCTGCAGCATGTAATTTCAATAGATTTTTTTCACTATTACTAATGCTTTTTGTTTGACCCTTTTAAAAGCAGATCTTGAGACAATTAAGATTTATGTGCAAGTTGGGAGCATTCTGAGAAGCATCTAAATGGAATAAGCAAGTGAAATATGAAGAAAATTAGTCCATACAGTTTGCATTAGTGAATATAAGGTCTCAGAGCTGGTGGGGATTTCTAGGAAATGGTTCAGAGTTTATCTAAGAGAAAAATGCTAAAGGATAGAGAAAACTAGTTTATGTTCCAATTCTCATTAATTATTGTTTTGCCCAATTATTTTTGTTGTCATTTGCTATAGAGAAAATTAAAACAAGTTCAAAAAGTATGTTTGATTTTACGGTTAGCTATGAGGAGAAAATGATAACCTATACTCTGTTGTTGTATTGGGTTGTGTTGTTGTTGAATTTTAAAGAATGCTACTTCACAATATTATGTCAATACATAGTTTTACTCAAGTTTAATAATTCTACAACTAGGGAAATCGTTTTGTGTCCCAAGGCATTTACCCAGATATTCTCCAAAGCATCCATTTATCATTATTTATTGAGTACTATGTTAAATACCTTCAATTTATCTTTCTTGGTATCTTTCCACTGTGTCCAAGAGCTTCTTTGCCATCTACTTCTGGCTGGAAATGGGCAATGGATAACTCTGTAATGCTATTACAGAGAAGAAAAAGGATGTAATTAAATGATACATTATCTCCCAACTCTATGCTTGCAAAATTTCCCTCATGAGCTGGCTAGATCCTCATTTCTTTAGCTACAAGTCTAATGTGATGGCTTTCTCTACAGCATTCTTTTGACCCAACTAGTTGACCTTTCAGTGAATAGTAATTCGCTTGAGTTACTGGATTCCAATGCACTCTATTTCCTGTCAGCCATGATAGGCTGATACTAGGGCTCATTATATGCTAATAAATCTCCTACTTGCCACCATTATATCATTCATTCAACCTGTGTTCTGGTGGAGAAATCAGAGATCACGAATGTAATTGAGTAAAACATATGGATTTACAAGAGAAACAAACAAACTGAAAAAGCTTTCAAAACAGAGTTTAACCCTACCAATGGGGTATTTATGAGGTTTCTGAAGATATTTCCTTGAGCAAACTGTGAAAATTGAGGAGCTATCTATGATTATCACTGCAGGAGTGGTAGGGGAGACTGTACAGGTGGAGAGAACACTAAAGAACCAAGGTCCTGACATGGCAATGTGCTTAACATTCTCTAGTAATATAAATGAGTCCAAAGGCACTGGAGAGGAATGAGCAAGAAGGAGAACAAAAATAGATGATGCAGAAAGACGCAATCAGAGCTCATGTAGAACTGGCAAACTCTCGTAAGGAATGTCATTTAACATGAGTGAAATGAACGGTTAATTTTTATATTTTGGGAGGGGAATGAAATGATATATCTAATGGTTTTGTACATTTACTCTTCAAGTTATGTAGAAAACAAAGTGATGTGGAGTAAGATCTGAAGTGGTAAGACCAGTTAGGAGGCAACAGCAACAATCCAGGAAGGAAATTTTGAGAGCTTTTATGTGAGTACATCATGGATGTATATACAGGTGATCTTTTTATGGATACTTTTGAATGTTGAACAAGTATAATTTCTTAATCCATGCAATGATTTCTTAGATGTGATTTTTGAGAAAAAAATGGTTAAGGATAACTGAAAGATTTTGTGATCAGAATTGGTATGTTTTGGTTAATTTTTACTGAGTTAGGAAAAACTGAAGTAGAACCTGTTTGATCATCTAGGGATTTTATATAGATATGAAACTGAAGCATTATTGACCAGACGGGTCCATAGATTGCTTTAACTTTTTTCGAGGAAAATAAAACAAAAAGAAAAAAAAAACAACAACAACAAAAAGAAAACTTAGAACCAGCAACCAGTTGGAATGAGGACTGAGACAGTGTTGTAACAGCAAACAAAGAGAGTGTTACAAGAAGAATATAAAAACCAAAGGAGTGCAATGTTGCTTGTAGTCTGAAGAAGGTTGGGTTTGTGGAATTAAATATTTTAATTATTAATAAGAAGGACACAGGAGATATTAGAAATGTTGGGTGAAATCAGAATGGATGAATTTGGAAAAAAAATGGAAGAGTATTTTCAAACAGATAGAATGACAACATTGAGAAGGGCTGACTGTGGGGAGGAGTTTTGTTATGTGTTAAAATACAAAAGAAATTTAAGTGTGTTTGTATGCTGAATAAAATAATCCAGAGTAGAGGTAAACATAATGAGCATTGTCACATCAATCTGTCTGTTACTAGCTGAGAGAAAGCAGGAGTAAATGCCTAAAAGAAGGCTTGGCCTTAGCTATGGAGAAGGAGCATTCAATAATTTTAGAAGGAAAGATTACATAGGTATACATACATGAACCTAGGATTTGGGAATTTAGAGAATTTCCAATGCAGTGTATCCTATTTCTCTCTCTCTCTTTCTTTCTTTCTTTCTTTCTTTCTTTCTTTCTTTCTTTCTTTCTTTCTTTCTTTCTTTCTTTCTTTTTCAGGGAAAAGAAAATAGGTCAGCAACTGAGTGTGAGTGTAGGAACTGAGAAATTAGGGGTTAGAAAAATACAGGATACTGTAAGGAGATGGGCGTTTGGGAGATTGTGAAATGAATGGAGACAAAAAGTATGATTATCTAAATCCCTAAAAGCCTCATGAACACAGTATACATAAATCCAGAGTGAAATTTCTCAGCATAAGCCCATGTGTACATGAAAAACATGCCACAGTCAGCTGCACTCGTATGGTTATTAAGAAGTGATGAATTAGATTAATCCAGAGTTATCATTTTCAAAACATGTATGAGGAAACAAAGGAAATAATCTTTTTAGGTATTTGGAAATTTCCATATTAATAGACTTATTTATTTATCAATCATAGTCCTACAGTGTGCCAGGTGCTATTCTAAGTTCTATGCAAAAATTCACCTATTTAAATTTCTTAACAGCCCTATAAGGCAGATGTTGTATTTTCCCCAGTTGTACATATAAACACACTGAGACAATTAAGGGTTGTGAAATTTGATTTTCTAATAAATGACGGAGCTCTGTCAAATCCTGAAAATCTGTTTCTAAATCTCATGAGGTGGGAAATAATTTTACTTTCACTGGATTGATGCTTCAGATATTACTGATGATCTAAGGTTGAGCATTCCTAATTCAAAATTCCAAAATATAAAATGATCCAAATCTGAAATTTTTTGAGTACTGACATGGACTTTGTACCACAAGTAGAAAATTCTGCACCATGAAACTTTGTTTCATGAACAGAATTACAAATAAAATTGTACAAAATTATCTCTGGTGTATATTATAGGTGTGCATAAAAATAAATTTTGTGTTCAGACTTGGGTCCTATTGCAAAGATATCTTTTTATGTATGTGGAGATATTTCGAAGTCTGAATAAATTTGAAATCTGAAACACTTCTAGTTCCAAAAATTTAGGAAGGGGATTTTCAATCTTAATTGGAATTGGTATTCTAGATGGAATAAGTAGGAGAGAAACAAGTACTTTGGTCAGTTTCTGGTACATCTTTGAACATAAATGTTGTTAATTACACTGTGTGTATTCAGAATATTTCATCCATATAAAACAGAATTGTGTTTAGAAAACAAAGTTACTCTGATCAGTAAATCATTATAAAGTGAGCATATTTGTACAAAGAGGTTAAAAATTAAAACAACAACAACAACAAAAAACAGAACTCCAGAAACGCTTTTTGCAGCAACTCAATCACTATTCTCGCCTTAACCATGTTCTGCTTCTAATAAAAATTTTACTGCCCCAATTTTTAAGATTATCATGATTAATGAGAAATTTTTTATTATATCAGACCTAGCAATAATTTATTTTCATTTTTATATCGTATTATATTGTAGGAATATTCTACAAGTATTTACTCCTGATAAAATTTTGGTTATTTATTGTTATTAGCTACTTTTAACTGTACTACAGTGGATATTCTGATATTCTAATAGATGTCTTTGGCTATGTATTTGGTTATGCATTTTAGTATAGTTACATGAGGTTACGAATACATTGATTCTCTTATATTTTTACCCTGAAAGATTTCTTGTAATATTAATAATCTGTTGCACATGTTTATTTTCCCCTTTTCATTTGCATTTATATTTTATCAATGTTATATGTATAAAGATTCTTTAATAACAGTCATACATTTTCAGCAAGACCACATATTATAATAAATTTATATAGAATTTTCTTCTTAATCTTTTATTTTTTAATAAATTAGTATACTGTTGGTTCTGCAAAATAGTTTTGGTACTTCTTTTTTGTTATTCTATGGTAAAGTTTAAACACTAATGAAAAAATTTTTGTTTTAATTAGATAAACTGAAATTTTCTTGGCATTGTCTTTATTAGGTACTTACATTTTGACAACATTTTAATTATTTTATAATAATTGATCTATTGAGATTTTACATGTATCTTTGAGATTTGGTGATAGCTATTTAATTTCCTACACATCATCAATTCCATAAAAATTTTCAAATGTGATTAAAATATTTTATAAACAATTGCACTTTTCTATTTGTTTGAGTTCTGCACATAATTATAATTTCATATATTTTCCTCCTTGCGCCTTTATTGTTAATTTCAGCTTATTGCTTTCCTTTTTATTATATTTTTAAAGTCAACTCTTTGTTTATGATGCCTAATTGTTCTCAATAAAACATTTCTGTTTCATATTTATTACTTTTCATTCCTTTGCTTAACTTACTAATTTTAATGCTTAATAAATAATCCTTGGGTTTGAAGTGCATTTTAAAAACATTATTATCTCTATTTTTATTTTGTTCTTGTGAAACCATTGTTTAGTAGATACTTATAAAATGTCTTTATATGCACAGTTTCTCCCCTCACCTACTTTAAAAATTAGACTTTTAATATTATGATTAGAAAAACTGGTGCTTACCATTCCTATCTTCAAAAATTCACTAAGTTTCTCTGTGGTCTTAATATATGATCACATTTCATAAATGTTTCATAGTGATTTATAAAATGTGAATTACTAGAAATTGATTTAGTTAATAAATTCAAATATCTTTTGAAAGCTTACTATATCTTTGACATCTGGAACTACTGAAAAAAATAAGAGGGATAGACTTTCTTGCTCTCTTGAAGTTTATATTCAATGTGAAGACAAAATAGAAGAAAAACATTCTTAGGTTAGTAAAATATATTATGCCTTCTCTTTTAATGGGATAAATGCTATGTGGGAAAAATGAAAAGTAAAGTTTATAAGGGTAGGCAATGAGGGTTAGCAGTTTTATATATGAGAGTTTGGGAAATATTACTATGAGAATGATACTGGAACAAAGACTTGGAAAAAAATGGAATGGATATTCAAAGGAAAGAAATTTCCATCCAGAGCAGTCAATCAGTGGAAATGCTCTACTGCAAGCCCATACTTAGCATGACAGAAAGAGTTAGGGGAGGGGTATAACTGTGGGAAATTGACTCAGAAATGTAATATGGTCATTTTAGGAATATTAAATTGTATTCTAATGGAAACAGGAACAGTACAGGTTTTTGAAAAGAGGGGCATGATATAACAGAACAACTACATTCAGCATAATAGATGAGAGGATATATTGGCTCATTCTAGGTCCATAACAAAGAAGAAAGGATTGGTTGCATTTTATATATTTTCAAAATTAGATTTTTTTTTTTGAGAGAGAGAGAGAGAGAGAGAGAGAGAGATTTTTTTTTAATATTTATCGTTTAGTTTTCCGCAGACACAACATCTTTGTTTGTATGTGGTGCTGAGGATCAAACCCGGGCCGCATGCATGCCAGGCATACGTGCTACAGCTTGAGCCTCATCCCCCAAATTACATTTTAAAAAGATTTCTTCACTTAGTGCTTGTGGGATAGAAAGGATAGAAAGGAAGAAACACCTATTGTGTCCTGAGAAACTGGAAATGTGGAGTTCCTCAGGTAAAGACATCAGAATATGGAATAAATATTGCAGAAAGGGTTTCAGGAATTCAGTTTTTGATGTCTCTAAATATCTAAGTGAAGTCTAATAAGCTGTCAGATATCTGAGTTCAGTTATTAGTTGTGAAAGTAGTTTAACCACTAGACAGGATGCTATTACTGGAACAAAGAACAGAAAAGGTCCATAGGCTGAAATTGTCATAAGCTGGAGAAAGTTGAGGTTTCAGCAAGAAAAGTGAAAAAGGAATGGACTCAATTAGTAGGAGGAAAACAAAAAGACTGGGAGACAGCCTATTTAAAACCAGTTTAAAGGAAAATGGGAGAAAAGGAGTTGAGACAGGACATTTTCAAAGGGCCTGATTCAATGAAAACCATGTGATGTACAATGTATGTAGAGATCAGAGGAAATGGGAATGTACTCCATACTTCTCAAGTTTAGTGTTATCTGTTTATAGTGAGGAAGAGATGACATTGGCTTAGGTTGGTGGTTGTAAACCTCAGGCTCTGTTAATTGTGATCCAATCTTTGTACTATCAGGTTGGTAGACAACTGGTAGAAGCTGTGAAATTAACAAATGTTTCCTATGTTTTATTCCTCCCCAATTATTTTCAGGCTGTCTCTGTAGGAAATTTGGGTGGGTATACCTATGTAGTTACTTCTTCATCTACTTTGATGAAAAGCATTGCAAAAATATGGTTAAAAATAATGTACATGAACAAAAGAAATTGGAAATTAAAGACTCAATCAATTTATATTAGCATAAAAATTAAATACTTAGGTATAAATTCAACAAAATATATGAAATCTCTATGAGGAAATGTATAAAAACGTTACAAGTATCAAGAAACTAAATAGAGAGCTATTCTTTTTTTTAAATATTTTATTTTTTTTTAATTGGTTGTTCACAATATTACAAAGCTCTTGACATATCATATTTCATACATTAGATTGAAGTGGGTTATGAACTCCCAATTTTACCCCAAATGCAGATTGCAGAATCACCTCCTTACACATCCACAATTTTACATAATGCCCTATTAGTAACTGTTGTATTCTGCTACCTTTCCTATCCCCTACTATCCCCCCTCCCTTTCCCTCACATCTTCTCTCTCTACCCCATCTACTGTAATTCATTTCTCTCCTTGTTTATTTTCCCATTCCCCTCACAACCTCTTATATGTAATTTTGTATAGCAATGAGAGTCTCCCTTCATTTCCATGCAATTTCCCTTTTCTCTCCCTTTCCCTCCCATCTCATGTTAGAGAGCTATTCCACACTTAGATAGAGGAAGACTCAATATTGTCAAGGTGATAAAAGTTATATATAGAAACAATTCAATCTTAATTAAAATCCCAGCTGGTTATTTTTTGGACAGAGACAAACTGATTCTAAAGTTTATATGGAGATGAAGTAAACCCATAATAGCCACCATAATATTAAAGGAGGAAATAAAAGTTGGAAAAGAGTCACTACCAATTTCAAGACATACCAAAAGCTACAGTAATCAAGATAGTGAGGTACTAACACAAAATAGATCAATAGAGAGAATTGAGAGCCCAAACTAGACCCACATAAATAACAACAATTGATATTTAACAAAAGAGCAAAGACAATACAATGGCCCAAAGATAGGGGGCTTTTTTGTTTTAGCAAATGGTACTAAAACCTGCATATCCATGTGAAAAACAAGAAAAAAATTCTAGACAGAAACTTCACAAAATTTAACATACAATGGATCATAGATATAATGTTAGATGCCAAAGTAAAAATATTTTAGAAGATAAAATCAGAAAATTTACATGACTTTGAATCTTAGAAATTTCATTTTATTTACAAAAATAAAGGTGCATTGTTATTTAAAAAAAAAAACAATTGGAACTATAGATTTCTTTAAAGTTAAAGATTCCCACTGTGACAGATACTTTCAAGAGAATGAGAAGACAAATCACAGATAAGGAGAAAATATCTGTGATATATCAGATAAAATAATGTTACCCCAAATATAAAAAGAACTCTTAAAACTAAGCAATAGGAAAACTAAGCAGTCTTAAAAAAAATGGGAAAAAGACCTTAACAGACATTTGGTCAAAGAAAATATATAGATGGCAAATAATCATATGAAAAGATCTTTCACATTATAGGCCATCAGGGAAATGCCAAATAAAATGGCAATTAGATGTCCCACCTGTTAGAATATTCACTATTAAGAGCACTGACAACATTGAATGCTGACAAGGACATGAGCAGCAGGAAGTCTCATTCATTGCAGATGTGAATGCAAAATGGTACATGTAGTCACTTTGAAAGAGAATCATATTGTAACCATGTGATCCAGCAAATACACTATTTCCAGTTTACCCTAATGAGCTGAAGACTTTTGTCTGTACAAACTGCATGTGGATCCTATAGCAGCTTCGTTCATAATTGCCAAGCTTGAAATTAACTAAAATATCATTTAAAGTAAATAGATAAACTTTAAAGCCTCCAGCCAATGGAATATTATTTAATGATAAGAATAAATGAGCTCTTAAACCATGAAAAGACATAGGGGAAACTTTTTTTTTCTTTAGTTATGTTGGACACAAGACCTTTATTTCACTGATTTATTTTTGTGTGGTGCTGAGAATCCAACCCAGTGCCTCACGCATGCCAAGCTAGCGCGCTACCACTTGAGCCACATCCCCAGCCCCAGATATGTGTCTTGCTAAGTGAAAGAAGACAATCTGAAGAAGCTATGTATTATATAATTCTAAATATATTACATTCTGTTAAAGGCAAAATCCTGGGGACAATAAGATAGGAATTACAGATGAAAGGATGAATAAGTGATTTTCAGGACTGGGAAACTACTCAGTGTGTGATAATGATAGATACGATACGTGCGATTATATAGATTTTTAATAAGCCTTAATCAATCTATGGGCTTTAGATAATGAAATATCATATAGGTTCACTAGTTGTAACAAAGGTAATGCTCTGGTGGGGTTATTGATAATTAAGAGGATATGCCATTGTGAGGGCAGGAATATATGTAAATTCTCTGTACTTTTATACTCTGCTGTGAACCTAAATCTGGTTTTAAAAATAGTTTACTAAAAATAACATATATATTACACCAGTCTCATGAATTACAGGGACTTTTTTTTCTGAAACTAATTCATATATATTTATATTGTACAACTTAGTGAGGCACCTTTTCAGATTAGAATCTTAGCTAAATTAGTGAAAAGAAATACAGTTTGACATTTAATTCACAGAAATATAAGATCTTAATTGTTTATACCATTGCAATAAATTTTTAACCAGAAAATGTCCTATTAAAAATCAAGCTAAATCAGAATGAGTGGCGCTTTCAACATAATACAATATGGCTAAAAACATGCATTTTTTATGAATTCCAATTATATTGAGTGATAAATTCCAGCACAGATATATTTTTTTCCAGCCAGTAAATTTGGAAACCAATTAAACATTTCTCCTATTCTAGGTTGGGGTACAAATATTAACCTGAAGTGTCTCAAACTAAGTTTCAAAAAGCTTGTTCAGACTATCTTCCTTTAATTACATAATAAAACTTTTCTAAAAATCCTCTTTTTATGAAAGTTTATTTATTTATGTTGGTAGTATTGAATGAATTATGGTTCTTGTGTTGTCCAGTGAAGAGGTGAGGCCCCCTACGGGAACACTCAGCACCAAGGAGACAAGTTGACACTACCCAGCTGCTGTGGTAAGGCCCTATTCAAAGGGAAATTCTATGCCACCCATGGATTTATCAGTTCTTAACCCTAGGTTCAAACACCAGCTGCCCAGGAGTAGAGAATTATGGGCACAAACTGGATAGTTTTAATTGGGTTGTTTATACCCTCAACTTCTGTTCAGTTTATCTTGAAGAAAATTTCTCACAATAAACCCTTTTGGTGTTAAAACCTATATAATAAACATGCTGTGCTTGCTCATGTTCACTATTTCCCAATCAAGGTTTAGTGATCTACTGGGCCCCGGCTTTTTCTCTGTTTCTGTGTCTATTTGTCTTTTCTCCATCCCCTGACCACCAGATCTGGGAACCTAAATTAACAACTGTGTGGGTCATGGCAGATTTATATATTTAAATTTCAAGAGCTAAATGTCAAGAGCAGATCACTTGTACTCTTCAGTAAGGAAGACAGTCTTACCTCATGTTTTTTGTACTTTTAGTTTTTTTACAACCTGGTTATGTTAAATGCTGACTTTCAATTTGTACAAAAAAAAGGGGGTAACATATTCTCAAAATATAAGTAACTCCTATAATTTTAAAAGTTTTAGCAGTAATTAACATAGTAATACATAGCTTTGCACATTTAAAAATCTTCTATTACATTTTGCAACCAATACATTGTCTCAGTGCAGGCTGTAAGTTGCAAGATACACCTCTACCTTCCAGTCTAGTCACAGAGTTCCTCTGTGTCAGTTGCCTCTAACACATCCACAAATTGATAATGTCCCATAACAGCACACTGAGTTTAACAAAATATAAGATTAATCATTTAATATCCACTTAATTTTTTTTTGAGTATCTATATTTGGCAGGACATTTTCTGGGATCTTAATAGTGAATAAAAAAAAGAGTCATTCTTATCTTCAAGCAAGACACAATGATTGGAGATAAAGTGTTAATGATAATTAATAGGCAGAAATAAAACTTACTAAAGGATGACCAATGCTATGTAAAATTTTTTAATATTGTAGGTTGGTGGGTGGATGTTAATATTGAACAGGGTGGTCAGAAAAGGCCTCACTGAGAAGTGGTAACAAGCAGATAACATCCTGGAAAATAACTTTCCTCCTGTAAGAATATGTACTTGAAGAACAAAGATGTTCTTCTGATGGGAAGAGAAAAAGACAGTAAAAATTATTGGCCCTGTGTTAGCATCTTCTTTGATCATAGAACAGATCAGAGCAGTGCTCAGCAACCACTTAGGAGAATGAGAGGGCAAAGGACTGCACAGAGAAATGATATGGAGAAAGAAATGTTGCCTTGAGGTTTACCCGTCCCTGTTATGAGCAAAATGTAGACAAATATTGGTCCTATTTTAGGTAATTAGGCAAGCTAATTAAAAGCAATTAACCCGGTCTCCACCTACAAAATGAAGAAGTCTAGAGCTACAACTCACTTTAGATATGTAAGCTTCTGCTTAAAAATACCCTTCAGCAAATGTGTCCTGCTGCTGTGTTAATTGCAACTCAGCTGATTGAAAAAACAACATGGAAAAGAGAAGCTCTTCTAAAAAAGAAAGCCATTTATTTTGATGATTAAGGTAACTGAAAGTGTGTTTGTATACCTATATTACATATTATATGACTAAACACCCTCATGTGTATTCACACAAAGGTGCACACACAAATAGACATAATTTTTCTTAAAGAACAAGAGTAATATTCTTAATAGGAGAGAATTTTAAAAAATAAAAGATGCAAGTTTTAAAGAAAATTAAGAATTTTTTATCTCACTGAAACTTTCAATTGTGATTGAAAGTCTTGAGTATAGAGGATTAAGAAATATTTTATTTAGAATATCTTAACATATAAGGAATTATACACACATATACTCACAGAACAGATATACAAGCTTCAGTATCACTAGATGAGCTCTGAATTTTCTTTTTCTTTTCAGCATTGAAATGTACGGGAAAATAATTTTATTATCATTCTTTTTTTTTCAAAAGTAAGCTTTATCATTATCTATACATCAACATGCACATACATTAATGCACACAAATAGTTCAAATAAAACATGAATATATTTGTACAATTTTGCTTTACCTGATGTTCCTTTTAAATCTGGTTCTGGTGTGATGGTGATGGGACAATTCATCCAAATACAATTCATCCTCGTTTCTATACTTAACCAATAAATATGATATGTTTAGGTATAATGGTGAAATATACCCACATAGCAGTCACAAAGGAAGTTGTGGAAGTTTTGACCAGCCTATGATAGAAAAGGATTCTAGGTAACAATCTAATTAATCAAAAGAAGAATATAGTCGAATATAATTTAGATTAGCAAAGCTTTTGTAAGAATGTATAAATTTAAAAAAAATCCAACTACTTATTCACTGGAGTTCATTGGAGATAAGTGTGAATAACCAGTGCAGAAACAAAAACATGCAGGTGTCCTTAGAATGTGAAAAGAATTTTTGCTATAATTCTTTTCAATACTGTGCCAACTAAATTTCATATGGCATTTTGTTTAACCTTTACAGCTCTTTAATATAAGTATTTAAAACAGATTCATAAAAGTAACTTCCTCAAATATATGCAAACAAGTGAAGGATAGATTTATTCTAGAGTTGCTGTTGTTCAATGTTTCTTCTTTACTCTTAGCCAAAGCGTAGGAAACTGACAATTACATGTGGCCTTTTAGCATATGCCATCAGATAAAATGATTGGTTGTGAAAAATTTAGATAAATAATTTGGAGAAGAAAAACAAAATAAATAGGAAAAACTGGTTGAAGGTGAAGATAGTGTACTATAGGGGAGATGTTGAGACAGTCTCTTTTATGTATTTCCTCAAGATCTAAGTTCAGAGGATGGATTTCAAATTCTAACTCTCTGCCTTCTGGTTTTTTGCACGTAGACCATTTACTTAATAATTCTCTACCTCATTGTACTCTTCTACCTAGCAGGGAAGTGATACTATTATTTCATAATAGTAAATGATATTATTTGTTGCCTTTTTTACCATGTTGACTTGTTCATGTGGACTTTGGCAACAAGCAATATAATGTTATAAAACCTCCCTGTAGCCACTCTCATTTTCTCTACTAGTCCCACGAACATGCACATAGTAAAATGATAATGATACTAATAAACTGATGCCAATTTTAGTTTAACATTTTAAATAAAACATTATGATTTATGTATTTTATTAAATATCGATTCAAACATATTTATTTTTAATATTTTACGTGGTAATTGGGCACTGTGGTACACACCTATAATCCCAGTGTCTGAGAGGCTGAAATGGGAGGGATTGCAAGCCAGCCTCACCAAAAATCAGCCTCACCAAAAGCAAGGCACTAAGCAACTCAGTGACACCCTGCTCTAAGTAAAATACAAAATAGGTTCTAAGGATGTGGCTCAGTGTTCTCGTGTCCCTGAGTTCAATCTCCGGTACACACACACACACACACACACACACACACACACAAATTAAAATTAAAAAAGAAAAGTTCATTGATAAGGTTTCAGATTCCACACTGTAACTCATCTTCAGTAATTAATAGTTATTGACTTTTTTTTGGTTCAGCATGAAAGAAAACTATCTATAGATATCTAAGAAATACATTGAAATATCAAACCCTTTTGTTAGTACTTATCTATTTGAAACAAATTTCTGTTTCCTGTTTTAGCCAAAATAAATTTGGCAATAGAATATATGCAGAAGCAAATTACAGGAATACTGCATTAAAAATGCAGACAGATGCTTATATTCTAAGAATTACTTTTGGTTTTAAAATGTATATTTAAGAATATTATTTAGAAATGTGATGTTTGTTAAATAAAAAAATTAAAAATAAATATTTCTCAAATTCCTCATATTTAATATCCCATATGGTACATGTTGATAGATAGATCTCATGTGAACAAGACATATTTGGGGTTGTGCACAGAAGGTTCTGACACTAAAAAGTTGGACACTGCTAACTTAATGCATATAAAGAATTTAACACAGGACTTTGTACATACCATTCATAAAATAATGCATATAAAGATTTATTAGATTCCATTAATGACACTGTGAGAAATAAAAATGTAGCCAGCAATTTCCCTTGCTATATCCCAGTGTTGAAGTAATCACATAATTCTCAATGACTCACCTCAATAATATTGTAATGAAGTCTTCTGAAGACAGACAAATGAGATTACAAATATAAAAGAAACATGTATTCTGAATAAAATTTTAATAGAATTTATTTAGAAAATAAAAGGCTATAATAGGATACATTGAAAATAGAGAAATTTTTAAAAATAATATAAATGAAATATATGTATGGTCAACATATATATAGGAATATAAAACTACCTTCAATTTGAAGAGTTGCATTTTAAAATAAAAGAAATCCTATCAACATGTGCATTGATTCTTTGGCTTATACCAAGTCTTTTACAAAACTCATTCTCTATAGTATAGTTTCAATGAAAAAATTTTTAATCATAAATAGTCTTCTAATTAAAAATACTGTTTTATTATAAAAAGAAAAGGGCAGTGCTAAGATTGAGATAGGACAAAAGTGTGAAAAAGTATCAGGTCCATGTAAGATCTGGTTGGTTTTACTAAAATAAAATGAAAATCAAAATGGGTTTATTGATTACTGAAATTCTTCTGAATTATTAGTTAAACATATTGCAGACTCCATTTTTCCCTTTGTGAATGTTATAAGAAAAAAAATATTTCAATGTAAAAAATGGCTTCCAAATAATATTGACTCAGAGGAGCCACTAATATTTACAGATTTCTTGTAGAAGTAACTAAGGAGTACAATCCTCATTGTACCAGAAATTTTAATTTTCAATTAAGCATAGAATGAAAGGAATGTATTACTAGACCATTTCTTCACAAACACAGTTGATAGGTTAAGGATTATTGTAAACCAATTATAATGAAGGGAAAATAATAATTATAAATTTAATTATCTGTTAAAAACAAACACAACATAATGGAAAGCAGAAATATCCTATTTGTGAACTCCATGGTATAAACAAATTTTGTTCTGTATCTAAGGAGAAAATATAATAAACTAGATTATTCCATTTAATTGTAATGCGTTTAAGACAAATATATGTTTGAAGTGTTTTGGAGTTGTTCCTTTAATTACATTTTGATAGTGTTTCAAGTTTCAAAATGAATTGGCTTCTATATAATGCTATTTGAAATGTAAATTTTCATAGTTTCTTTGAAAATTCTGTATTTCAGTTGTTTCTGAGAGTAGTAGGAATGTTCAATCTCTTTGATCTACCTTTATTGTACTTAAAAATATATCAAACAGATATTATTATAGAACTAGACATGTTGTGTGCATGCTCCTGAACATCACTGTTTTATCAAAATGGCCTGCAGATTAGAAAACTCCATTAACAGAATGCTGACCTTCTTGATTTCTCTCATTTTTCATATTTATAATATCATGATTTGCTCCTAGATGGGAAATGAAAATGTATGTAGTAAGTTGACATTTCAAGACAGATCTACTAGTTGGAGATTAATGCTTTATTTCACTTTTTTCCCTTACTTGCTCCAGCAAGAAGTGGCAGACAATCACCTTGGTTGTCCAAGGAAGATAAATTGCCTCTGAATCTCTGTTGATAGGTCAAATCTCTCCTACCCAAGGAAAGGAGGAAGAAAATATTAACACATAGCATAAAAATAAAACAACATTCCTACTACTAATAAGGGAACTTTCATATGTTCGTACAAATTGAAGAAAGTATAATTACTATGACAGTGCAACAAATAAATTTATATCAAATATATGAAACATCAATTTTTAAAAATAAGGAAAAAATAATGAGCAATATTATTAAGAAAACTGAGCGTAGTATTTTATTATTTGATTACAAATGCAAATAAAAGTAAGCATATAGAATATCTAAATATATTTCACAAACTCGTTATAAAATATATGTGCACATAGCCACAAATATGTACAAAGTACACAGATGGACACATGTATACTCCATAAAACTTTCATACAATTCAATGATGACACTTCATCTGACTTGTGCTCTGGCTATGGAATAGTAACAAAAACAAAGTTAACCTAATTCACAATAAAAAAAATTTACAAACAATAAAATATGCAATCAATAAGAAAAAGGCTACTAAATATATTAAACAAGTTGAAATTTAGTATTTAATGGAGGGTATTTAAAAATACCCTTTGAGGCAAATTTATTCCCTAATAACTTCCCAAGCTGTAGTTACTGACTTTTTGGGAGACAAAATAAAATGACAATGCTACTTACATGACATATCTGACATGACCAATGCTGAAAGTAAGGGAACATTTATAGTCCAAAATATTTCCATTATTTTATCAGAGAGACAGAAATCAATCAATCAGTCACTTATATAAGCAGGTTATAAAAATATCAGTAAATGAAGTAGAATGTTAAAAAGTCTTATTATTATTTCCTTTTATATGCTTTCTTTATTAAGATTTTAATCTGAAATTTATATTAATCTATTTGAAGTTTGTATTTTCAATATACAAAATTTAATGTTCTGATTTATCTGTGGTTACTTATGTGAATGTTATAAATGGGGATATACAGTGTTTTTACTAATCTTGCATATTAGAAAAATCTATAAATTCATTTTGTGTTATTATTTAAGAGTTGTTTTAAAAATTATTTCTGGGTGAAACAATTTTATTTTATTTTTTTTTCTTTGATTTATTTACACTGGTTTGGTGTAACATAACATAGTTAGATGTTATCTATGTTCTCTACGCATGTCTATGTTCTCTATGCAGTATATATTTTATGGAATTACTCTTCTATGTAAACACAGAATGTGAATCCTATTGATTAGTTTGCTTAGTTGTTTCACATCCAGCTTTTCACCTCAATAGTACATTATAGGAGTGATTTACTAAATTTTATATTTTCATTATAATACATTTCTCTTTATATCTTTTATAATTACAGCTTTAAAAAGGTAGTTTCTGTACTGTTTTTTCCATATTAAAAATTGCTGTATCTTCAGAATAAAATTGTTTCTCAGAATAAATTGTGTTACTCAGCATTATAGTTAGTCCTTTTATTGACAATGTTTTTTAGCCTGTAAAGTAATAAAAAGTGTCAGTTTGTCAAATCAGATTGAAAAATGCTGAAAGTAAGGGAACATTATTTAGCAATAGTGGAACTCAAAAGTTTTGAATTCATATAACATATAATCACTGACGCACAGTATAATTGTTAGAAAATCAGAAACTCAAAATGAAAAAAAAATTTCTATTTTGAGATGTAATACTGTGCCTCTACCCAGGGCAAAGAATTTCAGTGGAACACATAGATTGTGATTTTATATACACATAAAATATGAATCCTATTGAAAGTTTTGCTGTCTGGGAGATGTGTTTGTGTTCCTGTGACATAAAATGTGAATGTTTACTGAATTATGGAGTCTGTTTATTGTGTGTATTAATATGAAGTACATTAAATTTCTCCACTTTATAAATATTTTTATAGTTCTCTCATATTTAACATAAAATCAGAAACTTTAAGTAGTTTTACATATATTTGAACTATTTCTTCTTGAGTAAAATGAGAGTTATACAATGCTTAAATATTGTTATTAACATTTTGAGACATATTAGAGTTTGTATTGTATCTTTTCCTTTTCCTCTTTTTCCTTCTTCTCCTTCCACTTCCTCCTCCTCTTAATTCTTCATCTTCATTTTTTTTCTTTCTCCTCCTCTTTCTGCTTGTAACCTTTAACACATGCATTTTTATGTTTCAGATATGTTTTGTTTAAACATATTAAATTTTAAAAATATACTCTGAAAGGCACTTAATTTCATAGACGCAATCCTGTTGAATTAAACAATTTCAATCTCCCATTTCATATTGGTTTTCTATTTGTACTTTGATATTTTATTTTCTCCATCCTTCCTTTGTTTCTCCCTCACCCACTTCCCTTTGCTTACATATTTTTTAAAATAGTATTCCCTCTTATTTCTACTTGATAACACAAATGTTTGCTTATGAAAGGGTGATATTTAAAAATTTTCTCTCTTCCAAGGCAAACAATGCTCTACAAATAGTTAATGCCTATTTTTACCCTCCTAGTATAATTATTTTATTGTATAGTTTTAAATTTCAGGTTCACTGAATATAATTTGCATTTCATAAAATTTACTCTGTTTAGTAGTATAATTCAATAATTTGGAAAAACTTACAGATCTATGGGTACATCCTCACCTTTGAGATAAAGGATATTCCATTACCATAAAAAAATTCCCTTAGTTTCTTTACAGATATTCCCCTTTCTGTATTCCCAGTATCCACAACCACCAATATGATTCTGTACCTACAGGTATACGTTTTTGCATAATGTGAAATAAATATAATTACTTAGCATGTAGCTTTTTATGTTTGGCTAATTGTGTTTAGGTTATACTTTCTAGGGTCATCTCCATTATTGTTTGCTCTGTTTAATGAGAGTAATTAATTGTACACATGAATGTAATTTATGTATCCATTCAACATTTGACAGATTTTCAAACTAACTCCAGTTTTATATAATTAGAAATATGCTATGAATACTTGTATGTAGATCTCTAATGAACATATATATTCTTTTCTCTTTGTTAATGAACTGGGAATAAGATTAGTGGGTTACATAGCAAATGAATCTTTAACTTAACAAGAAACTACCAAACATTTTTCCAAAGTGTTTTTATCACTCTGCATTCTAGGCAAAAATATATGAATGTCAAACATGCACTTCATCCTTGCAAACACTTCACTTTTTCTTGGTTTCCCCTTATTGTGTTCTTTAATTTTAACCATTCAAGTGTGTGTGCAGTGCTGTCTTCATTAGTTTTTAACTTTTGTTTTCCTAAAGAATATGTTAATTATCTTTCATGTATTTACTTTTCATTATTTTTCATTCACATCTCTTCTTTGGTGAAGCATCTGTTCAAATTTTTGCAATCTTTTATTTGATCATTTTCATCTTTTTATATACTGCTTTATATACTCTGGAAATTGGTTATTCAAAGATGTGAATTTGAAAGTATATTCTCTCATACACATAGCAATAAATTTTCTTAATCATGTGTTTTAATATATATTATTCTTACAGCAATACTTTTTAGAGAACCAAATATGTTTAAAAATCAATATTTCATTTAAAAATTAGGTTTAATGTTTTATGTCCTATGAATCTGTAAGACATGTTACAAATATTCCTCCAATGTTTGCTTTTAAAATGTGTACACAGTTACATTTAATTTGGGGACTATAATTTTCCGCAGACTGATGGGGCACAAATCAGGAACCACTTGTAGATTTAAGCAGGAAGGAACTTTATTTTTAGAACCCACGCTGCGCTCCACACAGCCCACAAGAACTCTCCAGGAACTCCCCAAGAGCTGAACTCCCCAAGAGCTCCACCAGAACTCCAGGAACTCTGCCAGCACTCAACAGGAACTCAACCCATGAACTCCACCCATTCAAACTCTCTAGGAACTCCACAAGAGCCCCACCATCCTAATAGCTCCCTGGTGCCACCTCTCAACCACTCCCCCTGGCAAAACGCCAGGCACCATCCTGACTTGGCTGCGGCTCTCAACAATAATTTGTTTTGTTTTTTTTTTACCTTTTTTATGTGATGCATATGTTTTTCTAATTTTTCTCACACATTTGGTAAAAATAAAACAAATGCCATTAAATTGTTTTGCCACTGAATTATTTTGGAAGCTTTATCAAATGAGATTACATTTGTTTAAACCTATTCCTGGAAACTATATTCTGTGATTTATTCCTATATGTATTTCATAATACCTAACTCTATTGATTATTGTATTTTAATAGTAAAATTTGAAATCAGGTAGTGTGAGTCTTCCAGGTTGTACTTATTTTCAAAACTTTGGTCCTATTCTCTTTACGTAAATTTTAGAATCAGTTTACAAGATCTACAAAAGTCTTTCTAGAATTTATGTTGGATTAACAGTGAGTTTCCATATTTATATTAAAGACTTGATGTTAGGGTTTGAATATGAGATGTCCCTTATAAAGCTCATATGGCAATACAGGAAGATCCAGACTGAAAGATTAGATCATGAGAACTGTATCCTAATTCTTAGATTGATCCATTTGATGGATTAATAGTTTAGATGCATCGCAGGGTGGTAACTGTAGGCAGGTAGGGCATGAGTAGAGAAAGTAGGAGGCATGCCCTTGAGGATTATATTTTGTTCCTGGCTCCCTGTTCTCTGTTTTCTGGCTTCTATGAACTGAACGGCTTTCCTCTGCCATAACCTTCCACCATGATGTTGGGTCTCATCTTCAGCCCAGAGCAATGGAGTCTACTGACCATGGACTAAATCTCTGAAACTACAAGCCCAGAATAAACATTTCTTGCTCTAAGTTGTTCTTGTCAGGTATTTTGATCACTATGATTAAAGCTGACTAACACAACTGACAATATCATATTATTATTAAATCTTTCAATCCATGAACAATATACGCTTCCTGCCTTCTTAGGCACATTCATTGTCATGATAACTTTCAGCTTAAAATCTGGCATGTATTTTATTATTGAATGATTATTTCATGCTTTTATGTTATTTTAAATAGTATTCTATTCATATTAATTTTCACATTCAATTTCTCAATTTCATTATAAGAGATAAAATTGAGTTTTGTTTGTATAAACTTGTGCCCAGCAACTTGGCCGATCTGGTTTAGTGAGATTCATCGTTTCTTCTGGCATTTAAAAAAATGATAGAATTGAATAAAAAATATCTGTATAATAATTATATGGTTGTTATTTACTTTGAATCTATAATTTTTATCAGGAATAATACAAAATAACATGGAGTTTAGAAGCACAAACTTTGTCCAAAGTAAACTTGAATGGTATCTAAGTATAGATACTGTATATCTTTCACATATGGTTTCACATAAACCATATGTGAAAGATAAACAGTAAATTTATGGTGTTTTCTTTGTTTAATATTATCAATTTATTAAATGATACATTTCTAATTTATAAACTGAACCATGAACTAATGTACTTATATGTAGGGTAAAATTAAGTACATATTATATGTTTATATAAAAAACTTAGCAGCAACTGCCACAATTATTGAGAATGTGAAACCACAAAATAATTTTAACGAAGAAGTATTTCATTACTGATGTTAAAATTGACAAGAAATACTGATATTATACAGAAGATAAACTTTTTATTTATTTTAAAATTGGTATTAAATTCTAGATAAAAGTTCCTATTTTCTTCACTCACAACAGGTCATTCCCATTTTGTGAAATTTGATATGCCACTTTCTGACCAAACTTCATTGATTATGGAGAGTTATTATTATTGTTAGTAACTATTTCTGTACCCAAAGTTGAATTATCTATCTAATAGTAATATTTTGAGTATTAAACAAGTGATTTTGTTGTTTATTTATTTATTTTGGTACCAGGGATTGAAACAGGGGATTGCACATGCTAGGCATGTGCTCTACACTGAGCTACAACCACTTGGAGAATTCTAACTTAATTTTACTTTTTTAACATAGAGACATGCAGCCAAATTATATCAATATGCTATACTAAATATTCCATTTGATTGACAGAGTATTGTATTATTTTTAAATTAATTCTTAAGTCTGAAATTAAATTAGTTTTTCTCTGAATCAGAATAATGCATATTTAAGGAGTAGAGCTAAAAATTGGCTAAAATATATAATAGATTTGAGAAAGGAAAGTTCATGATAAAATAATTAGCATCATTTATAACTTCAGTTTTTCTGGAAGAATTAAAGAATCAACTTTTATCTTATACTTGTCATAGATCTTGTAATATAAACACTAACTTTTTGTAACATTTATCATCTTATTTTGTCTGTAAGAATTAATTGATTTTAAATCTGAATATGAATAAGCTGCATTTATGATAAACCATTAAATATATTTCAAAATCATGTTAACATCCAAAGTATTAAAAATACATAATGTAGGTGGCATATTTGTAGTCCATTGGGTTCTATTTATTAATGAAATAGACACCAATTGCATGTTTGTGTTTCATAAAATGTTCATGAAAAGCACAGATGAAACCAAAGTTGAATAAATCATATTCTTCTCATACTCCAAGAAAGCCAATATTCTCATATATAAATAACACTGCAGAATGCCCTGAGAGAATATAGTTCTCATTTCACCATGTCAGCAAAAAAATATTTAAGCATTTTTAACAGTGTTATGCCAGAAGTTGAATTTTCCAGAAGAAGTATTCATAAAGCTTTTGCAATATTTGCATAGCTATAAATAATTACTAGTAACTTATCTAGAAATATCAAAAGTATATAAGTTACAGGTTCTTAAGCCTATAAATCATATCAAATTACCTGAAAAAATTGTGCATGTGCTTGTATATACACACTTAGTTGATATTGACCAATACTATTAATCAAATTTGTGTAATAATTTCATGAAAGAGTTATAGTTGATGTTCATCAATGCTTTTAATCAAATTTGTACATTAATCCCATGAAAAAGATATCTTTACACAGTATTAATTATTCTATTTATAAAATATCTTCCTCCTTATAATCTAATAATGATTTAAAAATAATTTTATATAATTTTAACTAATTGGAAATCCTCAATTTATTTGCTTTTTTCTGTTCTTTCATGTGTTCAATATCATAAGATTAACACATGGCATTTAAAACCATTTATTTTATAGGCCTTTATGCTAAATAATGTAATTTTTCTTCATCTGAGTGTCGTATTTAGTATGTTGAAATACTTGCTGGCATAACTACATGTCATCAATCTAACATGAAATATAAAAGTGTTTAACATTCACATTGCTGAACTTTAATTACTTCATTGATTATAGCCAAATAAATATTCAGTTAAATTTGTTTTAAATTCACTAATAAGTTCTAATTTCAAATTTTCAACTTTAGTATATCTAATCTCTTCATAGTAAATTTTTAATATAATGCTAATGATATAACACAGGTTCATCAGTTAAAAATTGACTTTACATAAAGATATATGGAGCACTAACTTGTTTTGGAGGGTAAATGGAAATATGTTGAGGATGGGGCCTATTTGCTTATACTAAGATTTTCATAAAAACAATTCATCTGTTTTCCCAAACTGTCACAGATAAAATGAAGAACTTACAAGCAGAAAAATTAAATTAAAATACCTCCATAAGGCAAGTAGAAGGCATGTTTACTGGAAGATAATCCTACCCAAAGACAATAAGCAAATTTCAGGAAATAAAATGTATTTTCATATAGGGTGAGATTTTTACACAGGTGTCAGTTAAGGTCTATTAGGGAATCTTCATGGAGAATGTGTGGCATAGAAATGCTATTATTTTAAGTGGGAAGGAAAGAGAGCATCACTGATGGTGGGGAAAGTTCTGAATGAACAACAGAGATATAACGACAATTCCTCAGAGTTCTCTGAGGGTACCTTTTACAACTATAGGATTAACAATCTATTCATAAAGCATTGTAAGGTTTAAAAAAATCACATAATCTAAATAGTGTAACAGGGGATGATTAATGAGGAATACAACCAACATAAAATTTAAATAATGATAATAATAATAAAATTTTCTCTAGAAGAAATTTCTTATTAATTTTTATACAAAGGTATTACCTTCTCTCACCTACTTGTAATTCATCTGTAGAGTTTAATTAACACTAGTTGAAGACTGACAATATTACATGAGTTGATAACTATTATAGGAAATGTAAATAAATATGGAAATAATTGGAATTCTTTTCTTAATAATTTGCTTCTTATCTTTTTCTTAAATATTGGAAAATATTTATGATTTCATTTGCAAAAGGAGTTTGGAAAAGGTGGCCTATGCTCTAATGAGAAAAAATGATAGATTTTGCTTTTTTTTATAGATTGCTTGACACTTAGTTATTATTTGCAACAAAACAAGGACAAAACATGCCAGAGTTGATTTTGTCAAGATTGTGTGTTATAACTGAAAATACTTACGTTGTTAGACAGTTTCTATGATATAATTCAGTCTTTTTAGTAACTTCGACTTTTCTTTAGAGTTCTTCATCTTAGTATACTAAAGTTTAATTTTTTACCAAAGTTTACCTCCTATTGAAATGTATTGATCTAATTTAGTTTCAAAATTGCTTGCTCACAAAATTCAGCATACAGAAGAAAAGAGAACAAAGTGACCTAATACTAAAATGTAAACATAGAACACTGAATAGCATTAAGCATAAAGGTGCAGATGAAATTAGAAGCATTTTACACTCATCCAGAATAGAGGGCAATTACACTGACTATGCTTTCCTTTATATTTTTCTCTATTAAATTTGAAATATTTAATAGAGAAATAGAAATATGTGATATTCTGGAAATTCAAAGTCTTGTAAAATAAGTTGGTTGTTCAAAACATTACAAAGCTCTTGACATATCATATTTCATACATTAGATTCAAGTGGGTTATGAACTCCCATTTTTACCCCAAATATAGATTGCAGAATCACATCGGTTACACATCCACCTTTTTACATAATGACATATTAGTAACTGTTGTATTCTGCTACCTTTCCTATCCTCTACTATCCCCCCTCCCCTCCCCTCCCATCATCTCTCTCTACCCCATCTACTGTAATTCGTATAACGATACCAGATTTCAAACTATATTACAGAGCAATAGTAACAAAAACAGCATGGTACTGGTACCAAAACAGGCGGGTGAACCAATGGTACAGAATAGAGGACACAGAGACTAATACACAAAGCTACAACTATCTTATATTTGATAAAGGGGCTAAAAGCATGCAATGGAGGAAGGATAGCATCTTCAACAAATGGTGTTGGGAAAATTGGAAATCCATATGCAACAAACTGAAACTGAATCCCCTCCGCTTGCCATGCACAAAATTTAACTCAAAATGGATCAAGGAGCTTGATATCAAATCAGAGACTCTGCGTCTGATAGAAGAAAAAGTTGGCTCCGATCTACATATTGTGGGGTCGGGCTCCAAATTCCTTAATAGGACACCCATAGCACAAGAGTTAATAACTAGAATCAACAAATGGGACTTACTCAAACTAAAAAGTTTTTTCTCAGCAAAAGAAACAATAAGAGAGATAAATAGGGAGCCTACATCCTGGGAACAAATTTTTACTCCTCACACTTCAGATAGAGCCCTAATATCCAGAGTATACAAAGAACTCAAAAAATTAGACAATAAGATAACAAATAACCCAATCAACAAATGGGCCAAGGACCTGAACAGACACTTCACAAAGGAGGACATATAATCAATCAACAAGTATATGAAAAAAATGCTCACCATCTCTAGCAGTCAGAGAAATGCAAATCAAAACCACCCTAAGATACCATCTCACTCCAGTAAGATTGGCAGCCATTATGAAGTCAAACAACAATAAGTGCTGGTGAGGATGTGGGGAAAAGGGTACTCTTGTACATTGCTGGTGGGACTGCAAATTGGTGCGGCCAATTTGGAAAGCAGTATGGAGATTCCTGGGAAAGCTGGGAATGGAACCACCATTTGACCCAGCTATTGCCCTTCTCGGACTATTCCCTGAAGATCTTAAAAATTACCTAATTTGTGTGCTTGGTATTAAAATAAATATGAAAAAGGGGAAAACATGAGAGCTAAAGATAGAAAGTAAAGAAGGAAGGAAATGAATTTATACTTCTAATCATGTCATACCAGCTATTGTGGACCAAATCTCTTACTGAAAAAATATACATTATATATATTTTATGCATATATAATACACATATATATATATAATCATATGTGTTTATGTAAATGTAATCACATGTAAAAATGGACATATGATTAAAATCTGGGAAAGGAAGGAAACTTATGTGTTTGTGACCAATGAGTACATACCAAGGAAGAGAAGACCTATTAAACGCCCAATTCTATAGCAATAGAATTTTAAGGGAAGTGAATATTTTAAAATACTGGAGCCATCAAATGCACTGAAGTCCAGAGTCGTATTGCCTCATGTGCATTAATTATAGTACATTAATCAGGATGTTATTGTCTCTACTTTCCATTGGAAGCAAAGGTAAATACTCTTAGGGATCACATTATTTCTACAATTTTTGCATAGATATCTAGCACTCATTTAAAATTGCCAAGTACTTGATTAAATAAGGCAATGAGATGCATAACAAGGGGAACATCAGATAACAGGACAAGAAGGGCCAAGAACTTTCCACCCCTAAATATTATCAGAGTAAAAAATAAGTATTATCAAAAGGTATCTGCATCATCTACCACAGGAAAGAAGGCAAGAGCAAAGAAACATAAAATCAGAAAGAGCAAAGAGGGGAGAGAGAGAGAAAGAGAGAGACACCAATTCTCCATGACTGAGTGATGCAGGAAAAAAAGTGAAACCTGAGAAAAAGATGAGGCAGAAACACCAGAAAAAAGTTCTTCATAACCAGGACTCTCCATACCCATGCACAGCGACAGCTTATGGCATAAGGATTGTGAGGTTGATAAGAACTGGGACAAGGATAACAACAAACATAAATGTACAAAGCATAATCCCACCTCATATACCAACCACACTAACCTAACTCTTCATAGTGGGGCCTGACTATTAAAGGGCTATGTACACATTTCTGGGCATAAATGATATGAACTCAGTTACTCCAATTTTTCTATAATTGATGTGTGGAATTTGAACATATTTATTAGAGATGAAAATTTCTTCTGTGTATCTCTCTAATGAACTGTATACAGCAGGGGAAAGAATCCACTGGACTCCAAAATAGGATAATGGGAAATACTCAAAACGAAATGCAAAAAGGATGTGAAAAACAGAAACAGAATATTATACTCAGGAGCTGTGGGAGTTAAAAAGCTAACATATACAAATTATATTTATACAAGGGAAGAGAAGGAAGAAAAAGCCAAAGAAATTCTTCAAAGAGATTATGAACCCAAATTTAGAAAATAAATAATTATAAACCACTATTCAATGGAGCTTATATATACAAGGTAAATGCAAAATGAAAGAAAAATTCTCACAACAATAAAGGTATCTAAGAAAAAATGAATTTTCCACAGAGAAAGCAAGATAAGAATTTAAAGGGATTCTATGTTTCAGAAACTATGTGAGCCCAAAGAAACCGAAGCTGTATTTTTAATTTGCTAAAAGAAAAAATAAAGATGTAAATATAGACCTATATAAGTAGAAATATCTCATTCAGTCAATACAAAAGAAGAAATAGAAACAGTTCACAAGATAAGAGAGAGAGGGGATATTGAGAAAAGAATACATCCCAATCTGATAAAATAAAACAAATAAAATAGAAGAGATCAAACTTGATACTTTGAAAAGTTAAGAATATTGGCAGAAGCACTAGTAGACAAAACTATTATCAATAATATTGATAAAATACTAGAATGTTAGCTCCTAGTGATATTAAAATGACCATAAATTACTTTATGCTAGTAAATTTGACAATTTACATGTGATGAATTATATAAGAAATGCAATTTATCCAAGAAAACTAAGAGAATTTCAAATTTAATTAACCATATACCATAAAGAGAAATTGAATTATTAATCAAAAACTTTCCATGAAGATAATTATAGATCCAAATGGTTCCACTGGTAACTTCCATTTAGTTAGGGAAAAATAGCTGCGATATTTCACAGTATTTTAATGAAAATAGAAGAAGATATACTTTCACACTATTTTATGGGGTGATACTTACTGTGCTACTGAAAGCAAAAATATTACAAAAAAACGAAAGCTATACATTAATATTTATCATGAGCATCTTCACAAATATCCTTTACAAACTATTAAGGAATAAAATATAAAAATGATAATATTCATGACTAAGTGAATTTTAGACCCATCCAGTTACCTTATTTAACTTTACATCTTTTAAAATCCTGTCTTCTAATGCAGTAACATTCTGAGGTACCAGGAGTAAGGACTGCAGTGCATTAATTGGTGAGGGAGAGGGAAGGTCATAATTTAGCCCCTAATACTCCTCCATTAGAAACAAGCCAAGTTTACCTTCAGTCGGTGCTTCATTCTTTTTCTGGAGGTTCCAGAATTCCAATGGGGCAAGGAAAAGGAATGAATGACATAAAGCTTGTAAAGAAAGCAATCATCATTCACATAATAATATTATCTACATAAAATTTCTGCAAAAATTCTAAAAAATCTACGAGTATTTGTGAATTTGGCAAGGTAGGAAGATAAATGGGACATTTTTTAATAATTACCTATCTTTTCAATAGAAACAAAAAGGAAAATGGTAAAATGAATGCAATTATTTAGGAGGTCATCAAACATACAAAGTATAAGGAAAAATTTAGCAAAATTATTATAAACTGGTTCCAAAAGTAATCTAAAAACCTAGGAATTCTATACCCTGTGCATAAACTGCAAGATGGTAATATTCAGATGTCCATTATCCCTCAACTGAGCTACAGAATCACTGTCCTCATAATCAAATATATAGCAAGAATTTTATAAAGAATGAAAAATCGGAGTATAAAATTCATATGGAAATGTTAAGAACCTTAAAGAATAAAATAGCCTTAAAGAATAAAAAAAATGCAAAGATGTTGGTCTTATACTAACAGCTTACAAAATTTTTGTGCAAAGGAATAAAGGACAAACATCTAAGCACAACACATTATAGATACAACAAAGGAGAAAATAAAAGTGAAGTCCTGGAACCATGGCTGAGGCTTTAGTAGGGTTTCTTCCCCTATGCTTTATCTATATTACTTATTCTAACATAAAGTAATTGCTGTGTAAATAGTTGGTTTTTTTTTGTTTTTTTTTTGTTTTTTTTTAGGAAATAATGACAAGAAAGAAAAATCTGTACTTGCTCAGTAGAGGTGCTTTTTTTTTTTGAATAAATATTTTGGGTTTGTGATTCATTGAATACCCTGATGTTGAGGCTGTAGATTCAGAGGTTCAACTGCATATCTAAGTAAAAGAAGTACATCAAGTATCTTCAGACCCAGGAATAGTGCTAAGGAGGATGCATACTTAGCATTAGGGTCTGCCTACCAAGGGATTTGAATATAGTCCTGAATGACAAGAATGCTGCTATAAGCCAAAAGCCTTGATGTGTCCTTGTAGACCGGCTTTGTTCAGACTGGCAACTTCATTATTAGGCACAAGGAGTGGGAGAAGAGGACCTTAGGGATTATCCGGATATTTTCACTCATCAGTGATTTACTGCAAAATCCAAAGTAATCACAACAGAGAGCTTTTTCCATATGCTTAGTCAAATGGATTAATGGAAAAGCCTCTAGAAAAGCAACTACACATATAAATAGTTGTTTTTGGATATGGTGCCAAGGTAATTCAGGAAGATAAAAATTAAAACCATGTGAAATACCATTTTACGTTTTACACCTGCTAGATGGACTCTATTAAAAAGTCTGATATTAAGAATTATAAACGCCCAAATATTTCTAGTAGGAGTGGAAAATGGTACAACCATTTGTAATGAATTAATTAGTATTGTAAAGTGTCAAACACTTGCTTACACTATTAATTGGTAATTATAACCCTAGATATTTACCTAATATAAATAAATATGTATGTCCATAAGAAGATTTGTTTTCAATGTATACGCACAAGTGTTCTTATGGATGTATGATATAATAGATTTTTTTAAAAAGAAAACTCCTAATATTTTGTTACTAGATAAATCCAACAGTGGATTCTAAAACATGCATATTACATTATTCAACCTAAGATGGAAAATTTCTAGAAAACTTTTATCATTCATTTTCATATTTTAATTTACAATGTACCTTCTAATAATGCTACTCTAAAGCTTTAAGAAACACACACTACTATCTCATTGACCAGTTTAAAAAGTATTAAACAACTATTTATTGAGTTTCTACCATGTGCTAAAACATTCCTAGATGTTTAAGGATATGAGAATGAAAAAAGACAATTTTTTTTTGTTTTCATGTAGCATATATTTTAATGGAAAGAAATAAGTGAAAAGTATAAATTTAAGAGTAAAAGAGAGAGAAATGCATGGAGGAATTAATGATTAAAAGAAGTTATGAAAATCCAGGAGATACAGATTTTGTGATTTTAAATGGGGTAGTCAAGGAAGGACTCTCTGAAACAGTACATTTGTACCAAGTCTTCAAGGAGATATGGCAACAAGTTCTGTGAGTCTCAGGGAGTTATCAGAGGAAACATGAAAGCTTGACAGTCACAGAATAGCTGGGGTCTGTAACTGACAGAAAGAAAAAAAAATGTGGCTGGAGCAAAGAGGAAAAAAGAGCTACTTTTTGAAATTATGGGAATAATATCTCTTCTAAGAGTTTTGCCAGAGAATAGGAGGGGAATTTGAAATGGGAATAGAAAATAGTCTCATAAAATTATTTCATTTATTTCTGTAGTTATATATGTTTGTTGTATGGATATGTAATGAAGAAAAGAGAAAATACCTTGAAGTATGTGGAGATATCACTGATTAAACCTCCCTAAAAGCTATATTTCTGAAAACATAGACTATTACTATAATTTACATATATAATAAGAACTCACATAAAGCAAATATACTCAACAAAGAATATGATTAATTTATGAAGGTAAATTAAAAACCAAAAATCTATTATTAAGGTTACATTTAAGCTAGCACTGGAGGTTCTGACTAAATTTATATAGCAAGAATAAAAGTATAGGTACTGAAAAACCTTGTAGGGAAAGACAGGAGTATCAAGAATTTTTATGATTTGATCAAACATATTAATGTTAAATATAGACCAAATAAGAGAGCTGGAAAGTGGGTAGGTAATGTTATCAGCTGACTTGTGACATACACTCCACCTCTGAGGCTGCCTGAGGATCTGGACCCAGCTCAAATACTGTTTGCCACACTAATTCAATGAACCTATGCTGGTTTCCTTTCTGTGCAACTGGCTAAGTTGACTGTGTAACAAACTGAGCATCTGTAACTCACTGTTGAGATTTTTTATTGAGTAGTCCTTAATTGATGTATAACCTAAAATTAATGAGATGCAGCTGAAGTTTCCCCAGGTCTGATGGTTTGCTTTAATTAAAACTGTCTGAGCCCACACAGCTTAACTATCTACATGCAGGGTAGCGATGTTATTTGAGGGTCTGCAATTCACTAGATCTCAGAATGCTGACTATGCACACTGGGTTGGTTGCCTGCCTCATTTCCTCATTTAGAGTAAAGTAAACATGGTGCTGGCCAATTGTATCTTGTAAATTTGACTTTAATTTTAAAACAAAAACATTTTTTTTTTCTGATCAGGGCAATTCAGTAAGATTACAGAATTAATTATCTGCTAATTGATCAACATTATTCCTTTATATTAGTACAATCCATTAGAAAACAAAGCTATTTTTTTTAAAAAAAATACATTATTATCAACTACTCTAAAGGGTTCAGGAGCCAAATAAAAAAAAGTGCAAAAGATAAATACAGAGACAAATTTAAAAGTTTATTAAGGATACTATTTTTTTTTAGTGGAGAGATATTCTATATTCATGAGTATTTATTTAAATCACAAGTAAACACTGAACTTAATATTTGAGCTGTTTAAAAATGTTTAAAATTTTTTAAAGAATAATAATCTTTCAAATAACTAAGCTAATTTTTAAAGGATATCAAAAAATGAAAAAATTTACCCTTACAGATATAAATACATTATGTAAAATTATGCAGAGTGATAGTTGCTTTAAAATATTTTAGATCAATCACACATAAATAGAACGCAATATATTAGTGAATTCGTAAATATATACTTATATATATTTATATGCAAACAGTATTATTAGATTATGAGTGGAGAAAAACAAAATAATTATTGAATAGTATTGAGGAAACTGGCTCAATACATGAAGAGAAAGAAACCAGATTTTTTTCTCACTTAATATTGTTATTGTAGTGCTTATATAAACTGTTTAAATATTTAAAAATAGTGTCATTTCAGATATTTTATAAACATTTCATTTAAAATTAATACTGTTACATCACTCTTTTTAAATATATCCATTAGTTTATAAGTAATAATATGGATTTAATGTCCATGTACATAAAATTGGAAAAGTAGTGTGAAGAAAGTTTGTCTTTAATGACAGTATTCTTCCTAGAATCAAAAAGAATCATTTGAACAACATTCAAATTATGTACTCTGTCATTAAAATATTTTAAATGATCTGTCAGGTACCAAACTGATTTTATTATCCATCAATTTTTTTGAAAGAAAATAATTGGAAACTTTTTTACAGACAAAATGGCCGACAAGCTATTCATTGAAATTATTCATTTTTCAACTTCATGTATGTAGTTTGAATTACTACCATATTTTTTATTACTACCATGTATATGTGACTGTAAAAACACAAGACTGAATAAATAGTAGATGACTGATCGATCAAATCTTATAGTTCAAGGTAGTATTTCTCTATAAAGTCATGAAGAACCTGGACTTAACATATATGAGACAATTGGAAAAGACATGAGTTGGTTTATGTGTGTCTCCATTTAAAGCCTTATTTAATATATGTTTTTAATTAATCTCATTTTCTTTGAATGAATTAACCAGGAATTTTGGAGGCCATTTGCATTACATGGGTCAATACTCCTAAAAAACAGGCCAGTGTCTTATTCTACATTGAAAAAACTGTTCTTCCATATAATCCTTCTTCTACATAACAATTAGCAGTAGTTTTAAAAATTCTTCTTCAGCTTTCTGAACTGCAGAACCTACCTCAACTGCATGATTAAAGTTTTCCAGGTGCCTGCCAGTCAACACTAGCTGGGAAGTGTTACACATTTTCCTGACCATGGTAAGGAGAAAAAAAAAATTTCTTTGGTTTTCTACCTCACAGGACCATCTACTATACTTTCTTATTTTATGAATCATCATCTCATCAATTCACAAATTTAGCTTACATTTTTACTTTTGCTTTAGCTTCATTAGGGTACATATGCTATAAATATTAATTTAACACTTTCTAGAATGATCTGACCTGAAGATTGGCAAATTTTCTGTTTTCCTGAATGTAACACATTATTGACTTATTAACATTGGACTTATGACCATTTTCTCACTTAGGCCCACTACATACAGGTCAGTTACATTTGTGCTTTAGCACTACATGGGTACCCATTTTACACAGCAAAGCCGCTAATAAGCTCAAAAAAAAATGTGAAAGACATCACTAAATACACTGTGAAATAAATACACTGTGAAATGTGTTATTGATAGGTGAAACAAAAAGGTTGAGCTCTGCCTTGTTCAAGTTCTCAGTTGAGAACTTGCTTGTCCAGGGACTCAGATTTTGTTTCACTTTGCACATGTCTACAATTGATCATGAAAGTGTGGAGAATATTGATTTGGCAGCAAGTAGGCAAATACAGAAATACAGAATGAATAAATAATAAGGTTCAACTGTTTGTGTTTTTATGTGTGTATGTCCACTGATTTAGTTGTACAAATTAGTGTCCAGAATTTTCATTACATGAATTCAGTTGAAGGTACTGTTTCATAGTAATTTTGAAAATTGACAAAGGACACTGTGCTTCAGGATCTCTGTTGATAATAACAGTGTAGGGATAATTGAGATAAATAGATATATAAATTTCTCATTCTTGCTCACCTCAACCTACAACATACCAAATTTTGGAAAATACAAACTGCTATTATTTAAATGTTTATGTCCCCCTAGCTGCATATGTTGAAGCCCAGTCACCAATCTGATGCTATCATAAAATGGAGCCACCTGTCACTCTGTGAGGCCACAGTGAGATAGCACTATCTGTTAGCCTGGCAGCAGATCTACCTTGACTTCAGACTTCCCAAACCCCTAAACTATGAAAAATAAATGTCTTTTTAAAACAACCCATCATATGGTATTTTGTTATAGCAGCCTGACATGAGATACCAATATAAGTTAAACTACTATATATTGAATGAAGAAGGAAAAAGAAGCTAAAATAAAATAAATAATCACAATGCCTTATATGTCTTAACAAAGACCAAAGTTTTATGCATTGATCTATATAATGAATTCTATTCTTTGCATGTAAGCCTAATTTTAAAATAATAGGAAGGGCAAAGGAAAAGAGGAGCAATAAAGAAAGTAAGAAAAGTGGAATGGCTTAAAGAGCATGGAAAAGGGATTAAGGAAGGTCTGAGGAAAATACGTTTCTGAATGTTAATAGAAGTCAACAATAACTATTACAAAGTTACTGTAGCAATGTGTTTTCCTTCTCTCTAGCTCCTCATCCTCTTTCATCCAGTTGTCTGAGGTGTTTTTAAATAAGCAAGGAAGTAACTATGTACTTTGTGGGCATGAGAAATTTGAGAAATGAGCAATCTATTTTACTAGAACAAATTTGAATCATAAATAAGTTTCATTAATTGACATATAAATTAAAAGTTATATTTCACATGAATGTTCAGTTCACAAATAATATTTCATGCAAATAACCTCATACTTATGAAACAGCATTAGTATAGCATTGTTTTACAATCAAGGAATCAAGAGTTCAAACAGGTTTGGTTACTTTTATAAGGTCCTATGACAAGTAAGTAGGAAAGGTAAATCAGAATTCCATCCCATAAAAATAAAAAATCAAATTATACTTACAGTTCCATGATTTAATATGTTGCCACTCATAGTTAAATCACATAATATAACAGTGTTTAAGATGTTTTGTGTTCAAAGTACTCTGGTTTAATAATTTCACTACATTCCCATATTCTCCCATTAATTTTGGAAACATAATTATTCCTACTTCCCATTAAAGGAAATTAAAACTCAGAAAATTTATACTTGAATTGATATTTGTTCAAGACCATACAACCATCAAATGATAGAAATTGAACTTTAGTCACATTCTATGTTCTCAATTTTCAAAGCTTAAGAAACTTCATTTTCTATGGAAGTATGTGAATTTGTGTTCATATTATTTCCAAATATAAAGTTTATCAGCTTTGAGTTTCCAAACTATATATTATTACTGAGCAGTTTTATAAAATCTTAAAATTACACACAAATAAGGTTATATAGGTGTTAAGTAATAAATTCATTTGATTGTATTCTTTTGTATTTTGTTTTTCAATGAGGGTATTAGGTTAAATGTTTTATTAACTCAATTAAACATCTATGGAAATGAAATAAGCAAAAATATTTGTGAAAATCAATATTAAAATAATTAGAAAAATTGTTCAATTCATTTGAATATTACTGAATATAAGAGAGGAATAAAACTGTTGAAATTCAGGGGGATTATACATTTTCTAATTTTGATTCTGACAAAATAGCTCTGATATGTGTCAAGTCATGAACAAATACTTTTCACTGGTTGATTTTAGCCTATTCATTTACAAGTTAACTAAATAAACATCATGAAAAAAATTAATAGTTTTGGGAGGCTATTAAGTCAAGCTAAAAATTATATAAATAAGTTTATAAATTCTAACATTAAAGTATTATCTAACTCTGATACATGGTTAAGAATTAAGAAGATATGCTAGGACACACTTCATTTATTTTCTGAAGCAAATAACCAGAGTAGAAAACAGATCGTTTGCCAAAAGCATTTTTATACTGCATTACTAATTTTTAAATATATTTTAGAGGTGTGAAAAAATACCAAAATAAATGAGTTATAGAATACACCTGCAAGGCCATGGGGGTATACCTTTGAGAGAAAACATTTTTGTGATTATAATGGGAGACATTTTGTAATTACACAGTGATTAATGACTGAATTTCTACTTTCTTGACTGGTTGTCATAAACAGTTCTTTTTGAAGTTTCATTAATATGAGCTTTGAAAAAGAATACTGATGGCTCTTTTGAATATCCAACTTGTTTTGCTTGAGGATTATGCAAATCATTTTTAAAGTCTCATTAAAAGATAATACTTAAGCTGAACACAAGAAATTCCCAGTCAAAATTCAGATCAGTGAAGCATGCATTTAGTATGTAGCATTTTCCTGGTTTATTATGTCAGTGCTACTCTATATTCATATTTTACTTGCATTTTGTGTTTTTCATATATCAAGTACCTAAGACACACTCTCTTCCTTTATTATAGTATATGTGTATGTATTTTAGCATGTATGACATTAGTTAACCTTACAAATTTGATATCTATTTTGAGGAGAAATTTTAAAATTTTACTGTAGGATATGAATCCTCACTATAACAAGAAATACTAGAACTGTGAGTACAAATGGAAACCTCTCTCCTTGTCAAAATAATCAGAATTTGGGAAAAGTTAGAGAAATAATTAAGAAATTCCTTATAAACTTTTGCACTTTGTGTGGCCTTCTTACTTTTATGTGAAATAAAGAAAAACATACTAATCAAAATGTTTAAGAAGCTAATGGAGTTCCCTAGTGCCTATCTATTACATGCTTTTAGTGACTGGCTTTGAAATTTTGTGACAAATTGAAGGGCAACTTAATAAGTGTATTGATTAACAATTTAAAGTACATTTTAGATAATTAAGGAGGAATCCTGGGAATCATTGGTAGATCATATTAAAATAAAGAAATGTTTAAATGAAACTTCAGGCAGTTAAGAGTTTGTGTTCTGTGTACTTTTAAATAAAACAGGTAACTTTTTGACACAGGAAATAAATTAAATTTCACCAAGTGATGCTTGGATTATGCTTTATAAGGAAAGCTGTAGTCCTCAAAAGACAAATAAAGCTGAGAAAGAATTTAGGTGATCAAAACAAAGATCCACTAACACTTGATGCGTGCAGTATATGTTTTGCAATCATATTTATTTAGAGAGAATTGGCTTGCTTCATAAATATAAAATTATGTTCAGGTGAAAACTATATATACATAAACAAATATCCTTGGAAATACTGAAGACTGTTTACAGCAATATCTTTGAACCAACTAGAGGATCAAAGGGTGCTATGTTTCTGTGGTGATAGATTTTTATTCTAAATCTTGTTTTTAATACAGACTATATTAACTTTATAATGTGGATAATTGAAAATGCATTAGGGGGCATCCAAAGAAGCTGACCACATTCACTTTTTATTCCTTCATGAACATCTAATATATGTGGTTTATCAGAAAGGACTTTCCTTCTTTGGAACTTTTCAATGATGAGGTATGCCTTTCAAAAACACACTAGAGCTGTGATTTATTTCGAAGGGATTCTCATTAAATTGTACACCACAATATTGAAAAACATGATTACAATAAAAATGCTGATACTATTTTTTTTCACTTTACCCTTTAAGGTGGCTGTTTTTATCTGAATGTTAAATCAAGGACAAGAGCTTACTCTTCTTCATCTGCATAGAGATGAAGATGTTGAATATATTCATCATTTCTTCCTGTACTGTCAAATTTCTACATCTTTCTGTGAGGGAAGAAAATATTACAAAGAAATGTTTAATAAAACAAAACATTTATGTTATAGGTAGGATATTTTAAAAATTACTTATGGTAATAAGCATCTGTCTCTGTGCTAGCTCAATAAAGTCTACATAACTTAATATGATTCACTAAGTTAATGTTACATATATTTTATAATATCAGATTTCAATGCCAGAGTTATAGTAAAGGATGTGACTTAATAGTGGATATCATAGTTAAGTTTCTTTAGAAGACATATCTGAATAATTCATATCTGTATTTTGCTTAAGTAGAAGTTTATTTTATATCCCCATTGGTTCATCAGAAATTACTTTCAATCTAAAACTATGTGCCTTATTTAAATAATTTAGCATATTTTAAAATTAAAATGGCATATTAATTAATCATTTCTACATATTACTTACAGCACATTTCGGAAGTTTATCTTCAAAATAATGCTTTTTAATGATTTTTAAAATCTTTTTTAGGAGACATTTTATAAAGTATGAACATACAGAATATATAATTTCAAAACTTCGAGTATGTTTTAATATTTTATATATTATTTTTCTTCATTCTCCTAAGGAAATGTAATGTCTTTTATTAAAAAATAATTTATTCTGCCTAAAACTTTGTCCTTTTAAACTATACTTACCACAGACACAATAAATCTATTAGTTAATGAATAGAAATTATAGGTGTATTTCCCACTGTTATTTCATACTGTGGTGAATAGATTTGCCTATGACACTTTTTGACAATAGCACCTTGTGGAATACAGACTAAAAGCAATGCAGGACATCTTAGGAATATTTACTCTGTTATGTGTACTTTTAAAATTCTTTTTGGTTATACAGGACAGTAGAATGTATTTTGGCAAATTATATGTACATAGAGTATATACATGCAATTATTCAATCAAGTGGTCATCTTAACAAGTAATGTAAGTATTATGAAGGTATTACATACTTAGTATTTTTTAAGAATTTTTGAATAATAGAATAAATTTTAAATTTACACTATTTTTAGAGTTAACAAATACAGATGCTGTGTATGAAATAACTGTTTTTGTAACTGTGCATTGCACCTACATATAATAGGACAGTAGATTCCATTTATCTGGAGAATGACTGGGAAATCTAATACTGCTTGAAAGAACCCATGCTAAGTGTTATTCCTATTGAGAATTTATTGTTTGGTTTTAGAAATAACCAACACATATGAAATATCATTTTGTGTATTGTCTGCTTCTCTTCCATTGATTGAGTTTTCGTATCTTTCCTAATATCTTAATAATATGCAATAAATATGATATCAGGTATTCGACACATTTAAATATGCTTAGACTTGTATAAATGTACTTTTTAAAAAAATACTTTCTTAGGTCACAAAAGCAAAACCCAGGCAAACCAAACAAAAATACAATAAAACACAACTATTGTGGTTATGAATATTCAAATTAATTATGAAAAATTTTGGCATTTTCTATATTGATTCTCCCAGAAAAGTAAAAGTGATATAATCTCAATATTTAAGTCATAATTAATGTTTCTCTTCTTTTTTGGGGAGGGGGTATGGGGCTTTGAACTTAAGGGCACATATGAATCTTTAATTTCTTACAATATTGAAATTCATGGTGGCTTTAAATCCATTTTCATTATTTATGTTTTCTAATAGTTTATTAGTATGAATAAATACACTACCTATTCACTAAATTGATTTTGAATGCAGCAACTTTATAAATAACTTCTATTATTTATAATAATTTATGTGTATCCCTTTGGATTTCTTAAATAGAGCACTTTAGTATATAAAAATGTACTGAAACTTAAGGCAAAGTATTCATTGTTAAAAATCATTAATACATAAAAAGAATTTTAAGGGAATGCTATGAAACCTATATGCCAATAAATTAGATGGGTTAGGTGGAGTGGACAAATTCCTAGGACACAAAATATGGAAACTGACTCAAGAAAAAAATTGAGAAAAATAGACCCTATAAGGAGTAAAATGATTTGGTCAATAATTTTAAAAAATTCTGTAAAGAAAGGCCAGGGTCCAAGTAGATTCACTGATGAATGATTAACTAAAAAATAATATAAATGTCATAGATTCTCACAAAAATAAAAGAGAGGGATTATTCTTCAAAATTTACTAGAAATTCATTAATAGCCTGATTCCTGAAACCAAAAAAAGACCAAATTATTACCAGAAAATTACTGAGCATTTTTATACATAAAAATTCATAAAAATCTTCAATAAATTACTATATTACTTATCTAAGACCTAACTAAGTCAGAATTACCTTAAGAATGAAAGTTTACCTTAACATTTAATGAACAATTCATGTAACATTAATAAATTAACTACAAACCACAATACATACAGAGAAAGCATTTTGACAAAAGCTAATATATTTTTATAAGTAAATCACTCAACACTATGAATAAATATATCGTCTTAAAATTAATAAAATGTATTTGTTGAAAATTCACAAGTAACATAATATTACTGGTAAAAGTCTGAATTTTTCCCATTAATGACACAAACAAGACATCACCATTTTTATTCAATGTTATACTGGAGGTTCCAGTCAGGAAAATTCAGAAAAAGAAAGAAAATAAACATACACAAAAAAAAGCAAAAACATTCCTGTTGTAAAATCAGGGATAAAACTACCTTTACAAGTCCTTATATATAGAAAACTATAAGAAATTCACAAACAAAAACTTAAATGTAATGAACAATTTCAGGGATTTACAAGATAAGATATCAGTATACAAAAATCAATTACATTTCTGTTCATTTAAAATGAACAACCCATGAAAAAATGAAATTAGGTGAGTAATTTACAGCAATATCAGATGAGATTACATAGTCATTAATGAGTATACTAAAACAAGTTCAAATTTATCTACCAAAACTATAATGGATTATTGAAGAAATTAAAAGGGACTACATAAATTAAAAGAAATTTCATGTTCAAGATTGAAAGCCAATATTATTTATATGGCAATACACTTCCAATTGAAATACAGGTTAAAACAAAATCCATCAATATTTCAAATGCCATTTTTTAAAAATATTGACAAACTTATCTTTAAATTCATGTGCAAAGCAAGAGATGAAAGTAATGCAAGAGTCAAAACAATCTTCAGAACAAAAATCAAAGTTTTAGAACTCACAATTCTAAATTTCAAAGCTTACTACACAGCTATATCACTGGCACACATAGACACACAAATATGTGTGTGTTTATGTATGTATATGTATGTGTATATATGTATATTTTATATATTTTATTTATTTAATGTTCAGGTTACTAAAGTTTCACTGTTCTTTAAAAAGAAGACTCCATCATGATTCTACTCATTTTCAGTTTGTGGTCATTCAGTACTCTCTTCAAATCTTAAAATGCCATATCTTTGCTCATTACAGACATTCTTTATTTTCTCAGTTTAATTAGGTTTGAACATAAGACTGTTTACTGTAGAAAATAAACAATAATCCATTTTAATGCTAAAATGTTTTAAGATTTGTCTTTATTTGGTAATTTGTCATTTCATAAGTCTGGACATTCTAAATACATTTATGTTTAAAATTGTTACCATCAGCTGGGTGAGTGGAGCATGACTATGATCCAGCTGAGGCTGGAGTATCTCAAATTTGAGACTACCTGGGAAACTTAGCGAGACCCTGTCTCATAATGAGAAAAGTAAAAATGGCTGACAATGTAATTTTGTGGGTTCCATTTCCAGTACTAAAAAAGAATTTTTTGTTATGATCATCCTTATGAAACAAAATATCTTGAAATGATCATTTCACAAGTCATTAAATATAAGATAAAAGAATTACAAAATAGGTAATGGAACCATTGGATCCAGCCATTCCACTCCTCAGTCTATACCCAAAGGACTTAAAAACAGCATTCTACAGGGACACAGCCACAGCAATGTTTATAGCAGCACAATTCACAATAGATAAACTGTGAAACCAACCTAGATGCCCTTCAGTGGATGAATGAATAAAGAAAATGTGGTAGATATACACAATGGAATACTATTCAGCATTAAAAGAGAATAAAATCATGGCATTTGCAAGTAAATGGATGGAGTTGTAGGATATAATGCTACGTGAAGTTAACCAATCCTCCCAAAACAAATGCTGAATGTTTTCTCTCATATAAGGATGATGATTCATAATGGGGTTAGGGTGAGAATGGGAGGTTTAAAGGAACTCTAGACAGAGCAAAGGGGAGGAAGGGGCAGGGAGAGAGTGTAGGGGTAGAAAAGATGGTGGAATGAGATGGACATCATTACCCTAAGTACATGTATGAAGACATGAATGGTGTGACTCTACTTTGTGTACAACCAAAGATATGAAAAACTGTGCTCTATATGTATAATATGAATTGTAATGAATTCTGCTATCATACATAACAAATTAGAATAAAAATAATAAAAAAATGAATTACAAGATATAATGTAAACTTATCAAGAACAAGATATTTTTAAAATTATCCTTTCAATTAGAAATTAAGATTTTAGAACATTTAATTTTCATCTATGACCATCATTGTTACATAGTCCTTCTAATTAGTTGATTTTGATTCTGGATCAATTGCAGTAGTTCTATTTCTTTCATTCTTCTTGAGAAAAAGGCTCACACTTTTCAGTCATACACTTGATGAATTAATCCTAGAAAGAAATCCATATGTAGGCCAGGCACAGAGCCACACACCTGTAATCTCAGCAGCTCAGGAGGCTGAAGCAGGAGGACCATGATTTCAAAGCCAGCCTCAGCAACTTAACAAGGCCCTAAGCAACTTAGCAAAATCCTGTCTCTAAATAAAATATAAAAAGGGCTGGAAATGTAACTCAGTGACTAAGTGCCCCCAGGTTCAATAAGGACATTTTCTGGAATTGGTCTGTGCCTTCTTTCCAGAAGTACTTTGGTCACCACTGGAAGAAATTTATTTATCAAATCCAAAGTATCTAGAGGGTGGGTTCTTCTTTTTCTAATTCTCAAGCAGATCATGTAGCTATTCTTCACTTGGGGTCATCCCAATGACATGATAATTGTCCTAATTTCTCCTCTCTTGCCTATGAAATTCATTCTTGGAGCTACAAAGACAAGAACCCAAGAAGGAATCACTGGTGGTGTGCTGTTGCCCACTGAATACTAGCAGACAGTGTTAAGAGAGTTGTGACAAAAATGGGTCCTTGTTCACTTCCCTATATTTCTAACTTTGGCCACTTGGGAGATGCCTTTCATTAGCCAGAGTCAAGGTGTCCTGGACCCTTTGTGCCTATATATTTTATATATGAATATATGGAAAATTTATTTCAATTTAAAAAATATATATATATATATATATATATATATATATATATATATATATATATATATCAATGCATGAGAATTGGGAGTCCAGACATAAACGCTAATGTTTATGTTCAATGTATTTTCAACAAGTGCACCAAGATAATTCAATGGGGAAATAATGAGGGAAAATCATTGTTGAACAATTATGTTATAATGATTCAATATCGATATTCAAAAGAACAAAGTGTGTTCCTACTTCACACCACACAAAAAGTTAACTCAAAACGAATTGACTGCCTAAACACAATAACCAAAACTATACAATTCTTAGAAGTAAATTTTGGAGCAAAAGTTGATGACCTCAGGTTATGTGATAACACATATGTATGATGCCCAGAATACAAATGATGAAAGAAAAAATAATGAACTGATCTTCATCCAAATTAAAAATTTTGTTCACTAAAAGATATCATAAACATATTTCATAAACAGTCTAGGAAAAATTTTGCATATCATAAAAGTGACATGTGTTCCAAATGTACAAAAAGCTTTTAAAGTAACAACAACAAGAAACCAAACAATAGAACTTTAAAAAATGAGTAAAGGATTTTCACATGCAGTTTTCCAAAAGAGAGATACAGATGGTCAACAGCACATAAAAAATTATCAATGTCATTAGTAATTAGAGAAAGACAAACCAAAACCACAAGAGATACAACTGCACACAAATTAGGATGACTTAAATAGGCATAAAATTATAAGTACTGGAGATAATGTGGGGAAATCAAAACCCTCATACATTGTGCACCCATTGTGGTGAGGATAAATAAAATGTGGTGTGTGTGTGTGTGTGTGATTGCATATATATATATATATATATATATATATATATATATATGTATATGTATATATACATATATATATTATCTCTTAAATATCACTAATCAATAAAAAATAAATTGCATAGTGCAATTCAAGGAACTTGCAAAGGTTATGCTAAGTGAAAGAAACCATTCACAAAAATCACATACTCTATAATTCTCTTTATATTAAGTGTACAGAACTGGCAAATCTACAGAGAAAGGAAGTAAATCAATTGTATGTCCTCAAAGAAGGTAAGTGGGGATGACTGATAGTGAGAAAGACATTTCTTTTGAGGGTGATGAAAATGTTCTAGAATTATGTTCAGGTTATGGCTGCACAATTCTGTGAATATGCTAATAAGTTTAGGATTATACACTTTAAATGAATAAATTTCATGTTACGGAAATTATTGTTTAATATTGTTGTTAATTAAAAGTTAGACTTCCTCCTTTATTTTTTTTTTTTTTTACTCTCTGTTTAATATCTAAATTTCTTTCTTGTTTTTTTTTTATATTGTTGGTCGTTCAAAACATTACATAGTTCTTAATACATCATATTTCACAATTTGATTCAAGTGGGTTATGAACTCCCAATTTTACCCCGTATACAGATTGCTGTATCACATCAGTTACCCTTCCATTGATTGACAAATTGCATTTCTAGTGTCTGATGTATTCTGCTGTCTGTCCTATTCTCTACTCTCCCCCCTCCCCTCCCCTCCCCTCCCCATTTCTCTCTCTACCCCTTCTACTGTAAATCATTTCTTCGATTTGTATTATCTTGTCTTACCCCTCCTTTCCTCTTATATGTCATTATGTATAACCCTGAGGATCGCCTTCCATTTCCATGCGATTTCCCTTCTCACTCCCTTACCCTCCCACCTCTCATCCCTGTTTAATGTAAATCTTCTTCTCAAGCTCTTCGTCCCTACCCAGTCCTTGTTTACTCCCTTTATATCAAAGGGGTCATTTGGTATTTGTTTTTTAAAGATTGACTAGCTTCACTTACCATAATCTGCTCTAATGCCATCCATTTCCCTCCAAATTCTATGATTTTGTCATTTTTTAATGCAGAGTAATACTCCATTGTGTATAAATGCCACATTTTTTAATCCATTCATCTATTGAAGGGCATCTAGGCTGATTCCACAGTCTTGCTATCGTGAATTGAGCTGCTATGAACATCGATGTAGCAGTGTCCCTGTAGCATGCTCTTGTTAGGTCTTTAGGGAATAGACCGAGAAGGGGAATAGCTGGGTCAAATGGTGGTTCCATTCCCAGCTTTCCAAGAAATCTCCATACTGCTTTCCAAATTGGCTGCACCAATTTGCAGTCCCACCAGCAATGAACAAGAGTGTCCTTTTCCCCGCATCCTCTCCAGCACTTATTGTTGTTTGACTTCCTAATGGCTGCCAATCTTACTGGAGTGAGATGGTATCTTAGGGTAGTTTTGATTTGCATTTCTCTGACTGCTAGCAATGGTGAGCATTTTTTCATGTACTTATTGATTGATTACATGTCCTCCTCTGAGAAGTGTCTGTTCAGGTCCTTGGCCCATTTATTGATTGGGTTATTTGTAATCTTATTGTCTAATTTTTTGAGTTCTTTGTATATTCTGGTTATTAGGGCTCTATCTGAAGTGTGTGGAGTAAAGATTTGTTCCCAGGATGTAGGCTCCCTATTTATCTCTCTTATTGTTTCTTTTGCTGAGAAAAAACTTTTTAGTTTGAGTAAGTCCCATTTGTTGATTCTAGTTGTTAACTCTTGCGCTATGGGTGTCCTATTGAGGAATTTGGAGCCCGATCCCACAGTATGTAGAACATAACCAACTTTTTTTTCTATCAGATGCCATGTCTCTGATTTAATATCAAGCTCCTTGATCCATTTTGAGTTAACTTTTGTGCATGGCGAGAGATAGGGATTCAGCTTCTTTTTGATGCAAATGGATTTCCAGTTTTCCCAGCACCATTTGTTGAAGATGCTATCCTTCCTCCATTGCATGCTTTTAGCCCCTTTATCAAATATAAGATAGTTGTAGTTTGTGGATTGGTTACTGTGTCCTCTATTCTGTACCATTGGTCCACCCGCCTGTTTTGGTACCAGTACCATGCTGTTTTTGTAACTATTGCTCTGTAGTATAGTTTGAAGTCTGGTATCTCTATACCGCCTGATTCACACTTCCTGCTTATCATTGTTTTTGCTATTCTGGGACTTTTATTATTCCATATGAATTTCATGATTCTTTTATCTATTTCTACAAGAAATGCTGTTGGGATTTTGATTGGCATTGTATTGAACTTATAGAGAACTTTTGGTAATATCGCCATTTTGATGATGTTGTTTCTGCCTATCCATGAGCAGGGTATATTTTTCCATCTTCTAAGGTCTTCTTCTATCTCTTTCTTTAGTGTTCTGTAATTTTCATTGTATAAATCTTTCACCTCTTTTGTTAGGTTGATTCCCAAGTATTTTATTTTTTGGGGGGATATTGTGAACGGAGTAGTTTTCCTCATTTCCATTTCAGAGGATTTGTTGCTGATATACAGGAATGCCTTAGATTTATGCGTGTTGATCTTATATCCTGCCACTTTGCTGAATTCATTTATTAGCTCTAATAGCTTCTTTGTAGACCCTTTTGGGTCTTCTAGGTATAGAATCATATCATCTGCAAATAGTGATAATTTAAGTTCTTCTTTTCCTATTTTTATGCCTTTAATTTCTTTCGTCTGTCTAATTGCTCTGGCCAGTGTTTCGAGGACTATGTTGAACAGAAGTGGTGAGAGAGGGCATCCCTGTCTTGTACCAGATCTTAGAGGGAATGCCTTCAGTTTTTCTCCATTCAGAATGATACTGGCCTGTGGCTTATCATAGATTGCTTTTACAATGTTGAGGTATGATCCTGTTATCCCTAATTTTTCTAGAGTTTTGAACATAAAGGGATGCTGTACTTTGTTGAATGCTTTTTCTGCATCTATCGAGATGATCATATGGTTTTTATTTTTAAGTCTATTGATGTGGTGAATAACATTTATTGATTTCCGTATATTGAACCAGCCTTGCATCCCAGGGATGAATCCTACTTGATCATGGTGTATAATTTTTTTGATATGTATTTGAATCCGATTCGCCAGAATTTTATTGAGGATTTTTGCATCAAGGTTCATTAGAGATATTGGTCTGTAGTTTTCTTTCTTTGAAGTGTCTTTGTCTGGTTTCGGAATCAGGGTGATGTTGGCCTCATAGAATGAATTTGGAAGTTCTCCCTCTTTTTCTATTTCCTGAAATAGCTTGAAAAGTATTGGTGTTAGTTCCACTTTAAAGGTTTTGTAAAACTCTGCTGTATACCCATCCGGTCCTGGGCTTTTCTTAGTTGGTAGTCTTTTGATGGTTTCTTCTATTTCCTCTATTGTTATTGGTCTGTTTAGGTTGTCAATATCCTCCTGACTCAATCTGGGCAGATCATAAGACTTAAGGAATTTATCTATGCCTTCCCTATCTTCTATTTTATTGGAGTATAAGGATTCAAAATAATTTCTGATTATCTTCTGTATGTCTGAAGTGTCTGTTGTGATATTGCCTTTTTCATCCCGTATGCTAGTAATTTGGGTTCTCTCTCTTATTCTCTTCGTTAGCATGGCTAAGGGTCTGTCAATTTTATTTATTTTTTCAAAGAACCAGCTTTTAATTTTGTCAATTTTTTCAATTGTTTCTTTTGTTTCAATTTCATTAATTTCAGCTCTGATTTTAATTATTTCTTGCCTTCTACTTCTTTTGCTGTTGTTTTGCTCTTCTTTTTCTAGGATTTTGAGATGAAGTATGAGATCATTTATTTGTTGGTTTTTTCTTTTTTTGAGGAATTAACTCCAAGCAATGAATTTTCCTCTTAGAACTGCTTTCAATGTGTCCCATTGATTCCGATATGTTGTGTCTGTGTTTTCATTTAACTCTAGGAATTTTTTAATTTCCTCCTTGATGTCTTCTAAAACCCATTGATCACTCAGCAACCTATTGTTCATTCTCCAAGTGATGCTTGATTTTTCCTTCCTTCTTGTATCATTGATTTTCAGTTTCATTCCATTATGATCAGATAAGATGCATAGTATTATCTCTACCCCTTTATATTGTCTAAGAGTTGCCCTGTGACATAATATATGGTCTATTTTTGAGAAGGTTCCATGTGCTGCTGAGAAAAAAGTGTAACTACTTGATGTTGGGTGGTATAGTCTGTATATGTCAATTAAGTCTAGGTTGTTAATTGTGTTATTGAGTTCTATAGTTTCCTTATTTAACTTTTGTTTGGAAGATCTGTCCAGTGGTGAGAGAGGTGTGTTGAAGTCTCCCATGATTATTGTATGGTGGTCTATTAGACTCTTGAACTTGAGAAGAGTTTGCTTGATGAACACAGCTGCACCATTATTTGGGGCATATATATTTATGATTGTTATGTCTTGTTGGTGTATGGTTCCCTTGAGCAGTATGAAGTGTCCTTCTATATCCCTTTTGATTAACTTTGGCTTGAAATCTATTTTATTAGATATGAGTATGGACACTCCTGCTTGTTTCCTCAGACCATATGAGTGGTATGATTTTTCCCAGCCTTTCACCTTCAGTCTATGAATATCTTTTCCTATCAGATGCGTCTCCTGTAGACAGCATATTGTTGGGTCTTGTTTTGTGATCCATTCTACTAGCCTGTGTCTCTTAATTGGTGAGTTTAAGCCATTAACATTTAGGGTTATTATTGAGATATGGTTTGTTCTTCTATCCATATTTGTTTATTGATGTTACTAACCCTGATTTGTTATCCTCTTTGACTACTTTCCCCCCTTTACTTTCCTATCTCCCATTTATGGTTTTCAATGTTATTTTCCATTTCCTCTTCCTGTAATGTTTTGCCAAGGATTTTTTGAAGAGATGGTTTTCTAGCTGCAAATTCTTTTAACTTTTGTTTATTGTGGAAGGTTTTAATTTCATTTTCTAACCTGAAGCTTAATTTCGCCGGATACACGATTCTTGGTTGGAACCCATTTTCTTTCAGTGTTTGAAATATGTTATTCCAGGATCTTCTAGCTTTCAGAGTCTGTGTTGAGAGATCAGCTGTTATCCTGATTGGTTTACCCCTAAATGTAATCTGCTTTCTTTCTCTTGCAGCTTTTAAAATTCTCTCCTTATTCTGTATGTTGGACATTTTCGTTATAATGTGTCTAGGTGTGGATCTCTTATGATTTTGCACATTCGGCGTCCTGTAGGCTTCTAGGATTTGGGATTCTGTCTCATTCTTCAAGTCTGGGAAGTTTTCTGGTATTATTTCACTGAATAGACTGTTTATTCCTTTGGTATGGAGCTCTGTGCCTTCCTGTATCCCAATGACTCTTAAATTTGGTCTTTTGATGTTGTCCCATAATTCTTGGATGTTCTGCTCATGGTTTCTTAGCAGACTTGCTGAGCTGTCTATGTTCTTTTCCAGTTGAAATACTTTGTCTTCATTGTCTGATGTTCTCTCTTCTAAGTGATCTACTCTGCTGGTAGTATTCTCAATTGAGTTTTTAAGTTGGTTTATTGTTTCCTGCATTTCTAGAATTTCTATTTGTTTGTTTTTTATTACCTCTATCTCCCTGTGAAATTGATCTTTTACTTCCTGGATTTGTTTGTCAATGTGATCTTTCATTGTCTGATTTTGCTGTCTCATGTCTTCCTTGAGACTCCAGATCATCTGAAGCATATAAATCCTGAACTCTTTATCTGACATTCCATCTGTTGCAGCTATTACCTCTTCTAAAGTTGAGTTGACCTGCATTGCTTGTGGTCCTTTCTTTCCTTGTCTTTTCATACTGCTCGCGTTTCTTTCTGCTTGGTGCAACTGTTGTGTTTTTCAAATTTACCCCCTATTTATTTATGTTGCTCTTGTATAGTTGGGAAGTCTCCCTTGCAGGACAGGTATTGGCTGTGCTCCTCCTCTAATTATGGTGGTCTGTCTACCCCGCTGATCGGTCGCAGGTCTGCCCCCGCTGTGGGCCCGGGTGGTGGCTTTGCTTTGCCCCCACTCCAATTGTGGTAACGCAACTACCACGCCCTGGGGTCGTTGGTCCTGATCTGGATGTGGGTGGCGGCTCTGCTGGGCCCCCACTCCAATTGGTGTGACGAGTCTACCGTGCTGGCAGACCTCTAGGCCGGTGGGTTGCAGTTCTGCACAGCCCCCACTCCCAATGGGGGTACCTGACTACCTCTCCAATGGGTCGCTGAGCCCCCTCCGGACCCGGGTGGCGACCCTGCTCCACCCCCCCTCCAACCAGTGTGACGCGACTGCCTCAGTGTTACGTGTCCACCACGCTGGCAAGCTACCTGGCCTGTCTTGCCAGTTGGTGGCAGGTCTGCCTGCCCTACTTGCTCAGATGGCAGTTCTGCACAGCCCCTACTCCAAATGAGGTTACTTGGCTACCGCGCCGCGGAATCGCTGGTCCTATTCTAGGCGTGGGCGGCTGCTCTCTTCAGCCCCAGCTGCATTTGGGGTGTCATGGTACCACACCGGCGGGTCACTTGGCCTGCTCTGGGTGCAGGTGAAAGCTCCACTCTGCCCCTACAGCACCCCGCCGGACCCTGATTGAGAAGCAGTCACCGCCAGTTCCCTAGCCTTGGGCCAAAGCAGCTTAGGTAGCTGGAACCCCGCCTCTCCGATCCCGATACACTCTCCGCTGGGAGCTGGCTCCAGCGAGCGACCCCCACGGGTTCCCCAGCCCCAGGCCAAAACTGTTCCGGGAGTCAGAACCCAGTCGTCCCAAGCTCAGCGCACGCTCCACTTGGAGCTGGCCTCCACCGGCAGTCTCCGCAGTTTCCTCAGACCTGGGTCAGGTTATCCCTGGGAACCAGAATCCAGCTGCTCAGTGCCTGGCGCACGCCTTGCCCAGCACGCGCCTCTAGGAGTATTCTCCACAAGAACCCCAGTCCCGAGCCTGAGCAAGAAATCTGTCTGCTAGACGCAGGCAAATACCAGCCTGAAATCACCTGTTCCGTAGTTGAATGGGCTGAGATCAGTAGAACACGGGGATGATTACATCATCTCTCCGAAATGGCGGCTGCTGTCCTCCACTGTGGTCCAACCGGTGTCTGGAACCAAACTAGGCCGCTTCTCTCCTCTGTTTCAAAGCCAGAACTCAGCACTAGGGGCTCCGATGTACCACTGGCGGGAGCCCCCCTGGATCCGTATTGCTGTTCCCCCGCTCCGGCACCCTGCCGCTCCCCGGCGCGCGCCACAGACTCCAGCGGAGGGGCGATTGCCTGTCAGGCTATGCGACCCTCCATGCGGAGAAATGGAGCTCTCAGAGCCGAACTTCGCACGATGGAAATCTGTCCACTAGATTCTGGAACACCTCAATTTCACTGGAACTTCCCAAAGATAGCCTTCAGCCGTTTTGCATCGTCTTTCTCCCACTTAGTGACATGGCGTCCTGGAGTGATGCACTCCCTTCGCCGCCATCTTAGAATCTCCCTAGACTTCCTCCTTTAAAATCCTAATACATAATGTCTACTTTATTGCCTTACTGTTATGCACAACATTGTACAAAGTTCTCACACTTCAGTTCTCCTTGGCTTTCTTTCAAAATGGGGTGGCTTTTAGTACCTGGAACCCCAGAGAGCTAATTCTGTCTTAATTTGCAAATGTCTAATGAATATAATGATCAAATGTAACATAATGTCCTTTGACAAATGAGTATAGAGCAATCCCAAATCATTTAGTTCATATACTTAGTTCTTTTTAACATTGAGATTCATCACTCCTTTTGCATGTTATTGTGTGTAGAATATTTGATGTTATGTGTTAGTTGTATTCTGAGATAAGAGTAATTCAATATTCTTTCTGAAATAGTTATAACCTTATTTATGTCTGGAAAAAATGTGAAGAAAAAATAAAAATACTTACAATAGTTTATATGAATAGGTAAACCCCATTGTGTATCAGTTTCGAACATCTCTTCCAAATAAATATGATCCCTTCAATTTGCAAATGAGGAAATTAAAGCTAAAACTTTAAGGTATTCTGGCCAAATTATTCCTAGGATGTAGTTGTTCTCATTAGGCCTTTTAATTAAAAATTTAAACTATCTTCATATATAATTTATACTTATGTTTTGGTTTTGATCATTGAGGAAAAAAATTAAACATATAATAAATGTTTATTAATTTTTAAGGGATGGAACTAGATAGAATGTGCAAACCTAAAAATAAATTTTAAAACATTTGTAGCAATTTTTTTTTACTCTTCCTTAAAATAATTATGCCTGAGAAACATTAACATTTAAGGTTTGCTAAATATATACCAGAATATTTTAAGATTAAGTTGGTAATATTTTATTTAATAATGACTTTAAAAATACATAATTCTGTCACCTTAAATGCCTTTGACAAATTTCACAAGTCTATATTTCAAGTTATGATGCTAATGTATTTCAGAATATTATTTATAGCTTCGAGTAACCTGTTTCGGAATATATTGAACAATTATATTTACTCAATGTTTCCCTACAATATATGTTAAAAGAATTGACCCTAGCAAGCACATTTTTCCACAGATTATACATTCAGAATTTAATATGTATGTCTAATTATTCACAAAATAGGAATTCAATGAAAAGAATGCTTTCTAGGTGCAGTGTGATTTAACAGAAAAAACAGCTAGTTGTGATTTAACAGAAAAAAAGCAAAATTCAATGCTACTTTAATCTGTTCTTAAAATTATTTTATAGTGGACTAAGACAAATAAAGATCTTCACATTTGGAGCTGGGTTGTGGCACAGCATTAGAGTGCTCACCTAGCATGTGTGAGGCCCTGGGTTACATCCTCAGTACCACATAAAAATGAGTGAATGAATGAATAAATAAATAAAATAAAGGTAAATAAAAATAGATTTTCACATTTAAGAACATAACATTTTATAAATTTACAAAAATTTGATGCAACAAGAAATATTCCTGACTCAAATTTTATGGAACACAGATTAATTAAAAGATACATAAATGCTGAGATAGATGGTAAAAAAATGCATTTTAGTTTTTTTAATAACATAATTTCTTAGTTAAAGTAGCCGCCACTGAACTTTATGCACATTTCGACATTAGATGCTTTAATAAAATGGGGTAGTCATTAATAGTGACAGAGAGAAAGTATATAAGTTAAAAAGTAAAGATTATTGTTTATTTTTGCAATAATATGTAATAGCTAATAAAATGCAGGTTTGGAATTAGGAAGAAATTATACCCATTCATGGCTTACTTCATATTTACTTCTACTCTTCAAAAGCAAATCTGTACAATCGTCTAGCATTTAAGCATTTTCCCATGACTAGAATATAAATGGTTTAAATTATCTATTTCAATTAAAAAGCAGATATTCTTGTCCTATAACTTATCCTAGAGTTTCAAAAATAAGCATTTTGTTGTTAGCATCTATAAAAATAAAACATTGAAAAAACAATTGTAAAATTTTAGATACTGCAAAATATGAAATGATAATTTAAATGATTTCTACAACATCATTAATAACCAGGATATATACTGAGAGACTGCAAATAGGCTAAACTTCTAAAATCCTATGGGAATTATATGCATACATACGTAAGCTTATGTTTCCTTATTAATATTTATCTTTCAAATTCACTTATTTATGAGGAGTGGACATGCCACCATGTCTTGAATAATATTTTCTCTATGTATCATTATTTTATGTAATCTCAGACTTCATCTGAGAATAATATATAACTCACACTTATCTTTTCATTGTTGTTAAACTATTGTTTTTATAATACCAACATAGTAACTTTATCTCATTGTTTAAAGAGTATTATTCCTCATTTTTTAATGTATGTGAACAAATTCTGCCCTCTAAGTCTGAGAACAAGAATAGTGTTCTTATATCCCAATATACATGTTATATATTGAAGGTTATTTATGTATGGCTTTAAAAAAATTTATTCCTATTCATGGTTTAAAAACATTATTATAAATAGTAATAATACAATTTATTTAATGTGCAAAGGATTACATTGGTTTAAATTTAATTAAACAACTGCTTAAACAAAATATGTCCATTACTTTATCACATGGTCTGTACATTCAATACAGAATTGCAAATTAGAATAGAGATTAATATAACAAAGAATAAAGAATAATATAATAAATTAGAATAAAGAATAATATAATAAAGAATAAAGAATAGTATAATAAATTAGAATAAAGAACTCTAGAATGGTCAAATACAATATATATGAAATTATCTATACTTTGAATTAGATAACATTAAAAATGCAGAAGAGATTACTGAATCATTAGAAGATATTTGACTTGAAACATCAAAAAAATTAAGGATAAAATAAAGGAAAACATTTCAAAATGTGAAGCACAAAGAAACCGTCAAATATGGCATGTCATTGGATGGTCTATGATAAGAATAAAGAGAGAATGCAGAAGATTTTATTTTAGGAGATGATGGCCAAAATAAACCTCAAAATTATTGAATCTGTGTGAATTTCAGGCAGAATAGGCACAAAGAATCATTGTTAAATTTCTGAAAGCCAAAAAAGAAGTGAAAAGCTCAAAGCAATCAGAGAAAAGACATATTACACACAGTTGTCCTAAGATCTGCCCTCTGACAATGAGGATATTTTCTTCCAGAATACAATTTAGATCCCCCTAAATTCTGAAAGAACACTTGGAGTCCTCTCATGAAATCATTATGACATTCATCAAATTGATGGTTGGTATAATTAAGAAAATGGAAACAATATCAAATAGATTTTAGAAATGTAGTAAGGACTTGAGGAATTATATATGTATTGGAAGAAAAATAAAGAATAAAATAAAATTCAAGGTCTAGTTTTTTTTTTTTTTTTTTTTTTTTTTTTACTGCTATTGTTTTCACCAAACTGTTGAACTCAATTAATTGGTATAGATAAAACAAGGGGAGAGATGGAAAAATCAATAGTTATGTTTAGTTATACTGAGTTAAAGAGACATTTTAGATATCTAAGTAAGTAGATACATATCAATAGACAGACAGATGGATATTCCTTCATACCTTTGGTAGGTAGGAAGAATGGTGAGCAGTTAAATTTAAATATGGTGGTCAGAGTGGTTTCACTGAAGTGGAATTTTGGTAGAATGAAATTTTGTCCTCAATTCTTTCCTTCCCTGTAATTGGTTATTCTCTCTCACTTTTTGCCTGGTTACTTTGAAGGGCATCCTGCTATAGTGAGATTATACTTTCCAGCTATATTGATGTTGGCTGTGCCATCTGATTTGCTCCGTTTAATGCACTGTGTAGTGTTTAAAACTATAACTAAAGTGTAAATGTTGTTACAGAGTTTAGCATGTCCTACTGATTTCTGTCATAATAGTATGCCTTGGGCAACTGCTTGTCACAGAATAAAAAACAAGTGGAAAGGACCTGATCCAACTTGCAGCCTGGATCTAAATAGAACTGAATTTAATCAATGCCATTCAGACTCCAGAGAAACTCCCAGACCAGTGTATTCATAAGCATAAGAATAAAGGTCTGCTTTATAAGTGAGAATTTGGGGTTGATTTGTATGTAAAAAATATTAATAGAGAAATACTTCTTGGAGTTGGGGTGTTGCTCTTCTATTATAAACCAAAATGTGTACCATTGACTCTGCATCTGAGGAGCAGGAAGTGAGAAAATCCTTTAAAGAGCATAAAAATAGAAATAGATAACAGAATGGTGAAAATTTGGTATAATTGGTGCCCATGGTAACCCAGAAGTAAAACATATACTTGTGATCCACGTGCAAAAAAAAAAAAATTTTTGGAGTCAAAATATTAATAGAATTTGTTGTGTGTTTGGTAGCTTTCTTTACTGAAGTAATAGAAAAGGGAATGAGCTCAGAAAAGAACAGTTATATTAGGAATTTTTTGAGTGAATAGAGATTCTAGATATACCAGAACTTTCCGAATTGGAAAATAAAATATTTACCACTATGTGAAAATTTTCCCATAACATATTGAATTCAGGGAAAAATCCATGTTCAATCTCAGTATTTGTGTGTATGAGGTGGTGGAGAACAAACACAGAATCACATACATGCTAAGCAAGAGCATTACCACTGAGACCCCAGCCTTAAATTCATTCTTAAATTCAGATTTCTGTGATAGTCTTAGAAGTTGCATTAAAAAATAAAAGATACCCTTTACCTTTTTAATTAGACATAATTGGTTCTAAAAAGCAGACATTGTTTCATGGAGTCTTTAATGTTGTTAAATTAAATCAAGATAGGGAAGAAGGGAGAGAAAAGAATAAATTGTAGAAATAATTTTGGTTTGTAAAATAAAATACAATCAAACAGGATAGAGATTTTATTAAGTTGTAAACTACCAATACTTAAGAATACGCTGAGCCTATTCATGACATTAAAAGACTTGAATCTCCTAGAAACAGGTTTACAGCACTTCATTTCTCAGGAGTACATACTTCCCACTAGTATTTTCAGATGTTGCAAAATACGATAAACAAGGAAGGGCACCCAGAAGACAGAGAACATGCCAGATAAGAGACTGGGAAAATACATCAAGGGAACAGAACATAAAATTAAACAAGGAGAAAGAAATCTCATGAAATTAGATACATTACAAGGCCATCTCACAAAACTGGTCTAATGCAAGGTCAGAATTATAATGAATTGTTATTTTGAAATTCATTCCCTCGTTCGCATTTTTGAATGAGGGTTTTTAATGTTGCAATCCTCTCTGTCCACTGTGTATTAGATGTGGGGTAGGAACATACAATCTTTGTTTTGTTTCATATGTCTTTGGATCAGGAGGGTCCAAGTCTAAAAAATGATCATTAAAAAGGTCATTTGAATAGATTATTAGAAGTTCTATTGAATAAATTATTATGCAGTGCAACATAAGATAGTCATTTTGAGCAATCTTAAAGTAGTGATGTATGTGTTTAAACTACTTGTAGAAAGAGGATCCAGGTATAAGAAACATCAAATCCCCAGGTCCTTACATAAAAGCCTGTCTTTATTTGGAAGAATTCTATGTAGCTAGATTGGATTAAGCACGAGAATTGATAGAAGGAGATGAAGACAGGGAGGCCCAACAATCACAATGCAAAGTTTAATATAGTTCTTTGCAATAATTTCAGTTTTCACCTAAACAGAAATGAAAAACAAAGGGCTTTAAAGAACATTAACATGATATAATTTGTTTTTAAAATGTCTTCTGCTTCATTATGGTGTTCTGTAGAGTACAACTGAAGAATCAAGGTGACTAACAATAATCCTGGCAAGAGTTTCAATTGATAGTGGAATTAGTGGAATTCAATTGATGTGTTTTAATATGAGGTATATCTTGAAGGTTAAGCTTTCTTGATTTCTTCATGGATTCTGTTTAAGATATGAGAGAAAAATAACAGTGATATTTTATTGATAGTAGCAAGATGTCATGGCTTAGATCCCAGGTGTCCCCAAAAGCTCATATGTGAGACAACGCAAGAACATTCAGAGGTGAAATGACTGGGTTATAAAATCCTTAACCCAATCTGTAAATTAATCCACTAATTGGATTAAATGATAATTTAATGCAGGTAGGATGTGGCTGCAGGAGGTAGGTCATTGGGGACAGGCCTTTAAGGTATATATTTTTTATCTGGCAAGTGGAGTCTCTCTCTCTCTTTGCTCTCTGATCATCATGTGAGTCGCTTCCCTCTGCCTCACCTCAAGCCCTGGAGCCAGCTGTCAGTCAACTGAAACCTCTGAAACCAGGAGCCCAGACATAAACATTTCCTTCCCTAAAATTATTCTTGTCAGGTCTTTTAGTCACAGCAGTGAAAAAATGACTAGAACACAAGATTTTTAAACTAATTTAAAATATAGAATTGTCAATAAAGAAGTTACAATGAAAAAACACAGGTGGAACTTTAATTTGTATGTGTGTATGAATGTATGTATACATTTTTGTGGGATGGAGTTAATTTGCAGGAATTTGGAGTTCTATTTTTTTTTTTTTGCACAGCGAGTCACCTGTTTGATATATATGAAAAATATGGAGAAAGTTCTTTGACACATGTTTGGAATGTAGGGTGGACAACTGAGATGGAAATGCATATTTTTAAGAGATGTCTCTAGATACAATTTGAAATTATAACACTGAATTAAAATCATCATTGATAAGAAAGCAATGACCTTTGGGGCATTCCAAAGTGAAAAGTTAAGGAGTTTTTTTTTTTAATTGCACATAGGTTTTAAGTCAACAAATTAAAATAGGAGGCAATATCAATATTAAATTGCAATAGACACTAATTGAAGAAAATATTTTAAGGGGAGAGAGATAATGAGCTGATTTGAAAACTTTTCATATATTTAATAACATGAATTTAAAAAGTCTCTGTTGGATTTATCTCTGTCAATGACTAAATTATAAATTATAGCAAAAAAAAAGTTTTATTGGTTTGGTAGACTTGATTAAGATGGCAGTATTCTTCAACCAACTATAAAAGGTACAAGGGACTTTAATGTGTCAATGAGGTTGTAATTATAGTTATTTAGAATAAATTTAATCCATCTAACCATTAAAAAGGTGATTGGCATAGAGAAAAAGCGGTATGATAATGGAGTTTAGGTCCATTTGAGTTAGGCTTAATGTTTTTGTTGTTTGTTTCTAGAAATATGAGATGAGATAGTATGATAGAAGATAGAAAAGTGGAATACTTAATTAAAAATATGATTAATATATATAATGTGATATCTTGGATGGGATACTGGAAGAAAACAAAACATACATTAGGTAGAAACTAAAGGAATCTGAACAAATTGGGGCAACTTAATAGTAATGTATGGATATTGGCTCATTAAATGCAACAAATATACCTACTAATATAAGATATTAAAAACACCTGGGAAGCTGGGGTTGTGGCTCAGTGGTAGAGCACTTGCCTAGCATGGGTGAGGTCCTGGGTTCAATTCTCAGCACCACATAAAAAATGATAAATAAAATAAAGATAGTGTGTCTGTTAGACCAGGATGCAAGAAAAGACCACTGACTCCAATTAAAATCAAATTAAAGCAAACTTATTCTTTCCACTGGCCGGGCTAACTCTCTCTCCCAAAACAGAGGGAACAAGACAGCAACCCCATCTTTCCTGCAGCCCAGCTTTATAGTCCAGAAAGTTACACAAAGGGGGATTACAGATAACAGAACTCTGACAAGCATCACACTAATGGTACTTTACATTTTTTGCTGGCCCCAACATCAGAATTTATGAGTACCATTGGAGCCTCAGAGAGGGTCTTGTCTGGCCAGGGAAGGCCAATATTTATGAGGTGTCACTAAGTTTCAGAGAGGGCTGCTATCTGGTCAGAGAGCCAAGCATGGGTGAGTTCAAGGCATGGGCAGGCATTCCAAGCAGGTTCAGAATTTGCAGTAATTTATAGTAAAGCCGAAATTATCTTTTCATGGCTTTGTGGCAAGATGGCTCCCAATTTTAAGAAAAGATCAGTTTGGGTCTATCAGTGTCCATCTACAACTAAAAAATTTAAAAAAAAAAGAACATTGGAATTGGGCTTAGGGAATATGGGAGGAAGTATTATTATTGATTTTTTTTCTGTAAATCTAAAGCTATTGTGATTTTTTTTTTCTTTTTATATTTTCTGCCACTTCCTATTTTTAGAGCTATGGAGGACTCAGAGTTTGTGTCCTATTTTCTATTTTATGGCAATCCCATGGAGAGCTCATCACTCTTCAGTCTTTAAGTATCACCACTATGCTGAGGATTATCAAAATTATAAAGCCAGGGCTGGAAATGTGGCTCAAGGGGTAGTGCGCTCGCCTGGCATGCTCTTGACCACTGTTGTATCACATACTGACTGACAGCCTGTTCCTAAAACCTGAAATTCATTCTTAGCTTTGTGAGATTTTTCTCTGTAACCTCCCTCTAACAAGAACACTCTTCCCAGAGTTATACATTGAGTTTAATGTCCGATTCCTTTTACTGTCCTGCTGCCTTCAAGTATTGGCTCTAATATCTGATTTTAAATTAATTACTTTTATCATCACTCTTTTTTATCATCATCCTTTTTTATAATCATCTTCTTTTTATCATTGTCCTTGCTAATTCCCAAGTTTTTATAATAAATAATTCCCTACCTTTTTTTCATAGTGCCTGGTTTATTAGGTGATATAATGTTACTTATTTGTGTGCATACATGTGCATGTGTATATGTATGTGTTTTGTTCTCTGACTTATCCTCACCAACTGGAACAGCAACTGGTGCTTATTAAGTATTCTTGGTAATTGTGTGAATAAATAAACCTTGAAGAGGCTGGTGTTATAGATTCTAAAACAATAATCTCAATGAGGAAAGAGACATCAACTAAGGAGTCAAGTGAATTAAGACAGAGATATTTTCCCTAATGTTGCAGTGTGCTCACTGGTGATTTAACAAAACACTGCCCAAGCAGTGAAGATCATGGTAACCTAATTGTATGGCCTGGCCTGGAGGAAAATGAGATAATAGAATTCTGGTTGAGATGATACATATATTTCTTTCTTTTTTTTTTTTTTTCAATGTGAAGAGGAGAAGAATATTCCTGCAGTAGCTGGAATGGAATGTTGATAAGAGTTTTCTATTTCTTAGGTGGAATTCTATTTTACACTGATGCAATTTTTGGATATTAATGGGATTTTGTCTTTTTTTTTTCCTTTCCAAGGCCAAAATCCACTAAGAAATAAATATGAGTGTGAGAAAAATATAAATAAAAATATCAGCTTTATACATAAAAAGTGAATTGGAGTATTTTCTCTAAATTCACAGGGGGGAAAAAGTAATGTTCTCTTACTGTCCCAGACTGGATTTGGGGACAGAGCACTCAAGACACAGATTGGGACTTGAATAAAGACATGCAAAATCAGTACTGCTGCTTCTAGTTCTTTTGAAAGAGAGAGAAAAACAACATAATGAATTGCCTAAGTTTGTAGATTTTTAAAATAGATTAGGTTTAGCAGAGAAAGGAAGATTGATAAATAAGATTCAACAATAAGGAAACAGACTCCTTCTTGGGGATCAGAAATGTTCTAATATTGATGCTTACTCTTAGAAGCATGAAGATAAGAGAAAGGAAGCTCTCTTCCCAGAAGAAATGTTTAGAGAACAAGGGAAATCAGTAGTGCACATTAGATGAATGAAATTGCAAGAGAAAATTCTCAGATAGATTGAGAGAATATGGGGTACAAAGCATAAATGAGAGTCCTGAATTAATATAGCACAGCTGCAAGTAGGTTGTTAGATTTGGTGAAAGTGAGAAAGGGGAATTCATCTCGGTTTGATTCAATCTTCTAATTAAAACAGGCAATGAAAACAGCCATTCAGAGTGGATAGGCAGGTTTGTGGAAAGAAAAAATGGATAAGAATCATAAGGGGAAGTGATGAATAAAAAGTACTAGGGGAATATAAAAGGAATTCTGTGTAGAGTTAAGAGGCCTTTTGAAATGTGTGTTCATTAATTTCAAATGAGACTTGTCAGCATTTTATGTGATTTTTTAAAAAATTCTGGAACCACATTGCTGCTTGTATAAATTTGCAGAATAGGCAGACATTATAAGCAGTGTTGCTGATTCACTTGAGAATTATGGGGAGAGAGAGGGACAAAAGGTTTAAGGGTTTTTGCAAGTAAATTATTAAAATATTGGTCCACATAATTTAGGTTTCGTAAGGAGTTAAGTGAAAATGTGAGATAGTAAGTGGAGTGGGTGAAGTATAGAAATTAATATCAAAGGATTGAAGATTATAACATGGTTGAAGAGTTGTCACAATGAACAAGGAGAAAACTATTGATCATTGAGAATGGGAAGCTTCAAAAAGGAGCTTTAGAGATATTGATGATAACAAGAGCATGATTATTCATTGCTGGAGTTTTTAGAAAAAAATATAAAAAAATGAGATGCTGAAATGATTAAAAATACATAGGATGAAAGACTATATCTACTTGAATGTTGATGCCTTTAAGAATAATACCAACAGAGAGAAAATAACCCAGATGCTAAAATATGCACGAATAAAGAATTACAGTGGCCATAATTTAGAAGTTGTTAGAGGAACAATATCATCTAAAATGATGATAATAACACATGAAATTTGATATCATATCAAATTTTAGACCTCAAAGAAGCTAGTCAAAAATTTGTTTACAAAACATGATGAAAAACCACAAAGACAATAACTTACATTGACTTTCACTGGTGAGAATATCAAGACTCGTGATGAAGAGGAGAGACAAGATGACAACATTTCTCCTAACTCTGCAACCCAGAACTCTAGCTGCGGAACAACTAGAGTGAAAGATGCTGAAACTGAGGGGCATTCTTCCCTAGCCAAACCAGAGACTGTTTGACTCATTAAATGGATTTAAAACAAAAAACAAAAAACCTCTCAATTGAAGTTTATTAATTATCCAGGCAGAGCCAATCCAGGAGTTGTCTTGGACTGCAGCGAGGCACAGCCAATGGAAACTGGAAACCCAGATCCATGAGTTTACAGCTAGGTCTTCGTGGACCTGTCTGAGGCTGGCAAAACTATGGAAAGCCAGAAACTGGAAGAATTTTCCCCATAGGGAATACAGGTTGGAGAGGCTAGAGAGAGCAGGGCTCTCCCAAGCTCTGTGAGTCCTATAGTTAGCAGGAACTAATGAGTCCAGCTGAAGTCCAGGTCAGAAGTTTGGAAGGGGTGGATGGTGTGAGGGATTTTGCTCTCAACTCAACAATCCAGCTTGTCCAGGAACTACCGGGTTCCAGGACCCAACTGGGTCCCACCACCAGCCTAATCCCTGGCTCCCTCCCCAGTCTGACATCCACTGCCCTAGGGTTCCCAGGATTTACTGGGTCTGGCAACAGTCTGGCACATACCAGGGCCCTCTGGTCCCTAGTCCCTAGTCTCCCAACCCCCTGGCTCCTGGTCCAGCCCACCATTTCACCTTCTAGGACCACAGTATAGCTGCTGGCCCATAGCCCACCATGCCAGCCTGCTACTTTCTAGCCAGGCCTGCCTGGCCCAACACACAGCTTTACTGCTAGCCAAAGAGGACCCAGCTCCAGGCCCTGACACATCTGGGGCAGGCCAGCTGGGACCCCAGACATGGACAGGCCCCAACTGGCCCCACATACCACTTCACTGCCAGACACACCTGCTTCAGCACATAGCTTCATGGCAGACCCACAGAAGCCAGCACCTTGTCCTGATCCACCTGTTCCCAGATATGGCTAGCTGCTTTGATGTCTGCCTACAACCCAGCTTCCTGGTATGCTTCTTTGCCTCCATGCCTGTAGCCCAGCCTACGCAAACTAATCTCCCAAGAAGGGAAATTGGGAAATCTTAAACCCCCAAATTCAACCCAATGAGCTATAAGATAAAAAGGGAGGATGCACAACCCATGGCCCATATTCCCATGCTTAGATCATATCTCAAGAAGAAACAAAAAGGAAACCAGTTGGGCCCAGGCAGTGAAGACATACGCTCACTGACTACTTTGTCCACCACAGTGGATATGACTCCTTAATTTCTTAATATTTCACCAAGATTGTTGTTGTTGTTGCTTATTTGTTGTCTTAGTTCTACTTTGCTTTTTGTTTTTAGTTTCTATATAGTTTTTTTTTTTTTTAATTTGAAGGTGAACTGACTGATTCAAGGACTTCTATGCATATTCATATTTGTTTCTCTGTCTTTGTTTCTAGCCTTATTTTTATTTTTTATTTTTGTGTTTGTTTGTTTTGAAGATGTTATTTTCCCATGCTCTGTATTTTGAGGGTTTTCTGATTAGTTTATTTTGATTTTGTTTTGTATCATCTTTATTCACTATTCTATCTCCCTTATCTTTCACTCACTTTTCTCTACTCCTTTATATTTTTTCTATTTTTTTCTTCCCCTTTCAAACTAACAACATATCATAAGTTACTACTGCATCTTCTCTATTGGCCCTTTGAAATTGTGAACACTTTTTTTACCCTCCTATCTCTTCTTCTTTCCACATACTCAAGTGTATCCTTAACAATTCTTATACTAATTGAGGTGTATAACATCTACACCTAATACAAATGTAACAGCAATAATTAATGCAGCAGAAGTCATAGACAATACCTATTGTTTGATGTTAAGCCAGGCACAATGCATGATTATTTACTGTTTTAATTGATGGAAATTGCTACTCCTACTATCCCTAAATATTATACCAATTAACACTAGATATCAAAATAGGAACTAAAAACCTAGTACACTGTTATATGTTGTTTGCATACATTGTTGCTCTCCTTGGGCTCCCCTCCCTATCTGTGAGGTAATAGTAACATAGAGAGAAAGACACTATTTACTCATAAGGTATAAACTTTACAACATCTGATCCATCTAAATAGATTGGTAGACACACAAGCAATATGAAAAAGCAAGGGAACAAACCATCCCAAATAACACAGAACACCAGAGCAGTAGATTCTATTTATACCACAATGAAGGAAATATCAGAAATGAATTCAGAAAGTTCATGGATAAACTGATCTACATAGTAAAAGATGATGTAAGAAAATCAGAAAGAAAATATAAGAAATGAAGATCATTTCAATAAAGACATAAAGATCCTAAAGAAAAATCAGTTAGAAACCTTCAGAATGAAGAAATCAATAAACCAAATTAAAAATTCAATGCAAAGTATCATCAACAGAATACACCCCTTGAAAGATAGTTTCAGGCAATGAAGACAAAATATATAATCTAGAAAATAAAGTTGACCATGGGGAAAATTTTTAAGAGACCATAAATAGAACTCCTAAGAAATTTAAACTTAAGATTTATCAATATAGATGAATGCTCCCAGATACAAACCAAATAAATAAACACAGTCTTTTCAATGAAATGATATCAGAAAATGTCCCAGATATTAAGAATGAAATATAAAACCATATACAGGAATCTTATGGGATTCCAAATATAGAAAATTGCAACCCATACCAAATCACATTATTATGAAAATACATAGAATAAGGATAGAATTTTAAAGATTGCAGAAAAAAATGTGACAGATAACATTTAGAGGAAAACCAATTCATATCTCAATTTATTTCTCAACCTAAACCCTTAAATATAGAAGGTCATGGAATAAACTATATGAAGCTTAAAAAAATGAATGACAGCCAAGAATACCATACCTAACAAAATTAAGCTTCAGAATTGACATAAAAAAATCCATGATAAACAAAAATTAATACAATTTACAACTAAAAAGCCTATACTAAAAATACACTCAATAAAATATTTCATGAAGAAGAAATTTAAAAAATGAAAACCAGCAAATGTTTTCACTACACTAGAAAAATAGTCAATCAAAGAAGAAACTAATTCAAATTAAAAACCACAAATACATCAAAATGACAGGGAATAAGCATCACTTCTCAATAATAACATTGAGTGTAAATGACATAAAGCCATCAATCAAAAGACATAGATTGGCAGACTGGATTAAAAAAACAAGATCAAGAATATGCTGTCTCCATGAGAATCACCTCATAAGCAAATACATCCATAGACTGAAGGTAAAAGGATGGGAAAAACATATCTTTCACATGGATCTTGAAAACAATCAGGAGTTTCTATCCTCAAATCAAATAAAATGGACTTCAAGCCAAAGTTAATCAGAAGTGAACAAGAAGGTCATTTGATACTGCTAAAAATAATTATACATAAACAAGACATAAGAATAATAAATATTTATGCCCCACACAGTGGAGCATCTACATATATCAAACAAACCCTTCTGAATTTTAAGAATCAAATAGAGCACAACATGATAAAGTTGGGTGACTTTAACATGCCTCTCTTATCACTGAATAAAGAAGCTATAAATTAATGAATATAATTAATAATTTAGACAACAGACATATATAGAATATTTCATCCATTAATGACTGAATACACTTTCAGCAGCACATGGATCCTTCTCTAAAATAGACCATATCTTAGGCCACAAATAATCTGCTAGCAAGTAAAAAAAAGAGAGAGAGAGAGAGAGAGATAATACATTCTATTCTATCAGATCATAATGGAATGAAATTAAAAATCAATGATAAAATAAAATATAAAAGCTACTCTAATGCTTAGAGACTAAGTAACATGTTATTGAATGGCAAATGGATAGTATAAGAAATCAAGGATGAAATAAAAAAAAATACTTAGAATTAAATGAGACTAGCAACACAAACTATCAAAATCTCTGGAACACTGTGAAGGCAGTTCTAAGAGAAAACTTCATTACCCTGAGTGCATTCTTTAAAAGAATAGAAAGTCACCAAATAAATAACCTAGCATCATATCTAAAAGCCCTACATAAAAAAAGAACAAATCAACACTAAAAACAGCAAAGGAGAGGAAATAATTAAAATCAGAGCTAAAATCAATAAAATTGAAACAAAAATAATCAATTCAAAAAATTGACAAAAATGTTGGTTCTCTGAGAATATAAATAAAAGTGATAAACCCTTAACCAAACTAATGAAGAAAAAGAGAAAGGTCAAATCACTAAAATTTATAATGAAAAAGGTAATATCACCACAGACACTATTGAAATGCAGATGATAATTGAAAACTACTTTGAAAATCTATCCACTAACAGAAAATCATAGAGATATTGACAAACTTCTAGTGACATATAACCTACTCAAATTAAAACAGAAGGACATAGAAAATTTAATCAAATCAATTTCAAGCAATAAAATTGAAGATGTCATTAATGCCTACCACAAAGTAAATCCCAGGACCAAAGAGAATCTCAGCCAAGTTTTCTCAGACCTTCAAAGCAGAACTTACACCAATACTCTTTAAATCATTCCATGAAATAAAAAAGGAGGAACCCTTTAATTCTATGAAGTTAGAATCATTCTCATACCAAAAACAGACAAAGACACATCGAAGGTAGTAAACTTCAAAACAAATATCCCTGATGAACATAGATGCAAAAATTATTAATAAAATTCTGGCAAATTGCATAGAAAGACATATTAAAAAGACGTTGCAACATGATCAAGTATAGTTCATTCCAGGGATGCAAGTTGTTTCAATAATCAGAAATCAATAAATGTAGTTAATCACATTAATAATCTTTTTATAAGGTTCTTTTTATTGATTTTATTTTTTAAATATACAACAGCGGAATTTATTGCAATTCTTATTACACATATAGAGCACAATTTTTCATATCTTTGTATAAAGTATGCTCATGCCAATTCATGTCTATATACATGTAACTTTGCATTTCAATTCTTATTACACATATATACCACATTTTTTCATATCTCTGTTTGGATATAAAGTAGGTTGACGCCCAATTCGAGTCTTCATACATGTACTTTGAATAATGATGTCCATTACATTCCACCATCCTTGCTAATCTCCTGCCTCCTCCCTTACCCTCCCTCCCCTCTTCCCTATCTAGAATTCATCTATTCCTCCCAAAAATGGCATGGTATTGGAAAAAAAAATAGAATTAAAGAACAAGGGAACAAAATAGAAGACACAGAGACAAATCCACATAAATACAGTTATTTTATACTAATCAAAGATGCCATAACATACATTGGAGAAAAGATATAGCCTTTTCAGCAAATGGTGCTGGGAAAACTGGAAATACACATGTGGAAGATTGAAATTGAACTGCTATATGCAGAAAACTTGAAGTGGATCAAGGACCATGATAATAGTCCAGAGACCTTGCGTATCCCAGAAGAAAAAGTAAGCCCAACTCCATCATATTGGCTCATGAATGGACTTCCTCAATAAAATAACTAAAACATAAGAAATAAAATCAAGAATCGATATACAGGATGGTTTCAAACTAAAAAACTTCTTCACAGCAAAGGAAACAATCAAGAACTTAAAGAGAGAGACTACAGAACAGGAGAAAATCTTTGCTACCTGCACTGCAGATAGAGCATTAATCTCCATTAATTCCTTTTATATAAAAGGAATTAAAAATCTTAACAACACAAATAACCCAATCAATAAATGGGTAAAGTAAATGAACAAACACTTCAAAGAAGAAGAAATACAAATGGTCAAAAAAATATATGAAAAAATGTCAAACATTTCTAGCAATTAGAGAAATGCAATTTAAAACTACACTGATATTTCATCTCCCTCTTGTCAGATGGCAACTATCAAGAATACAAGTAAAAATAAATGTTGGTGAGGATGTAGGGGAAAAGATTCACTCATACATTACTGATGGGACTGCAAATTGATGCAACACTCTAGAAAGCATCATGGAGATTCCTTAGAAAACTTGGAATGGAACCACCACTTGACCTAGTTATCCCACAGTTTATATGCAAAGAACTTAAATCAGCATACTACAGAGACGCAGCCACATCAATGTTTACAGCAGCTCAATTCACATTATTCAAGCTATGAAACCAAACTAGGTGCCCTACAGCAGACCAATGAATAATAAAAATGTTGTATATATACACAATGGAATATTACTCAGCCACAAAGAAGAAAGAAATTTGGCATTTGCTGGTAAATGGTTGGAACTGGAGAATATCATGCTAAGTGAAATAATGTAGTCCTAAGAAAGCAAAGGTTGAATGTTCTCTCTGATATGTGGATGCTAACCTATAACAAGGGAGGGTAGAGAGAGGAAGTGTAGAAGTTCATTGGATTAGACAAGGGTGAATGAAGTGAAGGGAGAGAGGATGGGAATAGGAAAGACTGTAGAATGAATCAGATATAATTTTTGTGTGCTCATACTACCAGTGTAACTCCCATCTTGTACAACCACAACATTTTGGAATGGGTTGTACTCCATGTAGGTATACTATGTCAAAAGACACCCTATTGTCATGTGTACCTAAAAACATAAAAAAAAAATCATGATGAATATTATAAGTAATAGGGAATGATCTTTCATGACTAATTTGAACAGACATGCTTTAAAGTTTCTGGTAGTTACTATAAAGTTGTTGTAAAATTTTAGTAAATGTTATGTACCTGGAAGGCTGTTTCCTTGTCAGTCAGCCTCCATTCTTTGCAGAGATACTTTTGAAACATTAAAAAGTTTCTTTTGGATACTGGAGAAAAATAGCAAGTTACAGTGCCTGTCCTCAGAACCTAATTGTCTAGTAGGTGAAATAGACATAATTCAATCAATCACACAATTAAATGTAAAATTAGTCCTGGGAGTCATGACTGTTTCTAATAAAGTGTCAATTTGGCTGCAATGAGTTGTAAAAGCATGAGATATAACCTTTTTAAACTACAGTTGTTGTAAGTGTGTCACTCTTGTAAAAGACAACCAATGTTGATAAATGCAAAAAAAGCATGAGAGGATTCTAATTCTTATAAAAAAAAGCAAGCTAATATGTGTACTTCAAAAAATAAATAAGAAGAAATTCTCATGTTAGAAAAATACATTTAGGCAATTTAAAAGCTAAAAAAAATCATAAATTCCATGACTTAACTATAAAAAAAATTCAAAGGTGCTATAAGGCTAAATTTGAACGAACTGAGTAAATCTTGAGTAGGAGAGTGATGATATATATATATTTCATCACTCTCCTACTCAGGACACGGAGATGTATATTGCTGGGGATTGAACCCAGGGCCTTGTGCATGGGAGGCAAGCACTCTACCAGCTGAACTATATCCCCAGCCCAAGAATGATGATATTGTTTGTCAACTTATGGCAACTGAACAACAGTTTGGATTTTAGGTCTCAACAGAAGCTGGAGGTAAACACAACAAAACAAAATTTGGGACACTCAAGAATCAGCAAGTCATAAAGCCTATTCCCAAAAATAATATGCATCACTATATGGTAATAAGTAACATGTTTGTCCATATATACTATGTTAGTCACTGGTGTAGGATATTTGTGTTAAATCAGTTAATGTTTCAAGAAATCATTGAAATCAGGTATATGCAAATGAATGCTTTGAAGCAGAGGGTAAGCTGTTGGAAATCACATGTTTAGCTTAGGGTTGAGTTATATTTTACCTTCAGCAGTTTAAGTTCAGGTGTACACTTATTTCATACAACATTGCTACTCAGGTAGTGGAAAATAAAAGCTGTGCTGAAGAAAGTAAAAATAACTACTCCACAAATGGAAACAGTAAACAATATTATCTGTCACTAGCCTCACTATGGATTAAGGGTTTAAAAAACAAATACTTGAGAAATTTTAACCATCCATCATGGAAATTTTGAATTTGACTATAAGATACTGTTTGGTTCATAAGCCATAAGCACATTTTTTAAAAATTTTCGTAAGTTGCTTGGGCTGGTAATACTTGCAGAAGTTAATAAGAAACAATATAAAACTCTTATGGGAAGAAAAGGACTCTCAACCAGAACTCAAATAGTTACCAAGACAAAACTAACAGTATGTATATTGAAAATAATTTTTAAAAATGAAGAAGGAAGATATTAGTTTCTCATACTTATAATTGTCATCAAAAATAATAAACTCCATATTTATATTTGCAATAATCTACAATACACTATTACAATTACAATTATTAGGCTATAAAACAAGTCTCCTTTGTTTATGATAAAAATATATCAAAACTATGATGAAGGGAAAAAAAGGGACTACAAACAATGGTAAGAATTTAAAAATCAAACCAAATATTTCCAGAAATATTTTTGAAATTGTGTGTGTCTGTGTGCATCTGTGTGTTAAGGTTAAAAATACAATGAATGGTTTATACAGGTGCTATGATGAGAAAATTATTTCAAAGTAAAATTAAAGATATTAGCCAGAACGTATCTCAGAGAAAAATATTAACACTGTGGAAACTTAAGAGGAAAATAAGAATGTGACATTAAATCACACTCTTATTTCCTTATTCAAATATTCCTGGAAGATGACAATATAGAAAGTGGAAGAGATATTTGAAGACAAAGTCTGAGTAATTGCCAGAATTAGGAATATATTAAACATATATTTCACAAAGCCTCTCAAGTCCTAAAAAGATGCAAAATAAACCCACCTAGCAATATTATCAGGAAAATGGGTAAAGGAATTTATAATTAAGACCAAGAGATTTTCAAAGCAATCTGAAGAAAAGTGCAACAAAAAATGAAAACTAATATCCAAATAGCAAATGTTGAAATCAGAAGATAAGAAAAGACATCTTCAAATTGCTGAGAAAAATAATTTTTATATTAAAACTTTAACATGGACAAATTCACCATCCAAATCATCTAACTAGTAGAAGCATAGAGCTAATAAAAAATAGATTTAAATTAAAAATCTTATTAGAAAATAATGTGATTTCTATTTAAATATTAAAATATTTAAATTACCTTGCAGATATAACACTTTAGGACTATTCATATGTAACAAGCAAATTTCAAATATAATAATATTAGAATTAACAGAATTAACAGGAAACTTGACAATTCTATCTTCCTAGGTAATAATTATATGCAAGTTTGTACATATTTGTGAGTTAACAGAAAGAAAAATAGTTTGTGTGTGTGTGTGTGTGTGAGTGTGTGCGTATATGTGAAGAATGAAATTAACATGGATATAACATTTTACATAAAGAACAGTAAATCCAACAATTCAAAGATGCAAATTATTTCATGCATATATTTAATACCCAAACAAGTCTCTAACAAACATTTCACAATAAAAAATCATACCATATTGAAGGTATTCTCTAAACAAACTGTAACCAATTTAGAAAAAAAATCAAGAAAGATAAAAATATTTATAAATACAGAAAAAAATGCTTCTAGGAAACTAATTATTAAGGTATCATAAGAGGTATTAGAAAATACAAATGGAAAGTAAAAACCATAGTTTTCAAAATGGTAAATTGAAAGGAAAGAAGTAAAGGAGAATTTCAGTTATAAATGCCTTTATTTAAAAAGAATAAGATTCAACATTGACAGATATAAAACTCAAATGACAATGGAGATGTGTTGCTCAGACATCTTTCAGTAAATCTGCTGCGAGGAGAGCTGTTCCTGGATAGACTCCAGCTGCTGCTCTGTTGAGTCTGTCAGTCACTGTCTGCATGCCAAGGTTACATTATCCCTGTGCCTCTCACAGACCATGACTGAGCACAGCAGGGATACTGGAGCTGGGCCATCCTTGCCCAAGTCATTCCTTCACAGCAAGGGGCAACTCTAACAGGCGCTTTCTACTTTTGTGATCTCCATTTACCTGGCCCACCTGAGACTTCCATCCAATTCTCCATCCATGTCTCTCATTTCACAGATAGCCACACTGCATTATGGTTTGATGCTCTCACAGTTTACCTCTACTTCATTTCCCCTTTATCCTTCCCAGGCAGGAGTGGCTGCCCAATCACTAGCAGAGATAATTTACCCTGATGAGCAGGAGGAGGTAATAGAACTATTACACCGGGAAGCAGAGAGAAACACCTATGAATCTTATGAAATTCGTTTTGGCTCCCCTTGGTATCTCTTGCTCAATTGTAGCAGTGAATAGATTGGGAAAGAGGCCTGGGAGTCGTATGAATAACAAGACTTATTTTCCTAATGAACAAGAGTCTGAGCCAGAACACTAAGTAGGAGATCAAGAACATAATTAAGGAAGGAGACAATGACTTTTACAACTGTTATCATGGAGGCTTAGTTCCTTACTTAAGCTGTACTTAATACTTTTTTTTTCTTTCCAGAAAAAAGACCTAAAATATATGGATTTTCTGATTTTGGAAAATGTCTGGGAAAGACCATCTGTGTGGTCTGAGGGATGGATTACAAGGGCACACTAGGGAACCGCTCATGCTTTCCTCCAGGCACACTTGCTAAGAGGAGTGTAGTTGGCAGACAGCTTCCTTATTTCATGTTCATATCTGCAACAGTGTTCCCTTCAAAGCCACACTCCCCTGGATGCAGTGGTGGTATTAGGACTTGGCTATTCTTACCTAGTATGGAATTCCTCTTAGGGCAATCTTTGTTCTGAGGCTCGCTGTCATCCTGGTGTAGGCTATCTCAGAGCCGCACTTCAGACTGAAGATTTTCTTACCCAGCATTCTTCCTGCCTGCTCTTTTCACAGATGCCAGGTCTGTATCATGGTCGGAAGGCCCTCTGATCCTGTCCATCTCACTTGATATTCATAGGTGTTTCCTCAGAGTCCATATTGAATACAAAATTCCATCTTGAAAACTGCTTCTCAGAAGGACCTGACTTAAAAACACATCAAGAAGTCAAAATAAAACAACTAAAAAAAGTGAACATAGCGAAAGAAATAAAAACTAACAAAAATGTAGAAGTTAATAAAATAGAATACCAATTTGAAATAAAAGGGATCACCAAAACCAAAGGATTTCTTAAAAGCATTATTAAAACTGATGATCTACAGTCAAGACTTATGAAAGAAAACTAGAGTAGGCACAAATAAACCAGGAAAGAAAATAAATCACAGTACTATTAAACATAGACCATTAGGTATAATTCTACATTATGAGGTCAACTCATTAAGCAAGAGAAGACGAGTAATGTTCATCCAGTTTGGGGATTCATCATTCAAAAAATATTCTCAGAAATAGGAAGAATTGTTCTTAAGAGTTACCAGCCATTAGTTAGGTTAACTATGGTATAGCAAGAAAGATGGGAGAGATCAGTAAAGGAATTGGTATTCCAGGATCATAGCAGGAACTATTCAGTTCTTCAGTGTATCTCAAAAGATCAAGAGGAAGAGAAAGAAAAAATAAAACACACAAGCAATGAAGTATGCTATCTTCTATTATTGCCACCCATTACCTCTGCCTCTTGTTATTTAATCCCTTGCATAATTCCTTCTCCTTGAGTATGAGCTGAAGCAATGAACTATTTTCTAATAAACAGATGAAGATGGCATTCATGGAATACCACTTCCACAATTAGGTTAAAAAGATTATAATTTTCATCTCAGTAGTCTCTTTCCCCACCTCCCTTCATTTCTCTTCTTCTTCATCTTCATTTTCCTTCTCCTATACCTTCATCTCCTCTTCCTCCTCACTTCTCTTTTATTTCTTCTTTTCTCCCTTTTTTTCTTCACTGGATCAATTCCCAAAACTCACAAGAACTGAATTTTTCCAACAATTAGTAGATGGTCTTAAAAATGGATCTTTCCCCTATTCAACCTTGAGATGATTTGGCCCTGCCCTGTTTGACACCTTGGATAAGTCTAGTGAGATACTTCCAGCCAGAATACATTGAACTAAGCCACACCCTGATTCCTGACTCCCAGAAACTATAAGGCTGTGTTTCAAGAAGATACTTTCTGAATTAGCAATAGATAATTAACACAAATAATTATTTAAACAGAAAAGATTACTGCAAACAATTTCCATATGAGAGAACATAATTAAAAATAGAAAAAAATTCTAGAACCGAAGACATAATCTAAAAAATTTGTCCTGAGCAAAAAAAAAAAAAAAAAAGAACTCCCTATTCATCCTCTAAAGCATTAGAGAAATGTATTCAGTAGTTAAAAAGATTTACATGATTTTCATTAACAATGTGCCATACTTAAGACCAAATTGATAAAAGATATCATCAAATAATTTTAATGTATTAGGCTATTTGTTTTAATAGAAAATTGAATAGTGCCAAACAACTTTGTTTAGCACTTAGATTTATGTCAAAGTAATGTATTTTACCTTTTTCCTTCTTCAGTACTAATTGTATTATGAATTGACAAGTGAATTTCTAGACATTTAACATTATAATTGAAGGCTCTATGTTACATAAATCAATTTGAATTGCCCATTCGAAATTACTGCATTTATAAATCTGTCTAACACCATATAAAAACTTAGAAATATGATAGGCATTTAATTATAGTAGGTGTATAGGGTATATCCAAAAAGATTTGTGTTTGGTTATGATCAGAACATTTAGACCAAAGCAAAATAGAAAAATATTTTGAATGATTTATAGATTTTTGGTAAAATAAGCATTTTTCAAAAATATACTAATTATTCTGAGGAATAGCAATTAAGTAGACCAGTTACTCATGTGGAATTTTAACAGAATTAAGGCACTGATAATGAAAGATGAAATAATAAGAGTATAGTTGTTTTTACATAACAATGAAGATAATACAGAAGTTTCACTAAATGAAAGGTCATTAAGAGAAATAAACCAAATGTATATTTTAGCACTGGGGAATAGGATTCTGAAAAGATCATTTACTGAGAAGAAAATGTAATAATACAGAAATTATTATACAAACACATACACTTTGATAATCACATAAAGTAAAAGATTATAATAATCATATGGACTTAAGTAAATGTTAAAAGGAAATTTCTTCTCTTATTATTCTAACCTAATTCCACTTAGCTGGGTTAATTTTGCTCCAGAAAACATTTAGCAGTGCCTGGAGACAAACTTTCCTTTGTTTTTCAACACTGGAGATGCTGCTGTGAACTAGTGGTTGTAAGATTAAAATGTTGCTCAATATCCTACACCATGCAGGATGGTCCCACACATATCAGAGAACAGCCTGGCAAAAATGTTGCTAGCACCTCTCTGCAGAAAGCCTCCTCTCACCCCTCTCCTGACATGGTTTCATTAACAGCTATAGTTTATATTTCCACTTCTAAGGAAATGATTTAAAAACGTATATACCCATTCCCAGCCTCTTTGCTGAGATCCAGATTCCATTTATCCCACCATCTGCTTGGTCTGTATTCCCTGCTGGTTGTCAGAGATGTCTGAGCTTGTCATCCCTCTATCTGAATTCCTGTTCATATTCTTTGTCTCACCAATAATCATCCAAATGAAAATTCAGAAATAGGTAGATGTCTTGGACATATTTCATCTACTAGCTCCCACTTCTAATCCATCATATAGTTTTATTAATTATAGCATTTTATAGCTCTCAAATCTAATCGACTTCACCTCAGCAGCTGCTATACCACACTCAGCTGTACCTTTGTCCTTTTCTAAGACATTCAGATGCACATGCTACATACATGCAAATTGCACACTCACACTGGATTATCTTTTCAAATGCAAGCACCATACTGTTATTTGCCTAAGGCCATTTAATGATAAAATCCTTATTCTACCTCACAAACTTCTGTGATATTTGGCCATCACTTCTGACTGGGCTCCTTTTGCAATACTATTTACTTATTTACTGAGTGCTCCCTACTTCAAAGAATCTAATACTCACCATAGCCAGTCCTCATCTTACCAGTTTTTTGACATTGACTTTCTTACTCTTTCTTTACATAGTAATATATATTTATTTAGTATTTGTAAATAATGGCTTTCTTCAGGATTATATCCCATGAAGATATCAATTTTTTATAATTCGTATTCGATATATTAGTAGATTTAATTCAGAATCCTTGTTATATTATCATGATATTGGCAGAATTGTGTGTGTATATGTGTGAATATTAATATTGTACTAGTAAGACAACCCAACTCCTAGAATATTATCTGCTATGTAATAAATATTTCAAAATATTTGATAAGTGGATAATGAAGATAATCATCCCTAAGTTATATTGATCCAGTAAAGGTTCATTTGAGTGGAAAGGCAACAATATGTTTAATAGCAGGACCCAAGTTCCCAACATATGAATCCTTGGGAGACACATGGAAAGCACATCCAAATCATAGCATAAATGATCCAGCAATCAGACTCCTGGGTACATTCTCAGTATATGTACAAAGGCAATTAAATCAGTATTTTGAACACTATCTCTACTTCCTCATTCAATGCAGAATTACTAGATTAAGTGTTTATTGATACACTGGTGGGTGAATAAAAAAAATATTATAGATGTTTGTGTATATATATGATTCAATGTAATATTTTTCAGTTTTGAAAGAAAGAAATCTTATAATTGCAATAAGATAAATGGATTAAAAGGACACGAGGGTAAGTTAAAACAAGCCAGACATATAAAGACAACTACCACATGATCTCACTTACCTGTGAAGTTTATCAAAGTTGAATTACTAGAAGCAGATAAAAAAGGTGATTTCAAAGTTTGGCTATTGTGAATTGTGCTGTTTGAAAACATTGATGTGGTTGTGTCCCTGTAGTATGCTGTTTTTAAGTCCTTTGGGTATAGACCAAGGAGGGGGATAGCTGCGTCAAATGGTGGTTCCATTCCCAATTTTCCAAGAAATCTCCATACTGCTTTCCATATTGGCTGCATCAGTTTGCAGTCCTACCAGCAGTGTATGAGTGTACCTTTTGCCCTACATCCTTGCCCACAGTTATTGTTGTTTGTCTTCATAATAGCCTAGATGCCCTTCAATATATGAATGGATAAAAAAAATGTGGCATATATACACAATGGAATATTACTCAGCAATAAAAGAGAATAAAATCATGGCATTTTTCAGGTAAATGTATGGAGTTAGAGAAGATAATGCTAAGTAAGCCCATCCCAAATAACCAAATGCTGAATGTTTTCTTTGTATAAGGAGGCTGATTCATAGTGGGATAAGGAGAGGGAACATAGGAGGAATAAAGGAACTCTAGATAGGTCAGAGGAGTTGGAGGGGAAGGGAAAGGGTATGGGGTTTGAAATTATGGTGGAACATGATGATCATTATTATCCAAAGTACATGTATAAAGACATGAATTGGTGTGAATATACTTTGTATACAACCAGAGATATGAAAAAATGTGCTCTATATGTGCAATAAGAATTACAATGCATTCTGCTGTCATGTATAAAAAAAATTAAAATGTCATACTTAAAATAATTATTTATAAAATATCCATTGTATTGTGGAGCCAAAGAAAGCCTTTCTTACCTTAGTACATTGTTGTTGCAACAACATAATAAATTTTAACTGATTGTATTTTGCACCCTGATCAATGCATAATTAGGAATTCTAGGTTTTTTATTTCTAAAATTCATAATTGTACATATTGAACATTAAAATTTTCATGAAAGTTTAAACAAAAAAAGAGAAAGAGGTGATTTCTAGGCATTCTTGGTTACAGGAAAGAGGAAGTCATTGGTCAAAGCATACAATGCCTTTGATATACATTATGAAAAACTACTTGAAATCTAACTTAGAGAATGATAACCAAAGTTAATAATACTGTTTCTTATACATGAAATTTGCCAAGGAGGTATATCTTCATTATTCTCTCTGGGCACATGTACAATAAGTTGCAAAACCACTTGAGGTGCTAAACATGTTAAATAGCTTAATTATGAGAACTTTAATTATATATATGCATGTCACAATATCATATTGTACACCTTAAATATATACTATTTTCTCAATTATTTAGAAAATCAATCCTTATTTAATGTTTTTAGTTCATTTGTTGATAATAAAGAAATGAGTTTCATATTTTTTTAAAAAAAATTCCCAACAATTAAAATTTAATACAATTACGAGAAGGAAAATACATTGACGATATAGTTATTGACCAATTTGATTGAAGAATTCTAAGCAATTATGAAAATTGGAAAGTGAAATTTTAGAAAACTCGTTAGAATAAAAAAATATTTGCAATAATGATTTATAAATCCTTATATTGTAAATTTCCAACTAATAATAAATAATAGCAGATAATGCATAATTAAGTATCTTTTTGTACTAAATATCATTTTATTGACTCAAATTTGTTATAGTAACTGGTATAACATTTGTGCATTTGAAAACTATAGCTTCTTTTGCCCTAATTGAATAGTGTAGTTCGTTTGACAGTATTCACCATTATGTGTGTAGCTAACTATTTCAAGACAATTTTAGTTTCTAATTATTTTTTTCCAGTGGACTTAAAAAAAATTGATCATATATGTGTGGATCTCTTTGTAGATGCAACCTGTAGATCTTGCAAATATTTTATAATATTTGTGTTTATGTATATTAAGTAGTATTATTAAAAATCAATCAACTTGCATTCTCATTCTAGTATAGAGAAATAATTGCTCTTTTGCATATTTATTTTATATCCAGGACATAAGATATCAATGAAGTATCAGCTACTTCATGTTTACATGGATATTTTCCCCCACTTTACTTTGATCTATAAATCGTGTGGGAAAAAATCTCAACTATTATTAAAATTAACTGGTTTTCTTGAAGCATCTTAATTTATTTATTAATGATTAACATGATGAAAGAATTTTTACTATCCTTCTTTTTCTAATGGAGCCAACACCTTAAAAAGTATCATCTCAGTTTTCATGAGTGCACAACAGAATTTGTTTTAGTCAGCTTTTTTGCTGCTGTTAATAAAAAGATCTGACCAGAACAATTATGGAGGGAGATTGGCTATTTGAGGGCTTAGTTTCAGAGGTCTTAGTCCATATAAGGCCGGCTTCACATATTCCTTGGGGGTCCATCATGGTAGAAAAGTGTGGTGAAGAGAAGCAGCTTACATGATGATCAGTAAGCAGAGAAAGAGAGTCTCCACTCTCCTGATGCAAAATTTATATGCCCCATAGCCACGCCCCCAATGAACCACTTCCTCCAGCCACATGCCACCTGCCTCCAGTTACCATCCAGTTAATCCAATCAAATTAATTCACTGATTGTGTTAAGATTCTCACAATCCTATCATTCTCCTCTTAACCTTCTTGCATTGTCTCACATGTAAGTTTCTGGGGCACACCTCACATCCAAATCAAAACAGAACTTAGAGTTGCAAATTAGTTCAATTAGCTACAAGAAATTATTTGATCTAAATAAAAATGTGGTTCATAAAGAAATATGTATTTAATATTAATTTTTCAAATAGATGCTTATGCTTTTTTAGTAATTTTTCCTCTTTCAATGTTCATATGCTAGTAATATTTCTAAAACTTCTATGTTGGACTGTAAATGGTGACAAATTTTTGTGAAAATTTTATATTAAACATCAATTTTGTTGATGCAAGAAATTTCAACACTGATTTTCATTAAAAATACATTTTTAAAACTTTATTGAAATACTTCAAAAAAGTTTATTGCATGAATAAATAAATAAACTTCTAATGTAATCATAGAGTAAATAACCATTTCTCCAAGAGAAAAGTCCAAACTACTCTCTACATCAGTATCTTCTTTAAATCCAGGCAAAAGAGGCACTTGCCCTGAACCCCATCGATTTGGTGCAATGTCTGAGCCTCCTCTGGTTACACATATATCCTTATCATACAATGTTTGAAGGAACAATTGGAAGTTATTACCTAACATAAATACTCTTCAGAACTGCAGTATGTGTGTTTGTATGTGTGTTTATATGTGTGTGTGTGAGTGTGTGTGTGTGTGTGTGTGTGTGTGTTGTGATTACATCATTGTGCAGTATAGAAGATCATTTACAGCTGGGTGGGTAGCTCAGTGGTAATGTATTTTGTTGAGCATGGGTAAGGCTCTGGGTTCCATTACCAGTACTGCAAGCAAAAACAAAACAGAATAAAACAAAAATCTTTTAAATTTGTTCTTATGATTATATAGGTTGTGATTATGTAGACTAGTTACTCAGAAATAATGTGTACGTGATCACAAAACCAATTTCCAGAGATTCACTTTATTGAATTGTATTTCTATCCAAAACATGGATTTAGGTATGTCTTTAGGGATGTATGTATGTCTTTTGGGGTATATGTAGTCTTGACTCTGCTGAATGATTCTAAATTCATTGAGAGGAAAACAGTGTGCAATCTAAGTATTATCAAAACTAACTGGTTCCCTAAACACTCAGTGAATGAATGTCTTTTTTCTAAAAGCTAGGAAACATGAAACAAATATTTAAAAACTTAAGAGCAGGAATATATTATGTCATATGATCTTTAGTGTTCCCTTTCATTTCTTTGAAGACAAATTTTTATTCAATGGCACCAGATATTGGAAAGACTAGCAGTATCTTGTCCATATTGATTGTAGTTTTATTCATATTAGCATGAGTTCAATAAATACTAACTTCTTGCATTAGAAAACCAGTATTTGTTAGCATGTTTTCTTGTGGGGAACTAGTTTATGTTCTTTAAGCCTCCACATTAATTGCATTTTCAGATGCAGACAGTGACTGGGAAATATATATATAAGACTATAATTGGTAGTAAAATAGCATAGTTGTGCCTGTTTGCATGTAAATTACTGCTATTACGAGCTATGGTACTTCCTGAAATTGTAAAATAACAGTTGGGTTATAATTTTAGTAGACAGTAACTATTGCTGCTCCTGAGTATTCATTATAGATACCAACTATTTATTCGATGGATATGCCTTTTTACTCACAAATGTGGCATCTGGACAAGCATATCTGACAGCATAAAAGTATTTATTAGAAAACTAGGCACCTAATCCTATGCTTTGCTCTGTTAGGACATGCATATAGCATTTTGATGTGCTGAGGATTTATTTTAAAAGTAGCAGAGACATTAAAAATGTTTCCGTATTGTCATACATGGTATGTCAAGAATTGTTGACAAATTAACCTACTCCTAAAACTCCCCATGAAAATATTTTATATTTTGTATACTACTGTTTTTAAGTGGCAGATTTTACTTTATGTCAACATTAGTGATGCACTGATTTTTGTCCTGGATCACTTTTGTATATCAATAAATGGTAAGCTCTATTTTCTATAAACATCAATAGTGTATCTGTTCCCAATACAATTAGCATTATACAAATCACGAATTAGCATGCATTCCTGCCAATCAATACTTTCTTAAGGTTAGTGGTGTGAAGTTCTCATGCTTTGATGACCTTCAGGACATTAAAGCAGTATTTATGATATTAAGGCAATAGAAAACTATTTCAATATTATCATTATTAATTTTGAAAATTAGTGAATAATAAACATTTTAGTAATAGGGCCCAAGCTGCTATTGTGATTATTATAATTTTCACTCAGGTTTTTCTTTGTCTACAGAAAAATCAGTTTGACTAAATTATAATGGTTTTAAACTTTATGCATGATTTGGGTTTTCTATAATTTGCAATGAAGATACAGATTCTGTATTAATCATATTTTCAGGAATGTATCAAATTAAATATTTTCAAACTTTGACATAGATAACTAAGAAGAATAAAAAAGTATAAAAAATGTTACAAAAATAAGAACTCTCCAGGAAAAGGACACATATTCTTGAAAAATACCATTTTCTTAGTTCTAATAAGTTCTAATAAGAATAAGACATATTCCAAGCCTAATAATGAAGTTGTTTGAAGATAAGCTGAAAGTAGCTTAGAAGCAGAAGTAGCTCAGGCCTTGCTCTTATTTCTGAGGAAATCTATGTGGGACCTATTGACCCTGCTGAGTTATACCCAGACCTCATGGTCATGATTATCAGACCAGAAGTGTTTTCTTCATCCAGAGGAGACTAATAAAAATCCTTCTCACTCAATATTTTAATATGGACACATAAATATAGCTAGGTTTTGATAACTATTTAATTATGTGGTAATGTTGACTTGAGGCAATGGAAGTCTTTGGGGAGCAGCTGTGGGTATGAATAGCTGAATCTGACAAATTGTAGGGCAAAAGGGAGTCTGAGGGACACTGAAGATGGTTGAAGTAATGAGAGGGATATCTCAGGGAGAGATTGGCAGACCTGATGTGGCACAAGTGCACAAACATGTCACCCTTGCATTTATAAAATTCCTTTAAATATTCCTAACAAGTTCACTTACCCACTACTTAAACTTATTTTAGTGGTTTTACATCCTTGAAATCAATGATTATTGACTACAACATTTTGTTTAATAATCTTCTTATCATAGAATCAGCAAAATTTAATTTCAGCACGTGTGTTATAAATTCATTTAATTTTAGATAGTATAGTAACTAAGAAAGTTAGAACATTAAGTAAAATTTGAAATGTATTTATTTTACTACCTGCATTACAGATGAGAAATATGAAAGTCAGAAAATGCTCAAGGTTTTAGCAGATAATAAATTGGGATTAAACCTGAAATGGTAGTGGGTCTTACTAACCTGGGTTTTACTATGAGATTTATAGAAAATTACAAAGATAAATAGAGTTTACAAATATTCTTCAATGATATTATCATCACAACCTCAAAGCAAGTGCTCATGATCATTTAAGTTTTTTTTTTTTTGGTAGATATAAACATGGACATATTAGTGGTGAGCTAGTAAAGGTTTAATATACTTGCTCTATTTTTCAAAGTATGCCTATGATTTAGTGTAAATTTTATTAACATGAAACATTTGCAGGAAACATTTTAGATTAGATTATAATAAGCAATACTTTTTATTGTTACCTCTTAATAGCCTACTCATCCTCAGAGAACACTATTTTTTGTGTTTTCCTGAATTTTCTATCAGTAACAAACCAACTAATGTTACAATTGATGAATACCTTTAGGTCCAACATAAATTTTGTTTAATATTTTTATTTTAATTAATGAGTGAGATTAAGTAGAAATAATGAGGATGCATGTTGAAAATACACTAATTTGGCAATGACATAAATAGATTATTTCCTCATTCAGGTTATACTTTCCAAAAAACTGAATGATCATTTTTTTTAATTAAGCTATCCTCATTGTAACACCTACAAATACAAAACACTTTTACATTTCAAATGCAGGATTAATGTTTTCTACATCAGTTTATGAAGTTTAGAAAATCAACAAAACAATAACTCTAGACCAGGTTAATTTACAGAGTTCTTTGAATACCATGGAGTAAATATTCTGTTTATGGATGATTATCTAATTAACTGTTATGTTACTGAAAGTGATATGGAAATGATATATACAAGGGCTGAGGATGTGGCTCAAGTGGTAGTGCGCTCACCTGGTATGAGTGCGGCCTGGGTTTGATCCTCAGAACCACATACAAACAAAGATGTTGTGTCCGATGAAAACTAAAAAATAAATATTAAAAAAATTTTCTCTCTCTCTCTCTTTAAAAAAAAAACAAATGATATATACAATAGCACAACCTTACATAGTACTCTCACAATCGATGTAAATAATCTCAAAAGCATTAATAATTGGGTAATAATAAATTTTGACCATTCCTTATGTTTTAATATAATTTAATTTAAAAATAATGTCTCTAACGACTGGTCAAAAAATACCTGAAGATTTAACAATTGGCTCTCAGGAGCTACTTAGGAATTTATTTCAATATTACCTCTGGGACTTAAGTGTCATAAATAAAGATTACAAATTTGGATATAGATATTATGTGAAAATTATATCCAATTTAGTATGAGCAGGATTACCAAACAGAGTATTTAGCAACTGGCATGGTTTGGCACCAGCCTACCTGTCCATGATACCTGTGCAGTGTAACCAGTCAACCCTGAGCTCTGGATGTGAGTTTAGAAAAGATTATGCGATATAATGAAAAAGGACCACAACCTTGCAACCACTTAAAAATAAGCAAGTACTTAGAAGCAAGAGCAAGGAAGTATTTTGAGATAATAAGAGTATAAAGTGTGTCCTGGTGAAAAACACTATATAAGTTTAAGTACTTGGGTTTGGGCTTTGCTTGGGAGCACTACATACATATTTGGTCATTGAAGATTTTAAATCAGCTCACTTGAGGTGCTTGGAGATGAAGAAGCAAATGTAAATCAGCATTTTCTATGCCCTCAAAGACCTTATAGCTGGAGTCAGCCTATGGAAATATCTGCTTCAGAAGATCAAATAGATCAAACACATCCTAGCTAAGGGCAAAAAAAGACCTGTGAACAGTATGTATGGAGCAAGGGGTACAGAGTAATTAAACTTTTCAGAGGGATCATGGAAGATTTCACCTGATAAACAGATGTTTAAATTGAGTGACAGATAAATTTGCTTAAAAAAAAAAAAGAGGGTTCACTGTCCTTAAAAGCAAAGTGCCAAAGAAGAAAAAGTATCAAGGGACAGAGTAGCACAGAATTTCAATGAAGCAGGGAAACAGAATGGTTATAAGGTTAGTGACTGGCTATTTAAACAGAAAATAATCAGGAGTCAGTGAAATGTCTTACATGTTAGCCTAAGTAGCTTGGATTTTATCCTGTGGGAAAGAAGATTTGGCTTTTTAAAACTGAAGCAGTTTTGCTTCTTAAAATAGAAAATTTGATGGCTACATGTGGGAAGATACTAATGTCAGGGAGGCTATTGCAATCACCTAAATGAGAGATGATGAGAATCAAGAGGCAGAGGTTAATAGGAGAGAGGAGACTCCACTAAACAGAAATACTTGGGCAACCTAAATCTGAACTGATAGGCTCCTTTCTGCTGGGAGTGAGAAAGGACACAAGTCATCCTGGAACACCTAGCTGTAAAGAGTAGATAGATGGTTATGCCATTTACAGAGAGAAAATATAGGAAACGAGATTTTTGCAAAAGGTGCATGATACTTTCCTGCCTTCTTCTGTGGAGCTCTAGGTGGGAGCCAGAGGTATAGATGGATCTGTTTAGAGGTAGAAATTGATCTGGAAGTGTGTAAACAGCTGAGGAGATATCTTAGGTGCAAGGATAATTTTGGTTAAAGCAGCAGATGAGATGTCAGATAAAATAAGCTGTGCCTTTCAATTCCTCAGCCAGATCCTAGATAATCACTGTTGGGATTCCCAAGAGCAGCGTGGGAGGCTGGATATTAATAATTTAAAATGTGAGTGGGAGCTGAGGAAAAGGAAACACTGAACCTCTTTCAAGTAGCTGGGTGGTGAAATAACAGAAGAAGACAAAGAGAGAGCTTAATGAAAAGAGAGTGCTGCACTCCAAGGCGGGGTACATTTCTATGTCTTCAGCACTTAGTGAATCCACCTATGACAATACTTTTGTACAGGAACTGACACCTCAAGTTATACTTTACATTAATGATGAAGACAGCCCTTTCTGAGAGTAACATGGAAATAGTAAATTAAAACAAATATATTCAGAAGTGGTAAATTATTGAATGAAGATGACTTCTTTTTTAGTAACTTACTTTACAGAGGGTGAATTTTTTAGCATTATTCTTTTCATTATATTAAGAATATGCCAATCTTAGGGAAGATGTCTATCATGTATATAAGGGTAAGTAAAAACAATTCATCTGTAGGAAATCTCAGGTGGGGGAGAGAAAAAGACATGAATTAGCATGCCAAGGTTAAATAGCCCTGATCTAAACAAAGATCTTTTCATCTATTCCAAAAGTATAGAAATTACACATACACACAAAAATATTCATTGGTACATCACACATATTCCCCAGGCACAAAATTTTCTAATAGCACTGTTCTAGTTTCAGTAGGGAAGCAGGTTCAGTTTCCTCTAGAATATGTAAATATGTTTGAAGACTCAAACATTTGCTAACTGATAGAACACATTTTTCTAACTTGACCACTTTTCAGTTTCATATAGGTAATTTTAATGGAAATGGTAATTTTAATGTTGAGAAATGTATCAAGAGTAAATATTCAGGCAAAATTCCTTCAGAATTTCGAATAAGTCTGTTTATCTGACTTTTAAGGCTTTTAAACTAAACATCTGTAAATGTTCTGAGAAATGTTACACAAAGTACCCATCAGCTACCAATAAGTTTAAACTATTTTAATGCTGCTGCATATGACTTTATGGATCTTACATCTTTTGAGCTTCTAGTCCTGCAAGAATCACTGATTTAATAAATAACAAAAAGGACCCTGCTTCTTAATGATTACACTTCAAACATTTGCATCTTACCAGATTTTAAGTGTGAACATAGTTGTATAGGTTAGTTTATGTTCTTTTAATTATTTATTTTATTCCAATAACATTTCTACTGAGATTTATGTGCTTCCTCTGTGTATATCTTTATATAAGCCTTGCCTTTTTGATGCTCAGGCCTACCTGCAATCTATCTTTTTAACCAATTGATAAAATATAACGTATGATGGATAAAGCCACAAAGCCAAATGACTGTACACATTCTACACGATCATTTTTACTACCAAACAAAATGATTTTTTTTGTTTTAAATGTACCCAGAGTTTAATTTATAGATATGTCTGAGTGATGACATGAAGTTGGAAGTCAGTGCCATTTTAAAAAGTGTATTACTTGTGGTATTAGAGGAGGGAGTGCCAGAGCTGGTCAGAAGGTACAAGGAGCAAAGGGTAAACAGCTGAGAACTTTTATTGCTATCATATAGGGAATTTGTTGGGTGGGGAGACCTCCATTACTGGTGAAAAAAGTGAAACACAAATGTGGGGGATTGTGACTGGAAGATTTATAATATAATTTATCTTATCCTGAAAACACAGGGATGCTCATGTACATATGCAACTTAGACCACTGGTTGGGTCTGTGATTTTAAAATATCAAATTATCAATTATACAATATCAAGAATGATTATGACACTCTCAAATGCTTTATAATATCTAAACATCTTATTTATACTATAGAAGTTAGAGATGTTAACTGTCAATTGTTATTAAATCCCACCTGAGATAGGCATCATTAAGTTTTCTGTTACTGAGACCAAAATACCTGACAAGAACAACTTAGAGGAAGAAAAGTTTATTTGGGCTCATGGTTTCAGATTTCTGTCCATTGTTGGCTGATTAAATTGTTCTGGGCCCAAGCGAGGCATCATGGCATCATGGCATCATAACATCATGGCAGCAGGGCTTCCGTGGAGGAAGGCTGTTCACCTCAAAATGGCCAGGAAGTAGAGAGAGGGAAGTGAAGGGGATTCAGGGAAGATGAACTCTCCCAGGGCACATTCCCAGAGACCCCCGCATCCAGTCATATCCCTTACTTGCCCCCAGTTAGAATATTCCTGCATTAACACATGAGTTTTGGGAGACATCTTATATCCAAATAGATATAAATGATAGTCCTATAAATACACAATTTTGTATTCTATCCACCTTGAAGATGCCTTGGGAATTTTTAGAATTATGATGTACTCTTATTATTGACTTAAAATGGGTGAAAGTAAATGAAATATATCCACTATATTTATATCACATAGATAACCATTTCTATGGTCATTGATATAATTTTTTATTAAATATCCCAGCAATAGTAGATATTCAGGTTCACATCAAATATATGTATGGTTTTTTCCAAACCTTCAAAAGCATATATAAATTTACATAAAGAATAATCTAAATGATTTAGGAGGATTTACAGCAAACTAGGAATATGTGGTTCTAGTGTAAGGCTTTCTCCTAATGGGCTGATCATAGTGTAAGTTGGAATGTGTTATACAGAATGGAAAACCTAATCTTAACTTAGTCCTTTCTTGTTCTCTAAAATGATGAAATTTAATGAAGATAAATTAGAGTGTTTGAGAAAGAAATATTGAAGAATTCATGGCATATATTTGAATACTGTTGCTATTCCAGATGTCTGTTGATGCAGGAAATTAAGACACCTATGAAAGACAAGGAAAGATCCAACTTCATCAAAGAAAACTGATAAATAAATGCTAGCAAGGAATCAAAACCCTGACTAAACCTCCAGAGGTTCAAGAGGAGGTTTAAATTTCACTGAAAGGACTAAAACTCACACTATTAACTATTGTAAATTTTGTTCCTGATATATTGTCAGGCTAAAGTAATTAGGGGGACTGAGCACAAATGTGGGAATTTGCAGGAGCTTGCATGTGGGTAGACATGAAGAAGGCAAAGACAAACACAAAGTCTGTCCTCTGAACTATAGGATATATTCTAGAAACAAAACACTATAGAAATCAATGACACTTTGCAGAGTGCATCAAAGGAAGAAAAGATATCAGACAATTGGTGGTATCAAAAATTTAATTCCCAATTATTTACTACACAATTCCCTAGACAAGGATTAGCTATCAGTTGCTTGCAGTGGACCAACATTGTCTTCCAGCAGGAGCCAGAAACACATACTTATCTGTACCATTGACAGCTGTGTGATTTCTCTTGGTGAATGATGTTGACAGCAACACTAAATCCAAGCTTTGAGAGCCATTGTAGGCTTAATCCAACTTTGTTGTTTGGTTATTTGTTTTTAGTCAGCCAAAAGAGAGCATGTCACAATATGGAACAATTCCTTTTCACCCTGAAATGAAAGAAATGGGGCATGAGTAGAGCTGCCAACAACTTCAGCCAACATGAGAGGAATAGACATTTATTGTTGTAAGCCGCTGAAAATTTGTGGTGGTATGTTAATATAGTAAAAACCAAGCAGTTCAGCAATTTCAAATGAAGTAAAATACTAGCACATAAAAATGTATGTGACCTTGCCTTTGGGGCTGTGTAGTGGGCATCAAGTCAATTACAATCAGAAGATGGAAAATGGAAGCCCATTATGTGCATTATTTAAATACTATGTATTAATGAAATTGGTATCTATGTTTTCTACACTTTTTCAGATCACAAAATGCACCTAACTAAATGTGTGATTTTTGGTAAAAGGAAGTTATACTTTTATATAATTGGATAAATGAAGTAAATTGCATATATGTAAAACAGGATGCCACTCAGCCTTGAAAAATGGACATTCTGCAATATAAACCCTTGAGTACGTTAGGCTAAGTGAAATAAACTATTCATAGAAAGACAAATCCCACAAGACTCCAGTTTTGTGAGTTATTAAATTCATGGACTCAAAAAGTAGAATGGCATTGGGGACATGAGGAGTTGCTAATCAATGAGCACAAATATTCAATTATCCAAGAAGAAAAAGTTACTGAGATCTGCTGTAACTATTCTATCGATGGTCAAGGATACCATATTGTATACTTAAAAATTTATTGAGGGTAAATCATCTCATGGCATATATTCTTATCACTATAAAATTAGGGGTTTTATTTACAGGTATGTTACATATACTAAATACTTACATTTATATGGTTTTTATATTTAGTCTCTGCTGTATTTTGGAATAATAAGACCCTATAGTTGTTTTGTATTTTAAAAATATGAAGCCCACATGCAAGTATCATTAACTATGGACCCTGATTGCCCGTGGGGTAGGATGATTAACATATGTTGTCGTTTCAGCTTCATAAAATAAGAATCTAGACTCAGAGAGTTATAGCACTTGTCCAAGTTCCCATGACCAGGTATGACACTGAATAAAATTACCTATTTCCTGACTTCAAGATCAACATTCTTTCCTTAATTTAGTATTATTCTCTCTTACAAAAATAGAGTTCCTTCTACAAATCATGCTTTTTAATAACCATTTATGTCACTGTTATTTTTATTACTTCTTACTTGTCTCCCTTTCCCTCATTCTCTCTTTCCATCCTTCAGTATCCACGTCTTCCTATTCAACAGGATAATTGCAAAACAAACACAGAAGAATAAAAAGCTTTATTTGGTCTTGAGGAAACTTAGTCACTTAGATGCACAAAGTATAATTAACAGAATATCAGACAAGAAAAAAAAGGCAGGTACACACAGCTACACAATACACATACAACATGTCACCTGTTTGCTATTTGAGCAAAGCTTTCAGAGGTCAATGTCAGCTACATCATATCTTGAAAGCATCTTAAAAGAAAAGGTGCAAGGATAAATGCAGTCCAAGTTAAAGGCAGCAGGTCAAAAGACAAAAAAAAAATCCTCCAAATATGTCATTTTTTCTATTCTTCCAACAGTGATATGACCTAAGTGTACATTGGAAAGATTGGGCTGGTAAGAGATTAAAAGGGAAATGTAGATAGGATATTTTGGTGCATTTTGTGCAGTTGTAACAGAATATCTGACACTGGGTGATTTAAAAACAATAGAGATTTATCTGACTTGTGGTTCCAGAGGCTGGGAAGTCCAAGAACATGACAGCAACATCTGGCAAGTTATCCCACAGCTTCTGCTGAGTTATGGCACAGATGAAGGTAAAGAGCAAGTCAGTTCTGAAAGACAGAGAATGAATGGCAACCAAACATTTTATCAGGAGCTCACTGCTGTGGTAGCTTATCTACTCCCATGACCATAGCATTAATCCATTCATGGAGGTACAATTGTTGTGACCTAATCACCCCTTCAGGTCCCATCTCTGTTTCTGTGACAACTCAATTTCAGCATGGATTTTGTAGGGGCATTCAAACCATAGCAGAGGATCAGGTTGTAAACTCATTTTGATTTTATTTGGAAGGTGATGGGGAACATTTAAATGACTGAAAGATTTGTTCATTAATGACATGACCAGATTTTTTTTTTCCAGTAGTGTCAGTCTGGTAAAGAGTATCACTTCTTGAAAAGTTTGGAAGTGGAAGGGGCAAGACAGCTCTCAGCTTCTTTCACACATTTGTATGATGTGAGCTACTTCCCTCTGCCACACTCTCCTGTCATTATGTCCTGCCTCACTTTGATCCCTGAGGAATGGAATCTGACTTCTATGGACTGAGACCTCTGAAACCAAACCATAAGCCCTCAAATAAATCTTCCTCCTCTACAATTGTCCTGCTCAGATTCTTTAGTCACAGCAGCGAAAAAGCTGACTAAAACAGATACTCCACTAACGTATGTGTATAAACCACTCGATGATCACAATAATAAAATGATGTAATGCATATACCATCTAGTAGCTTAGATTCCAAAGAAAACATCCATATTTCAGACTATTATAAAGGATACAGGCACAAACCTCTGTTTTCAGACTATGATATAAGGAAGGGGACTAAATACCTAGGACTACAATGCATCACAATTTTAAAATATTTCCTAATATGATCTATGTAGTAATATCTCCATAATTTGGAGAAACATTCTTAAGTGCCACATTTGTTATACTTTTATGGGAACTATTTATATGTATCATATAAAAAGACGTTGATATGCTTTCTTTAAACAATAGGAAGTACCTGATATAAAGACTATTATTTGCAATGTCTTTGTGTATCAGTGGTGTAATTCGGTTTTAATTCATCACTAAAATAGGACTTCCATATAAAACTACTAATTTTCAGGCAAGTACTCTGAAAGAACAAAGAGCACCTAAAACTCACTATTTCTTGTGAAAAGAGAATGCTACACTGAAAAATCATTCCAAATTATTTGATATTCACCTGAAACTTAGCAGCTACCACCCAGATCTCTGTGCCTGCCAGTTTTTTTTGTAGTCAGTCTTGTTTACAGAAAGAAATAGTAGCACAATATATCTTCTTACAAAACTAGATAGTTTTTTTTCCATAATATTTACTTTTCAAGTGAATGTAAACTGAAAAATTTACTTGAAATTCAGTCACATATAGCTGAAGAATGAAAAATATACTCACTTGCATGACTTGCAATAAATCAGAAAATATAAGAAAATAAATGACACTAAACAGAATATCATAAAGACAAGAAGCACAGATCTTCCAGAAATATATAATTGTATTTGTCATCCAAGTTTTCTAATCTACACTGGAGCTGACAAGATGTATATGGAAATAAAACCTAGTGGTGAACTTTAGATATATAAAATGCATTCTACTTCAATGTTTCCTGTGTTCTAAAGTACCACAAAATATGAAATGTGTTTGGTACTTTTTATTTATGCATTTTTTATGTATTTTGCAATATTGCAATACCTTTTAGGACTTAAAATTCCCACAATTTACATCACTTATGTACCTGGTCACTCAAATTGACAGACATATCTCAAAGCAGATTTTTTTTTCAATGGGTGGGATGAGGATGGAAATAAAAATCTATCTGCCAGAAGAATTGATTCTTAATGGAAAAAAAAAAGAACTCTCTGCCCTTAGTGCTGTCAGTTGACTGATAAATCATAGATCAAAATCCTTCCTATAAAATATTGAAGGAAACCCTCTTCAGGTTCAGATTTGTGCTTTAATGATTTGTGCATACTAAAGACTATTTGAATCTAAAATAAATTCAGCAAGTTATCTTAGGATCCAATTTTCTCCAAGCCAAAGGCCATCTGCTCAGTAGGTCTATAATCTTTATTGTGTGTATGTGTATGTGTGTAAAGAAAAAGAGCAAGACAGAGAGATGTGCTCACACCATGTCATATATAAATTTCTCCAGGAAAATTGGTATAGATATTACATTGTACAGACTGATTATTTTTAATAAAAATAAAAATTAAAGAATTAAATTAATCTATTTGAATAAAGGTTGAAAATTAAAGAAGTTAATTAACATGTTTTAGAATGTAAATAAAAGATCAAAGTATTTATTAGCAGATCCTCCTTTTTAACTGCAATATAATTTTACTTAACTCAATGTATCCAACTATTAGAACCTCAATATATTACCAATATCAAATGCTAAAGAGATACATAATAGGGCTGGGGTTGTAGCTCAGTGGTAGAATGCTTGCCTAGCACGTATGAGACACTAGGTTAGATCCTCAGCACCACATAAAAATAAATACACAAAATGAAGGTATTATGTCCATCTACAACTAAAAAAAAATTAGAAAAAGAGGTACATGACATATTCTCCATCTCTGTAGTAAACCTTTGAAATGCAGTGTGTGTTTTACAACTACAAGCATATAGATCTTCTTTTTAAAAATACTGATAAGTCAGCATACAAAACCAATTTCAACACAATGCCCATAGGAGAGATGCAGAGCTGAAAGTCCTGCCTAGTTTATATACTTTTTCAAAGCCAATTTTTTGGTTGGATAAATCTAGTTTATTCCCCCACCTCCCTATTTTTTTAGGCATTCATTGAAAGATTAACTAAATGGATTTAAAAAAAAAAACACCTAGTATACATCTTAAGTATTTTGAAAACCTGAGTCAAATTCAGTGTATACAAATCAGTTGGTTAAAGACTGATTTTATAGTCTTCTCTCTCCATTTTCCACAGCTGAACCCTTGTTTAAGTTTTCTCTTTACTTCCAAGTTTTGATTAAATACACCACTCTTCTCCAGTGTGAATTACTTCTTCTAAACTGCTTGTTGAAATTAGCTGTTGTGCTTAGGGTTAAATACCATCTTCATATCTCTGGGTTAACCTACCTTGTAACTTAAATTGTATTCTTCAGACAAATGTGTTTTCAACTCTTGAACCCTTCAAATTGACTTAGGCAAGAACACTCCAACAAAGTACCTAATCTGCTATCTTGGGAAGTAAAAGCCAGTCCAGTCCCATTTTAAATACCTGGAAGTCTCTCTAGGCTCTGGGATTGGTGTTGAGAGCTTCATTCCATTTCTTACTCATTTTTTTTCCCCCAGAAGAATGTGTCCCTAGATTTGCTTGGGCTTTTGAATCTCTCTTCCAATTACCAGTTCCAATACACAAATACAACGCTCACCAAACTGATATGTATACAGATTATGTGCTTTGATTTTTTTTCTTTCTGTTCCCAAAGAGAATTTCCCATGCTTTTGAAGGTTCAGCTATGTACATGTTTCTTTATTATGCCATAAAATAATCCATTTCTCTTTAGCTTTTACTTCCCCTCCCCCACCTTCATGTTCTGTTACATCTTTACAATTTTTATTTGTTCTTTTTAGTATACATGACTGAACAGTAGTTTGATATATTATACAAACATGGAGTATAACTTATACATACATGGAATATAACTCATTCTAATTAAGATCCCATTCTTTGGGTTGTACAGGATGTGGAGTTTCACTAGCTGTGTATTCATTCCATTGTCTCTACTATTCCCATCCCTGTGCCCTTCCCTTTATTCCTCTTTGTCTATTCCAATGAACTTCTATTCTTCTCTCCCTCACCCCTCGTTGTGTGTTAGCATCCACATATAAGAAAATTTGACCTCTGATTTTTGGGGGGATTGGCTTATTTCACATAGTATTATACTCTTCAGATCCATTCTTTTACTGACAAAAGTCATAAAGTTGTTCTTTATGGCTAATATTCCATTGTGTATATATAACACATTTTCTTTATCTATTCATCTTTTATAAGGAACCTAGGCTGCTTCCAAAGCTTTGCTATTGTGAATTGAGTTTCTATAAACATTGATGTGGCTGTGTCACTATAGTATGCTGATTTTAAGTCTCTGGGGTGTAAGCCAAGGAGTGGGATAATTGGGTCAAATGGTGGGTCCATTCCAATTTCTGAGGAATCTCCACATTGCTTTCAGGAGTCATCGTTCTGATTTGTAGTCCCACCAGCAATGTATGATTGTATCTGTTTCTCCCTATCCTCTAAAACATTTATTATTACTTGTATTCTTAATAATTGCTATTCTGACTAGAGTGAGATGGAAATATCAGTGTAGTTTTAATTTGCATTTCTCGAATTGCTAGAGATGTTGTACACTTTTTTACCATTCATATTTTTCCTCTTCTTTTAAGTGTGTGTTATTTCCTTTGCCCATTTATTGATTGGGTTATTTGTTTTTTTGTGTTAAGTTTTTTGAATTTCTTTTATATTCTGGAGATTCCTGTTTTACTTGTGGTGTTGGTAGCAAAAATTTTCTCCCCTTCTGTATATTATCTCTTAGCATTTGTGATTGTTTTCTTTGCTGTGAAGAAGTTTTGTTGTTTGGCACCATCCCATTATTGATTGTTATTTTTACTTTTTGCACTTTAGGAATCTTGGTGAAGAAGTCAGTTCCTAAGCCAACATGATGGAGTATTGGGTCTATATTTTTTCTTTTTTAACGTTTATTTTTTAGTTATAGGTGGACACAATACCTTTATTTTATTTTTATGTGGTGCTGAGGATCAAACCCAGTGCCTCACACATGCTAGATGAGTGCTCTACCTCTGAGTCATAAGCCCAGCCCCTTACATTTTCTTCTTTTAAGCAAAGGTCCTTGATTCACTTTGAATTGAGTTTTGGGCAGGGTGAGAGATAGGGATTCAATTTCATTATGCTACATATGCATTTACAGTTTTCCTAGCAACATTTGTTGTAGAAGTCTTTTCTACAATGTATGTTTATTGTGCCTTTGTCTAGTATGAGACAACTGTATTTATGCAGACCTGTCTTTGTGTCTTCTTTTCTATTCCATTGGTCATTTTAATTGAACCCTACTGAATCTTCAATTCTACATGATTTTGTCAATAAGATTTTGGGTCTCTTAATATGAGGGTTTTGTCTTCTAGTGTAAAATTTAGAATAAACAAAAACTTGAAATTGTTTCCCAGAGTGTGCACACAAATTATTTCTAGAAATAAACTTTGTTTGAGTATTCATGATACTCTTTAATATTAGTCTGTCTTGGACTTAACAGTGACACAAGTTGTTTTTCTTTTAATGCTTTCCTTGACCAGCTAGGATTTATGAGAAAGATTTACTAAAACGTAGCCTTTGATTACACTCTATACTTGGAGGTTGGCCCAAATCACTCTTGTGTCCTTTACTATTTTGATTGGTTGATGTGCGCAGTTTTTGTCAGTGTTTCTCCTCCTTAAGGAGCTGTGCTTCTATTGTATACCTGCCATTAGCTGTGGTGTTCTTCATAGCCTAGTTTTCTTATGTTTTACATATCTATCTAAACATTAGAAATTCTTATTAATTCTGGAATGAGCTATAACATTTTTGTGTTACTTGGAATCATTTTTGCATTTCTCTGGATGCAATAATGTCCCAACAATCCCAATAACTTTTGTCTTTCCCATCCAAAATTTTCATGCTATTCACCAGATTTTCAAATAATGGATTTTACAAACCTGGATGCAGAAAAAGCATGGAAACTTTGGAGCAGTGCTCTAGCCAATACAGAGAACAGCTAGAAAACTAGGGATGTCTACATTTTTGAATGATAAAGGTCATGGGTATCAGAATTATTAGAAATTATGAAAATTGATACAAATTCTCTTTTAAAATTTTTGTTTATTTATTTTGGTATTGGGGATTGAACTTGGTCTCACTTGATGGCTAAGCTACTTCCCCAGCCCTATCTCCTGCTTCAGCCTCCAGAGCTGTTGGGATTATAGCCGTGCACCAATGCACCGAGCTACAAATTCTCTTTTGCAAGAAATAAAATCTAGAAAGAGGTGTGTGTGTGTGTGTGTGTGTGTGTGTGTGTGATCTTCATCTGCATTATAGAGATTGGAGAGCTCTAAAAAAATCTAGAATGGTGTAGTTTCCCAGTTCAATTGTATAGATTTTAGCTTATAGCATGTTGTAGACCTCATTTTATTTTAATTCAAGGTATCTTTATTTGATAAATATGTTTTATGGATATACTCATCAAACAAACAAACTATATATGTAGTTAACTATATATATATATATATATAGTTGTAATTTTGTGTATATATATATATATATGTATATATATAGTGTTTATGTATGTGTGTGTATATAGATAGATGAATAGATAGATAACGTATTGTACCACATCTGCTTGCAGCAGAATTATGAGCCTTCTTAATTTCATTGCATTTCAATACATGGTATATGTTCCTATTAAACATTTTCCTAAAAAATATTCTTCCTATTATTAAAAACACTACCAATTTCAATTTAAATTAAATATCAAATCTTATAAACATTTGAGTTGTCACTATATTATTTCTTTGATGCCTCCTTTGGTTTTATAGATATTTGCTCCATTATAGATATTTGCTCCATTATCTTTCTGTTTTCCAGACATATTTTGAAAAATAATTTGCTAAATCCAAAATCTTGCAGTTTAGGGTCCTCATTGAATGAATGCTCTGGTAAAAGACTTCTAATTCATTTTGAGCAAAATACAACTATAATCTACTACCCTTATTCTAAACTATTTTTGGAGAGCAGTGGAGGGTTTTAAAATAGCAAAACAATTACAAATGATAAATAAATTAGAAGAAATTGCTGTTACCAAAATTGAATTATCACATACTTACCGTACTAAGGAAAGTGGGCTACTGGCAGAGAGATGGGCATTGACATCAATTGGACATGTGGAGAACCCAGAAATAGACTCACACAAGTATGCCACATTAATTTTTTGACAAAGGAACAAAAACAATTTAATGTAGGATGGATAACCATTTTAACAGATGGTGCTGGCACAAATGGCTATAGATAGGCAAAATAAAAAATAAATGAATACAATAAAAGGAACTATCAAAACTCAAAATGGCTCATTGACTTAAATGTAAAAACTTAAAACAATAACATGTCAAGAAAACAAAAAGGAGAAACTCTTTAGGATGCTAGCACTAGATCATGAGAACTGATATCAAAATTAATTTCATAAAGAGAAAAACTGACATAAAGTATCCACTCGAAATGATTGAATAAAAACTGGTGAAAGACCCTATTAAATAGTGTAAGATTAAATTGCATAAAAGACCAAATTGCACCATGCAAGGGAGTATTACATCCCACATAATCTAGAGGACTTGCATCTAGAACATGAAAGATCTCTCAAAACACAACAATGAAAGTTAGAAACAGGCATCAATACTTTATCAAAGGGTATGCAAAATTACAAAGATGCTCAATGTCATTAGTCATTAAGTAAATGAAACAATGTAATGTCACTAGACCCCTATCAGTTTATCAACAGGGGTAAAGAATGGAGAAGAATTTGGTGTGATTATACAGGAGTACCAGATTTCCATTTTTATTATACAAATACTTCCATTTTGTTTCATGGCAGCCAAAGGGTAAAACATTTACCATCTCCCCCTTTACAGATGAACTGTATTTCCCCTGGACCTATGTCCACTCTTCACCAGGAATACTGAGACCGTGTGTCCAGCTCCCACAATTTCTCACATTTATAACTCTCTCCACTGCCTCCAAACATCATGCGTTCTTATCACAGCCCTGGCACATCTGACTGACACAACTAATGCCTTCCAAGAACAACATCATCATGTATTTCCATCATGGCTAGACCAGAAGGAATTGGACATTGCTAGCTGCTAGTATTCAAATATATATTTGTTTCTGAAAGATGATTTTCCCCTCTGTGTAAGCACTAGAAAAAAAATATCTTTTTCAGACCTTTTGAATTGAACCCGAGTTTTAAAATGGATATGTTAAACTTGTTTGTCTTATGCACTGCTAAAGCTTACAATGGCATAAGTAAGAAGGACAATCTACCAAATATAATTTAACTAACTGTTTTTTGTTGAACTGGATAGGAAGCTTGTGTAAGAGTAAGCGTTGCCCCTGCTTCTAAGGACATGATTTGCCAATTGGCATTCCAGAACCCATGTTTTGTTTGTTTGTTTGTTTTTTCCAGTTGCACAAAATAATATTGCTAAGGAGAATAAATCTTTCTCCTCGTAAAGTTCTATCTTTTCACTGGGAATGTAGGCTTTTCTCAGGGACCTCTGTGAATAAACTGCTGACGGAAAGGCATATATACTTCTGGCTTCCAGCATGTTGGAATGTCAGGTAGTTTTAGGTTGGACCATTGGTTTATCTGAATAGAGTTAAGAGTTCTTCTGAGGAAAGGGACAATCTGTAATAGAGAGTAATGTCTGTCATGTCTACCTACCCTCTAGTCACCATCTCTGCTTTACATAGAACTTCCAGATTTTTATTTTGATATTCACTTTTCACAAATACAAAGTATATGTGCTTGAGGGAGGTTGACTCAATCCAATTTTTGGTTCGAAGTGTTCTAAGCCAGCCAGAGTAATCTTTCAAGGATTGGTCAGAAAACCCTTATCCAAGTTCAGTCCTTGCATGGCATTTCTCTAATCTCACAAAATTGAGCACACGATTAATTCAGGTCTGTCAGTCAGAAAGAATTGTGATGAGAGCTGACAAAGGCAGTTTCTTGAGTCTCATGAGAAAACTAGAAAATGACTTCCTTACTTATGCATGATATATCCTAAGGTTATGAAGTCACAGGACGCAGGAGCGCTTCACTCCTATGGGACAGGACACCTTCAGGGTGAATGTGATAGCACAGACAGCAGAATGGGAAGAAAGTAAGCAATGGATGGTATTTCATTAAGCTGCTAAATATATAAAACTAGAAACCATGCACCCTCTGATCTTTCCTGAGGTTGTGTTTAATCGACTCTGTTGCTTTCCCAAATTTTCAATCCGAAGACTATCTAATGGAAACTATTCTCCCCTTATTTTAGAATACTATATCATATATATTTTATGATGTATATTTTTCTTATTTAACATCGAAGAAGTGAGGGCATTTTATTATGAATGACTTAACAATGTTTAAGAGCATTGTTTCTTTGTGGTATATAAAACCATTGTGCACGTTTGACCGATTGTAAAATAATTCTATAAAACAAGATACACATCTATATGTGCAATATAGTATTAGTCAAGTATTGATATTTTAATACAACTTTCAAATAAACATCATTAACATAATTATATAATTTAACATGGAGCCGAATTTCTATAGAAATAGTGTCAGTTTCTACAACATAGTCATTAAGAGTTCTAGTTTTTTATTCTTTAAAATAGTTTCAAACCTTATTTCTTCTCTAGCTAATAAGGATGATATTCTTTTCAGAAGTTCAATCAATATAACTCAAAAATAGCTTTATTGTAATACAGTGGATTTAGGGGCCCAGCAAACCTAAAACCATCTTTTCTAAGGGAAAACAGGAACAAAGCAGCTCAGGAATCCAGGCCACCTTCCCTCTGTTCATTTCCCCTCTTATGCTCCTTTTGTGAGCCTATGACTCCATATCCCTGCCCCTTCATGGAGTTTTGATGAATGTCCAGAACTTTTCATTACTCATGTGTCTATAAAGTCTTTTCTGATTTTACCCCACACAGGTAGGTTTGAGACATCCAGCTTTGATGTACACAAAATTTACAAGTTTTTTTTTCAGGGCAAAAGCCATGGCTTATGAACCTTTCCAACTACAGCTCTTAACACAGTGCCTACTACTCAGTATGAAATTAGTATGTGTGGCAGAAATGATGAAAATGGAAGCACAGGGGGTTAAAATACTTTGGCCAGTGTTACACAGCTGGATTCAAACCTAAATGTGTCACACTCCAATTCCTGTGCTCTTTAGTAAAGATGACATCATTCTGCTATTTTTCAGGTATATAGATGAATATCCTCATCTTTTCATTTTATAAAAGAATATAATACAAAACTCAACATCCTCTGTAAGAAAGTTAAAAATAAGGAATTCTCATAAATCTTACTGTAACTATCCACATTATAATCAGAAAAGCACCCAGATGTGACCTCTAAAAATGTGTAAAAATATCAATGGACATTTTTGTGTTTGAATTTACTATGTTCATTGAAAACAAATAATGGTATGATTATGAGCTGAAATATGTGGTTGTATCAAGGTCTGGGAGGAAAAAAAACAATCAGATTTGACCTTGTCAGAATGAAATATTCATTTGAGCAGTACTGCTTTGATAGAATCAAAATGAAATGCCAGCCAGGCCATAGACTTCAGCAATAGGGAAACCTGGATTTAAATTCCACATAAAAATCTATGTGATTTTTGACAACTTAATTAACTTATCCTAACTCTAGTTTTCTGATTCCCATACAAGACTGATAAGGCTTACATTAAAAGTGTGTATGTGCATGCATTCATATTAGAAGAGTTTATAGCATTCATGAAATTTGCGAAATATACTTTTGAATGCTGAATGCTGAGACTGAAGACCCACAGATGTTAGGAATTGAGTAGTTAGACAAACCAGATGGTTTATTTGAGCTTAACTTTATGTTCTCAGCTCTCTTTTTTCTGGTAACCACACAACCAAGCTGACTTCAAGAATTTTCTTCCTGTTGGAGAAGTTTTTAAGACCTTTGTCTAGTTATCACACATTTATAAACATACACTGGAAAAAGGTCAAGTATTCCTTCCAAGCCCTGTGAGCACTCAACAGGGGCTATATCTTTGCAAAAATCAGTAACCAGAATAGGCAGTTTTCTGTTATCTTCTATGTTGTGGGATATTTAGAGTTGCATGAGAGTTAGCCAAATACCACCGAAATTGTAGTATATACAAATTAAACAGACTAGAACAGAGCTCTATCATTACATTTTGATTTCTGTTGAAAACATATCTGTATGAATTGCAGGCCCTCCATCTTAATTATTGAAAATACTGATAAACTTCCAGATGGATAAGTAATACAAATATTTGTATACAATTATGCAAAACCTGAAATGAGGGCACACATGCATAAATATGCGTAAATACCTATGTACATATATTTTTTTTTAAATTATCTTTACTATTTTGCTCTTAAAGACAAAAATTCTTTAAAACAAGTTACTTAAAATTTCTATTATGTTTGCTTGTATTAAGTTATTACATGTAACTTGTTTGAGAATTAATTTGAAGAGGTACATAATATTATTTTATGCTGAAACTGTTCAAATTTCATGGAGTAATTTTTGATACTTCTAAGTATACTGTATCTTAAAATTTGTCTCCCATATCTAATATGATTATCTCCTGCAAAAACGAAACTAAAACGTAAATTGGACAAAAATTTTAAATGTACATGTTATTAAATAACACTGCAGTTGTCATTATATACTTCAAATCCAATTTTTAAAAAAGTCAGAAAATAGCACAAAAATTTAATAATTATAGATGACCTTTTTAAATTAAAATAAAATGGTCACTATGTCTACAAGTATATGTTCCTATGTTTACATTTAAACATATTTATATGCATATTTATATAAACAAGTATGAACATTAATAATCTAAGCAAGTTTAAAGTTGTTTTATAATTTTGCAGATAGTAATTTAAAGCCAAAGCTTACATGGGAATCTAAAATAAAGTTTCAAGTAAAATCTAAATCTATGGAATGCTATAAAAATAAGGAATGAAGCAATGGAAAGCAATTACAATTTCAATTCTTGTATAAAACTTTGTAAACAGGATCAAGGTTTTTTTTTCATTATTTGTTGGCTGTGAGATACTATGTAAATCACTCATTTTTAAAATTTGTTCCAATTAGTTACACGTGGCAGTAGAATGCACTTTGACATATGCATAAATAAAGTATAACTTCACATTCTTATGGTTGTACATGATGTAGAATCACAGAAATCATGTAGTCATATATGCTCATAGGGTAATAGGGCATATATGATTCACTCACTTTTTTATTTAAATATTTATTTTTAGTTGTAGTTGGACACAATACCTCTATTTTATTTATCCATTTCCATGTGGTCCTGAGGATCTAAGCCAAGGCCTTGCATGTGCTAGGCAAGTGCTCTACCTCTGAGCCACAACCCCAGCCCTGATTCACTCACTTTTAAGTCTTGATTTTATCCTTCATATTTTACAAGAATATTGAGCCAATTATCTCAAAAAATCCTGCATGAATACTCTGAGATAAGTACTCTTAGTTTCTTTGGAATATATACAGGGTACCTCTAAGGGCAGATAGCCTACTTGGGAAGTAGGGTGCTAAATTTTGATATTAGCTGCATTCTAGAGACACATGTTCTGAACCACAGTATTACAGGTAAAAGGTAGCTACAAATAACATACAAATGGAAATAAATTGTAACTAGGAATCTATCACCAAATTCTTTATCAAGTAGTCACTAATTAGATCTTTATATGGAACTTCAAATGTTTTCATTTTACATGGTTAATCATATTCCTTCATTGTTAATTGTTTTGGCTCTACACAGTACACTTTTTGCTGTGATCTTTTATCTGTGTGTGTGTATGTGTGTGTGTGTGTGTGTGTTTAATAACATCTTTGAATTCCATTCAAGTGTCAGTCTGTTGCTTACCATTATTCCTGATAATCCATGCCAACAGAATGGTCATTTCCAAGTTTCAAAGCTAACATAACATTGGCCATATAATCTCAGCCTCTATACTGCACAATTGTTGGAAGGGCATCTTTAAGAAAGCACAGAGTTTACTGAAAGCAAGTGTATTCTTGCTATTCTGTTTTGGTTTATGTAAATTTGTGTTTTATGAACTTCAGAAGGTGTGGATGGCATGTTTAGCACACTTCAGATTTCAGGTGAAGATAGGGATTCTAGATAGAGATGGTGTTCAAGACAAATGGACAGAAGGTGTTCTGTATTGGACTTATGAGAGCAAACAGTAAACCAAGTTGGATGAAATAGAGCTAGATTCATTCAGATGAACATTAATTAAGACTTATGTGAAGGTTTTAAAAATCCAGAAGGAGCTAGTTTTTGAATTCTAGACTAAGGATATTGAAATGGACTATAAAAGCAAGATGAATTACTTTTGAGTTCTGAAATTGGTTATAAATTATAGAAGTTTCACATAAAAGTGAAACTTTTGATTTGAGATTAGGTGCTTTTTCAGGTTTCATTTGTGTATGACAATCATTAGAATTAAAGTGACATTTGTTCTTGCATTTCTTCTCAGTCTTGACTGTCATTGTTTTCTGGGGGGATAGTGTATACCCTAAAAAACATTGTACTCATATTCACCATTTCTAAGGGATTTCTAGCATTCAGGAACACTTTATTTTAATATGACATCTTTTTTATTGATTTTAAATGGTTTTATCTTAACATGATAATGAAATAGTTGGCTTGTTCTATTGTATTGGAATGCTTATTGACATAGTTCCACTCAGAATTCCACTGGAATTCATTTACATACTAATATTTAAAATAAATACTTGACAAGTACATCACTTCTTTTTGATGTCCATCGTTGATATAGTGAATGGTGACAATGGTATAAGAATGTATCCTATAATATTTAATCACAAATTACTTCTTTGTTTTTTCCAATTGTTTTTGCTTCTTCAGGCATTTTATGTATTTATCTACTTATTTTAATTATTTCATTTTAGTTATACATAATACTTGAATATTTGGGTTCATTTTGATGTAACTGTACAATCATGGAATGTAATTTGCTCCAATTTAAAATCCACTCCTCCCCTCTCCTTTCCCTTCTCCTTCCCCTTGTTCCCTCTCTTCTACTCTAGGGATCTTTCTTCTGTTTGTTTATAGCTTTTTAAAATAGTACCTTATGGATATATAGAGAGGCGAGATTCACTCTTGAACAATCATATGTGTGCACAGGAAACTTTGGTCAGATTTATTATACCCTTTTATTCTCCATTTTCCTGTCTGCCCTTCCTACCCCGCAATTCCCATCCTCTTCTCCACTGATCTCTCTTCTAATTTCAAGGAATTTCACCCTCCTTTTATTTTTTCCCCTTAGTTTGATCTAACCTCTGTATATGAGAGAGCATTTAACCCTTGGCAGGAGTCTGGTTTATTTCAACTGGCATGATCTCTAGTTTTATCCACTTACCAGCTAATGACATGATTTAATTCTTCTTACTGACTGAGTAAAACTCATTTTCTTTATTTGTCTGCTGAGGATCACTGTTTTAATTAGCTTTTTTGTTGCTATGTCCAAAAGACCTGAAAAGAACAATTTTGGAGGAAAAATTTATTTGGGTCTCATAGTTTCCAAGATCTCAGTAGTTCATTGCTCTCTGCCCAAGATATGACAAGATTTTATGGTGAAAGACTGTGGAGAAGGAAAGTGGCTCAGGATATGCCCACCAGGAAACAGAGAGTTCTTCTCTAGGGACAACGTATATCCTAAAGCATATTCCCAATGATCCTCCTCCTCCAGCCACACCTTACCTACCTACAGCTATCTACCAGTTAATCTCTATCAGGGAATTAGCAGACTAGTTAATTTAAGACTCTCATAACCCCATCCTTTCAATGATAAACTTTCTTGCATTGTCTCACACATGTGCTTTTTGGATACATCCCAAAAGAGTTATCTACATTGGCGCCAAAGTTTGACTATTGTGAATTGTGCTGCTACAAAATTTGAAGTGTCTGCATCCATAGATACTTTGTATATTTTGGATATATACCAAAGGAGGGGATATCTTGATCATATGGCATTTCCATTTCTAGTTTTCTAAAGAATGTTCTTACCACATTCCAGAGTTGTGTACTAATTTACAGTTCAACCAACAATATATGAAAGTACATTTTTCCCCACATCCTCTCCAGAACTTATTATTATTTGTATTCTGGATCATTGTCATTCTGAATATAGTGAGGAAAAACTATCAATGTAGTTTCAATTTGCATTCCCTGATTGCTAGAAATGTTGGACATTTTTTAATTCATTTTATTTTTTAAATACATGACAGTGAAATGCATTACAATTCTTACTACACATATACAGCACAATTTTTCATATCTTTGTATATAAAGAATGTTCACACCAATTCACGTCTTCATACATGTATTTTGAATAATGATGTTCATCACATTCCACCATCATTGCTAAGCCCCGCCCTCTCTCTTCCCCTCCCATCCCTCTGCCCTATCTAGAGTTCCTCTGTTTCTCCCATGCTCCTCCTCCATATCCCACTGTGAGTCAGATTCCTTATATCAGAGAAAACATTCGGAAAATTTTTTTAATTGGCTAGCTTCAGTTAGCATCATCTTCTCCAACTCCATCCATTTACCTGCAAATGCCATGATTTTATTCTATTTTATTGCTGAGTAATATTCCATTATGTATATATGCCACATTTTTAATCCATTCATGTACTGAAAGGCATCTAAGTTGATTCCACAGTTTATCTATTGTGAATTGTGCTTCTATAAACATGAATGTGGCTGTGTCCCTGTAGTGTGTTGTTTTTAAGTACTTTGGGTATAGTCCAAGGAGAGGAATAGCTGGGTCAAATGGTGGTTCCATTCCAAGTTTTCCAAGAAATCTCTATACTGCTTTCCATATTGGCTGCACCAATTTGCAGTCCCACCAGCAATGCATGAGTGTGCCTTTTTCCCCACATCCTCCTCAACACTTATTGTTGTTTGTCTTGATAATAGCTGCCATTCTGACTGGAATGAAATGATATCTTAGAGTAGTTTTGATTTGCATTTCTCTAATCGCTACAGATGGTGAACATTTTTTCATGTATTTGTTGATTGATTGTATATACTCTTCTGAGAAGTGTCACTTCAGGTCCTTGCCCCATTTATTGATTGGGTTATTTGTTTTTTTGGTGCTTAGCTTTTTGAGGTTTTTTTTTTTTTTTTATATACCATAGAGATGAGTGCTCTATCTGATGTGTGAGGGGTAAAAACTTGCTCCCAAGATGTAAGCTGTCTGTTCACCTGACAGATTTTTTCTTTTGCTGAGAAGAAACTTTTTAGTTTGAGTCCATCCCATTTATTGATTCTTGGTTTTAATCCTTGTGCTATAGGAATCTTATTAAGGAAGTTGGGGCCTAATCCCACATGATGAAGATTAGGGCCTACTTTTTCTACTATTAGACACAGAGTCTCTTGTTTAATTCCTAGGTCCTTGGTCCACTTTGAGTTGAGTTTTGTGCATGGTGAGAGACAGGTGTTTATTTTCATTTTGTTGCATATGGATTTCCAGTTTTCCCAGCACCATTTGTTGAAGAGACTATCTTTTCTCCAATGCATGTTTTTGGCGCCATTGTCTAATATAAGAAAATTTTAATTTTGTGGGTTAGTCTCTATGTCCTCCATTCTGTACCATTGGTCTGACAGTCTGTTTTGGTGCCAATGCCATGCTTTGTTTGTTACTATTGCTCTGGTAGTATAGTTTAAGATCTGGTATAGTGATGCCACCTGCTTCACTCCTCCTGCTGAGGATTGCTTTAGCTATTCTGGGTCTCTTATTTTTCCAGATGAATTTCATGTTTTTTTTTTTCCTATTTCTCTGAGGAATGACATTAGGATTTTGATCCGAATTGCATTAAATCTGTATAGTGTTTTTGGTATTATGGTCATTTTGATAATATTAATTCTGCCTATCCAAAAGGAAGGTAGATATTTTTATCTTATAAGGTTTTTTTAAATTTTTTTCTTTAGGGTTCTGTAGTTTTCATAGTATAGAACTTTCACCTCTTTCATTAAGTTGATTCTCGAGTATTTTTTTTTTTTGAGGATATTGTAACTGGGGCAGTTTTCCTCATTTCCTTCTCAGAGGATTTGTCCCTTATATACAGAAATGCCTTTGATTTATGTGTGTTGATTTTATAACCTGCTACTTTGCTGAATTCATTTACTAGTTCTAGTAGTTTTCTGGTGGAGCTTTTTGGGTCTTCTCAGTATAGAATCATATCATCAGCAAATAGTGCTAATTTAAATTCTTTTTTCCTATACATATCCCTTTAATTTCTTTCATCTAATTGCTTTGGCCAGTGTTTCAAGAACTATGTAAAATAGAAGTGGTGAAAGAGGGTATCCCTGTCTTGTTACAGTTTTTAGAGGAAATGCCTTCATTTTTTCTCCATTTAGAATGATGTTGGCCTGGGGCTTAGTATAGATAGCCTTTACAATATTGAGATATGTTTCTGTTATCCCTAGTTTTTCTAGTGTTTTGAACACAAAGGAGTGCCATATTTTGTCAAATGCTTTTTCTGCATCTATTGAGATAATCATATGATCCTTATCTTTGACTCTATTGATGTGATGAATTATATTTATTGATTTCTGTATGTTGTACCGTCTGGGATGAATCCCACCTGATCATGGTGCATGATCATTTGATATGTATTTGTATTTGACTTTCTAGAATTTTGTTGAGAATTTTTGCATCTATGTTCATTAGAGATATTGGTCTGAAGTTTTCTTTCTTTGATGTGTCTTTGCCTGGTTTTGGAATCAGAGTGATATTGGCCTCATAGAATGAGTTTGGAAGTGCTTCCTCTTTTTCTATTTCCTGAAATAAATTGAAGAGTATTGGTATTAGTTTTTGTTTAAATGTCTTGTAGAACTCAGCTTTGTATCCATCTGGTCCTGAGCTTTTCTTGGTTGGTAGGCTTCTTAGGGCGTCTATTGTTTCCTCACTTGAGATTGGTCTGTTTAAATTGTGTATATCTTCCTGATTCAAACTGGGTAAATTGTATGACTTAAGAAACTTGTAAATGTCTTCAATATATTCTATTTTATTAGAGTATAAGTTTTCAAAATGATTTCTAATTAACCTCTGCATTTCTGTAGTGTCTGTGTGATATTACATTTTTCATCACATATGCTGGTAATTTGATTTTTCTCCCTCCTTCTCATTGTTAGGGTCTGTCAATTTTATTTATTTTTTCAAAGAACCAACTTTTTGTTTTGCCAATTTTTAAAAATTGTTTCTTTTGTTTCAATTTCATTAATTTCAGCTCTAATTTTAATTATTTCTTGCCTTCTACTGTTTTTACTGTTGATTTGTTCTTCTTTTTCTAGGGCTTTGAGATGTAATGTGTGATCATTTATTTGTTGACTTTTTGTTCTTTTAAGAAATGAACTCCATGCAATGAACTTTCCTCTTAGAACTGTTTTCATAATGTCCCAGAGATGTAGTATGTTGTGTCTGTTCTCATTTACCTCAAAGAATTTTTTAATCTCTTCCTTGATGTCTTCTGCAAACCATTGTTCATTCAGTAGCATATTGCTTAGTCTCCAGGTATTGAAGTAATTTTTATTTTTTATTTTGTCATTGATTTCCAACTTCATCCCATTATGATCTGATAAAATGCAAGGTAGTATCTCTACTTTTTGTATTTGCTAAGAGTTGCTTTGTGGCATATTATATGGTCTATTTTAAAGAAGGATCTATGTGCTGCTGAGAATATAGTGTATCCTCTGATGCAGGTTAAATATTCTATATATGTCAGTTAAGTCAAATTATTGATTGTATTATTGAGTTTTATACTTTTGTTATTCAACTTTTGTTTGGAAGATATATCCAGTGGTGAGAGAGGTACGTTAAAGTCACTGAAGATTATTGTGTTGTGGTCAATTTGACTCTTGAACTTGAGAAGAATTTGTTTGATGAACATAGCTGCACCATTGTTTGGGGCATATATATTTATGATTGTCATGTCTTGTTGGTGTATGGTTCCCCTGAGCAGTATGTAATATTCATCTTTATCCCTTCTGATTAACTTTGGCTTGGAGTCTATTTGATATGAGGATGGAAACCCTTTCTTGCTTCCACAGTCCATGTAAGAGGTATGATTTTTCCCAACCTTTCACCTTCAGTCAATGTATGTCTTTTACTATCAGATGAGTCTCCTGTAGGCAAAATATTGTTGTGTCTTTTTTTAAAATCCAGTCTGATAGCATATGCTTTTTAATTAGTGAGTTTAAGCCATTAACATTCAGGGTTATTATTGAGACATGGTTTGTATTTCCAGCCATACTTGTTTATTTTTGTTATTTAACTTGATTTGATTTTCTTCTTTGATTAGTGTTTCCTTTAGTGTACTACCTCCCTCTTCTGATTTTCATTGTTGTTTTTTCGTCTCCTCTTCATGGAATATTTTGCCAAGGATATTTTATAGTGTGGTTTTCTAGCTATAAATTCCTTTAACTTTTGTTTATCATGGAAGTTTTTTACTTCATCTTCAAATCTAAAGCTTAATATTTCTGGATACAATTGCTGGATTCTTGGTTGGCACCCATTTTCTTTCAGAGCTTGATATATTTTGTTCCAGGATCTTCTAGCTTTCAGGGTTGAAAATCTGCTGTTTTCCTAATTGATTTTCCCCTGTATGTAATCTGATTCCATTCTCTTTTGGATTTTAAAATTCTCTCCTTATTCTGTATGTTGGGCATTTTCATTATAATGTGCCTTGGTGTGGATCTGTTGTGATTTTGCACATTCGGCATCCTGTAGACTTCTTGAATTTGGATTTCCAATTTATTCTTCATGGTTAGAAACTTTTCTGATATGATTTCATTGAATAGATTGTTCATTCCTTTAGTTTGGACCTTTAGTTTGTCTTCCTCTATACCAACAACTCTTAAAGTTGGTCTTTTTATGCTATCCCATATTTCTTTATTTCTTGGATGTTCTTCTTGTGGTTTCTTATCATTATCACTGTGTGGTCTATGTTCTTTTCAAGAGTATGTATTTTGTTTACATTGTCTAATGTCCTATCTTCCAAATAGTCTACTCTGTTGGTGCTGCTTTCATTTGGTTTATTGTTTCTTCATTTCAGGAATTTCTGTATTTTTTTTAGAAGTCTGTCTTGCTATTGAGGTGCTCTTTTGCTTCCTGTATTTGTTTATGTAACTCCTTGTCAAAGTGATTTTTCACTGCCTGTATTTGCTCTCTTATATCTTCCTTGAGTTCACAGATAATTTTAACCCTGTACATCCTGAACCCCTTCTGTGTAATTTTTCTGCTGTGGCTGCCAATATTTCTAATGATGTGGTGTCTTGATTTGTTTGAGACACTTTCTTCAATTGTCTTTTTATGTTGCTCAGGTGTCTTCCTTTTCAACTCTGTGGGTCTGGAGTGTTCTTGTTTTTATCCTTTAGATTTGTAGTCTCATTAGTGTTCTAAGACCTCTCCTTTGTGGAGAAGGACAATTTTAACAAATCCCAATATCAACAATATGCCACCTATGAACAATTTGTTTTTATTAAGACATTTACAGTTTAGTCTCAATGTACAGAAATGTTGTATTCAATTATGATCTAAAATATGATCAGTAGTTTTGAAAAAAAAAGTTTTACAGTTTGTGATGGTGGACTATGAACTGGGGGTGAGGCATAGGACGATATGCTGAGGAGGTAGGATGTGAGGATATAGAGTTAATATATCTTAGGAAGTGTGAAAGCGAAATCTAATGAAGAGGGTTAGAAGCAAGAGAATAGATTGGAAGTTATTTAGGCTAAGCAAGCACTTGGGAAGACAGTAGAGTACATAAAACAAACACATACATGTATTTAGAAAAATACAGATGTTAAAATAGTAAAATTTGGAGGAGGAAAGAAAATTGAAAGAAGAAAAAGGAAAAGAAATAAAAGAGCATATACAACACCTCTATATTATATTATTCAGAAAACTCAGTCCTTAAAATCTTATTTCATGCAAAGTTCATGGTTTCACATGTGTTGGGAATGAGAGGGCCAGAGGATAGAGAGGTAGAAGAAAAAAAAAAAAACTCAAAGGAAGAAACCAGGGTTGTTGCTAGTTTTAGAGATCTGTATTTTTCCTGCTTCTCTTCTCATCTGGATGGGGTTGTCTATTGTAAGCTGGTGTCTCTGCCCTCAGGATGGTCGAGGTAGCCAGGGTTTAAAGACTGGTCCTGGTGCAGGGCATCTGGAAGCAGGGAGTTGCACCCACCAGTTCCTGCAAGGAGACTAGACCTCACAAGTCTCTTTTTGAGACCACTGGTAAGACTTGAGCACCAGGTACTATCTCCCTATAGTGCCTACAGATTTCCCAGTTCCTGGTCTCTCTATTAGGCTCCAAACTTTAGCCCTGTCTCCCTCTCTCTTAGCAGTTCCCAATTGAGGAACCTCTCATGTGGCTCTCTTTTTGCACTGCAAACCTGTGTTGGGCAGCTACTAGGTGAGATATGGATCAAGGAGCAACACAGGATGCTGCCTCCCTCTGGCCCACCATCTTCCTTCCATTTTGAATATTTTCTGCCTATATTTCTCAACTATGTATATTTCTTCTTTTGAGACATGTCTATTTTATTTTCACATTTATTAATTGGTTTTTGTTTGGTTTCTTGGTTTAAGTTTTTTGAAGTATTTATATATTCTGAATACCACTGCTCTATCTGAAGAGCTGATGGTAAAGATCTTCTTCCATTCTGTAGGCTTTCTCTTCAAGCTTTAGTTTCCTTTGCTGTGCAGAAACTTTTAAATTTGATAACATTCCATGTATTGATTCTTGGTTTTGTTTCTTACACTTTAGGAATCTGGTTAAGGAAGTTGATGCTTGTGACAATATATTGGAGTCTTGAGCCTACATTTTCTTGAAGCAGTTGCAGACTGTCTTGTTTAAGTCCTAGGTCTTTAATACACATTTATTTGACTTTTGTGCAGAGTTGAGAGGGATCAAGTTGCATTCTGCTACATATGGGTATCAATTTATTTTTCTATCACCATTGTTTTCTCCAGTGTATGTTTTTGGGACCTTTGTTGAGTATCAAATGACTTCATCTATATGGGATTGTTTCTGTGTATTCTTTCTATTCCATTGGTCTTTATGTCTGTTTTGATGCCAATACTATGTTGTTTCTGTTATTATAATTCTGTGATATAATTTGAGCTCCAACATGTGATGCCTCCAGCAACAGTCTTTTTTGCTCAGAATTGTTTTGGCTATTCTGAGTCTCTTATTCTTCCAAATAAATTTTAAAATCAGTTTTTTTTTCTATTCTGTGAATGTCATTGGTATTTTAGTGGGGATTGCAATAATTCTGTATAATCCTTTTAGTAGTATGTCCATTTTTGACAATATTAATTTTGTCTGTTCAAAAACATGGAAGGTCATTCCATCTTCATGGTCTTCAATTTCTTTCTTCAGTATTATGTGGTTTTCATTGCAGACGTATTTCACCTCCCTCATTAAATTAATTCCCAAGTATTTCTTTTTTGAGATTACTGTGAATGGGAGAATTTTCCTAATTTCTTTTTCAGAAGAGTAATTATGGTAGTATAGGAAAGTGATTGATTTATATATGTTGATCTTGTATTCTGCTACTTTACTAAATTTGTTTATCAGCTCTAGAGGTCTTCTGATAGATTTTTGGGGGAGTTTATAATTATAAAAATAAAGCAAATAGAGATAATTGAACTCTTCTATCCCTTCACTTTTCTTTCCCTGATTTCTCTGGCTAGAGTTTCAAGGACTATGTTGAAAACAAGGGAGAGTAGATATCCTTGTCTTGTTTCTGTTTTTAAAAAAATTGCTTTCAGTTTTTCTCCTTTCAGTGTGACATTGGCCTTTGGTTTCATATATAGCCTGTACAATGTTGAGATAAGTTCCTTTTATTCCTATATTCTCTAGCATTAAAAACACGAATGGGTCCTGGACTTTGCCAAATGTTTCTGTGTATTCTATTGAGGTAACTATGTGATTTGTGTCCTTAACCCTCTTTATATGGTGAATTACATTTATTGATTTGCATGTATTGAATAAGACTTGCATCCCTGGGGTAAAACTTCCTTGGTCATTGTACACTATTTTCTTGTGGGGTTTTTTTTTTTTTGTGTGTGTGTGTGTGTGTGTGGTTTGACAATATTTTCTTAAGAATTTTTTCATCTATATTCATTAAGGATATAGGTCTGTAGTGTTTCTTTTTTTGATGCATCTTTGCCTGGTTTTAGTATCAGGGTAATATGTTTTTCATAGAATGAATTTAGCAGTGTTCCCTCATTTTCTATTTCATGGAATAATTTGAGGAAGATTGGCATCCGTTCCTCTTTAAAGACCTGGTTAGAACTCAGCTGAGAATACTTCTGGTCCTGGGCTTTTCTCTGTCAGAAGGCTTTTCATAGTTTTTTGGCTATTTTTATCTAGATTTCTCTGCTATTTTTTTCTTAGTTTTGGAAATTATTGATGAAGCTGGTTAATTGTTGTGTAGATTTCCTATGGTCTACATTTTTCTGATTGTATTATAATATTATTTAGCATATTTTACATTTTTCTTCATTTTGTGTAAATTTGTAGTTAAATCTAGAAATGATAAAATTTAGATTTTGATGATTTGGACAAGAATACATTATAGATGCTGTTGAGTATCTGAAAACATGATTTTTCTTTTTATCCTTTACTTTCTATAGTATTAGAAGCTATTGCCCATTAATATTTTATTTATGGTGTGAAAAGGTGATGTTCTAATTTTTATTCCTCTTTGTTTTTTTATTTTAGACAGTACTGAAAATACAATTTATGAGGTCACAGAGTAAATTCTGCATTGTAAAGCAATTTGATATTTTCATTGTTGTGTTTCCTGATTTCCAAGATACATGGTTCTTTTCATCACTCCCCTTCCTCATACATCTTGGACCAATCACATTTATATTGGTCATTTTGTGCTGCCATGGCAAAAGAGCACAGACAGTGTGGCTTGAATAACAAATGCTTATTTTCTTACATCTGGAGCCCAGAAGTCTAAGATCAAGGCACTGGAAGTTTGGGTTACTGGTGAGGCCTCTTTTCCTACATTGCAGATGGCCACATTCTTGCTATGTCATAATGTGACCTCTTCTCCGTGCTTGCACGTTGTGTCTTGTTGTTATAAGGGTGTCAGATTCCCATTTCATTGCAGCATTATTCAAAATCAAGATCAGTATCAAGATGGTAATTGGCAAGTGACTATGAATGAATGAATGAATAAAATATGGTATTTTACACAACAGATTAGTACTCAGCCTTTAAAAGAAATCACTTATTAACTATCAGTACAGGGAAATCTAAACCTCATGGTAAGAAGATAAATGACTTCAAGACTTAGATTCTTCATATAAAAAAGGTGGGAGGAATATTTCTTCACCATATTTTCCTCCCTTGACTTATTTTCATGCCATATAGTTCTCCAAAAAGTTCAACATTTCCCCGTGAAGCTTAGTAATGTTTTTTTGTGTTCTAGGAAAATGGTTTTCCATGCATTACTCTGTAAAGTTGGGATCAAATTCATAGTATATTCCATATTATTTCTGCACCTAAAATCTAATCTGGTCTGCTCACATTGCTTACTTGTCATATGTGAACATCAATCTTGAGGACATATAAGCAGGTAATATGGGTGGTTTCCTTCAGCTTTTATACTTATAATAATATGAGTATATTACAATTATGTACATGATACTTCCATTCCATTCCATTCCATTCAGTTAAAATATTTTATCAGTTCTTGGTTTTTAGAAACAAAGATTTTAAAATTAAAATCTCTTTTTTTCTGCCTTAGAAAAGCTGTCAGTTATCTCAGAATTTAGGTACATATTTATCCTACCATAATTCAATGGAATAAGGACTATAACAAATGCAATAGCAATGTGTCTTGGAAACCACAGAAAAGGAACTAATAATTCTCTCTTTACGTATTGGAGAATGCTCTATTTATGAGATTACAATCGACTTTTGTCTCGAAGGACATTTAAAATTGTCCAGGAAGGGAAAATTGGAAAGAGTTATATAGAATGGAGCATAAAAAAAGAGTAGAAAAGACATAGATATTTTCAAAAGTGTAAAATGAAGATGAATCTAGGCCAGATATATATACATTCCTTCAATAGACTATCCTCTATCCTTCAAGGTTTCATACATGTACTGAAGGTATGGAATTTCAAGAATACTCATTGAATAAAATTAGAAATTGTAAGGAATGAAAACTGATATTTAATCATAAAGTCTACAGCACCTACAAATATTATCATAAGTAATGTAATAATCATGATTAGAAGGCATTTATTATTTGCTAAGATTATAGTTTGTTAGTGGTATATGTGTATGGGAAATCACATAACCTTAAATCTAAGACAATTGTTTATCTACTGCATATCAGAGCTTCTACTTAGCTGTTTATGAAGATACATAATGAAAGCAAGAAATATTTACTCATGAAACACATTGATTTGCTCCTTGCTTTACAAAAGGTGATCAGTAAATTTTAATAAAATGTTTAAATATTTTGGATAATATTTGCATCAAGTCACAGTACTGGATGCAATGTTGTTCACATATAATTTTGTGTTATATTAAACTATATGCTATTTTGATAAGAAATCCATGAAATCACAAAACATGTACATTTTCTGTATAAATGTAATGCATGGCTATTCTCTGAAGAAATGAATTCCCACATGTCTAATGGATAATATATACCCACAACAGCTAAATGTGAAATTCGGTAAAATGCTAGGAAGCATTTACTTTACTTTTATTTTTTAGGTATTTTGTTCCAATTACTTATGGGTTTAAAATTTTACCTTGAATTGATTCTATCACAAATAAATTTGTATTGTTACATTTTCTATCAATAGGCATCTGGGTTATGTTTTTTTGAATACTCTGCATTTTATAAATTTGCTGCCATTATAACCATCAAGAGGACCAGCCATGTTGGTGCAATTATGTTGTGCTAGCTAAGTGATAGGCCAAGCTGAAGACATGCTGTAGTTAACAACTGACTTAACACAATGAGTTGTTTCAACTGAGATAGACGGTTTGTGTTCTCTACCTTCAAGAGACAGTTAGTTTGAAAGATGTATTTCTTTTGTTGGGCTAAGAAGAACAGTTTGTCTTAATTAAACTTGACATTTCAAAGCTCATACAGAGAGCTTTCTCCAGGGACAGTAACAAACCGTTTGTCTCCTTTAGGACAGTAAAATGAATAAACAGAATCCATGGTCTTATTCCATAGTGCAGTTTCGTTGGTGTTCATTCATTTGTCTATTTTTGTTTGTTTAACTTCATCATAAAAAAAAAAAACTGGATGAGTTGTAACTTAATATCCTCTAGGACGACTTAGGAATTAATGGGAGAAATATTTTGGAGAATAATAATATAAATAATGTACAAAGCAATGCATTGTGTATCATTGGTTATTTTGTGTGTTCATTAAGAGCAGTAAATTTTCATTGAGGGGATGCAATAAGATAAAAAGCAATATATTAGGAATCTTCTACTTTAAGCTTATATTTCTTGAGATCACCAGAAATTAATAGGATTCAATTTTTCATTTTTGTGTAATTTGAATTTATTTCATATTGTCATTCTCTTTGGAAAATTATATCCACGTATAAATTGTATTCGTCATGAAATTTTTCATTGTTCATGTTTTATCTCTGATAATATATTTGCAGCATAAATGTATTGGAATCTTTTTTGGGAGGGTACTGGCAATTAAACTCAGGGGAACTCAGCCACTGAGCCACATCCTCAGCTCTATTTGGTATTTTATTTAGAGACAGGGTCTCACTGAGTTCCTTATCAGATTACTTTTGCTGAGGATGGCTTTGAACTTGCAATCCTCCTGCCTCAACCTCCAGAGCTGCTGAGATTACAGGCATGCACCATTGCACCCAGTTGATTTTTTTCTTCCATAATGGTCTATATGTGGATAGTGTGGGTAATGGAGCCTCATGAAGTGGAAGTAATTATTTTTCAACTAAACATAAGTGTTTAATAAAATATGTCATGCATTTTTCTAAAAAGTAAAATTATTTTCATTTTTACTTCTAGAAGCTAGGAGAGTAGTCAAACAATATTATACAGAAAAATATGTACACTAGATATTTGCAATTTATATTTTAAAAATATTGTATCACTATAGCATCCCTTAAATACAACACTAAATTTGAATTTAAAAAGTGAAAGTACTTAAAATTTTTTTGAAGTATACAAATAAAAATGGCCTTTTTCTTTAGTTATACTAGCAAAAACTCAAATACACAAAGAATTTCTTTACTTTACCAATAACAATAGACAGGCATAAACTCTGTTTAAGACCAATATATATGATGAATCTCCAGAAGACAAGTCCATAAAGTACTAATGAACCAGAAAGGGTGGTGTAAACATATTATTCACTTGGATTGAGATATTTGCTTCAATAAACTCTGAAAAAAATGGAAGAACACATTGTGATTGTGTTATTTTGTATATGCATATTATTTTAAAATAACAGTTCTCCATATTTTCAATTGTATCACAAGTTCTTTTAAAAAATCCTTACCTCTATTTTTCTAGGTTTAATTCCCAAATTGCATTGGTACTATTAGTATGTTACTTCACAGGCACAGATTTCTTAAGTGGAAATTCATAAATTTGTGGAGATATAATTAAGGCAAATTTTGTTACTTAATTACTAATATTCATTTAATCAATTATACATATGATTTTTTAATGTCTGGAATTTTTTTTACTGGAAGAAAAAAATAGTACTACTTGTTTTTGAATTGTGATCACACATTTTATATATGGCAATCAACATTTTTATGTAATATATTTCTTTTTTATTGATTTTTATAAAAAATAAATGACAGTAAAATGCATTACAATTCTTATTACACATATACAGCACAATTTTTCATATCTCTGGTTTGTATATAATGTATGTTGACACCAGTTCCTGTCTTCATACATGTACTTTGGATAATGATATCTATCACATTCCACCATCATTGCTAACCCCCTGCCCCTCCCTTTTCCTCCCACCCCTCTGCCCTATCTAGAGATCATCTATTCCTCCTAAGCTGCCCCTAATGCCCCACTATGAATCAGCCTCCTTATATCAGAGAAAACATTTGGCATTTGTTTTTTTTTTTTTTTTGGGGGGGGGGATTGGCTAGGAGAGTAGTCAAACAATATTATACAGAAATATATTTCTTAATGGGCCCATAACAATGGATATAACATTGATTATATGATTATAAATATTAACATTTAAAGTGAAATTATTATATTTTTCATTTTAAATGCCCCCATTAGAATCTAAATGCCAAAACAATTTGATAATTCGATTTAATCTATCATGAAATAAAGATACATGAATAAAATCATCTTAAACCATGTGTGAATTTTCACCATAACAATTTTTCTTCTTAAACTCATATTTTAATCACACATTTCTCACAGATTATTAACCTATTATATTATATATTTTCAACTGGAGAGTCTTCTCTTAATCATCACATTATAATTTTCTTCTACAAAGTACATAAGCATATTGAATTATATTTCAACCTATCTCTCCATAAGCCTTTAAGTTTTAAAATATTTTTCAAGACTCAGCTCACAACTAAGCATAAAATGAAATGTATCAAAAATTTGTCTGTTATCTCTGCATATCCTTCTTTATCAAATAGTTCATGTATTTATAAATGAGTACTACTTGATGCAAGAGTTCCCCAACTTCAGCATCCTCATTCTACATTTTTATAAATGGAAGTAATGTGAAACCCATGTACCCAAAACTAAGTTGATGAAAACGGCTGATTATTTTAGCAACATTATTACTAAACTAACTTTTGAAGTGTTTTAAGTTAGAAGACAAAATGTACAAAATGGTCCAAAAATTAGAAATATTATTTAGGGATGTAATATCTAATTAGACGATCAAACCTTTCTTAAAATTTTTAAAATCAAAATATTAGCATTCAACTGATTTGCAGAAATATTGATCTGGTAATCAAATAATCATTCTCTTTAAACTTTGGGAAAGCATATCCAAAATACAAAATATGAAATATTATCAATATGTATCATACCAATAATTATAACATATAGATTCTTTCCTGATATACAGTTTTCTAACAATTATTCTTGTTTTCTTTTGCTCATAGTGTGTTTCCCTATGTTTTTTGTAAATATTTACTGAGTATATGTTCAGTACACATATCAGTGTTACACTTTTTTGATATGTTAAAAAAAACATTTTTTACCTTACCTGAAAATTTTATACAACCTATACAGTGTAGATTAGAAATTTGTAGGCTTTGTTTCCTAAATTATTTTCCAAACAAGTCTATGAAAACTAAAGTTTCAGTTAAGTCATTCTGAGTGTAACATCTATGTGCAGTGTTTTATCACATCGCAGAAGCAGAGTTTTACTAAATTAACTACAGTTTTTTTTTTAATGATTTCCAATAGCCAAGTAGACCAATTGTACAAAATTAGAAGACATAGCGACAAATCCACATAAATACAGTTACCTCATACTAGGCAAAAAACCAAAACATATACATTAGAGAAAAGATAGCTTCTTCAACAATTGGTGCTGGGAAAACTGGAAATCCACATGCAGCAAAATGAAACTAAACCGGTATGTCTCACCTTGCACAAAACTCAACTCAAGTGGATCAAGGACCTAGGAATTAGATCAGAGACCCTATGCCTAATAGAAGAAAAAGTAGGCACAAATCTTCATCATGTCAGATTAGGATGCAACTTCCTTAACAGACTGCTAAAATCAAGGATCAATAAATGAGATGGATTCAAACTCAAAAAAAAACCTTCCCTTCTTCAGCAAAAGAAATAATCAATGAGGTAAAAAGAGAGCTTACATATTGGAAGCAAATTTTTGCCATATGCATATCAGATAGAGCACTAATCTTCAGGATATATAAGGAACTCAGAACACTTAACACCAAAAAAAAACCCAAACAACCCAATCAATAAATGGGCTAAGGAACTGAACAGACACTTCTCAGAAGAAGATGTACAATTGATTGCCAAATATATGAAAAAATGTTCACTGTCTCTAGTAATTAGAGAAATGCAAATCAAAACTACTGTAAGGGGGTCTGGGTGCAGTGACACACACCTGAAATCCCAGAAACTTGGAAGGCTGATGCAGGAGGATCCCGAGTTCAAAGCCAGCCTCAGCAATTTAGTGAGGTGCCAAGTAACTCAGTTAGACCTTGTCTCTAAATAAAATATAAAAATTGGGCTGGGATGTGGCTCAGTGGTGAAGTGTTCCTGAGTTCAGTCCCTAGTAACCCTACTGCTTGCACAAAAAACAAACAAACAAACAAACAAACAAACCAACCAAAAAACTACTGTAAGATTTCATCTCACTACAGTCAGAATGGCTGTTATCAAGAATACAAGCAACTGTATGTGTTAACTAGGATGTGGGGGAAAATGTAGACTGATACATTGCTGGTGGGACTTCAAATTGTTGCAACCACTCTGGAAAGTACTATGGACATTCCTTAGAAAACCTGGAACGAAACCACCATTTGATCTAGCTATCCACTATCCCACTCCTTGATCTATACCCAAAGAACTTGAACACAGCATACTACAATGATGCAGCCACTTCAATGTTTATAGCAGGTCAATTCACAATATCTAAACTGTGAAACCAACCTAGATGCCCTTTAATATATAAATAGATAAAGAAACTGTGGTACATATACACAGTGGAACATTACTGAGCATTAAAAGAGAATAAAATCATGGCGTTTGCAGGAGTTGAAGAATATTATTCTATGCAAAATAAGTCGATCCCTAAAAACCAGTGTATGAATGTTTTCTCTGATAAGTGGATGCTAATCCATATAGGAAGGGGGGTGGGGCATGAAATGGGTGAAGGAACTTTGGATGGAGCAAAGAGGAGGAGGGTGAGGGTGTAATGGGGTAGGAAAGATGGTGGAATGAGACAGTCATCATTACCCTAGGTACAAGTAAGATTGAATGAATGGTGTGACTCTACTTAATGCACAACAAGAGAAGGAAAATTCTGTTCCATTTGTGCACAATGAATTGAAGAGCTTTCTACTGTCATGTATAACTGATTAGAATTAATAAAAAAAAATTATTTCATTGTCAGGAATATTTTAGTTGTATTATTTATAGACCATAACTAAACTCTTAGAACTTTTCAGTACATCTTATTTGCCCCCTTTCCAAGGTACTAAATTTGTTAGTGAATTTTTTAAAAATAATTTTTAATTGCTATGTTTATATTTGCTTTGTTAGAAAAAAACATTGATATAAAGCAATATGAGCAATTTAAATCTATATGCATGGGGAAAAAAGGAAAAAGAAAATGTGCTTATATCAACCTAAAAAGCAAATTAGTCCATCACATATTTTTATAACATGAATATTTAATGGTAATATTGAATTACTCTTCTTGTTCAACAACTGAATACTCAATAAAATACTCAATATAATACTCAAGAAAATACTCTTGTGAGAAAAGCCTTATATGTATTAAGAAAAAAAAACTCTAAGTAAATATATGGGAGGAAAGCTGGGAAATAACATTGTTTTGCATGCATCTAATAAAAAGAAAACTTGGTGTCATATGAAATAGATACTGTGTATCTGAGTTTAGACAAGTACTTAGACACTTGTCTAAATTAAATACTTGTCTAAACTCAGGCTCATACATTTGAATTCCAACCTCTTGGGAGCATTCAAGCTCTCATAACCTCAAATAATGAGAAGTATTATCAGATACTTCTAATGAAATGAAAAAAATATATATAAAATGCTATATCCAGCCTAAAAAGTCCTTGTCTTAAGATAGTCTTAAGAGCAGTTTTTCACTGGAATGGTAAATTTAAGGCTTTTTAAAAATAAATACGAATAAAAACTAGAGCATAATTTAAGATTCTCTTCTTCATTAAAAATGCTTACACTAACAGAAGGATCACGACAGTCTCTTAAATGCCCATCAAACCATGCTAAGCAATCATTTTTTTATTTTATATTATTCAAATGATTTGCATCTCTCTAAACCTAAGTGGATTTGTCAAAACCCTTGCATTCACAAAACATACAAACAGTACATTCTGAGTCTCTATAAGTGTACATATATACAATTATACATTACAGTTTCAAATATAATAAATATCTCTCGTGAATTAAGATTCAGTTATAATAAGCTTGATTTCAGGATTTACATGTTATTTAACCACAATTTAAGTTGCTTTTATGGTAACATGTAAATCCACATTATATGTTCAAAGAAAAGTAATTTTCTCTTGATAAGTTTAATGGTTTATAAAGGATCATCTGTAAAGAGGGAGAAAGCAATACCCTTATTGCATGTCATCATATATTTATATTTTATACTTCAGTGAATAAATTAACTTGCAGCTAGAAAAAAATATGAAGTAAGAAAACTTTGTCTTCACTCCCGCCAGCATAGTAATTGTAGTAAGAATAATAGAATTTCAGATTCCCTTTCTAAAACTCCCTGTATAATCCTTAGTAAATGACATATAAAAATACTATATCACCTTTTTAGTAAGACCACCAATGAACTTTAGATATTAATTAGCCATTAGCCAACCTTGGATTTATCTACATACCTTTAGATATAGATACAAAATTAAGGCAAAGATGAAAGTTACATAGGCCTGTTGGTCCCTACTTATTTAGGTGGTTGTTTCAATCCAGAACAAAATTCTACAGTAATTAAAGCTAAATTAACCCATGAGAAATGAGAAAATAATTTGGATTCCCAAATGTGTTCATATTCTTATTTTGTGTTACAATGTTTGTATAATATTCAGTGACAATTTTCAAGTAAGCTTTAGAAGTCACTTTCTTTAAATGTTTCAAACATTTGAAAAATCAATATTTGTATTTGATTTCATGTTTAAATATATGTATATATGTACATATGTGTTTGGGGGAATGTGATATCAGTTAAAGAGAAGAATTAATGATTTTCAGTGATTAGGAACAATGTAAATATACATCATAACAAAAAGAAAATACAGAAGTACAAGTATTCACTCTTGTGATACTTTTTTTTATATATTTAATCATGATTTTTCTTATTTAGCATATTTCAAAGTTTACATAGTAGTCATGGACAGGAGCCAGGGACAAAATATAAACCCCATAGACACTTTCTCCAGTGACCTACGTCCTCCATCCATGCCTCACCCAGTAATCGATAAAAAAAAAATACTAATCCATCAAATGGACAAATTCACTAATGAGGTTAGCTCTTATCATTGCCAAAGAGCCCTGCTTCTGAACCTTGTTATACAGGAGAACGTGTTTCCAAAACATGAAAATTTCAGGTGACATTTCTACAACTAAACCAAAACGTTTACTATCTTTTCACTTTCTTAAAATGTAAATCAAAAGTATATCAATGTTTAGTAACTTCAAGTGGGGATGTTTGAAAAGGTTTTCTGCATTTGTGTTTAATATAATCACTTAGATATTTGTACTTTCACAGTATGAAAATGCTTATATATCAATTCTCACTGTCATTCAGTTAAACCCTTTTTTGTTTTTGGAGAAATATTTTTTTAAAAAAATACTATTAAAGTCATTGAACTATATCCAATCCTGGTATTCTTCAATCTCCAAATTTGAATGACTACCCTGTACTTATTTTCTTGTGCTTTATTATTTACTATGTTAAAATTCATGAAATATTAGCAATGAAATCTACAGAATAATCCACATTTGCATCATGGAAGCCATAAACCCATTCCAATGGGATGGGATGGGTGAGTTCTCTAAGAGAGAGAATGCAGATTCAGCATGTCCACAATTGAGACTAGTAGCACTGCCTAGCCTGCCATTTCCCATTGAGATGACTCAGGTTGAAGTTGAAGTCTGAGTTGTATGCATTACTAGACTGGCATATTTTGCTTTGCAAAGTTGAATTTTACAATCTCTGCCTACATTAGAAATCTTAAGACAATAAAATGTCTAAAGGAACAGTCTGGGGAGGCAGTTACTTTACAGTTACAAATTACATTGCTTACATTGAGGAACTTTTACTTTTACAGACCTTATATGGGTGGAACAGTCATTAATAAAAGTATTGTGTGACTCTACCACTCATTGTTTGCCTTCATTTGCATCATTTTTATATAAATCATTTGTGTTTCAAGTCACTATATGCATACTTGTGAAGCCAATGTATGTACCTGTGTGTATTTACATATCAGCAGGTTTATTCCTGCAAATGTTTTGTGCTTTTAAGGATTTATACAAAGGTGTCCAACTGTAATGGTCGAGTGAGAAGAGTTTCTCAGTGAAGTAGAGCTCTATTCAAATAGCTAAAAACGTGTAGGTAATTTAAGCACCTTTAGCACCAATACATTAAAAAGGAAAACAGGCTCAATGGAACAAATTCTCATACTATGAATTAGTGTGAAATTACCCAAAGCTAGAGTTTAGAATATGTTAAGAATTAAATGCTATCCATGCTACTTTCTCACATAAATATGAGAATAGTTCTCTATGTGGCCTTGGACAACCCAGTTCCTCCTTTTATCCCATTCGTAGTTAAAAAAAAAAAAATCTGTAAAAGGTGCTGGGAATGCAACATCTTGAGAAAAGGAAATCCTGACCAGAGCAGGCTCTGCTCTGCTCCTATATCTCCTAGAATAGGATGTCTTACAGTGTTTTAGAATAGCATGCCATTTTTTTCCCAAGGGAGGTTGCTTTCTAGGATTTTCAGCTATGGAGCAATTAGGACACATGCAGACAAGATTCCATTCACTCCTGGCAGTTTTCCTGAGCTTTAGGTTTGCCATAGATCTTAGGCTTTTTCTACCCCTTGCTTCCTGTGAGTAACAAAGCCGCTTTACTGTATACATGGTGTGACTATTTTGTCTCACTGGACTAATACCAGTAATAAAAACGGAGCCCAAGATGCACTGGGCTGAAGTGGTAACAAGTGTACAATGAGCCAGGTTTACAAAACATTGTATAAGTTTGGTGGAGAACTGAACAACCTCTTTCTATTAACTGTTACCCAAGGTGATAATCTGCAAAACTGCATATGTCTTACCAGCACACTGTATAATTATTATTTTTGCTATTTTAGAAGAAATTTGCTACTATTTAACAAACTTCCAGTAAATTACTTGAGATCAAGAACATTGTAGTAAATATATTTGTACTTCTCACAGTATAAGAATAGCTGTACAATTTGTTAACTAGTAATATGAATAACATTTTCCAAGTGACCTCAAAAGAAGAAGTGAATACAATTCCCATTATATTATGTATTTTTATAATTTATTGTAATTGAAATTTTTGTATAATCTTCTTGAATTAATTGAATAAAGAGAATATATTTGATTAAGTAAGAATAATCAATTTTTGTTAAGATTAGAAAAACGTATTTTAGATAATAGGATTTAGCATGGAAGACATAATTAAAATAAAGGTTTAAAAGGAAAAACAATTAAAATTACGAATTGAGGATTTTGAGTTTCTAAGAGATAAGACATGTAAATGCAAAAACAGTCTGAAGAAAGGAATAGTAATTTAAAAATCTTTTAAGAATATTGTACCTACTTTTAAACTCAATTTTGGATTATCTATTTCCAATAATTTATGCCAACATAATGCATGAGCTCATAAAAAATGACATTTGCAATGCTTGTTACTGGATCTTATTTTTTCTTTTGACATGCTCTTTATGCATGATTTATTCATGTCCATTGCTTTAAATATTGTCTACAAACTGCAAACTCAAAAAATTATAGATCAGTCCAATAATGCTCCTCCCAATTTGTAAACCTAATTGCTTATTCAGCATCTCCACACACCCCATAAAGCTCCTAAAACCACATTTCCAATATTAAGCCACTGATTTTTGTACAGTTTGCTAGTACTAACATAACAAAGATTGGAGAGCTTAAGCAACAAAAATTTATGTTTTCAAAGTTTTGGATCTTATATGTTCAAGACCAACGTGCCAGCAAGGTTGCAAGGTTGGTGTCCTTGGAGATCTCTTCTTGGCTGCAGATGACCACCCTCTTGCTGCCTCTTCAGATGGTCATCCCTTTCTGTACACACACCCTTGTCCCTATGTTTTGATATTCTCTTTTTAAAAGAATAACATCCAGAATGCACTAGGACTCACCCTACAGGCCCAATTTTAATTGAATCACTTCTTTGATGGCCCTTTGTCTAAATACAGTTACATACTAAGGTATTAGGAATTATGATTTCAACATATGAATTTGGAGAACGGGAGGAACACAATCGTCCTCCTGAATTTTTCCTCCCTCAGTCTTCTTTTCACTAAATGAAATAGCTTTCACTGAATTGCAAGTGAGAAACATGAGTTCATCTGTGATTCTCATCTTAGATGATGAGCCATCTAGGCATTAGAAATTCCTATGAGTTTTCTCACCAAGATATTTTAAAAAGTGTATTTAGTGCCTTCACAATACTTTCCATGGTTAATAAGTGTTTTCACTTATTTGCTAGCCTACTTGTTCACTATCTCATTAGCACAGAACATTTAGATTCTTGAAGGCAAGGAGTGCTTTTCCTTATCCCAGTGAAACAGAAGACTAACCACAGAGCCTGGCACATATTTTGTCCTTAAAAATCACTTGGTTAATAAAAGATGAAGGAACAGTAGGGAAACAATTTTTTTGTTTGTTTTTAATTAATGTATTTATTTTAATTAGGTATATATGACAGCAGAATGAAATTTGATTCATTGTATAAAATTGCAGCACAACTTTTTGTTTCTCTGATTATAAATGATATAGCATTGTACCATATGTGCAGTCATCCATGTACCTAGGGTAATAATGTCCATCTCATTCCACCATATTTCCTTACCCCATGCCCCTTTCCCTCCTCTCCCCAACCTTTGCCCAAAGTTCCTCCATTTTTCCCATGCCCAACCCCCAATATAGATTAGCATCCACTTGTCAGAGGGAACATTTGGCCTTTGGGTGTTTTTGAATTGTCTTCTGTTGCTTAGCATGATAGTCTCCAACTCCTTCCAATTAACTGCAAATGCCATAATTTTATACAAGAAAATGTTAAATAATATTCCATTGTATATATATACCACAGTTTCATTATTCATTCATCTATTGAAGGACATCAATTTACATAAATGTCTTCATCTTCTAACATGTATTTTTTATATTAGCTCTGTTTTATATAGAAAAAAATAGGAGAATTATGCAAATAATAAATGATTGTATTGTCTTTAAAATAAAATGTCATGTGTTGAAGGCTTGGTCCCCAATGGAGTAATGTCTAGAGTTGGGGGGTTTGGGGGGAGTGATTGAATCATGGGGGCTCTGACTTCATCAGAGGATTAATCCATTTGATGAATTACATTCAAGTACAACTTGAATGGACCACTGAAAGGAGATAGAAATTTTCTGGATATATATGATTATGTATATATTATAGGGGATTATCATATATTATACATATAGGAGATGTTTTATAGATAAGAAAAGAATTTCTATTTCTTCACATTTTAGTTTATTAAGATATGAAAAAAGAAGGGGGAAAGTACTAAATCTATGTTTTATTAGAAAAATGGAGTTAATTTTTTTTAAATGTCATTAAAATGATGTTATCAATTCTCTGAGATTTAATGTAAGGAAGTGATCGTGATAGTTCTCTGGAATAAACACAAATGATGTGACAGTGTCAATCTAGAATTTTTAGTTAAACGTACTAAAAAATATTTTCAGTTCACCACTTATTTTAAAAATTTTCATAATTTATTATTAACAGCTTATGTTTTTTTAAAATGATTAGATTTTGTCTAATTGGGATTATTTCTATTTGGCTTTTTAAAAAATAATTAGAGTTGTTTCTTTCAAATGTTATTATTTTATTATAGATGTTTCTTTGGAAGTCAGTATTTCCCTTTGAAAAACGAGCTGTCAATATAAGGCCTTGAAATTTCTTACTATGCTTTATTAGAAAAAATCAAGTCACCACAATACTCACAACTCCCTAGATAATTTGAAAGAGTCAAGAAATTGCATTATGTGAGGGTCGTGGGAGAAGGCAGCTAGCCTCTATATTTTGTGTTTAGTTAATACACCCCAAGTAGAATTGCAGATAATTTTAGATTTTTATTTATTATTTTTATATCAGGAAAAGGTAATGTAGTTTTTTACTATAGTTGTATAGCATGCATTATTAACCCTCAGAATTTCCCAACTGCACATGTTCATATTTTAAAATAAAGATTTGGAATATAAATCATCAGAAATTGTGATAAGGTGGGAATTTTGTCTGTATAGATCTGGGCATGAATTACCTTGATACATACTCCTCTGTGTTTCCTCTGGTAAGCAGTGGCCCTTTTGCAATGGAGAACTTTGTCTACCTGCTTCCTCCTTGCAGAAAGTCACAGAGCACTGAACTGAACCTTCACTTTTTTCCTTTTATTTTTTCATGTTTATTTTCACACATTGAGCTACTTCTTTCTCTTCTTCCTCTTATATTTTCAGTTCATGGTGCTTAAATATTTTTTGGCCTTTCTGGAAAACTTACTAGACAAAAGCCAGGGCCACACATCTTTTTTTTGAGACAGCAATGTATTCTGTTTGAGTGCAATATCAGTGCAGCTGAGATGGAATCTGATACACACTAATAAATTGTTCTGAAATCTTAACAATCTTAATTCTAACTTAACCTACTTAAGATGATATTTACTCAGAGATCACTTTCTACTTTTAGAACTCAGTGCCATTTGGAGAGACTAGAAATAAAAATAATATTACTTTTAAAACTCAGGCAACCCAATTGTATATCTGGTCTATTTTTGCTTAAAATTTTAACACATCATTTTAAAACTCATTACTATTTTTAATACTGCATGGATTTTTTAAGAAAGGAGAACTTGATTCTTCCACAATTCTTTCGGAAATTTTTTGTAGCCAAACCTACTAGATAATTAAATGAATTTTCCATTATGAACAATTTAAAAAACCCAGAGAATTCCTGCAAGTGACAATGTTTGCAAACTTTCTGTTGCTATTTCACAAGTATCATCTTCATTTCAGCCTCCTATAGCAATATCTTTCCTGTATTTCCTCTGCTTACTAAATAGGCTCAAAGGTCCTTTTTGTTTTGAGCCACTATGGTCCAAAGCCAAGACACACATGTTTTAGCTTTGGTCATAGTAGGACCCACATTCAGGTACCAAATTCTCTTCTTGTTATTATACTGTGTAACATGCTACCCTAAAATGTATCCACTAATATAATACTCATTTGCTTTTCTTTTATGATTTTGTCAGTTAGGAATTTGTACAGGACTTTTCTGAAAATTTTTCTCTTTTGCTTGCTGACAATGGAAGTCAAGTGATGGTATTCAGTTTGCCTAATGGCTGGTCTCAAGCATCCAAATTGGAATCATTCATCTGTAGTCTTGTAGGAAAAGGAAAAAGACAACTTCTGTATAGTCAGCTGTCTTAAATGTCTGTGCAGGAAACTTCCACAACTTATACTAAGAAATCAAAGTGAAGGCTGCAGATTTTTATTACTCAGCCTTAGAAATCCCCGAGAATCACATTCACTGCAACTTATCAGTCAAGGAAGTCACTAAGTCCAGCTAGATTCAATGGGCAATGAATGAGACTTAATTTCTCAGGGAGAGTAGCAGCAAAGAATTTTTGTCATCTTTCATCTGCCACATAAACATTCTAGCAATTTTATATTTTATAGGCCATGGTACATGATAGATAAGAGTTCAAAAATATTTTATCTCACATCTTTATTGATGTAATGAATGCCCATGTTGATCCTTTTCCAAACCACAAATAAAAGTTGTTTATTTAATATAGTTTCTTTCTGGAAAAATGGATGATCTTATTACTTAGGTTATGAATTAAGTCTATCATCCACTACACAAAAGTATGACTGTCTCTCATCACAATAGTGTCTTTTTCTATATAACAGTGTATTCTCACTATTTATAGAGCTGATAATTTTTGTTATTAACATAATACTGTACATCCTATAGTAAGGATATAAGCAATCAATACATGCTGTCATTGACAATGACAGCATAATGCAGATATAAAAATAAGGGTTGGTTTTTCTCTGATTTTTTTTTAATACTGAATGAAAAAGTCATGGGATGTTGGTACATCCCAAAGGATCTAAAATTAGCATACTCCAGTGACATGTCCATGTCAATGTTTATAGCAGCTCAATTCACAAGTTATGAAACCAAACTAGGTAGGTTCCCTTCAATGAATGAATGGCTAAAAAGAGTCATACACACGCACACACACACACACACACACACACACACACGATGGAATATTACTCAGCTATAAAGAAGAATGAAAGTAAGGCATTTGCCAGTAAATGGATGGAACTGGAGACTATCCTGCTTAGTGAAATAAGCCAATTCCAAAGGCCTAATGTTCTGATATGAGAATGCTGACATACAATAAATGGGTGGGAGGAATAAAAGTTCATTGGATTAGACAAACGGTAATGAAGCAAAGGGAAGGGGGATAGGAATAGGAAAGACTGTAGAATGAATCTCAGACATGACTTTTCTACGTTCATATATGAATACACAACTAGTATAACTCCATATCATTATAAGCACAAGACACTCCATGTATGTATAATATATCAAAATACATTCTGTTGTCATGTATAAAGAACAAATAAAGATAAAAATAAAGCAAAGGCCAATAGAATTGACATACCTTACTAATAGGCTCAGAGGATAAAAAACATTAAAATATTTTTAGCATCTGTGATCAGGAAAAGAAAGCAAGCTTACCATTTTCCTCAATATCTTCGTTTTCATAATTTGTGAATTTATATACTTTTTTATGATATTACATCTTCATATCCATTCTTCTCTGTTGAATGAATGTGGAGAATTACAATAAAATCAAAAGTTATCTTTTATCATTTGAATTTTATAAAATGAAATTGCATTTGAAATTCTATCGTTTTAGGGAAATAACTTTTAATGGATTTTAAATTAATTCATTTGATTTAACTTTTGTTAAAGTTATTCATCATATTTTTTAAAAAAATTTTAGTTGTAGTTGGACACAATACCTTTGTTTTATTGATTTATTCATTTTTTATGTGGTGCTGAAGATTAAACCCAGCGCTTTGCATATGATAGATGACTGCTCACCGCTAAGCCACAACTCCAACCCCTGTTATTCATCATGTTTCTCAAAGAAATTTATATTCTTGGATATCTTACCATACAAGGATAATACTGTTTTCTATTTTTTCCCATATACCCATTCAGAAAATTTTATATAAACTTTTATGAAAGAACATAGACTTAGTGAATTTATAGTTGTTATTGTTGCCTATGAGGCAAAACTGCCATTTTATAAACTAGTAATAGGTAATAATGTTCCCATTTTATTTGTGTAATTGTTTTTGTCCCTATTATGTCTGGGAGGATTTCAGTTCTGTTTGTAAAAGAAGTTCTCTCTGTTCAAAGCTCTCTGTCCCTATATAATCCAGTCATGGCCCTGTGATAACAAGATCAGTAAAATTTGTCAAGGGAGGTATGCTGCTATTGATCATACTCTACCTGATTTTCTACTTCACAAAATAGCCTGGGCAAAAAATTAAATTCAGGGAATAGGACACTGTTGTTTTCTTTTCATTTGCTTACTTTCTATGCAATTAGAGTGATACTCAGGATATTTGGAAAAATAGTGTTTTAAATGGTCTTGTGTAAAATGTCTATGACTTGCCAGAGTGACAGACTTCCCCTAGAAAGTCCTATAAGTGTCTTTGTCTGTCAGTTCCAATGCTATGTCTCCCTACTCAAAAGCTCTTCCGAGAATACTTTCCAAAGAGCCACCTCTTGAAGGGGTCACTGGTAAGTGATTAACTTTGGTACCAGATGTGAGCTCCTGACCCACGGGTAGCCCATTAGATGACTTGATTGATGTCTCATTTACTAAGAAGTTTAATTGGGAGAATCATATTATCCTTTTTGTCAACTTGAATTGAAAATCCATCATAAATGGATTTTATGAATCATAGATAATGCCATACCAAAGAAGTTAATAAGTGAGCTACTTTAACAGTTCTAGGGTAAAGGCTCATGTCCCAGTAATTATACACCTAGTCAAATAGTTACATATTTATTGACAATGCATTTTATTTTCACATAAAAATGCTTAGCAAATAAGATTACCTTTACATGACTCTCAAGTGGATAGTTATAAATGGTCATCAGGAAACTAAGGAATCAAAAATTAAGGCTCTAAAGATGAGGAAATCTATGATATCATATAGTTATCTGGTAGCATTGAATCAGTTAAAAGTGTTTCACAGTGTTATCATGAATAACAAATAATATAGTGCAAATATTAAAATATTAATCTTAGGTGTTTATAAATGCTATTTTCCATCTATATCTAGATCTAGTCCTTATGATTTTTTTCATTTTTATTTCTGAAGCTTTATTGTTGTTAATACAATCAAGTATGCCTTGTAAAGTCTAGTACATTCTTTTTCTTATGGGGTTCTTAATAAATTTGTAGTGATAAAAGATACTGCCAAATAATGAATGAAAAATAACTTCATGAATTGAAATGAAGTAAATTTCTGTATGTTTCAAAGTCACAAAGTATAAAATATTCATATATGAAGAATTTAAAACACATATAAATATTTTCTTTCATGTCTATCACTTGTCTGGAATTAATAGACAATATTTCCATGTGTATGGGAAATGAAATAGTATGAGTAGAGACAGGTTGTTTTAATTTAGGTACTTCAAGTAAGAGATGCCTACATAAAATAATACGTAAGAGATTTAATTAGGAGAAATGCACTAGTTCCCCTCCCCGCCCCCTTTATCTACAATTGTAGTTTCTACAATTTCAGCTATCCACAGTTAGGCATAGTCAGAAAATATTAAGTAAAAAATTCAAGAAGTAATTCATATGGTATATAAATGGCAGGCCTTTCTGAAGAGCATGATGAAATCTTGTCACCCTGCCTCATCTGGTCTGGTATAGGAATTTTCCTCTTGTTCACTACTTTCCCTGCTTGAAATCCAAGCCAGGCACCCCACAGATGGATTAGAGCATTACAAACAATTTGTGTTCTGCTCCCACCTGTTCAAGAGAGAAAACTGGAAGTAGACCTCCACTGCCTTTAAAATAAGACCACATTGTGTTGGGGATGGTGGGTTGAGAGGAAGTTAGATGCCATGAAATTTTATGCTATTTTGAATGTAGCTCTCTCTCCTTCCTTCCTTCCTTCCTTCCATGTTTCTTTCCTTCTTTCCTTTTTTTTTTCTTTTTCTTTCTTTCTTTTATCAGGGATGAACCCAGGGGCACTTAACCACGAAGCCAATCACCAGCCTATTTTGTATTTTATTAGAGAAACAGGCCTTGCTAAGTTGCTGAGGCTGGCTTTGAACTTGAGATCCTCCTGCCTCAGTCTCCCAAGCTGCTAGATTTCAGGCATGTGCCACCATGGTAGGCTTTGAATGTAGCATTTTCTATATTGATCATTATAGATTTTTTTCCCCAGAGATCCACAGGGTAATTTTAGCCATATTTTGATTTTGTTTTTGATTTTTTTTAAAATTTTGTCTCCTGTTGGTGCAGCGAATTGGGAATGATAATGTGCTTGCTAGTCTGATTTTGCCAAATAAAATTATAAAGTATTAATTTAAGTGATTCAAATTAATCCATGAAAAAAAATCTTATATTCAGATAAAATTAACTACATAATGGTTATAAAACACATAAAGAAATAAACAATCCACATACTATCTTTTTAATTTAAAGTGGCCAATTTAATTCTCTATGTCTCATTTTGCTTATCCATATAATGGGATTAATAACCCCTCACAGGCTTCCTTTGAATATTGAATTATTCATATAGACATTGTATTGAAGAATGCCTAGCATCTGGCTAGTTCTCAAAGAAAATTTAGCTATTTTTCTGTTTACTATTGTTTCACAATATAGCATTATTATAAATTAAGCAAATTTTAAATAATAGATTAGATTGTTTTTGTTAGAATGACCACTGAAGTTTAGTCTAAGTTGATATTTTACCTATGAAATTATTATTATTAATTACTACACCTGGGAAACCAGGACTTCTCTGGGTAAACTTGCACGTAATTATTGTGAATAACTTAATACTCCTCTGACAAAATTTATATAACAATAAAACCAGTCATACAATTTATAAATGTTAAATAATATATATTTGAATGTTTTATCTTATGTTTAGCAAATGATGTTCTTTTATGTAAAATAATGGCTGTTAGCAAGAAATTATGAAAATGAAGGTGCTAAGTTATATCTCAAGATGGTAATTAGACATATTAAACAAAATGGAAAAAGGTAAAAGAAATTTATCAAAATGACAATGAAAATAAAGAAACAGAATAAAATATTAAATTAAAAAGAAAATAATTCTTAAATACAAAGAAAATTCTAGTTGGCTAAATCATGCTGTAGAACACAAAGTGAGATACATTTGTTATCCATAAGGCTTTTTGCATCTTAGAAAAAATACATTATCAAATATCTGATTTTAAAATACCAAAGAGAGGTTGGTCCAAATGAATCAATCATCTTAGAATAAATACATTATCAAATATCTGATTTTAAAATACCAAAGAGATGTTGGTCAAAATGAATCATTTATGTGTTATATTAACTAATTATTAATACAGCAGAGGATACCATTTCATTAGAAAACTATTATTAAAAACTGATGAGGTTTGCATGCCTACATCTCAACTTCTACCCACATTCAGATATCTATACCAAGAAAATATCAGCTGTGAATATGAATGCATTTGGTACCACTTTGTCGGATGAAGCATACTCACATATGCTTAAAAATTCATGCTGAAATTTAATGCCCCAGTAATGGTATTGGGATGTGGAGTCTTTTAAAGATCCTTGTGAATGAATTAATGCCTTTATCAGAAGAATGATTAAATTTTGTTGGAGCGGGTTAGTGATAAATTCTAATGAATTCTGGCCCCTTTGCAGTCTCTTGTTGTCTCTCACATTCTTTCTCATGTGTGCTAACTCACCATGTGCTGCCTTCCACCATGTTGGGGTATAGCAAGAAGACCCTTCCTTGACGTGGCCCTTTCACTTTGTTCGTTTTAGCTTTCAGAACTGTAAGAGACAAATTTACATAGTCTGTGGTATTTTGTTATAGTACAGAAATTGGACTAAGATACATGGATGGAGGGATATATAGATGATGAGGGGAGAGAGAGAGAGAGAGAGAGAGAGAGAGAGAGAGATTACATTTGGCCATTAGTTAATTCTCTGATGTCACTACCTTGTATTCTCATCTTCTGGGTCAGACTTCTTTTATTCCCTTTTTTGTGCTATTATTGGAACAACCTAGTATCTTTGTGGCTGAAGACACACTCTTTTACCAATATATGGAATTCTCTTCTTCACAAAGCTGAAATTTTCAACTTTTAAGTAACATTACTTTCCCAGGCAAGATTCTTTAATCACCCCATTTCCAATTAAAAAAAACCCACCTCTCCCAACAATGTCTGTGCTATCTCCTGGGATATACATATACTTATAAAATATTTTAAATTTTAGATGAATTTATTCACTTACCTTTTTTCATTCTCATTAAAATAAAAGTTCTAAGAGGTAGATATTTTGAATAATCGATTTTCTATTGTAATTTAGAGAATTTTCTATTCGAAGTTAAATAATACAAGAATTAGGGGCTGGGGTTCTGGCTCAGTGGTAGAGTGCTTGCCTAGCATGTGTGAGGCCCAGGTTTGATCCTCAGCACCACATAAAAATAAATAAATTAAATAAAGGTATAAAAAAATTGAAGAAGAATATAAGAATTATTTACAGCACAACTAATTATGTATTACTTGAAATGTTTTAAATATTAGAATTATTTTAGAAATAGTAAATCTAGTAATGCATGTAAATATTTAGCACACTTCCTGTTCCATAATGAGAGACATATTAATTTGAATTTTTAACTTTGCAATAGTTATTGTCAGACTTGCATATTCTTGTTAAAAAAAAAACAATTGTTGTGGGGCTGGGGAGGTGGCTCAAGTGGTAACGCTCTCGCTGTCTGCTGGGTCCGATCCTCAGCACCACATACAAATAAAATAAAGATTTTGTGTCCACCGAAAATTAAAAATAATATATAAACATTTGGTGGAGTCAGAAATGAACACATATCAAGTAAAAGTTTACATATTAAACATCCAAAGAAAATTAAATATAATTTATATAATTGGAAAATATTTTCTAATTAGATGTAAGAGTGATAAAATTAGGTCTGACCCAGTTTTGCATGGATAAAGGACATGGGAGTTTCTGTTTTTTAGAAACATCTGTATTAAAGTAAAGAAGGACTGATGAGTCTGTTTTATGTCTGTTAGCCTACATGTAACCTGGGGTTACATGTGTTGTCATGCAAGCCATGGACTTACATGAATGTGGTAGTATAAAACAGGTGGGGGAACCAAGTGTTTATGGTTCCAAATGCATTAGCACTCTACAGCCATCTCTGCATAGTCTCTGTGTGTGTGTGAGGAGGCAGACACAGAAGATGCACATTTGGGAGCTGCTGGGCCTTCTGACGAGACAAGGATATTGTGAATGAATTATCTTACATGCTCTGCTTTCCATAAAGCTAAGTTGACATGGATTAAATTCAAGCTTATGGTACATAGTAAGCCTCTTCATCAATTCAAACTCATGCCTACTCTGTGCTGGTGCAAAATATAATTCATACTAATAAAGACAAATTGTACTAAATGTCCTAATCGAAAAGAAGGACAAGTTCACCAACAAAAATTTACAAAAGAAAAATTACTAATGAACAAATAAATTATTGTAAATATCTAATTAGAATAAATAGAACATTAAATTGTTATAAAAATGTGTTTTCTTGTTAATATTGTGAAAATTGTGCTATGTGTTGCAAGCATTATATAAAATAGTTTAAATTTTATTCTTAAATCTCTCTATATGTTTTGTTATATACAGAGAATTATGTAGATAAATTCACATGTTTATGTATAAAATGTAATTAAATTTCAATATTAATTAATATCCATAATATAGCTGGCCAGGTGGCACATGCCAGCAGCTCAGAAGTCTGAGACACAAGGATGACCGGTTCAAAGTCAGCCTCAAAAATTTAGTGAGGCCCTAAGCAACCTAAGAAGACTCTGTCTCAAAATAAAATATAAAAAATTAAGGGCTAGGGATGTGGTTCAGTGGTTAAGCAACCATAGGTTCAATATCCAATACCAAAACAGAAAAATAAAAAAAGATATTATAGCTGATTCTTCTTTATTCTTTTCTTTAGTAATTCTAATAAGTTACACATGACAATAGAAATCTCTTTGATTCATTGCACACAAATGGAGCAGAATTGTTCACTTCTCTGGTTGTGTATGAAGTAGAGTTACACCCTTTGTGCAATCATACATGCACCTAGGGTAATGATGACCATCTCATTCCACTGTCTTATTTACCCCCTTAACCTCTCCACTTTCTCCCTTTTGCCCCATCCAACGTTCCTCCACTCATCCCATACCCTACCTTCCAGTTTGGATTAGAATCCACTTATCAGAGAAAACATTTATCCCCTGGTTTGGGGGATTGGCTTATTTTGCTTAGCATGATGTTCTCTAACTTTTTTTTTTTTTTGGTGTGAAATTTTTGAGTTCTTTATATATCCTGGAAATGGGTGCTTATCTTATGTGGCACATGGCAAAATTTTGCTCCACAAATGTAAGCTCTCTCTTCACCTCATTGATTGTTTCTTTTGCTGAAAAGGGAAGATTTTTAGTTTGAATCCATCCCATTTATTGACTCTTAATTTTATTTCTTGTGCTGAAGGAGTCTTGTAAAGGAAGTCAAAGCCTAATCCAACATGATGAAAATTTGTGCCTACTTTTTATTCTATTAGGCATAGAGTCTCTGGTTTAATTCCTAGGTTCTTGATCCACTTGTGTTGAGTTTTGTGCATGGTGAGAGATAGGGGTTTAATTTCGTTTTGCTGCAGGTGGATTTCCAGTTTTCCCAGCACCATTTGTTGAAGAGGCTATCTTTTCTCCAGTGATTGTTTTTGGCTCCATTGTCTGCTATTGAGACAACTGTATTTATGTGGGTTTGTCTCTGTGTCTTCTATTCTGTTCCATTGTCTACATGTATATTTTATTGTCAATACCATGCTGTTTTTGTTACTGTAACTTTGTAGAATAGTTTAAGGTCTGGTGTTGTGATGCCTCTGCTTCACTCTTCTTGCTAAGGATGCTAAGGATTGCTTTGGCTATTTTGGGGTCTCTTATTTTTACAAATGAATTTCATGATTGCTTTTTCTATTGGAAATGATGTTGGAATTTTAATTGAATCACAGTGAATCTGTATAGCACTTTGGGTATTATAACCATTTTGACAATATTGGTTCTGCCTATCCAAGATCATGTGAGATCTTTCCATCTTCTAAGGTCTTCTTCAATTTCTTTCTTTAGTGTTCTGTAGTTTTCATTGTAGAGGTCTTTCATGTCTATTGTTAGATTGATTCCCAAGTATTTTATTTTTTATACTAATTTGAATGAAATAGTTTTCCTAATTTCTCTTTTAGAGGATTCATCACTGATGTATAGATATGCATTTGATATATAGGCACTGATTTTATATCTTGCTACTTTGCTGAATTCATTTTTAATTCTAGTTTTCTGGTCAAGTATAGAATTATGTCATTGGTAAATAATGATAGTTTGACTTCTTCTATTGCTATTAATATCCCTTTAATTTCTTTCATCTGTCTAATTGCCCTGGCTAGATTATTATGGACTATGTTGAATAGAAGTGGTGAAAGAGGGCATCCCTGTCTTGTTCCCACTTTTAAAGAGAATGCTTCCAATTTTCAACATCAGGATGAAGTTAGCCTTGGGTTTAGCATAGATTGCTTTTACAATGTTGAGCTATGTTCCTACTATCCCTAGTTTTTCTAGTGTTTTGAACATGAAAGGGCACTGTATTTTGGTAAATGCTTTCTCTGAATCAATTGATGTAATCATATATTATTAAGTCTATTAATGTGATGGATTATACTTGTTTATTTCCATATGTTGACCTAAACTTTCATCTGTGGAACAAACCACACTTGATCATGGTGCACTATTTTTTTTAAAATATGTTTTTGTTTGTGATTTGCCAAAACTATTGAGAATTTCTGCATCTATGTTCATCAGAGATATTGATCTGAAATTTTCTTTATGTCTCTGGTTTTGGTATCATGGTGATACTAGCCTCATGGAATGAGTTTGGGAGTGTTCCCTCCTTTTCTATTCCATGGAATTATTTGAGGAGTAATGGCATTAATTCTTCTTTGTAGGTCTTGTAGAACTCAACTATGAATCCATATGGTCCTGGGCTTTTCTTGGTTGGTAGGCTTTTGATGGCATCTTCTATTTCTTTGCTTGAAATTGATCTGTTTAAGTTGTGTATGTCCTCCTTGTTCAGTTTGAGTAGGTTGTATACCTCTATAAAATTGTTGGTGTCTTTAAGGTTTTCTATTTTACTGGAGGATAAATTCTCAAAATAATTTCCAATTTTCTTCTGTATTTCAATAGTGTCTGACATGATATTTCCTTTTTCATCAAGAATTTTAGTAACGTGAGTTTTCTCTCTCCTTTAGGGTTGCTAAGGGTTTGACAATTTTATTTATTTTTTCAAAGAACCAGCTTTTTTGTCAATTTTTTGAATTGTTTCTTTTGTTTCAATTTCATTGATTTCAGCCATAATTTTTATTATTTTCTATCTTGTACTTCTTCTGGTGTTAGTTTGTTCCTCTTTTTCTAGGTCTTTGAGATGTACTGTCAGGACATTTATTTGTTGGCTTTTTTTTATTCCTTTTTCAATGAATAACCTTAATGAAATGAATTTCCCTCTTACTACTGCCTTGCGAGTGTCCCAGAGATTTTGATACATTGTATCAGAATTCTAATTTTTTTCTAAGAATTTTTTTTGTATCTGCACCCTGATGTCTATGTTATTCATAAGTCATTCAATCATTCAATAGCTTATTATTTAGTCTCCAGGTGGTGGAGTAGCTTCTATTTTTTATTTTATCATTGATTTCTAATTCCTTTTTAAAAATTATTTTTAGTTGTACATGGACACAATATCTTTATTTTTATTTATTTATTTTTATGTGGTGCTGAGGATGAAACCCAGGGCCTTGTGCATGCAAGGCAAGTGTTCTACCACTGAGCTACAACCCCAGCCCGATTTCTAATTTTATTCCATTATGGTTAGATAGAATGTAGATAATCTCTCTCTCTCTCTCTCTCTCTCTCTCTCTCTCTCTCTCTCTCTCTGTATTTGCTAATTTGCTAAGACTTGCTTTGTGGCATAACTTATTGTCTATTTTGGAGACGAATCCTGGTGCTGCTGAGAAAAAAAGTATATTCACTTGTTGATGTATGGGATATTTTATATATGTCTGTTAAGTCTAAATTGTTGAATGTTTTATTGGGTTCTATACTTTCTTTGATTAGTTTTTGTTTGAAAGATCCATCCAGTGGTGAAAGAGGTGTGTTAAAGTCACCCAGTATTATTGTGTTATGGTCTATTTGATTCTTGAGGTTGAGAAGGGTTTGTTTGATATTTATAGATGTCCCATTGTTTGGGGCATAGATATTTATGATTGTTATGTCCTGTTGATGTAGGATTCCCTTGAGTAGTATGAAATGACCTTCTTTATCACTTTTCACTAACTTTGGTTGGAAATCCACTTTATCTGATATAAGGGCAGAAACCCCTGCTTGTTTTTGCAATCCATGTGAATGATACTTTTTTTCCCCATCCTTTCACCTTCAGTTTGTTGATTTATTTTCCTGTGGTATGAGTCTCTTGGGTCTTTTTTTAAAACCCAATATACTAGTCTATCTATTTCAATTGATGAATGTAGGCCATTCACATTCAGGGTTATTATTGAGACATGGTTTGTATTCTTAGTCATTTTGGTTAATTTTTGTTTTTTACCTTGACTTGGTTTCTCCTTTGATTGGTGTTTCCTATAAAGTCATTCCTCTGTTTTCAGAGTTTCATTATTGTTTATAATTTTTATTTTTTATTTTTATTTCATAATTCTTGGTTTGCATCCATTTTATTTCAGATCTTGGTATATGTTCTTCCAGGATCTCTTGGCTTTGAGGGTCTGGGCTGAAAAATCTGCCGAGATATGAATTTGTATCCCGCGGTATGTAATCTGATTCCTCTCTCTTGCAGTCTTTAAAATTCTATCCTTATTCTGTATGCTAAGCATTTTCATTATAGTGTGTCCTGGTATAGATAAGTTGTAATTTTATATATTTGGTGTCCTGTAAGCCTCTTGTATTTGATTTTCCAATTCATTCTTCATGTTTGGAAAATTTTCTGATATTACCTCATTGTGCATTCCTTTGGTTTGAATCTCTGTGCCTTCCTCTATCTGGATAACTCTTAGATTTGGTCTTTTGATGTTATCCCATAATTCTTGGATGTTCTGTTCATGGTTTCTTACCATCTTCACTATGTGGTCAACTTTATTTTTAAGATTGTATATTTTGTCTTCATTGTCTGAGGTTCTGTATTTCAAGTGATCTAGTCTGGTTGTGATGATGATTGCTATTGAGTTTTTTATTTGGTTCAGTGTTTCCTTCAATTCAAGATTTCTGTTTTTTTTTTCTTTTTCCCCCAAAGACTCTTTCTTAATATTTGACTACTTGTGTTTTTTCTCTTATCTGTTTGTTGGAGTGATCAATTTTTGCCTGTATTTGCTCACTTAGGTTTTTCCTTAATTCACAGATAATTTTAATTAGGTACATTCTGAACTCCTTGTCTGACACTTCATCTACTATGCTGTTGATGGATTCTATTGTTATAGGATCTTGTTTTATTTGAGGCACTTTCCTCCCTTGTTTTTTAGTGTTGTCTATGTGACTTCCTCTCTTGCTGTGTAGATCTGAGGTATTACAGCTTCTACCCTATGGTCTTGCAGTGTCCCTGCAGATTACCAATACCTCACCTTTAAGGAGGATATCAAAGATTATAGCACCCAATGCAACCAATATGCACCCATAAATCAATTAGCTTCTATTTCAACATTTGCACTTTTGTTGCTATAAACAGAAATGATGAGTTCAATTATCTTCTACCATATAGTCAATAGGCTTGCATAATGGCTTATAGTTTCTAATGGTAGATGGGGGGAGGTAGGCTGTGATGTTTATGAGGTAGAATGTGAGAATATAGAGGTATTGTAGGATGAGTTAAAGGGAAATCAAAAGAAGTTGGCTGTTGGCAGGAAAAAAAAAGAGAGACAAAAAAAGAGAGAGAGAAAAGAAAGAGAGCTCCCTGTTATCTCTGCAATAGAATGGTGTTTGGTAGCACCCATAGAAGATACCTCTGGTGCAACCAGGCCCAGACAGTGATGGTTGGGACCTTGATGACAGTTTTCCAGATCCTGGTCATTATCTCTAGATGGAAGTGGTCATATCCCTAGTTGGTGGTGGCAATAGTATCAAGCCTATAGGTACCTTGATGTTGGGCTTCCAGGCCCCAGTCAGTGTCCCAGGGTGGATGTTGCCCCAACTAAAGATGGTGGAGATGGCAGTGTAGGTAACCCAAGATGGCTGTGGAGGTGTCACAAGATTGAGGCAACCACTTTCAGAGATGGGGCTGGGCGGGTGGGCTATATGATGGCATTGGGTGGCCTATTCAATGATCCTACAGTGTGGCCTGTGGTGCTGCAATGGGCAGCTACCTCCTGGCCGTGTCCAATGTCCTACAGTGGAGATTACTGTGTGAGGAGGGCTACAGCTTCAATGTCCAAAAATGGTGGCCATTTGGGTGGAGCCACACATTGGTGAGTAAGGAACCACAGGGCAGTGTTCCTGTCCTCTGTGGTGGGCTGCACTGTATGGGTCAGGCTTCTCTGGGCTGTGGCCATGCAGTGACCCTATTTATTCTTTATATTTAAGTAATTCTCCAGAATTTTTTAAAAAATTGTGTGATGAAAACATGTTTTCTGTAAGAACATATCAATAAATTGTTTACATATAAATTTCTTCTGGCTCTTAAATCAGGACTTGTTTGTAAACAATATGAAGCTATATTATTTACACAGTTCTGAATAAAATCTGCAGAAAACTCCCATTTTATAAATAGAAGAAGGTGTAATATTTTGTTTCAAAAGTATCAAAAAGGATTTCTTCACCTACCAACAGCAGCAAGGAAGGTACCTGTTGAATACATATCTAGGCTCAGTTTTTAAAATTCTCCCTTCATCCTCTTATACCCTTGTAACATACAAACAAACTTCCTAGTGAAAATTGAACTTTAATAAACTTTGAGATTGCAGTGACATGAATATCAGTAATTGCATTTTATAATCTGGTAAAAATTACATGAGAAAATTTTTTTTCATTTTTATTTTAAAAACAATAAGCACTTTTATTTCCCACCAGTCTGTATGAGGGTTTAGCAGTATCATTTATCAATATATGATAATCATTTTCTTTCTAAATTAGCAGATACAATTGTAATTGATAAGCCAACAGTTCTTCAGTAAGCATCAAATAAATATTAAAAAGATATATGACACTCTGAAGAATATAATCACCTATAATATTCATTTGCTCTTTTAATTCCTTTAAATGAAGCTGGGAAGAGAAAATAACACATATGTAATGATTGAAAAATCTCACAATGACTTGTAAAGAGGCAAAGCTTTTTGTGCTCGAAAACCTAAGGATTCTTCTTCATAGAGAGGGGCTAGAATAGGTCTTTACAATTTTAAGGACCGATTTGGAAACTGAGACTCTATCCAATCTATAGGATGTGAAAGAAAAATCCAAATGTGGATCATGAAGTATGGGAGTTCAATGCAAGGTAATCACAATACCCATCATTTTTCATGAAGTTATATACTTCTAAAAGCAAGCAATTGATCTCTATTTTTTAAAGAGAGAGAGAGAGAGAGAGAGAGAGAGAAATTTTAACATTTATTTTATAGTTTTTGGCAGACACAACATCTTTGTTTTTTGTATGTGGCTCTGAGGATCTAACCTGGGCCACACGCATGCCAGGCGAGCGTGCTACCTGCTTGAGCCACATCCCCAGTCCAATTGCTATTTTTTTTTTTAATCTGGGAATAATGTGGTACTCAGCTTGGTTTCTACTTAAAAAAATAAACCAAAAAAATGTTGGAAGGGTAAAGAGCAGAAAGGAGACAGGACAAAAGGGAGGGGAAAGAATATACACATATGAAAAATGTTTTAGCATCAGATATAGAACATGTGAGAAAGGCAAGACTCAAATCTTATACAGTGGGTCTAGTTTTCTAGAGGCATGATATTTTCAATATTTGTAATTTAAAAATAATATATTATTTAAATATAAAATTATTCTTCAAATGAAAGAAAAAGTACAAACAATAGATTCACACTACTGATATTACTGTCACCAACAGTATATAAAGTGTATTTCAAGAGTACCTTGGGGGGTCTCCAATATTCTGTCTGACAGCCAGTTATGTTGAAACTGTTCTAATAATAATTCCAACATAGCATTTTCCTTGTTCACTCTGAATCTTTACAAGTACTCAAATGCAGAAGCTACATATATGTCATCAATTCTGACAGAAAACTGAAAGCATGTCTGTATATTCTTGTATTAAAAAATACTGTTTACATTCATAATACAATAAATATGAGTAGTTATATTTGACACAAATAAAAGCTTTCAAGATCTGTAATTCATAAGAGCCTACAAAGGGAGATATGGTAATCAGTGAATCAATTTTTTTTCTTTCCTTACATAAATTTATTTTGTCTTTTTTTCAATGTGTGGGTATCATTTAAAATTACCTAACATTTAAAAACTGCAACTTAAAATATATATGCTTATTATGTTAATCAGCTTTCTATTACTGTAACAAATACTAAAGATAATTGACTTATAGAGAGAAAAATTTATTTTGGCTCACTTTCAGAGGTGTCAGTCCACAGTTATTCGGCCAAATTGCCTTAAGTGAGGTAGGACATCCTGGTGGGAGACTGAAAGCTACTGAAAGCTCCACCACCTCACAATAATGCTATAGACTTGGAGCAAACCCTTTGAGACATGGCCTTTGGGAGACACTTACATAAACCTTAATATATATATATATATATATATATATATATATATATATATATATAGTAATAAATGTATGCATACATTTATTTATTTGTGGGATTTGCAACCAACCGTTTTCAGTTCAATTTCTATTATACATATGCATCTTAAAAAGTATATTTGTAATTTTTTGCAAATTATTTAATAGATGAAAAAATATAAGATCTATAAATACCTCATGTACATACATATATAGGGTTTTGTTGTTCATGTTATAAAAATATTGAACATCTACATGTAGTGTTTTTAACTTACATGAAATATGTGTTTATTAGAATTTCATATACAATTTTATTCTATTTGGTCTATATGGATAAATGAACTGTTTAGATGTATATATACTTCAAATTTGTTGCTTGAAGAGCAGTTACTAAATTTCCCTCATCATCAATCATTGTTAGAGATCATTGTACTCATTCATATTCCTAATAACCTCATTCTACAAACAGCAGTATTTATTAAATATATTGAAAATAGTTTTTTTTACTATTTGAGTTTATATTCAAAATGCTAAAAATACTGTAATACATTCATGTTTTTAAATCTTTCCTCATTTAAATTTCTTATGTTCTTTTTCCCATTTGATTATTTTAATGATTATGATCATTTTATTCCACTCATAAGCACTTTTTGTATTTTACAGATGAAATAGCATCATATATTATACTTTCAACAGATACATTCCCATTACTTGTACTTCGTATATTTTTTTTGACATTTAGCCATATTTTCATGTCATCAAATTTTATCATTTCAATACCGCCTCAATTATATACTATAAGAGCACTAATACTGGATTAAACAATACAGATATCATTCTCAATTATTTCTCAGTTGTACACCCATGTGTTAGTTGAGGTTAAAATGAGGAGTATAGTAAGCAGAATTTGAATTTGACTGAAAATAAAAGGACAAAGGTCTTCTGCATGTGTCTTCTTCCTGCTAGAGCTAGTGATTAGGCACGCTCTATGTGGCAAAGGGAAGCACACATGCGAGGAAGCCAATCATACCAGCATTTTTTCAGTTTTTTGTCATAATTGCCTTATCTCAACTGGGTGTACATGTATCATATAATTCATAACCTCTCTTTGGGCAGAGCACATTTAAAATTTATCCTCGTTGTTATATAAATTAATGTATTTTTTCTTTGTATTACTGAGCAATATTCCATTGTATTAATATTTTGAGAACCATTCACCTTTTGAAGGACATCTTGCTTACATAGTAATTTTAATAATTAAGAGTTGAAAGCATCATTAATATTTTTCTACAGTGGTAGATAGGTTTCTATGACATTTTTAGTGTTTGCAAAGTATTTCATGGAATTTCATTCTCTGAATACATGCTGCAATTTGTCCAAATAACTCTTGGCTGTTAACAATACTTTATATGAAAACGTTGGACAAAAAGGACATTGAAAGTAAACCTTGGCCACCTTCAGGGCCATTTCCTTAGTCTAGTTTTATAGAGTTCAAATTTGGGATTTGAGAATATGGAAAATTCTGGTGCAGTTGGAATCAAAGTTGTATGAGATTGATTATTTTCTCTAAAACAATCATTTCACACCTTCATTTTTTTGAGGTAAAAAGCATTAGAATAGAGGTAATGACAGAGAGAAAAAGAAAGAGAAAGAAGGAATTGTGTTTCTCAGATTTTACATGAGACTAAATTATATGACTAGAATCAATGTGAAAATAATATAGCAAATACTTTACCCACATAGATAAAAATATTCGCACTTGAAGCAATTAATTCCATATAGGAAAAGAGGTACATTATATTCTTCTAAGACTACTTGTAATCAGCCTACTCTTTACCAAAATCCACAGGTAGAACATTTTATATTATATTTCAATCCATATAAGCAATCCATCAATTCAGTAAAAACATTAATCAAATTAATATTTTAGTAAAAAATAAATGTCTGATTTCTGGATTATATTGATTTTAAAAGATTTATTGCTTTTCCTAAAGATTATCTTAATGTATATATATTTTCTTTCCTCCCCAATCAACTAAGTGAAGTTCAATTGGGATTCATATATTATGAACAATATTCTTTTTCCTTTAGCATGCTAGAAAGTGTGAAACCCATAGAACATTTTATGATTGCTTTCAACTTTCATTTAAAGCTCTAAGTCCATGGTAAAGAAAAATTAATTTATGATTTTTATACTAGCTTGCACTTAAGTCATAAAAATCTTGCATTTTAAAGAGCTACATAAAGTTGAGTACTCTATTGAGCTTTACTCCTTAGCTATTAAATGCATATATATTTATTTCCTCTTGAACGAAGAGGTGGCATATTATCAGGAGTAATGGATCCTGAAATTTATGAACTTCAGAATTTTAGGTACTCCAGTTTTCAGGAAAGTTTGATTTCGGTGGAGCCTATCACACCAACCTGTAATAAAATTTTGTTCTTAATCCTAGTTTTCCGAACCTTCACTTCCTATTGATATGGTGTATATGCAAGAACCAGCAACTGAGATTTATGAGAAAAACACTAGTTCATTTCCTGAGATAATTTTATCAATTTTCCTTCTTGGATTAATTCAAGTGTATATAACATAACTAGATTAAAGTTTCATGATCTTTAAATCTTAAATACTTATGATTCTGTCACCATCAATTTACAGAGGATACCAGCCTGTGGATTGTTACCTCAAAGATATATAAACTCATAATCAGGATATAAGAATAGAAATCAAACTATACATTGTGGCATTAAAAGAAACTATCATTTAGAAAGCATTGATAATTTAAACTTCAAAACATATTAAACTTAGAAAGGTATCAAGCCTGGTAATTTATGTAAAATATAGTATTTTAAAATTGGCGGGGGGACTGTATGTGATGTTTCTGAGTGTGGTTATTATCAACAAGTTTTATTATATAAAATGATTCTAAATATATATGACATTGATTTTTAACAATATGAAGGGTAAATAAGGAATGCCTTGGGGAAATTTTTTTCACTCCCTTGATAAATACTTAAATTAATGGCATGTGACGGTTGCCATCTTCTTTTATGCATAAAGGAATAGGCCATAGATGGATGCACTTCTCTGTTATTAAAAATGTTTTAGATTGCAAAGCCAATTTCATGATGTAGATATAATTAAGAAGTTTTCTAAAATCATTAGACAGAACTAAACTTAAATCACTGCAAATAATTTCAATACACTGTATACTGTGAAAATACATAACTTCGTAATACTTGTTTTCTGTGAATATTTAACATCCTTCATAACAGGAGAAAATGTTGGAAAAAGGGCCATAAAATATTTAATTTTTTACATTTGAGTTTTCCTTAGAAATAGTAATACATTTTTACACATTACCAAGAATTACTTAAGGATACATACACACATACGCACACACAAATATATATATATATATATATATATATATATATATATACACACAATAAAATCTACAAATTAATAATATCATTCTTCAGGTATCTGCAACAAATCACTTTCTTATTTCAAACTTGCTTAATTTGCTAAACATTATTTTTTAAATTTACAATTATAAAGATTATCCTTTAATTTGCATGCCGTTTAATACTGAAGGTATTCCATTTTATGGATAATCCAGATTTCTTGGCCCATTACTTTGTGCACAAAAAGGTTATTCCCATTGATAATAGGAAGAACCTATAATTTTCCCTTAAAATTTTGTTATGGGTCTTAGAGAGCTACTATTCAATTTTAAGAGTTAAAAGTGCAGCCACCCTAAATTAAAACTTTGATCTCACCTCAAATCCAATCATTTTCCACTTACCTGTCTCAGGCACCTGTAGCAAGAAGGGGATTTATTATCCTCAGTAACTGTTTCTCAACCTCCTCTTTCATCTTCTGATTGCTTCAAATCAAAGCACACAAAGGTGGCATGAAGAGTAAAGATATAAAATAGCTCTCCATATGCAGAGGTGTTTATGGTACTTAGAAGTGCCTCTTTTATTGTATTTCATTAATAATCTTGTTTATGCCTTTCTAAATGAGTCACTGTTAATATGGAGGTGGTGTTACAACCATTGCTATTAGATGTGTCCTAAAATGGATCACCTTCTTATTTAAAATTGCCTCTTGAATTTAATCTTTTGGTTCTTTTCCTGAGTTCACTTTCCTTGTTTCTGAGGAACACTTTAATTAGTAGTTCTCAGATGAGATTTTGTTAATAGAAAATTGTCTTCACCCCCTGGCCCCCATTTTAAAGCTTTCACTTGAATTTTAGCTTAGATGGTTTTGTACAATTCAAAGCAGAGATGTTTAACACTAGATTTTCCTCAGCTTGCCTTAACCCTTTATGCCCCATCATCCTATATAGAATTGAAACCTTGGGACTTAAGGGGTTAACGAGCCTATTGTCAGTACAATCACACTTGCTTAATTTTTAATTTTTTGTTGGTATTTTATAATGATAGTATGTTTATTTATGTAAGGGTTCATGTATTTTTTTCTTGCTAAGGATATATAGAGCTTTTGAAATATGAGAAATCATTTAGTTTATCAAACCAGAGAAAATCAGCCATTATTTAATATGGTTTTGTCCAATACTTTGGCCTATATTTCTGAAAAATCCTGTAAGATATAACACTAAGCCATTTTCCTCTCTTCTATATCTCAATCATTATCTTGTATTCTTAGTTATTTCCCTCCACTTACATATTTGCTAATTTTTCTCCTTAAATCTAATGTTTAGCTATTTTGTATTTACTTTTAGTTTCAATGGCTATTTTATTTTACTTACACAGTTCTTTCCATTTGCAAAATTGCCTTTTCCCTTTTTATAGTGTAGTGTCTTTTCTTAAATTTTATAAAAATGTAAAACATTATTTTTTTCAGTACTGGATATTGAACCGGGGGTGTAATGCATGTTGCAAGTGACCCACCACTGAGCTACAATCTAAAACATTCCATTATCATGAGTTTTTACTGGTCTAGTTTTGAAGCTTATTATGTGTGCTGATTCTTGCTCCTGGTAGATCATTTCTCCAGGTGATCTGCAATGTTTAAAATATGTAGTCTGAAATTTGCATAATGCACAGTTGTTATAAATTTTCCCCTGTGAGACTGCCTTCTGTCTCATTTTATGAATATCTCTCCAAAACCACTTGCCTTTGTATCTCTGTGGTCACAGGGAATTTTATCCCACTTTAAGTCTTATAACTTTTGCATCATATTTGCCAGTACCACAAATTTGGTTCAAATTTCTAGCCAATTTCTATTTAAAGTGTAATTTATGCTTTCAAGTTTGGAGAAATATTTTCTTGGTCAGATTCAAGGCAAAGAAACATTTTTTTGTGTGCCTATGCCAAAAGATAAATAGTTTTTACTAATCTAGTGCAATTTATGGCTCTAAGAGTCCTGGCTATCGGGGTCTCTCTCAGTTCATACTCCCTGACTTACAGAACCTTGTGTGGGATTAACACAAAACACCCCCGGTGACTAATTCCATTAACATGGCAGTGACAGCACCTGCCTCTGGCTTCACTTTATTGATTATCAATTCTCTGTTTATTTCTAGTAGTTGGAGATTTTCCTTTCCTGAAAGATCAGCTATGCATTTAAAATGATGTTTATAATATATCATCCTTCTTTTCTAGACACTTATTGCAGGAGAATTTTAGTTTTTATTATTATACTTTTATATTAGACCTGAAAAAGACTTTTAGCCACAGTTTACAAAGTTTTTATATTGTATACCTATGCCATTTTAATTAGATTAGATAAAGTCTAATTATTAAAACCATATTAGAGACATTGTAAGGTAATTATGAAGATTCTAGCATCTGGATCAGATATGGATCACATATTGATTTCCTTATCAATTGAACAAGAATTGTTTTTAGTAGTGTTTGCTGTAATAGTTAATCAAATGGACTTTGAAGCCAATTCCTTTACTATGATTTGGCTACCTTTTGGCTGTATTTCACTGTGTTTTCTTATCTTAATTTCTTCAAATGTGAAAAGATGAAACAAAGTACCTAACAGAATTTTCTAATAGATTGTATGAGATAGTAATATATCATATTGTTCTGGCAAGGTTATGCTAGAGTAACATACAAATGCAAATTATAGTGGCTTGGCAGAAGAAACACTTATTCTCAGTCACATCAAATCTGACATGCTTCACTGGGAATGTCCTCTGGCTCTTGTTACCTCAAGAACAAGGGTTTATTTTATAAGGCTGCTAGGTCATCACAAGCCAAGTGTTTATATAGCTTCCAATGTCCCTCCAGCAGTGGAAGAAAGAAATAGCCAACATACTGCATCATTATTGCCGTAGTCCTCAAGCAACACACATCTTTCCTTTTCACTGCTTTTAACCAAAAATGTTCACATGACCCCAACTGAAATAGTTGGAAGGCTGGTTAACTTGGGGAAGTTCACTGATGAGGAATTCCTGTTTTTACCACAATCATAGGAAAGTTTATAATAAAGCCTTATCCATATTGAGCTCTCAAAATATATTGGCTGTTATTGTAATAAATAGCAATGTGTTTAGTAAATTTACAGATGAAGCTCTGCTAGAGTTAGGTTATTTCATTAAGATACTTAGAAGTACATGCATTATGCTACAGGATATAAATATTTGTGAATTCTTCTATTAAGGTGGTCAAATTCATTTTGAGAAAAAGATGGCTACAAATCTATCACAAGCATTTGACTTGTGTGTCCATTTCATCAGATAAATGACAGTAATAAATGTTTCTCTAATATATCTGTGAGTTTTTAAATCAACTTTCTATTTTGCCTTCATTAGCTTAACAAAATGTTTTTTTCTTTTAATTTGCATTTATTTAATTACTTTGGTGAAATTGAACAATTTTATATATTTATATTGGCCATTAGATTCTGGTGTGAGAGAACTTATCTGCTTATAACCTTCTCCGACTTATCTCTTTGTATCTTCAGTGTTTTACTCTCATCGAATTGTATTGGCTATTTTTTTATGATCAAGTATTTTGTATGTGGATTATAGTTGAAAATATTTGCCTGCATTTTTCATGACTCTCTTATATCTATGTTTATAAAGAAGTTTCTAATAATATTTGAGCATTTTATTTTCCTCTCATATTGTGATATAATATAAATTTCAACACTAAGTTTATAATAATAATATAAATTTTCTGGATGAAGAAACTGAGACATACAGAAGTCAGACATTCCAAAACCTTCATGGCTTGTGTGTTGCATAACCAAGATTCCAGTCTGCACTCTATTTAAAGTTTAAGTGTTTCCTAAAATAAAGTTCTTTGCAATAAGCACAATTAAATCCCCATCCTCCAAATATGCCCATGTAATAATTCTTGGTATTTGTGAACATGTAAATTTATACAGCAAAAAGAACTCTGCAGATGAAATTAAGGTTATGACTTTGAAATCAGTTTGTCCTGGATTTTCTGAATAGGTTCACTTTAATCACATGAACCCTTAAAAACAGATGACTTTCTCAGGCTTGAGTCAGAGAGATCCAGTTGAAAGTGCAGTTAGAGAGATACCATGTCTGAGAAGAATTCAACAGGCCATTGGTGGCTCTCAGAAATAGAGCCCAATGTGCAGACCAGGTCTGGGCTTCTAGAAGATACAGATAGCCACAGCAGATGACAGCTAGCAAAGATACTGAAATCAGCACTGCAAATAAAAGGTAGTGGATCCTACCAGTAGCCTAAATCAACTTGTAAACGGGTTCTTCTCAGAGCCTCCTGGAAAGCAACCAGCTGGTTCTGTCTTGATGAAACCCAGAACAAAGTAACCAGCTGAAACGTATCTGACTTCTGAACAACAGAGGAAAGAGATTATGCATTTGTGTTGCTTTAAAACTATGTATGTGTGGTAATTTGTTACAGGAAATTTTTATAAATGAAAGCACCTCTTTCTAGTAAAATGATTTATACAATCAAAAACTTCTTCCTTCCTACACTATATTATCAAGAAATTTCTTATGATTTATTCCATTTCTTGAGTGTTTTATCTGTTAGGGCACATTTTTGCACACTTGCACAGGAAGTGTCATAGTTATTGCGTTTGGTGTACTCAACCTGTCCTGTACTTCCCCTGGACTTCAAGGTTGATAATCTGGTTTTCAGGTTAAAGGTGACAAGCCTGTAGGACTCAGGGAAGCATCAGCTGCTAGAAGTGAGGGGAGAGGACACTACTCATGCGTGACCCACCTATACCTGAACTAAAAGGTTCTGCCTCTGTGTGCTGGCCAGACATGCTTGTTCTTAAAGAGAGTGGGAGCTTGAAGAATGTGTTTGGAGAGATGATTAAGGAACCTGCAGAGACTGCAGCACTTTTCATATTTCCTGAACATGACGCTGCCCTGATTTTATTCTTAAGATTCTTATGCCCTGTTCTTTTGCCCTTAATTTCTAGAATCAAAGACGCAAAATCATTGTTTGAAGACAATGTGGGTGAGGTATAAGAGTGGAACTTGAAAGTTTTGCCAGTATATCCTTGTATAGTTGCCTCTCAATGAGACTATTGCTATCCACCCAACTGTGTCCTCCTTCCCCATCAAACTATGCATACTAACTTCTAAAGAACTTCAGTTTTGCAAAACATTCTCGATTATTTCTTGCTAATTCTAGAATCTAAACTTCTCCATTTAGTTTTTTTTTTTCTCCAGTATTGATTTTATGTGTGAGTCAATTTTCTATTCCATTCCTGTGGCCATGTCTAGTTTATGGGCCCTTTTACACCTTGATATAAGTTCATCACTATTATCTTAACTCTGATTCACATAGTATCATGATGATGATCACATAGATATGAAAATAGTTTTTACTGACTATAGGTAAAAGGAAAATACTGGCATAAGGGATAGTCTGGTGAGTTCTAATTTAAGACATTTGTACAGTAGTTTTTCAAAGCAAGGACTTTATAGTTTGATTACAGGTAAAATATGCAACCTCTGCTTGCAGAGAAATAGAACCAAATCATTTCAGTGCACAGTTCACAATCTCAATGAAATTAATGAGTTGGTTTGTTTAGGCGGAACAGAGCCAATGATGCAGTGTCTTCTTTTAATTATAAAGTTAATAAAGACAGATCATGTTATTGATCATTTCCATGGAATATAATCTCATACTTTATAATGTAAGAAAATAGGAAATACTACAATTTAAGGTAAACTTAAAGTAATAGAATTTCTGAGCTCAGTTAGCACCCAGCTAATCTTTTAACACCTTTAAGGTCTACACTTATTATCTAATCTTTTATGTTTCTTTTTGAGGTCAAAAGCTAATTATTGGAACATTTGCTTCATCTTCAGTAATTCTGTATATTTATTTATTTATATATTTTAGATATGATTTGTCAGGATCTCTTATAAAGATTATTTTTATCTACTTGACAAAAATTTCAATGAATTTGTTGATTAAATTAATCAGCATTTAATGGTTATGCTCCTACCAGAAGATAAGTGCTAAAACCAGAATTGTGAAGCAAAGAAGGAAACTGACTGCAAACGTTTTATAATGTATTTATATATCACAGAAATTTAAGAGTTATCCAAGGTTTATGTCTCGTATGTGTGCCCATAGAGTCTTTGGGGCTCAAATATGTATTTCAATAGATTGGTTTTCTCTTTACCTTTGTTACACCTAATTCTTACTGAAGATTCATTATACAGGTTATTGTTACAAACCTCATATATCTTTTTTTCATTGTTACATTATGTGAAATAAAAGAAGCCATGGTCCTGAGCCAGGAAACAGCATCAACCTGATTAACTGAATTTCACCCAGGGAATTCAGTTGAACACATTACCTTCACCTGTGATACTGACAGAACTGGACAATTCAGGGTGCATTTGTCCCTTCTCTGTTTCCTCATCTTGAAAAAAACATATATAATGTTTAAATAGTATGAATAAGGCAGCTCCTGTGAGACATAGTAGAATTGCATGTATAGTATTAAGATACTATAAGATACTATATAAAATTATATATACTAAAATTATAAGATACTATACATGTAATAAATAAATGAATTATTTAATTTATTTTCTCCTTCCTCATGAAATACATTTCCTAACCTGCTAGCTTTCATAAACTATATTAATTTTACATATAATTATATATCACATTTATATACACATATATACATACATACTTAATTTTTATGGATCTCTTTGTTAAGAATTGTCTATCAATTTGAATTAGACAAAATGTCTTCCTAAATTTGGATTGTGTAACTTTAATCACATTCATATGTCATTTGTGCCAATGAAATTTATATTCTGTACATGACTGACTACTTAACATTCTCCAAACATGAAATACATTTTGCTAATTCTGAACTCATTTATACAAGTTACTCCATAATAATGCATTCATGTTTACTCAATTACATATCTATGTCCCTTGTAGACGTTGAGATTTTAGATGATTGATTCTTACTTATCTTTATGATCTGAAGAGTGCTAGAAAGAACTATCCAGTGCACAATGTTGGTTGGATTGAATGCACAACTCAAAGTCCTCATGTCCTAAATAAATTTTAAAATCTTCAGTTACTAAACTTCATTCTGCTAAATTTAAATCTGCTTTATTAGCATCACCATCCAAACGTTTCCAGTTCCTGAAATCTGTCATACTCTTCAATGAACAGTTCAATCAATTAATAGTTATTTTTCCTTAATGTATTTTTAACATCCAAGCTGTCATTCCTTTTAAAATTTTCAGTACCTTAGTTTAGAATCTATATATATTTCATATAATTATTGCATTTATTTTGCACTGACATCCATGTCTCCAGTCCATTTTCTTCCAATTTCATAAATCTTACCAATGCTCCCTTTGAAAAAAAATTACTTCTCATGTTAGATTGCTGGAAAATATTTGCAGCAATTCCCCTCATCTCTTCTGTAGCCCTTTTGGATGGGATTTTGCCACTCCTGTAATTACTGCTCTTTTTTTTTCCTATTGCTTTAATCTGGATTGACATTGTGAATTATTTTAATTAAAAAGATGTAACTGAAGTTCTGTTCTATTTTCTAAAATTGGGAACTGTTCACCTTCTGCTTTTGCTGTCTTAGAACAAAATGCTACTAGATGAAGGAGCTGTGGATAAATTGTTGAAGCCTGAAATCAAATGGAGCAGAGAAACAATAAATATAAGTCTACTATAGAGACACAATCTCATGGAAACTGCACAAATCATCCACAGTAAGACCACCAAAAGAACCACCAAGGTGAGCCAAAGACAAATTTATACCACACATACTTGTGAACAAATAAAATAGTTACTGATTTGAACCACAAAGATTGTTTTTTATCCACTAATATATAAGTGACACAGTAATTGATGCTCAAAAGTGGATGTTGCCCTAAGGAAAATCAAAATTCTGACATTGGCTTTGGAACTGGTGGCAAATGTTTGCTGTTTGCCCAACCTCTTATGGTGTTCAAAACATTACTGAAGGCTGAAATAGGAACTTGTTGAAGTCCAAATAAAGGATCATTTGTGTTATATATAAGCATTGTTTGGATTGTCATCTGTGATAACTTAGCAGATAGAACTCTGCTAAGGAACTACATAGACAGGAAGTGGAATGGCTCATCCAGGTTGTGCATTTAGCACAACCAGCTGAGACAGGGCAAGACCCATGTGAGTGACCTCAGGACAAAAACCAAAAGAAAGAGAAACAAAAACACATGCTAAGCCTAGTGTAGGTTACTGGTTCATAGGATTTTGAGCAAATAAAATGGTTCTTGTTTTAAGTAACTAATTTTTGAGTCAGTCTATTATTCTGTTCCTTTAAGCAAAATAATTTACTATTGTATGATTTCCTACATAATTAAATATTTAAATCATTAACTCAGGTGCCAGGTGATTTACATTTAAATTACTCCTTCGTTAAACTTTATCCTTCATTGTTCTTGTCTATAGCCCTCTACCATGCACTGATTGTTTCATATTTTAAATAATCTTTCATTCTCATTGTCATAACTAGTATTCCCTATATTTTCCTGTCCAATTATCCAAGTAAACCTCTTGGTTATTCTTCAGAATGTAGGTAATTACTATATCTTGCAAGTCCTCTCTGATTTTCTAACTCATGTATTCATTGAAATATACACTAAAATCTTATATGATCATCTTTTCCTGACTGGTCAGATACAAAACTTTGTTTTACGAATGTAAAGTTGGTTGAACTGATAACTTTTCAGTTAGTGTCAATAAAATATCTACAAGTAAGGAAGAGTTTAAATAAAGTATTTTGTGTCAAATCACTACTTTCTTCTTGTAACATAACTATATATTTTTTAAAATTATTCTTTTTTCACCACAAACTGAGTAAAGTTCCCATTCTCTTTAATTCATGCAATTAGATCTACTTTCCACTGAAATCCAACAATGTCATATTCTTTGATTTTAAATTCTCTTTTCTACTCTGTGTATGTTAAGAGGATTATTGCCAAGTTATCAGTTCTCTTAACTGATTTCATGTAGATATTTAAGCTCTACAGAAACAGCGAGGGAAGCATCAGTTGTAGAGCATATACCTTGTAAAATGACTCTCTACTACAGTCCATTGGTTTCTACATAAAAAAAAAACTTCTGCAATAAGAATAATAAGTAACTTGCAAGCTGGTAAAAGCTGTTTTTCAAGTAACTAAATCATGAGAATGAAATAAATTCTTAAATGGTTGGTGAAGTATATTGTTTATAGTAAGACAGATGCTTTCTTCAGCTTATTAAAAAGAAGAGTCAGCCTTTTTTTGTTTCTATTGATGGGTTTATCCAACTATAAAATGCATTTCCTTGTATTTACCATTTCATTTGGCTGATGATTACCAACACAGCGAACTGGTAAATGCAAATTGTAATTTGGGCATTTTTTGAAAGTAGATTAAAATAAAGTTTAGTTTTTTCATCCTTAGTTCATAAAATAAAATGAAAAGTACAACTTATAAAATTGCTTCATTAAACAAAAAGATTAAAATATATACAAATAGGCACTGAAACTGGAACCACAGACTATATTACATAAGAATAAATGTAATTATTTTGTAGAATTTCAATTTCAGGATGAATACTCAGAAGATAGCTTTTTTAATTTATTTATTTTTATTGGTTGTTCAAAACCTTACAAAGCTCTTGACATATCATATTTCAAACATTAGTTTCAAGTGAGTTATGAACTCCCATTTTTACCCCAAATACAGATTGCAGAATCACATCCGTTACCCATTCACCTTTTTACATAATGCCATACTAGTAACTGTTGTATTCTGCTACCTTTCCTATCCTCTACTATCCCCCTCCCCCGCCCCATCTTCTCTTTCTATCCCATCTACTGTAATTCATTTCTCTCCTTGTTTTTCCTTCCAATTCCCCTCACAACCTCTTTTATGTAGTTTTTTATAACAATGAGGGTCTCTTTCCATTTCCATGCAATTCCCCTTTTCTCGCTCTTTCCCTCCCATCTCGTGTCTCTGTTTAATATCAATCTTTTCTTCCTGTTCGTCCTCCCTGCTCTATTCTTAGTTGCTCTCATTATATTAAAGAAGACATTTGGTATTTGTTTTTTAGGGATTGGCTGGCTTCACTAAGCATAATCTGCTCTAGTGCCATCCATTTCCCTGCAAATTCCATGATTTTGTCGTTTTTTAGTGCTGCGTAATACTCCATGGTGTATAACTGCCACATTTTGTTAATCCATTCATCCATTGAAGGGCATCAGAAGATAGCTTTTAAACTTTGGGTGCTGCTAAAAATAGACTTTACAAAGAGATAGCTTTATAATCATGCCTTTATAGCTCTGATCCACCTCTCAAGTTTTTGAAGAGTATCATTCAACAATAAAATATAAACATCTAGGTGTACAATAGATGGAAACTTACACATCAATTTTAATTTTTTTCTGCTAAAAATTTTAAACTATAAAGGGGCAATTTTTGATCTGAGTTCTCTCATTGACTTTCATAAATATATTGCATTTCAAATAAAAATCATCAGGAACAATGACAGAGCCTGATCCATTCAAGTTAACTTGTATAACAACTATGTATACAATGTGCACTAGTGATGTGCTTTGCACCTTGGTGTTAGGGAGCAAGTAGTGCTTACTAGTTGAAATGCAGATAATGACTTCTTCATCAAGTAGAACTATGCAACATCATTATTTTATTGAGATGCATGAAGTGTCCATACACTTTTATTTGGTAAACTAAGTTAGTATGCAGAAAAATGGTGAACTGTTATTACTATAAAGTTAACTGATATTTCATTTGTACTACATGAGAATCTACAAGATTAATATAACTAGTCTCAGGTATCACTTTCTAGATATTTGAGTAATCCTGGCAAACAGGAATATTGTCAGTATTAGATAATTCTGTGCTATTAAGAGTCATGGATATAAAATAATTTTTATTTGTTTTTAATGATCAAGTATCTAAAATACTTAAAAAGGAAAATTACTTTAGTAAGCCATTTTGAGTTAAGAAGTCATCAGGAGTTAAAGATTTTCTACAAAGAATGTAGTGAGTATAATATATAATTATATGGATGACAATACTCCACATCCATCCTCTCAGGATCTTGGCTGAGTCCAAAAATAATATTAACATAAAGAAATTAATAGAAGAGTACAAATTTATACAATACCAATTTTATATGGCACAGGAATCCTACTAAGGAAATAAAGACATTAAAGAAGCAGTTAAATTCAGTAACTTATATACTCATTTGGACAAAGAACAATAAATTGTGAAAATTTCACAAGGCAAAGGGATGGGTCTAGGTTAGTTGACTGGGCAAAGATGTGATTAGGAAGATAACTGTTAGTTTAACAATGTTTGTATAGAATTATCTTTGTCTCAATTTTCTATCCTTAATGATAAGACAGTTCTTCCCCTTAATATAAGTAGGATATGGGAATTTTCTCTCCAACTTTTAAGAAACTACATGAAGGTAAGATATATTTTCCTGTACTTGTATTTTTGAAGTGCCTTTAATTTATTCAATACCCCCATGTGGTAAATTTTTAACTCCTTTGTGAGCAAAATCCAATATTTTACTTTGCAGGATTTGTTACCAATAATACTGAGATACTAGCATTCACGATGATATTAAAAAGTGAGGCATAATTGTTATTTCATCAACAGTCCATGATCAAATGCTCCATTTGAAATAACCTCCATGGCTCAGAACATCTCTTCATTCCCTGAAGTGATTGAATCTAGGAAAGATTAGTGGGGAATGAGACCTTGGTTGAAATAAATCATCTTAGAGAAAAAGGAGTCAAATTCTAAGATAATGAATCTGATCCTCTAAGAATCAAAGAGAGAGTGATGAAAGAATGAATTTAAATTAGACGAGAGGAGTTAGCCAAGCTGGAAGGATGGTCTGGGGATTAGTTCGTCTCCTGTCATCCTATTCTCCCCAGTCTGTTCCCCCTTTTCTCAATTTGAAATTTTAGATAATTTTCCTTTTCTTTTCACAACACTAATTTAACCTCTAGAAGTAAAACAGCCAGGACCAAACTGAATTTGGGTATACAACTTATCACTGAAAATGATATTCAATCTCATCAGAAACCTTAAATAAATGAATCATAAGAAAATATCTTCAAAGAATAAAAATAAGTAGTGTTAAATATACTCTTGTCTCATTGTACTCTTGTGTCATTCTGATTTGGTAGTTGGAATAAAATTCTGTGCCTGAATATATAGACAATCCTGATTTCAAATTCATTAATGAAAAAAAATTATCACACTGAAAAGATACTTTTGCTTCACTGCTTTAAAAGCTACTGTATACCAGAATAGCTGACAATCTTCAAAAACTCCAGTGAACTATACTAGTCTGTAATGTGGTTAAACTTTTTGTAAGATTGAATATACTTATTATTTCAATATACAATTGAGTTTCAAATTTATTTTCAGTGTCAAGGAATAATAAAAAATAATGCTCATAGCTGTGTTATGTTAATTAAGAGAGAGAATTTAAGAGTCTCATTACAAAATCTCAGTGGTGCCTGGTGCTCTAAAATGACTCTTTGATATAAATGTGCTTTCTCTCTACCTCAAAGTTACCTATTACACTCTACACTGATCAGCTTAGCAGGTCAAAAGGAGCAAGTAATGTCATTCTCACAATGCCTTGAACTCCATTTGCTCATTGAAAAGACACTAGTGTTGGGGCTCAGAAGATGACACCCAAAAGTATGGCACGTTTAACTTCTGAAAACTTTGAACTAAAAACAGAATTCTAGGAACCATGGTCTTGCTGTCCATAGTTCTGTATCTCTAAACTTTGTTCTCCCCCAAATCTCCTGCAGAAATTTTCTCTTAAGTTCCTGTCTCACAAAATGAAGTCCTAGTTTTCCTGAATGATTGCTATTATCTTGAGCCCTTTCCTATGATTTCTCCCAATAGGGCAGATTAACTGACAGGTAAGAAGACTAGAGTTGAGGCTATATACAGAGACCAAATGAACTTTGTCTTATGCTCTTGTTTTGGGGGCTCATTCATCTCCTTTTAAAACCTTGTACTCTTTCTCTAAATTATCTATACCCTCTGTACACACCTTCTCCCTTGGAAGATGGTATATAAACGTCTAAGTTCATTGGGTTACTGTGTATTCGTCTTCCTGAGATTCTCCAGCTACGTGGTAAATGGATATGACTTTCCCTGACTAATCTGCCTAGTGTCAGCTTATTACAGCAGACTTCATTTATGAACATTCAGAGGACAGAGTTGGAAAGTTCCCTTTGCCCTAAAATTATCCAACACAAGATTAGGTGACCTTTGTAAAAATTTCTTAGCATTCACAAGGCATAGAAGTAACAAGTTATTACTTGTTAACTAGAGCTTTAGTCATTGATATAGGGAGAAATAAAAGATGACTTGATTTTTTTCAATATTATTTATTTTGTGAGTTTTCTGAAAATAAAGGAAATTTTTAAAAAATCAAATCAAATCAAAACTACAATCACAGCTATGACAAATCTCACTGAGTATATCTTCTCAAAGCTCTAAGACTTTGACTTGCATTATTACTACTGATCAATGCAGTATGGTTCACCAAGATATGTAATGAGACACAGCTGTGAACAGAAGTATATTTAAATTTGTCACCTTGAACAATCACAAAAACCTGAGAACAGCAAGTGGCATGAGCTAGATCAGGTGGTTCCTAAAGATGTTTGTTCTGTACCCTATATTAAGTATTTACTTTCTGGATCATGTGGAAGTTTTAGCATTGCCAAGGAAGAATTCTTAGGAAGAAGCAAAGGTGAATGAACACTTGAGAACTTAGAGCAGTTGCAGCTGACCACAAAAATATAAATATTTTAATACTGTAACAACTCGAGCAAATATAAGGTTGAATATCAAACCTGTCTATGCCAGAGCATTGTGGGAATTTTGTGAATGAAACAAAGAATAAAAAATGGTCTCTTAATTAAAGAAACAAACCACCTTGTGGGATAAAGTAACATGACAGGATGATAGAGTCTGCAGTGGAGGGTGTATTAGTTCAAATTCGGAAAGGAAGAATGAACCCCCACCTCAATTAGAAAAAACAAAGAAACCTGGGACAAGAAAATGGACCATAGAGATAGGTCTTGAAGAATATGTAGGAATTTATTAAACAAAAGAAGAAAGCAAAATTTTCCCCAATGGGAAAATATGACAGGAAAAATATATGTGTCGCAAGTGTCAACCAACTGAGGATAATTGATAGTGGTTATTGAATTTGAGAATTAGCCATTTGAGTTTGGAGTAACCTGGTTATTAATGATGGCAATTGCACTTCCAAAGAAGATTGATTTATGTCTGGGTTTTTTTTTTAAAGACTATGTGGTAAAATAATAGATATTTACAAAAAGATACTGTTAAACTTGACTAAGGTCAATATTAATATATTGTGTGAGTGAACCATATAGCTACTAAATAATCATGTAAATACATACTTCTGCTACTTAAATAAACTTCAGAATACAATGTTGGAAGAAAACATGCTATAAATTAGTAATATCTAATTCATGATTCTATCTCAAAAAGACAAAAGCAAAGTTTAAAAAATCTAAAAACCCTAAACATTTACTTATTATACACAAAACTATTAACATAAATATACACTTTAGAGTTATTTTTAGTACTGTCATTGTGAGTGCCTTGTGTTTGCTTTTGCTCTCTTGATTTTATTATTCTACTAAATATATACATAAGTTTTAAAAGACAACATTATATTACATGTCAGTGAATGAGAGACATAGGGGTGTAGTAATTGAAGCAGAATTTGACAAAGAAAAGCTAGCAGTTCTGATTAAAATAATAAACTAATACAAACGCATGTCTTAAACCATCTTGTAGCATTGATAGGGATTCTCAAGCTAGATTTAGAGATCTCTTTATGAAAATTTAATTGTTCATTACATTATGCATCATAGCTTTCTTTAGATATTAACTCCATACCATTGAAAATATTAAGTTTCCTGTGACTCAAGTTTCCTCAAGTTTCCAATGTGAATGAAATCTCACAGCTTTGCTGTAAAGGTGGGATGTGATAGTTAAAAATTACACAGATTCCCTGTGGTGTGTAGCTCTTTCTTTCCCAAGTGCACTGCTATCCTAGCTGTGAAACTAAACCACCACCTAGTTTCTAGAGAAACTAAACCACACAGAAATATCGTCTCTGTTTTACTACAATATTGAAGAATGTTAGGTCTTTCAATAACTTTATTCATCATCAGTACTGAGACTTATTTTTTCAAGGAGCATTACTTTAACACAAGTGAATAACTCTAGCTCTGAACTTGCTTTATGAACAATTAAAGTACTTAGTTCCATTTGCTTGGCAACCGTTACCCAAATAAGCCAGGCAGAAACCATAAACACAGTTTGCTAGTCTATTGTTCAAAATTCCATGTCAGAAAGGAAGGGCAAATTATGGAACTGTGTCTAAGAACTTCTAATTGATGCAAGGAAAAACACAGTCTTAGGATTAACTTAGATCTGAAAACTGTGTTCAGAAAAAAAAAATAAGAATGCTTAATAGAAAACTAAGAAAGTGTTTTTCTTAAAATATAAAAATAATATTTCTTAAAAGAAGTCCTCTATTTTATTATGTTTTAATATAGTAGATAATAGATTAATCATTAGGGTCTGAATTAGAACTATTAAATCATTAATAGTTTTAGCTCTAATTTAGAACTTTTAATAATTTAATAGTTCTAATTTAGACCACATCCAAAGATTAGTAGCTAGGAGAATATGTGTGTACTGTCAATATTATCCTTTAAACATTTCTTTAATCTGTCTTCTGCCTCTACTGTCTTCTAAATTATCAGAATTTCTCCCTGAACAAATACAATGCACACCCCTGTGCACTGTAAAACTCCATTCTTAGCTCAACCTCACTGTGTTTTCTATCCTGCAGTCCTTATTCTAAAATTTACACTGTTATCATGTTGCTATCCATTCAAAATCTCTCTAGTAGTTTCCTGTAGCTTATAAAATTGAGGTAGTTCTTCTCCTCATTCGGCTGCATCTTGGGTCCACAGACTCTAAAAAGCTATGCTCTGTTTCTAGCCTGTTACCACTACTGCAATCTCAACCCACAAACCAGCTCCTCCTACCCCAGTTTCCCCTCTATTTGCTTCTTTCTGAGTGTTGATACATCCCTGTCTTTCCTCTCTCAGATGTTTCTAGTCTCTCCTCCAAAGCTAATCATCTTCCTCAGCTGCTCCTGAATACTGCATGTAATTCTTTAGATTTCGATTACAGAACACTTCCTAAACTCCAATTTCTTTGATTAATCCTGATCCATGGAGTCTTGGTGAGCATTGTGGTTTGGGTGTGAGCTGTCCCCCAAAGGCTAGAGTGAGAGACAATAAAAGAAGGTTTAGAGGAGAAACGATCGGATTATTAGAGACTTAACCACATCAGTGAATTAATTTGCTGAGTGGTAACTGAAGGCAGGTGGGATGTGGCTGGAGGATGTGGGTCCCTGGGGGCGTGGCCTTGGGGTATAAGTATTCAGGGAGGGGTGTCTGTCTTGCTTTCTGATCTTCAGATGAGCCGCTTCCCTCTGCTACTTTCACCATGATGTTCTGCCTCACCTCAAGCTCCAAGAATGAAGCATACTGACCAAGGACTGAGACCTCTGAAACTGTGAGCCCTTAAATAAACTCCTCCTCCTCTAAAATTGTTCTGGTAGGGTCTTTTAGTTGCAGCAACAAAACAGCTGACTAAAACAGCAGCACCCTAGTATTTACTAGTGCACGTGGGTGATTAGTGTTGCTAGTGGAGCTCTTATGTTGCTTAGGTCAGAGTGAAATAAAAATATGGACATGATTCTCCAGGTAAAAGGTTGCATTTGGGAGTAAGCAAAGCGAAGGATTATACTCATGCATAGGTCAGGGTGGCCCCTGGTCTGTCTGAGGATCAAATAAAGCTTGGCATTTCATTGAGAAAGAAAAACCACTAATTTTTTTTTTTTTTAAACTAAAGCTCATTGGTACTTGTGTCATTGTGCAAAATTGGTGAGGTCTGAGTGGCAAATGGATACAGTTACCAGGGCCAACTAGTTTTAAAGTCATAGCAGGCTGTTTGTTGGGAATGACCTTGAAAGACTATCTCAGGCACAGGCTTAAAGGGCTGGCTGCTCTTGTGCTGCTAGCTGTTTGGTGTGACTCAGATAACAAACTATGGTTTGGAAAATTGGTCTTGAGATAATTCCTGCTATCAGGCAAATAATGTGTGAGAACCCAAGTCCATGGCTTTCAGTGGCCAATGTTTGACACAGGTGGCCCCATTTTGAATCTGACAGCTTCCACCCTTAGCTTTTTAATTTCTGGACATAGTCTCCTTATCAACAAACCAGATGGAGAAGAATGTTAAGGTGCCTTAGGCTTTAGACATCTCAGCCAACCTGTATTAAAGGATGCTGTGCTTGTAAGAATTTGAAACTTTCAGCCAAAGTTATAAGGTTATTTATTTTTTTTTGAGGAGCAGTGTTTCTAAATAGAATTATTTAATATGTGCTGATATTTGAAATGAAAAAGTGATGATTAGTTCAGAAACAGTTTAATAGTTGAATTCAATAGATTCCATTCTGATTTTGTGGATATAGCACTGAGAAATTAGACAAGTGAGTTTGAGTAAAAAGATCATTGGAAACCAGTTATTAACAATAATTCATTTTCTGTTGCTTAATCATATCCTATTGTGTTTTTTTTTTTTTACCTTTTGATACACATCTTTATTTTGCTTTGGAACTCATTGTTCTGTAGTTTTATTTTTAAACTTGTTAATTCTTTTCAGAAAAGAGTTGATTTTATTTAATTTCTTACCTTTATGCTTTGAGATACTTTTGTGAGTTGCATTTGTGATGATTTATGTTCTTTTCATTTAGTATTCTAAGAGAAGTACTAGAAAAATTTAGGATATGCTGATAACTAAAAAATGAATGCAAGGTCTACAAGGGAAATAAATTTACTTCCTCTTTCTGTACAGTAGATGAGGCAAAACTTTATGTCTACCTTCTTAGATTTCCAGCTGAACCTGAGAATTAAATTAGAAGATAGAATAATGAGAGGAAAAACATACAAATTTAATGTACAGTTTGTGATATGGAGTTCCTTATAATAAAATATGGGATAAAAAAAGTAGCAAAACTTAAAATGACTTTACACTGTGAAGAACAAAGAGTCAACTGAGGAAAAGAAATTGTGTGGGGAGGCAAAAATACGTTATTTTGACAAGGTGTGTTTGTACACTATACTCTGCTGTGGTAGCCAACAAAGAGTATTTATTTTCTCCTGGTACAGGTAGGGAACTTCTCTCATTTGAGTTTGTATCCCCTCTTTTGGGGAGGGAAAGAGATTAGAATGCTCCTTTTGCACTCATTCCTTTAAGTGCCTTTAGTTCAAAGTAACTCTTATGCTAAAGTGGCATATTTTGGAGAAGATAATTTATTTAAATTAAATTAATTTAAATTGGAATTTTCAGAAAGTCTCATCAGATGTTATATAGCACCTTTATTTTGCTATTTTTGAATTTGAAAATATTAAGGAAAAATACAGTGGTACTATTAAAAAGATCATGAGTTAACAGCATGCTTGACTGTAAAATGCAATGATTCTTTCTGAAAATTTGCTTCAAAATTATTGCTTGAAACAAAAATTTTGATTATTAGGACTGAAATTAGTGCTACCATCATCTTTTTTTCTTCTAAACAAAAAATTCCTACCCCAGATGGAAATCATACATGTGTATATCTCAATTTCAAAATACTTTAGAAATTCTATCCTGGATAAATGAAGCTAACATACATTTGCTCAATAGAATAATATCAAAAGTCATTCATAACGGAATCTTTCAGGTATGAAACTTTTTGTGTGTGTTTTAATTGTAACATCTTTTTTTTCTGTCTGTATTGTAGTTTAAAAAATTCACTAAAGCATTATAAAGGGAATTGGGTGTCTTGGAATATAACATTTTAAAATGCAAAATGTAAGACATGAACTTTGAATTTTGCTGTCTCCTTTTCTACTATTATGTCAAGTTAGAAAACCACAGTTAAGTGATTTACAATTTAATTTACTTTAGCAAAAGATGCATTTCCCATAGACTTCCAAGAGTTAAAAGAAATGATGCAAGTGCCAGGAGGAAGTCAGAGAGACACTTTTAGTATTTGCAAATAGAATAACCTACAGGAATGCTTTATCAAACTGCTGAACAAGCAAGAATTTTACCATCTTGTTGGATAATCTACTGATTAAAAAGTATTTCTCTGCATAGGCAATCATTTGTATCTGTAGCCTTGGGCAAGGTCTCTCCATACATTTTAAGTTGTACTTTAAACTGCCTGCCAAAGACAGGTAGTACACATCAAACCTTGTCTGTATCCTCTTGTTTATGAAATAAAATGCTAGTGAGTCTTCCTTGAATATTTATTGGAGTGTTGTGAGGTTTCACGAGACAAATAAGTGATTCACTTAGCAGGAAAGGAAACACCAATCAATAAAACATTATTTGTCCCTGGTTTAAATTTGTTTAAGCAACTTAAACAAATAATATTTTTAAAATTTATTTTACTGCAATAGTTTGACTTTAGCATATGGGTTATTTACTGAAAATATTAAAGACATACATCACAACTGAATACTGCATAATTAAGGCATTATTTTCCCTTAAAATTAGAAATTTAATCACTGGCAAATTAGAAGAAACTAAGATTTCCTTAGGCTCTCTTACTACTATAACAGAAAGTTGACAATACCCAAAGAATAAAAATTAATATGGAATTTAGTAATTTTATTAAGAAAAGTGTCAACTTCATCTGGCAACTTTTGTAGTTAGTTGCACCTACCTATGTGTGCCTGTTTGGGAATGCTGTTTTCTCTGTCTTAACTCTCATACACACTAACACATATATACACCTATTCCTTAATTCAAAAGATTTAAATTAAGCACTTCCTGTATTCTAGGGACTATCATGGAAAGGAATCTGTGCCCAAAGGGTTAACAGCACAAAATGATTGCTACAGGGGCTTGCTTCTAAATAGGGTAGAGGCAGAGAGAAAGCTTGTAATTTATTAAGGGGGATACTGAGCATTACAAGAAACAAATGTTTATATGTGTCTTAAGTAAGGAGAAATGCAGAGTCATTTCGAATTAAACACTTCTGAGGAAAAGAACAATTGTGGATGACAGGTCAGAAAAAGCTTTATTATAAATAGAATAGGGTTTGATGCTATGAGTAGATGTCTCTATAAGTTGAAAACATTTGTTAAATTAATTCACTTCTGTGAATTCTTCTATAATCTATACAGCTTAAACGAAAATAAAATCAAGTCTTGAAAGAGTCACCTCTACTCAATTGTTGCCTTTATTATTTTTTACTTATTTCAACTTGACATCTCATTGAAACACCGTCTTAAGTACAATGAATGCATCCTTCTTTTCTACTTTAATTAGAATTCCTGTCTGTTTGTTTGGTTTTGTCGCATGCATTTTTATAATTGATTTCTACAAACTTTGTACATTTTGAATAATATATAATTGCAATGCTTATTTATAATGCATTTATATACACTAAAAGATTAGCAGGAGTTAGGAAAACTTCTTGGAGATTAGCTTGTGTCTACCTTCCTGCGTTGCTGTGTTAGTAGGGATTTTCCTTGAAGTTTCTTATTGTTTTCTTCCCAAAACAAAGGTAGGACTGCCTTGGAGTAAAGCTAATTAAGGAGAAGGTGAATTCCAGAAATATGTAAAGTCAGAGTGTCATGTTTTGTGCACATACAGATGTATCAGTACAAGGAGTAAGTTTTTCTATGCAATATTTCTATATCAAAGACTTAAGTTAACAAAGATTTCTTAGGTAACTATGGGGTAACATTTTTATATAACTCTACTTACATAAGATAATTGGAACAAAGTGATAAATAAGATACACAGGTCCCTTTGATATGATATCTATTGGAGAGGGACAAATGTGTAAGAAAGTTTAGTAGAGTTTAGGACTGTTAAGAGGAAAAGAAGTGTACAAACTACAGAGAGATTAAAAGGAAAGAAGTAGTTAAAACAATGTAAGGATATGTGTGTTTGTGTATAGTTTGAACTTTATTACATTTTCAATAGGCAAGCATAAAGTAAACACAATTAGAGAATGCATTCAGTGTGAAGAGAGTTTTAAAAATATAGAGAGGAAAGAAAACAGTTCAAAAAAGGCTCACAAGTGTTTTAATTTTGTTTTCATGTTACTATACCTTTAGACCAAACTTTGTATTATAACCTTTTGATTTATTTATTTGACTTGAAGGAAATGGGGCATTCAGGATGGCTAAACTCTTCTTAGATCAAAAATTTATCACCTCATAATAATCACTGTAAAATTGAGAGCCACAAAGCCTGCTTACATATAAACTCTATAGCAGGAATCAAATAAGATTTGTGGAAAATAATGCATTCGTTTTTGTAGTGCCTTTCAGAGTGGAATTTATAGATTTACAAGTAAACTGACATTTTTCTTACTATCAGGAATAGAAAATTCCAATGTTGATTCACAGAATGGAAGACTATGTACTTGTCTGAGAAAGAGTTGTAAGCAGTTACATTCTTGCCATTTTATGGTCTGCAATGAAGACACAAATTCTAAAAAATAATTCCCAAAGATGTCTGTCACATTTTGTTACTAAAATTGTAATTAATAGAATAAGATCATGATGGTACAGGTAAATTAATAGATTTTTCTAGGACATATCTACTAGGAAATATTTGTTGCCTCATATCACTATTAATAAAAGCCATTTATGATTGTTGTTTATGAAGTATCAGATCATTTTGTTTATTAATCATGGTGGCATATTTTAAAACATGTTTTTATATTAATCTACTGGGAAAACAATCTAATTTTACATTACCTTAGAAAATAAATCATTAATGGACATATCTAATAGAACACTCAGGGAAGCTTAATTATGACCTTTATAAGTAGGAATTAAAGAAGATGTGTTCTATTCTTCATACTTAAGAGGTCATGTTAATGAATCACACGTAATTCACTTAATGATATTTGTTCTTTTGTTATTACTATGAAAAAACAAAAATGTGGTGTATTAGGCATAGAAAGATTAGGTGCACTTTTTTAGAAAGTCTAAACTCAGCAGTCTGTGTGATGTATCTGTGCTGTCCAGAATTGAATAAATGTGTAGTTTTTTCTTTAATTTGCAACAATTTTTATTTTTACTCTGCGTCAGGCAAAAGATTATGTTTAAAAATTTTAGTATAATTAATATAATTTGATAAATTAAGCGTAATTAGTATGATTATATTGCTTTATAGAGAGAAATTATGTAGACAAAATTACCTACATCGCACTAGTTGCCCTTAATTCACTGATACTTTAAATCAACATTCATTAAAGGATAAAATATGTACCAAATTTAGGCTGGGGTTGTGGCTCAGTGGTAGAGTGCTTGCCTAGCACATGTGAGGTCCTGGGTTTGATCCTCAGTAGCATATAAAAATAAATAAAATAAAAATATTGTGTCCAACTACAACTAAAATATAAATATTTTTTTAAAAAATATGTAGCAATTTAGACATAGTTTCAAAATTAGGCAAGATGGAAGGAGCATCCTTTGCTGACAGTCAGCAGCAAGAAGCATGGTGTTAGAGTCACTGTCAGAAGAGAAGCCAGCGGGGAGTTCTGCTACTGCACAAGCTTCCTGCCTGGACAAAGTTGTGGCTCTTTCTTCAGGGGCTGGGAGGGACTCAAACTCAGCCCAGATATTTGTTGAGTTGAGTAGAAAGAAATTGGAGTTTGTGGAAATCAGTGTAAAGGGCAGGAAAATCTACCACTATCCTCTTAGTATAGCACAGAGCATAGAGTTGGGTTCTTTGTTTCATGAATTTGAAGAATGAAATCCACAGATGTGAGGATGAGAGCAAAGTATTAGGATTTATTAGAGTAAAAGAAAGAAGAATTCCCAAGAGAGGGATACTGGAGAGTGGCTACTATATGGGCCTTTTGTCCATCTACAGGGTTAAGAAAACTGTCCCCTGACCCACTGCTGAGTAAGGTACTCAGTGTCCAGGAGCTCCGCTAATGTCCTTTGGTTCAATCAGGTTAATGTCTTTTTTTTTTTTTTTTTTTTTTTGGTGGGGGTTTTGGGTACTAGGCAACAGATATATCACCATCAGTTAGATTTTCTTCTTACACAGAAATCAGTCAGACCTTGTGGAGGCCTGGCTTGTTTGGTAGTTTCTCAGCCATGCTGTGCAGAAACCTGATCTTGAAGGAGCCCAATTTTCCTGCCTGCCCATTTTAACCCCTTCTCTTGCCTCAATATGCTCTTGGCTGGGCCCAAGAATGAAACTTACATAAGATGGATTAACAGGAGATCAGTATTTATTTTATGTGAAATTCATATGGCATGGGGAACCTCATAAATAACAATATCCAAAAAAGTGTATAGAATTCATTGCTTACCAACTGAATTGAATAGTGATTTGTGAAGAAGCAAAAACTGAGAGAATTCCTCAGGATGAGAGTCATTTTAGCAAAGTTTAGACAGGTTACAACTTCTTGTCTGTTATGGTTTGAATATGAGGTGACCCACAAAAGCTCATATGTGAGACAATGCAAAAAGGGTTAGAGAAGAAATGATTGGGTTATGAGAGCCTTAAACCAATCAGTGAATCAATCACCTAATGGGATTAATTAGTGGCAATTGAAGGCAGGTGGTGGGATGTTGCTGGAGGAGGCAGGGCATTGAGCAGGTAGTTTTGGAGTATATATATTGGTATTTGGCAAGTGGAGATCTCTCTCTGCTTTCTGATCATCATCTGAATTGCTTCTCTCTGCTACACTCTTCCAACATGATGTCCTGCCTCTCCTGGAGACCTGAGGAATAAAGCCAGCTGTCTACGGATTGAGACTTCTACAACCATGAGACCTCAAATAAACTTTTCCTCCTCTACAGTTGTTTGGTTGGGTCCTTTTAATCACACCAGTGAAAAAATCTGACTAAAACATTGTCCTTAAGGATAAGGGTATTGCCTTTCATTCCAGTAAAGAGAAAAGGTCTTTCAAATAGGAATTTCATCTTCTTAAGAAACAGTATAAAGTGATCATTTTGTAGCTGCTGTTTTTTAAGTTATCTTTAATTTAAATAGTCAGTGTGCTAGAGTAGCGTATTTGAGAAGTATCTAATATGTGCAAAACAGAATTTCAGAAAGGAGGAGACTACAGAGAAAGATCGAGAAATTACCACAAATTCTAATTGATTGACTAATTATCAATCTATGACATGCCATAACATGGGCAAGGACACCTTCTTAAGGGAATTACTTTAAGTTATAAGACAATTCTGAGTTCACAGATTGGGTAAATCATTCAATCTTCCTCCAATTGGAGTACAGATAACTCATTGAATATGCAAGGGGTTCAGTACAAATAACATATGGAGCATATCTTGGAATTGAGCCTAAATACATCCTATATTAAAACATACATGCTTACAGTGCTTAAGAACGATGACCAAAAAAGACAAAACTGATAACTAGTAAGTTAACTACTTTGTAGGAAAATTCCAACACACTTTCTAAAAATGCAAATAAATTCCACCACTCAACAATGTAAAATATAGCATCTCTAATATCTGGTGAAAAGGTTTCCTGCATCTCCTTGTTTTCATTTTACTTTCCTGTGTGTGTGGTAAGAGACTTAACAAGGAATCTACTCTTAACAAATTCTGAAGTACACGGTACTTTATCATTAAACATGTCTCAAAGAGTTTAAGGCACTAATATAATTATCAGGAAAACATGACCCACAACAAAGAGAAAAATAATATAAAGAATACAAAACACTGTTGTCGTGTATTCAAAAAATAAATAAAGCAAAAAATGAGAGATGATGGATTTTGTGTTATTTGTCTGCTAAAACTAAATGACACAAAATCCACACGTCCACAGAGAGAAACACACAAATAATTTCTAAAAAATTTGGAATATACAATATTGGAATTGAAAACTATTAGAAATAATTAGTGTACTGTCAAAAATGAAGCAAAGAGAAACATATTAAACATATTTTCATGTGTATAAGTCAAAATAGCAGTTATTTCAAGATAAATGTAATTAGAATCTTAACATGAGGGACATTCTAAAAACTATATTTTAAGTAATGGCTAACATTTTCCAAGTTTGAAAGAAACTATATCTCCTATATTCAAGAAGTTCAACAATTTCCAAATATTGTAATCAAATACATGTATATGCACATATGTAAGCAAACCACATTAAGGATTATAAAGAAATTGCTAAGTAATTGTGATGGAGATAAAAATATTAAGATCAGTCATAGGAAAATACTAACATTCTCAGGAACAAGAATATGAATTAGGGAAAACTGCTTATCTGAAAAAAAAATGAAAGCTAGAAGAAAATGTACTGACATATTCATAGAAATAATAGTAAAAGTCTGACAACTCGGCACCATATAACAGTCAAAGTATCCAGACAAAACATTTTTTGGACAAGAAGGAAACAATAATGTGCTACAAACAGATTTGCAATACAAGAAATAGGGATAGAAGGCAAAAGAAATTGTATGGATTTTTTTAAGCAAAATTAACGAAGCTGGATATGGATTATATACATATACACACATGGATATATATACACATATATATACACATATGTATATATATATTTACCCTATTCTAATATATATACATATATATGTATATTTACCATATTGTAACTGCTGAAACACAATGAAGCATAGAAAATAAGCCAATAGGGTAAATTAGTGGAATTCTGAAATATTTTTAAAAGTTCAAATAAAACAGAAAATGTTCAAAAGAAAGAAAAGATGAATTTATAAAATATGAAATAGAAAATCAATGGATTGATTTCAACTATGATAATGGAAATTGAAAAAGACAAAATATTTCATTTAAAAGACCAAGATTGTCATATTGAGCAAGATCTGACTAGAAACAATGTCAGAAATTCTTTTTATGTGTTCTATGCACAGCAGGATAAACAGTTAACAAAAATTCAATACATATTTCAAAATGGTTGGAAGAGAGATGTGAAAGTACTCACCATTAAGAAATGATTAAACTTTATAAAGAGATGGATATGATAATTATCCTAAGTCGATCACTACCCAAAGTATCCATGAACCAAAACATATTTTAATTCATAAATATGCAAAATATCATGTGTGAATAATAAAGCCTCCTTAAGAATGAAGGCAGGAGATTAAATATAAAAGTACATAAAATATGCAATGAAGATGTTCAGCATAAAATAGTTGCAGTGACCATATGAATATCAAGGAAATTAGACTTAATACATAATATCAAAAGGAGCATTTCAAAACAATGAAGAACTTAATTCATCAAGACAACATAAACATCTTAAAATAGTATTCATCCAATAACAGAGCTTCTAAACATATGACACACATATCAAAAGAAATGAAAGGAGTGAGAGAGAAATCCATATTTAGGGTTGAAGATTGTTATGGTTTGGATGTGAGGTGTCCCCCAAAAACTTATGTATGAGACAATGCAAGAAAGTTGAGAGGAGAAATGATTGGGGTAGAGTCTTAACACAGTGAGTCAATCACCTGATAGGGATTAACTGAGTGGTAACTGAAATGGGTAGGGTGTGGTGGGAGGAGGTCAGCATTGGGGTGTGGCTTTGGGATATATAATTGTATCTGGCAAGTGAAGAACAGTCTCTCTGCTTCCTGTTGTGAGCTGCTTCCCTCTGCCACACTCTCCATCCATGATGTTCAGCCTCACCCAGAGCACTGAGGAATGGAGCCAGCCTTCTATGGACTAAGACTTCTGAAACCATGAGCTCTTAAATAAACCTTTCTCCTCTGAAATTGTGTTAGTGTGGTCCTTTAGTCACAGCAATAAAAAAGCTGACTAAAACAAAGATATTCACATCCCTCTCAGTAATTGATAGATCAAATGAAAAAGATATCAGCAAGATTATTGAATTATTGAACAACACAATCAGTGACAGACACCTAGTTGATTTTTAACAGCTGTATTGAGGTATAATTGGTATGTAATGATTTAAACATGTACCAAGGACTGCACATACTTCATGTGTATAATTTGATGACTTTGGACATATGTAAACATCTGAGGTATACCATAACCATAATCAAGGTGACAGAAATAAACAAAATTTCCTAAAGATCCTGTATCTCCTAGTTTTTATTTTATTTTTTTCTGTGTGTATGGTAAGAACACTTAACAAGGAATCTATTCTCTTAACAAATTTTGAAGTGAATAGTATTGTGTCTTTAACATGTCTCAGGTTAAGGTATCAATATAATTATATTTTCTGACCTTCAACAACTTAAACAAAGTCAAACTATCAAACTCTGTGATGCTTTTATAACTCATTAGAGAAAAATTTTATGACATTAAGTGCTTGCTTTAAGAAGCACTGCCCAAAATCAATTCTAACCTTCTACCTCAAGAATATAAGGGAAAAAATTAAGTGAAATCTGAAGAAAAGTAGGGGAATAATTAAAAATAAGAGCAGAAATCAAGAAATTTAGAAATTGGAAAAAAATCCATTAAGTGAAAGATGAGTTTTTTAAATTAAACATTGAATTTGACACATTCCTATCCAGATTCTAAAAGGAGAAAAAGGAAGATGCAAATTGGTCATTTCAAAATTTCAAAGATCAAAACATAATAGCAGAAAAATTCTGCCTATTAACTTAATATGCACAGAATGGACAATTTTTTCAAATAACACGTTATGGATATTGACTAAAAATTTAAATGAGAAAATACACAATCACCTTGTACATATTGAAGACATTTATGAAATCTCTCTAAAAGTTCAGACCCAGAAGATATCATGGTTAAGTCTATGAAACACTTAAGGGAGAAACTATAACATACCTATCCAATCTATTAGAAAATACAAAAGGATCGAACATTTCTTACTCCATTTTATCATATCAATGTTGTTTCTACTAGCAAAGCCAAGCCATCTCTCTCTCTCTCTCTCTCTCTCTCTCTCTCTCTCTCTCTCTCTCTCTCTCTCACACACACACACACACACACACACACACACACACACACGCACGCGCGCGCACACACACATACACACAAACTAAAAACAAGTACTATCCCTAGTGAATATAAATGCAAAGACCCTTAAAACAATTTCAGTAAATCAAATAAAAATACATGAGCAGGATCTTACATCATTGTCAAGTGAGTTTTATCTCAGGAATTCAATGCAGATTTAACATTTGAAAAGTCAATGTAATCATCCATATTAAAAGAACAAAGATAAAAACTATAAAATCATCTCAGTTGATGAAGAAAAACTATTTGACCACACTAAGACATCCATGGAAACATTATAGTTACTAGCACACTTAATGGGGAAAGATTGCATGCCCTTGTCATAAGTTTGGAAGAATTGCAAAGACATTGCTCTTGTCATTTCTGTTCAATACTATAATAAATATGTAAAAACCAGTATAAATCAGGAAAAGAATAATGAAAACATGAGTATGTAAAGGATATATCTTGTTGCAGATGAAATGATAAATAGAAAATCCTGCAGAAGTTTTTTTTTTTTTTTTTTTTTTTTTAAAGACAATAGAATTACTAACTGCCACAGTCTGGCTGGGCAAACTAAGAGGGGGGAGGTGACAAGGAACTTGTGATGGTTGATAGAGTGGGAGCAGGAGCTGCTTTATTATGGGACAGAGAAGTATATATACCCAACTAATTAAACACAGCTTAACTTAATTAACATAAACTAGATACAGCAGTCAGTCATTAAGGAATCCTTATCTTAATGGCTTGCTGGCATTGGCTCAGAAACCACTCCTCCTAGCATACTGCCAGGCGCCATCTTGCCTTGTCTGTGGCTCTCAACAACTAACTATAGTAGCAAGACCATGGATCATAAGGCAAATATACAAAAATTAATTGTTCTTCTATAATAGCAAAAACCAAGCTGTTCTAATGAAAATCTTGAAACCAAAGGCAATGGGGAATAGTCAACTGAGATGATATAGATATGAACAAGAAATAATTCTCAATAAATTTGTTTTGTTTAAAGTAGACCCAGATGTATAAATAAGATAACTAAATATGATATAAACATATTAGTTGGGATGATGGCAACCACCTAAAGAACTAACATTTACTGAAACATCAGTGACAATAAGCATTTGTCACACATCTAACACTGTTTTGGGCTTTCATTCCTGTTTTGAAGATGAGATCACAACTTCATTTTAGCATATACCTTATTTTGTAGAGCTTTTGATTCCTTGCACTCAGATGATGGATAGAGAGGAAATCATTTAATTCTACCTGCTTCATAAAATTTCATGGTAAATTAAACAAGTGACATATACCCATTCAACTTAACTTTCTGCTGGTGAAACCTAATCACATGATCCATCACCTCTGCATAGAAAGAGGGATTAGGGAAGTGAGTACCTGCAAGGAAAATACATTCAAGTCTTCCCAGTGGCAGAGGGAGACAGGGATAGCCATCTTTTACCCAAGAAAAGGTGAAAAGTTCTCATTGGGGATACTGAATCGCATATACCACTTACTCACATTCAGATATTTATTCTGAGTGGATTTGATATCTCATCTCAGTTGCTGTCTTTATATGTTAAGGAATAATTTCAGAGAAACTGCAGGCAAGAAGTGTATGTTTATGGAATGGTTTTATTTTATGTTTGAAGGACTTTGTGTTGGTCTATTCTAGATGTGAATGTATAAAACCACTGTGGTGTTTGAAATTGAAACAAATTATTTTATCTACAATTTGCTAAAATTTCAATAGCTTAAGAGAAGAATTATGCAATGGACCATTTATGCTTAAGATAAATCAAATAATGTCCCTCTGTATTTCTAAACTATTTTAGTCATAAGAAGAGATTTTTCCTGTTTATATCCATTTGTATGTTTTTATTGAAGCTGATCAGTTGTAAACATTAGAGTACCTCTAAAATATTCAGTAAAAGAACAGCATTTTTCAGAAAGCAGGCTGCTTTTTTGTTTGGTTATTTCTGAAGGATGTTATTGGAATGGAATGAAAAGATAAAACACAATAAAAGAAAAAAGTACCTCTTTTCCACAGTTGGTTATAAGGATCAGGAGAGTATAAGGTTTATTTACCCTTTAACTTAAAATACATAGAGAAAAACCATTATCTTTGGGGAAGAAGGAAGTATTAATTGATCAGTCAACAAGCATGGGAGGGGATGTCTTTCAACGATTCTTAAAACATTTGTAAGTAATTCTGGGAGAACAGCCAATGGAAGAAAGACAGAAGCAAAGACAGTAAACTGAAAACCTATTGTAAGACTGACAGCAGGAGTCCTATGAGAATTATATAAACCAAAGTTACTTATATTAACTCACATATTATGTTTTAACAAAGAAAATCAAGAAAGGTATAAAGTAGATTCACATTCGCTCTGCAAACATTTTGGGACCTAAAGCCAGAATTCCTAATATAAATATTCATTACAACTGTTCAATTATAAAGTATGATTAATGAAGGCCCCAAATTGTAAGGAAAATAAAAGGAGACACAGAGACAAGATGCAAAGGCAGGAAAAAGAAAGAAGGAGTGGCTGCCCCTCCAGGCAGCCTCGTTTATTTATATGAAAACTTATATAGCTGGTTATTACCATGACTACATTATTATTTAGTATTTAATCCCAGGTGCTATATAATTGAAATCATATCCGGGCTGATTAAGAAAGCACCCTTACCTCTAAGGACATTACCATAGTAACTAGATACTGTACCTGTATAGTTACCTTACTAGCTTCAAGAAGAAATTGCTGGGCGTTCCAAGGGTGGAAGACAGAGCGCCTCTCATCCCCCCCCCAAGCCTCCCTCACTCCCCCATCACTCCCCACCACTCCTTTCATCACCTTCCCCATTACCCCCCCCCCATCTGCTTACCAGAGGAACACTTCACTGTACATTTTCATGGTCAGAATACCTGCAAGTCCCTATAGCTCCCAGGAGCTCTGTGCCTGAGGTGAAGGTCAAAACTGAAAAGACTCCAACACAGAGTTTCCTTGTGAAGAACATTGCTATAGCAGCCAGGCATCTTGTGTCTTTGCACAGGAATTTAACAGCAGCCTGGCATTCTGTGTCTTTGCACAGGAACTTCCTAGTAGTCAGGCACTCTGTGTCTTTGCCCAGACACTTCCTAGTCACTAAGCATTCCACAATCATGAAGTTTATCAGAGACCCCAATCCCAAGCACTGAACGCCTACACCAAATATAGAATTGAAAGTAGTCAGATGCTGAAAAATTAGCTCTATGTCAGTTCTAGTCTACGTCATTACAGTGAATTAAGTATTTCAGTATTTCAGTATAAGTTAGATATGTACAATTCTTGCATAGGTAATATTACTGTATGTCCAAATCTACCTTGTTGAGAAGAATAAGAAAATAGAAGAGCCATTTAGAAGCATTAGAAAGTTATCCTTTTCTTTTTATTTGACTCTTAATAATCAAATACATAACTGGCTAGCAATCATGTAATAAAATCTTACTTGTTTTATTGGAGTGATGGAAAAAATATTTCCATCTTTTTCCAGCCTTTGAAAGCCTTTTTAAATATTAGATTGCTTCATTGTTGCTGTTGCCCCTGCAAGGTTATCAGGTCTGTGTATAGGGAACAATTTTTTTTGTTGTTGTTGTTCCTAAACAGTGCTGTGTACTATTTTAATTTGATCAATATGGGCTCTCTTTCGAAAAAAAGTAAGGTAAGCTACACATGAAGATTAATTTCCATTTAGGGCTCATTAGTTCAATATCATTGCAACTGCTGGTTGGATTCACAGGCAATTTCAATTGTTTTGTGGTCAGGTAAAGTGTTATGTGTATTTGTGGAGAAAAGAGGTAGCATTTAGCATTTCATTCTATGGTCACAATTTCTGAAGTATATTTTAGTAAATCTAACATCACCGATTCTCAACCAACAAATTTACAGTCATTGTACTAATGTTTCTCCCAATTTTGCAATGTGCATTAAGATTGATAATACTTCATTTTGTGCTAATTTATTTATGTGCATAATTGCAGGTTATGAAGTCATCATTTACCGCAAATTTATCTTTTCCTGCTGACAACCTCTAAGGGGGAAAAAAAAACAACTTTGATTACATATGCTGAAAGGCTGCAATAAATAAAAGCGAATATTTTTTCTGTAAATGTAAAGTCTGATTCTGTTAAATAGCTGGTGACAAGACAAATATACTATTTTTTAATGAATCAACTTTTAGAAATAAGTTGGTCAATTTTTGACATTGTAGACATACTGAACTTGAACATAAATTATAATTATTCTGTCATTAGTAATAATAACATAATGGTGGATATATATATATATATCCTTCAGGACTAAAATGTGTATTGATGTATTAGTGATTCAGATAATATATCTAATGAGAAAGATAAAAGTGTACCAATGATAAGGGCATGAAAATATTTAGAAGTGTGAGTTATAATAACAAGACTAGTTATTCCTAATTTTTTCTTTTAATACCTTTAGCCCATTAGAACCTTTAAAAGACAATTCTCTTTAGCTGTCAATATCATTGCATTCATAAGATAAAAATATATTTAAAGGAAGAATAACTCAAAGGGAGAATAATTTAAGTGATATGTAGAAAGAGGAAAATAATTTTGTTCTATTTCCCTCCTATTAAAGATCATTTTTGATAAAACAAACAGTATTCTTAATAAAAGAAGTTGCTTCATAGAGCTATCACTGTGGCATAATTTCTAGATTATTTTTAGATTATTTTCTAGAAAATGTCCCCAAATTAGCAGTCATGGTTGGAGGAATTTAAATTTTATTTCTTATAAACAAAATTATATATATTAGAGTGCTATTATTAGAAATTATCTTCATATAATAAGTATGCAGTGTTTATCATCCAGATGAATGAAGAGAAAGTAATAAGCAAATATATACTTTCTCAAAGATGTTTTAGATATGTAAATCTAGCCTCCCTGATATAAAAACTCTAATACTTTTTAATGGGGACTTCTGCATACGCTGAACCAATTAAGACCTTTAATACAGAAATTTAATGAAGTTTGGATACATAAAACCACTTTATTTTTCTTACAATTACATAAGAATAGTCTTTGTATTTGACCTGAGAACTTAACTAGACCATAAGAAATTTTTTCCCTTTGTTGAAAGAAATGTGACTGTTGGACCACAACCATTGTTCTTTAAGAATTTGTAAATTCTGGTGTCCCATTATAGAAAAATAGCCTAGATCTACATTGCAAAGGGAAAGAAAAGTAACATCTGTAAATCCCTGATTAAGCTTCCTTTGCTTGAAAAGAATTCAATTTTTCACAATTTGTATACTTTCTTCATTTATAAATTAGGAACAAACAAAAATGACACTTTTCCTTTGTACCTAAACAATATGAAAGAAACTTGTGACTACTTTTCATAATTAGCCTGTAATTCATGTTTTGCAAAAGGTAATTAAAAGAAGTATAAATATATGTGTTTCCAGTGGGGAATTGACTTTAGCCAGTGGTCAACAACTAATTTTCAGGGCTCAGTATTACTGCAGTGATCAGTGATCAAATGTCCCTTTCTTCATTCAGAGGAGTACTCAAAGTGAATAATAGTTAATAAGGTTCAACTCTACATTTTAAGTGTAAAATAACTGAAGTGCTTTCTCGCTGAAGATGTCAAGAGATTTCTAGCTCAGTGCAATCAAATAATCAAACTAGTCAGCAGAGGGAAACAATTTCTAATTCTGACAGAAAGGGCATGTAGTTTTTATTAAATATTCTGTGTAAGTATTGTCATCTGTTTGGTTTCAATGTAGTTTTCAAGTGCTATTTATTTATTTTGTTGTACTGTCGTGCTAGGAACTGAATCCAGGGCCTTATGCATGCTAGGAAAGTCCTCTACCACTGAGCTATATCCTCACCCCTCAAATTGCCCCCGAACTGCCTTTAAATTAAAATCATTAGTATACACATGTTTATTCTTTGAAGAAGTTAAACAAATTACCCCCCCAAAAAAACCTAAAACCAAACAACAACAACAAAAAAATCCCATATTTTCATTCTTCAGAAAATGATTAAACAAATTATAGAACAATTAGATAATGAGTCACAAGGCAACTCCGGAAAGGAATGAGTTGTATTTTCATATATGATCTATGAAGTTATTTTTATGCTTTAAATAAGATATATCCCCAGTGTGGGCTGCAGGCTGACCCAGGCGGACCAGACCATGGCTTCAGCTCTGGAGGAGCTGCAGAATAATCTAGAAGAGGTAAAAGTGTTGATGGAAAAGACCACTAGGAAAAGAGTATGTGATGCTCTTAGAGCAGAAAAAAACAAGATTGAGACAGAAATAAAGAACAAGATGCAACAGAAATCATAGAAGAAACCAGAACTTCTTGACAATGAAAAGCCACCTGCTGTGGTTGCTCCCATCACAACAGGATCTACCTTGAAAATCAGTAATTATGGATGGGATCAATCAGATAATTTTGTGAAAATCTATATCACTTTATCGGGAGTTCATCAAGTTCCCGCCGAGAATGTGCAGGTTCATTTCACAAAGAGGTCATTCGATCTTTTGGTAAAGAATCCAAATGGAAAGAGTTACTCCATGATTGTGAAAAATCTCTTGAAACCCATCTCTGTAAAAGGCAGTCCAAAAAAAGTTAAGACTGATACAGTTCTCATCTTATGTAGAAAGAAAGCAGAAAACACACAGTGGGGAGTACTTGACTCAGGTTGAAAAAGAATGCAAAGAGAAAGAAAAGCTTTCATATGACACCAAAACAGATCCTAGTGAAGGATTAATGAATGTTCTAAAGAAAATTTATGAAGATGGAGATGATGATATGAAGCGAACCACTAATAAAGCCTGGGTGGAATCAAGAGAAGCAAGCCAAAGGAGATACAGAATTTTGAGACATTTGAGTCTTTTGGGGAACTGTGATGTGGAAATATGGATGTTTCCAATAAGGGAATGTTGGAGAGCTGCACATATAAATTTGACATAACTATTTACACAGTAAAGGCAGTAAATTCTCCTTTACTGGAGGATTTATTTAAATAAAATGTACTTATTAAATACTTACTCCAAAGATGGTTTCATTGGTACCTGGTCATTCCCTCACCCCACACCCCCAAGAAAGAGTTATATGGCATTTCATTGAAATGTAAAAAGCAAGTCCTACCTAATGAAAATGATAAATTATGTATTTTTGTTCAGCTAGAAGTCTTTGCTTGACTTTAAGTTAGTGACATCAGTTCCCACCAATGTAATAAGAGTAAAACCTGAATTTTTGCATAAAAAAAGATGTATCCCCCAAACAGCTCATGTGTGAGACAATGTAAGAAAGCTGAGATGTTAAGTGATTGGGTTATGATAGTCTTAACTAATCATTGCATTAATCCTCTGATAGGGATTAACTGGGTGATAACTGTAGGTAGATGAGGGGTGGTTGAAGGAGGTAGGTCACTGTGGGCATGCCTTTGGGATATATACATACATATAATATATGATATATATCATATGATATATAATATAATTATATATTAAATACATGCATTATATATAATATATAACGTGTACACACACACACACACACACACACGCACTCACGCTGTGGAGTCTCTTTGCTTCCTGATGTGATGTCCTGAGCTGCTTTCATCTTGAATCCTGAGGAATGGAGCCAGCCAGCCATCTGTAGATATGTATAGACTGAGATCTCTGAAACCATGAGCACCAAATAAAAGTTTAACTGCTTAAAATAGTTTGTGTCAGGTCTTTTGGTCACAGCAATTATGAAAGCTGACTAAAATAGTTATCTTTAAGATGCAATTATAAAGGCAGATTATTGCTTATGGAATGATGGGGAATACACTTAGGAGAATTGGTTCCAGGAATTCCCTCATTATAAAACATGCAGATGCTCTACTCCTTTATATAAAATGCATTGTATTTGAATCCAACGTGAACATCCTAACATAAACTTTAAATTATCTCTAGATTACTCTTAATACCTAGTATAATGTGAATGCTATGTAAAGAGTTCTGAGCCTATATTGATTAGGGGATAATGACAAAACATCTTCATGTGTTCACTGCAGGTGCAATATTTTTCAGAATACTTTTGATTCAGCTTTGGTTGCATCCATGAATGTGAAACCTACAGATGCAGAAGGTTGATTGTATAAATGCATATGACCAACTACTTTTGAAAAATGATTACACAAGTGAAAAAAATGTTGCATATGAGGGAGGAACTTGAAGTGCAAAGTGTGGAGATAATTAGAATAGAAATCAACTCTGTTAGTCTAATTTTATTCATTACATTATATTTTGACTGATGTAAATGTTTTATATAAATATAAAGTTAAGATCAAAATTTTAATCTCAAAACATTTTTAAGTGAACTTATTAATATTAGGATATTGAGTGCTGGAGTAACACATGCTGAGGAATTTGTTCAAGAGATGTTAAAATATAATTTGAATTAATTTCATAAGAAGTTATAATTGAAAGTGGAAAAAATGAAAGAAAATATTTTCAACTATTTGTGATTCTTGGTAATAGTGTAGCCGTCACATTATTATGAGACTGCCTTGACTTCATTATGGAAACATACAAGTAACTAGGGTGGTTCATTGCAAGCTGGCATTTTCTGAGTAGGATAAAAGAGCTAGATTATTGAGTACAAATAAAATCCTATATTACAGAATGTACAAGAATAAATATTATGCATATAATCTTTCATAACAAATATTTTCTACTTCTAGCTCCAGAAAAGATTAACTCTGTAGTAATGAGCATCACTAACACCTAGATGATTTTCTCTAATTGCTTCCCCTCCAGCTCTCCACCCAAACAACAAACAAAAAAACAAAAACAACAGAATAGGGCTATGGATAATTACTTGATATAATGTTTGGAATAGGCCATGTTCAAATTAAGTCTGAAATATCTTACCAACTAAAAATGCAAGGATGCTATCAAATATTCTAGTGTTAGTTTTTAAATTGTGGATTTGCCAAACTAGCAAGAGGAATCAACCATTAACAAAACATGTTTTTGCTTACAAAAGTAAACTGTGACCTTCAGCAAGAATGACATGTGCAATGAATTAACAAAACACATTCAGTATTTTAATTGCATAAGTTCATAATTATCGTTTCTTGGTTCCTAAGAAGTCAACTCAACATTTTAAAAGCCAGGAAATAAAGACAAACATCAAAACTCATCCTTCATTTGCTGTAATACAAACTATACTTCTGAGAATCTAAATATTGCCTGGAGAAGTTTCTTTTAAAAGGATTATTCCTACCTAAAAATCATAAGGAATGATGGAAGTCCACCAAATTAATTTATATATAATATATGAATATATTAACTTATATATAATATATTAATTTATATATCATATTATATATTAATATATTAATATATACATATTTATATATAATCTTTATGTATATATGGGTTAAATAAAATTTGTGTGTGTGTGTGTGTGTGTGTGTATGATGGTGAAGATATATAAATAAATACCTCTATGAGAGCTTTGTTTTTATAATTTTAGTTTGTAACAAACATTTAAAGTTATGTTTTACCAAGGCACACTTTACTATGGACTATTGCTAAAATAGATGGATCATCTCTGGGCCCCTAGAGCAAAAGGAATCTAAAATTAGTTTCTAAATTGTGTTACTAGGGAAGTTTCAAGATCAAGGAAGCAGGGAGAGAAATGGATGCTTGTGGAATCTAGTAATTGCAAGAGTAAGTAGCTAACAAAAGTTTCCTGTGTTTCACAGACTACACACAGATTGCAGAGAACCAATGCTCTCTGAGGATCCTGTAGACTTGGTGAATGGATATCTCCACAGGAGTCTTGAGAATCAAAGACTGAGGAACTGATAAGGATCTCTTTGAGATGCACTTTTTCTTTTTCTTTTTTTTTTCTCTTTTTTTTATTGGTTGTTCCCAACATTACAAAGCTCTTGACATATCATATTTCATACATTAGATTGAAGTGGGTTATGAACTCCCAATTTTACCCCAAATGCAGATTGCAGAATCACGTTGGTTACACATCCACAATTTTACATAATGCCCTATTAGTAACTGTTGTATTCTGCTACCTTTCCTATCCCCTACTATCCCCCTCCCCTCCCCTCACAGAGAGAGGAGATGCACGTTTTCTATTCACCTTTTCAACAAGTGTACAAATAGCATCTACTCTGAGTCAGTTCTAGGTGCTGAGAATGAAGTGGTAGAGGATAGGGAAAAGGAGAAACATAATATTAAATGTACTAGGTAAAATGGTGACAAGTGCTATGGAGAAACTTGGAGCAGAGAAATGGGTGTAGGGAAACTTAAAAGCTTACAGTATCAGATTGTAAGGTCTGCTTGAGAAGGTGACATTTGTGTAAGCACAGTGAAGGAGGTGAGGTATAGTACCTGCTGAGTTGTGGGAAGACACAGGCAGAGAAAGCAGCAGGTACAAATGTTCCAGGGAGAGAGAGGGGTGCCTTATTTTTTATAAGGAATTATTAGAAGTCCAGGTGGTAGAGTACAGGAAGCAACAGGGGCAAATAGGGCCTTACAGGACACTAGGAAAATTAGGGTTAAGCTGAAGTACTGATTTTCAAACAATGTAAGTGAATAATGATTCAAAGTCAAAAATGCATTTGATTTGTAGAAAATATCATGTTTAAATATGAGTGTGAGGATGGTAACTTACAATTAGTTACTAAAGAAAGGGTTTACTTTCAATGACTGGAGTTAATACAAGGGAACCCTCATTATCAGAAAACAAATTGTGGGGCTGGAGATGTGGCTCAAGCAGTGGTGCGCTCACCTGGTGTGCATGCAGCCCGGGTTTGATCCTCAGTACCACATACAAATAAAGATGTTGTGTCCTCCAAAAACTAAAAAATATGGGCTGGGGTTGTGGCTCAGAGGTAGATCACTTGCCTGCCATGCGTGAGGTCCTGGGTTCAATCCTCAGCACCACATAAAAATAAAATAAAGATATCAAAAACTAAAAAATAAATAATAATTAAAAAATTCCCTCTCTCTCTTTCTCTCTTAAAAAAAAAAAAGAAAACAAATTGTATTTCAGTGGGAGCCTTTATGGTAGGAGGAGGTTGTAAATGGCTCTACTTACCTACAGCTTCTTCTGTACTTATAAGCTTTTTGGAATGTTTTAGAGAGTGCTTTAAATGTTTAGTATTTCTTATAGGAACTCTGAATTCTCTGAAGTCTTAGTAGAAAATATGTGAATATATCTTCTATTGACAATATTATGAAGTTTAGTTAAATGAAACTAAATAGCTATGCTTGCTCTAGAATTTATAATTTTTAATATGATATTGCCATTCACCAAGAAGGAGGTATTTGAGTACATAACATGTTTCTTACAATTCTTTTAACTCTAATTCCATTAGAAACATCATGTCTGAACTGGGTACAAGTACTATTATGAATATATGTACCCATATGTATATATATAAAATATAAATGATTAAAATATATATAATTGTCTGCATATATGTGTATATACATGTATATACATGTATATACATATACATATACTTTACATCATCTCTGAATTACTTGTAATACGCAAGTATGATACACACTTTATGTAAATGGTTATTATACTCTAGGGAATCAGTTAAGAAAAAAATTCTGTACGTTTACTGACATAGGCACTATCATATTAAAAATTTTTTCAATCTGATATTAGCTGATATTGGTACACAACCCATGAATATAAAGGGCCAATTGTATTGCATAAGCGAAGCTCAATACGTTTTACACACACACACACACACACACAAATTTGGGTAACCAGAACTCAGATCCAGAAAGCAGATGTTTTTAACACTTTCAAATGTGCCCCTTTGCTCTTATCAATCACAGTTCCTGACTCCAGACACATTGGCTAACTACTATTTCACCATATTGACTTTAAGACTATATTTTGTCTGGTTCTGAAATTGATCTAAATTGAATTATACATATATCTGGCTTATTTTGCTCTCTATTATGCTTGTGAGATTTATTTACATATTTATATATTCTAGTGTTTCTAATTTTAAGCTGTTATGAATAGCACTTCTATGAACATTCTCATACATGTATTTTTGTGTGCACTTGTTGGGGATATATGCCTAGAACTAAAATTGTTTACCTTAATTGAGTTCATCTTTAGTAAATAGTACCAAATAGTGATTGAGAGTGATCATAGCAGTTTACTCAACACCTATGTATAAAGGTTCTGGTTGTAGCACATTTTGTCTTAACCTTTGCCCTCTCACTATTTCAGTGATTCTATGAGGAATGTAGTATTATCTCATATCTTATTTACATTAGCCTTATTACAAAAGGAGTTTGAAGCACATTTTCATACATTTATTGTGTAATTGAATAACCATTTTTGTGAATTGTGTATGTTTCCCTTTTCTTTTTGGGGTAGTCTGTTATTTTATAACTGATTTTATATATTTTGAACTTGAGTCCTTCTTGGAGCATATGTATTAGAAATATCACCTACTATATCTCACTTTGTCTTTTCACTCATTTAATGATATGTTCTGATTACTACTTATTCCTCTCTTAGCATAATTCAACGTATCATTTTCATGTATAGTTAGCCCTTTTCTTTGACAAAACATTGCCTACAGCAAAGCCATGAACGTGTTCTGCTATGTTTTTTTATGTATAGTTTTGTATTTAGATCTCTCTGAAATATACATATCTTTTTTGGATAGGAGACTAAAATGCAGATCATGGCACACATTGCCTTTTTAAGGACAAACAAGTTTAAACCAGATACATTTATTGGGAAGTTTCTACTTTCTGTGGAACATTCTAACATACACTTTTTCATATGTTGAGTGGATCTAAATATCTGGGTCTTTGGGGGGGTTATTTTGTCTTGATCTCTGGTATTGTAAATCATCAATTTTGAGTGTGTGTATGATGTGTATGGATCTTGTAGCCTTTTGCTATTTTATGTAAATTTTAGAAAAAGCTCGTCATTCATCTGTTCCCCCTCAATAGTGGCTAGATTTAAGTAAGAAATCAAAATTGTATTTTTAAATGAACCCTGCTCATTTTGTATGTATGTGTGTGTGTGTATACATATATGTATCCATTTTTTCTAATATCCCTGTTGCTTAACTATGTTAGGATAAAGACAGCCTCATAAAATGATACAGAAAAGAGGCTTATATTTGTTATTTGAATATTATAAGATTAGTATTTTTCATTTTTAATATATTTTAGTTAAATTTAATACTTATTAATAATTTTATGTTCCTTAATACAAATTAGACTCTTACATTTCATATTTTATGTCAATGTTAGTTTTGTTTCCTGAGCTATTTTCTCTATTGTACTAAATATGATAAATTCATTGACTTAAAATTTTTCTTTATATAGATATTATCTTTTATTTGTCTATGAAATATATTTAAATTCATCTTTTTCATGCAGTTTCTTTAATTTTACTTTTTTTTATTTCTTATTGATAATATGTGTTTGGTCCCTTTTTTCATGACATTTACTTCTCAGTGTTTATCACTCTTATATCACTATTTGTCTTTTTTGCATTTTTTCTATTGTAGTTTCTTTCTAATTTATTTTTTATATTTTTTAATTTATATATGACAGTGGGATGCATTACAATTCTTAGTACACATAGAGAGCATAATTTTTCATATCTCTGTATACAAAATATATTCACAACAATTCGTGTCTTCATACCTGTACTTTGGATAACAATGATCATTGCATTCCACCATCATTAATAACCCCCTGCCCCCTGCCTTCCCCTCCCACCCCTCTGCCCTATCTAGAGTTCATCTATTCATCCCATGCTCCCTCTCCCTATCCCACCATGAATCAGCCTGTTTATATCAAGAAAACATTCGGCATTTGGTTTTTTGGAATTGGCTATCTATTTCATTAAATTATCATATCTGTTATTTTTTTCTTCTATATTCTTTATGTTAATTTTATTGTTTATTTTTTTTTCTAGATTCTTAAAATGAAAGGCCAGGCTTTCAGTCTTTCTTCATTTGTATTATATTCGTCTTAGATCAGGAATTTTCCTCCAAACAGACAACAGACCAATTGTCCAATAATATATTCTTCATTTTCATTTTCTTCACAACATTTTTCTTCTTTTTAGTATTCATTGCCATTTCTCAAATAACTTTTCAGATATTTGAAAATAAGTGGTTTAATTTTTCTCAGCTAGTAGAGATTTTCTAGGTTTAACTTTTTGTTGTTGTTGTTTGGCTTTCGAATCCATTCTACAGTTTTTAAGAAAATACCCTGCAAGATTTCAATTATGGCTGGGGCCTAGGTTCTCAGATATTGATTTCTTCTGCAATTAATATCATGCAAATCTGTCCCAATTCCCTTTATTTATATATTTCTGTTTCACACATGTTGGAAAACGTCATTCATTTGAATTTTAAAATTGTACACTGCCCTTTCCTTAAAGAATTAAAAGTCTCACCCTGATCCTCTCAGTGGTTCAGTTTTTCTCCATTGTCTGCTTTTCTACCTATTTTTAACATCTTTCATAAAATTGATAAATACATTGTTTAAATGCAGATTGTAAGTTGATGCTCGAGTATGACATTCACAGCTTATAACTAAAATTTCTCTAGATTAAATATTTGGAAATTGTGAGGAATAAAAGTGGTCTTTAAATTTTATTTCACTGGAATGTTTTAAAACAGCTAAATATTGACACTTGCGTATTCTCTTGATATTTATGCATTTCTCATTAATGATTTCAATGGATCTTATGGGATTTGGCTATATCTTTCTTCTAGTAAATTATTTCCCTCATAATGTTCCAAGGCAAAACCTTGTCATATGACATTCTGTGCTCATGTCAGTCATGGCATAAAGGTCCTCCACAATATACTCAATATTCTTTCTACTTTAAATGCTGATACTCTGTGTTTATTAAAATATAAGCTAGTGACTCAAGAATCGTTAAATAGTGATAGCTAAATAAATGTGATCATCATAAAATGGTTTTGAGTGACAGAAAAATCAGTTTAAGGTTAATATAATTGCTGGTTATTTGTTTTCTAGTATACAGATATTCTTTTTACCCATTAGTCACATATAGATGTGGAAAGCTGTTGGGATTTGCCCTTCCAACTGATATTTTTTGTTGTTGTTTTTGTGACTTTGTTTATAATTAATTTGAGTGCAATTAAAAGATCACCCTTCATCAATTTCTCCTCCCTCTTCTCCCCCTTCCCCTTTTTAAAGATCTTTTTTTTAGTCACTGTGGGCATGTGAAAGTGAAGCACTGTTTAATCTCTTTTCATATATAAAATAGTTACCGGTTACAGAAAAAGAAGCATCAGGCTCTTTCCCCCAATATTTGTATTTGAGTAGACACACCATATAAAAACAAAGATGACACAACCATCAAACTGGGTTTATGATAATAGTGAAATTAGGTGACTTTTAAAAATTTTGCTGAATTATGAACTTGCTTCTTAGGACAATCCTGTATTTATCCCCAAATTTTGCATTGTCAGTTGTGTTATGCCTTTGTAGTGTAAATTACATACTAGAGTGAGAAGGCCTACATTTATAGTAAGATCACGAATTCCATTTATTTTATGAATTGATAGATCCTAATATTCTGAAAATAATTTAAGCATTTATGAAGCTTATGTTTATATATTGTAAAATACTATAGAAAGTTAATTTCAGTTCACATTAACATAAATTTCTTAAAAATAAATCATTGACTTTCTTTCATATATACATAGGTCATTTTATTTATTTGATTGATTGATTAGTATATGTACTTCAAGACCTAATATGAAATGTATTGGAGAAAAACACAAATGATTGAGAAGATAACTTGTTATATTAAATTATAAAATTATAAATTTAAAATTTTCAGCAAATAATGGAGTTATAGCTCAGTGGTAGAGTGTTTGCCTAGCATGTGTAAGGCCCTGGGTCCAGTCCCCAGCATCAGAAAAAATAAAAATATAAAATTGGAACACAGTTATATTTGTTAGGAGAATAAGGGCATCATTGTTTCTGAAAGCTTATTTATTTTGATGTTAGGGCATTTATTAAAACAACTTTGTAAATTAAAATGATGTTTAACAAATTATATGGAAGGACTATAATAATACCTATTATTAAAAGGTACTTTGTAAGCTGCTAACTCTTCAAAGTTGCATGTTGAAATATGATATCTTCAACATCCTCACCTTATGCAAACGTTTACTTTTGGTTTAAAAACAAAAAAACTTCTAAGAATAATTTATATAAGAATATTAAAATTTAATATTTTTTTCTAGATAAGAATTATAAAAATAGATACCAATTGTACAAATGATGCAAGTAAATGCTAGGACGAAGCACTCTCCTGTTACCTGTTGCATTTTATTGTAGTGAAAATGCCTTTTCTCTGAATCAATTGAACCTTTGCCATACAAAAACCAAAAAATAATCTTAAAAAATTGTTTAGTGTTTGATAGATGCAAAATACTATGGTTTTTATGAAATCATTGAAGAAAGCCACATACAGTAAGATTAGATGTGTAGAAATTTAGAGTGCAATAACAAAATCAACATTTTTATTGGAATCAGAGAAGAGTTTATTTTGTACAAAACTATATCAGTAATGCAGAAGATAAATTTGAGAACTTCTTGCGAGAAGCAGATTCAAAAAAACAAAAGAAAAAATACATACATGATGAGATGTAAAAACCTTACCCTGGAAACACAAAATGAAAATACGAAGTGCTCATATCTAATAAAGCAGAATAAACAGAGCTGAAGGAATTTTTATTTTGCTTAGTAGGGATTCGAGAAATTCTGCATATGCCAAAGGCTGTTGGCTCTGTCCATAGGAACATTGTGTTAAAAGTAAGTATAAGGTCTAAACCAATTGGACCTTGTTCATTCATTTATTTTTAAGAGTTCATGTGTTAGCCAATTTTGTGTCACTGTGACATAAATATTATGCAAAACCAAAACTTAGAGGATGAAAACTTAGTTTGGGACCTATGGTTTCAGAGGTCTCAATTCATAAATGGTCAACTACATTTTCCTGGATCCAAGAGTAGACAGGACACCATGGTGGGATGAGGAAGGCAAGTGGAGGCTGTAGATGCTCACCTCACAATGGTCAGGAGGCAGGAAAGGACCTCAGGGAAGATGCACCCTTTCAGGGCTCATTGCCAGTTACCCATCTCCTCTAACTACACCCCACCTGCCCATAATTATCTCTCAGTCAGTCCATTCAAACTAGGATTAAATTACAACTCTCCCAATCCAATCACTTCTCAACATTCTTGCATTAACAGGAGAGTGTTTGGGGCATACCTCACATTCAAACCAAAACAGCTCATATTATATGATTCTGCTTCTGTGACATTTGCAGAATAGTTAAATCTGTAGAGACAGAATACATACATTAATACAGTCGCACATTAAGGGAAAAGAGTGGTGGAAAGAAATTGCTTCATTTTACAGGGCTTTCCTTTGGAAGGACAGAAATGCTTTTTAGCTAGATAGGTAGAGTCATTGTACAGTATTGTGAATATATTAGCTTCTACCTGTTTGTTCACTTGAAAATGAATAGTATAATACATGTGTATTTCACCTCAATAAATTATTTAAAAATAAGCATATAAATGCTCTAACTAAATTTTTAAAAACACATGTAAGTCTTAGGTTGTAGTAGGTTTTGATTAGGTTCTCAACTATCCCTTCCTAGCTAGTTGTGTGAAATTTCTCATTTGTTAAGAATTAGGAAGAGTATTTACTTTACAGGGTGTTTTGGGGGCCTAGTAAATGAATACATATGCTTAGCATCATGCCAAACACAAGCTGAATGCCTAACAAGTGGTATATTCTGTTTATTATTAACCATCACAATTCTACAGAAAACCAAAGCAAAAAGGAACCTCTGATAGTACTTAAGCCAATCCATTGACTGTGGAGATGAAGAAGCCTTGCCTGAGATCCAATACAGTAATGGGGTGAGTGGGTTTGCTGAAGTCTGTTCCAAAGGTCTTTTCAGTCCACAGTATATACTTATACACCATGACTCATCCTTGGCAGAATTCTGGTGAGAGTCAGTTTGGTCCTTTTTAGTCTTTCATTTCCTATTCTGGGGCATAATACAAGGTCTCAAATAACTCTTATTTGAGGAAGATCTCAAACCACAGGGTTTGGCTCACCTCAGGAAAGATCAGGGCAATAAGGGGTGCCAACAGCCACACTCCCAGCCACCAGAGCTGTCATTTCATTGCACTCTGCTGCATACCCACATCATGACAAGCACTACACACGGCCTTGCTCTGTACTCAGGGAAACTGCAGTAAGTACTGGTACTCATGGCTTTTATTGCTGCCCTTAGGTGTGAAAAATATTTGTTTCTTAAGGTCAAATGGTATTTTTTAAATAAAATATTAATTTATTAAACACATTTATAATGATGTTACCATATATATTAGACTGTCATTTTTTTTTTAATATTTATTTTTTAGTTCTCAGCGGACACAACATCTTTGTTGGTATGTGGTGCTGAGGATCGAACCCCGGCCGCACGCATGCCAGGCGAGCGCGCTACCGCTGAGCCACATCTCCAGCCCTAGACTGTCATTTTTAAGACTGATGGATGATCATGACCTGCGTCTGCTATTCCAACACTTTGGAAATAATACTTTGGGACAAGGAAGACATTACTGACCACTTGTTAGAAATAAAATTTCACTCCCATGCAGCCTTTTTGATACCACCTCTGTGGGTTGGGGAGGAAGTTGGGAACATCTCATGCAAGCAAGATTTGAGTAAAAATCTAGACTGTCCACTGGACTTTACCAGGGCATGGGGGGCGGGGATGAAAGAGGGAGAAACAGTTGCTTTGTTTCTGTGAGATGAAGCTTGAATGGAATGTTGTCTTCTGTCATCATATAACATTTGCCACCCAGTTACTGTATATCCTTTAGTATCCCATGCATCCTAACCTTGCACTAAAGGCAGTTTATTAATAAATGATTTTTAAATAATAATGGCCCAATATTTTAAAAGTTTCACAAAACGGTCACACCTTACTCTTTGAAAAGAAAAAAATGTAATATCTGTGAGGATTATGCAGTAACAGATGTTATTACTTCAATATTTTCTGTTCTTCAAAGCTGGTACTTTGTAGAAGAAAGTAGATCTGCCCTTCACACAACCTCTCTGTCTCTATACACTGGAGTTTACTGGTTTGCTGACTTCACCAGAATAACCAGAGTCTTTGGTATATGAGGTGAAAAGATACCCCAGGGAATGCACTATGCTTCATTTCTTGGGTCCTTCATTTTGTACTCAGTCTGCTGTCTTCTCTTTACCTTGTTGCTAAGTCTGGTGTGTGTGTGTGTGTGTGTGTGTGTGTGTGTGTGTGTATGAATTATATAGATATATGTATATATATATATATATATGAATTATATAGATATATGTATATATTGATACAAATTAATGTCTATTATTACAAAATAATATTCACTTCATCTATATATTAAAATTCAAAATCCAGTAGCAATAAAAGATATTATAAACTTTTCTAGATAAAATTTTAAAAGTTTATATGAAGAAATTAAAAGACAAATGATAAACAAAGACATGCTTGGTACTATATTAAATATATAATACCTAATAATAGTGCAAAAAATCCAAGAAGTAGTAGAATAGGTAGCAAAATTTATAAATAAAAATTCATGTAAAATTTCAGCAATGACTTCTGTTTATATTTGTGAGAAATAAACCAAACTTTAATAATCTAAAAATTGGTGGTAAATTTGGCAGCTTGGATGTACTTCATTTTCTGTGAATCTATAATTCTAATATAATAATACTATTGAAGAACCAGATTCATTGAATAAGATCATTGCAGTCATGATTTAAAAAAAAAACATTTTGTGGACATCAGAAGGTAAAGAAAAGTCTAAGCAGTATCATTTTCTCTTAGCTTAATAAAAATCAGTGAATTTTCTATATGGAGACAATAATGATCTTGGTCTAATAAGAAAATGCATTGATACCTCTGATAGAAACTTGAACTAAATGACACTCAGGGAATGTTCATAGAATCATTTCCTCTGTTAATATGATGATAGCTGAACAATAGAGAAATTTTGATTTTTCTACAACTTCTAAATATCATTTAGGAACTTTGTTTAGACGGATTTTACATCATGTAGTGCTTGTGAATTTTTTAGCCCAGAAAATGACTTGCTTAAGTATTCTTTCATATTCCCCAAACAGAAACTAAGCTTCACACTAAAGTTAGATGCTTAATAATTATTACTATAATTTGAGGCCCTGGAAACCCCCTTTTAGCTCTTTCTTTAATGAGAAGGCTGACACCTTGGCAACCTGAAAAATAAAGAAAACTTTCTATATACATATATACCTCCAACTTTAATGCTCTGATGATGGTTTTGAGATTTTTCCTTTATTTAATTTGTTGTTATCATATGAGAATTATTTTAAACATTCAAGAACTTCTTTTTGAATTTCAAGTTTCTTGTTCTCTGAGATGAACTCTTCAACATGAGATCACAGAGGCACCACCTAAATATTATTCAAGGAGCACAACAAGGAGATCAGAATGTCTGTGCAACTTAGTTTTTGAATATAGCATGCAAATCAAAGCTGTAAAATATTTATTCCGAATATACTTTCTGTCACATAGTGAATATTTTTCTCATTTCAAAATCACTTTCCTGTTTAAATGTTGGAAGGTATTTTTTTTGGAAGTTGGTATTTTTTTTTCATTTTCAGAAAAAAAATACTTTTGAAAGCATAGGCTACCTTGCAGAGCAGATGAATTTATCAATCAGCATAGCTATATCTAAAAGGAATGATTCTTTGGGATAATTTTATTTTGTGAGAGCAACAGAAATAGTCCTTTCATGGTGATAAATACAATCAATTTATGAGCATAAGTGCCCAATAATTAAGAAAGAATGAGTAACTGATTCATCAAATTTTCATAAGTGTTATCCAGGATCTGGACTTTGAAGGATAATCAAAATGAGAAAATATGAAATAGGTCATCTTTGTACTTACTATCCTTATATAATTCTTTATTGAGTTTAACTATCCTTTAACTATCAATTATACATAAACTCAAAATTTCAAATATTTCAGAATATATTAACCACTTAAGTTTGGGGATTATTAGAATGGAAAGAAATAGGATATTATATCATTTTTCAATATTAACTCCTATTTTCTTCCACATAAAGTCAGGAGAGCTCAAAACTTCTTGAAACATTTTGTGACATTTCTCCCCTTTGATTATAAAGAATGAGTGGCCTGGCATATATTGCATGTATATTGATGGTCTTCTGTATCATGTTTATGGCAAAGAGATTTCAGAGCGCTCTTTTTCAATATTCCATTTTTTAACATTTATCTTTATTAGACAATGCATTTAAGTATTTGGACATTTGTGAAGCTCCACAGAATAAACATACAAAATGCAGTTAATAAAAATGCTTTCAGCTTAAGTGTAAATATCATGCACTTTGTATTGATTTTTTTCTAAGTGTATAGACTTGAATGTGCTGTGAATTTTATTTTACTTTTCTGTATAGCCAAGAAATGTTCAAAGCAGACTGATGTTTCCATTTTATGATTTCATAAATCCCCATGTTTACATGTATTTTTATGGTCAATTTGCTTTTTTCAAATCCAAATTGTACCTTTAGAAAAAATTTTAGTATCTCAGAAAGGGATCTTGACTAAACTTTTCTCCTATCAGATTATCTATAAAGAGAGTTGAATGAACAATTTCTGATTTCCACTTTCCATAATTTAAGCATGATTTATAGTTATACTTTTATGTTCATTTGCTTCTGTCATTAATTATTGGCTTAAAATAATTAAGTATCAAGAGATTTAAAAGTTTGGTAAATTATATGCATTCTACTTTATAGAAAGTTGAAGCATAGTTTATATTAAAATATTTTAAATCATTTCTATCATTTTAAAGCAATTAAAAAATCACAACCATGATTTTAAGAGAAATATTAGCCTTTAGCTTCAATGCAAATCTTATCTTCTGTCTCATAAAAGGCATAATTAAAATAGAAAGAGTAGGAAATAGCTATTTTCAGAGTTTTATTAGCTGCTCATAGCAATCCCTAGTATATACATATTATACTGGATTATCAATAAAGGGACACATAACCAAAAAACAAAATTTGATATAATTAGAAAAGATTTATAAAATGGGAAATTAACAGTGTGTCAGCATGATAACCACAGAAATAAAGTGGAGAAAAAGTTGGCAGACTGGAAAATGGTCCTAGATGGCATTGACTGGGAAAGTTTCAAAGTCTCCTGCATCTTCATCCCTGTATAGTCCTAAAGTTGATTTTCTTAGTATAGTTAGATATATGGACACATACAACATATAAACAGGAGTAATAAGAACTTAACATTGTCCATATACTTTGCAAAAACGGTATTTTAAATTGTAAATGCTTAAGAAAGTGCATAAAAGGTCTGAGCCTGATATTGATTGATGACTATGGAGACTGAACTTGAGATTTGAAAGATCAGAATTATCTATATTTATGAAACAGTAAAATGGCTTATTAACTATATGAAAAAAGACAGGTATATATTAAAATTAAAGTGAATGATAAAATTAAATATACATAATAATCTGATTAAAAAGGATTTAATAGTTTATATTGTCATCACTTAAGATATTAATTAAAAATATTTATAATACCTTAAGAGGAGGTGGTATAATATTTTGGAAAATATAGATGATAGAATAGGAAATAAATCCATCTATGTTGTAGTCATAATGCTGACTCCAGAGTTACCCCTTTGAAATTTTTGGTTACCATTTATTGACTTTGGTTTACTTATCTATAAAATGAATACTGGGTTGAAAAATCCCCTTAATTTTTTTCAGCAACTATTATGTGTAAAGTTCTATGTAAGTTATTTGCATTTTCAAGAATCAGTCTATGGTTCTAAATATAGTATGAGTTCATGTGCATCCTAGGTTGATAGCTAGAAGGACCTTAGAGATGGCATAAGATGGAGATAAACACTTTGTTCATAAACACTATTAATGAGATCTATTGAGAACAGTAAATAGAGAACACATTAAATTACATTCCCATTTTGCATAATTATAACTAATTATAGTTATTAGACTAATGATCTTAGTCATCAAGAACAATGTAATTGTTACAAAGGTTAAAAAACATAACAAATTGACATCATTCTATTACGTTTTTTTCATAACTCCCTGGATATACATTTTCAATTTTCTTCATGAGCTTTTTTTTTTTTTTTTTCAGCTCACCTTTAAAGTGGAGAGAGGGTCATTTTACTCCCAATTTATTCCCAGTGTGACATTCTTGTCCTTTTCACTTCTGATTCTTCAGATTCCATTTACATTTCACCATGAACAACAAAAGTTTCATTACCAAATATGCAGTGACATTTTCTAAATCCATATCTCAACCCTAAAGTTTTAGATCTCACCTTTTGAACTTCCTCCTAGGAATCTCCATTACAATATGTCCAAATCAGTAACAATCTTTCTAACAAACTTTTTGTTTTTCCTCCACAACTCCCTAATGAGTTAATGTCCAGAGAAGCCACCCACTGCCCAAGCTTGTAATCTGGCTTTGTACACGTTCTCATATTCACACTTCTATTGTACTATGTCAATTCATCATATTCACACTTCTATTGTACTATGTCAATTTATCAATACTTGATGATCCTATCCCACACTACTATGCTTTATGCTTCTTTCTTTTACACATTTCAGAGCGTATCTTTTATTTATTTTTCTGAGTTTTTACACACTAATTTCTTCATTTGATACCTTTTAGCATTCTCCATTCTTGATTTTGAACAGATTTGGCATAACCAGCTCTGTGATCTGCATGAGATGACATCAATTTCCAGTTCAGAATTGATTCCTCCTTGACATCAAGAGGAATATAAATAATCAAGTATGACCTACAAACACTTCTTGAGATTCCATTGGTCCAGCTTCATATCAAAACTTTTTTTTCTGTCCACTCCAGGTATACTGAGGCTTGCTGTTTCCCCAAACATGTCATGTTACACCATGCTTTTATTCCCTTGTAGGTGTGCCTATCTCTAACTGTAACACTGTCTCCCACTTGATTTTATGTTGAATTCTCACACATGTTCTAATTGTTCCTCAAGTCCTTCTGATGCTTCAGTAGGTACATTTAGACAATGCTTCCAGGCTCCTACTCCACTCTTATGGATAATTCCTTATCTCCCTACTTGACTGTAGAAAGTGGTTAGTTTCTATTGTTTACATAGTAAATGGTATTAATGAAAACAATATCAAATATATATATTGCATTATGTTATTGATTATGCCCAGTTTTTGAACAAGTAGAAATAAAGTAGACAATATGATCTTTCCTGACAGAAATAAAATGAGAATAAGTGAATATGCATGAAATAATGTCCTGTTAGTGTGCAATAAAGATGAGCATTCATAAAAGTTAGAGTAAGGTTGGCAGATAGTGAAATGAAAATTAAATATAGAATGTTTTAAATTATCTGTGGTCTGCTGAAGAAAGTACATTAACAGAAATTTGAAATCCATAGGTATATTTGGAAAGACATTCTTTCTGTTATCAATATTTTTGAGTTCACAGGAAGCTAATATAAAATAGAAATTCATATTCCCAACATTAACATTTGTAATGGACTTAAATATAAAGAAACAAAATATTTAAAGAACAATCAAAACTTTGTTACTTGTTCTTGTTTTAAGTACCCTAATTATCCACTTAGCTTTAGTCTGTATAAATTGTCATAGTATAGCTACCTCATTTTTATGTAGTACTTATAATATTTTGCTATACAGAAATATTTCTAAAATAATAATAAAATGTTTATATGGAAGAACGGGATTTTCAAATTTTATCATATGAAGGGGGATCAATTATTGTGCTTGTCTGAATCTCATGATTACAAGTTATATTTTTAAGAAGAGACTATATCCACTTAATATTTTGTTCTGTAAGTTGGCTAATTGCTTCTTTACAAATATCTGGTGACAAATACTGTTACCATCTCTGTTTTACAGATGATGAAATTTGGACATATAGATATTAAATAATTTGGCTTAAATTCTATACTTATTAAAGTTTGAGAATTGGGCTGGGATAGTGGCTCAGTGGTAGAGCGCTTGCCTAACATGGGCGGGATCCGAGTTCGATTCTCAGCACCACATAAAAAAAATAAAGGCATTGTGTTGTATCCATCTACAAAAAAATTCATATTTTCCCTCTTTCTCTTTCCCTCTCTCTCTCTCTCTTTAAAAAAAAAGGTTTGAGAATAAACTCAAAATTGTTCTGATAATGACAGTTCATCATTGTGTTGTACTGGCTAACCATCTTTAATGTGAATACACAGGAAACATGTTCTCAATAAATTTATAATTTTCTTGAAGATTTAAAGATACACAAGAATTAATAAATTAATTAAAGATATATTTTATATAGTAATCAACTTATGACCATAGTTAAAACTGTACACTCCACTGGTTAGAAAAGAAGCCTTAGAATACTTGAAAGTGAGCTGTTCTTGATCATTGGGTACGATTGTGAAAGAAGGGAGAAATCAAAGCATTCCCAATTGAAGGAAGGCATCGGAATGTATGCATTTAGAAATCTAAATGAGTATGCATTCGAAGGGGAAGAAAACAGTCTTGACTGGAATCTCCTTGATGGGTAGTGGAAAGGGTTCCCCTCTGGAGGGATGGGCTGGCTGAGAAATAAAAGCTAAGAAATTAGTACTACAAAAGAACCACAGGACAAAGAAAAATGTTTCAGAATTGGGGCAGCAATGGGCCAAGCTGACCAGATGGGTGCAGCTTCTAACAAAGAAAGGAGCCCAAGCCTGGTTTATTTATATTGGAACAGATCAAAGGCATTCCAGAGAAAGTTCTTAGCCCAAACAGAATAAAGGTGGGGGCAGGTAGGCTGCTCCAGTCATACCTTTCTCCAGTGCTGTGCAGACATTTTGGGCAGAGCTGAGAGGGAGCTCACGTGTACCAGGCCATCTTGACAGTGGGATTGTCACTGTAAGTTCCCAAATACCAGACCTTCCCCCTTGCTGGCTTCAATGCTGAAAAGGTCCACACACATTTCACAGGTGGCTTTCTGCATTTATACATTGAGAAAATTACTGAAATTTCTCAGAGTCTGCAAGTTATTTCTATTTTTTAAATGCCAATAGAACTAAAGCATCAGCTTACAAATTATTCTGAAAGAATCATATGCCAAATTTAAGATTAATGAATTCCCTCAGGGTAGAAATTGATGAAAAGATTAATAATGAGAATGAAAAAAAAATAGTAGTATCAGATCAAAAGAAGGTTCAAGGCATAATTTGTAACATGTGGTTTTGTGATATGTATCAGGTGGCTTACCAAAAGTATGCTATTTTGATTTTATTTATCTCATCCAATATCCCAGATGATCCCCAATCATCACTTGAGTTCTGAGTAATGAAATATGATAGAACAATTTCTCAGATGCCGCCACTGACACTGAATGAAAGTCCTTGATATTTAGTAATAGATGATGTTTCTAAATAGTACATTATTAGTAATAGAACATTTTATGGAATCAAAATATCACTGATGGACCAATAAGCTAATAAGCCATGTATGCACAGTATTTAGTCACACTCTTTCCTGGTCAAATTATATAGATCAAATGAACATAACTGCAGGTGTTTGAGGTCAATATCGTTAACCCTTCCCCTAATAAGCCTCCCCTTGGTGGAGGAAATGGAAATGCAATTAATGATACATTAACAGTAAAAGTTTTTATTTTGTAGTTCCTCTGTAATCCTTCACCAGAAAGGATTCAAGCATTCCTGCTGGTGACTGCACTGTAATTATTTCTTTTATAGAAATATAATGAGATTGTATTTTGAATAAATTCTACCATTTTATAGATGGAGTCTAAAAGCATTGTTTTGCTAAGCATTAGTATGACTAAAGTATAGGAAAGTGGTAATGATATCCTGGTTTTATAAAAGACTGTGAAGTATAATATTAAATATATCCTAAAATTATAAGAAGTCAATTGATTTCTCCCAAAGAAAAGGCTTAAATCAGTAATTGTCCCAGTGTACAGTTTTCATATGCCCTGAAACACATGCTTTTATTTCTAGGAAGAGTCACAATGTGGAGAACACAATGATCTCTGGTGTCTGCGATGTTACACTTAGCTCACTTCTTCAGGTGGGACCTAATCTGTTCATTTTCCATCTTCTGTGAATATACATTCCCTTCCAATTGGACACCATTAAAAGTGAGATTTCTCTGGCTGCCATCTTTCAGTAAGCTGTCCACTGACCATCACCACATATGTGCCAATGTTTTCTCAATATATTTAGCCAACACCTATTTTTTGTTCTTTTTTTGATACCAGGAATTGAATCCAAGGGTACTCAATCACTGAGCCACATCCCCAGCCCGTTTCTTATTTTGTATTTTGAGACAGGGTCTTGCTAAGTTGCCTAGAGCCTCACTAAGTTGCTGAGGCTGATTTTGAACTTGTAATCCTTCTGTCTCAACTCCCTGAGCCTCAAACCTGTATTAGTGCAAATATTGTATCCTTCATGTTCTTATTGAATGTCTCCACAGGAAATCAAACACAACGTGTTAAACATGATTCTCATAGGAGTTTTCTCTAAAACCTGATTTCTGCTGATCTCTACATAGAACATGGCCTCAACATATATACTGTTCTAAGAACTGTAAACCAGTGTCACCATTAATATTTTTCATTCTATTCTTCCATACCAAGTAATTACCAATTCATGTTGTCTTTGTTTCATTTTCAGAAAAAGGTTTCTCTCAATAAAGGAAGTTGAAGTTTATTTTATTTAGGAAGAAAGACCAGGAACCTCTGAGGTAGGGAAGAAGGAAGTGATACAGGAAGGGAGAAAAGGCAGTAACATAAGTATTTTGGGGAAATGACTGCTACAACCAATGGGGATTCATATCCTCTGAGGAGCTTTTGAAAGGCTGCATAATATATATTCCAAATTATCCTTCCTTTCTAAGGGAGGAAGAATTGTTTTTTTTTTTTTTTTACCATGATTTTGTTCCATCTGAAGATCCCTTCTAGAACATTACCTGTTCAGATCTTTTCAACTGCTCATGTAAAGGTGCAAATCATGCTCCCAGTGGCAGGAGAGCATTCTCAAGGAAGGGTGCCCTTAGCAGTCTGGAACACAGTGTACCTATGTGGCTTCTGGATGGATATGGGCTAAGTAACAAAAGCATCTGTTAACCTTTGTCAATTTATGGTGAACATTTCTGTTTGCTTGCCTTCATCCTTAAAAGCTCTTATTCCCTCATTTTCAGATGCTTCCTTTACTTACTTGTATTCTCAAATCCATTCCAAGTACACTGGTCTTTTCCAAACCATATTTGCAATTACATTGTACCCCACCTGCTAAAAACCATTTGGTCAATTTACATTTCCCCTAGAACAAAGAACAGAGATTAAACTGTTCATATTTCACATAAGCTTCTGTTCTGTCTGGTTTCTGCTGCTCCATCTCATTTTTTTTTTGCATTGTTACAAATTATTTTTTTTAATTATGTTTTTTAGTTGTAGTTGAACAGAGTACATTCATTTTATTTTTATGTGGTGCTGAGGCTCGAACCCAGTGTCCTGCATATGCTTTCTGAGCCCTCTACCACTGAGCCACAACCTGAGCCCTGATTTTTTAATATTCTATTCATATTGGCCTTTAAAAAAATTAAGACCCTGAATCTGCTATGTACCATCTGTGATGTTCTGGATTTGAGGTGTTTCCTAAAAGTTCATTCATGTATGAGACAATCCAAGAATGTTGAGTGGTGAAATCGTACAAGAGCTATAACGTAATTAGTGGATTGATCCACTTGACTAGATTAACTGAGTTGTAACTATACAAAGGTAGGATGTGGCTGGAGAATGTAGGTCACTGGGGACTTGGCTTTGGGGTTTTTATTTTGTATCTGGTGAGCAGAGCTTTCTCTACTTTCTGGCTGTCATGTTCTGAGCTGCTTTCGTCTGCAAGGCTCTTCTGCCATGTTCTGCCTCACCTTGGGCCCAGAGTTAGGGAGTCAGCCAACCATGGATTGAATTTCTGAAACCATGAGCAAATCGTCTAAATTGCTGTTATTGGGTGTTTTGGTCACAGTAACAAAAGGATGACTAAAACACCAATTTAAGGTAGACTCTTGATTATTACAGAAAATTTTCTGATGTACTTTGGGCAATCTCTTTTCCCAATTCTTATTTGGTTTACTTATTTTCCTCTTCAAGCTTTCAAATATGTACAGCATATCAAAATATTTTCATCATAATTTTGGCAGTCCTTATTTTCTAATAAATATGAAAATAGTGCTTAGATAGCCTAGTAGCTTAGTGACTGGGCATTGCTGGTGTATTTTGGCAATGAACCAAGTGACCCTTTCTCAGGAGATCTTCTCACAGTGTTAACATATTGGTTTGTTTCTTCATTGTACAATTAGATATTATAATTATGCAATGGCTTATATAAGTATTTTAGTGTTTTTCATTATTACTTGTCCTATTTACTAACAACAACAACAACAACAAAATGAATTTGATTAAGGGTTAGATGTCTGTAGTCCTTAGTGCAAATCTGAAAACCAGGAATAGCAATCCTGTACTTTATAAGATTATTGTGAGGATGAATTAGATTATTAAAACTTAGATTATTATGTACAATTTAGATTATCATATTCAATTTAGATTACTATATGCAATTTGCTTTCCCACAGTGCCCAGCATAGGTATTATATATGATCATCATAACCATTATCCTCTTCATCATTTCAGCATCTCCCAAGTCTCTCTTATAATTCAAATAGTTCCTATTCTTATCTCCATCTGGTTACTGAACAGAAAGAAAAATAAAATCTCTTATCACACACACAAAAAATTAAAACAGCATAGAGTGAATCATGTGCTTGGAAACATTTTTCAGAATTTTTGATTATTTACCAACTGCAAAATGGAAATCATTGGTGATGGCATGCTGGCATATCACCTGGTACAAAAGCACTGTTGCAAGTAAAACAAAAGATAAACAATAGACTTAATTGTGCTCTGCTAACAAGCACATTAGAGCGTAGAAACTGTCTCAATTGTTCAAACAGAAATTGTATAGAAAAGTATGAATCTAATTAAGACTTGAAAGCATACTGAAAATTGACACTGTGTCAAGAAGCATCTTGTAGAGGATTCAGCTTTAAGTTATTTATCCAATTAAGGAAATAATCACTGGTGCATTACAAAGAATGGTATTTGAGTCTTCATTTTTTATTTTACTCCTTTTTTCTTTTTATAAAAAAAATAAACCTGGCATTATGAATTCCCTCCACCCTCTGCTTAAGTATGTCAAGTCTCTGTTAAGCTCAAATAAGCCTAAATACAGTGAGGATTACAGAGGAATTTTGCTTTTTATCCCATTTTAAAATGTCAAATGCATTTTCCTCAACAGCACTTTATTAGCATAAACATCCTGGCTCCTTTTGTTGTTGCTAATGTTTAGTTGTGTTTTAATCTTTAATACTGAGTTTACAATCTATAGCTTGTTAGAAACTAAATTGATGCACTTTACCTAGAAGAAAGAGCCTGAATAATTTTCTTAAATATATTCTCTCCTTCCCATTAATTTATATTACGTATTTGAAAGTATTTCCCCCATTAACTATTTAGAATTACTCCATATTCTTTGTATTTTCCTTGATTATACTGCCTTTTGCAAATATGTTATTGTTCATTGAATAAGGACATATTTAAAAACATGTTTGATTTTGAAAGAAAATTAATATGCTAAATTCAAAACAAAACATTAAGAGAATTTATTATAAAGAGTTATTTCTCTAAAATGTTGTGAACTTATACATAGTAAAATAACTTTAAGTCTTTTATTACTACTAAAAATGATATTCTTATTAACATCAGATGATTCTGTTACATTTTTAACCATATACAACTTCAAACATGATAATAATATGGTGGAAGTTCAATGTATTTGATTGAAACTTATATTTAAAAATGTAACAATATTGCTGATTTGGAAGACACATTAATTTAAGATTTTGATGAAAAGTAACATTGAGTAGTTGTCCTCATATATGAAAATTTTATTAAATTATTCTCAGCTATCTTTTTCCAAATTGTTGCTTATGTATCTAAATTAAAACAATTCTAGAAGCTTTATTTCCAGAAGATTCTGTTTCCTAATTTGCTATTTGTAGAGAGTGCTTATGAATTCCCAATTGAGAAGAGCATCATTTTTAACTACAATGATCTGTATAACCTACTTTTAGACTTTCAAATTAAAATATCGTATACAATGATGCATTTATAATATTGCACCAATTTGTTTTCTCCCATTATATTTCCAAATATTTCTCCTGAAATATTTAATTCTCATATGGCACTTACAGTTTTAGCCATGCATTTAATTCCTAGATCATTTCCATCAATGTTTATATGTTGAACTTTTATCCTATTATATGTTGTATAATTGCTACCATTAGATTATTTCCCAAAGGTTTACTTTTCAGACTCAGAGTGTTTCAATGTCATATTATTTGCAAAATACACTTTTTTATGATGTAGAATTCAACTCCAGACTTTAGCCCAGGCTAATGAGTAATGACAACCCAGTAACATGACTTATAAAAATTTCACTTTAACATCTTATGACATCTAATTATCTTTTGACAATATTTTATTTCATTAAGTTTTACTTATAAATGATAATATTTAATTTTCCTTAATAGTAACTCATTATACTACTATCTTTATATCTTTGGAATTCTCATTTTTAAAACAATTAGTTATAGCAACTAAATTATCCTTAATTAAGCCAAATATTTTTAAATGGTAATTGTTTCATTATAGGCAAATAGTTTGCCTTCCAATATTGCTAGAAAATTATACTAAGCACAAGACTTATACTTTTCATTAAAGATTAATTTCCAATGATTTTTGCAATAACTTACTGAAATATAATGTTGATGTCATATGTCCCTGATTAAAATAATTACCAATTATACTTTCTTTTAATGCATCTTTACCTATTTTAAATTCCTTTCTCATAAAAATATGAATTTATAGACTCAATAATGGCATGCTTAAATTTCATTTCAAAATACTTCATACTGTACATTTTTTGTTTTTGTTAGGAAACATTACTCCATTGCCATACTGAAAGTTTTTTTAAGACATATCTTTTTTTTTTTACATTAAACAACATCAAAAACATCAAAGCAGTTAATAATGCCCAATGTCAAAATCAACTTATTGAGTTAAACTAAATGGGTTTATGTGCAATGAAATTTGATTCATCCATTAATTTTTAAAGTAATACAAAACTAAAATATATTTATTCCATGATGATCTTATGCATACAATATCAAAGGAAAGCATAAATACATTAGCAGCTTCAACCAAACATAATTATTGAAAGGTAGCAATAAAATGTTATAATATATCAATGAATCATAACCCCAGGTTAGATGATTTCAGATCCTGAAAAGGAAACCTATGATGTATTTTAAAATTTAGATTTTAGAATATAGTAATAAATTATTCAGTTGATAATTCAGTCAGTTAAAAGGACTTATTAGGAGTAGAACAGAGGTTTCCCTGCAAAAGACAATACCTCCTTTAGAGTTCATTTTCAGCTCTTGCTTCAAAGTTCTAACCTACTTTCCTGAAGCCCTGCCCTATAAAGTTTAGATTTGTGCAGCCATTTCCCACAACTGTCACCAAATCCTTCTGAAAGATTGCTCGATTCATGTACCCTACTGGCTTTGTTTCTCTGGTGGAACCCTGACTGATTCATATACTCTTTTAAAGTTTTGTAAATATCTAACAGTGGCAAAAGAAAATGCTTCTAGATATAGACCCACTAGAATACTCTTCATGCCTTTAACATCATCAAAGTTCTAGGAATTCAACAATAAGCAAATAAAAATTCTAATAAGTTAAACACATCTATGATACAATTGAAAATTAGAAACTCTTAACAGTTCATTCTGGATTTTATTTTAAAAATTAAGATGATATCCATATATTTTCATAATATTTTTTCAAAATAAACATATAATACAATGTATACTCTGTGTACAGGATTATTCCTGGATGGATTTTAAATTTAAATTATGCATATACATGACATATATGGGTGATATTATGCAAAAAATTTAAAATATGCTAAGAGAAATAAAAGGGGCTTCTGAGATAGCATGTACTCTCTTATGAGGGCACGTTTCAAATAGCATTGAGGTCATATCACTAGGGATTCAATCATTTCTGACAATCCCTTCAACAGGGAGGATTATGGGCTGACATCTCATTATTGAAGTACTGAAACATGAATAATTTGTCCTATGCTGATGACCAGGAGATACTGAAACCCATATAGTTATGAGGTCATTGCTCTAAAGAATAAACTCTAAAAATATTTCCAAAGAACTATGGGAAAGGAATGTTAATGAAAACTGCATGATTGTATCTACATCATATAACTTACAAGTATTCATTGGATTTTGTTTATTAAATTGATTATGATCATCAGCTGATATTCTCCTTTAAAAAATCAAAGGATATTTTAAAAACTGTTTGTCTAGCTTTCAAGTTTCCTAAGCCATTAAATGAAAAAAAAAATGAAAGATCATAATATTGAATGTATATTTTTAAATTAATGATTAATGATATAATCTTTCTTGGAATTAAAAATATGCACATACTTCTTTCATTTTTTTACTTTTATAATATGGAATGAAGACAAAGATAAAGAATAATTTCATATTCAGTGACTAACTGCATTTGAAGTGTAGCATATGAAATAAAGTGAATACATTTTGCTTGTTTTATGAATACTATTAATAAAGGAAATCTTGTTTTCCAAGAATATGTGGTACCATTCATATTTAAAACAAAGAAAATTAAAAAGAATTTTAAAAAGAAAAAAAATGTAATCAGCTTTGTGATGATCTTAGAACAGTTTTTATCAAAAGATTATTAGAGTTTTATAATCAGATTATTAGTAATAGGATATATAAATCTTTCTATCTGCATTCTTAAAGCTAAGAGAGCAGAGATATAGTGAGACAGTTGTGGTAAATATGTAAGTTACTATAAAGTACTCTGTTTTGCAGGGAGAGTCTGAGTGAATCTAAGACTCATTTTGATATTTTATTCAAACAACTGCATGACTATCAATATTGGAAAAGTATAATTTGCCCCAAAATTTGAGACATTATTTATTAAATTAATTAAACTTTGAAAATATATTTAATTATTGGAAGATAGCTTCTGAAAATTACCAGCAATGGCTTTAATCTGTGCTTTAAGAAAGAATAAAATAATAAAAGGCAACATGAATGCAGAGACAAAAGTTATGTAAAACATCCAGGTCCATTTGCTCATCATTTCCAAATCTCTCATTGAGAATTAAATCAAAAATATATGTAGTTAGTTTTATTAAAAATACATGTTAACTTGGAACAAAGATAGATTTTAAAAGGGACATACAGTGTTTTATTAATATGTAGAATTATAAAATGACTTTGTAGACGGTTTATAAAATATTCAGCAGTATTTTCTTAATTTCAAATTATAGTAGCAAATGAATAACATGGAAATAGAAATGAAGTAACTAAAAATAATATTTGTTGGCATAGGATTGTGTGAAATTTATGTATGTATATGTGTGTTTATATATTCAAACGTAAGAATTTATGATTCTTAAAAGTGCCAATGACTTCCCCTAATTTCACTTACTTAGAACATTTTAGATTTTATGTCATTTCTTATAATGATTTATTTTGAAAATTTATCTGAAACAAAAATTTCTCCAAAAACCATAAGAAGGTCATATATTCATAGAGTTGATGACTTTAAGGTCTATTTACTTATTTTCACAGAAACCAAAAGAAAGTTACTTGGTAGAGACTGTAAAGTAAAACTACTGTTTACTGACTTTCTCTGATTTCCTCAAAAATTGTTGATATGAAAGCACAAATAAAAACATAGACGTAAGGAAATACTGTTATGAGGGCAGTCAGGAAATAATACATATTTTGATATCTATGTAAAGAAAACAGTATGTTTTGCTTTTAAAGAATTCAGATGTTTAGTTTCTCAGCATATTCACATTTCTCATCTATATTCAAAATTAAGAAAGTCACACGCTTGCTAGAAGAAAATTATAAAGTGATTTAAAATATAAGACACATAACTGATTTCATGACATTCTTAGGACATCAAGGGAACCAAACTGATATTCTCTGTTTTAAGCAAAAGCATACAAGATTCTAGTGGTTTAAAAAAAAAAAAAAAAAAAAAAAAAAAAAAAAGCTTGTCCACCAATAGTTAAAGTCATCTGCACATAGATAAGCAGGCACTCTGTCTTGGCTCAGGCAGCAAATGATGACTGAAACCCCCCCTGGTATCCAGGGCACAGACATATTTCTAAACACACAGGTAATTTATCAGTCTTGCTGAGAACTTCCCCACAAAGGTCAGAACTGGTAAACTAAAGAAGAGGGTGACCAAGAACTCGACTGAGGATGGCTTGATCACGTTTTTTCTGTGGCCTCTGAGTGCAATGCAGATAAAGCAGATACAGATCTTTCGCCAATCTGTAATTCCACATGGAGCATGTTTAACGGTGAAATTTTCATTTTACTTTAATTATTATATAGTTTTACTGAATATAAAACACACTTGTGATACTAGGTATTTCTTTATAGTATAAAGTTAATTAGAAAAAGAACAAGTCTACAGTTAATCTAATGAATTCCAAGTCTGGGAAGAGAGAAATCCTAAAGAGTTTTAATGATTTAAAGAATTGTTTGCTCAAAAACTTTCTATATAGAAAGGTTTTGCAAATATCTATGGGTAGACAGCATCTGAGATAAATGAAGGAAGTGAACTATGGAAAATTTTTTTCTCCTTGGCTACTTTTCTAAAATAGAGTTTACTTGACTCCATCTGTAGGGTAATTTTAAAACCAGTATTCCTAAACCATATTTTGAAAGATGATCCTTTAAAAACTCTTTATTTTTTTTCCATTTCAGTTTCTTTCAAGTGTGGTGGTCATGCAATTTAAATTTGTGTTAAAATATGAAGTGCAATTCAGATTCATATCTTCAGCACAATTCAAAATACAGTGTTAAATCAAGACATATTTTTAAAAAAATCTATTGTACTTTTCCCCTTCTCTCCATATTATAAACATTCTTTCTCCTTTTGAGTTTTCCAGGCCTACTGCTATTATATCCTAGTTTTTCCTTTATGACCTCACACTATCACCCATCCTATGTTGTATCTTCCCTAAATCAAAAGGGAGACAGTAAAACATCCTGTGCCTCAATGGTGCCTTGTGAACCTACCCAAGTTAAGGGAACAATGAGAACACGCCTGACCAGAAAGTCTAGGTACATGATATTTTGAAGGACTCTGTCTCTTGTATATTCTTTGGAACTAGGTCAAGTTAGTGTTGTCGGTAGAGAGCAGCTTATATGTATGCCAGGACAGTTGATCCTTGGGTTTCTGGTCATAGACGCAAACAAAACAAGCTAATGATGATGATGTCACTGCTTTTGCAGCCTAACATATACAATGTTAGGATCTGAGAATAAGAGTAGAAATAAGGGCACTGTAGAAAGCATGTGTGTCACTCATCCAGCCTACTGCTACTAGATAAAACACAGAGGGAAAGGAAGCACTACAAGGTCCAACATGATGAAGGACAAACGTGTTATCTCCCAGCCTATGCCCACTGAACTCTTGGAGCAATCATTTATCTCTCATAAGCTTCCCCCCCAGTAAATTCATGTCTCCCATTATGTCTCTGGATACTTTCTTTGACTTTCCTGTAACCTATCCTCTGCCCTTGCACTAATGGGCTGTGGATAAGAATGTGTCTTATCTATAAAAGCTTCTGTTGTCAAATACCAGTGAATTTTTAATCACCAGAGATAACACTTTCCTTAGTCATTGACAACTCTTAGTATATATTAACAGGGACAACTGCACAGTTTGACACTCACTCGAAATATTCATTTTATAAATGAGTTTTCAAGATAACCATAGCATTTTATCAAACGTCCAGTTTTTGTAAAAACTAAATTGTCCGATGTTTGAATTAGGGTGCTTTGGTGTGAACAAATTTAACTTGTTCTTTCTCTCATGGTTTCTCAGAATCTTTCTTAGTACTAACATGTCTTACCTCCTATAGGAAACATATAACATCTGCTTTCTTTACATTAGTCTGATGCTAATCCTGCCTTTGGAACTCTTAGAAGTTTTATTTTCAAGTAAATGTTTAGGAATACTGCTCAGTACAACCAGAGTTGCTTGGTTTTTTAATTTTATCAATTCTTTTACTCTTTCATATTTTTCTCTCTTGGTCCCAAGCTTTCTCTTCAAATGTAAATATTACAGAACTCATTCATCTTCTTGGCTTGGAGTTAATGTATAGTTAGCAATTCCTAAAACATTATTTTTCACAATTGTTGAAATGTATTGCTGCATTTTAGTGTTACATCTTCATAGTAATATATTGCAACCCACATATTACCAAAATAATTATTTTTCTCTAAAGTCATTGCCTCAATTCAATTTTTCCAATTGAAAATATTAATAATCAATTTCAATGGGAAAAAAATATTTAAGTATTTGTAGAATGTATGTGCTAGTTCAAGTTCAAAAGTAGAGAACATGACAGATTTACCATATTAATTTTCAGCCAAACATCTCACTGTTATGTTTAAAAATATGAAATTTTGAACATAATAACCAAACCCACTTACTTCCTCATCCCATTTCCCTTAAATTACATAATTAAGCTAGTTGCCCTTCTTGCTATGGAACATTTATAAATTTTTACTACTTACTTGTGACCCATATGAAAACAAATGATGTTTTGTAACTTTTTTTATCTGACTTTATTTAGTTCAATTATATATGTGGGCTACTGGTCTGTTTAAGTATTTTTACTAATGGACTTACTGGTTTTCTGATCCACTGTTCTATGAGGAATAATTAGGTCATTTCCCAACAGATGAAATTCTTACCAATAATTAGATTTTTTAAAAATATCTTATCTACTGTTTATATTTTCACCTTCACCCTATCCACTGTTTATATTTTCACCTTCACCTTCATCATATCAAAAAATGATATGATTTTCATATCATTTTCTTTTTCATATTTCTACATTGTATTAATTTTGACTTGAATCCTCATATTATCACTGTATAGTTCAACTTAGTAAACATACACTTAGATTTATTTCATATCTCAAATTTTTTTTTCTCGTGCTTAGGAGAACACAATCCTTCTACCTAATATTAATTCTCCTCTTTTCATTTGTTAAATTCCTTGTTTAAAAAAATAGTGTGTAGAATTCTCTCTAGGGAAGTCTTCAACATCTCTCCCTTCCTACCATCCAATAGAAGACAGTATTTCCATATTTTCATTCTTTCCATATTGATATTTCAAAATCAATTTCAATCTCACCTTTGCTCTTTTGCATATAATCTTTCTACTCTAGTGGATTTTAATTTTTTTTATCTTTTTCATCTGGAAGATCTTTTTTATTCTCACTCTAAAATGCCTACTATAGATTGCTAGTTATTTTTTAAACATTTAATTGCAGTATAGTTGGCATGCAATAAATAGAATTTTAAATAGGTTTTAATATATTATTGTACCTGTGAAACTATTAGCATAATATAAATAATGAAAATATACATCATTATGAAACATTTCCCTTATTTCTTTATATCCCCTATCCCTCTGCTCCTTCATGTACCCCCATAGTCATAAATCTACTTTCTATTATTTTAATTTCCTAGAATTTTATGTCACTGGAAAGATAACTTATGGGCTATTTTTATCTAGCTTCTTTGGCTCAGTTGATCCTTTTTTATTGGTTAATAACATTGATTATATCTTCACTTGTTGATTGGCATTTTAGTTATTTCCAGTTTGGGATATTATAAATAAAGCTACTATGAATATGTATACAAGTGATTTTACACATATCATTTTCTAACTCTTAGTCAAGCATCCAAGAGAAATGATGAATCATTTGGTAGATATATGTTTAAATTCAAAACAATTTTCAAATGGTTTTCCTAAATGATTGTAACATTTTGCATGCCCAATGGCAATGCAGGAATGTTCTGTTTTCTCTACATACTTGCCAACACTTAGTTTGATCCATTTTAACATTTCACACACTCTAATAGGCAAGTATTATTTTCTCCTTATGGATTTTATTTGTTTTTACCTAGTGAATGATGATACTGAGCTTCATTTTGTATACTTCATTGGCATCCATACACAATCTTTTCTGAAAGCTCTCTTCCAACTATTTTTATATTTTATTTTTATTTTTTGGAAAGGTATTAGTTTAAAAAGTAGACTCCACATTCCATTTCTTTTAGATTTTGCCTATTCTCCTTTTATTTTGCCAGGGATATAGACATATTTCCTGGATATTCAGTCAGAACCTTACACTAGGGAATGAAATCTGATAGTCTGAAAAATAAAAATGGAATTACTTGGATCCCCAATGACATTACTGAGCCACCTAACTTTTCTCTAAAGCTAATTGGCTGCCATCATTCTATTGGAAAATAAAAAATAAATGAAAACTCCTAGATGCCCTTCAATAGATGAATGGATAAAAAATGTGGCATTTATACACAATGGAGTATTACTCTGCATTAAGAAACGACAAAATCATAGAATTTGGAGGGAAATGGATGGCATTAGATCAGATTATGCTAAGTGAAGCTAGCCAATCCTTAAAAAACAAATGCCAAATGACTTCATTGATATAAGGGGAGTAACTAAGGACAGGGTAGGGAGGAAGAGCTAGAGAAGAAGATTAACATTAAACAGGGATGAGAGGTGGGAGGGAAAGGGAGAGAGAAGGGAAATTGCATGAAAATGGAAGTTGATCCTCAGGGTTATACAAAAGTACATATAAGAGGAAAGGAGAGGTAAGAGAAGAATAATACAAGTGGAAGAAATGATTTACAGTAGAGGGGGTAGGGGGAGGGGAGGGGAGGGGGGATAGTAGAGAATAGGATAGACAGCAGAATACATCAGACACTAGAATGGCAATATGTAAATCAATGGAAGTGTAACTGATGTGATACAGCAATCTGTATACGGGGTAAAAATGGGAGTTCATAACCCACTTGAATCAAACTGTGAAATATGATATATTAAGAACTGTGTAATGTTTTGAACTACCAACAATAAAAAAAAAAGAAAAAAAAAACTCCTTACATAAGTAACTGCTGTAGTGCTTTGTGTTACTTGTAGATGAATGAATGAGGCAGTTTAAAATAAAAATATTTTCTGTGTTTGTGCTGTAATTACTCTTTGATTTTAATTAAACATATGACTTCTTTTATTGTTATTGGGCTTTTATTTATCTTCACTAAAGTCATAAGTTCATCAAATAGGGAGTTTCTCAGCTGACAAAATTGTCTTAACTCTGGGTAATTATTGCTTCTTTGATATCTATACCCAAATGGTAAGGATGATTCTTCAATAGCTATTTCTTCATCACATGTCTTTGAGTATCTGATTATAGTTGATCAGTGTTAGGTATAAATTTCCTCACTGTTAAAGTATTTTCACCTAGGTTTTGTGGTCTTTCTAGCCCAATGGCATCACTATTTATTTATCTCATTTCAAACTATGCATTTCATTGTTCAGTAGTCTTGAGTTTTGTGATAAAACATATTTCTCTCATATTCAGTCATCTTGTCTAAATAAGAGAAAAATCAGTGTTTAGTGGGACAAAAGATTGAAGTAATGACCTAAACTGAAATCTAGATATAGGAAAACAAAAGGAGAATTGTTTGGTTTTCAAGATTTGTGTTGCTCAGGGTGGATTGTGATTTGCAGGGTTAGTATATCAGGGTGGTAATTGGAAAGACAGGTTCCCAGACCCAAGGTAGACCTGTAGGATTAGAAGATGCAATTTTGCTAATCTTCCTTGTGAACTGTATGCTTATTAAAATAAATCTAATTAAATAAAATGAGCATTTAGAAAACACTACTCTGAAGCATATTGGTCTTTGTTTCAGTTTATATTGGAACTCTGGTTTTATCCCTTCCCAGCATTCTTTAAACCAACTCTATAATTTTATAATAAACATTCTTCTTCCTTTCAGCAGGTATGTGTGCTTTCTTATAACTTATAAATAAAAATAATAGATGAAAAAACCCTTCCCTCCCCAAGTTTTTGTTTTTCTAAGTTAACCTCTGTAAATTTTTATTACTTAAAATTAAAAAAAAAGATATTAGTTATTCAGTTGATCAAAAAAAAATCCTTTAAGGCTGCAACATAAACCTCGAAATTGGGAAGCACTAGCTGTAAATATCAGTGATGATGACATATGTTATAAATTGATTCTGACTTTAAAAACATCTGCAGATTAATTTGATTCTTTGATCCATACTTGGGCATTTCAGTTAATGTGGATTATCCATAACTAGCTGACTTTTAAGTTCCTGAAAGATTCAGATAAAATTAATGTAAGATTTTTGCTGAAATGTCACTTTAGAAGACCAAGTAGTCATAAGTATACACATTATTGTCCTGGCAATCAGTAGGAATGACCGCTACTTCCATAAGAGCAAAGTAACTACTAAATTTTGAAATAAAAATTAAGTAGCAATAAAAATTTCTAAAATCTTATGGAAGAGCATAAGGGGATATCAGTGCTCTCAAAGAAAATGAAGTGTTTTTTGAGTGAATTGAATTACCTTTCATTAATCCAAGCACGAAAAATCTGAGATGCACAGCAAGATCTATGTAAACAGAATACAACTTTTGCATAGCAAATTACTTAACGCTCTTCTAGAGCTTTGCGATAAAAAAGTAATTGAAGCTAACTAAGTTATGTAGCTACATATAACAGATCTAAAATTTTGTGACAGCAATTTCTTATGATTTGCAAAATTTTACTTATTAGTTTGCTCTTTTTAAGGTAAATAACACAGATCATTTATAAGACATCGACCACATTCTTTCCACCAAGGGAAAAAATAAATCAGGATTCTGATTTTCAGTGTAAAAAAAGTTTTAAACATTTTTCTAGAGAAACACAATTTTTTAAAAGTTAATTTTAGTGTATTGGTTTAGAATATACAGGCACTAGCAGGGTTATACAAGAAATAGCCAACTTTAAACTACAAACACTGTTGTGTGATTGTGTGTATACGTGTGTGTGAATGTGTCTGTGTGTGTTTAGGCACCATATAATGTATCACTAGAAATATTTCCAAGGTACTTTCTATAAATCACTGATTTGGGGTGTCTGAGCAATGGGTTAGTGTTTAGTAATAGAAATGTAGAAAACATCATCTTGAAGCGCTTGTTCTCAAAACTTGTGAAATAATAAAGTAGAAGAGTACATCATCCAAACACCCTGGGCATGCTTGATCTTTACAAATTAATGGGAACAATAAAAATATCAGTGGTATGCTAAGATTTAGGGATATAGGGAGGGATGAATATGGGAAGCATAGAGTTCTTTTCAGGATGATATCATATTGTACTCTAATGACAGGTACCTGTTATTCTGCATTTGTCCAAACCAATGGAATGTACCACACCAAGAGTGAACTACATATTAAAAACCTGAATTTTGGGTGATTATGTTGTATAGGGTCATAAATTATAACAAAAATTACTAACTTTGTTGGGGATGTTTATAATGGGAAAGTCTATGCATGTGTTGGGGCAATGGGGAAGCTCTATACCTTTATACTGAGGACCAAAAATTACTATAAAAAGTATATTTTAAATATACCAAACTAAATGATATTTTGGTAGTTTTTTCTTCTATGATGAAGAACATTAATTTTACCTATATCTTCAGAAAATCTTTAAAAATTAATTTCTGGCAGTTGTGAATCTCAATGTGAAAAAATATAAGAACACAGGAAAATAACCTTATGATTTGGAGATCATGAGACTTGTGTCTTTTGGGAAAGTCATGAAAAGATGTTTGATTTTGGTAATACACTTTATTACATGTGTTTTTGATATCACTAATATGTAACCTTTATAATTTCCTTTTTCTGATATTCTTTGGGTTTTACTTCCTTTGTCATTACAATTTGGGGAAATGTGTGATTTGATCACTAGAGTTCGTATTTCTTCTTTTCTGAGAATTTTCAGTCATATCTTTATAATATTATAGCCATATCCTTCCAATTTTGATGTAATATTTTAATGTGTATTTGGTCCAAAACAGTTTTGAAAATTTAAATTCAAATTCAACTTTTTTCTTGCCCTACATTTTATTTCTTAATTTAAAAGCATATATATGCATTATTGTTATTTTTGTTATTGACTTTAGATTAATGTTATGAGACTATATACTATATGATGAGGCTTTTACATTTTCTGAAATTTTCTGTTTAGCTCAATACAATTTCCACACATGTTCTGTATTTTAAAAGAATATGCAATCTAAAATTTTTGAAAGAGCACTCTATATTTTTGCACTAGGCTAAAAAATTTAAATTACATTGGATTAAATACTTTATACTCATGTTTTAGTTTATATGTTTAACAGTTGCTAAGTGAAGATGTTTTAAAAATTGTCCACTGTGACCATATTTTAATTTTTCTCTATGAAAGACTTTAATATTCATAAATGAGGTAAGAATCCAATGATTATTCTGTACTTTTGGGACTTTATTGTTACTTAACATCTTTTTTGAGTCAAAAACTAACCTGATTCATTAGGGTTTTGCTTTCTGACCTAATTACCCCTGAAAAGAACCATCTTCAAATATTATTGCACTGGAGGTTAGGTTTCAGCAGATAGATCTGGTTGGCTGTAAATATTCAGTCTATTGTAATATAAAATTTTATTTGGGGCCCTATAACATATTGAATATAATTAATTTGACAATATTCGCTCTACAGTGGTGGGTGGGAGCCATTCAACATAGGAATAAGTAGTTAATACTAGGTATTAACTTAGATCTATAAAATAACAAACAGCAGTTTTTATTTAAATGTTGTTATGAACTGAATGCATTCTTTCCAAATTCATATACTGGTGCCTAATCCTCAATATAATGGGATTTGAAGGTGAGAACTTTGGGGGGTAATTATATCATGAGAGAGGAGCCCCCAAGAATAGGATTAGTGTCTTAATAAAAGAGGCCTGAGGGAGTACATTTTCTTCTTCTGTCATGAGAAGAGGTAGCAAGAAGTCACCATCTACCAAGCCTGAACTATGCCCTCATCAGACACTGACTCTGCGAAGGTCTTAATCTTGGACTTGCCTTTCTCTAGAACTATGAGCAATAAATGTTTAACACTGAACAGCTCTGTATATAGAATTTTTGTTATAGCCATCCAAACTAATTTACACAAATATTAACATAAAAAAGCTTATAAATATTGGCTCTTCTTTTCTCTCTTACTTTCTTTAAGAGGCATAAAGTAAAATAATATTTAGAATAGTATTACAGTATACTATGAACATAAAAATATTTATAATAAACATCAATGAAAGCCTCATCTATGCAAGTTTAATATGCATAAAATCACTATAAGAAAAGTAGAGAAGAAATGAAGATATATAGGAGAAAACATATAAATATATCACTGCAATTAAATTTTTACAAATGTACTGTTGATTTTTGTAAGGAATTTAAGCAATAGGGAAAAGTTAGAAAAATATAAAAATTATAATTTAAAAATGCTTAAAAAATTAAAATGCAAAAATAAACTTAAGAAGGAACAAAGAAACCAAGTGACTGAATAAACCTTTTTAAAAGGCAAAAATAATCCATTGGAAAATTTACATCCAAATCTATACTGTCTGTGGAACAAATAAATGGAAATTCAAAGAATGGAACAAACCATAACATGTACCCCCAATCATAAAAAAAAAAAACGTTACTACTGTTGAGTATCATACAAAATAGATTTTAAAACAATACATTATTAAAGTTCAAAAATGACATTTCATAAAGATGAGAAGGTCAATCTATTATCAAAATTTAGCAATTATTTAGATACATACAATCTAAAAATATGGCACCAAATTACATGGAACAAAAACTGAAAGCAATAAAGGGAGAAATAGTTAATTCAACAATAACTGTCAGAGATAGACATATACCACTTTTAATAGAAAACAGCTATAGAGAGTATCAACAAGAAAATGGGAGATCTGAACAACACTTCAAACACATAATTCTAACATTTTACCTAAATGAAGCAGAATATATATCTCCTCAGAGGTCCATGAATCTTTCCCCAAGGTAGACCACATGCAAGATATACCATTTACAACTAATCACATATTTAAAAAGTACAATTTGATAAATTCCCAAAAATAAATACATTCTAAAATTTAAATGGAATCTAAAGCAACTCTGAATAGTAGAAAGAATCATGAAAAGGAAGAAAAGAATGGAGGTATCACAATTGCAGGTTTTCACACTTAAAAAATGTTATAGTAATCAAGAGAATGGTATGAATAAAATTACAGATATATAAACCAATGGATTAGAATACAGAGTCCATAAATAAAACTCTCCTATATATTGTCAAATTATGCTCAACAAGGGTACCAAGGTCATTGAAAAGACACACTTTTCAATTGATTGTTTTGGGAACTAGATATCAACAAATGAAAAATGAAGTTGTACTCCTACATTACACCACATACTGTAATGTATTAAAGATCTTCACATCAGACCTAAAACTATAAAGCTCTTAGAAGAAAACATAAGGAAAACTTCATATTATTTGACACCTATTGTTTGGATTACATGAAAGCCCCAGGCAAAAAGGAAAATAAAAATGCATTGAGCTTTATCAAAATTAAAATTTTTCATGCATCAGAAGACACTATGAAGATAGTGAAAAGGAAAAACACAACATGAGAAAAAATATTGTGAACTGTATTACTATTATAGGGGATAATAATACAATTACATGAAGAACTCCTTCAACTCATGAAGAAAAGCTTACAATTCAGTTATAAAATGGGCTGAGGACTTGAATTAGACATTTCTCCAAAGAAGAAGTACAAATGACCAATGATTTCAGGAAAAGATTTTCAGCATCACTAATCATCAGGGAAATGAAAAAACAAAGTCAAAATGAGATTTCACTTCATGCTCAAGGTTATTATCAGAAAAAAAGGAAATTATATATGTATAGGAGCCATTGCCTTTAATCAGTGTTTCCTTTACATGAGGACTTAACTACAAATTTTTAGCATATATAAGATTCAAGGAAATTATTTTTTTCTTTTGATTTACTGAAGCATTGTTTGATTTTAAAAATAAATTCTTTAACTGATAATGTTCATCTGTTTTGTTTAGATGATCAGAAAAATGTCAAGAATTACGTTTCGTATAGGTGTAGTATGTCTCATGCATTCCTTTTCCTAAAATTCCCCTTATTTTCATTTTATTATTCAATAACGATGGAACTTTATTTTTGAAAAATATTTTCTTTTTATTTTATCTATATTTTATGAAAAATACATGTTTATTTGCAGTCTATCTCCCAAAACTTGTTCAATTCATTTCAAAACTGAACAAAGAATAAAATGTGCAATATGTTTCCAATTATTCATATGCTCTCTAAAAGTTCCTTGTACATAAGTTAGAAAATAAACTCTTAAATATAAATTGAATTGATTTTTTGTGAAGATTAGAATAAAGATGCAGATGGGTCAAAGAAATATAATAAAAGCAAGGAGCTATACTTTCCTTACACCAATGTTTATTGTACCGAATTATGATATTAAAATGATGACAGATGTCCTCTTAATTATTTGTTTGGTTCCAAACACTTCAAAATGTCACACTTCTAAAGGAATTAAAAAAAAACTTGTTGACTATTTTCTAGATAGTAAGGTTAATGCTATTGTTTTAGCAATTATCACCACCAGACATCTGAAACAATGCTTCAAATATTTTAGATTTAAGTTGTTTGAAGTTTCAGACAATATCAAAATAGAATAAACCTAATAAGACTTGTGGCTTCTTCCTTTAAAAATTTCAAAATATATAGGTAATATAACCCTTTTTCAGTTCTTCACAACTTTGCAGGAGATTTTCTTAATGCCAAGAGAGTTAATGAAATTTTGAACAGATAGATTAAAGAAATGACATGCCCAATCAAAACTGCCCTTTTAATGATAAATTCCTTCAGCACTGAATTATACTTTAGGTTCCATAATTCTGATAATCTTAAGAAGACATTCATTTTAAATGTAATTATTTGATAAGATTAGAAATAAAATATTAATATGCATCTCAAATATATTTTCTTTTTATCATACATTTTTAAAATGTACCCTTTTCTTATATATTTGCAAAAAAATATTGAAAGCATCCTTTAGAACATAATGCTTAAAAACTCAGTAACTATTGTAAAACATGGGTGGCTTTTTGCATTTCCGAGTAACTATGAAATATTTTTCCAGTATAGTATTTTTATTAGGTATTATCCTGAAAAACATATATTTTCTCTTTCTTGACTCCCTTTGGAATGTTAAGCTCTTGTATCTTCACAAACCATTGTTTGTCAAATCTTAAGATATCTTAATTAGTGAAATTTTGAAAAAATGTTAAAAAAATGTGTATCTTAGAATTAGGATCCCTAGGGGCTGGTATTGTAGTTCAGGGGATGAGCGTTTGCCTCGCATGAGTGAGGCCCTGGGTTTGGGTTCGATCTTTAGCACCACATAAATAAATAAATAAAGATATTGTGTCCATCTACAACTAAAAAAATATATTTTTTTTAAAAAAAGAATTAGGATCCCTAGAATCAGCTTTTTTAGAATGATCTCACAATAGTAATAACAATCACTCTTTTTTATATGATAATAATGTCATTGTAGTGATTAGTTGTTATCCTTAAAGCTTTCAACATGTACTATACCATTGATATAAATTTATAATAATATATGATCAAATCCTGAAATGTGATCCTATTCAGAAGTTCTAATTTAAAAACTAATTGAAGCAGTGAAAAAAGAGATTAAATTACACAGTGGGAAATTTTGTAATTTTTAAGTTTTAACTTTTAAAACTTGAATCAACTTGCCTTTATCCCACATTTTTATCTCCCTTAACATTATTAAAACATCAAAATTAAAACTTAAAGGGGAAAAAAGAACTAGAGCAGAGAAGAACACGTAGTCACATTTATGGAATGAAAAGGAATAGTTGATTTGGGGGGGATCGAGATAGTAAAATGATAAGAGCTAATAAATATGAATTAATCTTAGAAATCTTCAATCCTATGTAAAAATACTATATGGGCAATGGAGAGATTCCAAGTTGAACAGAAAAGAGCTCCTGGCTCAAGAAGCACAGGACATGTTAGAAAGACTCATTGTTGCTGGTGTTACTCCATACGATGATATAAATTACATGTGGGAGCTGGGTGGCCAGGTGAACAGGTTGTGAGCTCTGGGGCTTGGTGGTTCACTAAAATTCCTGGTAGGGAGACACTGACCCAGAACAAGCTCAGCACATTTATTTTATAGGTTTTATCATTGTGAGAAAGTTTCTTCAAAACAAGCAGAACCAAGGTCATATGTATGAGCAGCATAATTATGATTATCAGCTTGCACCCGTAACTTTCCACCCCTGGGCAGCTGGTGCCTGAACCTTAAGGTCAAAAACTGATAGTTCTGTGGCTGGTACAGAACCTCCTATTGAACAGGACATCAGTATAGCAACTAGGCAATCTTTAATCGGCACAGAAAGTTCCCAGGAGTGGCGCCACCTCTGTCCTAGGACAGCTCAAGGACCCTAATTCAGTCACTGCTTTTGATATCAGGATCCAGAACTGCACTTTATCATTTGGACAGTTTTTGACACATCATTCATATTCACTACGTCTTAGGTTGCATCCTTGGGGGTGGTATGATCCTACCTTCTTTGGAGGTTATAGGTTTTGGGTGAAGATCTGAAATAATATTCCTGAGACTCGTGAAGGTTTGCTTTTAGGAATCTGAGTAAATTCTACCATGGGGGTTGGGGAATTTACTGAAAAAAATTATTTTGTAGAAGACTTTGGTTTTTTATATTTATTTCTTAGGGGTTTTTTTTAGGTGGATACAATATCTTTATTTTATTTTATGTGGTATTTAGTATTGAATCCAGTGCCCTGCACATGCCAGATGAGTGTGCTACCTTTTGAGCCACATCCCCAGCCCCAGACTTTGTGTTTTAAAGGGGATTAAAATGAATACCTTTGTTAGAGAAGCAGTTGAACACTTCCTGTGAAAAGAGCTTGAAAGAAGGAAAAGACTATGATGTAGGACAGTCACAGTAGTTTGAGTATTGGGGAATATTCTAGAATACTCTAGAGGGATATGGAAAGTGCATATGAGAAGGTTGATGCACCAGGAGAAAACTAAAATCATTTTTTTAATGTAGAAGGCAAATCACTGATTGTTTTAAATATTTAAATTTAATAATAAAATATGTTTGTTTTTTTTTTTTTTAAAGCACAGAGAAAGAGTAAGACACTGAGTTTGGGTTTGTAAGATTGTGAGTGTACATCCAGCATCATGAGGAGAAGGAAATTGACTAACAGAGTTGTAGATGAAGAGAACTGGAAGCAGTATGAACAAAGCAAAGGTTATTTTCTAGGGGATCTGGTCCCTTCTCCTTTTTCTGCTACCACCCCTCTCCCATTCAGTTCTGTACTAGCCATTTAACTGCTCTTGTTCCCATCTGACAGCCTCCTTACTAGTATTTTCATCACAAAATTTAGAGTGATCTGGTTAAGTCTAAACCAGGTCATTTTGCCTATTTGCTATGCTTTGCCAGCTTCCCTAACATTCAGAGTAAAAGCCAAAACCCTTATACTGACCTACAAGTCTTCATACGATGTAGTACAAGACTGTATTACCTATTTGACTTTATGCCTATTCCCTAAGTTGACCCAGAATCATGGATTTCATCATTTTTTCTGGAAAAAATTTAAGCAAAAAATTTAAGCAAGCTTCTTCATGGGGCCTCCAACTTTATTTACTCTGACCACCTGGAGTACAATGGACACATGGTTCAACCCCTCTCTTCCCATAAAATGTCATTTAATGATAGACGTTTTCCTGGACACTTTGTAATTCTCCTCCTCAACACCAACTCTCTGCATATTTATTTTTGTCCTTTGTACTAATTTCATTTTCATATTATTTTGCTTACAATCCTTCTTGCCTACAAAATACAAGGTTAGTGAAAGCAGAGAACTTTGTTCTGTTCACTAATACATCTAACATGCCTGGTATCCTGTGGCACTCAGTAGGTAAACATGTGTCAGGTGACTAGAATGAACCCAGGAAGGGAAGGCTGTTGAGGAACACAAACAAAAGACTTAAAAAGCTACATTCTCTTTTCAAAGTTAAATGGTCTCATGAATGAATTTGCAACCCCACAGAAATAAATTCCTCATAAAATACTTTTAAGCAAGTATGAACTATCATTTTAATATAATGTCTAATTCTGTGCTAGACACTAGAACATCAAAAGGACTCTTTACCTCAGCTATTTTAAAAAAATATGCAAATGTATTTTATTTAGGTAAATTTCTGAACTAAATAAATATGTCAAAAATAAAATCATTTCGTGAAAAATGTTTTTAAATATTTTGTAACATTAGGATGATAAGTGTTAAGAAAATGTGACCCAATTTTCAAAATACAAGTAAACTTGTTATCCAATAATCATCTATCTCTGTCTACTTCTCTTACAACAAATGTCATACTCTTCCATTTTAACACAAAGATGTTCACAGCCTTGTAAATGTGAAGGAATTTCACTTTAGGTTAAAAAAAAATTGTTGGGGCTGGGGATGTGGCTCAAGCGGTGGCACACTCGCCTGACATGCATGCGGCCCTGGTTCGATCCTCAGCACCACATACCAACAAAGATGTTGTGTCCGCCGAGAACTAAAAAATAAATATTAAAATTCTCTCTCTCTCTCTCTCTCTCTCTCTCTCTCAAAAAAATTGTTGCTGGTTTAACTAGGAAGAATCATAATAATTTGTCAACTAATTTAATTACAACTTTAAATATTTTAAGTAGTTCAGAGTGAAAAAAAATTTGAAAGACATTTTTTAATTATTCACTTTCATTCCTGTTTCTATTTTATATCATTCTAATTTACATAAAAATACAGACAGACATGGACTGTAATCACACTCTGGCTCATATCTGCAAATTTAAATTACAAAGAGTACATGGAAAATCAGATATACTAATTTATTATAATTTTAAAGAGACTTGTAACAAACACCAAGAAAGCCTGTATAAACGTAGCCCTGGAATGCTCCAAAGGAAAAGAAGACTTTCTTTTCTATTCACTCAAGTGTGAGTAATGGAGAGGGAAGAAAACTAAATAGTCTAAGTAGATGAGCAGCACAGTGGAGCTTGCTCAGGGATGGGTGCTGTCGCATATAAGAAATATTGATCTTATTTTTCCTTCAGAAATCAGAGTAAATATTTTTTTTTACATCCATGAGACATGTATTAAGAATAGAAATCAAAGCAAGTATATTTTTAAGCAGATTGTGCGCATGGGAATTTTTGCAAACGGACTAGGACTAAATATAATACAAGGGATTTGGCTTAGCACTTCTGTGGTTAGAATAATTATGTTGAAAATATTTGAGAGACACTGTGTAAAAAAATTGAAATATTATTGTTTTAAATTTTTATGTATATAAATTCACAATTAATTAGTAATTAGATAGTTATTGATTAACCAATTTATATAATAAATTATATAATAAATAATTAGCGAATATTATGAGTAGGTATTGTACAAGGAGAAGATAAGTAGAACTGATGCAAGCTCTGAACATAAAGAGTTTACACTTTTATGTTCTTGGGTTTCTGAGAATTCCTATGAAGAACTCAGTATCCTAGAACAATTGCAACACATCACAACATTTAATTTAAATGTTTGTATTCATTAATTCATTAAAATTTTGTAAACATACATGAAGATTTTGAGGAAAAATAGAAACAATCAAAATGCTTATTAAAATTGAAAAAAATCCAAAGAAATAAGAAAAGAGATTAATGTTTACAGAGGAAATTAGAACTATGAAATATGGAGGAAATGATTTAAAACAAGGTGGGAGGGAAGTTTCTTTGTGCACCATTAATCACATACTGACCACAGTTAGCACTGTTTTATTCTCTATGTAAATGTGTCTACTAGATGAGATTAGGTGTGAAAATGATACATTTAGAAATTTTTTGTAGTCGCAACACATTCATGAAAGTTTCCTCTATAGTAAAAATAATTAACTGGAAATACAATTAAAAATCACATAGAAAGTAAAAAGTATTTTGCTTCCTATTTAAAGACTAATATATTTTGAAGAATTAAAAGTGGAGAAACTATTGCATTATAAAATCTTAAAACACTGCATTATTAAAACTTAAAATTTGCAAGGGAAAAGGTATTCCTTTCAATACCTATTATTCTCCCATTGATTTAATAAGGTACCATGTATATCATGTAAGAAAAGACAATAGAGTTTGAACTTACTTTGTGCAAAGGAGAAAAATAATGACAAGAAAATAATATGTACAACATCAAAATGGGTTTTGGAATTTTTCTGCTAATTATTAAATTTGAATTAAAATAATTTTTAACTTTTACATATTGTTTTTATTAAGAAATAAATAAAAATCATTTTCTTTTTTAATCACTGCCTTCTCATAAAAATAATTGTAATTAGCTAAATAGAATAATGAGTTCTTTAAAAACTCATGAGAAAAAATATGTAAGAATAAGATTTGGATTGTGTTTTAAATTGTTACAAAATTTTGAAGAATATTCTTGCAGTATAATTAATTCCCAATTGAGGTAACTATAAACACTTTTGATTCTTTCCCTTTTTTCTAACTACATTGTTATGATTTAGACATTAAATATCCCCTAAAAGATCTTATGTGAGACACTAGAGGTAACCTTAGAGAAGAAATGAATGGGTTATGACAGCCTTAACTTAATTAGTGCATTAATCCTGTTAGGGATTAACTGGGAAGTAAGTATAGACAGGGTGGGTGTAGCTGGAGGAGATGGGTCATTGGGGACATAACTTTGGGATATATATTTTGTCTGTGGTGAGACAAGTCTCTCTCTGCTTCCCCATGTGATATTCTGAAATGGTTTCTTCTGCCACAACCTTCTGCCATGATGTTCTTCCTCAGGTCCAAACCAGAGCAATGAAACCAACTCTCTATGGACTGAGACCTCTGACCCTGAGCCCAAATAAAATTTTACTCCTCTAGAATTTTTCTTGTCAGGTCTTTTAGTCACAGTGACGAAAAACCTGACTAAAGCAAACATATATATTTGTATTTAAAATTTGTTTAAAATGCATTTAAATAAAATTGATCCCACTTATGTTGAGTTACTTTTTTATTTTGGAAAACAAACTATTTTAATAACAAAATTCAGTCTTTAATAGTTGTATTCAGTGTATGCAAATTTTTAAGTATTTTTTAGAAGTAAGTTAAAAATACAACTTACAAACCTTTGCTATGTCTGTGTTCAAGTGAGGAGAGACTAATTTGAAGAAGAAACCAGCCATGAACTCAAGCAAGATTATTTGGGGTTCTTGGAAATAATGAGATTCTACTCTGGCTAGCATTATTAAATATATACATATTTGGTCACTTATATAATTATGTGATTATATGCATAAATACATATATAATCATTCACATATTATGTGTGATATATGAATAGGAAATAATTCACAGAATCAACACTAGCAAACACCTTATAGGACTAATGTTAAAAATAAAAACTGAGGATGTTTTCTTTCTGAAATATAAGTAAAAGTTCATATCATTCAAAGCCTCTTTCATTCATGCTGTTCACAGCCAAAGGCTCTTGAAAGTTCATTTAATTGAAAGAACCTAGATTGCTACCTATACTTCCACTACAAGGAAAGATGGAGCAGCAAATTGCCTGGGTGATATGTTGAATAGGCTGTATTTTAGGTAACAACAAATAACAGATGCTCACTGTAGTCTACTCACTGTTTACCTAACTTGGTCACAATAGTGACCATCTGTGACCTCTGGGCAGTGCTTAGGATCCCTCTGGGTTAGCTACAATGCTGTATTATCATTCTGTAATTCACAGTTGAAAGTTAAATAGCACTGACACAATGTTTCTTAATGAAATAATGGAGAAAGGAGAAGGAAAAAGTAAATAAAAGTTCTATATAAATAAATGTTCATCACATCAAGGAAGAAAGTATAGCTGATGATCATTGGTCTTAGGAAAAATATTGGTCACAAGATAGTGCTTATCTTAATAGCTACCTATGTCATGTTATTTTTAGAACCTAGCAAGCAATTCAGTTAAGTGTTTTGTTTTTCCTAAACTGTCAGAGTGAACCACATCCTCAAACCTAAAAGAACTATGGCTTTACATTATGTCATTTTTGTGAATATACTAAATTTTTGTAAATATATTAAGACCACTATCCATTAAGAAACAGATTGATAGTTTGAGCTATCAAGAACTTTAACTCTTTAACATTAAAGTAATGGAAAAAATAAAACCAAAAAGTGAAAATCTTGAAATGCATATTAACAACAAAGGACACATTCACATAATATATGAAAAGAAACTTTTATATAAACAAACTTTACCTTACATCCTTATAAACTTATCCTATTACCCAGAAGTTTCTCTTCTATGCAAATGTGTATGAGTGAATACACACACATACACACATATACAGTTACCACAAAAGAAGTACAAAAATTTTCACAGCAGCATTAAATACAATGAGGAAACAAATCAAATGTTCATAGCATAAGGTTTAAGTAAAGTTGTAGTGAATTCACATAGTGTGCTGGGTTATGAATAATAAAAATGATAAACAATATAGTATTATAGACCACAGGATGCATGGATCAAACAAGCATACCATCCATACAGTCTAGCAAAAGAAACTGTATCCTAATTAATATTTACTCCATGATTGCATTTACTAAAAGTAGCCAAAATGAAAGGATGATATGCATTTATGTCTTCCCATTACTTTAAAGAACTATAATCATTCTCCATTTGCTCACTTGTGATTAAGCTCCATTCACAAGATCACCTCTTGGATCTACAATGGTTGCTTCAGCTGAAACTACAATACTTAAAATTAAGACAACCTGAATACCTAAAATGGAAAAAAAAGATGACCTCTTTCCTCTCCTTTGGCATCTAGAATTTTCACACTAATCACTAATCAATTACCATTAGACAAATATTGCAAAAAGGGATCTTGGTTACATAGTTTTAATTTTATTTGATAGTATTTTTATTTAGCCATTGGTGCTTCCATTTCTATAGAAGACTATAGATTATTGGATAGAGACTATTGATGGGTATTTTATTATAGTTATTGATCTCTGAATTAGTGTACAAATTTGGCTTTCAAATATCTGTGTACACCATTTCTCAAAAATATGAACCTCTTTCCCAAGGGAGAGGTTTCCAAATTTTCAGCAAATTACTTTATCTTGATTAAAGTCCAAAAAAATTAGATGATGATTGATCTTTTTCATCAAGCATAGGCACATTTCTTATTAACAAGTAGGCATTTTATTTTAAAAATTAATCAAGGCCAAAAGAGAAAATAGATAAAAATCTATATAATTTGGAGGAGAATCCTCATTGAAGCCAAATAAATTTACAAGTCATATGAAACCTTGTTGAAAGGAATTAGAGAAATATCCGGGGAAATGTGGTTTTCCAAAATTGTCCTCATTAGATATAGAAAGCTTCAACTTGCCAAATTTCCCTGGAGATATTTTAAAAAGTATATGAAAAAATGACCCCATGGAAAAGCAAAAAGATGATATCACAGAGAAGTCTACCTTAAAAGCCATCAAGTTTCTATGCTCCTGAAATTGTTCCTAAATATAAGTCCTTTGTATCCACAGGTAATTTTTCTTACAAATTCTCTGACATCAACCAGGTGACCTACAATTGAATTCTAAAGCTCAGAGTACATGCCGTATCACAAGTTAAAGCTCAGTCAGTCCCTCAAGACTATACCCACTTCTGACACCTGAAGCAAATCTCAGGTATTCTAAAGGCACTTCTGTCTGGGTGACTACAAACTTGAGTGTTTCCAAGTCTTCTCCCCAGTTTTTTAAACTTTTAGAATGACTCATAAAACTTGGGAAATCACCACATAATTTAATTCGTAGGTTACAAATAAACATCAAGGCTTGATGGGACTGGATAGGGCATGGCACAGAGTTTCTCTTTGCTGATCCTTGGTGGAATGCAGTAGGCCAGTCTCCCAGCATATCAACATATTCAGCCATCCAAAAGTTCCCTGAATCTCATTGTTTCAGGGTTTCTATATGGGATTTCATTACTTGGGCATAGTTGATTACATCAGTGGCCACATGATTGAATTCAGTCTTCAAGAATGCTCCAGATATGGCGGATGGGGTGGGGCTGATGAATAGAATTCTGTTATCAAGTGGTTTGTTCCTCTGGAGAACAGCCCACATCATGAGGCAATCTAGGATCCCCTTCCACCCTTCCTCCCCCTCCTCTCATGGATCATCTTACTAGCACTGAGTCAGGTATTTTGAAAAGGGGATTATTAAGAATGAGAAGAGACATTCCTAGAACTTATGAAAATCCAAGGGTTTTAGAAGTTCTGTTCCAGGATCCAGTTCCAAAGACATATCATTTATCATTTGTCTGTCTATTGTCTGCCCACCTACCTACCAATGCAAACCTGTTTTGTGCATTGCTTTGTGGGCTCTTCAGCTTCATTCCTGTGAAACTTTGGATTTTTTAAATTTAATTTTTAACATTTATTTTCATTTGTTGTTTTTAGATACACATGACAGCAGAATGCATTTTTACATATTCATACATGGAGCATACCCTATTCTAATTAGGATTCCATTTTGTGGTTGTACATGATGTGGAGTTTCACTGGTGGTGTATTCATAAATGAACCTAGGAAAGTTATGTCTGATTCATTCTACTGTCTTTCCTCTTTCCATTCCCCTCCCTTCCCTTCATTCCCCTTTGTCTATTTCAATGAACTTCTATTCATCCCTCTCTCACCTTGTTTTGTGTTAGCATCCTTATATTAGAGAGCACATTTTACCTTTGTTTTATGGGGTATTGGCTTATTTCACGTAGCACGATAGACTCTAGATCCATCCATTTACCAGGAAAAATCATAAAATCATTCTTTTTAAGCCTGATTAATATTACGTTGTGAATATATATACCACATTTTCTTTATCATTTCACCTGTTGAAGGGCACCTAAGCCAGCCGACTCTATAGCTTAGCCATTGTGAATTGAACTGCTATAAATATTGATGTGACTGTGTTACTATAGTATGCTGACTTTAAGTCCTTTGAGCATATGCAGAGGAGTGGGATGATTGGTTCAAATAGTGGTTTCATTCCAAGTTTTCTGAGGAATTTCCATACTGCCTTCCAGAGTGGTTGCACCAATTTTCAGTCCCACCAGAAATGTAGGAGTGTGCCTTTTTCTCCACATGCTCACCAACATTTATTGTTTGTATTTTTGATACTTGCCATTCTGACTAAGATGGAATCTCAGTGTAGTTTTAATTTGCATTTCTATAATTGCTATAGATTTTGATCATTTTTTCATATATGTGTTGACCATGCATATTTCTTCTTGTTTGAAGTGTCTGTACAGGTCCTTTGCCCGTTTTTGATTGGGTTACTTGGTGTGTGTGTGTGTGTGTGTGTGTGTGTGTGTGTGTGTAGTTTTTTTTTTAGTTTTTATATAGCCTGGAAATTAATGCTGTATATGATGTGCAGATGGCAAATTATCTCTTCCCATTCTGTAGAACTCTCTCCTCACATCCTCAATTGTTTCTTTTGCTGTGAAGAAGCTTTTTTTACTTTGATACCATCCCATCTATTGATTCTTCATTTTACTTCTTGTGCTTTAGGAGTTGTTGGTTCCCAAGTTGACATGATGGAAAGTTGGACCTACAGTTTCTTCTAATAGGCATAGTGTCTTTGATCTAATTCCTAAGCCCTTATTCCACTTTGAGTTGAGTTTTGTGCAGGGTGATAGGAGCTTTATATTTAATGGAACAGATGGAATATTATGCTCAAGCTGCTTGCTCTGCTAGAGTAATAAAAACACTTTGAGTCCATAACATGAGTTTCTATATCCTGCCTCCTTGAAACATTAATAAGCTAAGTAGTTACCTTGCAAATAGAGAGTAGGTTTTTATAAAAACTAAAGCTCCAACACATATACTTATTCGAAATATTTGTAATGTAGTTGTAAACTATTTGTAATTCATATATATTTTAGACGTCTTTCCACATAAAAACAAATATTTAACCTCCCTCATAATAAGAGTAATAAAAATAACTCTTTACTGAACTACAATATTTCACATGTCAAACTGGAATTTAAAAAAATATATAAAAGAGAGTCATTCTGTGCAATTCTGTAAAATTTTAGTGAGAAATAGAATAGGTGCGACAGTGATAGTTACTAGGAGGGACTAGGAACAGTGTAGTGGAAACAAGTGGAAGATAAATGGATTTTAGTAAGCTTGTTTTCATAGATACTTAATAATGTCACTTGCCTGTCTCCAGTGATAAGAATGTTCTCCTCTTCCTGGTACAAGGTGGCCACCTTTCTCGTGGGAAATATATGTCCTGCTTTTATAAAGCAAAAGGAAGTTCAAAGAGTTCTTCCTCTGGCTGCTTTTTTCAAATACTTTCAGGTGAAAGTAATTAATACGTCAAAGTGTTGCATGCTAAGTTCTCTCCAAAACATGGAAGAAACCTTTTACTGACCAACTTTCATTAATAGAGACTTTTCCCTTTAATATGAATTTGTATTTCTACTTCTTCAATTTTTTGGTTTGCTTGTTATCTATCTTGGAATTTCTTTTTATGTTCCCTTTTTCTTTCATTGATTTTAATGTATGTATTTAAAAAAAACATTTTTAGATGGACACGATATCTTTATTTTTTTAACATGGTGCTGAGAATCAAACCCAGTGCCCCACACATGCTGAGCCACAACCCCAGCCCTAATGCGTGTTTTTTACCCTGTCCTTCCATGATTTGTGATGGAAAATTGTACATAATTTATACATTTTTGAAAATAGGTACATATATAAATGTTTTCAGGTCAAATAAAAGGTTTTTGGAAACAAAATACGTATCTATTCTAGCCATGAGCTGTAGATAGTCAAATGATACTGGAAAAAATTATAAAATTTTTCATAATATTTTTAAAGTCAAATATTAAATATCTAAGTAGATTGTTTTTCAGAATTTTATAAAATATTCCCAAGAGATAATAAAAGGAAAAAATGCTTATATTTAATTAATATCTTATTTTCAAATAATTAAGTAGAGCTTGTCTTCTTTCAGATTATATTAAATTGTGTTAAGAAGACACTTACATTGTATTCCTATAACTGTTCATGTAAAATGCCAGAGGGCATCATGACATAATTAAATTAAAAGGTGATAATACTGTAGACACTAGAACTGCTTGTTTCCAGTTTTCATGGCTAAGAAAATCGATATCGTGTATTTTCATTTGATTTTTCCCCTGTGATAACAAGGAAATCTATTTATAATTATTCATGTATAATATTTGTTATAAGGAAGTATGTAAAAATAATTCAGAATCATTATGTCAATGAAAAGTGTAGCTGAAATTTATACTGTGAAGATATCTATATTTTTTCCATTTTAATAGCTGAGTAATTATGCATATGAATGAATAAATCATGCATAGGTAGACCCTCAATCAAGCAGCAAGAATATTTATTATTGATGTATCACATCACCAACTGGTCATTAGCATAAGGGGATAAAGTCCACATTTTTTCCCCATTAATGTTCACACCAGTCACCTTTCTTTTATTTTTTTTTTCTTTTGTCTTTTGGTACCAGGGCTTGAACCCAGCAGTGCTTAACCACTGAGCCACATCCTCAACCCTTTAAAAACTTTTATTTGGAGACAGGTTGTTGCTAAGATAGGTTCTTAGGGCCTCACTAAGTTGCTGAGGCTGGCTTTGAACTTGCAATCATCCTGTCTGAGCCTCCTAAGCCTCTGAGATTACAGGTGTATTCCATTGATCCAAGTGACACTCTAGGTGCCTTTCTGTGATATACACAAACACACACACACACACACACAATGTTTTCTCTTCATTGTTATACGTAAAATGTCTCCAAGTGCTCATGAAAATATTATTCAATTCTTCTCTTTACTTGGAGAGCATATTAAAAAGTTTAAATTTGAAGCTAAACATTGCAATGACAAATATTATGGTTTACTTTTCTTTGCTTGAGGATCTTTTGAGTAATTCTAACTGTAAACTCAGTACTGTGGTTCTCATTCTTTCCACACTTAAGCTTTCTTTTTTTGTGGGGGGGGGCAGGGGCCAGGTTACCAAGGATTGAACTCAGGGGCACTCAACCACTTACCACATCCCCAGCTCTATCTTGTAGTTTAATTAGATGCAGGGTCTCACTGAGCTTAGTGCCTTGCTGTTGCTGAGGCTGGCTTTGAACTCCCAATCTTCCTGCCTCAGCCTCCCCACGCTGGGCTCTACACTTAAACTTTTGACCTCACTATTACCTGCCCAATAGTAAGATGGGTGCTGTGGCTTGGATATGGTGTGAGTGAATCCTCTAGAGGTTCATGTGCTGGAAGCCTGGTCCCCATGGTGATGACGTAAAAGGTAGTAGAGCCTTTAAGAGGTGGACAGAGTAGATGACGAGATCACCAGGCCCTGCCCTTTGGGAGTGATTTTCATGCTGAAGTGTAATTTCACTCTAACAGTCCAGTAAGATCAGGCCACCCCACATACATAACCCCACATACCTAACCCCTCCTGCATGGACTGCTTTCTCCATATGCTTTTCTGTCATGTTATGATACATAAAACCTGAGGGGATTTTACTAGAGTTGCCTAGTCTTTCAATTTCAGCCTCCGAAGTTGTGAGTTGAATAAAACTTTTTACTTTACAAAATTTTCTTTCATCCACACAAAATGAATTAAGACAGTGAGCATATAACATCTCATCAATACCTGGACAATTAATAACAACATCATTAGTTAAACCAGAACAATATCATAAACCAGGAATGTCACAGGCAAGTCAAGAAAACAGTCTACACATACCCACAATCCTCATTGTACCAAGGATGAAGAGGAATGACATTGCAAAGACATTGAGAGAGTCCTAGGGAAAGTGGCAGGAAGAGGAAGAAAAGTTTGGAGTATAGGTAGCTCATAAGTTTCATAGGTCATTCAATCTATAATCATCACATTGTGAATGGCATTATTTAGTTCACTGAAAATAAAATTAGGATTCATCTCTAGTAGGTGAGTGAAGATAAGTTTTATAATCCCTTCAGAGTAAGCCTGAGAGAAGTATGAGTGATTTTGCAGAAATACATGATTACACCTTTCTCAAAAATCATCACTACCATCTGCATTACTTAAATTAAATGTACTCTCTTGCCACAACCAATTTCTGCTGATTTCATTTTACTGATTCTCTCTTATTGGCTTCTTACAAGCCTTCATTTACCACATCCAAGCAATCTAGCAGGTCCTTTCTCACCCTGAGTTAAGGCTGCATTCACTTAGGCCAGGTGAAATGGCATTGATTTATAAATTGCCTGTGAAATCAAAGTCCACAGTAAGGAAAATAAATTTTGGTTTATTAAAGTTAGGATACCCTTTTTTCTATATTGATGAGTGCATCGCTTAATTTGAATAATTGCTTATAAAGCAATATAAGATAATTTTAACTGATTTAAGCAAGAAAAAATTGTTCATTTGAAAGTTTCCAATTAGTGCACCTTGCTTATAAGGTAACAAAACAAGATCAAGTGCAAAAGAGAGTGAAGCGAAGCCAGATTTAGTATGTCAGCAAAATTAAATAAACAATAATTATCTTACTGAGTTTGCCATGAGATGATTTAGCTCAAGGTAACTTTCTAGATTTCTATACTCATGAGATCTAGGACTTAGTTGGTCATGTATTCATTTGTTTTGATTTTTTAATATATAATGCCTGGTAGTCTCATGAGAACCATGTCCAAGGAAGTGAAGAAGATTAATTACCCCCAAAAGTATGCTTTTGTTAACACAAGAATGAAAGTATTGTGGGAAGTCAAAATACAACATGCTTATACTCTACTGTGAAAGTTAATTGTGTACATCAATGAACAGGAAACTGACAAAGACATTCAACAGTCTCAGTTGGGTAACTGTATGTAATTCAACACAAGAAAATCTGTCAAACTCCTATTCATGATCACTTTTCAAAATTCAAATCAATTCTCTTACCAATAATATATTTAATGACTAGGTTTGAGCATATAATTCAATAGATGCCAATGCTCTTTAGCCCAGGAAGTTAATTTGAACAGAACTTCATTAGTAAGTCAATACTTTTGCTAAAGTAAATATATTTTTGTTGAAGTTAGATTTATGAGTTACTTGTTAAAAGTCATCAAAGTTCATCTTGAAGATTTTGTATTTAAAAAGAAAATATTTTGAGCCAAAAGTGGTGATGCATGCTCATAATCCCATCTATGCTAGGGGCTGAGGCAGAAGAATGACAATGTTGAGGCAAGAGCTGGCATAATACAGAGATCCAGTCTTACAATAAAAGAAGAATAAATAGAGTAAGTAAAAAAGTAAATATATTTTTTGTTAATTTTATTTTATGCTAATACAGGGAAGTTTTCTTGGTGTTTCTTTTTCTTTTAATAAATTTAGAGCTTTAGATACATGTTTCTTAATACTATTTAAAACTATTCCATAAAGAAAATGAATGTTTATGACCAAATTTCATATAACAGTGACTCTTCTAAACTCTAATTGCCTGTCTTTATGAGGTGAATGAGACATCTGTGCTTTATTTATTTTTCTGTGAATGTTAAACTTTTTTTTCATGTAACACCCTTTTCTATGAACACAGGGAATAGTCTTAAATTGCACCACCCCCCACCCTTAAGCATTATGTAAAAAGTGCTATATGCTCCCTTCTGGTTGTATTTAGACTAAAGATAAGAATTTTCCAGTAAGAATAAATGAATTAAATGGATTTTGTGTTGTTTACCTGACTGAAACCTTTTGAAACATCTCTGGATCATAAGAGCTCCTTGAAAAGACATTTTGAAAAATAATCCCTAGAATACCTAAATTATCAGCATCAGTTTATAGATGACTTTTGTTGTTGTTGTTGTTGTTATTTTTGTTAAAACAGAGTAGGTCAACCTTATTTCTCTGCTTTCCTTATGTCTATGATTTCTTCAAATGATGATATAAAAATTAACATAAGAAAAAAATACATTTATAATCCTAGGAAACAATTAGTTTAGATCCAATAAAAGATAAGTTTTTCTGTCTGTAGACTGCTTATTAGTAGTAATTTATCTTTTCGTATTTTTGTTTGTTAAATGAAGAACTATCAACATAAAGATGAAAAACCACTGATTTATATTATTTGTAGTAACTGTTTAGAAAGCTGCCTATTTCACATTAAAAGCATATGTAAGAATGCAAAACTTCTTTTACATTTGTCTTCAGAGTATTATCTCAACTGTTTTTTATTAATTTTTTAAATTGATATATGACAGTGGAATGCATTACACTTCTTATTACACATATAGAGCACAATTTTTCATATCTTTGGTTGCATACAAAGTATATTCACACCAATCCATGTCTTCATACATGTACTTTACATAATAATGTTCATCATATTCCACCATCATTTATAACCCCATACCCCCTCCATTGCCCTCCCACCCCTCTGCCCTATCTAGAGTTCATCTATTCCTCCCACACTCCTCCTCCCTACTCCACTATGAATCAGCCTCCTTATATCAGAGAAAACATTTGACATTTGTTTTTGGGGGATTGCATAACTTCACTTAGCATTATCTTCTCCAACTGCATCTATTTACCTGTAATTGCCATGATTTTATTCTTTTTTATTGCTGAGTAATATCACATTGTATATATATGCCACATTTTTTTAAAACATTAATCTACTGAAGGGCATCTAGGTGGTTCCACAACTTATTGTAAATTATGCTGTTATAAACATTGATGTGGCTGTGTCCCTATATTATGCTGCTTTTAAGTCTTTGGGTATAGACCAAGGCCATATTAAAATAAATGATACATTATATGATAATTCCTATATTTTATATTCACAAAAATATGATGTGCCATTTACTAAGAACTTAGGAGGAATAAAAGTAGAGATAATTAGACAAAACTATGAAATGAATTATCATAAATAAAATATTGATTAATTTTAAGTATATTAATAATCTCAAAAAACAATTCATTCGTTACATAGAAAACATTAGAGAATTGTTTAAAGCTGTCAGATTTTTTTAAAATAAAGTTTCCTCATATGAATAATGATAATATTATTAAAAGTATCAGTAAGCATTTACAAGGTAATTATTTACACAATTTTTTTTATCAGAAAGAAAGTAACATACAGTAGGATGGTAGTAGTTACCATTAAAAGTGATAGAAATAAGTGTGATGTAAAAATATATTTGCATATCAATTTGTTATCTACATTTAAAATATTTGGAATCACTCATTCCAGAGGCTTTGGTATTTTGAATTGATAAAAGTTGTTATGCAATGGTTTTCCCCTTATTCACAATTGCATTTTCTGTGGTTTAAGTTGTTCATGGTTTCACTTGTACAGTGAACTATAGTCCAAAAACATAAAATGGAACATTCTAGAAAAAAAAAACTCATACATTTTAAAATGCATGTCATTCTGAAGTAATGTGAAGATATCTCATACAATCCTGCTGTCTCCAACATGGGGCATGGATCTTCCCTTTGTCCAGAATTTCCACTCTTTTGTGCTACCCACTCTTGGTCACTTGGTGACCATCTTGTTTTTCAGATCATTTGTCATAGTGTGGAAGTGATAAAGTTCAATTCTACTTATTTTGCTTTATTATAGTATATTGCTATAATTATTCTATTATTAGTAATTATTATAATTATTCTATTATTAGTAATTATTATAAATCTCTTACTGTCTCTGATTTATAAATGAAAGTTTACCATATATATGCATCTATATGAAAACACAGTATAAATAGGAGTTGGTACTATCTGTAGATTCAAGCGTCTATTGGGTGTGTTTATAATATATTCATTGCCATACTTCCATAATGTTATATTTCATAAATGTAAAATTTTAATATGAGGTTCTCAAATTTAGGATTATGAATATTTTAAATCATTTTAATTAGACATTATATGTATCATGATTATATTAAAAGTAATTTCAAAGGTAGCCCAGACAGAAGAGTTAATAGTGAATCAATCAAAAAACTGTCTTGATTGGGTTCTACTTCTACCATTTACTAAATGTTATTTTTAGCAAATTATGTGACTGTTTTTTATACTTCAGTTTCTTTGCTTATAAAATTATATTATAAAACACAATGAAAGTGGCTATTCTGAATTGTTCTAAGGATTAAATGTAAACATATACACGAGGCTCTGGGCTATGAGCCTTGCACAGAGTAAGTCCTGGTATTGGAAAGCTCTTGTTACTGTTATTAATGTAACAATTTTAAGAATTACTTTATGAAAACCAAGCATCTAAAGGCCAGAGCAACAGCAATTGTTTAACTGGATCCAAATGTTTTGTTTTTTGCTGTTTATATCATTTTCCTATAGAGAATTTTTGTTATTTTTTCTAGATGTAAAAATAAGGATAGAGTTATGCTGTAAAATATTAATATTAATATAAATAAGCTATAGATTATGATAACCTATTTTATTGTACCTGTTTCAACTTTGTTGTATTATTCACAGAATTGAAAACTTGGGGTTTGATGGCTAACATCATCAGTTATTCCTAAAAATGTATCTGTGGATAGAGCATCTTTTCTCTTTTCATCATTCTGGTGATTTCTCTTTTTGATGAAATAGCATTATACATGAAGATGGGAGAATCTCATCTTGGAGAATCACACTCCAAGTGTGTCCACCATATGGAGATAAAATACCCTCATCCTACATTTTCCTCAGGGGAGTAATGCCAGGATTAGCTGTGACAATGTCGGCACATGGACTAGTATTCAATCAAAGAACACAATGTTTTCATGGAATGTTATATGCATGACAACACTATGTGTCATGCGTATAACATTATACACATTATACGTATAACACCATGTAAAGATTACAAAAACCAAAACCAAAACCATGAAACACAACTCCACATTTTCAGTCACTGTCAGAATCTTTTACCAAGAATGTGTTGGAAGAACAGGACTGACAGCATAATAGAACATTCTCATGATTATGAGAATGCTATAACTTCTCTTCATTTCAGAGTGGTACTTTTCAGAAAGTGATTGAAGGATTTGGAGAGAAGGAAGCTTGAGAAGTGTTATTTTGATCTTCATGGGAGGTTACTTTATTCTTCAGCATTTTGAGGGATCATATCAGGACTCAGATGGAAAATAGAATGAGCCCACAGGAAACTTCAGTTTTCATGATGTTAGGGGACCGACAGATGAGGATGATGGGAACACAGGTTAAGAGAATAATTCTATAAAATTGGCCCATTGTGCTGACCACTCTCTCCCATGCCTTCTTTGATAAAAAGCAATTTAGCCCGGCACAGTGTCGCACACCTGTTATCCCTGTGGCTTAGGAAGCTGAGGAAGGAGGATCAGGAGTTCAAAGCCAGCCTCAGCAATGGTGAGACACTAAGCAACTCAGTGAGACCCTGTCTCTAAATAAAAAATAGGGCTGGGGATGTAGCTCAGTGGTCAAGTGCCCCTTAGTTCAATCCATGTACAACACCCCCTCCACCAAAACAACAACAACAAAAACAAAAACAATTTACTGCAGCCTGCCTGGCCTCAGCGGACAGGATTTGTCACATTCCTCAGTAAACTACCTGTTAACTGCAAGAAAAATGAAGGCATGAGTTAATGTCCATAGAAGGAACCCAGGAGCTTTTTTTGACCAGATCCTGAAACTCTGGGAGCTAAGGGTAATTCCTTCTAACAATAAAATCTGTAAGAATGTATGGTTAATAATCCAATTAGAACCAGTGAGCATGGGCTCAGGTGACCTATCAAGGCAGTGGGTATTCGAAAGTCTGATGTCATGGTGCTGTCAGTCAAAAATCAAGAGGTGGACCCGGGCAGGACTCTCTGGAAACTTCTCTGGGATTTCCAATAAAACTGGAATGCAGGAGAGGCACTTGTCCCTCTCCTCTCTGAGAGTGTTCCCTTTCTCTTTTCCTGTCCCTTCAATAAACTCATCCCTGTTACTCTGAGCAACATGTCTGAAATCTTTCTGACTCACTTGCAAAAATTGGGTTTGAAAGGCAGGTCTTCACAGTGCCTCAGTTTCACAGAAGGACCCAGATCTGTAAAAATGATAGATGTTTTCGATTTCTCTCTTTAGTTTTTATTATCCTATTTTATCTTTAATTACACATATGCAAAATAATTCATATCAAAAGCCTTTACTGTAATTGAGTGAATGGATTTTTCAGAAGTATCTCAGCCTTGTACTGTATGAGGAAATTGTGTGGATGGGTGGGATTAAGAACATGAGTACTCTATGCAGTTAGCAACAAAAACCATCATGTAAATTCTTGAAGGTTAATAAACTATAAATAAATTTCAACGCATATGATTAAAGTTCAAGGTATATGCTCATTAATGATGGTTGTATATTTATTTCAGTGACAGTCAACTAGTTGGATAATTGGAAGGGTTAAAAGCTAACATTCCGGACATGGTGGTGCACAGCTGAGGTAGGAGGATCTTGAATTCAAAGCCAGCCTTAGTTAGCAATGGTGAGGTGATAAGCAACTCAGTGAGACCCTATCTCTAAATAAAATACAAAAAAAGAGCTGGGGATGTAGCTCAGTGGTTGAGTGCCCCTAAATTCAATCCCCAGAAACCCTCAAAAAACAAACAAATAAAAAACTAACATAAAGATGCTTATTAGCTCTGTGAAGTTATAGAATTACCAGCCTTGGCTCAAGTTTTAAGAGAGAATGCAGCAATGCTTCTTGGTAATTTTTTCAGGTTAATTGTTTTTCTAACTGTGGAATATTGGTTACACGGTTTCAGTACAACTTCCCACTTTCCACGAAAATAAAGATGGCAATTTCCACAAAATGTTGATGTGAATATGGAATGAGAAATATTTGCAGAAAGTCATATTGAGTTTTTAATATGTGAATGTTTTCCTATTCTCTTTTTTCCTCTCGAAGAGGAAAGAACATATCTCATAAGACAGAAACATTTTTGATGTGGCTATGAATATTTATATTTTTTCTTCATTATCACTTTGTTAGAAAGTGATTATTGAACCACATGAGCACTTGGGGATGCCTGGGCGAACAAAACCTACAAGGGTCTGTCATCAAGAAGATATTGTATTAAACACTACATTTTGTTTTATGCTTTTATCTTTGATATTGATATCATTTGGATATTTTGTCTTTGAATAAAAACATTCCTATTCCCAGATAGGCTATATATCATACAGCTAAACTCAGATGGGGTTTTGCACATTTTGATCCTTTAATCCATTTTTGAATTTATATAATTCATTTTTATCAGTAGTATCAAATAGAGACTTAGAACATACGAAGATTATAGACCCAGATGCTAAATTTTGATCATTAATTTATGGTAAAAAAATATTAAACACAAAATAGTAAAGCAAAAAATGTTTTGGAACAGGCTGTTGTGTTGATTCAAAAGCTTAGTTAATGTTTTGAGATTAATTGCATATTGAACTCAGTAAATGATCTTAATTTTTCATTTTTATATAAAACTCTCAGTAAATTTGATTACCTAAAGACATTTGATGCAGGTTGAATATTCTAAAGCAAATAAAACACCACTTTCTTTCTTTGTGACTCCATTCAAAAGGTAAAATAGTGTGTAAATTAACTCGATATGGTCTACTTGTCTTATATATATTCATATAGTTTGGGCTTTCATGCTTAAACTTGTCAGCTTCACAATGCCTAGGATGCAACATGATTTTCGGAGTTACACTTCAGTAGTCAGCCAACAGTGAATCTCTTAGAATTGCACTTGTATTTTCAAGAGCATTTCTTAATTATATATTTGGCACAGAGAACAAATGAATTGCTTTTAGAAACTAAATGAATTATAAATTGTTAAATCTACAATTCAGGCAACAGTGTCCATAAAATGATATGAATGTTGCTAATGCTAATTCTCTTTGATAACACTAAGAAATCAGTATAACTATTAAGAACAGCCATCCTTTTCTTATTATCATGAATTCCAGAGATGACCTATGAAGAAGGCGTGGCTAGTGACAAACTCTACTCCTGTCTGGGACTGCCTAGTATTCTGAACCATTTTCATAGCCACACTTAGCTTTTAGCAATATGCTAAAAACTTGCACTGAATGCTTGCCATATGGTGTGTCGCCTGGCATTGTCTTATACATATTCTCTTCCATAGGTTTGTCCATGTTTTCACCCCCTCACTTTGAAGTAACTTTCCATGTACATTTTTTGATATTTAGTTGTCTTGTTTGTGATTTCAAATCTCTGATGGGTTCAAGAAAAGTTCTATGCTTTGGTTTATCTAGGTTTTTATTCTTATTGAATTGAATATTTACAACTTGTCTGTATCATATACATTATATATATTATATCTGTGTGTATACACATAGGTATAATACTATTACTTTAAATCAGCTTTTTTACTGATCAACTTTATCCAGACTATCAAAACTAAACTAGAGGAGAAGTAAACATCTTTCAGAGAAGAGGAGATTGACTCTTAGGCATCAAACATCCCCTTTTGTGAAGGAAGGGAATAAAATTTTGTATTCAAGAGAACTGCTTTAAGTTATTTTTATGAGCACATTGGTTATTGTCATTATGGGTAGAAAAATTGTTTGGACACCAAGTAACTCACAGGCGGACTATGGTATATGAAGTTAAATAACAATGTCTCTACTTTCACTTGGTTTTGTGTTCATGTGTGAATGGCAGAGAGTGTAGAGGTAATGAAAATGTCAAGACTCTCTTACACATAAGTTTCTGCAAGTGAAAGATTTTTCATTGGAAACACTTAAAGAAACATGGGATGTACCAGATTTTGGAAGTGTTTTCTAATTTTTGAAGATGTGGGAAACTGGCTGGTATCAGTATTACAATATGGAGTTTCCAATATTTTTTTGGATTCAGAAAGCAATTACAGTGATAGTGGCAGTATTGTGGAGACACAGGAAAATATCTGCTAGGAAGATGCCTTTTAGAAGTTATTAATCTAGCTGCGTGACCAATTGACTCTAGATTATTCAAAAAGGTGATTACAAATTCCAAAGATCTGTATTGCCTAATTCCTCAGATTAAATGCTTTTATGTTTACATATAAAAATGGTTTCTGTTTTCCTTATAGAACTCTAATGCAAAATAAGTAGAACCCAGTTTGACTTCTCAGTAGATGAGAATAGTTTCTTTTTTTCTAGAGACAAGAATAGAACAGTATTTGCATCTGAAACCTAGAAATCTTTAAAAGACTAAAATACCATCTGTCTGTTTTAAATGTAATATCGTCCTACAAATGGTATATTAGATACAAAGGTACAGAGAAAATATGCAAATAAAGTAATATTTTTGTGATCTTTGTCTAACTGTGAAGGAGTAAAGGATAGGATTGGTATTTGCTATAGTAAAACACAGAGGAGTTTTTTTAAAAAAATATCTACCAATTTTCAGTGAATTTGTGCCCTCATAACTGCTCTAGATTTTAGTTCAAGTCTTAACCAATATCCTGTCTTATCCTTAAATAGTATGCTTTTACTCTTAGTTATTCCTTTTTTATGGCTTGTGATTTTGTTTTAATTTTATTTCATAGCACATAACAATGTGTAGCTTTAAAACTGGTGAAGAAAAGAACATTTTTCTTTGTTTTCATAAATACATTAGGTGAGGAATCTGTTACACATGGTTAAATGCCTTGCTTAAGGTCTCTCAGTTGGTAAACCGTGGAACTAGGATTTATTTGCCTTTACTGCCCATGGTCTTTCCATTAATATGTCCAAAGCAATACCATCATTTACTAAGGAAGTCGTAATCTTTGTTAAGCCAACTTCTCATGGAATGAAAACACATTTTGATTTTTGTCATTGCTTCCATTTCTAAATAAAAGATAATCAGTTATAATTTCCATTTGCTATATTTTCTGGTATTCACTTACTTAGGTATTTTCTCTTCCTTCTTTCTTTTCCTAAATAGACTGTCAGAACACTATGACCAGGAGTTATTCCAAGGTTAGTCTTGTGGAAAATAAACAATCTGCATTCTAGCTGGATTGTAAGCTGCAGACACAGAATTTAGCAATAATTCAGTAAAATAATAAAGTTACCCAGGGGAAAATAAAAGGGATTGGTAATGGAACATTGTCACTGTGATTACTATTGGCAGATATGGTCAGGTCCATCTCTGCAGTAAAAAGAATGAAAGGCTGGACTTTCCCACATAACTGGAAAGTAAAACTGAAATATCCATATGTCTCATTACCCATTCAATTCTTCTGTGATGAACACTGAGCGCCAGTTTTCCCTGCTAATTTAAGACTTAGAAGTTCACAAGCCATTAAAGAGCTATTCCATCCACAGTGAAAACAATAAAAATAAATCATGCTTTATTCAATTTGATTTGAGCTCTCAATGGATGAGTTTTCACATATGTTGTCATATCATTTATATGAGTTTCTAAAAAACCGGCTCTATAGATTTATGATTCACATACAATATACTGCACATATTTGAACTTACAACTTGACAAGTTTTGACATATCTATACACTGAAAAGTCATCATCATAATCAAGATAATGATCATATTCATTACTTTCAAAGTTTTCAAGGTATCTTTTCTGAAATTCTACTTCCTAAACAATCATTGATTCATTTTCTGTTGCTATACTTAAGTTTGAATGTTCTAGAGTCTTATATAAAATATTTAGTATATTTCCTGTTTTTGTCTTCTGTAAAACAGTACAGTTATTTTAATGAATGATACTAAAGCACAAGCCATAAAAGATTAAACTGATAAATTGTACTTAATCACAAATTAAATTTTTTGTTCTATAAAAGTTAAGATTAATAGAAATACAAAGCACAGGCTATAATAAAGAAATCTTCTAAAAGATTTGATTTGTATTCAAAATACATACAGAACTCAAAATTCAGTAATAATAAAACAACTTAATTTTTAAAATGGAAAACATACTTAAGTAATACAATAGCATAAAAAGCAAAAATATGGATACTCAACATCCTGAGTCATGAGAGAAATACAAATTAAAATCCCAATGATGCATCATTGAACATTTATTAGAATCTGTGGAATTAAAAAGTTGGCACCTGCTAAGTATTGTAAGGATATGAAAACACTGGAAATGTCATACAATACTATGACAGCATAAATCACCATTCTGAAAACATTTTTAATTTTATTTTAAAAGGTTAAACACTTTTTGATCATATAATCCAGCTATTTTACTCCTGGAAATAACTAAATTTCCCTTAACAGGTGAATTAACCAAAAAAAAAAAAATAAAATAAAATAAAGTATAGGCATATAGTGAATACTACCCAGCAATAACATATATGAACTTTTTTCTTTTGGACTAGGGATAGAACCCAGGGGTGCTTAAACACTGAATACACATCTCTAGCCCCCTTTTAAAAATATTTTCTTTTGAGACAGGCTCACTAATTTGCTGAGGCTGGCTTTGAACTTTCGACCCTCTTACCTCAGCTTCACTAGCCCTTGGGATTATAGGGAATGGTACATAATGAACTTTTGATAGACAAATTAGACAGTTGTATTTTTAATTGAAAGTGAAATTATTTGGCAAAAATATGAATAACCTGTTAGCACAGATACGATAGAGATGTATATACAAATTCTATCAAAATCATATTTGTTACTTCAAGAATGTCAGTGTGGCTCTGTATTGAAATATTTCCAATGTGCATATGTATTGAAATATGACTATTAAAAATCACGGAAAGAAATTTGAAAAGTGCTAGTTGCTGCATCATTATGGGTACTGAAACACTTTATTAATATTTTGCAATGTACATTTCAAACAGCTAAGTTGGTGTTTCATTTTTGTCCTTATATTTTATATAATCTTTTGCAAAATTGCCCCTCAATACAAGAAAAAATTTTGTTTTATTATTATTCAGTTAAATATGGCAGCTAGATAGTATAAATTAGCTCATCCTTTTGACATTTGCAAAAGTGACCATTCATACTGCAACTAGCACATACAAAGCACATGAACAATTAGGATCAGTTAAACCTAAATAGAAATAAATAATGGGGTAATTTTATAGTGATTTTTTGGTCTTGTAGATTATGTTGATATGAAGTTGATTACTCCTGGAAATAACTAAATTTCCCTTAACATGAAAATTGACCAAATAATAATAATAATAATAATAATAATAATAATATAGGCAATCTTAATATGATTAAGAATCATATTACTCAAATACTCAATTCAAGTTAATTAAATTAGGAAGCAAATATATTAGCCTACAAACTTGATAAATCCATATGTAGTGTTGATTTTAGATTTGACTAAATTCAAGTGTGTGAGCAAGAAGTAACATAACTCTTTTATGCTTTCTCTGTATTTATCTCAGGATTTCAAGGCTGATATAGTCTTCATTATCTCATCAGTAGATATTTTAGTCAGCTTTTTGTTCATTACCAAAATACTTAGAGGATGGAAAGTTTATTTGGGACTCACAGTTTTAGAAGTCTTAGTCTATACATGGTAGACTCCATTGTTCTGGGCTCAAGGTGATGCCCTCCATCATGGGGAAGGGCCCAGTGGAGGACAGCTGCTCAGCTCATGGCAGGGTCAGGAAGCAGAGAGAGTGGAAGGGAGTATATAGAAAGAACAACCCTTCCAGGTCACAACCTCAGTGACCTATACCTCCTGGGGCCAAACTCCACTTGTCTACAGTTACCACCCAGTCAGTACATTCAAACTAGGATGGACTGATTAGGATACAGCTCTCACAATCCAATCATTTCACCTTTTAATATCCTTGCATTAGCAGGAGTTTTGGGGGAACATCTCATATCCAAACCATAGCATTCGATAAAACTGGAAAGTCCCCTAACCTTTAGGTTTCTCAATATCTTATCTCTCTTTGCTTCATCTATCTTTGGGGGTTTAATTAAAAGTGCTTAAGGTAGATTTATAGTTTAAGGAGTAACAGATCTAGAAAAGTTGTGGTGGAACTTCTAAATTAAATTTGTGTTTCCTAGTTCTTCTTTTGTATCTTCTTTCTACCTATTTTTTTCTTTCTTCTATCAAACCTCATTACCATGATCTCTCTTGCAATTCTAACAGGAATAGTGGTGCGATATTGCTAGAAACCTGACAAGTAAAAAATGGCAGATTGCTTTTATTGCTATGTTGATTGCACTATGAATGAATGATCAATCCTCAGATGTTTTTAGAGTTTACCTGAAAGTTTGATTTGTTTCCGTTCATTAAATTTCATTAAATGTGTGTAAATAAGTGTGTGTGTGTGTGTGTGTGCGTTTTGTGTGAGAGTTCATAATGGAAAGAAACACAAACATAAAAAGAAAAACATGTGAGGAACTTTCTGATGAAAGATTGCTATTACTTGCTATACTTGGATTTAAAAAATCCCATATTGTGCCCATGCATAGGACTTAAACTAAACTATAAGTATATTCATTTAAAACATCTAATGAATTGCACTGATCATTAAAATCCAGGAGGGAAGAAATTTCATGTACTTGATTATTTTCTTGAGTATGCATATATCATTAGTATCCCCGATCTGCTTAGTATAATTTAGGAAGAAATAAATAGAAAGCAACTTGTGCCTTCTGATAGCACTGAAAAGAAAAGATAGGAAACAGAACACTTGCTTTTGCTTGGGATGAGTACAATAAAATAGAGAGTAACTAAAGTAAATAAATTTTCATTTTGGAGACAATTCCTAGCAGGCCTCTTGGGTCTACAGTTTCTTAAGGATGGCCCACTGGTTGATTGCTGTTAGAAAAACGAAGTCAATTTTTAGGTGAAAGAAACAGATTCTGACACTAATTTGCGATATGGAAAAAGCACATTTACAAAGCAGCCTAAATTTACTAGGTAAGTATAAACCTCCTAAGGTGCCCAGTGGTCACAGTTCCCTTCTGAGAAAAGTGGCTGCGTGGTTTCTATGCAGAGGTTTATAGTCTTCAATCCAGGTGAGCCACTCCATTGTGACTGGGCTGGTAAAAGCATGGTGATTCTGTATTTAGCAGCTCCCCAGCCACTTTTCTCAGTAAGGAGTAATAATGGGCAGGCACTTCAAATCTTCTTGGATAGTTGAGCTAAACCAGAATACAAAAGGCTATCAGGATTCACAGATGATTAGGGATTTCACTCAAGCAGGATTCTAGGTTGCTCTCACTTTGCATTACTATGAAACAACAAGAGGAAAGGTTTCCATTAGAAGAAAGTATTAATGGGTGATAAGTGCAGTCTCTGCCTATCTAGTTTCTCACAGAGAAACTGGGGTTCAGAGGCTCAGTGGATTAGGAACAATGTGTGACAGGAGGATCTTTAGCTGTGACCTTTGGCCCTTTATGATTTTAGTTGTTCAGTGGTCTGCCTCAGTACTCAAGACTTAAAATACCTCTGGAGTTGGTTGTTTGCTGAGCCAAAGACACGTACTGCTGTTCTATTTCTTTGGTCAAGTTCATATTGAATCCTTCATTGTAACAACAGGAGGGCCACAAGAGGCTGTGCTGTACTGCAGCTATCTAGTAAAATCATATACTGCTGGGACCTCTGGGCTGATGTTGTATTCTGAACAGCGGTCAGATTTCATGGGATCTAAGGTTGTAGCCGCTGAAATGATTTTTCTGAGCCTCTCAATTCCTTATACTCTCTAATTTGCTATATGGCTTATATTCTAACTTGTATATTCTTGATTAAAACACTTATGTTTGTGTTTCTTTCCAAAATTTAATATTTTAAATTATGGAACTCATTTGTACTATAAGAAATTAAGCAAATCAGTCTTTGACATTTACAGTGTGTGTGTGTGTGTGTATATACATATGTATGTATATATATATATATATATACATACATATGTATATATCCCAAATATATTAGAGTTTCTTAGTGAAGCCATGAATGTAGAGGCTTACATCTCAGGTAACCCTAGTGCTTTTTGTAACATATACTACTAACAGTCTTCTGTGTCATAGTCCATGGAAAACCTGGGTTTAGAAAAGTACAGAATAAATCAAATGCAACAATTCTATTCAAATTTACTAGGGATTTTATATAGTTGTTTCTGGGCAAGCAAAAGTAGGATAAATGAATATTGCTGATCATTTAAAATCACATTATGAAATTCTATTCCTGTATTTTGTATTCTTAGACACAGATTTCACTACCTTGGAAGAATACAAGATGCAAATCGAGACTTCTGACTTTGTAACTTCCTATTTCTATCTTCACTCATGCACTTTCTTCTAATGGTCATCTTTTAGGTTAGCAATAATTAAAAACAGATAATTATAGTGGCTTAAATATTCCTACTTCCAGAAACATGAAATAATTGTTCTATTTATTTTTAATGTTTTATTTGTTTTATTTAGTTCTACATGACAGTAGAATGCATTTATGTACTTTGATATATCATACATAAATGGGGTATAATTTCTCATTTTCTGGTTGTATAGGTTATTGAATCACATCAGTCCTGCAGTCATAAATATACATAAGGTAATAATGTCTGTTTCATTTTACTATCCTTCCTATCCCTATATCTCCTCCCCTCCCTTTACTCCCCTCTACTTAATCTAAAGTAACTCTATTCTTTCCTAGTGCCCCCACCTTGGAGAATATCATGCTAAGCGAAATAAGCCAACCCCCCAAAACCAAAGGCCAAATGTTTTCTCTGATATGTGGATGCTGTTGCTCCTTCTCTCAGTTTAGAATCTCTCCTCTTTAGAAAGTTACCCATTCCATAGTTGTCCAATTTTTTGACATTAGAAGGTAGGAGTAGGGGGAAGCATATGAGACTCTCGCCAAGGAATTTATGCCAATTTTTGAAGTATAATGATGACTTATTTGAGGGCTTTGGAGAATTCTGTAAGACAAAATGATTAACTTTGTACTCTGGAAAATTTTCCTTTGTGAACTGTATATCAATCACAATTATACTTGCTAAAGCATTAATTTTGCCTAATATCAATCTGCTCACAAGACTGTGGGTCAGTTTTTTCTTTTATGTAAATAGTTTCCTCAATGAGTTATATTTATTCACCTAAGTATTCCTAACATAGTAGTGATATATATATATATAAAATATTATATGGAAGAAGTATTTTTGAGTTTAAAATAAAACAGTTTATAATTGAACTGAACACAAAAAAATAAGAGAAAAAGCTGAGATGCATGCACTCAGACATGCATTTAGATATTTTTAAAATATGGACATAATTATTTAGCTGGAAGGAAAATATTAAGGAACAGATTGGCAAATGAGCTATTACCACATTTTCACTAAAGCATGAGAATGTGTCACACAAGGAATTGACATAGTTACTTGAAATTATTCTAAACATTCTATATCAAATATTTTAGGCATCATGGAAAATGGTTGTCATTGGAAATATAAGAGCCCTATTCAGAGATTCCGTGTTGCCTTATTGTCTGAATATGTGACTCTCCACATTGACACCAAATTGCTATCCTGTCAACATGTGAAAGGATGGATCATTTTATCTCCTGAGTGATGAAGTTTCACATCCAAAAAGCACAGGCCGTCACTCCTTTGAGGTGATTATGATGCCTCAAACTCGACAGCCTCCCCTGACAGCTTTCACATATTTCTGCAATCAAATTGTCCCTGCTTCTATTAGAAGAAGGCAGGTGTGTGCAAACTAGAATAAGAAGGAATGATCTTCATGTTCTGAGTAATTATAAAAAGTTGTTTCCAGGGAGAAGAACAGATATTGATTTCGCCTCTCCTCATGATGTACACAGATGAGATACAGGAACCCATATGGGTCCAAGGTTTGCCAGGAAAGGAATATCAGGATAAGCAGATGGCAGTACCATTGCCATATGGCTACTCAGGAATGGACCCATGCTATGGCACTTTGCCATAGGATAAAGCTAGAAATATCTTTCTGCTACTATTTTAAACAGAGAAGAGAATGAATATATGTTTGTTGTCATGAAAAATCATTAGGAAATTGTGACAGGTATATTATATTACATGCAACCCCACAATTGGGCACTTTGACTTATAAAATGACTTAAAAAGGAATCAAATTGATGAGTTTTCCAATATTTTGGATACAGAATTGTGTAGATAATGAGGTTGATTTTATTTTAAGCTTCAAGCCCAAACCCCCATGAGGGTTAGGATATTTTCCCAGGTTTATATACAACTATTGTGTAAATTCAGTATTACAATGTTTACACTATTAAATAATAAACTAAGCATGACTGTGAAAGTAATTTTTATGATTGGTGTGAAATAAGTACAACAGTCAAAAGAACATTTGATTTAGGAATTGAAGAGTTCATGGCCTGATAAGCCAGGTACACACCATGGCAATATTGAGAGGTCAGTGAATTTCTCTCAGCTGTAGTTTCCTGCTCCATGAAAGTTCTATACAGGGCTGGGGATGTAGCTCAGTGGTGAAGTACTTGCCTACATGTGTGAGGCCTTGAGTTCAATTCCCCAGTACACTAAAAATAGGTGTATACTTGGTGTCCTTGAGGAAAAAAAAAACACGCAATAAAGAACGAAGAGTGCATTTAGAAGTGACCCAGAAATCTATTCAAATTTACCTCCTCCCACTGCTACTTTTATAATTTTCATTTTAGAAAGCTATTAAATCTTTAAACTCAATTTCCCCATCTTAAGAAGGAGGATAACAGTACCTGAATCACAGAGCCTGTGATGAGAAATGAGATCATTCCAGATGACTCCTAATCACATGAAAGAAACAAGCAGAAGGAAATTGAGAACAGTGGGTTCATCTCAGGTGAATGTGTTAGGGATGATTGGAGAAAAGCGAGTGTGTCAGCTAGCTCAAACCCTAGAAACACTATTTTTTTCTGACTGAGAGTTTTTAGAGTGATTCTAGGTGTTTGTTCTTTTAAGTGATTCTGACAGAGTTACATCTCTGGCTCTAAGTTTCCTCAGAAGCCATTTATCATATGTTGGTAAAAAGTTTTCCCATTCTGGTTTCTCTGGAGAATTTAGTACAGCCCAAATTTGGTGAGATCTTCCCAAGGGTCATCCATTAAAAAAGTATATCATGTCCCATTTGCCACAGAGCTTAGGGCATAGACAAACCTTTGGAATACTAGGTTGTTCAAATAAAGACTTGGGCAGGTAGAGGCGGACAATTTTCCTACTAACACTTTCTCTTCCAATGTGATGTCCCTAATCACATCTCCCAATTTTGGTGTTATTTTCTTTTATTGTCTTACTTTGAACTTTGATTCTGAAAATTTAATTTTAAAAGCCTTTTTTATATCTGAAAACTCATCAACAATACATGAGATCATTGTGTTTTTCAATAATCCCTTTCCCATGTTTTTCTCATTGAATGCTTCAATCAGTCCCTGAAATACTCAGTATTTTACCCCCTTGTCCTAAATGTATAAATCAGAAACATGATACCAGAAAAAATGTTTTATGAATTTACAAGATATAATCTATTTAAAAAATCAACAAATAATGAAAATAGGAGAAATAACAAGCCATCTAATGAATGTGAGAATGTTTTTGCATAATGCTTATTGGCTGACATTAACTTGCAATAATATTTATTTATAGAAACTTTCATTAAGGAGGAAGATATATGATATTTTTTACCTTTTTTTCTCCTGTTTTCTTCAAAGGTCACAAATACACAATTACATACCATATTGGAGTTTAACACTCTCTCCTTTAATATTTTCCCTGTGCCTGATAAAACAGATAATATATTTCATTTAATAAGCATTGTATATAAAGATAGATAAACTTCAAACAGAAAAGATAATTGCAAATGTTTGGGAAGGATAGAATTAAGTGGCTTACAAACATGAATAAATTAATGAATGAAAGAAGAATTGATTAATAAATAAGAAATGTAAATTCTAGAGACAATTACCTTTTTAAAAATTGTGGTCTATTATGAATAAAATATATGGTAGGTATTAAAGAATACAAAGAGTATAATGTTTCTCAGACCTTGCAAATAAAATTAAAACAGCAGTGATTTTTTTTTTTTTGCACTCAAATAAGAATTCATAGACTTTTGGTGAGTTTAAAAGTGCCTGGAAGTAGGGACCTAAAGTCCAGAGTCACCACAAACCAGATGGATAACCTACTGCTCAACAACTCTCAGGCTTTTACTTATTAGTAAAATGGGGCTCATCATAGCTACCTTGCCTCTAACACAGGATTTTATGTGGATATCAAATAAAATATTCTATATTAAATTTACCTCAAAATTTCAATTGTAGTTTACTTATAAATACTAATTGGGTTTAGTTGTCTCCCTGGTGATTCACAGAAAATCTGAGGAACTGAAAAGTGCTAATAAGGGTTATTATTTTCAAAGTAAAAAAAAAATACAAATTCTTCTTTGGGACCCACAGAACAGTTTTAGGAGGGTTGCTTTAGGGTAAATACCTTGATGTAGGCAGCTAGGAGAAGAGCCTGGTGGAAGTATGATCCCAGGTCAGAGCAGCAGGAAACACAGCAGCATTTTGTAGTTTGAGAAATGTATTTGCATTTTAAGCATACAGGAGACTGAAATCCATCAAAGGAAAATCTTTTTTAAAAAGGATATCACATAGCATTTGGAACATGATGTATTTTATTAAGTTGTTCTCTAAAAGCAAAACATGAAATTATGAATACATTTAATTTTTTTCCTGAATTTAAAATAATACAAATTGCTTTGATAGATAAATCTACAAATCTCAGTGTATTAACATAATCAAAGACCTTTTATTGCTCAGATAAAGTTGAACTCAGTGCACTGGAGGGTTGAAAAGTAGTTGGGAGATGTGCAGGAGCCAATTTCTTTTCCAATGTCTTTCCAAAAGCACAGGGAGCTGCCATATCCATCATAGTGTCTCCAAGTTTATGCTGGGAGTCAATGCCAGTAAACCAACCAGAAAGAAAATGGATAGACAATTTCAGGAAATTTTATTTTATTTTACCTTGCAAATCAAATTAAATTAATTTTTATTCTGTATTTTCTGTGTTTATGTGTGGAAGAAGTTTTGTTGTTGTTGTTTTTACTAGAAGTGGTATACACCAGTTCTATCCATAATGCATTGGCCAGAGTTTACTTACAGGGACATAAGAAAATGAGAATAAAAAATAAGGTATACTTGTCTGCCAAAAACAGAGAGAAAAAAAATACAACCAGTCATTCTCTGTCACACTTTTCCCTTTTGTTTGCTAAGCCATGACCTATCTTATGATGCAAATTTAAAGTTCTATGGGGGAACAGTCGTTTCTGAAGAAGAACAAGGAAAAGAAAATCAGTGCTATGAGGGGCCAGGAGTATGGCTCTAGGATCATTGTGGAGGTGGATTTTGCTCAAGGCATCTACCTAGCCCAAATCCTGAGTAACACTAGAAGCTAATAGGAGGCCATTGAGAATAAGTGGAAAGACACTAAAGCTTGGTTCACTAGTTTGATCAAGGAATTGAAATGAGGGGTTTCCAGCCACATAGACTATCCCCAGATGAGAAGGTCAGGGACTGCAACCTAAACTCCAGGATTTGAGATCCAGCTGCAGTTGCAACTATAGCAGGACTTCACTGCCTACCTCAGCCTTGCTCTGAGGGTAGGATGCCCATTGTAACCTCCCAACTCCAAAGACTTTTTGAGTTTTCACGCTCCTGGGCTTCTGCCCTCCTTCAGAGGGAATCGTGTGGGTAGAGTTATGGGAAGGGAGGGAAAACCTTACCTTGGCTCTTCTCCTGACCTGCCAATAAAACTTTATGGTCCAGGTGTGGAAGAGGAGAATGATGGAATAGTCAAAGGCTTTCCTTTTTTGGTTTGCTTCCTTGGCAGCAAAATATAATATTTTAAATATATTGGTTTTCAGTCAGTGCCAGGTGCGCTCCCTAGTTCTCAGTCTTCCTTACTTAGTTGCTTTTTTGTCCCCATGATGTTATTGCTTAGTTTAGTAGAAGTCACATCAAGAATGCAGACCTTAGTCTGATCTTATTGCCAAACTGATTCAAAAAGCTCTCTTGATATTCAAAATTTGAAATTTTGATTTATATTTTTTAGATTCAGGGAAGTAATCTGTTATGGCCTAATATGTCTGTACCTTTTATCTCCCTTTCTTTTTTGCTTGCAAGTATGTCAATTAGCACTTGAGAACTTCTCATTTTCTAAGACCTTCTAAATACAGGTAAAAGCTCCCATGTAGAGTACTAACTTCTGTTTTCTAATCTCTTCTGCTAGAGCTAGTGGCTTAGTGGACAGGTGATCTCTGTTATGAGTTATCACAGATGACATTGTGAACATTTGTTTCCTCACTACATAACATATATCTCCATTTTCCTAGTCTCTTTTACCAGTATCCTTGTAGGCCCACTGACACAGAAACAAGGAGACAATTTTACAGGACTTTTAATTCCGTATCACACTTCTAATAAACCCTTGTGTTTATTAAGTTAATGCTACCTGCTGATCAAGAAAAGTTTATAACTTAGGTAAATTTTGACAGAAGTGGAGAGGACATTGGCTCCACACACTGTAGAATAGATTGTTGGATTCAAAAATAACAAGAATTTCTGTTACCCTGGGATTTGAGATGCAGCTAGCAGATGAAGAGAGAGAGAGGAGAGAAACACATGGAAAATATTTCATTAGGTGAATAAGTGTTTTATATGACTCCATATGACTTCCACTTATATAACTCTGATTGCAATAAATCACATGGTAAGATCTAGAACTTTTGGTCTAAAAATACAGTTTAAAAATATGTTCCAGACGAAAGAAAACATGGGTTTTCTGAACAACTATCTCCCAGTAACTGATTTATTATTTTATCAAAAAATCTATTAATTTCAGTATTTACATTGATTTTACCACTTGATAATTAACAATTGGGTAATTATAATTTCTACACAATTTAATTATTTTAATTTGAAGATTTAAGAATGTCTATTATATGTTAAATAAACCTATAAGAACATTATCTGATATTAAACAGGGAAGCTTTTTTATTTTTTTGATAGACTGATGAATGTAGAATGTGTAGAATAAGAGAAATTATGGAGGTGAACTTGGTCTGGGATTTTGAATAAGAGTCATAAAGGAAATATAACACGCAAAGGGCCAACACAGTAGTTAGCATGATCCTCCACACTCCCCCCCCCAAATAGTTGTTCACTATCCTGAAACAGAGAACATGAGGTGATGAGATCTTGCATGAGAGCTGGGATCAAATAACTAAAGGGCTTGAATGAGGAGATGTGTATTAAGTGCACATTTATATCCACATACTATAAATATATAGCTATAAATTGAAATGCATTTGTGTAAATAGATAAGTTTGTTTTTAATCTGGATCTATCAAGATACCCCTCTTGATAGTAGAATCACTCCTTAAAACAAGACAAGCAGGCTGAGGGTACATATTAAGGTTATATATTTGAAATTCTCACTCTATGGGAGAAGATTTTGTGACATTTTCAGACCATTCCAGAGACTTACGACTTCACTGGCATTTTTAATAACTAAACCCTGTGTATATTGAGTACTTGGCAGTTCCTGCTGACATAAGCTTTACCCATTTCTATTAATATCCAGATACCAAAATTTCTAAGTAATGGAGTTTTTTTTGTGATAGAGAAAGAGTAAATTTTAAAATGTGACATCTTCCCACAATTGAGAAACGTTTTTTTTTCTTTCTTCCTGTTTTTTTTTGTTTTTTGTTTTTGTTTTTCAGAAGATCTCATGGATCCTCCTTCATACTATTCATATACTCTCCCATACAGCTCATCATTTTATGTAATAGTGTACTCAGATATTTTGGTGACAAAGACTGCTCAGAACTTCACATATCTATTCTAATATTTGGCATTAAAATGAAATTAAAACAAAACATCAAGTGTCTATATTATGTCTATAATTGGAAAGTTGATAGATTTCTATCATTCTAGGTAAGCTCACGATGTATTAGGAAATAGAGAAAATCTGATAACACTGAAGGTAGTGGGAGATAATGCTTTCCTTTATGAACAGATTCTTTACCTTCACAAGTTGTTCCTGTTTTTTTTCTTTTTGAATATCAAAGATATGATTTTAATATACTTAATGGTAGAGAACTTGCCTAGCATGCATGAGGCCCTGGTTCAGTCTGCAGCACCACAATAAATAAAGACACAAAAAAAGACAGAAGAATGGAACATTCAGTTCCTACTTCTTTCCTTAAGAAATGTAAATGCATCATTTCTACCCATTATTCCAAAAACAACTGATGATTTGAATGTCACTGATGGGTGACATACTATAATTTCTTTAGGCTTTTATTCAACTATTTGGTGCAAAATCATCTCTCCCTTTCAATCTTGTTTTGCATGCTCCTTCTATTCTTTTTTATATGCAGTTGGATTTCTTTGTTGATTATGAGGAACACTTTATTTCTTTGTAGCTTTTGCTTTCAAATTTATATACATAAATCCATCAAATTCTCAGAAAAAAAAATCCAAGAACCTCTGGTGAAACACAGTCACAGGGAGGAAAAGTATCTGATTCAAAATCAAGCAGACTACTCATCTGTCATATATGCTCATAAAATAATTTGGCACAAGAAAACTGGGAGGATAAATTCTACGAATCTCCTTGTTATCATTTTTGCTGGTTTAAATCCAGAAACTTTCCATGATAAAGTACTCTTCAAATTATGTTTTAACAATGTTGAATATTTTGTATTATGTGAATTTCTTTATATTTTCTCAAGGTAGAAACAAATTTCCCCTAAAAGTATGCTACCTCCTTTAAAAGGAAGGAAGAGAAAATGACTAGTTATTGTAATTTCAACCCATGTATTTGGACATGATTAAAAAAATCAGTCATAGACTATTTGAGGATACTGAGTGATTGTTTTAATTTTTATTGGATAGTGCAATGGTATTGTTGTTATGTTTTTAAAAGAACCAATTAGTAACAGGTAGTAAAATAACTAAGGATAAAATAATATGATGGCTGGAATTACCTTGGAAATAATTTAGGGGCAGGAGGAAATTGGTTTGGTACAGACTAGCAAAGTTGGCCATTGTTAAAGTCGATTAATGCTTTTGATGAATAGAAGGGATTCATTATGCTATTCTTTAATTTTTGTTATGGCTTAATATTTTCATAATTAAAGAAAATATTCACATGAATTAGTGAATGTAATAGGATCTTAGCACTGAAAAAATATTTTTTTACTCTACCCATACTGCATTCCACCATGTGACAAATAGACTAATAGTCAATCTGCAGTCTAGGTCGTTGTTATTATAAACTGTCTTTTCCTTGATAACAATAATAATAATATTAATGTTGAAAGTAGAAGCAAGCAGCAATCTTGTCTACATTCTTATTTGACAACCATTTCTCTCACAATATCAAGACCTGTAAAAACCTTACACTATTAATTTCCATCTTATTCTTAATTAACTACATTGCCAACTCACTCAGAAAGAATTTTCTACATAGCAAAACTCAATCACTATGAAATCCTCATCTTTCTTCTTTGTTTTACTCATGGCCCAAATTCCTGTGTACTAGTACAGATGTCTGCAGACTATGGGCAAGCAGGAAGAGCATCACCAGAAAACATTGTTAGAACTATAAATTCTCTAGCCTTATTTCAGATCTACTATAGGAAAAACCCTGGATGTAGCGTCCAGTGTCTTAGATTTCTCTTGCTGTGTAAACAAATAACCAAAAACATAGCAAATTAAAACAATAATTTATTAGCTTACCAGTGGATCAAAATCCAACATGACAAGATTGAGTTTTCTATTTAGGCTATTACAAAGCTAAAATGAAGGTGTTCAGTGAGCTGAGTTATTGTCTGAAAACTCTAGACAAAAATCTACTTCCAAGCTCATTCTGGTTGTTGAATGAATTTAGTTCCTTGTAGAACTAAAGTCCCATGTTTGGGGGGGACTGTTGGACAAAAGATGCTCTCAACTTCAATAAGCAGCCCTCATTCTTTGTCACATGGCCTCTTCCATCTTTAAGCCAGAGGGGTTTACCATGTAATTCTTGTGCTTCTAATTTCTCAGTTCCTATGTCTTTGGCCTCTAGATTCATCCCTCATTCATTCTAATAGCACCCCTCTTCTCATTGTTTAAAAAAAAAGATAAAAGATGTTTTCTCAGTGGCCCACAAATCTATATGTACATGCTTTCTGCCCTGGAGATGTTTCATCTAATTGGTCATGGGATTCTTTTAAATTGGCATATGAATGCACATAATGTGAGATCAAACTGAAAAGTAAAATGTATCTTCTTGAAAAGCAAATTTTACTTCCATTAGTCTATTAATTTTAGGACCTTACTCAAAATGTAACTAATATTTCATTTTCAAAATAAATGAATCAAGTATATATGCAACTATAATTGCATAATTAATTGCTAAAGTAAACATTGCAACCTGTTAAACTTTAGCCTTGTATGTGTATCCCAAATTATTGTAAAATATTATACTTGCTTTGTCAGAGATTCAAATGAGAAAAGAAAGATATTACCATTTGGAATTTTGAGAGAAAGGGAAGTTTGTCATATTCAACATCAGCAATGAATAGTTTTCTTTATATACTTTTATGTCACTTTTGCTCACTCTTCATTGACCAAAAGAAGCTGCATAATCATGTTTAACTTCAAATGTAAAGGGAGGTATCATTGTAGGTTACTAGGGAATATCACAAGTATCAATGCCATAGAGTGTGTGTGTGTGTGTGTGTAAGAGAAAGTGAGAGTGAAAGAAAACAGAAAAGGAGAGAGAGAGAATTGATAAAGCATACAGTACATCTGCATGTGGGAGAAAGATGAAATCTCTCTTTGTCAGAAATTCTAAAACTCTCAAGAAAATGTAATTATTTAAAATGTCAAAAGAAAAAAAATAAGTCTGTAATACTACCAATTAACTGTGGGACAAATTTCATATTCCTCCTTACAAATAATCATTAAACTGAGACGTTTGGACAGTTTGGTTATAGCTGTTAAATTTTATGGGACCAAACCAATGGCATAAATATTGTAAGGCCATTTTTGTCAAATAGCACCTAAAAGTATGTTACTACTAAATTAATGTGTGTTCGTTACTTAATTTTGATGCAAACATAATTTTTTTCAACATAGATGAAATTTAGAAGGCTCTTTGTGTTAATAACATGAAGGGATGAAATATACAGATATATAACATCTTAGAACAGCCAGATTCTATTTTCATCTCTCTTATTTGATCCAAATTGATGACACAGTGTCTGACACATCACAAACTCTGTGTGATACTCAGGTCAATTTTTTTGCCCTTCTTGGTTCTTCTCTACTGTGGTTATGAGTCTATCACAAGACTCTGTAAAAGGTATAATAAAAGGAAGAATTGGAGTTTGAGATCAACAGAAGTTCTGAAAGTAGACTGGAACTCTCATAGGTCTATAATCCTTTCATCTTTTATTTTTAAAATGAGAATCTGGCGTGGGGCATATTGAAAGGAAATGAAGGGAATTGTTTTATTGGTAAAAGGGAGAATGGAATCTGGATATTTCTATTAGATAGGCATGAGGCCTGGAAAATCAGTTTAATCACATTCTGCAAATATTAGAGGAAGTATTCGGTTTGACTTGGGAAAGAGTTTAAAGTCAAGTCAGACATTGAGTGAGGAAAAAATAAATTCCCTATGTCTATTGAATCCCTGGAAAACCCATAAGTTTTTGATTATTTTGTTAATATCTATATTATCCAAAGGTAGTACACCATGATATTTTTAACACAGCTTTTGAAGTCAAAGCACTGTGCAGAATGAGATAAAGGTGGGGTTTGCCATTTATAGATGGCAATGATTTCCTTCCTAGATTCTCAAACTAAAATAGAAGGAAAACACTAATTCATGAGTCTCAAGCATGCTGTCAAATTTAAAATTTTGGTAGAGTATTTGACAGAAGAAGCATGTTTGAAAGAATGTGTATATACACAAAAATATGTATATTTAAATCAATCTGTAAACCTGTATATTTATCTATCTCTATTATCTATCTATTTATCTATCTATCTATCTATCCATCTATCTTTTTGCCCCAGTCTTTCCAAATTGTGAGTTTTTTAATTGTTATCATTGATTTATTTTTTTCTTAGAACCAAGTATGGTACTAATATGCATTTAAAATTTTTTTTGTTGGGCTGACTTAAACCTATCCTGAGGAATGCCAGTAAATAGTCTATTTATTTATTAGAAACATGACAGCAAGTGTCCTATGAATCTTAATCCATTCCTTTTTCCCACTTTGGAAAAATAACAGTTGATTTTAGGATTAGGAAGAGGCATGGCATCCAGAAAGTTACTGGAATTTATAACTGCCCTCTATATTCTGGAACTATCTTGGGACCTGCTTCTCTCTGATATAATTTGTGAAACAAAGAGAAGGGAAGTTTGAAGAGATCCTTTGGGAGGAGGTAAGAATGGATTTTGAAGTGATTCTATGCCAGGAAAGAAAAGACAAAGACAAAAACAAAAGAAAACAACATCTACAGAGAGTGGATATGAATATATAAATCATGGCCAGTATTCTGACAGGACTCTGAGGAATATATCAAATGCAAAGAAATCAGAGAAGGGAATATCATTTCTTCCTTTTTCCAAAGTAAATAAAAGGGAAGCCAGGTAAGACACAGAAGTCCATTTTTGCAAGATTTTAATGACTTGGAATTTATAAGTGAATCGGGATTTATTAGATCCATTTTACCTGGACCAGATTTGGGACTTTTCCTAGGTTGCCAGGCAGCAGCTTTTTGTGTCCCAATGTGTGTATAATAATAGAGGAATTATACAAGCACTGCATGAAGAATTACCAGGAACTTAATGCAATCAATAATAAAAGGTGCAGGTTATTTTCTTTCTGATATGATTTCATTTCTTTTCTCTAACCTTACAAAAACAACAACAGAAACTGATCACATTTGCAACTAGTACAACATTGTCAGAATTAGTTACTATGCAGTAAAATCTTATTATAATTCACTTAGCAGATTCTAAAAGTTTCATGATTTTGTTTAAAAGAAAATAATGAATTCACAGAGATGTCCAATCTTAGATTATACTAAATACTAAATTATTTTAAATATGATTTTTCAAAGGGATTATAGGTTGCTCTGAATTTATTCATTTCTGTTCTCACAAATTTGACTATCTTTAAATTAATTTTCATAGTAAAGTTTATTTTCATGTTTATTAATAAAGTATCCTAAAGTATCAGACATTCCTAAAGATAAACAGTCTTTAAAATTTTAAAAATCTATAATTTGTCATTAAAAATATGATTTTATCATATTCTAATATTAATAAAACATATTTGTCCTGTTTCATAGCTCAGAAAGCTATTTCCTTAACATTCTTTGAGGGACAATGGCTTCTTTCTTTATTGGGTGTACCTATGGCATTTTACAAATATAACCTACTTAACTTGCATATAGAAATCTGCTTGCAATAAAACACTAATAATTATACTAGCAAATTATTGGATTACATTACTGGATCCTAATATTTATGTTTCTTTTAACTGAGATGCAATGAAAGCATCATATCTTGAATGCATTTAGAGACAGACAATGTATAAATCATGCATGTTTAGTGAGATGATTTACAGGTATAGAGTGTCCTTTGATACCTTTTTAAGTCTATTACCTGTGCTTTGGGCAGATATTTATCACTGATAATCAACCAGAAGGAAAAACACAATGGTGCAGAACAAACATCTACATTTTATCCATTTCCCCTTTTTAATAGATGAAAATTACTTGTTCTGAAATATTGGCCTTTAGCTTTCCATAATAATCTCAGACCCTGAATGTCTGTGGAGGGTAGAGGGGTGAACAAGTAAGGTGAAGGGATGAAAAATAGCATGACATGTTAAGACAATTTATTTCTTAAAAATTGAGGCAGAAAAACAAGTAAGATAGTTCTATATTGTTTTATGTATTGTTTTTATTTATTTTGCAAAATAATTCTCACTGTACGTTGTGGTCATGGTATGATTATTATAGAAATTTACACAAGCAGATAAGAAATTGTTAGGACATGCTAAATATCTGTCATATTTTATTCTTATAAAGATTATTCCTACATAAATGCAGTTATTATCAATTCTAGTCTCCTGACACTATCCTTGCTCTTTCATTTATTTTCATTAAAAAGTATTTTCCTTTGGCCATTGGGGATGCTTCTATGGATACCTTTGTAAGGTAGGACTTCCATATTGTTTTGTTACGATTTTGTAATCTTGTCTAAATTATGCATGAAATTCAATATTTGTCATGATATTCTATCTTTTAAACTATTTAGCAGATGCTTAACTGTTACTTTGATATTTTCTCTATAACCACATTGAAATATAGGAAAAATAAAGGAACAAGTTATTGAGGTATAAATTAGAGTTCTTCAGAGAAGTAGAACCTATAGGACATATGTGTGTTTATGTATGTGTTCATTTGTATATGTGTGTGTGTATACATATTATTTCTGTGTGCATGTGTGTATACATACTATGTCTGTGTGCATATATGTATTTAAGAGAATCAGATCATGCAATTGTGGAGGCTTAATGAGTTCAACAGGGGATGCCATGAGTCTCAAGAAATAGTTGTCGTTCCAGTTTAATAGCAGTTGCTGAAGAGCCAGGAAAAGCTGAGGTTTTAGCCAAAGCCTGAAGGAAGTCTATTAGAGAATTCTCTTTTGCTGGATATTTGGGAGTGGGCGTCAGGGAGAGAAAGGTCACCTTTCTGTTCTATTCATGCTCTTGATTGGATGAAGTATACCCACATTATGGAGGATAATCTGCTTTGCTCAAAATCTACCTATTTTAAATCCATCTCACATAAATATCCAGAACAATGTTTAATTATAAGTTGGTACATAAAATTAATTATTATGGTATGGTGGGGCATGTCTATAAGTTTAGGGACTGCGAAGGCTGAGGCAGGTGGATTCAAAGTTCAAGCCCAGTCTCAGCAACTTAGCAAGATTCTATTTCAAAATAGAAAAGATTGAGGATGCAGCTCAGCAGTAGAGCACATCTGTACTTAATCTGTGTAACACACACACACACACACAATATATATATATATATATATATACAAAAAGCATAAACCTATTTATAATAAGGCCAAGGCCAAAAGGTTTCAAACAAATACTGCAATAGAACCAATAAAACATTATGAAATGATATTTCTGAATTTCATGAATTTCTTGGGAAAACTGAAGAATTTTTGAGTGCAGAATTTTGTTGGAAAATGTCAATTTCTCTGTATGATTCATATAACAAAATATCATGTAGTACATCTGAAAATATGAAACAGCCCCTAATACTATCTTTTTTATGATATTTGTGTTTCAATCTATGAAAAATTATTGCAATACGTCCTGTTGAATTAATAGGCTAGTGAGAGTTGAAGTCTGTTTCATCATGCCATGATTCACACATCTGAGAAATGCTGCATGATGTCAGTAGCTCAGAGAAGATAAACTATGGTACCAACATATATTGGGGAAATCAGTCTGGCACCAGAAAATTTGAATGAATCATTGATAGAGGTGATTATGAGGCAATTTTCTTCCAAAGTAATGAAAAAAACTCAGTGGTTGATGCCAGCCAAAACTATCTTATTTAGAGATAAAATAAATATCTTTCTCATATAATGTCCTCCATTGGTATGAGTTCAACTTCATAAGTTAATTTGTTTAGGGACTCCCATGGTAGGTCCATGCTTTTCTCCAACACATTACTAACAACAATAACAGGCACTGATGATGAAGATGAAAGTTTCCAAAATGATTTATTGTTAATTTATATATCCTGAGCCAATAATTTAATAGGAAATCTAAAAGTGTCTAGATTAAATTCATTGTTATAAGGCCAATCTAAAGACAAAATTAAGGTCAGTTCTAGAAATATAGTTTTAAGATAGCATACCTGAATTTTATTGACACTAAAGCATTTGGAATATTATATTCATTACACAAGGAATAATATACCAGTCAATTTGTCTTAAGCAATAGAGAAAAGTTTTATTTTTTTGGTAAATAAGTTATTAGCAGATGACACATAACTTAAAGACCAGAAAATTAAGTACAACAGATTATCTTGGGTGCATAGAGTCTCTCATCACAGTACTTATGTGTTTTATTCATTTTCCTTTATCAATAATAACAAAGACATTCTGTTTTTTCTGCTGATAGATAATTGCCAAATCTTCAAAGTTCTTGTTTCAAGTACTTGGCCCCAGCATAGGTAACATGTCCACCCATGAATTGCCTGAATGAATTCAGTAGGCCCAGATATAGTCCCAGGCACATTCTTTTTTGAGAGAGTGTGGCTGAGGACAGAAGAACCTGGAGTGTCACTGGGTTTTAGTATTATCTCAAGACAAAGTGCTAGAAAATGCTCATTTTATCCTTCCAAAAACCATACAAGCAATTTTCAATAATCTGTGGATTGCATTCAAAGTGTATATCCCGAGAACTGATAATTCTATTTAGAAATTGATTATCATTATGTTAAATTTGTCTTTTTCATGAAGATAAAAAGTTTTGCTGAATTCTCATAGACAAAGCTCATGCTTAAAGAATGCACAGAATTAAATTTCATACAAAATTTATAGTCATTTGTTTCCAGAGTTGGAGGATCAGTCTTTCCTAATTCATTAAAAACCATCCGAAATCTTTATTTCCACACATATTGGAAGCTTTTTGCTCAGTAATTGCATACCAGAACTTGAAATTGGCATTCATATCACATGGAAACAGTATTGCACCTTAAATCACATTCTTTCTTCAGGTGACATCTTATAACATTGAATGATGGCATAATTTTCCTATCAGGGTTTCCTCAGTCTTAGGACTCTGACTTTTTCCTCCTGGTTTAAATGACACAATTACAGCAAGGACAAATTTAGTGATTTGCTCTTTTGGTAACATCTTCTCTAAATAAGAACATCTGTTTTACAGTCACTTCCTGTTTATAGGGTAAGCTATTGTAGTTAAATTTCAAAATGTCAAACTCAATCAAAAATACTGATCTGTTTCAGCGTGCAAATGAAATGGCTAATGTGTATAAGGAGTCTGTATAATCTCATGGCAAAAATGCTCTGCTGGGAATAGAGAGGACTGTTTTCTATTCCCAGTTCTCTCATGAATTATTGGTCTTGTCTACAAAAGGATAAAAAGTTATTCCAAGGACAAACCAGCTAATGAACATAGGGAAAAACCTAGAGGATGAATGAGCGAATCCAGTTGCTCGGACAAAGTGTGTATGCTCTCCATGAAGGTTGTCCCAGTCTCATACTGTGAACGTGAGAGGATTTCCTACTATGTCTTTAGGTGTGCATGACATGTATGACATTAGCTTTAACATAAACAGGAATAGGCTCAGTAGCACAGAACAGAAGCAGTGATGTCTCAGTGGATTGTTCTTGACAGGTATAGGGATCAGCTTGAGGGTATGTATCTGAGTACAGGTGGGCAAAATAATGTTGGAGGTAAACAAAATGCAGGGGAATACTGAAGAAAATACCCGTAAGTTTGCTCTGAGGCTTTAAAAATGTCTCTTAAAATTTTCAGCAGTAGGCACCTAGATTCAGATGAATCGATGTCCTTTTCCCTTTGTACTTATTCATAATGAATTATTCTACAAGGTTTTTTTTGATAGTTGTACTAGGGCAATTTAATCATCTGTGTTTTAGTTATTTGACAGCTTAATTCCAGATGACCAAAAATGTCAGTTGGCCCAGGGTGAACAAATATCACTGCCAGATGTGTAGTCATACCCACATGTGTGCATTATACCCAGCTAGCAGCATGTGTGAATCTTGCTTGAGAACAGCTGTGAACTGCCAAAACATATAAATTTTGAGTGAAATTTGCCTCGAATGGTTACTTAGAAGTATGAATAAGATCACTATATGTCTAAGGGTTTTAAGGAGTAGAGATTTAGGGTAGAAAAGTAAAATAGAATAAAATAAACAAAACGAAAACATAACAATAACAAATATACAAGCAAACACAAGCAGAAACTAAAGAAAGCTTTTCCAAATTTATTTCACAAGTAGAAAATGAGGAAATAATCACTCTCTGTCCCTGTCCATTGGCTTTTCCTCATTCCTATGCATTTGCTATTGAGGAAAATAGAGATTTAAAGATGATATAAAACTTGGCATAAAGGACATTACACTTAAAATTACTAGAATTTTTGATAGTCAGAATTTTTGATAATCACTGTTCATGGTACAGTCACCAATCTGTCAATAACATCAAATTTTGCAGGAAGCATTCATTTTTACTCTACATTCTCCCATATTTAACTCTTCAACAGACAGGAGTCCCTGAAAATTACTTTATACCATCATAGCAAAGAACAGACCAGGCAATTGTGTTCAACTGACTGTATTGATAGACTTTTCCCCTTACCTTCCCCTTAAAGTCAAGTGCACAGGGGAAAATTGTCTAGAAAAATTGAAGTGGGTTATATTTTTAATGTTTTTTTGTTGCATATAAGCATAACACAGGGTTTTCTATTATCTGCTGGCAGAGGGAAGAGTCCAGTTGGAAGAGTACACGTATACTACTCAATCACTGAACTTCATGTGACATTTTGGGCCTTCTGGGGACAGCTCTCCCTGTTTCCCTTATTTATTGCCTTTCCTCTATCCCTATTCCCTTATAGAAATAGGGATCTCCAACATGCCCCAGATAAGAGATCATAACCTATGTCATAGGATTTCCCTCATATTCTGCTGCAACATTATGCCAATAAAGAGAAGATATCCATATGCAATTCCAGGAGCTTTGCAGACTCTGATGTACAACAAGAATAGAAGGAATCATGCTTTCTGCTGCTCAGAGTAGGCAAGTAGGAATTTGGTGGTGGAGGGGCAGTTACTATGCAGGGAATGGAGTCAGGCAGTGCTTATCAAACCTTTTAGTGCATACAAAAACTTGGAGATGCTGATAAAATAGATTTTAACATAGTAGGTCTGGGTAGAGGATGAGATTCTATTTTTAGAAAGGATCCCAATTAATAAAAATGTTGCTGATTCCCCGAATAAAATGGACAAGGACCCAGCAGTTCCATATTCGTTAGTTGGGATGTTGGAGGCACTCTGGTTACACAATCATTATAATATATGACTGTTTAGCATTTTTGAGGGGGTCAGGTATTGAATCTGGGGGCACTTGGCCATTGAGCCACATCCCCAGCCTTATTTTGTATTTTAGAGACAGGGTCTCACTGAGTTGCTTAGTGCCTTGCCTTTGCTGAGGCTGGCTTTGAACTCGAGATCGTCTCGTCTCAGCCTCGAGCTGCTGCGATTGCATTAGATCTTTTCATTGTATGATTTAAGGCCACAATTATTTAGTTTATTGCATTTGAAATCCAGTTTTTTTAAGAGTTAATATAACAAAAGGAGGACAACAAAACTTGCATTAGCAGATTTCAGCCCTATTAAGCTGAGTGTCACATTTTTTATAAAAATATGTTGTAAACCCCATTTCCAATGATAAATAAATGTCATAGAAAATACAGACATATAATTTTAAAAATACTAATATTTTAATATAATTATAATACAAATAAAAAATAAAAAAATAATTTATTATGACATGATAAAAATTTGACATGTAATTTTATAGGCATGTTTATATAATCAGACATAATCAAGGAGTCGAAGGCTTACACTTGTTTGAAAACTTATATTATCCAGATTAAGACTGTGTGTTTTATTAAAAAGATAAACAGCAACATTTCTACTGATAATTTAATGTTTCCAAAAGGATACAATCTTTCTTCTATTTGCTTGGTATTTGCATTCCTGGAAAATTCAGAGTATATAAAACCTATGCCAAAAATAGTTTGCATTTCCATTATAAAACAAAGTCAGCTTCTTGGCTCAGATACTTATAATCTTTTGCATGTGTTAATGGCCTGTAGAACTTGCAACTGAAAATGTGTTCTGAGGATTAGCAATGGTGTGACCTGAGAATTGATTATAACTTGGAATTAAACAAGATATTCAGGTAATGTTCGAAAAATACTATCTTAAGATATTTTAGGCATTCAAAAACCAAACCAGACAAAAAAAATGATTCTTTGTTACAAGGATACTGTCATGGCAATTCAAGAAATCTGCTCTCCCTGGTTGTTTACTTGAGGCTAGACAACTCATACACCATTGTTCTAAGAACTGAAAACATAATTTAGGCTGCTGTGTCTCCTTTTTTAAAAACATATTAAACCTGGATGTAAAGAGAATTCTCAGAATCCTAACATCTGTTGATGAGTTATCCAAGTTTTTATTTTTCTTTATGGGACACTATGATAATATGCATCTCTTAATGCCATTTTGGGTAGGATATTGGATATTAAAGTTAATGAGATAAAACACAAATCCTAGAAAATGTATGGATGACTGAACATAAGATTATTTATTTGATTATAAAATATAAATAGTTATAAAATTATAAAGATAAACAAAATGTAAGTCACTATGTTCATTATCTTTTTGTGACTATGACTAAGAGGAAAGGCTTATTTTGGTTTCAGAGGTTTTGGTTTGCCATTGGCTGGCTCCATTGCTTTGGGCCTGAGGTAAAGAAGAATATAATGGTGGAAGGGCATGGTAGAGAAAAATTTCTTAGCTCATGACAGCTAGGAAGCAGGGAGAGGGAAGTACCAGGGACAAGATATAGTCCCATGGTCATGACCCCAGTAAAATAATTTCTTCACCATGACCCACCTGCCTAGAGTTTCCACCTCCTCACAGTGGACCATTCAAATTATTAATCAATTAAATTCATTAATCCATGATGATTTTTGAATCCTTATGATTCATCCAATCATTTGCCAAAAGCCCTACCTCTGGGCATTGCTGCATTGGGACAGTCTTCAACATATGACCTTTTGGGGACATTTGAGATCCAATATAATAAGGGTGTCATAGTTACTTTTTCTCACTGATCTTTATCAGGTTATTAAAAGATTATTACATAATATTTTAAAGGCAGAAATTGCTAATCAAATTGCTAATTAGTCTAATTAGTTTATCCAGTAAAACTTTTTTTAAAAAACCAATTCAAAGTCTTAAAATATAAAGCAAGAGGTCAACCTCAGTTTGATGGTGGACATACAATGCCTATAGAAACAAGAATTTAAAGGCAGGAATTTTAAATGAGAGTATTAAATAAGATTAAAGTAGAAACATACTGTTTTAGTGTCACAGTACAAGTTTGACATTGCAGGCTAAGAAAACAGTGCTTCTTGGCTCTTTTAATATTTTTCATGCTAGAATGTGGGCCTAGAGAATCTCAAATAATCCAGAGTTATAATTTAAGTAATATATCAATGTGTTTGTTTAAATTCTTTTGGTTTTGTTTATTGTGTCAGCAACTAATTCTTTTTTTTCTAAAACTGAGTGAGATAATATTTTGAAAAACCTTTTATTCTGTGCCACTATGAACTGGCAATTTGGTAAACTACATAATGCAGTTACTTTTGTACATTTAATTTGAGAAATATATGGTGGAAAACGTGCTAACTTGATGGTTACATGTCTGTGTTATTGAACTATGCAAATATATTAATAGTATCTTAGTTTAGGCTTAAATTACCAGAAAAGATACTAATATATAATCATATATATGAAAACCATACAATACCAATACCCCTTTTAAATGGATCATACAGTCATAGTCAGTAAAACCTTGATCAGTGGAAGCCAAGACACCCCCATGCTCCTTAGAATTCTAGCATTTTGAAGAGAAAAAACAATTCATGGAAACTTTATAAAGACATTTTTCCTTCTAGTCATTATGAATAATATGCAAAAGTTGTATTTTTTGTCACCATTATATAAGGATAAGTTTAAGTAAATTATAAGCTTGACATATTCCATATTTCAGAAGTCATATAAGTCCTGCCCTTTGTAATAACTTGGCTTAATTTTGAGACGTCATGCTAATTGACTTAAACTGGAAAAGAAAAATAATGTATGACCTCACTAATATGAAAAACTTAAAAAATGAAACACATAGAAGCATATAACAAAATGGAATTTATCAGGGTGGGGAAGTGGGAGATGTATGGACATATTAGTCAAACATTCACAAAGTTATAGTAATATGGGATGTGTAAGCCTAGAGATATAATATAGGACCTGATGACTATACCTAAAGATACTTCTTAAATGCTGGATATTTGAAAGTATATTGCTAGGGCTTTTTATACTTATTAATTGGAGATATATAATTTTATTCTTACAAGATCATTTTTTATTCTGTTGCACACTTTTAAGGGTTGTAGATAGAAGTCTGTGTATACAATGGGTCAAAGACACAGTAGCTTCCCTACCTTTTGGTTAGGAAAAGGTCCTCTTTTATTACAACAAAAAATAGACATTAATATTATGAATATTTTGGCCTCTCTGTTTAGTCATCCACATAATTATAAGATCTCTTTCCTCTGGATGATTCCTACCATTTTCAAAGCATCTTTCATCTTTAATTCAAGTGTTCTGATCCTGTGCTTCTAAATTCATACAGATTACCAATAGTTTTCCACCACAATTCTTACCTGCAGTGATTTATTCTCTTTGTGAATGTCCTGCTCATCTTTCAATAAACTAAGATCCTCAAAGAGTTTGTCTGTATGATACTAACTCATAAATTGAAGAAATGGAGTACTTTTAACTTCATCATTTTTTTCTCATATCTGCAAAGTTCAATCCATAGTAGAATCATCTTTCATTTAAAGGAAACCCTGGTTAATGATTTTGAGGACTCCAATACATGTTGAACTTTAAAAATCCCCTTTCTCAACTTTATCTCCACATACCTACAACAAACATTTGGGTACCATCTACTGCTTTGTCACCCTGAAAGTTTTACTGCAATTTTCGTTCTGTGATATGTGGGCATACATTTTCTCTTAGGTGAAAGATGTTATTTTGGGGAATTTATCTTTGATTACTTTAGCTTTTGTGCTTATTTTTTAAAGAAATGTGAAGTGTCAAAAACCATGCAACTATTTTGCTGGGTGTGGTGGTGCAGGCCTGTAATCCCAGCGGTTTAGAGGTTGAGACAGGAGGATTGAGAGTTCAAAGCCAGGCACAGAAAAAGGAAGGTGCTAAGCAACTCAGAGAGACTCTGTCTCTAAATAAAATACAAAATCTCCCTGAAGCTATGGCTCAGTGATCAAGTGCCCCTGAGTTCAATCACCGCTGGCCTCCAAAACAAAACAAAACAACAATAACAACAACAAAAACCCCATTTGATTCAAATGTATGATACGTCAAGATCATTGTACTGTCATGTGTAACTAATTAAAACAAATTTAAAAAAAGAAACTATGGGACTTCCTTAATTGACTGGTATCATAATTTATGGTTGAAATATTTGAATTGCATTTCCTGTTTATCTTGTAAGTGATGGATCTGCATATTTACTAGACTTATATGTCTTATTTTCCAGTATATTTTGAACATTTTGTAAAATAAATCTATTACTATCCTTTTAGAGTATTGTAAATTATATTGACTGAAAATAGTACTGATCAACCTAAACACAAAAGGTGCTTTATTTGAAAAGGCTATGTTCTAATAAACCTAGGTGCTAATTTTATTTTCTTATAAAGCTGTAATATAAAAGTGTTTCATTCAGACAAATCAAATATCTGGGCAGAACAGTACAATGCATCAGTAGAATATTTAGACCATGCTAAGACTCAATAAAGATTCATGATAAATAAAATGCATTTCCCTTTCACTTTCCATCACTTTTTTCTTTTTACATGTAGAATATCAAAGGCATTTGTGAAATAGATGATGCTTTTGATTTACAAATGTACCATGCCTATAAGTGGGAAGGTGAAGATGTTCCTTCCATTATGCATTCACTGTTTATGTGGAAGTAATGTGACCAATAAACGAACTGAAACTTAGGTTTGATCTGAAAGAAGAGAGTTTTTCCAAGTGCCATTTCCATTAAAATTTAATTCTAACAATGAAAAGGAAACAAATATACAAGTTACTATTTTTACAAATATAAATACATGTGATTACATGTAAGTGAAAGTTGGTGGAAAAGATAGAAACTACTTTTAAAAAATGAGCAGAGTTGGTGTAAGTTTTCAGAGAAGGTGGACATATAAGTGGTATAGAGCATCAATTTTATTTAAGCAAAAGGACAGCAATAATTCAGTATTTTTTTAGTCCATTAATTGTCCTAGTTCTATAAAACTTCTTATTTTATTTTTCCCCCTTTCTTTTTTTTTTTTTTTTGGGGGGGGGGGACGGTCCCAGTGATTGAACCCATGGGTACTTTACCACTAAGCCACATCCCCTCTCCTTTTTATGTTTTTATTTTTGAGACAGTGTTCCACTAAGTTGCTTAGGACCTCACTAAATTGCTGAGGTTGGCCTCAAACTTGTGATCCTCCTGTCTCAGCCTCTCAAATTACTGGGATTATAAGTGGGCACCACCACACCTGGAATTTATTATATTTTCTGTTGTTATATTCTGTTAAATACCACATGGAAAATGTTGATTATAAACTTCAATATAAAGATTATGAATTTTACCTAAGTAGATCAATCACTATATATTTTATATAAATTAATTTGAAGGAGAATGATACAAAACTACCTATTGGAAGAGCCAGAAAATAAATCATATGAAAATATACAATTTTTGGTCAGATTTACAGATGTAGACACATCATGATTTTATGCAAAGACAAAAATAAAAGGAAAACCAGGAAAATTTTTAAAAATGCAGAAAAAGAAATAGTACCTATCCCTTGTGTACATTGTTAGAGGCTTATAAATATATACACAATCAATCTGATGGGAAATGATGGTACCCTGTTTTTAATTAAATAAGATCAACTTTAATTTTTTTCACTTGTCTGTATGTAGGTAGTTCACCATCTGTCAAATGTCTTAAAGGGAACATGAATATGGAATATGTGCAGGATGTGAGTCCTCCCTATTTACAAAACAAATTGACAGATTGCATTTGGCTTATTCTGGGAAACCCAAATAAATATGTTTCTTTAAAATTTCATTGATTCTATGTTAATGAACTAAAACAGAACAGTATTAAAAACATAAAAGATGAAGCTAAACACAAATATTAAATCTGGAAAACCTTAGGTGGTGAGTCTTTAAAGTGAATTTAATTGCACAGTTCATAAACATTTTTGTCTCCAAAATTATGTCACTCTTGGAGAAATTCAAATTAAAAGGAGTTGTTTTATACATATATTATCCAAAGGGGGGGGGCGGAAAACTTGATTAATGCCAGAAATGTTGGCTTTTTTTGTTTGTTTCAAGATTTAATGCTCTCTCTAACATAATTGGACTAGAAAATTAAGTGCTTGGAATCCAACAAAGGTTTGAATAAATTGTGTAATTCTTGACTCTTTGGTTAAAAATTAAGACCTCAGGAGATGGGAAAATGGCAGATTAAAGGAAGGTTGTATTCTCCAGCTGCTCCTTAGCTCAAGATTTAAGCAGTGGGAAGAGTTCCTCAATAAGATGGGTGACTAAGGGAATTTAGTGAACTTCAACATTGGACAGTAAAATAACCATAGAGACAATGAAAGTCAGAAACTTTGAGCATAATATAAAAAATTATGTGTTAAACATGTGCCAGCTTAGCTGGCAACAGTGTTAGCTCTGCCAGCCAACTGTAGAGAAGAGGGGGAGCACAGGCAAAGAAGAAAGTGCAGCAAATGAAATTGGTGGAACCTGTGGAATAGATAAGGAATAGATAATGCTTTGGTGGAACCTGTGGAATAGATAAGGAAGCCGATCTAATTGACCCAGAGATGGTAGAGGAAGTTGTTGAGTGAAAAGTGGCCCAAACACTCAACCATCAGCTAGAAAGTTCGGTGGAAACCATCTTTCTGTGGCCATGAAACAATGGGAAGAGATCTGAGAGCTCATCATGAAAGTTCCCAGCCTGCTCCAGCAGTCACCTGTTATGGGATCCAGAGCAAGCCTGATCCAACATGACTGAAACAGGTATAAAGAGGACTGTGAGTAAGGTGATCCAGGTTGGGGGTACTGAGGGAAGAAGCCCCCTTTGTTGCGGGTATCCCAAATGAGCAACTGGGAGGACACTGGGAACTGGTAAAACAGGTACATCTGCATTCCACATCTGATTGTGGGTAATTCACATCCATGGGGTTGGAATATATGAGACCTGTAAAGGTTGAGACCCGTTGCCCACAAGATTGGAATATTTAGGAAGTCCTTGAGACTCAGCTGTTCAGCATAGACTGGCATCTGCCCAGCAACAGGAGGAGGGGATCTAATCTCAAATACCCTCTGACAGTGTTCCATGGGGCAGTCAGAAGTAAACCCCAGGTGCTGGAACTTCCAATTTAGAGCTCTGCGTTAGCCCCACTGTGGACGTACATCTTTTATCGGTACTACCCAGCCTATTCTATCCTACATTGTGAGGTAGAAAGCTGAGAGCAACTACAACCAACTTTGACTCCAGGCCACAAGGGCCATCAGCTTTGGGAGAACTACAAAGAAGTTGGATTTCGCAAACCCTAGACCTTGATCCAAGTGTTACAAATCCCCGAATTAAAGATGAAGTATGGCATAGCAGCATAAAAAATGAATCGTCATCCTTGCCAACAGTTTTTACCACCTCAGGAAAACCAAATACTTTATTTTTCTTTAAGAACATTTTTTATTTCCCTTTTTTTGTTTTAATTTAATTTATTTTTATTTTATATTTTCTTCCTGTCTGTGATTATGTGTCTGTGTTAGTGCCTATTCTTGCTGCATATGAATATATGTATATACACATACATATTCACATACATATACATATAATTTTTCTTGCATTTTTAATTGCTTTTTTCTTCAACTATTTTTATTATTTAGCCTAATTTTGACTAGTGGGGTAAAATTTTGCATTGGCTTGATTTGTTTTTTATTTGTTTATTATTTTTCAAAATTCATATTTTGGTGTTTGTTCCTCTTACTATAGACTTTTTCACTATCTTAATTCACACATAGATGAAATTTTTATTCCCTCTTTCTCTCTTTCTTTCAATCTATTACTTTTTGTTATTTTGTACTCTTCCTACTTTATAGCCACCATCTGCCACCTCTCTCTTATTTATGCTCTTTTCACTTTTTTAAATATTTTAAATTTTCTCTTATATTCCTACCCTATTTTATCTTCACTTAAGAAACTATAATCTTACTATAATAGAATTACATAGCTTATAGAACTCCTGCCCCATTCTTCTTGTTGTCATTATTAATGGAGCGGACAATGTAGTTGTCACCCGCTATTTAATGTTTGATCTAGTACGTGATTCTCTGCTATTGGTGTTGGTGTTGTATGCTGCCCTCACCAATCCTCTTCAGGTAGTAGTGTTACAGATGCCAAAGTAGACACAAGGCATGTATTTTAAAACTAAACATTGGTTTCTAACATCATTGCTATTCCCTTCCCTATTATTTTCCAAGAGGGACTGACAAGTGAGTGGGAAACTACAAGCTCACAGGGTAGAGACCCTGAAGCTGAGCAATCCTCATAATTCAGCCAAGTAATAGCAAACCTCACTCCACACACGAACTAGCCCCACTAAAGCTCCAGCAATACTTCAACACAACAAAACATTAAACAGGCCTCAAGTAGGAACAACTACATGGTGATCTCAGGTCCCACTCTTGTACATCTACTTGTACAGCAAAAACCATAAAGACCCTAGAACAAGCAAAACAAAACAAAAAGATACTAAAGGATACACATGTTATAAGAAAGAAAAAAAAAAAGGAAGAGAAAGTGTCTCGAAAGATGTGAAAAGTCCAAGACATCTGAAAATACAAGGAAATAGGCCAAGTTTCTTCACAAAATTCATAATCCCCCAATAAGGAGTATCATAGATATGTAAGAGGATGAAATTCGAGAGAAAGATTGTAAAACACTAAATATTAAAATGCTCAGTGAACTAAAGAAATATCTAAGGAACTAATTAAGAGAGCAAATACAGAAGGTATAAGACCATTTCCTTAAAAAAATAGAGTTACAGAAAAGAAACCAATCAGAACTATTGTAAATGAAAGGCACAATGGATCAAATTAAAAATTCATTGAAAAATACCACCAGCAGAATAGACAATATAGAAAATAGAACTTTAGACCTAAACTGGAGATAAGTATCCACATGTAGGGGGAATAGAGAACTCCAAATAGATAAGATCAAAAAAGAATCTCAGCAACACACATCATAATCAAAATGCCTAACAGAAAATTAGGAAAGAATATTAAAAACTGCAAGAGAAAAATATCCGGTCACATTTAGAGGTAAACTAATAAGGCTCACTGCTGACTTCATAAACCAGACCCTGAAATAAAGGAGTCTTGGTATGAGATATCCCAAGCCTTAAAAGAAAACAGTTGCCAGCCAAGATTGCTAAATACAGCAAAGCCCATCTTTTAGAACAAATGAAGAAATAAAACCATTCCATGATAAGGATAAATAAAAAGAATTCATGAACACTAATCCAGCATTGTAAAAGATACTAAAGACATACTACACACAGAGGAACTCAGAGACAAACTCCAAAGTCTCCACATGGATGGTGTTCACTATAAGAACAACTAACCAAATGAAAATCAGGACTCAATTAAATACAGCAAGCAAATCAAAATGGCAGGAAATAGCAAACTTATGTTCATAAACATACAGAATATAAATGGTCTCTACTCCCCAATTAAGGGATATAGATTGGCAGAATGGATTTTTTTAAAAATCAACCTATATGATATTTGAAAGAGATTCATCTCATAAGCATACACATTCTTGGGCTATAAATAAAAGGATAGAAAAAATATTACATGCAAATAGAGTCAAACACGGGAATGAATAGCTATTCTCGTATTTGACAAAGCAGATTGCAAGGAAAAATTAATCAGAAAAGACAAAGAAGGTCACTGCATACTGGTAAAGGAAGCAATTAACAAGAATATATAAAGATAGTAATATCAATAAATATATTTCTTTTATTTAAATAAAAAATATTTCTGACCTAAATAATGCAATAAATCAAATGGACTGAATAGACATCTATTGAATATTTCACCCTAAAACAGGTGAATCCACTTTCTTCTCGGCAGCTCATAGGACATTTAAAAAAAAAACATACTTTATATACAGTTATGAAAAATTGTGCTATAATTGGGTAATAATGAGTATTATGCATCCCACTATTGTCATGTATATAATAAACAAATAAATAAATAAAAATCCCCCCCAAAAGATCATATTCTAAATCACAATGTAATTTTTAGCAAACTTAAAAAATTATATAACCCCATGCATCCTTTTAGATAATAATGAAATGAAACTAGAAATCTATAGCAAGAAAAATAATAGGAATCACATAAACAGATGGAGAGTGAACAATACTTTTAAAAATGAGGAATGTATCATAGAAGACATGATAGAAAAAAAACAAGAAAGTCTTAGAAACAAATGAGAACTTACAACATACCAAGATTCCTGAGAGTATGAAGGGAATTCTAACAGGAAATGTCATGGCATTGAGTGCCTACATTAAGAAAACAAAAATTTTCCACATAATCTACTACTATACCTTAAGTCCTGAGAAAAGGATGACCAAATGTATTTTAAAATCAGTAGAAGTTCCTTATATAAGTACAACTTTTAATATAACAACCTAGTTATTTGAGTTAATAGGCTACCACCTATAAGACAAAGATGTAAGGCTGACTTCCAGTACATATACTGACCCCATTTCATAATTTTGTTGCTCAGTTTATTATTAAAGGCAGAGGTCGAGTCACACCATTGGTGGGAGCTGAACCTAGCCTTTTAGGTTCAATAGCAACATTGACATTGGCAATCCTCACATGCTTGGTAGGTGGCTCTTTTTAATTTTCCTGGACAAGTAGACAATCATTATCCTCATAATAAAAATTTTCAGTTTGCTCTTATAACCTTATTTGTTTTCTCGAAAGACATATGCATCCAGCAGATAGTTGAGGCACTCACAGAAGGCTCTAGTTCAGGTGAGGTTGGTTACTATAGCATTGTTCATGCTAAAGTGTTGCAGACTCCCTACACACAATGAGCAGAGCTTCAAGCTCTTCTTCCTGACTGACTTCATTGTGCTAATGAGCCAGTTAATATCTATAATGATAGTGCCTCTACAGTAGGAGTTGCAATGCACATTGAAACAGCCCCCATTGGATATATCAGTAAGATTTGTTATTTCCTTTATTCCATACCTTACAAAAAACTATTATCTATGTCAGTATCCCTGTTTTATTGGACCCATTAGAGCTCACTCCAAACTTCCAGGCCCTTTAACAACAGGAAACACAATGGCTCATCGTCTTATTGCAGCTTGTCAGCAGTTGTCTCCTTATGAGTGTGCTGAAGCCTCTGATACTTTATACCATCAGAATGCTCTCACCTTATGCAAGGAATATCATATACCCAAGAAAAAGATCACTAAACTGTTTGCCAGTGTCCTCATTGTGTAGTACACACTCCAGTTTTACCTGCTGGGGTTCATCACTGTGGTTTTCAGCCAAACCAGTTGTGGCAGATTGATGTAACTTACATCCCTGAATTTGTCAAACAGTGTCATGTTCATTTTAGTATCAATACTTGTTCTGGTTTTTGTTTTGCCATCCCTGGAACAGGAGAAAATACACATCGAGTTATTTCTCACTGTTTAGCTGCTTTTTTAGTGCCGGGCTGTCCTCTACAAATTAAAACTGATAATACTCTAGCTTATACCAGTTTCTCATTTTTGACAGTTTTATGATTAATATCACATTGATAACTGAATAGGTATCCCTTAAAATCCCAAGGCTAGGCCATTGTAGAACAGGATCATTTGTCCCATAAATTATAATTATGTGGGGGGAGATGGAACCTCACAAAATTTTTTGAATCATACTATTTTTTAATTTTTTTAAATTGTGATGCTGAGATTTGCCCTGCTGCTGACCAACACATGGCTCCCACTGCAGGAAGCCCATCAGGCTTAGTCTGGTGGAGAGAATTACAAACAGGACAAGGGAATGGACCAGATCCAGTGAGAATGTGGGGTAGAGGCCAAGCTTGTGTCCTTCTAGAAGGTGCAGTTCTTCCTATCTGTGTACCTGAGCATGCCACTTGTCATCACCATGGATCTCAAGCCATAATTCAAAGAACTCAAGAAACTGATGTATCAGGCTAGGCAGACGGTCAAACGACAGGGAGGAACTAAATCTCAAGCCACCATGTTGGTCGCCATGCTGGCTTTATTGAGCTGTCAGATAAGTAGGGTTCATGGGGAAACTAATCGGACTTATTTTCCAGATGTACCTATTGTGCATCCAGCTGTATGGACTGGAGAATCCATTCCAGTGTTTACTAATGATACACACATAATGGGAGGTTTTTCAGATAAACATATTATACCTGCTCATACAATTTGTTTTAATTATACTGGATATAATAGGAGTCTACCTCTAGGTTGGTCTTACAATGAAAATGCTGGCTACTTAAAAAGTTGCCCCAAAGGGTGGGAAAAACAGCTTATGGGGTAGCCAGGGAAACCAATATACCTAGCCCCAGGTTTTGAAATTGTATGTCCAAACAGTTACAAAAATGAGACACCCTAATATTTCCCACAGAACATTCACCAATACCTTACAGCCCTAATCAAACTACAACAGAATTGGGTGCCTTTCACAAATGGGTGGAGTGTGTTGATATTTTGCCCATGCAACATAATGTCTCTGGCAATAGTGGATATATTCTGAAAGGGTCTTGCAGAATTGATGAGAGTTACCTACATCAGGAATTTATGACTCCTAGAGGATTTGTTAGTAATATTCTGACCTTCAGAGGTGGTGGGACATCAAAAGATCTGTGGTGTTTGATAGCTGCCTTACATTTCATCAATTATACTAGCAGTTCACTATCTGATCTTGTAGACAGGATCTGTAAAGTGGCTCCCTGCTATGGCATGTGGGCCTGTGTACAATTCCCTTGTTTTAATTTCTGAAAATGTAAAAGTAAATAGAACTGGAGAAAATATAACTCATCAATGTTACAATCTGACTAACTGCATTACTAAGTATAATAGAGTGCAAAGAGCACCGTGTTACTCCAGCCCTCCTTTGTTTTAATCCCAACTAAAATTTCAGAGCCCTGGTATTCTGATGCTGGAGTTCAAGTCTTACAACAGATTCCTATCCAGCTAAATACACTGGCTTGCTCTTGGTCTTATTACATTTGGAGTATTCACTTTGATATCTGTTTTGGTCTCTGCCATGACATTTGCCACAGCCTTTTCCCAAAAGCATTCAAAATGCTCATTTTCTTAATGATTTGTCTCAAAATACTTCCAAAGCCCTACAGAATCAGGTACACATTAGTGACAAGATAGAATCTAAAGTAAATTCCCTGGAAGCTATGTTCATAAATAAATATTGCAAATAACTGTGCCACTCTTAAATTCAGACTGTGGCTGTGTTTCCATGATGGCTACAAATTTGATTGTGTTATAGTGGCAAGATGTAATGCTTCCCAGTGTGATTGGGAGAAAGTTAAAAATCATTTAATGGGCATTTGGCAGAGAAATAATGACAGTCTATACCTTAGTAAGTTAAATCATCACATCCAGGATATTCAAGAGAGCAGGAATAATCTTGTGGATCCTTCATGGCTTGATGAACAAATACTTGATAATTTAAATGGTTTTAATCCTTGAAATATGTTAAAACTACAATATGGTACATTTTTGGAATTACATGTTTGCTACTAATACTTTTTTGTATTATAATTAGGATGCCACATTTTTGAGAAGAAATCTGACAACTCCAAAGAATAGCTTATCAGTGCACTTAAAAAAAGGGAGATATTGGGAGCAGTGATTACAATTATCTTCTCTGATTCTCTGGTGATAGGAGCATGCCCAAGGTGGAAAGTCCTGGTGCAAAGGCACAGTTGAGACTTCCCAATTGCTATGGTTCTCTGCTTGCTATGGGACTATCAGTTTTGGCCATGAATTTGGATGCCACCTCCTGGAGGTAGAGAATTATGAGTACAAAAAGGATAATTAAAATTGCCTGCCCAGAACTTCAAACTTGGTTCTGTACACTTTAAAGAAGACTTCTCACAAAAAATCCTTTTGATGTTAAAACCAATATAATACATGTGCTGAGCTAGTTCTGGGTCATTAAATCTCCATCAGAGTGTAATGAACCACCTGGTCTTAGCTTTTTCTCTATGTGTGTTTGTTTGTCTTTCTAAACCTCCTTCCTCCCTCGCTGAGTTTCCAGATTAATGGCCATGCAGGTTATGGTATGGGATGGCATCAAATTACATAGCAAAAACCATGATTAAGAGCATGAAGTATGAACCAACAGAATGGGAGAAAATCTTTACCAACTACTCCTGTGCCAGAAGATTAATATCCAGAATATGTTAAAAAAAAAACAAGCTCAAAAAAACAGTCCAATCACTAATTGGGCAAAAGAACTAAGTAGACATCACAAAAGAAGAAGCACAAATGTCTCAAAAATATATGAACAAATTTTCAACATGGCTGTCAATCAGGTTAATGAAAATCAATACTACAATCAAGAATGGCAGTTATAAAGAATACAGTAAATATCTGTGAGGATGTGTTGGAAAAAGTTCCTCTCATACATTATTGGTTGGACTGCAAATTAGTATAGTCACTCTAGAAAGCAATATGCAGATTCCTGAACTAGTAATGAAATCATCATGTGACCCTTCTATTTCACTCCTTGATACTTACCTAAAGGAACTAAAAATTCCATACTATAGTGATGATATAGGTATAGTTCAGTATAACCAAGTTATGGAACAAGCCCAGTTGTCCATCAATAGATGAATGGAAAAATAAAGTGTGTAAATAAACAATGGAGTTTTATTCAGTCTTTATAAGAAGGATGAAATTATGGCATTTGCTGCTAAAAGGATACAACTGAAGAATGTCATGCTAAGTGAAATAAATCACTCGAAAAATCAAGGTCAGTATATATATATATATATATATATATATATATATATATATGTTTTGCATAAGTGGAAGCTAGAGCAAAGTAAGGAAAAAAAAGGGGAGGTGGTCATTGAATCTTACAAGCATTAAAAGAAGATCTGAGTACTAGAAGAAGGAAATTGAGGGTGAAGGAGGAGGAGTATAAAAGGGGAAGAAATCCAGAATGAATTTTGATAAAATTATGCTATATACATTGATTAAATTTACCACAGCGAATTCCATCTTTATGCATATATATAAAGCACCAATTTAAATGAATGAATGAATGAATGAAAAAATAAATAAATAAATAAATGATTTGGAAAATAAAGACCTCAAAAAACCAATTAAACTTTCATTGTATTCAATTAATTTTCATTTTTCTATGTAATCTTTTACCTTTATTTTTAATTGTTTATGTCTTTAATCTTTAATTTATCTAGAATATACTTTATATAAGGTATGAAAAAATTAAAATTAAATAGCTTACCAATTGTATCAAGTGTCATTTATTAAATATGATATTCTTTTTAAGAATATCATATTAGCTGGGCATGGTGGTGCACAACTATAATCCCAGAGGCTCAGGAGGTTGAAGCAGGAGGATATTGAGTTAAAAATATAATAATAAAATATTGTATTATAAATTAGCAAGTGTTTAAGTAAAACTGATATATGGATAACCTTTAAGTCTCTTTGGCACATAGTGAAATCTTAATAACTTCTAGCTATCATTTCTTTAAATTTTTATTACTAATAAATTTGAGGTTCTTCAAGGCAGTTAGGCATTGAATACACAGTGAAATAGACCATCTTCTGAAAATTTTGTAGATATTTGAATCTTGATATAGTTTTCTACAACTTAAAGTATAACTGATGTAGAATGAATTGAAATGAATAGGTCTTATACATGGTATATCTATAATAATATTATAGTAAAATTACCACAATTGAGATAATGAATATATTTCAGTATCAAAATGCTTTTTGTAACAATAGAAATTCACTTAATTTGCATTTTTCAGAAAAAAATATGTAATGCTTTATGTCACTATGTTCTGGTTCACTTTTGTTTCCTAGGAGGTGGGTTCTGGCTTCTTTTAGTTGACATAACTATTTTAGATTCATTCATGATACTAAGTATATCAATATTTCATTCCATTTTTATTGCTAAGCCATCTTTTTATTGAATGGATATAACCACAAGTTATTTTTTTCTTTCCCTACTTCAGCTTTTATCGTAAATTTCTAGTAACATTCATCTATAAGTCTGTTTCTATTTTTCTTATTTTTTACTGCTTTTCAGGAATTACTGCCAGGCCCTGTAAAATGTCTATAAGTTGCAGTTACATATATTTTGTAAAAATTTTTAATTATTTCTGGCAAAAGGGCAAATTCAATTTGTTATTCCATTTTGGCTCAAAATGTGTCAGTGTCCCACATTGTTTTCTTGACTAATTCTCCATTGATTTGCAGGTATGTGTCTCCTTCCTACCACAGGTTATGCTCCCTTCATACGGCAATACTTTTATTCTCCTTTGTCAATTATTCTTTAAGTTATATACAAAGTGTTTCTACTACTTAGCTAAAATTTAGCTGATACTTCATATGTTGATGGGATTAAATAATCCCAAATGAAATAACAGAAAACTTCACTAACAAGGGCTAAAAATACATAGAAAATTATTCTTTAACCATAATTCACAGATTCAACAATACTATTTAAAACCCTAACATTAAATCTTTATGCTTCAATAGCACCATTACATTGAACATTGGTCTTTGGTCTTATCACCTCACAATTGCAATGTGGTGCCTGTTCTATAGAGTGTGTGCTCACTTCATCTCATGTACAGAGAGGATAAGGTGGAAAGAGGCAAGAAATAGAGGAGAACTTGATTACTGAATACTTGTAGTTTAAGAAAAACTATGTTACTAAATCCCTCAGTGTTCCATCTCTTTACCTCTCACTGTGCAAATCTAGTTCACAGGGCCAACCCTAACAGTGTGTTGGGTAGAAGATGTCCCACATTTTAATTCTGGGGAGTAGAAGTTAAATCAATGGAAAAGGTTTGGGACATATATTTGCATAGACAACTATCAGTGAAAATCCAAAGGAAAGAGCTAAATGTAAGTCACTGGAATGGGCAATTCTTTCTCATTTCTTTACAAATTCTAATACAATATTGAGGCCATGGGTGATTTACTAAACATATTTCATCTAAATATCTAACAAGTAGAAAAAAGAATCCCATAGGAAGTATCTGAGACAAATGCAGAATTAGCCTTTTCTTATGAACTTTGAGCACACTATAAATATTACATATCATAGTAATATACTAATAAAAGTATAAAGAACCATTTCCTAGTGAACATAACCTAATTTAATTCCCCAAATATTTGAAGGAAGAAAAAAATGAAGTGTAACGTAACAAATGACGAATGAGATATAGGATAGTATGGAAAAAGGAATGATTAAATTTGCTATCAGGTGAGGAAATTGAGCAATTTCTTTTTCAGAACAAGTAGCACTTGAGTGTATTTTGAGGATGACAGATGAACTAGACAGGATATGGTGTTTCCACATGTACAGGTACAGAAGTGTAAACAAATGCTGCAAGCATTACTGTCTGCAAATAAAATATGTGCCAGAGAATAGTACATATATGTGAAGAGATCAGGCTAGGGAAGTAGCCATTGATGAGTTTTTGGAAGGTCTGAGAATGTATTTTATGGTAAATATTTAAGATGTTGATCAGTAAACATTTACAGTGAGGCAAAGGATTGGGGAATGAGTAAAGGAAAACAGGTGACTATTGTGAGAAATGATGATGCTTTAAACTAAATTTCTGATAGAAGTTGTATCAGTGGGAATAGGATAGGATAGCTCTGCAGTTTACTTGAGAATTAAAACAGAATACAAAATATGGTGAATATATTAAAAAACCTGAAAATATTTGAAGACATATATGATGGTGAGGATTTTAATTTTCTTTCCTGGAAGTAAAAGCCTTAAATAAATGCATGTAAAAGTATTGGTTATGGCTAAGCAGTGATGTCATCCTGGAGAAACGAAATAAAACCATGGAGAAAGAAAGAAAGAAAGCCATTGTAATCATGACCCATTCATTTGGCTCTCCCTGGGGACAACTAGGCATGTGGTCCTTTAGGACCATCAAAGAAGCAATGTATAATATATCTTAAAAATGTGGTGGATGGAGACACATTCCCCATTGCTCAATGTTTAGCCCTTGAATGGTTAACTCACTTCTATCTCTGGGCTGTGCATATATAGATACAAAATAGGCTGCTATAGCATTTCACATCAATCGAGATGGCTGGAGATGTGACACAAGATATTCTTCAGCATGGAAACAGGGAAAGGTAATTTAAAGCTGGTTGAAAACTTCACAAAGGCTGAAATCAGAGAAAGGTCAGTAAGACCAAGAGAATCTGAAGTGGTAATAAAAGGTGTCAAACTTAGTAAAGAAGAAAAGTGCACCCAATGCATATTGAATGTGAGAGCCTCAAAGAGTATCAAATTGACATGACAAACTAATAGACGTGTGTAATAAAACTGGAGTAGAGGAATATGTAGTTTTCTCATAGGCAGTGTGGCTGACACGCTGGCAGCTGAGTTGAAGACAGGAAGGAGGCCATGCAAGATAGTTTTCCTACTTTTCAAAGTTGGTGAGCTCTTTTTCTCTTTCACTAAAGTTTGTTATTTAGGCTTCTAAACAGTCTTTCTAAGGAAAAGGGGGGGGGAAAGACTTTCAAATTATAAAATGTGCCCATGGAGACCTGTTTTCAGACACTATTTGGGATTCTTTTTACCAAAGAAAGTCATCTTCATAGCAGAACTCCAAGCTTAAAAGTTATTTCGCTTTTAGATTCATCTCTGAATGTTGCTATGCTAAAAGAAACTTTCACAAAACAAGAATAAAGCTTTTAAACTTCACACATAGCCACAGGGATACCTTCCTCATGCATAGCCACGGGGATATCCAGGGCTTTAATGCTCAGAAAAAAAGACAGCAAATCCCTCTACCCATCATGCCACCTGGAGGACACTTATTCCACTCTTACACACACACACACACCACACACATAGGCACACACACACCCAGGATAATAGTCTGTAAAAGAGTTGACTAACAACTTAGAGATAATTTTTTCTTGATACTAACAATTCAAATCACAGCAATGATTTGATACATTTTCAGACAACATTGAAACACATTTTCTCAAATCTTAGGTATTTACTCATTTAATGCATTCTTGAAACAAAGAGCCACAGAAAATGAAAACTTATAGGAAGTGTCTGGCTTAATTTCCTAATTGTATATGTTATTCAAAACCCAAGACCTTTAGGCAATTGAGTTACGGAATGAAGTTAATTATCTATTTAAGTTACCTATTTATCTATAAATTAAAATCAAGTATTCACCAGCTTCTCTGTGCATTTGTATCTAAAGAAAATGAGTGTATGAAAACATGATCAAGCAGATAAAGCACAACAAGTGAGATAGTGGGTGATTTGAGGAATTTAAATTCAATGCAGCAACATTATAGTTTAAAGAAGTATGCAAAGATGAGATTAGAATAAACACATCTGAATTATGGAGAATCTTTTAAGTCACATGATGGTGCTTTTAATGTCTCTTACAGTCACTGGGAATCATGAAAAGGTTTTAATCAATCAATATGATTGTTTTTAAATCATCATGATTTAGGATAATCAAAATATTGATTTATATTGGACTGGGGTTACAAACAGGAATTTAAGTGGGGAATGATTTTTTTATAAACATTATTTTTTATAACTTTATTTGTTTGTATTTTTTTAATGTGGTACTCAGTGCCTCATACTTGCTAGGCAAGCATTCTACCAGTGAGCCACAACTCTAGCCCCATCAAAGAGGAATCTTGAGGAGGGAGTTTTATGAAAAGCATCTGAAAGATTCCTTGAATAAAAATCATGTGAAATGGCCCCAGAAATAGGAAAAGTCCCTTAGAAATGTAACACAGATATGTTTATAATTGCATCCTCATCTTGAACATGTTTAATAATTTAATTACAACACTCATCCCAGCTATCTTATGTTGACTTCCATTTGTTCTAAGTGACCATGTGTTTTAGTCTTTCAGATATTGAGATTATTGAACCATTATTAAGGATCACTAGTCTGTTAAAAATACAAATGTGAGTATAATGTGAAACAATTCTGGTACTCTCCACCTGGAGTTAGCATAGACCCCATATGTTTTAATCAGCTTTTTCACTGCTGTGACTACCATTCCTGACAAGAACAATTTTAGGGGAGGCAAAGTTTATTTAGGGGTTCATGGTTTCAGAGGTCTTAGTCTATAAACAGCCAGCCATATTCTTCAGTTCTTGGGGTGAGATACAATGTCATGGTGGATGAATGTGGTGAAGGGACGCATCTCACATGATGATCAGAAAGCAGAGAGGGAGACTAAGCTCAGTTCACCAAATATATACATACCCCAAAGACATGCCTATAATGATCTACCTTTTCTAGTTACACCCTATCTAACTATAGTTTCTTCTCAGTTAATACCCATCAGGGATGAATTAATTCACTGATTGGCTAAGGTTTTTGTAACCCAATCATTTCAACTCTGAATGTTCTTGCACTCATATATGACCTTTTGGGGGGACACCTGACACCTAAACCATAATACCATATATTAAAAGACATAGTACTCACCCAAACTGCCCTTCTTTCAGATGCATAAATGAATTTTCAAGACACAAAAAATTTTGACCATAAATTCAGGTTTCCCACAAACTCTTCAGGTTTGCTAATTTTGCAGAATTATGACAGAATTCCATCTTTATTTTAAAGGAAAAGCATAGGACAAAGAAAACTCTGCTAATATCAACTATTAGCAGAAACATAAAGTAGTTGGGATTTGCAATTGATGGCAGGAATAAGTACCTTAGAAAGCAGTATGGCATTTCAACATAATTTCACTTATTATACCCAATAACTCCACTCCTAGAAATTATTCACTATTCCAGAGTAATGGCTGATAATAAGCATCAGAATAGTTGTTTTACAGATATGGTATCCCCATGTTCATATAAGGCAAAAGCTGAGAAGAGTTCAATAATTCAGTTTCTATTCTATTCTCTTCTATTCTATACATTTTATTTTTAGTCCATTTCATTCTATATTTGTATGTAATTGATCTTATATGGCAAAGGAAAAATTTTGTCTCACAAGAATATGACCAACATTGCACAACACAATACTGGCAAAAATACCAAAAAAACTATATCTATCTATTTCATACACATCAGACAGCAACTATTTGTACTGTGGTATAATGTCTTACATGTTTTTAGGTGGTAACACTCTTAAATAATATGGCACAGTTATAATAAATATCATGAGTGTTTTTGCCTAGTGACATAGAGTTATAAGTAGTTGAGAATTATTCTAAGAGCTTTTAAGATGCAAAGCTTTTTTCCCCTCAATTATGGTTTCAAGTGTATCCAATTTTTAGAAGTTTAGTATATTATTCTTGAATAAGAAAGGCATCATAGGACTCATGTTACATTTGCAATTAAAAAATTAGAAGTTGTGTCTATAGTTTGAAAAATATTTTTTAAAGAACTGGTTTTAGATAACAAGTTTAGCAGATATTTTACTTAAGGAGAATAATTGGGTGTGTTTTTCAAAGGTTTATCCTTCAGGAAATGTACTGCATGTTGCAATGAGGATATTTTTGTTCCTGAATATATTACAAACTTCAAGAATGTGGAGTTTTTTTGTTTCCTGAATTTTGTTTTATAGATATATGTAGTATCATCACTAGCAGCCCTATTTTCCAGGCAATGTTATGTTTCAAACTTTTCATCCCCCTGGTTTAAAATGAAATAAACTGGCTTTTATGGAATTTGGAGTTTTACCAATGAAGATTTATTCTAATCTTGTATCTTTATATGAGTTAAGAAATAAAATTATTTTGAGTAGAATATAAGTTTTTTATATCAGAGCAGATGTTCATCATTTTCATTCTGATAATTTCCCATTATTGACAGACTTTATTTGTGTGTTTCTCTTCCATAAAACTACAACAAATGCTACCAAAAAATATTTGATACATTTGTTCTAATTTTTACCAGTTACATAAGCACGGTTAAAATTGATTTAGATTTAAAGTTACAGGAAAAGGTGTTAGTTTTTCATCCGTGTTATTCCTGAAGTAAGTGCATATTTGTTCACCCCAGGACTGCAACATTAGTGTTTACTGGTCCCCCCACCAAAACAAAACAAAATCTTGCAGGACACAACGGACAGGGTTTAGAAATTTTATTACTCACATGCAGGGACAAAATGGAGGGCCACCCTGACCCACAAATTAGGGGAATATACAGGGTAGTAGCATGCTCACTGTGCAGATGGATTTCTTCACATTTCATGTTTTATGGATGCTTTTTTTTTCCTTTTTCTTCTTTTTTTTTTTTTTTTTTGACTTTATAACTAGGGTTTCTCTGCTTTGATACCCATCTAAAGACTGGAGATAAGGTGAGTGACCAGTTCCCCTTCTCCATTTTCTTTATTATCACATTTTTTGGAGTCCTTTTTCTCTCACTATTTGGCATCTGAAATGTCAAGCTTCTTAGGTGCCAATTCATGTTTTATCCCAACACTCTTCCATTCAGTAGATTGGAAGCTCCTTAATGTCCCTAACAATCTTTAACTGCAAACCTTCCATGAAAAGCTAATGACAGTGTTACAAAGGCAAATTCCATACATATCTCACAACATCTCCACAAAGAGCAAGAGCCTATCAACAGGCATGCTAAGGTAATTAAGTTAGCAAGTTCATTCTGTCTCATTTGCAGGTTGGGCCCAGCAAATCCTTGTGCTGCAGTCATAGGGAGTTCTGAGCAAATCCAATGGTCAGTCTGGTTAGCATGATATGCAACCATCATTCCCCAGTCCGGAAAAAGGTTACTTATTGCTAACCTATGGAAAATATGGAAAATGTTTTGATAGGGACCTATAATGGCAAATCAGCTCCCAGAGACAGTACACAAGTTACTGTATAATCTTGTGTTAGTAAGTAGCTTCTGTAGTAGCCTTGCCTGGACTGATATAATAGACCAATATTCACTTAAGTGTATAGAAAGAGGAAGACACTTCTGGAATATGTACTGTCATAAATTGACAGGAAGTGTCCCTTGGGTAATGATACCAGAGGATAACACCTGGAATTTTGAGGGCCAAATTCCTAACACACTAGGCTTTACTTATAAATTTAGATGTTCTCCCTCATATTTAGGAGTCAGTACATCAAAATACTAGGAATTTGTTTACTTGTACAGTCCTTGACCAAATAATGCTTCCAGTACTGGATGTGATATCTTGAAAAACTGGCAAGAAGAAGTTGTTACCTGGGTGGCCCAGGCTGGCTTAAGAATTGTCCAGTAGCTGTGTCCTTTATTTGTAATCTAATGCTGGTGGTCATGGGCCTGCTGACATAGAAACGTCTGCAAACTGCAGGCTGCTGATGTCTGGGTTTCTCACTGGATGTTCCAAGTGTCTCGGGCCAGCATAGAGTTATTCTCAGTATTTAAGGCTTACTTCAACAGGTCATTTGTTATTTCAATTAATCTAGTTCCTGTTGGATTGTATGGCAGGTGGATAATCTATAATACGTTCTCATCTTGAGCGCATGGTGTATTTCATGGCCTATGAAATGAATTCCTTGTTTACTCTCAATTACCTGTGGTGTGCCATACAGAGCATTCAGTCAGATCAGCCCCTTAATAAGGACCCTTCGATTGACTGTCTGCCAAAGAAGTTTTGCATTAAGCTCATAATTGTATTCACCCAAGTCAAAGCATACTCAGCCACTTTTGATAATGGGTGAGGGTCAATACACTCAATCTTCCATCACTGAAAAGAGATATAGCCTCCTTTCATATGTCCCTATGTGACATCCAGTGGTCCTTGGGTAGCATTGAGAGCAGGCAAGATGTTTCTGGCTTGCAGCAACATTTGACATCTTTATGGGTTGTCTTCATCAGGTCACAGTTGCCAACATAGGTTTTTGTCCTGCATGATTTAATCCACGATGTAGTCAAGTGGCAATTTCCTCTACTGGGCCTCTCTCCAGTCACCTTATTTTTGCTGGCTACATGCCCATGACTGGTGGTTCTCTTGTGATGAGCTCTGCAGAAAGAAGGGCAGCCTAAGTAGCACATAGTCATTTTTCTAACAAGCTATAAAGCTCCTCTGTTCCCTTCTCTGTGACCAAAATCAAAGGGGGGTGTGATGTATTTTAATTTGCTGCTATAAATTCCATCCATACTTGTCTGGAGTGACATAGATGGTAAGCTCAGCAGGTTTTCATGTGTTTAGTATCCCAAGGCTTTGTCCCTTTTTTACTGTTATTTGCCCTGATTAAATGCTGCAGTACATTGCTCAATCTCGTCCCATAGTTATTCATCCCACGCAAATTACATAGAGGTTTCATAACTAAGCTAGATGAGGGATGAAGGCCCTCCAATAACACAGTATTCCCAGAAGTCATTGTACTTGTTCTACTATGTTGGGAAGTGAAAATATGTGACTTTATATATTACAGCATGAGGTGTAAACTTTGTCTTACTCAAATAGACAACACCTAAGAATTTCACTGATAATCAAGGGCCTTGCACTTTGTTGTTGAAGTTCATGGTCCATCTTCTCCTTTGAAAATGGTTTAAAAGCTTGGGTACAGCCTTGGAGAGTACTGAAAAAGATTCAGAAGTATTAACATAACGAAAGGTTTTTATCAGCGAAAGTTGGGGCCAGGTTTCTAAATATTGTGGTACTTTATTATTGACACACAGTAGGACTATGGGGATATCTTTGAGGAAGCATGGTTAATGTCTGTTGTCATTCTTTCCACCTGAATGAAGGCAAATAGGTCTTGATTCTCAGTAGCTATATGTATTCTAAAACAAAACAAAAATAAAACATGTTAGAAAGGTTCAACACATAGTAATATGATCCCAATTGAACACTAAGCACTTCTAGAATGGTGATTATGTTAGGAGTGGTTGCGTGACATGGAGGGATCACCTTATTTAATTCTCTGTAATCCCCTGACACACACCAAGTTTCATCCAGCTTTCTCACTGGCCACAGAGGTGAGTTGAAAGGACAAATTGTATTTAATTGGACAAATTATATTTACCTTAGCCAATTCATGAATGGTTCCTGTTATCTTTTGATGTCCAACAGGGAACTGATATTGTTGGGTGGCAGCTGTCTGCACTCAAGCAAAATGACTGAATCTTGTTTAGTATGCCCTCTTAATATTGTCTTTATTGACATATGCTTAATCTCCTGCCAATGTAGACAGAACTCTCCTATTACAGTTTGTAGAGATTTATCCCATACACTATTATAATGTATTCAAGAATGAGAGTTATGAACACTGGGTGGGAGGTAAATGTCAGGGCACCAAGCTGCAGCATGAGTATCATTGCTTGTATTATCATCGTTTTTACTTCATATCCATAAATGGCATTTAATCTACCTGAGAATTTGTCAGAACTACAACATGTCAAGACTAATTCAGATCCCATGTCTACCAGTGCTATTATTCTCTGAATAGTTTTTAAAGACCAATGTATTACCAATTATATATATGGCCTCTTGTCCAGAGACATGGCTGAGATCCTTGAACCTCTACTCCCTAGTAGTCTTCCCACAACCAAGAGCCCAAATTCTCTTCCAAGGAAGCTGTGGTCTCTTCTTTCATGACATTTCCTAATAAGAGAGGTTTATCTTCACTTCCTTTTGGGGTAAAACTCCATTTTACCTTTCTCACACTTATACATACACACACACATATTCATTCATTCATTCATTCATTCTCTCTCTCTCTCTCTCTCTCTCTCTCTCTCTCTCTCTCTCTCTCTCTCTCCTTATTGAGAGAGAATAGCTAAAATCTTTTGACCACTAGCAATTGCTTCTATGTGCATACAAAGGGTGGCATTAGATGCTTACCTAGTTTCCTTGCTTCCACTCCTGCTATGATTAAGTTCACATCCATGTACAAGCCACTTAAAGAGGTCCTTCCAGTTTGGACTGGGTTTTACAGACTCTGATTTTCTGCCATAGTCTCCCCTAGATTCACTAATATTTATTCTTCTCTCTAGATTGGAGACCCTATTAATGGTGGTAATATTGACACAGGGCACCATAAATAGATGGAGGGATATGGGTAACATTGTATCCTTCATTCCATCAGTGAAAGTCATACAGTCTGGATCTGGGAAACGTTACACATAAATAGCTTATTTCATTCCCACTTCCTACAAACAGACCTGTAATTCTTTCACAGAGGCTGTAATGCCTCTGGACACAGGGACATCTTCTGAATTTGGCTACATATTGTAAGTGCCCAAGGAAGCGACCAAGCAAATAATGATCCCACATTTTCATCAGCAGCGCTGGAATAAAGCAGGATTGGCAGTCACAGAAGCCATTTCAGATAATTTTGTATAATTCAACATTATGCCATCTGCACCAGCATCCCACAAGTTGGGCAGTCTTGCTGGACTACTTTCTTTCCTTTTCTGTCTGAACTTGGGCCCAGTTACACCATTTCCATCAGGATATATAGTCTCATGATAGAATGTAAACACGCTCCTGTGAATCCCCTCAGGTTATTCCTGCTGGGTCTTTAACTTTGGAACCATTACAGGTCTGGCTTCCATTGTAGTTTCACCTTCTTGCTCAACTTCTGAGTCATTGGTGTGGATGGATTCTCTGTGTGAGTCCCACATCTGAGGATCCCAGTTTCCACTAGTCACCAACACCCTAGCATGAGCTCTGGGCCCAAAATATACACACAGTTTAACACAATGTCATGCTGTAAACCGTAGGCATTCTTCTGTTAAGTTCTAAACATCATGTCAGTATATCCTTTTTTGTTAATCTGCACAAAACAGAATTTTCTTTCTAGTTTTAACTCTTTCTGTACTCTGCAGAGCTAAGCCTAAGTAGTCAAGTCTCAGTCTGTGTTAATTTTAATGCATACATCAGGGGCCTTGTCAACACTACAGTGAAATTCTTTGTTTCCATTTGCTTTTTACCTGTTTACTTTCGATGCTGCTTCCAACATTTGGAGCATCCCTCTTTGCATTTTGGAGGTGCCCTGTACTCACAGAGTGGTATCCACTTCTCTAATACAGAAGCCACCTCAAATCACATCAAGGCTTATGGCCCGGTGTGGGGTAATCCCTTGCGGATCATGTGTCCTTCCCCACTTCAGAATCAACATTTTCTTTTTAGAATCTTGCTGACTAGACCAATTGTTCAGCCCAGAGCTTCCAAAATCTCCAGCATACAGTTTACCATTATAAAAAAAAAAAAAGTTAGAGCACTCAACAGAGAGGGTTTGGATATTTTATTACTTATGTGCTCCTCAGCAGTGGCAGGTCAGGGCAAAATGGAGGACTGTCTGGACCTACAGAATGTACAGGGTAGGTTGCATGTAAACTGCACGGATGGATTTCTTCAAATATTGAGGTTGTTTGTTTGCTTGTTTGACTTGACCACCAAGGTTGTTCTGCTTCGATCCTCATCTTAAGATTGGAGACAAGGGAAGTGGCCAGTTTCCCTTCTCTGCTTCCTTTATTATCACTTCTTTAAAGTACTTTTTATCTCATTGGCAGAAAAAACAAGCTTCCTAGGTACTAATTAGTGTTCATCTGAACAATGCTAAAGTGGAAATTTTTCCTAGTTCTGTGGTCCTTTTAGAGATGACCCTTTTAGAGAAATATTCCTGGCTGGATGACCCAACCCCCACCCTTTTTTTTTGCTGCCCAAGATCATAGCATAGCAAAGGTCACAGTGGTCATTCTGCAGGGACTCCAGATGTATAATGCTGAAATAATCTGATCATTAAAATAAATAATGATAATATATGATATTCATAAGGATTATATAAATATTCATGCCTCGGTACTGTTATAAAATTTAGTAAATATGTGTGAAAGAAGGGAAAAAAACTCCAATTTTTTTTTTGTGTGTGTGTATGTGTATATATGCCCAGACATCATAACCAACAGGAGATAAGATCAGCACCTGTTATCCTTGATTTTATGTCCTGGAATAGTACAATATGTTTCTATCCTAGACTTAGAGATATATCCCAGAGACTCTGGCTCCTGTTATGGGAGAATGGTATTGGGAAATTGAGACTGTGCACTAGATACGTTTGTTGCTGCTGCAGCCCACTGATTCTAGGCCCTTTCACAGAATAAGTAAAGATATGAGTATACATGTGCACATAACTAGTTCAACCAGTAATTCCTACTGGTATCTCTGACTCTAATCCAGTGCTGCATAATTCATTCTAGCATCCCACTCTTGATTTCTTGTAAACTCTTTCTCTCACAGTTAGAAAACTAGCTTCCATTATCCACAGTACATTTGCTTATCTAATCAATCCTAGGAATACATTTAAAGTAGTTTCAGGATTGCTGACTTGTATCCCTGTTGAGAAACAAATTTACTAACTGGAGAACAGTGTTTATATTCAGTGGATCTATATTTTTTAGCTTTATAATACCTCATCAAACCCAGCTTTCCAAAGTTACTTAATTCAATTGTGTTTTCTCACTCTTTGTGGAAGTTCTGTTATATGGAATACAGTTATAGTCATTTGTCACTGTGTGCATTCTATCACAGGATTACTCTAACCTCTGTTGATCTTCTGTATGCAACAAAGTTAACTTTGTGTGAATCTTGAGTAGAAGACATGTAAGTATGCTCACAATGTACTAGTTGAAAATCAAATCAAATTAAAAGGATAAAGAATACAAAACATTAAATTGACTAGAAAAATGAACAGAATTAACCCGTATATATATAATTACAGGAAAACCTCATTATCACATGAAAAATGAATTAATGTAGATGTATGCTCTTACTAGAACAACTAACCATGATTTTTATGTAATTTTTGGTAGTATTACCAGTAAAGATTTCTATAATTATTTTTCTTACATTTTAAGGTAGAATACGTGAGTTAGTTAAATGCAGTGGTATTGTCAGGAACCAAATTTTCACTGTGGCAGTAAGAAAGTAAACACATGAAAAAGCAGAAATAGAGGAATCTTATTATGCTAAATTGGAATTGGAAAAATCATTGTGAAGCCATGATGATTTATAAAATGTCTTTTTTTAAAAAAAAATATTTATTTTTTAGTTGAACACAATAACTTTATTTTGTTTATTTATTTTTATGTGGTGCTGAGGATCTAGCCCAGGGCCTCACACGTGCTAGGCGAGTGCTCTACCGCTGAGCCACAACCTCAGCCCTAAAATGCCTTTTTAAATATTTATAAAATATTATTGTGATGGTATTCACTGAATGAAACTAGAAGAAATTATATAGCAGAAGCAAAAAGCAAACTTTGCCCAGACAATGTGGGCAATGTTGCCCACAAAAGGAAAAATGTTCTCCTGATATCACAGGAGAACAAATAAACAGACATCCTTCTGATGTCACATATCACACAGTGGAAAGTACATCCCATCACCTTTATAATCGCCTTTGAAAAATTTGAATTTTTTTCTGAACCTCTTCGTGTGAAAATAATCCAACAAATTGATATTTTATCATTTCTTTGGAGAAATTATACAGGCTTCTCAAAATTTAAAAAAAGTTATAAAAACTAGGATTGTTTTGAGATTGGAAATTGTTATAATAAGATTAATACATCTGTGGATTAATGAAATAAAATATGTAATGGTTATATTTGGGATACGTGTATGTTGACACAATATTAGATCATGTTGTTGTTTTAATGTTTAAATTTCTAGGAAAGGAAAATATCATTGTGGTGTTATGAAAGAATATCATCATTCCTAGATGTTACGTGAGTGTGTTTAAGAATAAAATGCCCTTGTGTCTTAGGTCATTTTCTGTTGCTATGACAGATCACCTGACACTGGGTGATTCATAAAGAAAAGAAGCTGATTTAGCTCACAGTTTCAGCAGGTAGAAGTCCAAGATCAGGGAATTGCATCTGTTTGGCTTCTGGTGAGTGTCTAGGACAGCTCCATGCTTGGTGGAAAAAATGGCAGGGTAAGAGGACATGAGCAAAACGCAGAGGTGTCAAAGGAGTAATCTTGCTTTATAAACCCTGCTCTTCTTGTACCTAATCCAATCCCATGAGGAAGCATTCATCCATTCATGAGGACTTTGCCCCCATGACAAAACACCCTCCATAGGTTCCACCTCTCAACACTGAGGTAATTAGGAATTAAGCCTGTATATTATTCCAGCCTAGACAAACCAGAGCAAAAATTTTCTGGATGTTTCATGGAACTCATCTTCAAATGTTGTGGTCAAATATATAAATAAAAGAAGAATGTAAATGGAAGTTATACATGTATTATTTCATGTTTTCTGTGTGCTTGAATTTTTTTTTAATTTTCTACTGGGATTTTAGCCAGCTTATTCACTGGTGTGACCAAAAGACCTGATAAGAACAATTTTAGTGAGGAAAAGTTTATTTTGATACTTATGGTTTCAGAGGTCTCAGTCCAGAGACAGCCAGCTCCACTCTTTGGGGCTTGAAGCAAGGCTGAATTTCAGGGGGAAAAACTCTGACAGAAGGAAGCAGGTCAGGACAGACTACCAAGAAGCAAAGAGAGAGCTCTCCTTAACAAATACAAAATGTATACCCCCAAAAGAATGCCCCCAGGAACCCACTTAATCCAATCACACCCTACCTGCCTACAGTTACTACTCAGTTAATTCCTATCAGAGGTTTAATTCACAAATTAGGTTAATTATATCATAACCCAATCATTTCACCTCTAAACCTTCTTGCATTGTCTAAACATTCTAGGGGACACATATCTAAACCATGACATTTGGAAGATGTTTTCTCTCTCAAGATTAAATATAAAATTTGGTTGAAATAGCTGAAACAGATGACCAAACATTGATAATTGTCAAAGCAGTCTGATGTTTGTGTTTTATAATATCATTCTCTTTAATTTCATGTGTATTTGAAATTTTCCAAGAAAAAAACTATAATATTATAGTTATATAATACTATACATGCCATATATATCCTTATAAACTAAGTTTAAAATGGTGATTGCAAGCATATAGTGATTGAAGAAATAAAGCATAAATGTGAGAAGTTCTCATCAGTGTCATGTACAGCAGATAAATCATAATCAGAAGATGAAGAAACATCTTAAATGAACAACTTGCCTCAAAGCCTAAACTAAATGTATTACCAGATATGTTAAAGAACTAAAATTAAAACAAACAAACAAACAACAACAACAAAAAAAAACAAATGGACTCAAAATTTAGGTATTTAAAGACTTGTTCTCAAATTTGCAGGGGTGGGTGGGCTATTTTAAGCAGAAGACCCTGATATAGAGAAAGAAAAATAAGAAGAGAAATAGAAACTATGACTTCTGTACACATCAGAATATAAATGTGCACATCAGAAACATGATAATGACTAAATTGAAAACATGATAAACTAAAATTTAATTCTTAACTCAAAAGAGCCCCAGAAATAAATCATACAAGTAATCTTCTAAGAGAATAATGAGCAAGAGACAGTTAAAGATTATTTACCAAATAAGAAAACAACTAGTTAATAAAAAATTTAAGTTTGCCTAAATCATATACAGAAGATATTCCTATTAGAGAAAATAAGTGATTCCAAAATCTACTTCTACCTATTAGAATATAATTTGTTATTATTATACCTAATATTAATCAAGGTAGATTGATATAATTACCCATATATTGAATTTAGCAATTTTCTAAAGACAATTTAAATATAACTAAAGATATTTTAAATGTTCATATATTTAAGCTCTAAAAATATATCATAATGATATATTGTCTAAAGTCAAACATATTGCTTATAATTTAAAAATACAGCATGTTCATTTTCAGAAAAATGGTTTCATGAGTTTTGATATATCTATTAAATCAAGCCACATGGAAATCTAAAATGAAGAGAAACTCATGATATTTAAGACAGGCAGTTAAATAAGGAATAAAAAAAGAGCATTTATTCATATATTATATAAATATAGATTATGAAAATAAATATATGAGAAAATTAGATGACTAAACAAAATAGTATCTAGAGTAACTGTTTAGAAAAAAATTCTGATTATGCATTTATTTTTATTTTCCAATGAAAAAGTTTTCACATAATAAAATTTAAAGCAACACCATTTTGAGTACATAATAAATTAAAAAATGGTTTTCACATAATAAATGTAAAGCAACACGATTTTGAACACAACCAGAAATAAAAGTATATGCCACAATTTTCTCAATAAAGTAAGTTCACACCAGCAATGAGTAAATAAACATGATCATATATTAAATGTAATGTTAAACATGTTAAAGCATAGAATGGGATGCATCATGGAACAGAAATAGCCTCATGAAGGCCGCATTCAGAACAGATGTCTTTGCTACATATTTTGGAGATTGTTTGATAGATTGCTGGCATCCCTAAAATAACAGCAACAATAGCAACAACCACACCAGTTGTTCAATGAAGATTGGATTCACACTGTAGAATTAAGAAAATACATACATTTTAAAAACTTATTTAAATTGTCATGTACCCAAATCAAACTGGGTTATTTATCAAATTTTCTTCCTAAAGAAATCATTTAGACATTTAGCTAAATGTTGCCATGAAAAATACCTTTGCCTAGCCTTTTCAAACTTTCTCTATGGTACTTTTCTCTGGCATTCCCTGATCCTTTTCTGTGTCCCACCTCAGTAAAAGACCCTGGCCATCGATCCAAGCCACTTTGACACTGAAGGGGTCACTTTCTGTGTCAGTACTGATTGATAACGCTCTGCAGAGAAGCATCTGTCACTGTCTGCTTTTTTTTTTTTTAAGTTGGGACTTTAAAGAAATGAGTACATCAGTTGAATCACTTCTGTCTTAGTTGTTTCTGTTTTTAATTATTGGTGCGTGGATCCCTGTGTATGTGGGACTATGAAGATATGAACTTCTCTAATAGGCAAAACAACTGCTTTCAAGGTCCATTCTCTCCCTCTCAATTGCTGCACTGGGAGGAGTTTCATCAATTTTTCTGACATTTAGAGGAAAATAAAAACTCCTGATCAGAGTTCTACAGTGTCTCTTCAGATCCTCCAATGCCCTTTAGACTACAATTACTTCTTTGTGATTCTTTCAAATGTCTCCTAATAGCAGCAGGCTTGGTTGAAACTGTCCACTTTTGGCCCATTGGGTTTTTACTTTTTTAACTGCAAATGTATAAAAGCAGAAGATGAAAGAATATGTATTGATTGCAGTTATCTAAAAATGTATGTTTAGACCTTTTGTGTCATGTGGCTGGTAATACCTGATAGAGCTTCCTTCAAATCCCAAGTATAAAAAGTAGAAAGTGAAAATAACCGTGGGCAAAACACATCACTTAACAATATCACTTTAATAATGTTAATGCAGAGAAAAATAATCCTAATGTAATACACAGAAATTTTCAACAAATGCTAGGAAGCCAAATCCAGTAACATACAAAAAGAACTATACAGTCTGGGCAAGTAGGATTTATCCTAAGGATGCAATAGTGACACGTGAATGCTTTCCTCCCTAATACTAGGAACAAGACTAGAGGTTCACTCTCACCAACTCTATTTAACGTTGTGCTGGAACATCTATCTAACAAGGGATAGGAAACAAGAAAAGGAAATAAAAGACTTAGATGAAAATACTATATAGTTAAGAATTAAACCTTGACCCAATCCAGTTTTGGTCTTTGCTCTAGGATACTGGTAAGTAAGCTGTATACACTGGAAATATCAAAATAGGAGTCCCTTTGTTTGGGTGGGGTCCTTGATCACACCATGCAGTGATAATGTGACTCATACTGGGGCTTCATATGGGTCAAATGTTTTTTGTTGAAACTCCTGAAAGGCTAGAACTAAGAGTAGCCATGTGGGCAGCTATTGTGTCTGAGGGGAAACCCATAAATACTCTTGGTATTAAAGCTAGTGGGAGCTTCAGTGATTGGCAATATTTTGTATATATTGTCACACATCAGTGCCAAGTGAGTAACCCTGTCCTGACTCCGTGTGTTAGTACATTTAAAACTCTTACATTTAGAGCCCTTCCTGGACTCTGCTCTAAATCCTTCTACCTTTGACTGATTTTAATTTGTATCCTTTAGGCATAATGAAACATAATCATGACAACTTTCCTTGAGTTCTGCACAGGCTTCTAGCAACTTATTAAACTTGAGTTCTATACTTTGTATGAATCACATGGTTTATGAATTACATTAATAAAACTATTTAAATTTTTTTTTAAAAGAGGCAGGCTCCCCACTTCTGATAGGATTTATCTTAAAGTTTCCAGTCAAGTCTCATCCTTGAAAGACAGAAGTCAAGACGCAAGAGCTGAGACTCATGACTCCTGTACAGGCTCGTATCTAGTTTCCTAGATCCAATCAGAATTCTACTGCAGGAAGACAGATCCAGAGCAATGGATGACACATACAAATCTCACATCCAGCCAGTGACAGAACCAGAACTAGAGCCCAAGAACCTCAAATCCAGCTCTGGTGGTTTCTAAATAAGCAAATGAACACAGGGACCTACTTTTAGAAAATTTTATATTATTGCTCTGCTCCCAGGGGAGGGTTTTACACAAAAAGTACATCTTTCCTGTGAAACAAAAATATGTCTGATCCTATACATATTATGAGAGAAAAATGACTAGACGAATATACACCAGACTGACAGTGGAGAGATCTAGAGAGGGAAATGGGAGCAAGGGGTTACAGATATTATTTTTTTCTTTCCATCCCCTTGTAAATTTGAATTTACTAAAACAAATGCATAATGCTTTTATTAGTTGAACATATTTAAGTAAAATATTTTTAAACATTAAAAAAGAGGACAAAAGAGTTTTGTTTTGAAGGTATAATAATATTTCTCAATGATATTATTTCCATCCAATATACACAAGTTTTCAGATCTCCAAGGCCTCCAGAATTACATATACATATATTTTTTTTGCAAAATATTACAAGACAGTATAATTCAAGAAATCTAAAGTGGAATTAAGAGTTCAAATTTAAGAGTTTAAAAATAGAAATTATTGTATGAGAAAACAGGGGTGATCATTGAGAATCATGCAATATTAATTGAAATAATTCTTTTAATAATAATAATTTTTCCTTGAATAGCTCATAGGTAACAGCTTTCCAATCATTTCCATATGATAACACCCCCACATCCTACACTCTAACCCATGCTAATGCATTAACTTAATCCTCATGGTTGTTCCACCACTGATCTGAGTCATTGTTTTTGACTTCATTTTCCTCACTTCATACACACTAAAGTAGCAAATTATAGTCATTTCATTTTTATCGAACTGCCAAAAAAAATGTTTTTAACTTTTCAATTTTTTCTACTCTGTAATCCATTTTTCAAAATAGTCAGATATTTTTTTGAAAAAGTAAAGTTTTTTTTTTTTTTTTGCTTAATATCCTGCAGTCTTTTCTCATTATGGAATATATTCAAGGACTTTTTACTGTCCCCTCCTTCCTGGCTCAGTGTGGCCCTATTGGCCTTCTTTCTGGGCTTAAATATACTAAGCTGTTTTGTATGTCAGTATTTTTTAAGTTGATTTTTCTTTTTTCTTTTTCTATTATTTTCCGCCTTCCATTGGAACTTTAGTGCCAATGCTTACTTCCTTGGACAATCTATTCAATGTCTCCCTTCTCCTATTATTATTTTCTTGTCATAGAATACATAGCCATTGAGGCCCTACTCTGTGCCAAACACTATTTCAATTATTTTAAATTCATGCATACTATAATTTTGTTAGTTTTTTATCACAATTCCTAATTATTATGTTTATTGTTTGTCTTGATTATTGACAGTCTCTTTGCCAAGACTCTGTTTCTTTTTCCATGCACTACTATCATATAGTACAATGCCCAGCCGCATAATAGACACTCAGGGAACATTCTTTCAATAAATGCACCATGTCTGGTCTTATAAATACAGCTTTTCTACATGCCATGCCATAAGCAATGTATAAAATCCTACTAGGAACAACCGTGAAAGACAAGGTATCCTTCCAGAATTCATGCCAACATATATACTCCATTTAATATTTTATAATATTAAGTTCCTTATACAGATCTTCACCTCTTAATATTTACTAATGCATTAATTTATTAATTCTTTCAACAAATAAACACAGAATGTCTATTATTTGATAGTTACTGTATTATGATACGAAGATTTAGTTTTAAATAAGAAAAATATGTTTTTTTATTCAAATGAAGTTTGTAATATACTATATAGATAATTATGAAGAATTATATGGACATAATCTGTATATGGAAAATGTCAGTGTTTTATTACAGCATATAGAACAAAATGTGATTCTGGCATAAGAAGTCACAATAGTACTCTTGTTAGGCAGATACACATTTAAGCTGAATATTAATAAAAGTATTGACTTTCTCAAAATGCCAAGTAGCTCCAGGGAGAGACCAGGTTTACCTCATTCTCTAGTTTATAAACTCAGTCATTTTTCTGAATTCTTGACTTTACACAGTACTTTGATTTTAGGGATACTTTCAACTTTACCTCTGTGAGATTCCCTCGATTATTTCTTCTAAACCCTACAACAATGCCAGAAGCCAACTTTATCTCCCGTAACAAGCAACTGAAGGTAAATTTAAGAAAAAGTAAGCTTGAAAGATGGATTTTAAAATTGAGGGTGGTGGGGAGTGGAAGAGTCAGGATTTTTGGAGGACCTGAGAGTTATATAAGAGGGTGGCAGAATCTTTTGACAAACTTATATAGTTTTCTGAAAAGAACAGAGGATGGTGAGTTTTGGTATCAGTCTGATGTTGGCATAAAAATTTCAGGATCAATTTAATATAATAGCTAATAATGTGGAGTAGCTGAATAAAAAAGAATGAGCATGTTGAAGAATATTTTTATGAGATAAACTTTTGAAAATGTTTACACTTCTGAGAAGGAGAAAAAATATATCTATTTTTAAAAAAAAAAAAAACTTTTGGTAGTAAATCTACCAGTTTAAGCAACAGAGTACAGAGGTTTACTTCTCTATAGTCTGCCTAAAGCTATCTTAAATGAACTTATATTTATTTGAAGATGTCTTAACCTCTAAGTTACTCTGTCTTTTCAGAAAGAAGATAATATCCTAGAGAGAATTGATAGTATCAACAATGAAATTCAGTTTTTACCCTATCCATTTTAATAGTTAAAAACTTTTTATTAGTATATATTCATATTATAAATGGTTACATATATACACATATGTATGTATGTACATGAAATATGTATATATGCTATTTGTGATATCCCCTTGAAAAATTAATTTTAAAACATGCTGATACTAAAATATAAGATGAGAAAAGACAAAATAAAAAAAATTTAATTTGAAATATATGAATGTGGCAACCATTAGAATGCAATAATCAGAAATTAAAAGGATTTTACTAAACTGATTTATTATTTAATGTGTTTTTTTTCTTTTCAAGACCTAGTTGAGCACTAGTCTGACATTATAAACTAGACTATTACCCATTTAGACTCTAATATATGGTGAAATTGTCCAAGACTATATGAAAATTATTGAAAAGCCATTACATAAAGTATCATCACCTATGATTGCTTAATTTATACATAATGTAGCATATCTCCAAATTATGTCACAAAATTTAATGATACAAATAATTGTGAATTTGTATATAAGTAGCAAGTTTATTATGAATAATAGGAATAGACAAATGTTCAGCAATTGGTAAAGTTATTTATATAAAATATCAGGCTTATAAATAAATTTGACATACTTCTCAAGTCTAAGTCTCCCAAATTTATGTTAGGTATTAGTTTACCATGGTAAGGATAAAAGAATATTTCCTTGGATAATTTTATGCAATAGATTTAATGAGTGTAATCCAAAGGGAGTAATTTAAAATGTACTTATTAACATTGACCAATGTCTTCATCAGCAGCATCCTTTAAAATGAATTCTGTGGAGAGCCTATGGGAAAGATCAAAGCTATTCTTCTACACATGTATAAAATGTGAAATAGTAAGACTCCCAATTTGAAAGCCTTATTCACAGAATGTGTAAAAAAAAAATAACATGTCTTTCTTTTAGATAAAGGCTCACATCATTAAAATGCTTTTCAACCATGATGATCACTGGATTATATCTTTAAAAGTTCCTTCCTTTAAAGATGTGAGAACCAGAACACAGAACAATCTGCTGGAACTCTGACATACACTAAGAGCTCTGTTGCAGGTAAAGGTACATTCTAAGAACTTAGAAATGTGGGTTCCTCCTGCCTTTCTACTCGATAGTGAGAAACAAAAATTTAATTTTTAGTTGTATCTTTCTGTACTTTGTTACTTAATGGGCATAGTTATATGCAGTTACAGAACTTCAGAGAGGATTTTATAAAATAAATATTCCAATTCATCCTCCATACTGGGAATGATTTCAGTTGTAGATGAAGAATGTCTGTGTAACCAACATTCAGCATATAAATCCATTTTATTTATAAAAAGTCTTAGAGCAGACTAAAACATAAATCCCTGGTATTTCATAACTCTGGATCCTGGTTCTGCTTTCTGGAACAAATAATAAACATATTCTCTTTGGCAAAGCTTAGCTAGTACATATTTGAAGAGGATGATCACAAATGCCTCTGTCTTCTGCTTGCTATATTAAATATTGTGGGCCACTTCTGGTGTTCCTTATGTTACTTTATTTTCTAGCTTGTTAGTTTCATCTTCTTGACTTCTCTTTTTATAACATGCAAAGGTTGTACTGTCCATTGTAATTATTACCTTTTTTGAGAATGGGACTATATTCTTAACTGGCAATCACGTCCACACTTTGAATTATAATTACTGATTATCAACTAAAAACTCCATGTCAAAATATGTTATAAATTATTCTGACGCTAATTTTCTCAGGATGCATTCAAGTTATTGGTATTTTATAAAGAAACCAGGATTCTAAATTTCTGGAAGTGAGTTTTAAGCATCAATTGTTCCCCAAATGCTTAGAAGTAAATATTATAAGTAATTCTTAAGAAGTCACATTGGTTATATGCAGTTATAGAACTTCAGAGAGGATTTTATAAATTAAATATCTCTCCTCCAATGCAGATAAAGTTACATTCTAAGCACTGAGAAATGTGGGTTCCTACTGCCCTTCTACTCACTAATGAGAAACAATAGTTTTATTTTTAGTTATTTCTTTCTGTACTTTGTCTGTTAGGTTGTCTTGAATTTGTCATTAGGTTGACTTGAATTTTAACCCATCAATGGGAAAAGGGAGGAGTGTGTATAAATTCTTATTTGTAGTATGATTTAGAGGAGCTCATTATTAGTTTATTTATAGGTAACAGGTTTATGGGTGAGTGCAGTTCAGTTTCAAACACAATGACCTCGAGTTGCTAGAAGATTGGCAGGTGTAGAGGTGGGACATGCAGTTGAAGAAAAAAATTAGACAGTAAATGAAAAAATAGGAAAAAGCTCAAAATTCAGTATATGAGCATAATGAGATCTTAGGTTTAAGAGAAATTTTGCCCCTCTGTACATACAAATTTCAATTATCTGTATAGTATTTGGTGAATTGTTTATTGATTTGTCCTGTTAAAATGTATAAATTATACTTTATTATCCATCATGGTCTGTTCAAAATATTGAGTATAAATTTTAAAAATATGTAAATTATCTGTATAGACATGTAATTTAAAGACATAAATAGAGATGATCTTTCCAAGAAAGTATATAAAGTGATCAGATTCAAAGAAGGCTTAGAACATGAATAATGAAATCTTTTACTTTGGATTTAATGAAAGAAGAAACAGCCAGAGGGAGAGAAGTTGAAAAGTGTGTCAGGAATTAGCTAGAGGCTCACACATATTTCCCCTATCTTTTCCAAACACTCTACTAGAATACGTTTTCTGAAGGGAGCTCTGGTTATATTGGGTCACGTTACTCATTTTGGGGCAATGGAAAGTTTTGTAGAATGAAAAAAGTCAGTATGTGATTTCCATACATGATCCTTACAGTCTCATTTTTCTAGTTTCTGGAGAAAATACCAAAGCAAAGATATGGAAGGATCTTGAATCCCTGGATATTCTCCTAGAGGAAAGTTGTTCAATTGAACATTCTACTCGAGAGCATCTACAAAAGAAAAAAATATATATTTTCATACCATATTATATTTTATTATATTTACATGAGGAAAAGTTTTTTTCCTGTCAAACAACCATGTGGATCACTCATTTTTATTAATAATTTTCACATCTTTTTATTTTAGGCTTTGGGTCAAATTTTCATTCCCTTTTATACCTGATGATTTTGGGGGAATGTGGGCAGAGAACCAGGGATTGAATTCAGTGGCATTCAACCACTGAGCCACATCCCCAGACCTAGTTTGTATTTTATTTAGAGACAGGGTTTCACTGAGTTGCTTAGTGCCTCACTTTTGCTGAAGCTGGCTTTGAATTTAGAGCTGCTGGGATTACAGGCATGTGCTACCACACCTGGTTTGCCTCATGATTTTTAACTGAATGGTAGACTGTATTAAGAATATTATAGCTGGGAGTACTGACACCACCTATAATCCCACTGACATGGAGATAGAAGCCAGAGGATTGCAATGTAAGGCCAGCCTCAGTAACTTAGAGAGACCCTGTGTCAAAATAAAAATTTTTAAAAAAGGGCTGGGGATATAGCTCATGGTAAAGCACCCCTGCATTCAGTGCCCAGTAACAACAACAACAACAACAACAAATGAATATTGTCCTGTAGAGATTCTGGCCAGAGGCAGACAGCAAGTAGTGAGAATAATTTTTAAAAGTGGAAGGAATGATACAGGAAGTTACCTAAAGATAATGTGATTTCTGAAATGTAGTTGGCTTATTTTATTTAAATGAAACTTGAACACAGGAAAGAATCTAAGGAAGTAGACATACAGAGTGGAAGAAAAGATAGAATAGTTAAACCAGTTCTAAGAAAATATATATGCAACAAGAGTACCTTAGTGTATATATATTCTGGCAGCATAGCTTCAAAGGCAGAACTCTTGTGATTTGTCCCAAACCCATCACATTTTGAGTATGGTTGAAATTAGTTTAAATATAGCTACATAATACACACAGATGATGTATTTTTCTAATATTACCTATAATGACATTATAAGGCTTTCTTTAATTTGGCTGGAATTGCCCTATGCTATCATAGTAATCATAATGAATCAGAGTTAAGTTGGTTTGGCATCATTTGTTTAGTGAATACATATTTATCTTTTCCTGAATTTTATATTCTGGTCTCTCAAAGTGAATCAAGTAAATTCATCTTTGGACTTTTTGTCTTCAGGGTCAGGATATCCATACATTTCTCTATTATTTAACTATCTGTATATGTGGATATGTGTATTTGAACCTCTTGAGATCTGTACATTTAAAACCTGTTAAATATTGACCTTGTTATTACTAGATCAAAAATATTTAGATTGTGTAATTGAGGGAAATGGGGACACTATAGAAAGGAGGAGATAACAAAATAATACATTTCACCCATTTAAGCAGGTGCTGCAGTATTCTAATTGCTTGTGCATATTATCATTATTCAAATTTGTACCAGTGTTTCACAAACCTCAGAAGAGATGCTGATAAAAGTGAAATCACCATATTTTCCTATGTTGAAGAAAGACATTTATGGAGAAATATCAGGGAACCACAAGCATAGCTTAAAAATACACTACTCTCCTTTCCTTTAAACTGGATTTATATTTTTGCTTATTTTCCTACTCTCCTTTATTGGGAAAAATGAAGGAACATTCTTTTTTTTTTAAATCAGTGATTTCTCAGTTCTGAATAAAGAATTTTTTATAAGACTGAGCCTATTTTATTTTAGTTTGTGAAATACACAGAAAAATTATAATGCATTATAGCATTTTGCTGCTAGCATACAGATGATTAAAAGTTATATTTTTTCTGTATGTAATCCAGGAGATTGTTGTCACAGATGTCCTAGAAACTTGACCAATAGGAGAAGAGCCTAAGTAGCATTTTATATCAATTATGTGAAAAACCCTGCCAATTATCTTCTCATATAATCCACATCAATAACTGAGAAGCACAAAAGATATAAACTCGAACCATCTGCTCTCACTACAGTAGGCTACTGAGAGCTTAGACAATAACTCACATAGTAAAATACTCCGATACATTTATCTGGGATCATGCTGTTTAAGTGGGATTTGTGATTAAAAATATTACCACTTTGGCCTATCCACTATTAGAAAATATGTTTTTCCCTTTTAGGAAAAGCATTGTCGTCTCTGTTTTATTACAATAGTAAATTAAGAGAGCTACTGCCAGCTACCTATAAAGAACAAAAACTGTACTTCTACTTTATGCTTCACTGTAATTCTTTTTCCTGTTGATGTTAACAATACCCAGACTTTTAAAAAGAGAAAAGGAAAAAAATAGCCTCCAGAAATTCATTGTTTTGACACCTACACAGTTTTGAACGATGCTAAATGCCAAAATAAAGCTGTATCAAAATATAAAATGTAAACCATGCCTACATGACCCAAGAAAAGGAAATATTTAAAGACTACAATCGGATAAGATAACAGATATTTAAAGATAATATAAGGAGACTTTTCTAAAGATTAGCAACACAGAACTGGCAGTTGGAAAAACAGAAATGATTTTAAACCATGTACTGATGAGAATACAGAGGACAGACAATTCTCTCCATTCTCCATCATTGCCCTTATCTTATATGCCACTATATCAGACCTGTCAAGCTATTTCTGTGTTCCCCAAGTTAATACCCAAACTCAGTAAATGACAATATTACACTCTTAATTCTCCTAAACATCCCCGTGTTTCATTTACAACTTCTCAAATCAGTTTGGGGATAAATTAGCATTTACAATTATAATTTTTACATATCTTAAAGAAACTAGATTCTACTTGTTTCTAGACTTCAATGATATAATTTTGCAATCATGGCTTGGAAATTATACTGCTTGATATATTTTGCCAAGTGGTGATGCATTACTTTAGACTAAATTTTCTCCACTCTGTTACCAATGAAATTTACATTTTAATTGGAAAAAAACATGCTCTTGATGATAGATGGGGGTGGGGTAAAGAAATACAGCAGCTTAAATATTCAGAAAATATATGTATTGTGCAATTATACAATAAGATAGTCACAAGTGTTTGAAGAGCAAAGCAAGATCCTTATGGTTTGTGCATGAATACTCTTATTTGATTGTCAGTAAGTATATATAATTATGATATCATTAGAGTTCAGTATTCTCATTTACACATGAGGAAGCTGTCAAAAAAAAGTAGTAAATGAGCTTGAATCAGACACACACACTTGAAAAAGAAATATAATTATAAAAATCTTTTAAACCATAAGATTTCATGAACAATGGAGAAAATTCTGTCAAGCAATATTTCAATACACTTAAACTGAGGTTTAAAAATTCAGGTTGGAAACAAATTGAAGACATTATATTATTTGATCATTATTTTTATAGTAGGATGCTTTCCTTTGAAGTTTGAAATACAGTTTCTGACTGCTATATTTCCTACTCTATTTGGAAAAAGTGCATTGTATGAAAATATCTTTAACAACAACAGTATGCTAATAGTTATCAAAATTCAAATAACTAAAGTATTTGAAATTGATGAACTAAATCTATAGGTAGGTTTAAAGATACCCTCCAAGATTCCCACTCCCTTGTATATATGATCTGTTGACTGTAGATGAAATAAAGGTCCATCAATAACTAAAATATATTAAAACATTTTTAAAAATTGAAAGAATTTAATAAAGACTATTAATGTTGTATTTTAAGTATATTACAAATAAGGACTCAAAATTTCTGTCAGTCAACATTCCTAGATATATTTATTTTATCTTTTTGCTAAAGTAGATGGACTCTACCAATGTACCTAATTCCTAATTCTGTAATTTTGGATTTATAGTTTGAAATAAGAATATTATTAGTAGGATGAAGACTCCCACCAAATAGACACCTAACTTTAATCAGTATACTCTGCCTTCCAGTATTTCCCCCCGCTATACTCACACACCCCAACACTTTCTATCTTTGGTAGTTTGAATAATGGCTGACCAAAGATATACACTTTCTACTCCCCAGAATGAGAATATGTTACCTTACATACTCCCTGAAATATGTGAATTTCTTGCCTTGTTTGCCAATATGATTAAGACTCTTGGAATGATATTATTTCATTTGAAGATTTCCTTAGATTATCAAGTAAGTACAGTGCATCAGCAGTATTCTTTCAAGAGAGAATCAGGAAGGTCTGAGTCAGAAATGGCAATATGAGTATCAAAATAGAGAGAGAACAGGATATTTGTAAATGGAAGCTGGTACTCGAGAAAGAGAGCAAGATTCTAAAATGCATCATTGTTGACTTTGAGGATGAAAAAGGAGACCAATAGCCAAGGATTGCAGGAAACCTCTAGAAGCTGGATAAAGACAGGGAGCATATTATCTCATAAACAGACTTTATAAGGGATTGAGTTTGTTCAAACTATCTTAGACTTCTGACATCTGAAGTTATACCATAATAAATGTTTATGCCATTAAATTGACATAAGACTGATACAGCAGCATCAAGAAACTAATACTCAATTGAAAATGATTTGGAGTGTAATTGCCACAGAAGACTCTTCTGCACTTAAATTTGTGATGGTAACATCAATGGTTGATATTTTTAAAAATTTACAATGTATAGGAATTTTAGTTAATAATCTTTACTGCTTGTTAATTAAGAGGAACTTTCAAACTGTAGACTATACAATTCAATTTCCAATAAAATATAAGGTAAAGAATGGATTCTTTTGAATTTCTGCCCTTACTCAGAATCATTAGTAATGTGCAAACACAGAAAGTGTTTTTTTAATAAGTGTTCTTTCATATTGAGTACTCCCAGTAACTTAAAACTGAGATATATAAAAAAGAATGTCCCACTTTGGGGCTTTCTTCAGTTATAGGGTTATGTGCTCTATCAAAAAAATGAATACAAATAACTTTTATGCCCTTATCATTCAGTGTGGAGAAGGAAAACCAGAACACAAATCAACAGTAGGCATATTTATATTGAATAAAACTGGAACCAGAAATAAAATAGCAGAGAGTTTCACTACAAATTCAGCTGAAAAATAAAATGTGACTTTTATTCTTTCCAACTTCATGCACTTCATTGGGCACTTAAAGAACCTGTACAATGTAAAAATGAAAATATTTGTAATTCAAAGTTGTCCAAAGAAAACATCTAACGATAAATTTAAACTTAAACCTTATAGATTTATATGAGGCAGCTTATGAATAAACTACCTGTGTGTTTCAAGGACATAAATTAACTCTAACATTATCAGATTTTTAAAAATCCCATCAGTGTTGAAATATTAATATTATATGTATGTGTGTGTATACATATCAAAGTGTTTGGATAATATTTTATAATATAATTATATAAAGTGTTTTGGATAATATTTTTATAAATCAGAAGGTAGATATGTTTATTTCAATGTGTCCCTGCAGTTAAATAACTTGGTTAGAGCTGTGTGACATGGAATCTGATTCTCAGCTGGAAACTTTGGTATCCTATAATGAGGAGTCCCTCTAGTATTACATGTGTGACATAATTTTTAAAGGATGGCACTGTGTGTGTTCCACCTCATTATTATTTAAATAAGCTCATAAATATTTTACTTCAAATTCAAGAATAGAGGCTTTGCATCTGGATACTCTAATGGTATAGCTTTCCAAATAATTTGTTTTTCCATCAGATATAGAGCTATCAGATTATTATGAAATATGATAATGGCAGAATGTTATACTAGAAAAAATGCTGAGGCCAATACTATAATGTATAAAGCCTATCAACTCAACATATTTCCAGTTGTTTGTAACAGTTCTATAGTGAATCCATGAAAGAGAGAAATGGCAAAGGAATTCAAACAGGGAATGACTAGAGCTATAGACTGGAACCTTCTAGTAGTAAAATGTTATTAATTTAAGACATGCTCATGCAAAGCTAGATAAGTTAAGGACCTCCTAGGGATACTAACTTATCCTCATTTAATATATATAACATGTGTTAGTTTAAATTACCAGTTAGGTTTCTAAATACATATTTTATTGTTCCAGCTATATAATGCTGATGAAATAATGTTACCATGAGAACTGTAACTTTTCTTTTCTGACATACATGTTTAGATTTGTTACCTTGTTGCTACATTAGCATTGACTCTGTTTTCAAATATATTTCTTGTGCTACTGAAAGTGGAAAAGATAATTTAAAAAAAAAAACACCCTGCATAGTGGAGATATGCATATTAAAAATGATATGGTTGAATTATAAAAATCTAAACTCAATAGCATTTCAAAAGAGGGCAACCATATTTTATTAAAATAACTTATCATTACTAATATAAACATTTCACACTGTTCATGTCTTTTAACTTTACTTTATTGATATGAAATTAATATTTTTAAGTTTGTATAATTTCTTCCCCAGTTATATTTTATTCTTTAAATTTTAAGGAAAATATAATTTCTTCCCCATTTATATTTTATTCCTTTAAATTTCTAGCTATACAAACTAGCACATATCAGCTGTATCATTTTTGAAGTTAATGGATTTCAAATGATATATTCTATTAGTATATATTAACATTAACTGTTTTTGCTTCCATTATCTATTATTTTAAATAAAATATGATGCAAGACATTGATTAAAATACTTCTTATGTAATAATAATTATTTAAATATATGAACATTTTAAACATATAGCAAGGAAAATAGGAGATAGGTATTAACATATATTCTGATTTCATTTAAGAATCAGGTTAGAATAAGTTTTAAAATCAAGTAATTTAGTAAATTTATTTCTTTTGAGGTTTGATAATAAAAACAAAACAGAATTTTTGATCTTTTGTGAGGCTGAAAGTCTTAAGTATGACTAAGTACAAAATCATGTTTTATAAATATTTTCGAAGTAAGATAAATTTAAAATAATTTATATACTTTAAAATTATACTTTAGTTAGGGGTTCCTATAGAAATGTATATATTCTCTGTTGAGGTTAATTTTTCATTGGATTTTTTCATAAATGACAGCAGAATGCATTACAATTCATATTACACATATATAGCACAATTTTTTATATCTCTGGTTGTATGTAAAGTATATTCAACCAATCCATGGGTTCATACATGTACTTTACATAATAATGTTCATCACATTCCACCATCATTGCTAACCTCCAGCTCCTTCCCTTCCTCTCCCACCCCTCTGCCCTATCTAGAGTTCCTCTATTTCTCCCATGCTCCCCCTCCATACCCCACTATGAGTCAGACTCCTTATATCAGAGAAAACATTTGGATTTTTATTTTTTAAATTGGCTACCTTCACTTAGCATCATCTTCTCCAACTCCATCCATTTACTTGAAATGCCATGATTTTATTCTCTTTTATTGCTGAGTAATATTCCATTGTGTATATATGCCACATTTTTTTATCCATTCATCTACTGAAGGGCATCTAGGTTGGTTCCACAGTTTAGCTGTTGTGAATTGTGCTGCTGTAAACATTGATGTGGGTGTGTCTCTGTAGTATGCTGTTTTTAAGTCCTTTGGGTATAGACCCAGGAGAGGAATAGTTGGGTCAAATGGTGGTTCTCAGTTTTCTAAGGAATCTCCATACTGCTTTCCATATTGGCTGCACCATATTTGCAGCCCCACCAGCAGTGTATAAGTGTACCTTTTTCCCCACATCCTCACCAACACTTATTGTTGTTTGTCTTCATAATAGCTACTATTCTGACTGGAATGATATGAATTATTAGAGTAGTTTTGATTTGCATTTCTCTAACTGCTAGAGATGATGAACATTTTTTAAAATATTTGTTGATTGATTGGATATCCTCTTCTGAGAAGTGTCTGTTCAGGTCTTTGGCCTATTTATTGATTGGGTTATTTGTTGTTGGTGGTGGTTTTTTTTTTTTTTTTTTTGGTGTTTAGCTTTTTGAGTTCTTCATATACTCTGGAGATAAGTGCTCTATCTGATGTGTGAGAGTAAAAATTTGCTCCCAAGTTTAGGCTCTCTGTTCACCTCACAGATTTCTTTTGCTGAGAAGAAACTTCTTTTAGTTTGAATCCATCCCATTTACTGATTCTTGATTTTAATTCATGTGTGCTATGGGAGTCTTATTAAGGAAGTTAGGGCCTAATCTGACATGATAAAGATTAGAAGAAATGGCCATGAGGATGGAGCTCTGTCAGCCCCAGAGTTGTGCTTTTCCATATATGTATTCCATATGGTCCCAAAATACTTGACATATTTCCATGAACTGAGGTAACTAAAAACTATAATGTGAATAGAATTATTTCAGTATGGAGACAGAGATAAACAGCCCGATAATAAACTTGAACATCAGGTTTCATCTGTGGCTGTACATATGTGCGCATGTGTGTGTACTACTTAAACAAATCACTCTACATGACATAGAAAGGGGCAGAATAGCATAGTCATTAAGAGAATAGTATGGAACTAGTTTATTTATGTCATTGGAATTCTATTTAACAAATATTTCTGAGTATTAAATTAATTGATAGGAATAACATACCTGAATGAAATCCAGCAGTACAAGAAATTTGAATAAGTTTTATTATAATAGTCATTACTGTTATTACATTTTCTACTTCTAGTAATATCATTATAGGCTATTACTGTAGTTTTAGGATGAATAAAGAAGGTTACTGTAAAGGCATATGTTATTGGCAGAATTCATTTAGAAATTAAACTCTTTTTTATCTTGATTAGACTAAATATTTGAAACAAATGTTTGCATATGAGATGTGGCATGTATAGAATATTCATTGGAATCACAGAAATACAAGATAAGACAAATAATTTATTCTTAATCTGAAAAGAGATGCATTTAAATTTATCTGCAGAAATTCAAGCATATAGAAAGTATTAGGAGACAAGATGATGAGAAATAAATAAGTCACTCAAAGACTATGAGAGTCAGAACTATGGTGCTTCTATGGATGGTATTTTCTATATGATTACACACTTCACTATGGTACAATATATGAAATATGTGACATAGAAAGATGTTTCTATGTAATGTGTAATGAACCTTATTATACTGATCTTATTTAAGTATAATATTAACATAAACATGTATATTTATTAACATAAATATGTTAAGTACAATATTAACTATATATATATGTATATATATGTATATATATATATATATATATATATATATATATATATCAAGGAGTTATTATTCAATAATATCTTACCTTTGTACAACAATGTCCTTTTAAGACTTCTTATGCCAATGTCTTTATTTTTTATTTAAAACAAGGTAAATTTGCTTCAAAGAAATGAGTGTCAAGACAAAGACATCAAAATCTCTCTTCAAACTGATCCAAATCCTTTGACTTGTGATTCTCGTAACTCAGGAAAATGTAGAATTGCACATATACAAAATTTAGAATTTCCAGGAATCTAATGCATTAAGTGAAATTCACCAACATTAGAAATAAAATTAAAAAAAAAAAAAAAACAGCTGGGCCCACTGGTACATATCTGTAATCCCAGTGGCTCTAGAGGCTGAGACAGGAGGCTCATGAGTGCAAAGCCAGCCCCAGCAACTTAGTGAGGCCCTAAATAACTTAAAAAGATCCTTTCTCCAAATAAAATCTTAAAAAGGGCTGGGGATGGGGCTTGGTGATTAAGTGTCCCTTAATTAAACCTCTTGTACCAATTAATAAATAAATAATTTGGAAAAAATCACTTGGATCATACATTCCATTTCCCTTATGTGAGTTTGTATACGTAACCCCCAAAATCTTTATTTTTAAAAGTATACCTTATGATAAGCAGCTAGTTCATGAAAATAGATTGAATTGCATATTCTGTTTATTAAACATTTACTTAGCCTGACACAGTATTCAATTGTTTTTAATTTTTCAGAGTGTTACTTTTATTTACAACATTTATTTAAGAGAATATGACACAAATTCAGAAAGTAGTACTTAATTTTAAAATTAACACCTTTGCCTTTAATATCTTCAAAAATAATTTATTGGTGCATCATAGTAATATACCATAGTAGAGTTAATTTTGACATATTCACATATTCATGCAATATAATTTGTTCCATTCATTCCCAGCATTTCCTCTTTACCACCCCTCCTCCCTCCCCCTGTTCCCTTTCCTCTAGTCTACTGGTTTTCTTCTGTTTATTTGTTTGTTTATTTATTTATTTTTAAATTGTTTTATGGATACACATAGGTGAGATTCGCTGTGGTATATTCATATATGTACATAGTATAGTTCGTTCAATTTCATTCTCTAGTTTCTCCTTTTCCCCATCCTTCCTGCCTACCCCTACTTCCCTTTCCTCTTCTCTACTTTTATTTTCATGGGATCTGCCTCTCACTTTTTCCCCTAATTTTTCTCTACTTTCTGCAAATGAGAGAAATATTCAACCCTAAATTTTCTGAGTCTACCTTATTCTATTAGGATTGTATTCTCCACTCTGATCCTTTTATCAGAAACTGTCATAATTATATTCTTTATAGATAAGTACAATTCCATTGTGTATATGTACCTAATTTTCTTTATTCATTCATCTGTTCACAACACCTGAGATGGTTGAATAATTTGGCTGTTGTGAATTGTTCTTCTATAAACATTAATGTACCTGCATCCCTAAAGAATGCTGATTTTGGTTCTTTTGGATAAATACCAGGGAGTGGTATAGCTGGGTCTGATGGTGGTTCCATTCATAGTTTTTATGAGACTCTCCATCTGCATTTCATATCTATATGAATATTGTGTTTGATGAATAAGGATGAGAGTTATTATTTTTGAATATCAAACTTAACAAAGGATTTTACATAGTTTTATTTTTTCAGAATAATTATGTATTTGTCGTGACGTGTCCCTAGACTGAAACAAAAATACATAATTCAATTTTCACTAAAATATTCATAATTTTTTAAAATATGGAGAATATTGAAAATATTTAAATAAGTAGACTAAAGTGAAAGTGACAACTAGTTCATTCATTAACTTATTTAATAAAAAATATTTACTTATTGCTTAGTAATTGCTGAGCTCTGAAATGGAAGGGGAAATCAGAATAAAAAGTCCTTGTATTCAGAGAGCCTATATTCTGATAACAGAGAAAGAGAAACCACTGAATAAACAAATACATGACAAATTTCAACTAGCAATGATTTTTGCAAATAAAACAATGAAGGATATTTGTACTAATGAGAGTGACTTGGGGAAAAACAAAATTTTAAATAAATAAATTAGGAAAAGAAAAGATATGAGATCTATAAATATTTGGGAATGGTTAGAGAAAATTATTTTGTACAATGAAGAACTCAAATGAGTCAAATGCTCATTAAAATGGTATTATTAGATAGAATAAATAAGCTGGAACAATGGAGAAAATGTTTAAAATTGAGAAGTTGGAGTGTTGAAATAGGATGACATCAAATTTCAGGATACAACATTTATGATATCTATCTATGCATACACATACACACACACACACACATATATATATATATATATATATATATATATATATATATATATTACAGAAAAAAGGTTACTAAAGTATTAAATTAAGATGCCAAATTCAAGAGAGGCCAAGAATATTAGGTGGAATTTTTACTGGAGTGTTTCATCTGTCACTGATGATGAATAGTAGGTACAATGCACAGAGATAATGAACTTTTTTCTAAACATTTATGTTTGCATGGAATTAACCTGAAGATCCCTAGATGAGCAAAGCAAAGAATATAGTTATTTTTTTAAATTTTTGTATTTGTTTTTTTAGATATACATGAAAGTATATTTGACACATTATACATACATGGAGTATAACATTCTAATTGGGATCTCATTATTGTGGTTGTACATGATGTGGAGTTACACTGGTAGTGCACTCGTATAGAAGGATAGTGAAGTTCTGTCCAATTCATTCTACTATCTTTCCTATTTCCATCCCCATTCCCTTCCCTTCATTCCCCTTTGTCTAATCCAATGAACTTCTATTCTTCCCCTTCCCACCCTCCCTTGTTGTGGGTTAGTATCCACATATCAGAGAGAACCTTCAGTGTTTGGATTTTTTGGATTGGCTTATTTCACTTCCATGATATTTTCCAATTTATCTATTTACTGGCAAATACCATAATTTCATTCCTCTTTGTGGCTGATTAATATTTCATTTTTTTGTGTATATATGTGTGTGTATATATTATATTATATATATATATTTTTTTTCTTACATTTTCATTATCCATTCATCTGTTATAGGCACCTAGGTTGGTTCCATAGCTTACTATTGTGAATTGAGCTGTTATAAACATTGAAGTGACTGAGTCACTATAGTATGTTGATTTTAAGTCCTTTGGGTATAAATCAAAGAGTGAGATAACTGGGTCAAATGGTGGTTCCATTTCAAGTTTTCTAAAGAATCTCTATACTGCTTTCCAGAGTGTTTGCAACAATGTGCAGAACCACCAGCAAAGTATAAGCAAATCTTTTCCCCTATATCGTTGCCAACATTTGTTGTTTTTTGTATTCTTTTTTTTTTATGGAATGCTTCATCAATTTGCATGTCATCCTTGCGCAGGGACCATGCTAATCTTCTCTGTATCATTCCAATTTTAGTATATGTACTGCCAAAGCGAGTACTCCTTGTATTCTTGATAATTGCCATTCTGATTGAGTGAGATGGAAACTCGGTGTAGTTTTGCATTTCTCCAATGGCTGGAGGTGTTGAATGTTTTTTCATATATTTGTTGATCATTTGTATTTATTTTTCTGTGAAGTGCCAGTTCAGTTCCTTTGACCATTTATTTATTGAGTTATTATTTTTATTATTTTAATATTATTATTCAGCTTTTTGAGTTTTTAAAAAATATATGTATATTAAAATATATTTAATATATATTTTCAATATATATATTTAATATATATTGGAGATTAATGCTGTGTCTTAGATGCAGGTGGTAAAGATTTTCTCCCATTCTGTCAGCTTTCTGTTCATAATCTTGATTGTTTCCTTTGCTGTGAAGAAGCCTCATTTTGATACCATTCCATTTATTGATTCTTGATTTTGCTTCTTTCACTTTAGGAGCCTTGTGCAGGTGGAGAGTTGGGCCTACTTTTTCTTCTACTAGGCACACAGTTTCTTTGGTCTAATGCCTAGGTCCTTGATCCACTTTGAGTTGAACTTTGTGCAGGGTGAGAGGTAGAGGTTCAATTTCATAATACTACATATGGATTTCCAGTTTTCCCAGAACTATTTGTTGAAGAGGCTATCTTTTCTCCAATATATGTTTATGGTGCTTTTGTCTAGTATGAGATATGTATTTATGTGTCTAGTATTTATGTGGATATGTCTGTGTATCTTCTACTCTGTTCCATTGGTTTTCATGTCTCATTTGTGCCAATGTTGTTTTTGCTACAATAGCTCTAAAGTTTGATTTAAGGTCTGATATTGTGATACCTCCTGTGTCACTTTTCTCATTAAGGATTCCTTCAGCTATTCTGGGCCTCTTATTTTTCCAAACAAATTTCATGATTGCTTTTCTATTTCTACAAAGAGTGTCACTGGCATTTTAATAGGAATTGCATTAAATTTGTACAGTGCTTTTGGTAATATGACCATTCGGACAATATTAATTCTGCCCATTCAAGAACATGGTATATCTTTCCATCTTTTATTGTCTTCTTCAATTTATTTCTTTAGTATTTTATAGTTTTCATTGTAGAGGTCTTTCACCTTTTTGTTAGATTGATTCCCAAATATATATTTTTTTAGTCTATTGTGAATGGGATAGTTTTCCTCATTTCTTTTTTCAGCTGATTTTTTCATTAAAGGATTTTTAAAGTAAAGAGTAATAAGAAGTTATTTTTGAAACAGCAGAATTGGGCAAGTAAGATGACACTAACCCCAATAGCTGAGGTGTGCTATATATGGTACATTTGGATGAAAGAAATCAAACCAACCAAATGAAACAAAACCCTTTTCTGGTGGAGATGATAAAATCAGTCATGAAGCTGTGGAAAAGTACGTTTATTTAAATGAAACACCAAACAAAGCAAAAACAAATAACCTTCAAAACCAAATGTGAGGAGTATTTGCTACAATGAAACCATGAGTTCAAAAGGGTATAGAAAGGGTTGGGAAGCTAGACAGATGGAACGTTGAATGAAATGAACTTGAGAATAAATTGTATGGAATATTGGAACTCAGATATTAGCAAGAACAGAGTAAACAAGGTTGAGGGTTTTGTTAGTTTTGAAAGCTCGCTTAGAAAAATGTGTAAATTTAGTTCAAATTAAAACCTTCTTCCCAGGAGAAGTATGGGAAGCTAGATTTCAGTGTTTTCTTTACTAGTAATTAACTATACCACCCACATATGAAATACTTCTAAGCATCACTTAATTTTTTGTAAATCCCAAAAGCACATATATGTGTATGAGAGTCATCCATATTTGATATATAATTTAACAATAAAAATGGGATGATCATATTTGAGTACTACTTTTTAAGACTCCTGGTGCTTTTCATTTCTTCTTATAAAGCTTACTTAAATGATGCAGAAACCCTTTATTCTTTTCATGAGAAAATATTTAAAAAATAGAAAGTTTCCTTCATAAACTGATAAATATGGCATAGAATTATCCACTTATGCTTTAAAAACATTATTTCAAAAATTTTACATATTATATACTATGTATATGTACTGAGCATATGACCTGGAAATTTATGTATTGCTTACAACTAGGATTTTTTAAAATGTTGTTTTATTCAAATATATGAAAGACTTAAGAAGACACACACCTGTGATCCCAGCTTCTGGGGAGGCTGATACAGGAGGACTGTAAATTCAAGGCCAGTCTGGGTTATTTGATGGAATTCAGTCTCGAAAAGAAAGGAAGGAAAAGGAAAAAAAGAAAAAGGGCTGGGTATATAAATCAATGATAAAGTGCTTGCCAAGCATGTACCAAGCCATGAGTTCTGTCTCCAACACTGTGAAAAACATAAGCCAACATAAAAATGAAGGTATTATTTTTAATAATATTCATCAGATATAATTTATGTTATGCAGCAGATTGCTGTATGCCATAATCTGTGCTGTTTTCTTTTGAGCAGAGTTAAAAAGACAGACTTTTTCCTGTCTATAAAACAAATGTTAATTATTTTTATTTAATATTCTTCATGCAGATCAGATTTATATCCATTCCCTAAAGTTAGCATGAAGAAGATCTGTAGATTTCCATGTTTATTTTCCATTCTTATATTTTAGAATAATTTTGATATTTAAAATGTTTGAATGCATTAATTTTATTAATTTTTTATTAATTAAACTGAAATGTTCTGATTCGACCTGAAGCCCAAATCTGTTCTAAAATTATATGCTTTCTAGCATCTTAAAATAATTCTTAGAAGAAAATATTTAAAATGTACTATGAAGTTAAGATCAGAGTAAGCAAGTGTGGAGTATATACTAAGCATTTCATTATGCTGAATACAGGAAATTTCACTATTTCCCACTACAATACTTTTTGTGGATAAATACCATTACATCCATACTATAGAACCATCACTAAATGTATTCTGAAAGACTATTATAAAGGTTCTTACAGGAGAACTGTAATGTCAAATCCAAGTGTAGTGCTACCTATAAAAATGCTGAAAATATTAGCTATATTCTTTTTTCCATTATGACTAACTCTTTTAACCTCTCCTGTTTTAAAAGCAGCACTCAGACTACTGATAAAATTATGAAACTGAAGGAAAGAAATTGAAGTTTAGCTTTCATTTAACATTGTAGAATAGAGACTGAAATATAATAACCAATACTATGCATATCAAGTGCTCCTTGGTTACAAAAGAGAAGGATGAATTATCCCATTCCAAAGTCATTTATGAATCAGTGATGATGAGATAAATATTTCCAAATCATATTTGGGCTGGGGACAAAAATGTTTTTTCTATTACTGAATTAGTGCTCTGCTGAGGGAGAAAATTTAGTAAATGTAATGCTGGTGCAAATCAGGCTCACTGGTAACTAAAAGGTTTTTTTTTTTTTTTTTCTGTAAAAGTTTCTATAGGACTTGAAAGAAAAGACTAAGCCTAAAAGCTTATTATTACTTGCTTGTATTATAGAAGAGAATGGAAACTACATTTTTTGCTCCTACTTTGTTATGTAAATGATTACATGTAAATGACGAAATTTAGCACTGTGTACTCTAAGAAAAAGAATAAGAAATACTATTGATCTGTGAAACTATTTCACACATGTATAATATGCCATATAGTATCATTATATTATATGATACATAATTTTCTATGTAAATTTTCAGCCTTTGAAAAATCAAAAGTGTAATTACCAGCTTTCTCTATGTAGCTTATAATCTGTTTTATACCTAATTTTTCTAACATTTGTTTACCTATTTGTTTTCGCCCCCATCTTTTTTCTCAATACATTGTGAGAATATCAAGACAAAATAAATGTGCAAGCTCCTTTTTCTTTCATTTTTCTCTGATTTGAAAAATTTTCAATAATTGCCATAAAAGATGCCTAAAGCCTGCAGGAGCATAAATGAGTTTCAAAGTTGTTTATAGAATGATCTAGATAAGAGCAAGGTGATAACACATAAATTGAGTTCCTTTTTCTGCAAAATGAGTATTCTGTTAGACATTTTATATTAGACTGGATGAATTTTGTCCTTTAATAACTGACAAAGATTGAGATTCAATATGTCAACTAGGTAGACACCAAATTCCCTGACTTCTCTCTTCTCCTGTGAGTGCCTCCTACTCTCTTTATTTTTAGCAAATGTCTTTTACCTTCTGTGGCCTGTTGCTTCCTAGCAGTGTAATAATGCCCATTTGCAAGACTACCTGAAAGTGATTAGTTAATTATAATAAATTATTTCCATTAAATGGATTTAGAAATAATTCGGAAATGTAGCTTAGCCTACTGAGGTAAAGAGCACATTATCATAGTCTGCTTTAATGACATGATATTTTTTAAAAAAATAGGAAGTTAGAACCAGACTTTAAATGACAAGAGAGTGATGTTTGTGAACATAGAGATCTTGGTATTTATGGAGTTTGGTGAATCTCATTATCAGGAATAAAAGAAAAATATTGAAATGTTGAATATTGTTAATATATTATTTTCCTATGAAATTCAACTTTATAGAATAGCATCATTACTCTCTAATCTTTTAAGGATACCTTAGTTTGTAACTTACCCACGTATACTCCCAATTAGCCACAAAGCACTACTTACAGTTAGCTACATTTGCTTTTCCTAAGTCCTGCATAAAGGAGTTGGGAGAATGCAGTTGGTAGAGACTACTTCTGGTTAAGTCTCAGATGTAGGAATGTATAAGTCATAACCAGGATGGTGTCACCTTTGAAGAGAAACAAAACCAAAGAAAATTCAAATGAAAACAAGTAGAAAACATGCAGCCACTCAATACAGAGAGTAAAAGACTTCTGCAGGAAAGTGCATGTGGTAATCATGCCATTGCCTCTCAGCTTTCCCCACAGAAGTTTACCCTTATATGAGGACCCGTGGACACCAATGTCTTTGATAACAGTGATATTGGTATTGGTAATGATTGCCATTGTTTACTTAACATTAATTATGTGGCAACTAATCTCCTAATTATCTTACACTAATACATTGCACTTTTAAACTCATGAAGTAGGTACAATATTTTGACAATTTGCAGATGAAGAATATTAAGAATAAGAATATTTAGCAAAACACCCAGCCTCACAAGCTAGAAAAATGCAGAATTTCCCTAGGATATCTCTTATGCTTGGGTAGCAAGCTTGATTGAATATTAATTTAGACATGACTTTTTAAAAATATTACCAGAGTCTGAAAGCATCAAGACACTTAAAATGTAGATTCCAACTGGTTCAGTAATATTTCTGACAACCAAAAAATGTCAGAGAATAGAATCGTTTATATCAGACATCTTGCTAGATGCTAAATATACAGTGCTGAACAACACAGAGAGATCCCTGACCTTTCATCAAGTCTGGCAGGTGAGCATCAGTATGTCTTAGTGCTCAATCATATGGGATGTTTTCTAATTTTCAATCTATCCTCATGTGCTTCAACTATTCAAGTGGGAAAACTTACACCACCTAATTTCAAAAATTATTTTTAATCCACAGTAATCAAAGCAATGAAATCTTAGCATAATGTCATAGAGAAAAAGGTCAATTGAACATAATATTTATTTTAGGAATCACATACACATATATGGCTGATTGAAAGTCAATAAACAGACCAAAGCAATGTAATGGATAAATGTTGACTTTAAAAGTATGAGACCTGAATATTTAAATATTCATATGAAACAACTCTTTTTAGACTGAAATGCACACCACAAACTTTAGACAACATAGAAGAATATATTCTTACTTGGGGTTAATCAAAAATTCATAATTCAAAATGAGGACAAATCATATGTTGGTAAGTTTTATATTATCAAGATTAAAATTATTTCAAGACATTTTTAGGAAATTAAAAAGATATGTCTCTAAATGGAAGAAAATATAGGTTAAGAAAGCTGATAACAAGCTAATATTGTGAATATATGATTCTTACAATACTGTAAGCAGACAGGCAACCTATTTTTAATAATAGGCAAATTGTTTGAAAGATATTTTGCCAAATTAGATATACGAATGGAAATAACACAGGAAAAACTGTACGGTATCATTAGGGAAATGCAAGAAAAATCCACAAAGACATAATGTTGGCCATCTACTAGAGTGGGAAGAACTGAAGGAAGAGAAAGAGGAGAAATAACAGGAGGAAGAGAAGGAAGAGGAGAGATCACAAAATGTTGATGATGATAATGCCTACCAATACAACTCATGAATTGCTGCTAAGAATACAAAACTATATAGCTACTAGGTAAAAAGTGCTATGGTATGAATTTGGGGAGTGGTCCACAAAGGTCCAGATGTGATATATACTTATTTGTGGGATGTGTTATTGGGAAGTTCTGTGGACATCCTTAGGTCACTGGGAGTGTGATCTTGAAAAAAACTGTGGGACCTTGGTCTGTTCACTTTTTCTCTTTGCTTTCTGGCTCATGATGTAAGTGGTTTACTCTGCTATGTGCTTCTCACCACTTCCATCTGGCATCTTCACTAGAAGTCCAAAAGTCATTAGATCATATGATGACAGACTGGAACCTCTAGAACCATGAGCCATGTAAACCTTTTCTCTTTATAAGTGAATTGCTTCAGTATTTCATTATAGTGACCTAAAACCAATGAATACAGGCAGTGTGGCAGTTTAAATATTTACAGTCTTAAGCATTTACTAAATATGTATAAGTATGACACTTTTAGGTAATTTCAGAAATGAAACACGAAACTTTGCAAAGATCTATACAACAATTTTATAATTGAATTTAAAAGTTTCCAATAGTAAAACCAACCCTAAATTCTGTCAACTGGTGAATGGATAAAATTTTTAAAATGTTGTACACTCATACAATGGGATGCTATGCAACAATAAAATAGATGAGGCACTAAAATACATTATATGTCTAAATCTTAAAATTATCATGCTAAATGAAAAAAAGAGAGAGACACAAAATCTATATATGTTGTATAAGTCAACCAATAGAAAATATTCCAGAAAAAGAAAACAAAATTGTTTGGAAAGGAATATAACTAGTTGTTACCAATGGCTAGGGGTGATGAGAGTCTAGAACACAAAATAATAAAATGGAAATGCTGGGGTGATACAAATATCTGCATCCTGATTGTGGTGGTGATTAACTAAGTAAGTATACAGGTCTCTAAAAGCTGGTCAAACTATAAACTTTATTATGAATTTCACCATATAAAAGCAAATCTGAATTAAAAAGTAAATTTAAAAGTTTAATATTTTTGAAAATATGAAAAAGTAGTTTGTATTTTGTAAGAAAAATCACAGTTCTTATTATTTATTGAAAATTTCAAGTGTAAGAGAAAGAGGGCGAGAGAGAGACTTTAAGAAAATTGCACGAGAATATGAGATAGGAGTGGGAGATTAAGAACAGATAAGTATGGTGTAAACAGAGGGAGCATTACAAGGGACAGGAATAGGAAAGAGAATGGAATGAATCAGACATAACTTTCCTATGTACATATATGAATACATCACAGTGAATCTCCACATCATGTACTACCACAAGACAGGGATCCTAATTAGATTAAAGTGTACTCCAGATTTGTGTAAATATGTCCAAATATACTCTACTGTCATGTATAACTAAAAAGAACAAATTTTTTAAATTAACAAAAATTAAACATGAATAGTATTTTTTAAAAAATAATATTTTTGTATTAAATGTTTACACAAAATATTTCATATAAAACATTTTCATATTTTGCTCCCTTTTTTTACCTTGGTTGTATTTTGCTACTTTATTTAGGTATTTGTATGTTTGAATAAAAATCCTTTGTTTAAAAAGAAACAACAGAGGGGAGTGACAATCAAAATGTGGATGGCTGAAGAGAATTTGCTAACTCAACAGTCATCCATGGACTTAAAATAGTAAAGACTTCTTTTGGTTTATCTGATTTTGGAGCATAATCCTGAAGACCTTAGCTAAAAAAGGGTACACTGGGAGTATAAAAATTGAATTTGGACATGGTAGAATTGTCCATGTCTGTTTTCATGTGGATTTTTTTGCATTTAGTTGTGTCTTCTAATATCTTGGCCACATGTAAAGAGGGATGTACAGTTTTCTATTGCTAGCAGACTCCTGTGTTGATAAACATTTTTGTGGTTTTGTTACTGTAGGGATATTCTGAAGACTCTCCATGATCTTTAATGTTAGTTCCCAAAGTATCCCCAACCTAAAATCAAATACCAGAAAAAATTCAGTCTTTCTCCTCAGTCGGCCATTTGTATTCTGATATAAACTCTCCTAATCATAATTCTTTACTCACTTTCTCTTCAGCTGGCTGTATGTAGCATATTATATTTCAGCTTCTTGAAACACCAGTACCATTTTCCTCTTTCTGACAAAATAGCGTTTGGAAACACTAACACATTAACATTCTAGTCCAGATAACACTTGCGCAACTTCTAGTGCTCTTTCCTTTTTCTTTTGTGGTCTCAGCAAGCCCTGGATGAAGGAGTGTTTGCATATATAAAGATTACCATTTTATTATTTAATGAATAATGGAAACAAATCAAATGAATTCTGGAAAAAAGTATTTCCTCACTGAAATTAACGTGAAAGGACTTGAAATTATAGAAACATAGTGAGTTGATAGCCAAAGTGGTTGTACAAAGTTACACTTAGATTAAAAATTGCAATCTACAAATAAATACAGGGACAAGAAAGCTTATAAAAGAATCTCGATTGAATGCTAGTTGCAGTCTGTTATTATGGAAGTCCCCTTGATTCTAGTCCTATACTGGCTTTCATTAAAGGTAGCTGAACCAAATCTCACTTTTGGTGTCTTGAATCCATCATGTCAAGATCTGTAAATAATATTCAATGTGTGGGGAATAAATTTCTTTTTTACTGGATTTCTAGCAAACGTAATTACACAAAGACTTCCCTTTCAAGGTAGTTGAAAGGTATATATGTGTCTCTCTTATTTGCTAGACAAAGGGAATTGCCATTTAACTCTTCCTTATAAACCTCCTCTACTCCAATATTTGTACCCATCTTAACAATTGGCACTATTTTTCCCTAGGAGTTCAACACATTCCTGCTTCAAATTTAAAGAAAACAGGAGAGAAGCCAGACATGGTGACTCATGCCTGTAATCCTAGTAGTTGGAGGCTAAGGCAGGAGAATCACAAGTTTGAGGTCAGCCTGAACGATTTAGTGAGACTCTATCTCAAAAACAAAAAGTGCTGGGAATGCACCTAAGTGCTAAAGCACTTCTCCTCTGGGTTCAACTACCTGTACAGAAAAAAAAAAAAAAAAAAAAGGAAAAACAAAGAGAATATCCTTATTTCAGGATAGATTCCATTTGCTATTGAATAAGAAGTTTGGAATAGACCTGAGAAATTAAAATGCAAGTTTTTTTACTTTAAGAATGAAGAAAAATAATACAATTATTGAATTGAACTCAGCATAGTTGGTATGAGGAAAAAAAGTTTAAAATTTTAGTAAAGACTGCTGTTTTGGAAATCACAAGATAAACCTGATCGTATTTGGTCAGCAAATATGGGTACAAATAATGGGTATGCAGATCTAATTCCAAAGTACACATTTTTGATAGTAAGATATTAGGACAAATGCATTAAAATTTATTAAGGAATGGAGCTGTGTTGTAGTGAAAAGAAAAGGAGGCAGAGAAGTAAGGATGGCTTATACTTCTGCCTAAATCTGCCACCTGGTAGATACTCAGCGGTATTTATATATTTTAGTGACAGAAGCTATTGACATTAATATTAACCATATAGAAGTTTGTTATTCAAACATTGTAACCCTCTGCTTCTCTTATTCTCTGCTAGAAATTTGACATCTTTTCTCAAATGGAAATACTTTTGCCTGCTTTTCTATTGTTCTTTGTAGATGGATATGTGTGCTTGTTTTAATACAATTCACAGTCTTAGGAAACCTTATTTTCAAATTCCTCTTTGGGAGCTTGGAATCCTTACTGACACATAAAATGTCAGTGAGGCTATTTGGATAATTAATGCTGAGTATAGTGATCGTGTTGTAAGTCTTAGGATATGAAAAGATGAGAACAAATCCCATGAATAAAAAATTCCCAGAAGAAACCTTGCTTGGTGCCCCTGTTGTTATTGGAGAGAAAATGGGATATACTGTAATATTGGAGTTTATAAATTTTTTATGAAGTTCTTCTTGGAGCTAGGATATAAACTGAGTGTGGCATGAGGAATGCTGAATGATTTGTGATCCATAAAATATCATAAGTTTCTTCTAGTCATGAGATCTCCCTCTTGACCCCAAGAAGCCATGAGCACTAAGGAATAAAAAAAGGTAGTGGGTAAAGCTGTCAGTGTACGGTAGCCACAACCCAGACCTAAGCAAGACTAAATACAATTCACTATTAGTCTAAGTAGACCGCTTCCTTGAACGTGAATCAGTTTACATAATCACAAACAGCTCATACTCTTTCAAGCTGCTGGATACTCACAGTCTTAACATGTGTTATCTGAATAAATAAATAGAATGTTTAAAAATACAATGTGACTAATGTTTTCTTAATTGTTAAAGTCAAACTTTAACAATTATCAATAAGGTTTTACAAAAAAAATAGCTGTGGGGAGATTCCTCATTTGCTTGTACATTACTATTTTAGATGTATTGATTTGGAAATTGTTTTTTTCACCATAATTACATAGATAATTCTGTTATATTGGAGAGAAACTAAATTTCTTATCAACTTTTATTTTCTTAGTATTTTTGTGTGATTCATTTTTAGACAATGACTCTTTCCTATAATCTAAAATAAAGGCTTCATGTTACTCTGCCCCGAAATGCAGGCAGTTAGAATTTGGCAGTGGGAGTGGGGTAGGGAGGTAAAGATTAGATTCAGTAAAGATGCTTGAAAGTTTTTATAATGATTTTTAGGTAGACCAAAATAAACCTCAAATATGGTTTTATAAAGAAAAATCTTCGAATTATGTTCATGATTATGCACCTTGGATTTTTGGATTAATAACTAAAATATATTTAAACTCCTTATTAGAATCCTTCTTGCAGATGTTTTTGCCCTTTGGAAACAAAAGAAAATAATCTATGCTCCCAAATTATATTTAAAGTTTAAATAATGAGCATATTTTAGCTTAAAAGATATTCTCAATCAAATCTAAGATTTTCTTGGGCAACATGACCCAACCATATAATGTGATTCATAAAAATTGTATCCCTAATAACTATAAATTAGTAATCCAATGATAGATTTCATTCTCCTTTTTTTGGGGTGGCGGGGGTAGAAGTAGTCTATAAGTAATAAACTTCTCCCTATTGCCTTTCTCAAATGCCATGTTGGTCCTGGAAGAATGAATTAGAAACTGAATTTGTTCCAAGAGACATAAGGGGGCTTATGTGTATATATTATTGGGGATAACACTGTTAAGTATGTGAATCAATCTCAAAATGGAGTTGTACTATTTGGAGTACTTTCCACTCTTTTAGAATAGTACCATGGGATACAATCTTCTTTTCTATCTCTTTCTAGAATTTGAAAAGCAGAGAGCAGTTCATACATCTGAATCAACTTTCAATAGTGTTACTATTGTTCTATCTGCCCAAAGCAGTCCTCTTAATGAGAAGCATGATTAGATAGGGAGAAATCTTCAGTCCTGGAGCCAAAACAACAGAATGGAGGAAGATACTCATTTTCATGTGCATCTTTTCAAATGTGTTAATGTATTCATCAACAATTATCTCTTCTCTGTTAATCTCTGGTGTAAAAAGTACACAATTCATTTGAATCCTAAAGATGGTCTAGAAAGTATTGTAGTTATCATACATTATTAAGTATAACTTGAAGAAGTCATTTTGTAATACAAATGGCAATTGACATTGCTTAAAATTTTATTAATGGTTACTATACCCATTTGCCAATAACTTCTGTGACTACCTAAAATGTTTTGAGGCTTCTTTTTAGTCTCAAGGAGACAGGGTAAATGTATTTCAAATATATTTTAGGTAACGTGCATAAAAAAGTATTCTTTCATATCTCTAATTCTCCTTGAAATGTTTATTAATATTTTTTTTAATTACCTGGCTGGAAGCCATTGATTGCTGCTTGAAGTCTGTTTCCAGCTATGGTCTCAGAAATGAAGAGTGATTTCCAAGGTGACAAAAATATTGCTCTCCCTTTGTTAGGGGATAGACAGATGAGGATGGTTGGAACACAAGTTTAAAAGAATAATTTCATAAGATGAGCCCACTGTGCTGACCCTCACATGTTTTCTTTTCCAAAAAGCAATTTAACTGCAGTCCTGCCTGTCCTAAGTGGACAGAATATGTCACATTCCTTAGCAAACTACCTGTTATCTGCAGGAGAAATGCAGGCCCAAGATAAATGTCCATGGAAAAAACCCAGGAGACTTTTGTGACTGGACCCTGAAACTCTAGGAGATAAAGATATTTCCTCCTAAGTATAAAATCTGTAGGAATGCATGATTAGTTAAGAATTCAATTAAAACCAGTCAGCATGGGCCAAGGTGACCAAAGTTGCCATGGCAGTGGGGACTTAAAAGTCTGATCTCATCTTACTGTTAGTCAAAAATCAAGAGGGACTCTCTGGGAACTTCTCTGGGACCCTAATAAAACTAGAGTGCACATTGTCCCTCTTGTCTCTGAGAGGACTCCCTCTTTCTCTTTACAGTGTCTTCCTTTCTCTTCTCCTATCCTTTCAGTAAACTAATTCCTATTATTCTGAGCAACATGCCTGGAATGTTTCTGACTTGTTCCCAAGAATCAGGTTTTGAAGGGGGTAGGTGAGTTTTCACATTGCCTCAGCTTCTCAGAAGGCCCCAGCTTCATAACCAGACCAAATGACCAAAGTGACAGTATTAGTCTATCCATAAGAACCTATGGTCAGCATTTTTCATATCCCATTTACTTCCACTCACCAGATAAGTCATTTGAATCTGGGGCTGCACTAGTGTATTGGTCTTTATTTTAGGTTTTTCCTGCTCTATCTTTCCTAACATTTTATTGAAAAATCTTTTAATGTGCTTAATTCGTGTGTTTGTTTTCCTTTCCTGTAATTATGATCAATTTTTTTCTAATTATCCCCTGGTGAGGAAAATCAATCCTTTCCAATTCAACTCAAGTTTTTTTAATCACGTATTCTAAAACATAAAAACACAATTGTTTTTAAAATGTAAAAATGCGACCATTATCTTTGCCATTTTACCTTTGTTCCTGTTAGCAAATACTTTTTTTTGCAAATATATAAGTAATCTTTTAGATACATTATTTTTATATCATTAATGGTGATCATCACTATTTTCAAAATCTGTATTTAAGCTTTTATTCAAATGCATATATTTCAAATGTAAACTGCACTCCTGTCTTCAAGTATTTTACAAATGTAATTTTAAGTTTTTTCTAACAAGCATTTCATTTTCCTTTACATGCCAAAAGGAATTCTGAAAAGGTGCTGGTCTGGTGATTACATATGGGTTAGTGGAGAGGAGAGTCTTAGATTAAATTCATGCATTTTAAAAATTCTATAAAATCAATATGTACTGACTTGTGGCTGAGGATCAATCTCACCCATTTTTCCTGAGGAAAATATAAATCAGATATTTTAAAAATACACTCTGGAATTTTTCACAATTAATATATACCACATTCGAAGTCTCTCGCAAAGGAAACATAAGTAAGTGCTCATATGCTATAATTTTTATAATGGAATAATTTTTAGAGAGGCAATGTAATGTTCTGACTTTTTAGTCACAAGGGAAAATATGTTTTATTTGTAATAAAAATATTAATAAGTAGCTATGCAAGTAAGATGTCCTTGCAACAACAAATAAACTAGAACTTAAATTTAAAAAATCAAGTGACTTTTCCCTTTAAAACTATATAGTCCTGTGAACTACAACACAAATAATCTTTGTCTTGCAAGAACTGTTACATTATTGAAAGTAATATATTAAAGTTTGTTACAAGTAAACCTAACCATATATTTATGCAGCAATTCCTGACAAGATGGAAAAGAAAATCCTGAAGGAAAATTTAGATAGCTTTCCTTTTGCCCTTTATCTATTACATCTATATGTGTTTGGAAATTCTTATACATATGTTTAAATGTAATTATTAAAAAGTTAAAACAACTTTAACATAAAATAAATACATATATGTAAATAATTTTATTTAACTTACTAAGTAATGAAGCTATTTAAAAGCACTTAGGGGCAGCTATTAAAAATGCTAGAATATGTTTGTTTTGTTTGATATAAAACTAATTAATATCTTTCAGGGCAAAGAAATATAATCTTCAGGACTATCTTTCCTACTGGAAATCATTCTATAACTTCATTAAACCTAAGATCACCAATTAAGAGGTAACATAAATCAAACAAAGCACATTACTTTAAATAATCTTTGGATAGACCTTTAAACAATAACTTCAGATAATATGAAAACATATATGTATATATTTTCATATGCAGATATAAAATATGGTTGAATTCCAAAGCATGTCATTATGTTTAAATGAATCACTTATTCATACATACATGCTCATGCTATAAATTTTCATGGATCTTTTCTTGTTTTCTTAAATTGTGAGACTTGTCATTTAAATTTGCTGTGGTTCCTATATTATTCAGGGTTCTCCAGAGGACCAGCATTAATAGGGTAAAAAAATATATATATATATATATATAAATTTATTTTTTGAGGATTATAGCTCACATTATATGGAAGTTCATAAGTTCTACAACCTGCCATCTATAAACTGGGAACTCTAGAATGTTGGTGTTAGTTCAAATATACAGACCCAAGAAGCATGATTGCTGATAGGTCAATTCTAGCCCAATGGCAAGAGAAAATGATGACCAAGTTCAAATACTGGTAAGGAAAAGAAGGCACAAATCCTGTCTCCACCTTTGGTTGTATTCAGGCCTGGATGATAGGCATCCACACTGAGGAAAGAAATCTGTTTTACTGATTCCACTGACATCAATACAACACACTTATGGATATACCTTCGCCAAATACCTAGAAATAATGTTTAATCGGGCACCCCTTGGTCCAGTGAAGTTGACACATGAAATTACCCATCATGGTACCTGTGAGATTCCCAAGGAATTTCTACTGAATGAATGACATTTTTCTTTACTTTCTTTGCTTGAATTTGAACACAAATGTGTTACTCTATTCCAGTTGTGCCTTTGCAATTTCCTTTGCTTATAGCCTTATTTCTCTAAGTCTTCTAATAGCTTTCTCGTTCTCTTCATTTGGATCACAGTTAAAATACCATCTACTTAGAGGAGACTTTCTTTACCACGCCCTTCCTCTAGATGTTCTATAGCATTTTGGGGGAAGGGTAGCAGGGATTGAACTCAGGGGCACTCGACCACTGAGCCACAATCCCAACCCTATTTTGTATTTTACTTAGAGACAGGGTCCAACTGACTTGCTTAGTGTCTCCCTTTTGCTGAGGCTGGCTTTGAACTTGCAATCCTCCTGCCTCAGTCCCAGGAGCTGCTGTGATTCCAGGCATGCACTACCATGTTCTACAGTATCTTACACTTACATTTACTTTATATCCTTTCCTTTATTACTTTATTTTATAATTATTTTATGCATTTGTTTAATGTAAAGTTTCTCCCCCCCACCACTGGAATATAAATTCTGTGAAGTTTAGGATTTACCTTGACTGGCTTGTTTCTGTGTTTAAACATGGAGAATAGATCTGGGACTTGGGAAAAACCCAAAAAGTAATTGATTAGATGAATAAAAGCTTTGTGCATTTTATGAATATTCTACTCGAAAGAATCTGATGGACCAGAGAAGGAGCCACATAGAATCAGGGTTTCATGTGTTGATATAACCTCTACAGGAGGGGTATGGGAACCATGCAGAGGAATTCAATTGCTAACACCCTGAAAGACAAAACAGGGGCTGGGCTGGGGCTCAGTGGTAGAACTCTTGCCTCACATGTGTGAGGCACTGGGTTTGATCCTCAGCACCACCTACAAATAAATAAAGGAAATAAAAATATTGTGTCCATTTACAACTTAACAAAATATTTAGGAAAAAAAAGAAAACAGAGGTATTGTGTGCAAGGGTAAAAGCAAGAGAAAGATGAAAATAAAATTGAACATATAGATATCAAGTCCATATACATATTTGATAGAAAAAAAAAGATGACATGACAGGGTAATGCCAAGGCTTAGCAATCATTTTACTGATTTGCTCTCTATAACTGACAGGTTAATCATACCTATTATTTTGTTCTAATCCTTATGCCTTCACAATTGTTTTCTGGATAACTGTAAATTAATTTTACATTACTCTATTTTTGTTGTTCTTTTCTATTATAACAGAATAAAAATAAAATGATCAAAACAGTTACATTTAAAATGAAACCTATAATTTATAATATTTTAATATCATGAATCTGGAAATTGAGTTAAACTCCAAACATAGTATTTATCATTTGAATATAATATATTGACCAATAGTTATCTACTGACAAATATCAAAATTCCATAACAAAATCTGGAAGCTTTTAGTTTTCATCAGTGCTGTCCATTGAGCTGTTTTTGATCCTTTTATATTCAGTAATATGTTCTCCCTCTGTCAACAAATATATACCCAGCAGGTGCTGTTTATACATCACTATTTTCTGTCAGTGTGAGATGCTCCATGATTATCTTTTTTTTTTTCTCCTTCAGACCTAGACTCAACCTTTTTTCAAGGAGACCTGCTTTCTCTTAATGAATAATGTTATTTTGAAACCAAGACCCAAGCACAGGATATACTCATTGCTCCTGGATCATAACTGCTTCTAATTCCTCTCAGTAGAATAGTCACAGGATATTTGTGCACAACTATAACTCATGTCCACACACACATAAATTACTTTACCTTCTCGCTCATTTTTATTTTGATTATTACCTTATTGATTTAAGAGTACCTTATAAAATATGAATTAAAGCCTGATGTAAAAAAAATGTGACTTGACAGTTTCTTTATACTTAATATGTACTGACTTGTAGATACTTTTGTTTTGTTCATTCTGATAAACTCACTTAATTGCTGTGTTAAATTATGGTAGATGAAAAATTCCCAACTATCTCTATGTCATCAATTTATTTCCCATGTTCTTTGTTCTGTTTTACTCTTCTTCTGCGCTTTATTAATTTAGTATATTATCTACTGCATTTCGTCTTCTCTACTGATGCATTTGATATACATTCTGTATTAATAGTGACTAACCTAGGTTTTACTTTATGTGTCCTTATGTAATCAAGGTTTTATTTAAAATAATACATAATATTATACTGATTTGTGTAGTGCAAGGGCCCATTATGTTATATTCTCATTTCCTCACTTCAATCTTTTGCCTATTATTTTTACACCATCTATTTTATATACATTACTAGCACACAATATAGTATTTCCAATTTAACTTCAGACTGTCCCTAATATTTTAAAGGAAAACAAAATTATATTGATGCAATTTTATTTTTATTTGTATTTACCTTACATTTGGTTCTTTTGTTGGTCTAAGTTTCAGTGATATATTTTCTAAACAAAAAAATAGTTAACATTTTTTACAGATTATCTTTGTCTTCTATCAATTTCCTCAAATTTTGTCTAAGAAAGTCTTATTTTGATGTATGTTTTCACTGAGTATGAAACTCTAGCTTGACTATTTTTCCCCCAGCATTTTATAAACAACATTGGACTGTCTTTTTGCTTTCATGGTTTCTGATGAAGAATGTGCTATAATTTTTATTATTGTTTCTGTCATGTTTTCTTTTTCTCAAGACACCCCCAATTCTTTCTTTGATTCTGTGATAAACAGTTTGAATATAGTCTAGTTTGTTGTTTTTCTGGACTATTTCTTGGTCTATGTCTCTTATTTTTGTGGTTTGTCATCTGTCATTATTGCTTGTAGAAATTTCTGCCATAGTTTCTTCAAAAAACTTTTTTGCTTTCTCTCTTTAATCATCCTCTGGAATTTAATTATACATACTTTAGAAGCTCATTATTCATCTACATACCATAGACATTTTGTTATTTTTAAATTGCAGTTCTCTTTGTTTTCATTTGTTGTAATTTCCACTGACCTGTCTTCTTGTTTGCTTATTCTTTCTTTAGCTGGGTTGGCTGTATTATTGAGCCTGTAAAAGACAGTCTACATTACTGTTTGTATTTTTTATATCAAGCATTTTATTTTATTTTATTTGTTTTAATTAGTTACACATCACAGTCCAATGACCTTGACATATCACCCATTTGAATCAGATGGGATATAATTTCTCATTTTTCTGAGTGTACAGGTTGCAGAATCACTTTGGTCATGCAGTCACATATATAAATACAGTAATAATCATGTCTGTTTCATTCTACTATCCTTCCTATCTCCCCATCCCCTCCCGGAGACCCTCGCTGTTATACAAAATACATGTACGAAGATGTGAGGGAAAAAAAAAAAGAATAGCATTACCCTAGATTAGGTAGAGAGAAGTGATGGGAAGCAATTGATTTTAATTTCCATCTCTTTATAAAATTACCCATTGAAGTTTACATACAGTTCTTTTTCTGTAGAGTCGTTTACACGTGAATTATCATTACATCAAAATTATTACAGGGAGCTCCATGGAGTAAGATGCCAATGGAATAAGAAACACCAGGTATTGTCCCCCCTTAAGGAACACCAATTTGAACAACTGTGCAGGCATGAAACCACCTTCACAAAGGCTAAGGAAATCAGGTGAGAGCTTACAATACCTGGTTTTAGGGTAATAATAAAATGCCTTAAAAATAGTTTATTAATGTTCTATTGCATCTCATCATAAAAATTGACCGTTTTAGTTTTGTTAGAGGTTAGCCCAACACTATAATTATACCTGGGGTGCACACATCTTGTTTTGCTTCTTTTTGTAAAAAGTTGATACATTTCTGATGAGGAAAATGTATCTCATTCTCTAAAATAATATTTTGCAATTTTTCTCCTAAAGTATTCAATTTCTTATAAACTGTTAATTAAGTCAATAGCATTGCTGTTTGGTAAAATATTAATGTAAAATTTAAAAGCCTGTGTAAAGTAAGTTCAAAGTAAAAATAAATTGCCATCAAATAATATGGTATTGACGAAAATGACTAAGCCCAAAGTAGAATTTCTTTTGTCACCACTTCCAACTCGAAGCAGCACATGGAGAAAGATACCTCCAGTATGAAAGAGGGAATCAAGTGGGCCTTAGACTTGGAACCCAGAATAAGGCCCAGGACAGTGAAATCCAGTACTGAGTAACTTCACAAGCCCTACCCCAGGCCAGCGCCCATGGGCTGATCATCTAAACCCATTTTAGGCCTGGTGGCCAAGCAACTACTTCTATCTCTCCGCCTCCAACCTGTGTCAGCACAGTGCAGAAATGTCACAGTTGCTGGGACATAACACAGGATTTAGCTTTGGAACCCATGTATTCTTTTTTATCTCTGTTCAGTTGCATCTACCTCAGATAAATATGTGCTCCTATTTTCCCTCTCCTTGCAGGCATACAATGACCCACATTTCTTTAGAATCTAGGCCTACAAATTTCTCTGTGATACTTGTTTTCCCAATAAATTTGTTATGTGACCTGTTGTTACATTGGAAGTATTGCTACTTCAAGATCTCTGTATACTAGATGTGTGAACATCTCTTACCATTCAATGTGCTATTGATTTGGTCATATTTATTTTTCTATTCCTCTTAAATCTTCCAGGCCAATAACTTTGATGTAGACACCACTAAGATATGTTTCTTAAACCTCTGTCTCAATCTATTCTACATATTATCCTGAATAATTTCATTTTTCTCTATCTTGGTAAAGTGGGTCTCGGGTACAAATGCACAGAATTGACCTTTCTTCCTAGAGAAAGGAACATTTAAAAACTCATGTGAAAGTTTTCCTTGAGGATCTAGTGACAACTAAGACATAACATATACATATTTAATTTCTATCTAGCCCTACATTCCTACCTATTTTTCTCCTTGAATAATGATATTGCCTTAAAGCTGTCTAAACCAATAATCAGTCTTTCCTTAATGCTCGTATCTAAAATATATTTTAGTCTTTTTCTTAATACTCATATCTAATTTGTGTATGAGTTATTTGTATTAAATCATAAATAACTTTGGAGTACAATTCTTCATTCTCAAATCTCAAGTCCTACACTATAGCCCCTAGGTATTTGATCTCTCTTTCTGAGCAACCATTATCCTTACTGTGGCTAGCATGATTTTTCTAAACTAGGGATTGGCAAAGTTAACACTAGGTCAATTCCAATTCCACTGTTTTTGTAGACTATATACCCTATATATGTTTTACCTATATGTTCATTATGGCTACAATTGAGCTACCATGTTAGAAGTAAGTGGTTGCAACAAAATGCATTTTGTAAGCAAAGCCTAAGGTATTTACTGTGCGCTCCTTTCTAGAAAAGTTTACTGATCTTTGTTCTTAAACTAAGGCATACTACTAAATACTCTGTTCAATTATTTCAAATTGTTCAATGAAACCCAGTTCCTCCCAGCAGAACAGATACTTTAGTGTGGTATCCATCTTCATGATCTGGCCTTTGTTCATTTTTTGTATTATCTTCACACATTATTGCTTTCTCCCACTTATGTGCCACCACACAAAATACCAGCAGCTCCCTGTTATGTTCTCATAGTTCTTTAGGGTTCCTTCAACTTCTATTCTCTAATTGTGACCTTCTTCCCAAGGTGTAGTCTCCAAATCTTCAAGTTCTCTAGCACACTTCCAGCCCTCTAGTGTAACTGGGTGTTTGGGTTTTGTTTTTATTTTTAGTTTTTGGATCTCTTGTTTAGAGAAACACCAGTCATTACTCTATTACAGAAGGCATGATATTGCATTGCATTTTTCTGCATGATTTAAATTTGAATTTCCTCCATTTACCTCTATGATGCTTAAGGGAAGCACTACATTAGCAGTTCCTATCAATTCAATAAATACTACTGAATAAAGCATATTTTACACAGGAATGGTTAAACTCTGTCAGGAACCTGGAATACAATTCTACAAAGGGAAATTATTCACTCAATGTTTATTTTGTAGCCTTGAATTGAATACATTATGATTCTTATTTGGGTATAAAAGCCCATATCACATTTGAAAATAATACTTTATCCATTTATATGGAACTCTTATCCTAAATGAATCTTATTTTTCAGTATAGAAATTTCTATAATTTGTTGACTAAAGAAGAAACAAAATGATTAAAACTTTCATTCAATAAGGAATACCTGTAAGATCAGGACAGTTTTTTATTTTGCTATTCATAAATATATTTGAATAATTAGGTGCTCTGTGGATTTTAACTAGAGAAAAGACTAAAGCCTTTCCAAATTTTGTATATTTTTAAGTTAAATAGTACAAGGTATTCCCCTTATAATAACTCTAACTATCTTCCTAAAATAATTTCCATGAAGTAATTCTTATATGATTGAGCTCCAACCAAAATTTTAAACAATTGCTGTAGAGTCTTCTTAGTGAAAGTAGTAGTCATGCATGACATAAATATATAATATCATCTCACTCTGTGACACCTACTCAGGATTTCTCTTTATCTCAATAGTAATATTTTCCAAAGATAATCAAACTTACAAATTACATGTTCAATATAACCAATAATATCTATAAGTAATATTTTCATTTATTCTTTTTTTTCAAAATGAGATAAAGAAATACATGCACTACATGTCCATGGCAGATAGCGCAGAGGTTTACTTAATGTAAATTAAAATGTAATATATGTAGTTTCCTTTAGATTCTCAAGTTAAATGGTCTCTGGGACATTCTTATGTAGGTAGCTCCCTGATTCCTATCACTTTATTTATATATTTAACATAAGGATCAATGGGTTACAAGAAATAGAGAACAAGTTACAGAAAGATAACTGAGTTGAAGAAATTATTAATTGAGCATTAATAAAAAGGACTGAGAATAAAAGAGAAAAATAAAGAACAAAAATATCAAAGAATAAAAAAGAATAGAAAAAGGAAAGAAATCACTTCAACCAGGTTCATCTATGTCATAGTACCAGTATTCTCAGGGGATTATCAACTGATAACTCATTCTATTTGGGAAATATATGATCATATTAGAACCATATCACTCTAGAGAAAAGGACCCTGTAACATTAACAGATCACTCTGGAGAAAAGGACCCTGTTTTAGCTGATTCTTAATTTTTAAACATTTTCCAATTATCTTGTCTTGGACTTTTTATTATCAATCTGCTTTGCACTTTGTTTTTGTACAAAATACCCAAAGTACCTTATTTTAAAATGTCCAAGAGTTATTTGTTTGTTTTAATGACAAATGTTTTAAGTGGTACATACCTCATACATACATGATTTCATACATATGTATATACATATAGACAGACATATTTCAAAATTGGGCTGAGAAAAAAGGTGGTGTAGCACAAAATTGCTAACTATAACTAACTAATAGGTCATGAGAATTACTTCACATGTATGATTTAGGTATAAGATCAATGGTCTCTAAAACCAGGCTATTAAACTTTTTTTTCCTATACTTAAAATCTATTTCAAAGTTACAAGCTACATAAAATCATCGAAAGTGAAATAGATTACTAAGATAATGAATAGGTAGTATAGCCCCAGGATTGCATATCTGAAATGCTTAGATGATTAAGCAAAAAGTTTGTGATTTTTGCCAAAAATATCTGGGTGAGTTTCTACGTTGTCTATGTTAATCTATGTTAATCTGTGTAATGTTTATTTCTGTATTTATTGTCCTAAGGCTGTTGCATATGGCAGGTTTGGTTTTGCAATGCCCAGCTTAAAATACCACACTCATCATAGCCCTGATTGCTCATTCCAAAGACAGAATAATTATCCTATAATTAATTAACAATCAGGTTTGATTCTAATATTATTATTTTTTTTAAAGAGAGAGTGAGAGAGGGGAGAGAGAGAATTTTTAATATTTATTTTTTAGTTCTCGGCAGACACAACATCTTTGTTGGTATGTGGTGCTGAGGATCGAACCCGGGACGCACGCATGCCAGGCGAGCACGCTACCGCTTGAGCCACATCCCCAGCCCTGATTCTAATATTATTTTATGCCATTATTCATAAATGTATGTATGTATGCATATATAAATACAGATAAACTTGTACTATTATTTTTTAAAATATTACTTATTTTCTATTTTTAAATTTAGTGAAGAAACTACTTAGAAAACATATTTGGTCTCTTCATCTGATAACAGAAGTTTGATAATGTTCTTTCTTGCTCTTACTGAAAATAACATTTCCTCAACCAAAATATAAGATAAAATATGAATATTAGTAAAAAAAAACATTTTACTAATAAATAAAAGCACTAAGTTACTTTAATATTCAGTTTATGCACAGAGAATCTGATTTCTTCCCACCAACATGAAGGTACTAGCGCAAGGCTATTCTGCTAACATTGGCACCCAGCTTACCAACAACTCATTCGTTACATTATGTACCATTCATTGATGGAAAACTGACAAGTGTGCTAAATTTAAATAGTCTTTTATCTTTTATTTGACACTATAAAATAAAAGGTGGAACAAAGGAGTTTTGCCAGCATTACTATTTGCTTGTTCTTTTTCATTATTATAAAATATAAATATAAAAATAATAAAATATAAATTATAAAAAATAAGTCTCATGCAAAATGGTGAAAAAAAGAATGATTTCCAGAGATCTACCTCATCTTTGTACCATTATTCATTTTATTTTGAAAATATTTGGAAGTAGATATAAATATCACTAGAGTTGTAATAGGAAGAAATAAAATTAGAAAATTGATCTCATGATTTTATAGTGTATTATAAAGTTGATTTTCTATATTACTTTTATTGTCATATTATTATATCATAAACATAGTCTATATTATTATCTCTTTTAATAATCTTATATTTAAAAACTGTGGTTTACATATTTTTTAACCATTTCCTTTTGATGGAGCTTTATTTAGCTACTGATTTTTTGTTATTATTATATCAAAACCTGTTATACAGAAATATTTTATATTTTATTTTAAATATTTATTTATTTTAAATAAATAAAAAATTCTGTGAAGTTTTACCCCTGAGTCAATAATTATCAATATTTTAAAGTATAATAGACTTTTTCTCCTACTTAAAAAAAAATTACAGTTCTCTTTTCTTATCTTTCTCTAAAGTTTCATTTAAAGAACACTGAATAAGATGGTCAAATTTGACAATGAAACCATATGGAGCTAAACAAATATATATACATTTGTGTGTGTACCTGGATGCAATTTTTGTTAGTATGTACCATTATAAAATTATTTGAAAAAATCGAACTATCTACCAGATTTACACACATGTACATTGTACAAGTTCACTACTTTCAAATGTCAACTATCTCCAAAAGTGTGATTATTTTTTGAAAAATAAATGTAAACATTTTCTGGAGAAACTGTTTAATAACATCATACATTTAATTTGGCTTCATTAAAAATAATCATTCCAGTAATATAAAAGGGAGAGGGAAAAAACCCAAATATAATATAATGTAATGTAATATAATATAACATAATATACTGTGTCTTCACAGGTAAATTTAGGTTTGTAAAATAGAAGAACATCAATATGTTTGATAGCACAGTTTACCTACATTCAAAAGTGACCCATAAAACAATTTTCTTCTTAGAGATGACATATAAAATCCACAAAATAGTATCCAAATGAGGGATAAATAATGTGACATACAAAAGAAAAAGGATAATTAACAGGCAAAATTTTGCTGTAACTTTATTAAATGTTTTAACTTATAACAAATGAAACGTCAATTAGATGGCATGTAATTTAATCAAAATAATTGTTTAAGAGGGATTTCTAGAAATAATCATTGGTAGTGCCTGTGGAAGCATCCAGCCAGGGATGAATATGCCCTGGAAAATAACAACATTTCCAGTTCTCGGTCCTGCTAAATTAATTCCACCCATCTAATGACTGATATCCCATGAAAATCTATGGGGATGTTAATATAGATCAACATTGCTTAAAACTGAGTTTTTATCATATCCAAGTTTCAATACCAATCTGCTTTTGCACCTGTATTTTCTGAGTTTTGCTTTTTAATCTTACTCAGTGTTGTCAGCAAATACGTATTATACAGGCATGAACCATCTTAGAAACATTCTTTTCTTTGAGCTTCTATAACAATCAACACATATTTTGAAGTTACCTTCAAAACATCTCTTGTTTTTCTGCCCTTCACCATTTTGAAAACTATTTAGTTGATAACTTGTGTCCTTGATCTATTCACTCCATGACTGCTGAATACAGTATTATTTGAGTTAACATATGGTCATATTGTTTTCTGGCTTAACTCAAGCCAATGTTTATCCCTTTTCTTCTTGTGTCCAAGGCATTTGTGAAAGCACACAAAGTCATTCATCTCGTGACTGCCTGTTGTTAATCCTTCTCTCAGTCTCTCATCCCTTTATATATTATCTAGCAACAATAATGGTTTCTTGTTTCAGGAAAATGTCTTAATGTGCTATGTTGCCTGTAGCCTCAATGGGACTCTTGTTCTTCTAGGATTTGGTTGGTTAACATCTACATACCTCTATTCTGAAGGTAGTATCTGCCTGGTATGTCAAATGCTTTTATTTAAATATTTTTTAATTGTAGATGGGACACAATATCTTTATTTTATTTATTTATTTTTATGTGGTGCTGAGGATCGAACCTAGTGCCTTGTGTATGTGAGGCAAGTACTCTGCCATTGAGCCACAATCCCAGCCCAATAAATGCCCTTTTATAATAATGCATACATAATTTTGCTCATGCATTGTAGAACTACATTTTTATTTATGAATTTATCTTTCCTCCTAATATGCACTGGTATCATAGAGAGAAAAACTTTTAATTTTTTGTTCAATGCCCACAATCTACCCCAGTATCTGTCACATGTCTATGGATAGAAAGATAAAATGTACTATAGTCATAATTAGCCATAACTTCTACAAGAAAGACAAACAAAAACAAAAACAAAACACAGTGCCAAAGGATTTATATTTTAACCATTTCAAAGTTTTGATATACTAAAGCAACATAGTGTTTAATAAAATTAATATGCACAAAATCACAGATTTTTTTCAGGATTCTTTATCTGTGTGGCCAAGTTTACAGGCACATGATAGAAATTATCTATTAAGAATCAAGCTCATAGAAGTAGAGAATAAAATGATGGTTGCTAGGGCCTGGGGAGTCAGGAAATGAGTTGTTATTCAATGGGTATAAATTTTCAGGTAACCTAAACAAATGAAGTCTAGAGATCTATGGTACAATACAGTGCCTATGGTGAATGACATGGTATTGTACACTTCAGAATTGATTAAGAGGGTAAATATCATGTTAAGTGTTGTTACCAACAAACAAACAAACAGGCAAAAAAATAAAATCAAATAAACCAAAGGTCCACTGGAAAATCGTGGGAAGTGTTGCATGTCTCCTACTTTGGTCATAGTGACATGACACAGGTATTTATTAATGTCCAAAGTCACCAAATTACATGCCTTATATCTATGTCAGTCTTGGTATGATAACTATATCTCAGTAAAGTTGCTTTTAAGAAATGCATCTTATACTACCTGTAAGGTGGTCTAGGAAAACTAGTTTGTATCTTCCATATAATTTCAGTTAAAAGACTGTAATGAAATTTGAGTCATTATGTTATCTAACATGTCTGCTGCTATTAGCCTGTGCTAGAAATTTTACTAATCTTTGCTGTTAAAACTCACGTAAATTTGACATCTTCATCTGTGTTAGTGGGTATGAATCTATTTACATATTTCATTGTTAAAATCAAAAGTATTAAACACCTTTTCTATGTAATATATAAATAAAATATACCCTGCAAAAATAAATGACAAAAATTAAGAAAAAATATTTTACTCGAATTTTCAATCTTAACCTCTTTACAAGCATAATTCATATTTACCAATATTCCCTGTCTCATCAGAACTGTTTCTGAGATTTAGGCACATATATTAATCTCTGTTTTCATTAAGTCATTTGGAAACATACACACATATTCATATATGTGTGTATTTAGATATAAATATCTAAAACCTGCACCTAAGTTCAGTGAGATATTCCATAGCATTCATGTTTGTGCTAAGCACACATGTATTTACTTAACAGGAACTGAAATACTAAAGAAAATTAGATTCTTTCGTGATTACACTACATATAATTTTGTTGGCATTGTATCTCTTCCTGAAATTCTCTGCCTAAAATTTTAAAATTTTTTGCTTAATATTTAAATTATCAATTACTTTAATTCTTGTGCAAGATTTGAATACAGAGTCTCACACAGTTGTTGTCATACAAAAGGGTGACTAATGATTCTTGTGCCTCCACCTAAGAAATGCCTCCATGAGCCTCTGTAATCATTCATCTCAGATGGTAGAAATCTGTGACATGGCCCAGTTACCATGAGCACAGTTGACCTAAACAAAATTAACATCCACATTAGAAAATTTTATTATCCATTCATAAATTTCAGTGGCATAACATAAATGTCATGCCATCTTAGGTCTTGCATCAGTAATTGATTTGTTTATGATACAAACTAATTCTCAACATTCTGTCTCTTTCCTAACAATAACAAGTAGAAGCATGAACAGGGAAGGTTATTATTTACTAGCCACAGCTCAATGCACCATGTAATCAAATCCTTTGTCAGAGCATCCTGCCACATAATCAGATCCTGTGAATTGTCAAAGGCAATTTTATAAATATATATTCATTTAAAGGCTCAGTAAGCCTGTTATGGTGTAGGAAAAGTACATTTTTCTTCTTCTTTTTTCTTTTCTCTGTTGTTGCATTTTGAATTCTTGTATATGGAATAATTACATTTCTTAAAAGTACAGTTCAACTGTGGAAAAATAATAAATTCTCTATTCACCTATAACAAATATTACCCTTCAAAGCCCACTATATTAAATTATCATGATTTGATTTGCTTATAATTTTCTCCCAGGATAACTTCTTCACAGCATAACTTCTTTATAAGGTATTTTAAATGTATTTTTCTAAAATTTTAATAAATAATTTTGCTGAGCCATGTTAGAATTTAATAATAATTCAGTATGTAATCCAAAGCTTATCAAAGTTTACAAAAAGCGAGTTTACAAAGAGCGAGTTTCTGTGTAATTTGTCACTTTGCCTTTGTTTCTTGGTCCCTGATGGACAGGTGAACACCTTTCCAATTTTGTTTACTCTTGGTGGCAGGGAGCCGCGATCTTTGTAAGTTTCAAGGCATTGACTAAAATGACTAAGCCGAACATTGATCTGCACCTCCTTGAAGAGGCCAGGTGACTCACCACTAATAATGTAAAAAAAGGTATCACATGGGGTTATTCTTACAAGACAACAATTACATAATCTCTGAGAAATAATAGCAAAGAAATAGGCCTCTACTCTCTCAAGAATTGCTTATGTGCCTGAGAAAATCAGCCAGGATACCTTTTTTTCATTCGACATTAACTCTAAAATTATTGAATATCTACTCTTGCAGGCAACACAACTAGGGGGAACAAAAGACATGGAGGATTCAGTCTATATCCTTGGGGAATTTAGGATAATGAAATCTAGGTAAAGAGAATAGCAAGAGAACAAGGAAGGAGAACAAAGCAAATGCAAGTAGAGAGAGAAAAAAATTATGCTTGTGGTTATGAAGCAATCATAAGGCTATTTTGGCTTAATCAAAAGTGTTTGGAGTAGGAATTGATTGACAGGTTTTGGAACACAAAATGTAAGTTGGCTTTCTAGGCAGAAACTAATGGACGTGGGCTGAAGTGTTGTAGGATTAGTAAAGGCATATTCTTGGTTGGGTGATCTTTTCACATGTATTTTAGGATCGATGATAACATAAAAATAATTATAATATTATATTTAATGTAATATTTAAGTCCATTAATTATAGTAACAATATAACAATACTTTGTATGGGCTCCCCTACTGTGAAGTCTCCACCTTCTGCCTCAGTCTCAAATCACTCCCCATGGTGAAGGTGAAGGCAGTGACATGTATGATCAGAGAGTTGAGCACAAACACCTCCTATGTCTGATTAAGTCTCATCCTCTCCTATTAGGAAGATCCTCTGCCTGAAGCTGGAACATTTCTTTCCCTGTAAGTGTACGGGGCAGGCTCAGTGGGGGTGGGCTGCAGCTGCTCATATTCAGTACTGCTTGTCACCATGAAGGGTGTGTAAAGTAAGTTCAAAGTAAAAGTAAATTGCCATTAAATAACTGGGCAGGTGTAGGCAGGTGTAGCCTGACTGCTGTTATCTGTACTCTTGCATCTATACTCGATCAAGGAAGAGAACATAATTATTCATTGGGTACCTCAAATGCCAATGAACTTGTAATTTGGTAATGAGAAAATCTAGAGCTCAATAGTCCTAAGATCTTTCCCTTATCTCAATGTCTGTGATTAACCACATTTAAACACAAACACCAAGTTCAATCTGGCATATAAAAATAGTATGAAATAGACTTACACATCTATTTTTACTAACATACAACAAATCTGTAAAGTAACACTTGCTACTAAAGACAAATTTTCCCTTTTTGAAATCACACATTCAGCCACACTGTTTAACGAAACATATAACAGTGCTTTGCAATCTAACAAGAAATATCTCCATCTCATCATAAAAATTGACTGCGTTTTCATTTTGTTAGAGGTTAGCCCAACACTGTAACTGGTTCAAACATTTTGCTTTTTTTCTTTTTAAATAAAATTGATACATTCTAATGAGGAAATGTATCTCATTCTAAAAAATAATTTTGTGCAGTTTATTCTTTTAAAGTATTTATTTATTTATTTATTTATTTTTAAAGTTTTTTTTTTTAAAGAGAGAGTGAGAGAGGAGAGAGAGAAAGAGAGAGAGAATTTTTAATATTTATTTTTAGTTCTCGGCGGACACAACATCTTTGTTTGTATGTGGTGCTGAGGATCGAACCCGGGCCGCACGCATGCCAGGCGAGCACGCTACCGCTTGAGCCACATCCCCAGCCCCTTTTAAAGTATTTAATTCATTATAAACTATTAGTCAATAATTATTGCTGTTTGGTAAAATATTAATGTAAAATTTAAAAGCCTATGAATTTAGTGACAGATGCTTTTTCTTCTGCTCTAGAGAGAATTTCTCTAACCCTGGGATAGGAAGTTATAATCCATATTTCTTTTTTGAATGAAAATGTAAATTTTTCCCTATGGAAAGAATCAAGGGAAATTTGCCCGATCAAGCTTGAAGATTTAGATGCACTCAGTAGTACTTCCCATGATTAGACTGAACAAGAAGCAGCAGCATGGATCCTCTAAAATTACTGCAATGAAGTTCAGAGGGAAAAGATCATTATTGAAATGGCATTGATTGTGAACTGAGATAGATGGGCCCACCTTTCTGCTAAGGAAAAAAAAAAAAAAAAACGAGAAAAATCTAGATAAATATACAAAACCTTTGCACTGAAGAGCTAGCCAAATTGTCAGCAATCCCTATCTCAAAAGGAAGGCAATGTCCTAGGATAGAAGCTGAGTGTGGACACACTATTTCTCATAATGGTTTACAGATCCTGGAGGTGATTACAGAAGAGCTGAATATTTTTGATAGACACTAAGAGTGTACATTGAAAGTAAAGGGGACTACATGGTAGCTCTGTTCACAATTTTTGACTCAGTCAAAATTTTATTTGCTGCCTTCAGTGAGAAAAGCAGCGCAATTTTCTTTTGCGATATTGGCTTAGCATATTCATGCCATTTGGTAACTTCTTAGATCTCCAGAATAATTTGTTTTCTTTAAATTATTTTATTGAATCTGTTTGTGAAAAAAAAATTGCCCACAGTTGCCTGAAAAACTCTTTTGAAGATAAATAAATAGTAGATTGATATTATAGTGTGTTAGTCAGAATTGCCTTGCAGTGACCAGAATACCTGACAAGAACAACTTAGAGGAAGAAGGAGTTATTTTGGCTCATGGTTTCAGAGCATTCAGTCTATGGTAGAAGGGCATGCTAGAGGAAAGCTAAGTAGTTTGTGGCAGGCAGAGACATAGAAAGAGGCTAAAGAGACATAGAAAGAGGCCAAAGAAACATAGAAAGAGGCCACAGACGGAGTCCTCAAGGTCACAACCCCAGTGTCCTATTTCATGTATGTCCCATTTGCCTACAATTACCAACTTGTAGTACATTCAAATTATTCATCCATCAAATGGATTGATCTACTGATGCGGTTACAGTTCTCACAATCCCAGTCATTTCACCTCTGAATTTTCCTGTACTACCTAATGAATGAGATTTGGGGGTAGAGGCTAAGCACAGACATATCTATAGCTGTGAGTATAGTGATAGAGGTAAATATCAATGAAAAATATTAAAATGCAGAAAAACACTCATTGAGTAATTCCATAAAAGCAATGTTAGAAAGAATGAAAAAAAATATCAGATGAGTTTATTCATTATTTCTCTGTCCTTTTTCCTAAAACGAACAGTTTTTTGTAGTCATGCAGATTAGGTGGAACGTCAAGAAAACGGAACAGCCTGAGGAAGATTTCTGAAGGTTTACAAACAATGTCCCCCTCTTTCCAAGTAAGCAATCCCTTTTTAATTAAACATAACATCAAAAACAATTAGTGCAGCTGAACTCAACTTCTCTGATTTCTACTCCATCTAGGTAACAGACCATGTAAGTCAGAAAGTCATCCAGTTTAAGTGAAAAGGAATGGAGAGAGAACAGAAAAGATGATAGTCTATGAGACTGAGAACTACACAAACTCCAACATTTAGTGGCCAAATTTCTCCTTTTAGCTTCCTTATAAAATCAAGACTTTATTTCTGTAACATAACTCACTTTGCAGACCAGATTCAGTGAAAGTGCTCTGCTCTCCCCACCGGCTGCTATGAATTATATAAGCTGTGTCTGACAAAGGTAAATTAGTCTTTTACTGGGTATTTTCCTGTGTCAGTTTTCTCAGAGGGAAAAGAAAGAAAAGAATAAAGACATGAGAAAAGAAAGTCCTTCTCTATTTATGATTCCTCTTAAATCTCTTACCAAAAGAGAACAAGGTAGAGGAGCAAACATGGTTTCAAAAATTAAATTGGTCAGAAAACACTTTTTGTCATAATGATGTTCTTCATCTCATTTTAATCATGGAGCTTTTTGTTTGAAGGAAAACCTTACAAAGGAATACAATATATCAAACATATTTTAAGATGAATAAGCTTAAAATGTCAGTGAAATAAAGCCAAAGTAAACTTTTATCAAATGTTTTAATGTTTCATAAGTCCAATACTAAAATCAAATGCTAATAATATGTGCCAATAATTTTCCATCTGAATTTGAAATGAATGCAAGTAAATAAGTAATGAAAGAAAGAATTAGCATGGTGTTTTATATTTTGTTAAAGAAAACATACATTGATTTGTTTAATAAACTAATCTACAAATACTTAAATTTTTCACTTTAGAAAAAGTATGGTCACTAATGCTGTCCTCCTATTGTGTCAGTGTACAACTGTTAATATACATTTTTACTCATACGTATTATAGAGCACAACGGGAAGAGAGAGGAAAGACCATCTTTTAGGTTTTCTTGGTCATATGATCTCATTTCTTAACAAATCTACAAAGTACACATTCTTATCACTGTTTCAATGATGAGAAAACATGCTCACAGTAGTCAAGTAAAACACTTCATTAAAGCTATACGTTCATTAAACTAAACACACCCTTTCTTTTTGATCTGGGTTCTCCTAATGACATATTTTGTTCTTTTCTTATAAACCTTACTTTATGCAATCTCATTCTGAGTGTTGTATGAATAAAAAACATATTTTTAGGCTCTGTTTCTCACTCTGTTAAGTACAAGACGATCAGTTTATTCCTATTTGCCTCTCCGTTTCTCTAGGAACTTGTATAGCAAGCATACTTTCTCCAAGGGAGTTAAAACATATTGGGAATAAATCTGCTAACATTAAATGGATATATTATAGCATCATTTTATGAATTTTACCTAGGATTTTTCTAAAAATAGGAATACTTGGGGTTCATGCCCAAGCACAATTCAGATTTGTTACAGGGTTAAAAATCTGAAATTATATCTAATCCCCCACAAGTTCTTAATTCAAATAATCCCAGTACCGTAGCATGGGAAACATTGTCTAAAGGAGAGGTTTAAGATCAGATTATGCCATCCATTGTAGAAGCTTCAACTGTGCTTAATTTTTTCTTTTTTGAAATAGTGAAAGGGGGAATAGTAAAGAAAATGTTTTCATATACATATAAATATAAATGTATATTTTACCATGAAGGATTAAAACCTAGATAATAACAAAATTGCACGTAGAGAACAATTTAACTTAATTTGGGTAGCTATACCTGCCGAGTCTTCAGGTATAATTTAATTAAAAATGGAAAGCATGATATTTGGGTAATAAATTTTTGAACCTTCTATCTAATTACCAACTATGAGTGCACTGACCTCATGCTGCTACTAAACAACTGAAAATAACAGAAAATATATTTCCTTAATGTTCCTTACAAAAATAAGCGGAGTTAGCCAATTATAACTAATTGTTTACTTTCACATTTCCACTTAAGCAAATATATATGTTAAAACTTAGAATCTCAGAAAAATTGAGATTATTAAATTTCCACATTAACAGAAAAAGTTTTTCAGCACATTATTTCGGAAGAGTTTTCCTATCTATATAAACTTGTCTGAAGTAAATGATGACCTTGAAATAAAAATAAACTCTGTGACAATAAATTATAAAAATCAAAATGAGTTCCTTACTATAAAAGTTATGAAATTTTCATTGATTGTTTGTGCTTATTATCACAGAGATAACAAGGTACACTTCAGTTCTAAATGCAACCTGCTTTCAGGCAATCCATTGATTTATTAAATGTGGCAACACATGTGTTCTGAATTTAGAGTCTTAAATTATACACAAAAGCTTATGTAATGTTCTCTTTCAATAGCCCACTCTGAGATTGAAAGCACTCGGAAATTATGAATAGAATGATTTACATGTATGTAATGTGTGTGAACCAGCAAGTGAAGATATTTCAATGGAATGATTGTGGGTAGGAGGAGATGCCATGCGATTGAGCAGCATTGGTCCAAGGAAATGATGATGAGATTTAGTTGTGGCATGTTTGCTGATCACATCACCTCACACAAGTCATCTTCCTCTGTGGCCATAACTTTTTCCATAAAATGAAGGTAATATTTCACTTTGAAGAATCTTAGTATAAAGGAAGATGATTAGGATCCTTATGTATTGAATTGTTAGGAATATTGTAGGTTATAAAACAAATTGTTATTGTTTATATCAAAGTTGTAAGACTTTGGCACAGAACTATAGAGAATTTCCCTAATGCTATAAGTAATAAAAAGATGCTTGGCATTTAGAGTATTATGTAATGTCTATATAAACAAATAAATACATCCCAAATTTAATTTTCCATCATGTCCTCAGAAATAAACCTTTTAAAATGAAAACTTCCTCAAATTAGTTTATGAAGCAAAGGTACACCTTTGGGAGAGGCCAGTGATTGTAATATGACTATGAAAATCCAAAAATCATTCAGTTTCATCACTTTCTGCCTGTATTCCTTTCTTTTTCTTTCCTTCCCAGTATTCCCTATATTTTTTCTCTGTATCCTGTTTCTATTTCTCTTCATAGTTCAGCTAAAATATATATTCTTTCTTTGTACCTGTTTTCCTATGGGCTGCTCTACTAATCATTAATTCAAGCACAGGTTAGGTACGAATTTTGCATTCCTAAACTTGCAGAAGGAGTTAGTATTATATCCACAATATAAATATCTATGTATGTATCAATGTGTATTACAGATGATGGAGTTTATTCATTTATTATATGCCCAAAATTTAGCTTCTTACATTTCAAAACCTAAGCTTATGATAGAATGATAGAAATGCAAGAATGAGAAAAGTAGATCATCTGTTATTTAAATAAATCCAACTGTCTTGAGAGGATAATTAAATGCCAAGAATCATAATAAACTATGGATTGTATTGGAGGAACAGTCTTGAATGTGCAATAGAAGGAGGTTCACATATTCCTGGAGGAATGGGGCCACAGGAACAGGACAGAGGAGAGAAGAAAACGTTTGAGTGAAAATCTAGATAGTATATTATATTGGGAGAAAAATTCAACAGAGCAGTGTCAGGGAGATGGAATGTGAGTACTGAAGAATTCTGGAAGATCACCTGGAGGTCAGAGAGCCAGGAGCACATCCACATATCTAGAACTTAAACTGCAAGAAGGGAGGGAAACAAGTAATAAGTTTGGGACATCAGCAAGACTGCAAACAGTAAAATTTCTGAATTTTGTGTTTAGAATAAATGAGTGGTCCCAGAGAAACTGAAGGAGGTTATATATGCGTTGGCATTTATTGGAAGCATTAATTAGATTGAGAGAGTGAAGCCAATTAGAGGCTGCGGCCGGACGAATCATAAGTAAGTTACCATGGAGCCATTTCCATACCAGAATTTGATTCTAAATTTATAACCTAAGGTATAGTAGCATATAGTCAATATTTCCCATGAAAATTTGTTAGATATATGACATATTGGAAGTCAAAGGAGTATCTCTCTGTAAATATAAAGTCTTCTTTTAATTAGAACTTTACATTTGTTATTCACTACTACATTCCTAGAGATATAATGGTAACTGACACACCTTATACGCTCAGTAATACTGGCTGAAAAATCAGTTAACAATAACCAGATTGTCTTTTGTATTGATGGAAAGATTTTTATCTGTATGGTTGGCTTGTTTTGTTTTTCTACTTGGTGCTGGATACAAGTAACTAACTTATTTTTATGGTTTTACTGTATGAAAATGTATTTTTCATATTTTAGATGAAGAAATGTTGCATAGATGGAGGCCTAATACTACTGACAAAAAAAAATAGATGAAAACCTCATGATTATTTGACTGGGCGAGATGGCACATACCTGTAGTTCCAGTGGCTCAGGAGGCTGAGACAAGAGGATCATGACTTCAAATCCAGGCTCAGAAAAAGCGAGGGGCTAAGCTACTCAGTGAGAACCTGTTTCTAAATAAAATAAAAAAATAGGGATGGAAATGTGGTTCAGTGGCCAAGTGCCCCTGAGTTCAATCCCTGATACCAAAAAAAAAAAAAAATACAGCTCAGCTCATGATGACTTTAACATGGATATAATGATAAAGGAAGAGAAAAGTAGACATTAATACAGAATATCTTAAAGAATGGATAGGATAGAGAAGGAGATGATGGGAAAGACAAAAGAGGAGCTAGTCAGAGATGCTGTGGCTTAGGAAAGTCATGAACAAACATAGAAAAATATGAAAGAACTTTCAAATTCTATTCAATTAATAACCTAATGGCTTTAGGTATGTATGTTTATCTTAAATAAAATTCTGATGCAGAAATTGATTTTTTTAAATTAGGAGAGTGGTCTGAATGGAGATAAAAATGAAAAAGTCACTATATGTGGCATTTCAATTAATATATTTGGATAAAGTACATCAGGAAGAATATAGTCAGAGATGAGAATTCTAAAGATGAGAACATGGGGAATGTAGATCATAAAGAAGAAGAAAAAATACTAAAAGAAAGCATTATTAAAAGTCCTGGGAACTTAGAGGAGAAATAAGAACTATTATGTAGGAATTATTTCAATTATTTAAAGATAGAATATCACAGAATTCTAACATTTTCAGAGAAAACTTTAAAACATCACTTAAAAATCTATATAATTCAGATAAGCCTCAGAATACTCAACAGAAATAGTAGATAAAAGAAGTCAAAAAACAAAACAAAAACTTTTAAAATATAAAATTTTTCAGAATCAGGAGGAATGAGATAGCAATGGGCAAGAAACTTGGATAGACAGTCAAATATCATATAGCACAATTTCACAGATAAGAAAATTAGAAAATAAACTTAAATAAGATAAATATTTTTGCCTAGTAAAATATAAAGATACATTTAAGGCTTCACAGTATACTGAGGAGTTGTGAGTGAAGGCTATGGGGAATGAGATGCTTTCATGGTTTTCTTATAGAAATGAAAAATGGAATTCCCTACAGAGGACAAGTGGGTCACATCCAACAAAGTTGTGTACACATTTACCCATTAACTCGGATCCCACTTCTCAGCAAAACTCCAAGGATATACTGTAAAGCATTTGAAAAAAAAATAAAAATGAATATTTTTGCAGCTGAATGTGTAATGGAAATATATTGAAAAACATAAAGATATACATGCATTGAAGAACCTTGGTTCAGATTCATGAAATGGAATACTGTGAAACAGTATAAAGGCATGAGAAAGATCTATATCAGCATAATCAGCTAATGTAGAGTGAAAACAGCAAGGTGTAGAGAATTATAAAGCAATTAAAGTCATTGAAATTCCTTTCCTCACTTTTGCCAAAAACACAATCATAAATGAGAACCTAATAAAATGCTTAAAAAGAGTGGCTGAAAAAGGAATGGAAAGCAATTTTGACTTCACAGGTTATTGATATCTACATTTACAATGCAAATTTTCTAAAATATAAAATATACTTAAAGGAAGGTAAAAACTTTAAAATGAATTTTTAAACAAGAGAAAAAATGAATCTAACTTTTTACTGAATTGGTAACATAATCACACATGCCAGGAATTAATTTAGGTAATTTTAAAACACAGCAGATGATTGCTCACTCTCAGTGGGTTATTTATTATGAGGACAAAAATAACTAAAAAGAAGTTGTGAAAGTTATTTAGTGTATTTGTTGTAAATGGTGGAATTGGTATTGCAATTTATTTTTATTCTTGTTGTGGGATAGATCAAAAGAGTACATGTATTGATATGTTGGGAGTCATGATTATCACTGTAGGAAATTGGTAAATATAGCAAAATTAAATTATGAGTCCATAAAGAGAGCTATTTATGAATATTGGGTAAGTGATAAAAACAATAATTTGAATTAGCAATGAAATTTCATAAGACTACATGCATATATAATTCATATAGATCAGTACATATGCATTCATTTACTCAAATATAAATACTTGAGTTTATTTTTAATCATGAATTTGGGAAGACTGTCTAAATTCCTTAATTTGATGGAAACTCATAAACCAATTTATTTATTTTAATTAACATAGTCTAAGTTGAATTAATCTGCCATCTCTCTATACCACCTCTGCAAGCTATTCAATAGATCAATCCACATCATAAACTAACTTAAATATATGAAACAAACAGAATGAAAATTGGGCAAATACAATTCTGGAAGAATTAAATAGCAAGTAAAATTGAAAAATACCCTCACACTTATACCTAACTAAAGATATATAAACCACCTAACAACAACACAAAACTTTTTTCTGTATTTGGTTGACAATAAATTTCAAAATGCTAGTTAATACCCCATATTGACAACATGAGCAGAGAAATCAATGTTTTCATCTACTGTTTGTGTAGGGCCAATATTCAGTTAAAACATACCATTGTGGACACATGTTCCAACATGTTCTAGAATCTTTTCTGATTGGGCAGTATCTGTGTTCTATGTACTTGAAAAAAATTTTAATAACTCCCTTGTATGAGTAGGAGCATAAACTGGCACCACCTCTTCATAGCACCTTAGCATAATATATCCTGATTAAACATATGTGTGCATGCTAATCCAATAATTCCATTGATGGGAATTTTTTCACTCCCTATAATATACAAAAATTATTTATACCTTGAAACTTACAGTGCTTTTCTGACAGGAGAACTTTGTTAAACAGGTTGAACATCTATTGTTGGAGGATCTCATTCTTGGTGTTTCTCCCCATGTTGACAAGTTTCACTGGATAGCATTCTTGCACTCATCAGTCTGCTCATGTACTTCTCTCTAGCTAACAGAGCAATTAATCTGATTGGTGGCTTTGGGATTAAGAACCTGACAAGATTTATTGATCAACCATTCCTCTTTGGTATCACCACACACACACATGCACACACACTTTCAACTATTCTCTACTCCCAAATATTCTGTCAGTTTAGTGGTAAAGGCTCTGCCCCAAAGGGATTGTACTTACTTAGCTGAATCTAATTCTAATACTTACGTATTTAAACTGAAAAATGTTCCACATTTAAGCCAAATTCTCAAGCACAACATGCCATCAATTTTAATTATCTTTCAATTCTTTATCTACTTACATTTTTATTTTTATCAGTTAGTTGGATTTGAAATATAATCACAAAGAATAGTAATATTTATCAAGAATCCAGTACATTCCATAACATGTAATAGAATATGGTAAGTCAATTTCCTTACTTATGGAATAGATAATCATAGGACCTACCTTGTAGTGTGGACTAAACCTGCATCATATACTTGAGAGTTTCAGTTAGTTTCAGTTAGTTTACCTCAGGACTTTAACCTCTTCTTTAAAAAGAAACCCCGTTAACCATAAGGTGAATCTTAATCCTCCAAGGATGATACAAGCTTGAATTTGACCAGGATGGTCCCAGTTTAGGTCTATATCCCTAATATAACAATTATATTTATATAATTAATAATATCCCTCTTGAATCCCCAAGGAGCTTGATTTGAAGCTTGATTAGATAGTACCCTATTTAACATTGTTGGTTGTTTTAGCTTCACTTGTGGGATACAGGCTGGGCTTTAGCCCAAATTCTTTCATGGCACTTTGGCAGGACTCCTGAGTGACAATAGCAGGCCCAGCAGTTTCAACATTATCAGAACACAGAGCCTCTCATTGCCACAGACTCTGCCAAGAAGGGCCTCATAACTCAATGCAGAAGAGAAGAGAAATTAATGCATGATGGATTATATTTTGTTAGGGAAATAAAGGGGATAAGAAAGGTATAGAAGCAAAGTTCGTATATTTCTTTCCCCAAACAGCTAATTATGGTGTGCACCTCCATAAGGCCTTTGTATGTATTCAAATAGCTAGCAACGTTTTGAAAGGCTGATGTGGTTCTGTAAGGCAACACCTGTAATTTGCCTTCTCTTTTTCTCTGACAGAGTCTCCTTTCTTCCTCATTTATTGACCAGGGTTTGTATTCAAATACATAAAATATGGATTTTTTTCATGTTCTTCTTTTTCTAGGAAACTCAGAATAAGACAGTACCAGGAATGACCCTGAAAGTAAGGTGTATGTAATTGGATTTTGGATTAGGTATTTCACCCATCAAGCAGTAACAAGAATCCCTTTGTCTTTCTTAGATGGGAAGTGTAGGTATGGCATGCCATAACATAAACCATTATTAAAGAGTTCAACTTTCTGAATTGTTATTAGATATCAGGCATTAGAAGATCAAGTGGATGTTGCATTTGTGGATTTAAGGGTTATGAAACCTGTGAGGATTGTGGTGTGACTACTTTTTTTAATGACATTAAAGATCTTGCAAAAACACAAGGAAAATGATATGCTCAGGGCATTTAATCTTTAATTTAAGACATGTTTTAAAAGAGGTTTTTAAAGAAGTTTCAAAGGAGATTATCATATCCCACAACTGTAGGCTATTCTGTGCTGAAATCAAGCCTAGGATGTAGCAGAGCAACTTAAATAAAGTGTAAATGTCTTATGACAAATTTAAGATCATAGTAGAAAAAATTGAGAACCTATGTCTTGGGATGTGAGTCAATGAGCTCAGGAATCTTTAACTCCCCAAATTCCTTGTAAGTTCCTGACTGGCAGAAACCTCGGTATTTCATTGGTAAAAGGCACAAGCTTTCCTTATCTGAAGACCCTGTGGTCATCACACCTGGAACATTTGCTTCACAGGAAGATATATTTCAACTCAGTATCCATTCTCCTCCATGTCTTAAAAAATTATAGGATCAATTTTCAGCACATTCAAAACTTGAAAGTATGAACTACTTAGAATAAAATAGTCCAAGCACCAAAGTAAGTGAAAAAATGGGGAAACATCACCTTAATACTTTTAGGTGATAAGGAAAAAATGTAAGGAAGTTTAGGGAAAATTTCATTGATAATTGTGGGCAAATTTGTAACATAGGATTCAGTATTCTGTTAGGAAACTGGAGCTGAGCAGTTGATCATCTTTTGTTGAAGTGCCTTCTTGAAACCATGAACAGAATGAAATAACCTGCACTATGTGTTTTAGGGATGCTAGGACTCTGTGAATATGAGACATGAGATTGAAGAAGGGATCCAAAGTCTCAGAGTGGTTACAACCCTAGAATAAAAGTCTGAGCATTTACCATCTGATTATGGTCACACTTAATGTTTGAACACTATCTTTAGTAAAACAACAGGATCTGCACTGGAAGCAAGAAGAATATTATCTGTAAGATTTTGGCGCCTTCGCTTTGTAGGTTAAAATTGAGGTTGAACACAGGCATGGTGGTGCATACCTGTAATCCCAAGATCTAGGAGGCTGAGTCAGGAGGATGGGAGTTCAAAGGTAGCCTCAGCAACTTAGCAAGGTCCTAAGCAACTCAGTGAGATCCTGCCTCTAAGTAAAATATAAAAAAAGAGCAGTTGGGGTGATGTGGCTCAGTCATTTATTGCCCTGGGTTCAATCTCCAATACCCAGTACCCCACCAAAAAAAAAAGAATTGAAGTTGGAGATGATACAGAAGATTGAGGTTCTTCATAGTGCTTTCAAATGGCAGATGTCAGGTGCTAGCATTGGATATTGGATTTGTATTGTTGAAGCAGATGCTATCATCTAAATAGGCAGTAAAGTTGAAGTTTATATTTAGAGTTCATTGGTGCCCAGAAGTACATGACAGTGGCTAATAAATCGATGATGATCACGGTGTTCTTCAAGACATGAAAGATAACTGATTTTCATGATGGAAAAAACAAAAGATAACTTCAAGAAGATTAAATTTCATTTCCATTGTAAGTGCTTATGGTTACTCATGTATTTACCAGATGGATGGTAGCAGACAAAGAGCCCACTGATTGAAAAGACACTAGTTGCTGGGTATGGTGGTACACACTTGTAATCCCAGAGGCTCAAGAATCTGAGGCAGGAGGATTTCGAGTTCAAATTCAGCCTCAGCAATGGCAAGGTGCTAAGCAACTCAATGAGACCCTGTCTCTAAATAAAATACAAAATAGGGCTGAGGGTGTGGCTCAGTGGTAGAGTGCCCCTAAATCTAATCCCTGGTACCAAAAACACAAAGGAGACTAGTCTCGCATGTTCTTGGATTATGTAGAATTAATATTATCAAAAGGTCTTACTACCAAAAGCACTATGTAGATTTAATATAATTCCTATTAAAATGTCAATGACCTTCTTCATAGAAATAGAAAAAAAGCAGTCATGAAATTCTTTTGGAAAAATAAGAGGCCCAGAATAACTAAAGCAATTTTTTAGTGATGAAAGTGAAATAAGAGGCATCAAAATACCAGACCTTAAATTATATTACAGAGTTAGTAACAAAAGCAGAATGGTATTGGCACAAAAACAGACATGAAGACCCAATGGAACACAAAATAAAACACAGAGACAAACCCACATAAACATACTTATCTCATACTAAACAAACACACCATAAACATATATTGGAAAAAAGATAGCCTCCTCAACAAATGGTGCTGGAAGAACTGGAAATTCCTATGTAGCAGAATGAAACCCTGCACAAAACTCAACTCAAAAAGTGGATCAAGGACCTATGCATTATAACAAACACCCTTTGCCTACTAGAAGAAATTGTAGGCCCAACTCTCCATCATGTTGGCTTAGGAACTTCCTCAACAGGACTCCTAAAACCCAAGATATAAATCAAGAATCAATAAATGGGATGGTATCAAACTAAAAAGCTTCTTCACAGCAAAAGAAACAACCAAGAGAGTGAAGAGAAAGTCTACAGAATGGGAAAAACTCTTTGCCATCTGCACCACATATAGAGCATTAATCTCCAGGACATAAAAGGAACTCAGAATAGTTAACACCCAAAAACAAATAGCCCAGTCAATAAATGGGCAGAGGAACTGAACAGATACTTCAAAGAAGAAGAAATATCAATGGTCAAAAATATATGAAAAAATACTCACCATCTGTAGCAATTAGAGAAATACAAATTAAAACTATACTGAGATTTCATCTCACTCCAGTCAGAATAGCAGTTATTAAGAATACAAATAACAGTAAATGTTGACAAGGATGTAGGGGAAAAGATACACTCATACATTGCTGGTGGGACTGCAAATTGGTAAAAGGACTCCTGAAAGCAATATGTTGATTTCTCAAAAAACTTGGAATGGAACCACCATTTGACACAATTATCCCATTTCTTGGTATATACCCAAAGGACTTAAAATCAGCATACTACAGTTATGCAGTCACATCAATGTTTATAGCAGCTCAACTCACATTAGCCAAGATATGGAACCAACCTAGGTACCTTACAACAAATGAATGATAAAGAAAATGTGGTGTATGTACACAATGGCATATGACTCAGCCATAAGGAGATATAAAATTATGGCATTTGCCAGTAAATGGATAGAACTGGAGATTATCATGCTAAGTGAAATAAACCAATCCCCCAAATCCAAAAGCTAAATGTTCTTTCTGATATGTGGTTGCTAACATATCATAAGGAAAGTGGGAAGGGAAGAAAGGGGAAATGGGAATAGGAAAGATAGTAGAATGAATAGAACATAACTTTCCTATGTTCATATTTGAATAACTTCTTAATTACTATCTTAATTATAGTAAATTATATTCCATGTATGTATAGTACATCAAAATATAGTCTACTGTCATGTATATCCTAAAATTTAAAAAAAATTAAAAATTCCTCAATTGTCATCTCAATATATGCAGTTAATATTGTTCCATTTCTTATCTAAAGAACCTGTGGTCACTTAACAGCTCTCAGGAAAAGAGGAATAACTGGACCTTTTCAAATATATTTGATACAGAATCTGATAGTATTTGATAATACCAGCAAACCAGAACACCATTTTGAGCTAGGTTTTATTGTACTGTTAGGCTAATTTAACTCACACTAAGGAACTGCACAATGAAGCCTAGGTAGGAAAACACCTAAAACCTAGAGGATTCTAAGAGGACTATGAAATGGCAATAAGTATGGCCCAGGATGGGTGCTCAGATACTCTCAGAAAGTCTAGGACAAGGAAAAATGCTGTCGCAGGTGAGGGAAATCTACTGCAGGTGGTGGTGGTAGTGGAACATGATTCAGATTAGCTACTGTCATTGAGTACAAGAGCAGAAGCCACAGCTTGGTTCGATAATAATTTTTGAATCATATAGGAGACTGAAATGGCTGTTATCTTAAATGTTAGACATGGGCCGTCCCTCATTAGAAATAAGTGAAAAGATCCAGACACCATTAGAGTTGACATTCATATCTAGATGGATAAGGCACAAAGCAAAGTTTGCCACAGAGACCTTTCACACTTCCCCAAAAACCTTGATCTCAGTTGGGTTAGTCTTACATGCTAACTAAGATCTTGATCACCACTGCCTAGTCCCATCTCCTGAAACTGAGCCACTCCGGGAGTAGTTTAGGTTTGGCATGACTCCATAATCCTCATTCTAGTAGAATTTGCTATAGTTCCAGGACTTTGGTACAATCATACCAAAAGCATGTCTGAGCACATGTCTGGGAGGCCTACATCACACAATCAGGAACTCTAAGGAGGTAACACCCTCTGACTCACACTGTAATATCAGACCCATTTGAGAAGTCAGCAGATTAAATGCTTTAGATATTTCCCCAACAGGCAGATCTGTGATCCATTTATTCCATAGGGCTGATCTGGAGCAATTAACTTTTACTAAACAATTTTTTTTTTAATTTCCTTGTGACACTGTGACACTAGGCTACATAAACTTTTATTTAATTTCTTTCTTCCCCTGAATCATTTTCCCTTTCCCCTATTGATTTCCTGGGGTTGTATCTTCTCATAGAGCATTAACACATAAACTTCACACTAAACTACACAACCTAAACACATTTCCTGAAAAGAGACATTTGGATAAATGTACAAACTGATGATAAAAGTAAAAATATGAATGTAGCTGAACGACATAAATAAATATGATTTTTATAAATTTTGAATAAATTAACACATGTAAAATTTTAATAACAATGTGAAATCCATTGTAAGCAATATGTAGGTAATGGCTACTTTCATTATTATTGTTGATATTACAATGAAGAGTTTAAATTTGATCAGTGTGTGCCCAAATTAAATGGAACAAAAGGAAGGTTTGAAAGAAATGATTGCAGAATAAAATTTACTTATGTATTATTTAAAATTATATATGTATTGACATCATGGTTATTATTCTACAAAACAATGAAAGAATATTAACGTAACTGAACTTGAGAAAGAGAATTGATATTCCTTCTTTCTTTTGGTATTTTTTTTTTCATTTACTATAATAGTAAGCAAACAAAAATCAGGATTAGATGTTTAGTTGAAAATACCATATTTATAAAGTAATCATGAATTTTATGAAAGGTTAAATTTTCGCTCAATTTATATTTATGTTCTATGTGTTGGCCTAATATGTTTACTAATGAATGACTGAAAAATAATTCTGTCATATCAATTATATTAGTTATAACAGTGAGTAAGATGCACTTACATTTTGAAATTAGCAAATGTTACGAAAATTTATAACACAAGACCAAAAATAGAATAGACTTCTTCCAATCAGCAAATGATAACTCTGAAGTTGAAGTGAAGTCAAACTGAGTTTGTCAATGAAAATCCTTGCATTGATAAAAACACCCATAGTTCCAGGAGTTTCAGTGCAATAACTTCAAATTAGAGAATAAAAAGGGAAGGTGTTTTAATGAAACCTGTTATGGTTTGGATGTAAGGTGTACCTGAAAAGCTCCTATTAATGCAGAAATATTCAGATGTGGAATGATTGGATTATGAGAGTCATCCTGAATCAGTCTATCCTAGTTGGAATGGACTGACTGAGTGGTAATTGCTCATGGCTGGAGGAGGTGGGTCACCAGGGTGTGCTTTGGAAGGGTGCATCTTTTCTAAGGTGTCTCACCCTGCCCCACACTCTCTGCTTCCCTGTTGCTTCTCTGTTGCTTCCCTGTGAGCTGAGAGCGTCACTATATTCAGCCCTTCCCCTATAATGTGCTACCTTACCTTGGACCCAGAGCACATCAGTCTCTGGACTAAGACCTCTGAAACCATGATCACCAAAGAAACTTTTCCTCCTCTAAGTGGTTCTTGTCTCAGTGACACAAAACCTGACTAAAAACACAGCCTAGACACATTTCCTGAAAAGAGATATTTGGATAAATGTACAAACTGATGATAAAAGTAAAAATAGGAATGCAGCTGAAGTAAAAACTTAAAAATTTAGGAAAAATGACTAGGGCATATATATTGTCATGGGACCTGGGTGATGACAGGTGCACAGGTGGTGAGAAGAATTTACCAAGACAAGGGAACAGTTAAGAGGGTTTATTGGAGGAAGATAGGCTGTAAGGGTGCTGTGGGAACATGAAAAAGACATCTGTAGGAGGAATTAGAGGGAATCTGGGCTTATTTATGTGTGCTTCTACATTCTTTGTTCACCTCTGGCAGATTTTTTACTAGAAGTGGTTTATGCTAAGTGAGGGGTGATTGACAGATTCCTGTGATTGCCCATAATGCTTATTATGCATGTACCATATTCTTGTTCCTGGGTTTTAAATCAGAAGCTTGAAATGCAAATAATATGTATGGAATCTTAAGTGGGGATTTTAACTTCTTCAGTTGCTCTAGGTCAAACTTTTGGTCTCTGCATATGCTCCTAGAACTAGTTGGGCAGTATTCTGAAAAACAGGTTCTTGTTGTTAACACTTTGGGGAAGTTAGATTCTGTGATAACAGATAACAACAACTGGGCAAATAAAAGGGAAGTCCTTAGGCTCACTCTAGTTCTACTGATTGAGTTGAGGTGGGGTTTGGGACAAAGGTCTTTAATCTCTCCTACCTCATATTTGACATTATTTATACTAGTAAAGAAGTCTCCTTATACCAAATTAATTATTTTTAATATATGAACTGGAGATCTGAAGTGACTTTCTAAAGAGTAAAATACTATTTATATTTTTCTAAATAATACATTTTTAAAAATTATTTTATATTTATTTTTTAGTTATAGGTATACCCACAATATCTTTATTTTTATTTTTATGTGGTGCTGAGGATCAAACCCAATGCCTCATTCATGCTGGGTGAGCACTGTACCTCTGAACCACAACCCCAGCCCTAGCATAACACATTTTTAATATGCTTTTTTAAGAATATTAAAATTAAAGAAAGAAAATTTTTTAAAAATTATTCCCATTCTATTATAGCTTAACTGATCTTTACTATGAGAGTACTTTTGTATTTTATTCAATTATTGTCATTATATTGCATCTTTAATTATATAATCTTTTTTCTCCTATGGATAAATATACTAAATTGTTTTACAATATTCTGTAGTCTGTGTACGGCTCAATATACTTAACATATTTTTTTATTTCAAAAAAATTGATAATTGTTAACATTCATTGTGGTGGTTCTGATCTGGGTCTGTAGAATTCTGGGATTGACCAAGGCACAAGAAAAATGTGAGATAGTACAGTAGCAGTTAAGTTCTGAAGATTGGAGAAAGGGGTTCAGTGCTCTTGAAGTTTGCAAATGTGTTAAATGATCTGTTTTCTTACCCTCTTGGGGTGTGTTGAAATGGAAGGTAGGGTGGAGCAGGGTAAAAGGACCTCCAGATCCAAAACCTGTCTGCATTTTGGACCAGACACATTTATTACCTCATGCTTAAGTGGTCAAGTCAGTGCCTCTGTAGATTTGAATTGAATGTGACAGTGTCACCTCCAAAATATCTTCATAAGCTTCCAGTTCTCCTTAGGGATTCCTGTGTGTTCTGAGATGCCCATCATCTCATGTCCAGGTTATTATTATTTTTTTCTCACTGTGAATTCTGATGACACATAGTAATGGCTCATTTGGACTCACTGACAAATGCAGAGGTAACAGACACTCATAGTTTCCTTCCCAGCTTCCATAGTTAAATCCTTATAAACAATCCTCAATACCATATTACTTAGGCCATGCTCTCCTGATCAAGCTGATGTATTTTTTGTCTCTAAAAAAATAAATCTTAATCCACAACATTGACTACTTTTATACGATCTGTTTCTTGTCGTAGAATGAAAGTATCCATGTTATGAGTCTTAATATTTTAAATAGATCATAATTTTCCAAACAATGTAAAATACAACTATTAGTGTGTGAAATTTCCCCACTCATGGAATCACTGGAGCCATATTTAAACTTTACTGAATGTCCTAGTTTTATTTTACCTAAGCAAAATATTTTAGCTTAAAAATAAAATGTCAATCAATTGAAGGGAATATTGGTGAAATTTCTTAAAATATGCATCCAGTAATGATTAGTTTTTGTTTAAATTTCCATATCCTTTAAAATTTTACAACTACTAGTGTCGGGATTCCACCTCTTGGGTCCCCTTCTTCCTCCGGGAGAAGTCTTTTCTGCTGTCCTTTAATAAACTTCTAATTTCTACTCTGAAAAAAAAAAAAAAAAAAAAAAAAAAACAACTACTAGTGTCAAACAAAAAGCATACTTGGTTAGAAGAAAATTTTTTTAAATATCTAACAAAATTTATTGTCTATCATATCTCATGTTGATAAATTAGATACTGTAAATAAATTAAAAAGTGATGGATTATATTAAAAGCATTTATAAAAACTGAAAAAACTTGTTAACTTCTTAATCATATATGACAATTGTCTTTAGATGGATTAACTCATTGGAGAAAATATAAACGTTTAAAATTAATATGTTGAAACTTTGCTTTTAATTAACAAAAATGTTTTAGCATTTCCTACTGTAAATGCTTTTCACCAGTGGCCTCTTATCCACAACATTTTAAGACCAGTTGTTTCCTCCTTTACTGCTACTTTTTATGGGCCCTGTTTTGTTGCATGGAATTTATGTTACATTTATCCTTGAAATATATGAGGATTTTCATGGTTTGTAGTTTCTAGATTAGCTGTGTGTCCACAGGGTTTGGTCCCCTCACTGTCATTTATCATTCTAAAGTTTCTCAGCCAATTTGATGATTAATATCTAGTCATATTTCTGGCTCACATGCAAATGTTTATCAGATTTTATGATTCTCAAGTGGAAGTCAGTGGTATTTGCTATCCATGAAGCTTGTTATTTTTATTTCAGCTTTTATAGTTTAAAATAGTGAAAACATTGAAATAATCTAGATGGTGACATTAAAACTGTATATTGCAACATGATTTTGAGAGCCTACCTTTGCATCTATCACTCTGTTCTGTAAAAATCTATTTTCTTTTTTTTGAAATTTCTTATTTTTAATAGTAACTTCGAGCTAAAAAAGTTTTTTTAAAAGAATAGATTAAGATGAATTTGTTGAAGGATTAAGTTAGCTGGCAATTATATTTAATATTAGGGAGATAAGATTATAATCTGGTAATTTATCCTATCAATTTTAATGACTGTGGGGAAAATAGAAACAATTGATATGTAAATAATATTTTAATCAAATGCAAAGAGCTAATACCATCAAACACTATTTAAAAAAGGATTTGGCAATAGTTGCACTATCCTAAGAGTAATTTTCAATACCATAATCATTTCTTGAACAAATCTTATATTTGCATTGTCATTAGTAAGGTTTCATTAGACATAAATTTAGATAAGAATTTTTAAATCAACAAATTTTGTTTCTAGTTTTCCATTTGGGGATATTCTACTACATTGACTATTTCACTATTTCTACTGCTTAGAAATGAGTTGTATATTTAAAAGGAAAAAATGGACATGATAATTATTGAATTGATAGCCAATGATAATGAATACACTGTTGATTCTTCCAATTCAAAAACAAAAAGTCTTTTGCTGATGAGTAAAGTAAAGGATAAAAAAATATACAATTCTACTATTTGAAAGGGTAAAGTTTCTAACCTGGAAAGCTTGAATCTAAAAGATTAGGTATTATTAAGTTCCTCTGTTACACCCAGAACCTGAAATTCCTGAGATAGTTAAAACAACGCCCTACTGGCCATTTAGCCTAGGGCCCTGTGCAGTTCATCACAGGGCCCGAACCAATCAGTTTGAATGTGTAACCCGCTTAAGAATGACCAATCACCCCCGCCCGACCTGTTCCCGCCAATGAATGTGCCAATCACGTCAATTTCCCCGTGCCTCATGATGATTTGTTCTGATATATGCAAAGCCCACCGCCCTCTCCAAAAAGTGTACTTAAGCTCTGCTTGACCTTTGCTCTGGGCTCTGGGCTGCTCTCCCTTCTTGAGTGAGCACAGAGTCCCAGCGCGCTGGAATGGATCCCCAATAAATCCCCTTTTGCCAATTTCATGGAGTCAGTCTCTTGGGTGGTCTCTCCCTCCAACATTTCGCCGTACCTTTACACTATTGAACACAATGTGGATAATTTCCTTTGAAAACCAAATAGAATCACTTATGTTAACACAATATTATTAAATAACTTTTGCTCTTATTATATTTTTCAAATAATCTGTATGTTGTCTTAAATATTTAAATATAAAATTGCCAAAATATGAGGAAGCCAATCTGGATGTATTTATATTGTACAAAAAGTGTTATATTAGAACACTGTCCACTAGTTATGAAAAACCAGCCTCTATCTCAGAGCAAAGCCTGTCCAAGAAAGGGACATGATCTTTGTCCTTGGAAAAACCCACAGAGCACTCCTAAACACATTCCCACCCTGCTAAGTTATTTATCTACAAATAACAGGAGAGATCTGCTGCCCCAGGTGTCCCTAACTCAGTCAGGCTAGGTGGAGATCCATAGCAACCCCCTAGCAGCCCCAATCAGCATGAGACAGGGAAATACCTGGGATGCCAGATGACCCTCCCAGTTTATGGTGGTTGTTAACATGTTGGGAAACCATGTAGTTCAGCACGTATACCTCTCTTGGCTTAAACCAATCAGTTAAAATGACCAATCACCCTTACCCAACTTGTTCCCACCAGTGAATGTGCTAATCATGTTTTAGAGTTGTTATTTGATTTTCCCGTGGTGTGTGATCATTTGCTATGATGTATGTGAAGTTCCTGCCCTCTCCAAAGAATGTATAAAAATGCTGCAAACCCTGCGCTCGGTGCCTCTCAGCATCACCAGTTGCTGTGTGTGCACACGGAGGACCGAGCTAGCTCGCAATAAACACCTCTTTGCTGTTTACATTGATCTTGGGTCTCTGGTGGTCTTTGGGGGTCCTGAATTCGAGCACAACAGTTTATGGAATATTTTTAAAAATGTTTTCCTAGAGTATTCAAGTGATAATCTAGTTCTATCCTGCTAACTAGGCTATGCTTATATTGAATCCTAATTTGCCCTGTATCTGATCCTAAGTCCTCTCAAAGTAAGGACATAATTTTTCTCTAGCTATATTTCTTAAAATTTTCTGCTTTTTTGTAGTAATTCATATAATACTTAAATCTATATATATTAATTTTAGTTTTCTTCTCTTTCTTGGTACTAACAAAATATTCAGAAATTTAACAATATTTCTTTACATGTCAATTTACATACTATTTTAGACTTAAAATATCTTGATTATATGACAAATGATTAAGAGAAAGAATTTAAAAAGATACTGACAGACGTTTACATTTTCATTGAAAACAATCTTAAAATATTAAATTAGTTTTATTCTCTAGGGATTCAAATCATTTCCTCATATAACATTGGGGAGGTTTTCTAAATGCAAAATTAATACTAACATTAAAATATTTGAAATTTTTAATAGTATTTCCAGTGTTTTAGGACATATTTTTTTTTAGGACATATTTTTAAATAGACCATTAAAATAATTTATCTTTGCTAATTTTTTGGATCAGAAGACAAAGATTGAGATAAATTTTAAAATATTCTTTAAAAATTACTGAGCTATTCAAAATAGAATTTAGGAGGATTGAAGAGAATTATTAATAAGAACAAGGAGCAGAACAATCAGATTTGTTGAGAACATCAAATATTCTTGAAAAATGTCTCATGGCTCAGAAAAATAACTTTTCATGCTTTCTGCAACAAAATATTATTTTATAGCTAATAAATCAAACTGTGTTATTACATCTACAGCACACCTGCTATGACTCTGGTGAGTTGTATTCAATAAGAGATGCTATGAATTTTAATAGAACAAGCACTTTAGTAGAACCTTTCCTTGTCATCATAATAGATGAAAGAGCAAATTCCCACTGTATTGTTAAAAATGCAAAACTTTTGTACACTCCTCTGACAGCATTCTCTTCTGAATTTAGCTCACATGCTTATTCAGCCCTGCTAAAAATATTTTCAACATTTTAGTATGATTTTTCCTTTCTTATACCTATGTATAAAATATATGCAGATTTTCTCATTTTTCCTTGTTTCTTTCTTTCCTTTTTTCTCTTCCTTTTTTGTTCTTCTTTATAGAACAGAAAGAACAGAAACAGTTTCTTTTCCTTGTCAAAAATACTTTGAAAATTGGTATTTATATCAGGAAGGAAATTGTATTTGAGGAACTGTGTTTCAATTAACTTCAATATTTCTCACTAAAATAGTAACAGTTCACTTCACAAAAGTTACTAGTAGAATTTAACAGGTCTATAATTTAGGGTAGCAGCATAAAAAATGATGAAGAAGAATAATCCAAAAATGTTCTGAATTGAAATACAATCAACGATTCAGTGAACTATACACATGAAAATGTACCTATTAATTATGTTCATGGCCAGTATCAATTTATTCTAGACATTATAAAATTCCAATAATTTATAAGCTATTATTATCCCCTTCTAACTGAAAATAAAATAGAAAATAAAGGCTATGAGCTAATTAATCTAAGTCACATAGCTAAAAATCCAGGATATGAACAAATAATCTTGAATTCCTGAACTTGTACTCTCTTCACTTTGTTTTACTGTTTGTCAAAAGCTGATGCTAAAAGTGACTGTATATCATAAAGTCCATAATATTAATCTGTTGATATAGGGAGTTATAGAAAAATACAAACACTTTGGAAAATAAATCATACTTAGAAATATAAACAAGACCTTTTTAGAAATTATAAGATGATTAATATTGCTAAGTCATTGATATCAAGAGGGTGTTTCAAACTATGAAGATGTGGTAATCACTCTTTCTTTACTTTTGAATTTAATTTGTACCTTACTTTTGCTCTCTTATGCAACATTTTCATGTAATAGTATCCCACCTTAAGTTTCTTTTTTCAACCCCTTACCCTGTGTTAAGGGTTACATATGAGGTGGCCCCCAATCACATGTGTGAGAAATGCAAAAATTATCAGAGGTAAAATGGTTAGATTGAGAGCTATAGCCTAATCAGTAAATCAGTCCACTGATAGGGATTAACTGGGTGATAACTGCATAAAAGTAAGGTGTGGCTAGAAGAATTAGGTCCCTGTGGTTTATATTTTGCCCCTGGCAAGTAGAGTTTTTTCTCTCTGCTTCCTGGTGGCTACATCATAAGCTACTTTTCTCTCCCATGTCTTCCACCATTATGTCCTATCTCATCTCTGGCCCAGAGCTACAAAGTTGCCTGACTATGGATGGAAATCTCTGAAACAAACAGGCTTTCTATATTCTAGATTGTTCTTGTAGGGTCTTTTGGTCACAGTGACACAAACCTGACTAAATCATTTTATCATCTTCATTACCCTAAAACACCAGGGATTCCATATACTTCCTTGTTTACTTGTTTACTCTCTTGTCCCTCCAGCGTGTAGCCTCTTTAAAGGCAAATTTACCAAAGTGTATATCAATAACTACAGGTTTCTCTATGAAACAAAAAATGCCATGACAAACAAGTTTGGGAAACACTGCATCAGAATCACAAAACAGTTATCTTGTTCTTACAAAGATGTCATAAAAATTGCTATAAGAGGGAGCTAGAAGTCATCAGTCTACATTCTGAAAAGTTATTTTTCAGCAGTTCAGCAAATATAGATTATTTGAATAGCTGAATAGTGAATAGGAAGGTCTAAGCAAAAAAGACAAAATACTTGGATAAATAAGAATTAATGTTATACTATCCAAAGGGATCTACACATTTTAGTCAGCTTTTTGTAAATGTGGTCAAAACATCTGATAAGAACAATGTAGTAGAGCAAAGGTTTATTTAGGGCTCATGATTTCAGAGGTCTCAATCCATAGATGACCTCTGGGCCCAGAGGGAAGCAGAACATCATGGGCAGAAAAGTGATAAAGGAAGGCAATTCAGTACATGGCAATCAGGAAGCAGAGAGAGTTCCACTCACCAGGGACAAAATACAAACCCTAAAGGCACATCCCCAGTGAACTAGTTCTTTGGGCCACACCCTACCTGCCTTTAGTTACCACCCAGTTAATCCATATCAGAGGATTGATGCACTGATTTGGTTAAAGCTCTCAGGGTCTAATCCTTTCTCCTCTAAATGTTCTTGCTTTGTCTCACACATGAGCTTTTATAAAACACTACATATCTAAACCATAACAAGGTTCATTACAATGCCCCCATCAAAATACAATGAAATTCTTCACAGAACAAGAAAGAACAAATCTAAAATTCATATGGAAGCACAAAAGACCCAAAATTGTTAAAGCAATCCTGAGCCCAAGAACAAAATTTGAGGCCTCACAATTTCAACACATTCCACAGAAACAAAAATTAAATGGTATTGGCATAAAGACGATATGTAAACCAATAGAACAAAGTTAAGGAACCAGAAATAAATCTATTAACTTCAACTAATTGATTCTCCACAAAGATATCTAAAGCATGCAGGAGAAAGGACAGCGTCTTCAACAATCAATGCTTGGAAAACTGAATATCCATGTAGAAGACTGAAAGTAGACTCCATGACTCACAGTGTATAAAAATCAACTCCAAATGGATCAAAGACCTTAATATAATACCTTAATCTCAGTAACTACTAAAGGAAAACACAGGGGAAGCACTTCAAGATACTGGCACAGGTAGTCATTTCCTTTACAGGTCTCTCAAACAGAGGAAACAACATCAAGAGCTGACAAATGAATTACATCAAATTAAAAAACTTCTTCACAGTGGAGGAAGCAGTCAACTAAGTGAAGAATCAACCTATAGAATGGGAGAAAATCTTTGCTAGATATCCATCTGACTGAAGATAAATATCCAGAATATGTAAAAAAAAATAACAAAAAATATGTAATTGAATTTACAAAGGTCAGATGATCTGTATAGACACATCTCAAAAAGGAAATAGAAATGACCAACCAATAATGATATGAAACAATGCTCAGTATCATTATCATCATGAAAATTAAACTACAAGGAGATTCTGTCTCACCCCACATTGAATGGCTATTATGAAAAAAATAAAACTAAAAAATAACAAATGCTGGTGAAGATGTGGATAAAACAACCCTTATACACTTATGCAATTTAAATTAGTTTAGCCACAATGGACAACTCTTTTTGTCAGCTTTTTTGATACTGTGACTAAAAGACTTGGCCAGAACAACTGTAGAGGAGGAAAAGTTTATTGAAGGTTCATAGTTTCAGAGGTTTCAGTCCATTCAGTCCACTCAAGTGAGGCAGAACACCATGGCAGACTAGTATGGGAAAGGGAAGCAGCTCACATAATGGTCAGAAAGCAGAGAGACAGATTCCACTTTCCAGATACAAAATATATACCCCACAGCTATGCCCCCAATAAATCACTTCCTCCAGCCATATCCCCACCTGCCTCTACAATTACCACTCACTTCGTCCCATCAGGAATTAATTCACTGATAAGGTTAAGGCTATCCTAACCCATCATATATTCTCTGAATCTTCTTGCACTGTTTCACACATGAGCTTTTGGGGGACACCTCACATCCAAACCACAATAACAACAATATGGAGGTACCTCATAAAAAAAAAAAAAACTAAAAATTTGGCTATATCTCTCCTGTATGAACATCCAAATGGAATTAAGTCAACATACAAATACACCCATGTTTTTTGCAATACTATTCAAAATAGACAATGTATGTCATCAGACAAGGTGTCTGTCCGTAGATGAATGGATTAAAAATATAATGTGTATACACATTGGCATATTATTCCCACATGAAAATAATTCAATTCTGTTATATGCAGGAAAATGAATAGAAGTGGAAAGCTTCATGTTAAGTGAAATAAGCCAGACACAAAAAGACAATTATTACACATATTCTTTCATATGTAGAAATCTAAAAAAAAAAAAAAAAAAACCTAAAATTAGAAGAGGGATTTTTTTTTTTTAGAAACTGGGAAGACATTTGGGGAAAAAGGAGGAATAAGAGAGGATGGGAAAAGATAAAACCAAAGGAGATAGACAAAATCAATGCATGATAAATGAATGTAAGAAAATGCCACACTAAATCCCACAAACTTGTATAATTAATGTGTTAATAATTATAATAAAAAGAATTGTTGTTAGTGAGCCTAACTAGAGTATGCTGGTATACATAGTTAAGGAATCCTTAAATACACACTCAGGTAATAGTGTCATATTATCTTACATATTTCAGTTACCTTGTTTTATGTCCTAGTAAGAGTTTCTAAACTTTATTTTTAAAGCAGCCTTTCTATTTAAAATACAAACTTTAATAGCTTAATTAAGGTGCTCTTTTAAAAAAAGTAACAGGCCATAAAATAGAGATTTTATTAGAATAGGAAATTGGTAAACCTCAACATAGTTCTGAAGAAATTGTACCAAATACCAGAGATAGAGATGCACAACTAAGACAAGAAAGAGAGAAAGATAGACAGACATTAGGATAGAATGAGGAGGCATACTATCATACATCTACTCAAAATTGCAGAATACTGAGAATTGGGTCATGTTTGCATTTAAGAATATAATGCCAACCAACCAGGCATGGTGGAGCATGGCTGTAATTTCACTGACTTGGGAGTTTGAGGCAGGCAGGAGTACTGCAAGTTTGAGGTCAGTCTCAGCAACTTAGTAAGAACAAGTCTCCAAATAAAAAAATAAAACAGAGCTGTGAATGCCATGCTGTGGTAGTGCCCCTGGGTTCAAGTCCCAGAACCAACAAATAAATTTAAAAATCCAGAAAGTTTTACACATTTTATAAAATTGATAAATATAAAGTGTAGGAATTCAACCATTTGGTAAATGTGCACTACAAAGATATATAAGAAGATAAATAAGTAGTAGACAAAAGATTAAAGTAGATTGTTGTAGAATTTCAAAATAATTTTATAAAACAGAATATATTAAAAGCAAACATGGAATAAAAAATATATGACAAGTAGATTAAAACTACATTATTAATACTAATACTAGAAACTAGGAGATTGTATATACATGTTTTTTTTCTTTTCTTTTTTTTTAAACTAGGGATCAAATCCAGGGCCTCACTGATGCCAAGCAAGCACCCTACCACTGAAGTATATCCCCAGTACAAAGACAGTATACTTTAAAAATATTTGGGGTAAAAATGGGAGTTCATAACTCACTTGAAACTAATGTTTGAAATATGATATGTCAAGAGCTTTGTAAGGTTTTGAACAACCAATAAAAAAAATATTATTGAGAAGTAGAATGATGTGAAATAAAATACTGACAAATCAAAATTTCTATACTCTGTAAATATATCTCAATAATTAGGACAAAATAGTTTTATATAAACAAAGTTAAGGGAGAAGAAAAATTATCGCAGAAAGATTTGAGATGTCAAAATAAGTGACTACCAAAAGAATGGCAAATTTGAGAGCAAAATTGAACAAATTTTGACAATATATAATAATGAGTTAAATCAAAATTGATCTATTTTGTATGTATCAAAGGTATTTAATTTGAAGCAGATATAATCTAAAATACCTGGTTCTTTTTTTTCATTTTTATGTAAGAGGCATAATAGTATATCTTGATCTTATTAATTTATCTAAGTAAATTATCCTGATAGCTGTCATTATAAGATATCCCATATGATTCTGAAACATATGAACCATGATACATAGAAAACCTACGTGGTCATAGGTATATATTTCTAGGTTAGATTGCATTTTAAAGGACAAAATTCTAAGGAAATGCTACATCAGTAATATTTCTAGATGTCCATCAGCTTATCAGGATATCCCCTGTAATGTTAGAAACAAGTTACTCCATGTAGCCTTGCTCACCACCACCAAGAGAAGCCATAAAGTTTTATGGAATACCTTCTGTCATACTTTGTGTGCTATTCTGTGTCTTATCTATAGGATCACATGAGGCTACTTGTTTTAGAGAGACTTGGGAGGAAAAGAACAATGCAGTTTAGGATGTGGCTCAAGTCACTTCACCAATTAGTTCTCATGACATAGCAGAAACAATTTTGCTTGAAATACGCATGGATGTTAAGTATATTGTATGGCAAACCTGGCAAGTTTCAATAGAAGAAACTGGATACAAACTTCTAGGGTTACCATCATCTTTGTCAATACTGTCATTAATTAGAAAAAAAAATCACAAGAAAAAAATTTTTAATTTCACAAAATGAACATACCTCATTAGCCAACATATAAATGAAGAGCCCTCATTGTGCCATGTTTCAATCAGTGGTCTTACCACAAGAACAAACACTATTATGAATGGAATACAGTGGATTTATTTAGATTGTTTTGAACTTGAAATAGAAATTATATGATTTGTAATCTTCTTTTTTATATCCTTTTGTTCAACTTAAAATTGTGACTGACCCATGTCATTGAAGTGCTCTATTTTAATTTTATGGAGTTTTATTTTATGAGTGTGGCTTAGTTTAAATATCCTTCTCACTGCTTATGATCTCCTTTTCAGTATTCAGCTGTTACTGATAATGCTTTCAAAAATTATTTTTATAAGACTTTGGGTTAAATTAAATACATATTCTGCTGGGTATAAAACTAGGAATTGAAAGATCTTGCCCATTCCTTTGGCCAGAGATATCAGGATTTGGCTATTGTCATTCTTGTTGAGGTTGTTGTGAGTTGGTCTTCTCTTCATTTGGTAGAATTTTGTTTTGTTTCTATGTAAACTTTTAACTATAGCTGTACTTAGAAAGTGGTTATAGATGAACATGTTTACACTACCTTCCTAGAAGTGAAAATCTCCTCTAGCACTTCTAAATATAATGATAAGACCTTGCATTAATAGGGCAGGTATCTCAAACCTCATTTACCTTTAACATAATATATATGTGATTATATTTATATTATATATATGTGCATGATTACATGTTAGATTAGATAGTGTTTTTTTCTTAAGATACATGTGTATTCATGAGAAAAATTTATTTGTGATTTTCTCTCAATATTATTTTTATATATTGTTATCATTACTATTAAGTGAAACTATTATATACTGTCCATAGGTATATGAATTAGTTTAGCCATTATAGGAAATACTATGAACATTCCTGGAAAAAATTAAAAAAACAATGGAACTACCAAATGATACAGCAACTCCACTACTAGGCATTTAGAAAAAGAAATGAAATCAGTTTACTGAAAAGACATCAACACTCCTGTTTATTGCAGCAGTATTCACAGTGGCCAAGATATGGAATCCATCAAGATGTTCATCCATGAATGAATGGATAAAGAAATGTTGAATATATATAATACATATATATGATAAATATTATTATCACAAAAATGCATTAAATCTTGTCTTTTGTGATATGATGGATAGAATTGAAGTACATCATCTTACTGAAAGAAGTTAGGCTCAGAAAGAAAAGTGCCATATATTCTCACACATTTGTGAAAACTGAAAAAGTTGAATACTATGAGAGAGTTATCTGGTGGTGACTAGAGACTCAAAAGGATAATAGGAAAAAGAGACAGAGAAGTTAGATAATGGGTATCAAGATAGAGACTGTAGGAATTATTAACATGTTAGAGTAACTGTAGTCTATAACAATTTAATGGTATACATTAAAATAATAAGAAAAAGATTCCTATGTTTTCCAACACATAGAAATGGTAAATGTTTGAGGAGATAAAAACATCCTGGTTTGATCATTACTCATTGTAAGCATATATTGTTATATTATACAAGAACTCATACTCAATAATTATGTGCAAAAATACATTTCAATTAAAATTTTTAAAATAAATAAACATTAATTTATTTGTGTTATTGATTTTTGGTTTAATCCCACCATGTAGAGACAATGAATTTTTAATGAATTTATCTGTGAAATTTTAATGAGGCTTATTTATGATTCAGGAAATAATCTAATTTGCTAAGTATTTCACATGTATTTGAAAGTAACAAACACTTTCATTGTGTGGTATAGAATTTTTTAGTTTTATTGGTAAATTATTTTAATATTTAAAAATTCTCTACCTTTACTATTTTTTTCTAACTATTGGAAGAAATGTTCATTAACACTTCCAACTGAAATTACAAATTTCTGTTTTATTCTTTATGCATTTGAATTTATTGTTTCATAGATTTTGGTATGTTTCATACATTTTGGTATGTATAATCAGGTACATGTGAATTTAAAATTTTAATAAGTTTCTAGAGGTATTCTTTTCAATTTCTGGTATGGTTCTATTACTCTAGTAATAGTTTTGACTTAGAAGCTGCAGTCTTATATATTAATATATTTATACACATTTGTTATTAGTGTTTACATGATGCATCTTTCCTATTTTTACATTCTGTATCTTTACATATTTGTGACTTGGTCCTTCGATAGCATAAATTATTTTTTTACAATTTTAATCATTTATTCATTCTATTGCATATGAATTAAATGCATTCTAAAATAGTTGAGCTTACATCTATATCATACTTATACAGTGTTACATTTTTATGTTTCTTCAAAAGGACTGTCTTGTCTTATTTACTGAATTAAATATTTTTTCCTTTTATTCATTTGCTGGCTCCATATATTTATATATAAACCAAAATCTCTAATGATGCCAGTGAATTAGAATAATTTAATTCTATTTAAATTGGCTTGCCTATCATGTTAATGAATAAGTATATTCTGAAATCCATGATAGATAATTCTTAGTGTGTTTTTCAATCAATATTCTTTTGAAATTCTTTTCCTGGTATATTTCATTATTGTTTGAAATTTTGAGCCTTTTGATTTTATAAAATACTAATTTCCTAGGGAAATTCTCTAACTTTATTATATTTATTTTATTTATATTAGCTAATTGGTTTTAGCTAGTTTTTTTGTGGGGGGGGATTAAGAATACTCAAGGGCAGTTTACCAATTTGCTATACCTTCAGTTCTTTTTTAAATTTTTTTCTTATATTTTGAGAGAGGGAGGATCTCACTAATTATCTGAGGGTCTTGCTAAGTTGCAGAGACTGACTTCAAACTTGTCAACCTCCTAGAAGTCAAAATAGTGGTTACAATTTGTGATCTGTTACTAGCAGGAAGTATATAAGGATTTTAAGGGCTCTAGTGGCATTCTGTTTCTTGATCAGTATCATATTGCATGGATATGATTCAAGTCAAGAAAATCATCATTAAGCTAAATGCCTGTTTATGAGTGTACTTTTACTTATGCACTTCATACTACAATCAAATTATGAAAGCTTATTTTTTTCTAGTAAATTCACTGTAGATTTTTACTGATTATCTTAAGAACACTCACTACAATAATAGAAATCAACATTTTAAAATTTACAATTTCAAAATGATTCACTTTTACTGGTTACTCCCAAACTTTCCTTAACCAGCTTTAGGTGTCATTTAATGTGATCAAACAAGAAAAAAATATGTCATTAAGATAGTGATGTTATAGCTTGTGATAATAAAGACTTTTCAGCAGTAGATTTAGGAGAGATGATGGAGTTTGAGAGGCCATTACATCATGATAATGACTATAACAACGTCTTTCATAAAAAGAATATGTTCCAGGTGCAACTTTGTGCCTTCAAGGATCTGAGTGTGTAGTTACCCCAAAATTTTATGTGCTGCTTTCCATAATGGTTAGTATGAACTTGCTGCATTTAAGCACAGTTATTATACATATTTTGGGTAGACTGTTCTAATCATAAAAAATATATATTGATTAATGCTAGAATAGTTAAAATATTCAAGGTATAATGGTACTGCATAACTCACTATAATTTGAGGGAAAATTCTTACTTTAAAAGATTTGAAAATCCTCTTAACTTTTTCCTCTTTAAGAAGACAAACATGAATAAAAATGTAAGAATCAACATTTAGTTACATATTTCTACATATAAATATAAAAGTAGTTATTTTTAAAAAATCAGTAAGATATTGTAGTCATTGACTATCACTCTACCACTTTGTCTCATTAAAAAGATAAATAGGGTTCTAGCAGTTCCTGTAATCCAAACTCCTTTGATTGACTCTTGCCCGTCACCCTCTTCCCAAATTCTAGTGAGCACTATTCTACATTCAGGTCAACATTTTTAGCATCCATATATGAGAGAGAACATGTAATATTTGTCTGGCTTATTTTACTCAACAGAAAATCCTCCAGTTCCATCCATTTTGCAGTAAATGATAGGCAATAGGATGACTATTGTTATGAATAAACTATGATGCATTTGTGAAGATGTAGAAATGAAGAGATAGAAGAATTCAAACACAAGAACAAGAAAAGGACAGGAAAAGTCTACTTACTCTATTTTGATCAACGTCGACTGTATGCATGTGTTCAAACATCATACCACTCTCCTTTGATATCTATAATTAATACATGTTAATAAAAAATAAATAAATAGAGTGATTATACCTTAAATTATTACTGTTTTAATTTCATTTTCAATCATTGAAAGCATAGTTATAAGCCAAAATAATTAAAATTCAGTTTATCTGGGCCTGATGGCGCAAGCCTGTAATCCCAGCAACTACAGAGGCTGAGGCAGGAGGATCTTGAGTTCAAAGCCAGCCTCAGCAACAGTGAGGCACTAAGCAACTCAGTGTGACCCTGTCTCTAAGTAAAATACAAAATAGGGCTGGGAATGTAACTCAGTGGTAGAGTGCCACAGAGTTCAAGCTCTGGTACCTGCCCCCGCAAAAGTAAATTTTTATTCTACAAACTTCTAAATCATATTTTATTCTTCCAGTATTTCATTAATTGCTTAGTGATATAAAGATAGAAAAATTTATATTATGCTATTATAATGGTATGACATAGAAGACAAATACTTATGTTTAAAATAAACAATTTAAATTTGGCTTATAATTGTTGTGAACAGAGATAAAATAATCATTTATAAATAAATCCTATACCATAGTGATGAAAAGCGTTTCATAGTTGCTTCTCAAATAAAATAAAGAAAAATAATTGTTTTTATTTCTCCCTCCAAATCATCTCAAAATTCTCTGTTCTTTTTAGTATTTTCGTGTACAATATATTTTGTTTGCTTTTCCACTTTCAAGTGAACTGCAAAGATTTAAATTGCTAAAATATCCAGCACATTTAAACTCATTCATTCAGTTGTACAACTGATAAAGAGTATGTCTCATGAATTCTCTGTCTAAAGTGCTTTCCATTGGAATGCACTGCCTCTATTACAAGAAACACAGAGGACGTGAAAGACAAATGTTGACACTCTAATCACATGCCTTCCACAAGTAAGAATTTTCTATTAGTGTCCAATCTTATCTCAACCAACCATTAAACACATTCAATTCCAACAACACCCCTACTGTTACAGACAGTATTGTTGGCTGGAAAATTGTTCCGTTTATTATAAAAACTGCTCTAAGTTTTTACTGAAGTTTCAATTTACCACAAAACTTACAGTATAAGTTTATCAGTAAGTTGAAGTATACTGGGAACAAAATTTTCAATTTTATTTTTTTATGAAAAAAATCTCAAGTGATCAGCTAACTATATTCAAAACAATCATAAACAAGAATTAAAACAGACATTATCGGAATCAGCAAAATTCTGAATAGATGGGGTTTCGAGAAAAAGAGAAACATTACCTCTACCCATGAAGAGAGATTGGTTGGGAAAATACATACACATACATTCAAATATTAAATAACTGTAAGATTGAATACATTTTCAAGAGGAGGAATGATGGCAGCGTTTTCATTTTAACCAAGTAATCATATACCACATTGCATAAGATATTAAAAATAAGGCTTAAAAATGTAGAAAAATTTGGCAAATGTGAGTGTAGGAAATTAGAAAAAAAAAACAGGAAAAAAGCAAACAAGTCAGTAAATAGGCATAAAAAGATGAAGAAGAATATTAATAACATTGTGTGCATGATTTATTAACAATTTACATGAAAAGGCAAGAAAGATCTTTGTGCGTAAAGTCTGATATAGCTTGATTTCTGGAATGAATTCTCACTGAATTACAAATGACTTTATATCCCTCAAACCAAAGTATTTTGTTAGGTGAGCCTTAGTTTCAGTTTAACCTCAAAATATAATCTAAAGTAAACTTATACATAATTTAGTCCTCTCTTAAATCTCTAAGTTAAAACTCAGCACAGGTCACTTGTAATTTCTGAAAGGGAAGTATATGGCTTTTAGAGTATACAAGCTATTTCTTTATGATTTCTGGAGAGTCTAAAGTCATACAATGCCAGAAATTCTAAATTACTATCTCATTTTCATATTAAAAAAATGTATCAACAGTGTTCATTTCCTTCATTTTCCAGAAAGAGATAAATTCACAAAGCTACCTAATACATATTTATTTTCAACATTGATGTTTGTCATGTTGTTCTCACAGAAGATTGTGTGTGTACACGTGAATCACTTAGTCACAGAAAACTTAGTAGTGTATTCTTAAGTATTAACAGCCTTGCTGTGACCTCAAAGGACTCCCAGGAAGTGAGGCTTAATGGCAGTGGAGCTGTCTGAAAATGCCCTGTGATCCCTGAGGCTGAGAGCACTTGAGAGGAGGTGCTAGGAGACCATTCCTCATTCACCTTCAAATTTATCATGGAGGCTGCCATGAGGTAGCTTCTTGTCAGGTTTGGACTTCTGATGAGTTCTAGAGCTTTCTACCTTTCATATCCTAAGGTAGATCTGCACAAGGCAGGACAAATCAGCTCTTCAGAATTGGTACTCACCATTTTGTCTCAGTCACCTTCTTGTTTCAATGTCATCCTGTGGGACAAGGAACATAGGAGTTGACCACTTTGCAAGAGCTGCTTTCGATGTCTATGTGCACAATAAAGTGTCTGCACTTAGAAAGTTTGTCTCCCATCCAAGTACTAACCCTAACCCTATAACTAAAAAATAATTATTTAAAAAAAAGAAAGAAAGAGTTTGTAATTTCTTCATCAGTTGAATGTATTGGCATTAATTGCTACTGGTCTCCAAGATCTATTTTATGGAAACCCTATTTATAATACTACTTGATGTGGTGACTTCTATTCACCAAAGTGATGGCTACCAGGGAATGAGAGATATTCACTCAATATATGAAGGGAAAAGATACAGCATGTAAAAAGTTATACAGATAAAATTTGGGACCATCTGATTTCTTTAATATTACCAAGATTTCCCCCAAGTTATATCAGGGAATCTTCAATCAACTCAGATCACTTAAATCAAGATAACTCCATACCCCTTCTTTCTGGAGAGTTTACTATATCTATGAAAAAAAGTGATTAAGTTTGTAGTTTTTATATCAAATATAAAGAAAATGTTATTGCATGTTACATGATACTTCCAGAATGCTGAGCAAATTGAATACTACATGATGTTTCTCAGAATATTTCGAGGCTATAACTAAAATTAAGAGAAACAGCTAGAAAATTATTATGATTTATTCTTCTTTCCATGTACAGATAATAAGGCTATTGAAACGAGTAAGGGAAAATGAGGCAAGGCAAAGTAGCTTCAAAACTGTTTTAGATGGAGACTCTCATTTAGGAGTCCACTCCACCACCCGGAGTGAAGAGGTCATTGTTAGAATGAGAACTCACTAAGGAGGAAAAAAATAAGTGATTGCCACTTTACTTTTAAAAAAGATATTTTAAAATTCTGACAAGACAAGAATTTTTCACAGTTATGTTTAAATACGAACCAAGTAATCATGATTTAGGGTTCAGCATTGTTTTAAAATCCTACTCTTAAAATGATTTCCATCTATGCTTATTCATTTGAAAGTTACTACAGATAATTTCTTTAAAGCAGCATCTAAAATAATCATTGCTGTAAATACAAAAAATAACATGGAGATTTTGTAGTCCCTGTTTGCATAGAGTTGAATGATGTACTATATATCAATAGCCAGCTGATATGACAATTTAAGGAAGGCTAAACTTTTTAATGAATATATTTCTTGTGTTGATTTGATCTGGTCAAATAGGTTTTCAAAGTACACAACATTTCTGCATATTCACTATCCATATTTACAACTTAAATAATAACATTTGGATTAGATTTTTATTACACAAATGGTGCAAAGTATGGAATCAATTGGTATCCAATATGTTTGAAGGGTGAGCAAGTTGGATGATTTCTATCTTAAGCCAACCTTTCTACCAATGGTATTTAGTAAATGCTTCCTGAGAAATAACATACCCAGTAGGAGGAAGGAAATGTTTCCAAACAAAATCACTGACATGCTGATTGTGTAAAAATTAACTTATAAACAAATATGTTCTTCCAAAGTTGACTCAGCAAATGACAGGGAGCCTTTTGGTAATATGCAAACATAATAAATATAATAACTAATTAAAAATCTCTGAACAAATAATGAATTTCACAATCCCTTTACCTAATATATTACCTAATTTAATTTCAATTTAGTAACTTTCAGTCTATTAACCTGAGTGTCTACAGGATTGTATTCATAATTGGATACAAATGATAATAATGCCATTTTTCTTGTATTATCATAATGTACTTATTTGCACATCTCTACAATAAAACATTAGTTTTACCTTTTAATGGAAGAATACCTAAATATTTAAATATATGATGATGTTTGTGAATTTGTATTTACATGTTTTTATATATGTACATATCTATACGTATATAATTTTTTAGTGATATAGGAACCCAGTATCTAAGAATGTATTGCCCAATAGGAATGAGATCCTCATTTAATTTTAATTTCTAATTCATAATAATTATTTAGGGTATCAATCATTGAATTAGTTATTTTATACTAGATACCTTTCTGAGTTACTTGATCCCAGTTTCTGATTTTTAAAAATACATTTGCCTAATGATTTTCTTCATTATGTTCTAATTATATGAACTTACCCTTCCAAAAGGGAATTGTAAAATTTTATGATATTTCATTGCCTTTCTTTAGGCCTGTCTGCACTGGGATTCTCAGTTGAGTTGCTAGAATAACTTTCATATTTCAAGTAAAATAGAGTTGGCTATTCTCTTGGGACAGGAGTTACCATAAAAAGATCTATGGCATCCTTCATTCTTATTCCATATTATTTGTATATCTTCTCCTTTTTTCCCCCCTGTTGGTAATGAAGATTGAACCTAGAGATTTTTAACCACTGAGCCACATCCCCAGCCCTTTTTATATTTTGTTGATAGACAGGGTCTCCCTGAGTTGCTAAGGCTGGCTTTGAACTCACGATCCCCTTGCCTCAGCATTCTGAGCTTCTGGAATTACAGACGTGTGCCACAGCACCTGGCTTGTATCTCTTCTTAACACATCTGTATACCTATTATCTCAGCTATTGTAGAAATATTTATTTAATATCAAGCGAATGAATGTTAAGTCTCTCTACAGTGTGTAGATGAGACAATAGAAAACACTTTATAAATGATTAACCTAATCTGGGGCATCAGTGACATATTCATAGTATGAGGGATTTAATCCAGAGAACAAAAGACTTCCCTACCTGTTGGAATTGTCCAGGAGTGAAGTTTGGAGGGACAGTATCCAAGTATGTCAGTCTGCATCTCTTGAGAAGTCCATCTTCAGAATCTCTCAGCAAAGCCACTGAACCTCAGGGAAGGGCACATCCTCCAGCTACTTTAAATTGCAAGGAAAAGTGATGATCCTCGAAGGATCACTGAGAAAATATTGATTACCTCACATCTGCTCATCAGCCTGCAACTATATTTGAGAGATTATGATTGTGCCTGCTCTCCCACCCTCCATTTTTGAAAGTACCTCTTGAAATCTAAAAATTAAAGCTATTATTGTCGCCTGTGAAAGGAAGAACTTTTAGAAGGAATTTTTCTGAGTATTTAAAATATTTGTCATTTCTTATAATCATCCTATGAGTAAACAAGTGGTTTTTTTTTTTCTATTTTTCAGAGTGGAAAGTTCAGGCATAAAGTAGTTCCAAAGAATGTTTGGCTCCGTATTCTATGCTCTTAACCAATTTATGTCGACCATTTACATAGTACCTGTATTGTTTACTGTTATAATTTCAGTCAAAACATCCCTGAACACCAAAACACACCCAATTCTCTTTCTGAGTTAGAAATTCCTTTTATGTGGCCAATCTGCCGTATGACAAGTGGATGATTTGTACTGCTTAAAATACTGTTCCTCAGTCTTTGTCCTAGTATACAAAAATTAAGTTTAAAAGATTCTCAACTTTTATATTGCATGATAGGTCAGAAAACTCATTTTTTATGACAATAAGTGTTAGTGTTATTCAGTCATAAAGATTTATTCCGAAATACTCTGACATACATACTACATGATTCCTTTATATATTAATCTAATTGATGAATGTATCATTCTATAAAGAGATAACTTATCATTCTATAAAAAGATAACTATCAGTTTGATATAGAGACATGTACTAAGTAAGGGCAACAGAAGAAACAAATGTCTGAGGGTACAAGGTTTTCTAACAAATGCTTCCTGAATAGAAAGAAAATTGTGATGTACTTCTACAGATATTGATATTAAGGCTGACCAAGTTAAATCCTTAGTTTAATTATTAGAATATTTGTATAAAGCTTGATATTTAAATCATTTCAACCTTTCATATTCTGTACAGAGATTTTAATAGTACAACAATTTCATTTACCTAAAAGTAAACTGTTGCCAAAATGTCTTTCTGTCCTCAAGGGGTTCGACCAGTCAGTTTCTAAGAGCAATTTGAAAATCATGCCACTGATTAACTAAGCTTCCCAGAAATTCAAAATATGTTATGAATCAGCTGACTTGTCAAATCTAAATGGTCACTTTCAGAATGAGATCATAGGGTTATTTTATTGTGAAGATGGAGATAAGGAAGGAAGGAATTTGGAGTTGTATATAAATTATATTAATTATTCCAATCATACTTGTCATTTACATTGATAAAATATGAAGGTTTGAAAATATTTGTTCTATGTTCATTTTTCATTTTTTTGTGTCTCACATATACTGTAAATATCATTATAGTATATTTTAATCCATTCAGCAAACTAAGTTGCAGAGATATTTAAAAATGCTTTTGGATCAAGTCATCTGTCTAGTTTGATCAGATGACAAAAGTTGTGAATATCTAAAGTTACATTACATTTTTTTGTGCAGGATTTACAGTATTTAAATATGGTCAATCAGTTTATCATGAGACTTTTGGAAAATACATCTCCATATTGTGCATCCTAGACATAAGGGAGCCACAGAGTTTTGGAGGCATAAGAAACAATTTCCCTATTGTTTTCCCTTTTGTGGTCCTTTGTGAATTCTCTAATAATATGATAAAAATGCAAAGAAATTTTTTAGGAAAAAATTATTCTAAAAAAGTTGCCCAGGTTGTATTCCATAAGAAACTAGTGTACATAGTGGCATTAATAATTATTCCTGGAAAAAAGTCCTGAGGTCAAATATTTTGATTGATTTTGTATATCAATCCTAACTTGTAAATTCACAACTTATATTACCTTTCAAATATTCTGAGAAATCTTGATTTAGAAAGTGTTCATTTAACCTTTGCATCCCAAACTGATTAGCAAGGCCTCTTATTTTACCACATATTTTATCCAACCAATAATAAAATTTTCTTAAATATTCTCATTAAGATTTGTTTAGTCAAATAGCCCCTGACCAGATGCACAGAATGGGTTGATTAGAACACAGGAGATTAGCTTTGTCACTACATACTTAGATAAAGCGGTTTATTTGGTTTACATGAACAAGTTATTAGATTTGTGTTGCAAGAGAAGAAAAGACAGAGGGAGACAAAGAGACAGGATAGGGCACATGTGGGACTGTGAGAAACACACAGTTTGTACCTACTACTTCATGATAAAAGTTGTAATGGCTGTTTGATGCCATGTAAATATATTGAATAATATTGAAAATTCTTGTACATGATCATATTGATATGCTTGAATGGTACTCTGGATACTGTGGGGAAAATACAGAGGAGGAGGAATCCACCTAGTGGAAAGAGTGGTTAAAAGCCTTTTGTTAATTAAATTAATTATTTTTCTATTTAGTTGCTGGGGATTGAACCCAGTGACACTCAACCTCTAAGCTACACCTCCATCACAGCACTTTTTAATTTTTAGTTTGAGACAGGGCCTAGCTAAATTTCCATTGCTTGCCTTGAATTTAGGATTCTCCTGTTTCAGCCTCCCAAGTCACTAGGATCATGAGAGTACACACCCACTCAGGCTTAAAAAGCTTTTTTATTGTTTAATTAATCAGTACCAATAGTTTTTTCTAATGTGTTAGCAAATGATGTGTGGAAAAAATTGTGTAGTTCTAGATGGGCGCAAAGGCACACCCCTGAAATCCCAGCAGCTTGGAGGTTGAGACAGGAGGTTCTCAAGTTCAAAGCCTATCTCAGCAAGAGCTAGGCACTAAGCAATTCAGTGAGACTGTCTCTAAATAAAGTACAAAATAAGTCTGGGATGTGGCTCAGTGGTTTAGTGCCCCTGAATTCGATCCCTAGTACCCCGCTCCTAAAAAACATTGTATAGTTCTGATAATTATATTGAAGGCAGAAACAGTGAAATATGCTGATGGATTGAATATGAGAAATGAAAAATTTAAAAAAAAATCAAGATTCTCATTTTTCTTCCATAGAACCCAGGTAATGTCAATGCCATTTTTTGATGAAGTAAAACAAAATAAATTAGAATTTAATCTGAGATTGTTAGTAAGCCTTCCTCAAATTTATTTCCTTTCATTTCTATGTTTTTTAGAAAATAAGATTAGTCTGGAATAGCCTGAAATCTTAAATCAGATTTCTTCTCTCTATGTCTCTCTCTTATGACATGAGAGTATAACAAAAAGTATAACAAAGTTTAGCAGAAAGGAAAAAAAGAAGGGGCAAAAGATACTTAAGGAAGAGTGTGGAGCCTTTCAGATAAAGTCACTCTTCTGAGTGACTTTAAATCAGATTTCTAATATTCAAGTATTGCATGTTATAAAATCTGCTGAATATCAAAACATTGGCATTTCCTCTTCCTACCTTCCACTACAAAAGACATTTTGTTGTGGAAACTGTCACAAATTGAGTCTGCATGGTTTATATTCTGACCCCACAATTAGGGATCTTTGCTACTATATTGGATTGTCTCATCTCTCTGTTCATATTTATCACTATAGAACTTTTTTCTGTATATTCTGTCCAGTTGGTCTGGGTCTAATTTCTTGAGACTGTACTATAGAAGTTCTTGTGATGGAACAATGTAAGGACAGGAGAACAGCTGTGTGAAAAAGTGTTCAGATTATCCAAATGGAGAACAGAATGGAGAAGTTAGGGTTAATATCAAGAAAGGGGATATTAGCTGGAAGAAATTCTGACAAAAAGTACTTGAGGGGAAATATGTCATGCACTTTAAGTATTCTCAGACTAGGCAGGAGAAGGATGCCTGAAACAGAATTTTGAATCTGACGAGTATTGAAGTAAAAATTGAGTAGTGGTCAGATTAGTAAAGTGTTACAAAATGAAAGTTACAAGAGGCATGACAGCATACCTGAGAGTTTATTTTGACATGTCTCTGGAGTCACAGGAAAAAAAAAAAGCTTCACACAATTTTATAGAAGTGACTCTTCTGAATGGTTTTCTACTAGTCAAAATATTAAATGGGGGAAATTTGGAGTTGAGCATAATTATGGAGAATATGTTCAGTCACTTAAGATATATAGAAATATAATTGACAAGAGTGCTAGTATTTATCTGTATTTAAGTGTGACTCTGATTTTATTGTCTTCACTAAAAATTGGCTTGAAATCTAAATTGTCAATTTCAAAAAGACTGTAAAAATTCAATTATAACATAAAATGCATCTACCAATGTATTTCTATGCATACAATGCATATCAATTTCATACAGGACCATTTCAATGCATCTACAGATGAGGAAGCCAATTTTTCTACCTTAAAAGAGTACACCATGATCCAATAAGTGTGAGTTATTAAAAAGCAACAGAGGAAATGGAAATATTTTTCTGACATAGTGAAGATAAAAATGCTAGGGTTAAATAAATTATTATTTTTTTTGTTTGTTTTATACTTAAAGTTTAATGTGAGAGAAAAAACTGTATTACAACATATCATCAGTATCCATATTTTATTGCAGTAACCTACATTTCCCCCCTCTGGGCTGCATTTTCTAATACTCTTTAAGGATTTTAGAACCCCTAGTATTGTGTTTTTGCAGCCCAACTTTTTGACAGTCTCTGTGAAAATTCAATTGATGAAGTGGTTTGATCCCCACCCCCTCTTTTTTTTTTTTCCAACAGTCTATTTCACTGGAATATTTTAAGGCTGTTCTTACCATTTCCTGCTGGGTGGGACTTTTTTTGGCTATGCTGTTTGCTTAAACTATGAAGCCATTTCAAGTAGACGTGTTTTATCATCCCTTTTTCCCCTTCAGAGGAACCTCCCTGCAATTTAAGGTTGTTAATAACCTCACCGAAGTGACATTTTGAATATTTATTTATTTTTCTCATTGGAAACACAGAATGAAGGACAGTAGTTTTTCAGCAGTAGTTTTTATTTTACCCTATGGAAAATCTACAATAAACAGTTGATTATGTATTCTCTAAATGAAACTCTGTCATATAAGGGAATTATTTTAAACACAAATATAAATAAAGCTAATAATTTTAAAATATATAAGAAAAATAGCTAGTAAATACAGGTACTAATGCCTGAAAACATACCACGTCCATTTTGGGACTGAAAAACTAAAACACATTCCTTGAAGTTGCTTTTGGAGAGTAAAAGGTATTGGGATTAAGCCCCTTAAAAAAGTGTTTAGTAAATGTTGTTATTTTTCCCATGATCATATTATCAAGCCACTTAATGCACAACAAGAATGTGGCACATGAACTCCTCTACACTTCATCTTATAACCAACTCTAGTGACATGTCCTTTGGGAACTTATTGAACTTGTTATTAAAACAGAACAAAAAATGTCAGGGACTACTTTAAGCCAACAAATACATTGGATAATTGAAGGTGAAGGCAATGGACATCTTTCCCTTTCTCAGAAACTAATTTGAACGCTATTTTATAAAATTATCCCAGTATTTCCTGCTCCATCTATTTTTTTTTTATTGGTCGTTCATAACATTACATAGTTCTTAATACATCATATTACACGGTTGATTCACGTGGATTATGAACTCCCGCTTTTACCCCGTATACAAATTGCTGTATCACATCAGTTTCCCTTCCATTGATTGACATATTGCCTTTCTAGTGTCTGATGTATTCTGCTGTCTGTCCTATTCTCTACTATCCCCCCTCCCCTCCCCTCCCCTCCCCTCCCCTTTTCTCTCTCTACCCCTTCTACTGTAAATCATTTCTTCCATTTGTATTATCTTGTCTTGCCCCTCCTTTCCTCTTATATGACATTTTGTATAACCCTGAGGATCGCCTTCCATTTCCATGCAATTTCCCTTCTCACTCCCTTTCCCTCCCACCTCTCATCCCTGTTTAATGTAAATCTTCTTCTCAAGCTCTTCGTCCCTACCCTGTCCTTGTTTACTCCCCTTATATCAAAGGAGTCATTTGGTATTTGTTTTTTAAAGATTGACTAGCATCACTTAGCATAATCTGCTCTAATGCCATCCATTTCCCTCCAAATTCTATGATTTTGTCATTTTTTAATGCAGAGTAATACTCCATAGTATATAAATGCCACGTTTTTTTTATCCATTCATCTATTGAAGGGCATCTAGGCTGGTTCCACAGTCTTGCTATTGTGAATTGAGCTGCTATGAACATCGATGTAGCAGTGTCCCTGTAGCATGCTCTTGTTAGGGCTTTAGGGAATAGACCGAGAAGGGGAATAGCTGGGTCAAATGGTGGTTCCATTCCCAGCTTTCCAAGAAATCTCCATACTGCTTTCCAAATTGGATGCACCAATTTGCAGTCCCACCAGCAATGAACAAGAGTGCCCTTTTCCCCGCATCCTCTCCAGCACTTATTGTTGTTTGACTTCCTAATGGCTGCCAGTCTTACTGGAGTGAGATGGTATCTTAGGGTAGTTTTGATTTGCATTTCTCTGACTGCTAGTGATGGTGAGCATTTTTTCATGTACTTATTGATTGATTGTATGTCCTCCTCTGAGAAGTGTCTGTTCAGGTCCTTTGCCCATTTATTGATTGGGTTATTTGTTATCTTATTGTCTAATTTTTTGAGTTCTTTGTATATTCTGGTTATTAGGGCTCTATCTGAAGTGTGTGGAGTAAAGATTTGTTCCCAGGATGTAGGCTCCCTGTTTATCTCTCTTATTGTTTCTTTTGCTGAGAAAAAACTTTTTAGTTTGAGTAAGTCCCATTTGTTGATTCTATTTGTTAACTCTAGCGCTATGGGTGTCCTATTGAGGAATTTGGAGCCCGATCCCACAGAGTGTAGATCATAACCAACTTTTTCTTCTATCAGATGCCATGTCTCTGATTTAATATCAAGCTCCTTGATCCATTTTGAGTTAACTTTTGTGCATGGCAAGAGATAGGGATTCAGATTCATTTTGGTGCAAATGGATTTCCAGTTTTCCCAGCACCATTTGTTGAAGATGCTATCCTTCCTCCATTGCATGCTTTTAGCCCCTTTATCAAAAATAAGATAGTTGTAGTTTTGTGGATTGGTTACTGTGTCCTCTATTCTGTACCATTGGTCCACCCGCCTGTTTTGGTACCAGTACCATGCTGTTTTTGTAACTATTGCTCTGTAGTATAGTTTGAAGTCTTGTATCGCTGTACCGCCTGATTCACACTTCCTGCTTAGTATTGTTTTTGCTATTGTGGGTCTTTTATTATTCCATATGAATTTCATGATTCTTTTATCGATTTCTACAAGATATGCTGTTGGGATTTTGATTGGCATTGCATTGAACTTATATAGGACTTTTGGTAATATCGTCATTTTGATGATGTTAGTTCTGCCTATCCATGAGCAGGGTATATTTTTCCATCTTCTAAGGTCTTCTTCTATGTCTTTCTTTAGGGTTCTGTAATTTTCATTGTATAAATCTTTCACCTCTTTTGTTAGGTTGATTCCCAAGTATTTTATTTTTTGGGGGGATATTGTGAATGGAGTAGTTGTCCTCATTTCCGTTTCAGAGGATTTGTCGCTGATATACAGGAATGCCTTTGATTTATGCGTGTTGATCTTATATCCTGCCACTTTGCTGAATTCATTTATGAGCTCTAATAGCTTCTTTGTAGACCCTTTTGGGTCTGCTAGGTATAGAATCATATCATCTGCAAATAGTGATAATTTAAGTTCTTCTTTTCCTATTTTTATGCCTTTAATTTCTTTTGTCTGCCTAATTGCTCTGGCCAGTGTTTCGAGGACTATGTTGAACAGAAGTGGTGAGAGAGGGCATCCCTGTCTTGTACCAGATCTTAGAGGGAATGCCTTCAATTTTTCTCCATTCAGAATGATGCTGGCCTGTGGCTTATCATAGATTGCTTTTACAATGTTGAGGTATGATCCAGTTATCCCTAATTTTTCTAGAGTTTTGAACATAAAGGGATGCTGTACTTTGTCCAAAGCTTTTTCTGCATCTATCGAGATGATCATATGGTTCTTATTTTTAAGTCTATTGATGTGGTGGATAACATTTATTGATTTCCGTATATTGAACCAACCTTGCATACCAGGGATGAATCCTACTTGATTATGGTGTATAATTTTTTTGATATGTATTTGAATCCGATTCGCCAGAATTTTATTGAGGATTTTTGCGTATAGGTTCATTAGAGATATTGGTCTGTAGTTTTCTTTCTTTGAAGTGTCTTTGTCTGGTTTCGGAATCAGGGTGATGTTGGCCTCGTAGAACGAATTTGGAAGTTCTCCCTCTTTTTCTATTTCCTGAAATAGCTTGAAAAGTATTGGTGTTAGTTCCTCTTTAAAGGTTTTGTAAAACTCTGCTGTATACCCATCCGGTCCTGGGCTTTTCTTAGTTGGTAGTCTTTTGATGGTTTCTTCTATTTCCTCTATTGTTATTGGTCTGTTTAGGTTGTCTATGTCCTCCTGACTCAATCTGGGCAGATCATAAGACTTAAGGAATTTATCTATGCCTTCACTATCTTCTATTTTATTGGAGTATAAGGATTCAAAATAATTTCTGATTATCATCTGTATTTCTGAAGTGTCTGTTGTGATATTGCCTTTTTCATCCCGTATGCTAGTAATTTGGGTTCTCTCTCTTCTTCTCTTCGTTAGCATGGCTAAGGGTCTGTCAATTTTATTTATTTTTTCAAAAAACCAACTTTTAGTTTTGTCGATTTTTTCAATTGTTTCTTTTGTTTCAATTTCATTAATTTCAGCTCTGATTTTAATTATTTCTTGCCTTCTACTTCTTTTGCTGTTGTTTTGCTCTTCTTTTTCTAGGATTTTGAGATGAAGTATGAGATCATTTATTTGTTGGTTTTTTCTTTTTTTGAGGAATGAACTCCAAGCAATGAATTTTCCTCTTAGAACTGCTTTCAATGTGTCCCATAGATTCCGATATGTTGTGTCTGTGTTTTCATTTGACTCTAGGAATTTTTTAATTTCCTCCTTAATGTCTTCTAGAACCCATTGATCATTAAGCAACCTATTGTTCATTCTCCAGGTGATGCTTGATTTTTCCTTCCTTCTTTTATCATTGATTTTCAGTTTCATTCCATTATGATCAGATAAGATGCATGGTATTATCTCTACCCCTTTATATTGTCTAAGAGTTGCCCTGTGACATAATATATGGTCTATTTTTGAGAAGGTTCCATGTGCTGCTGAGAAAAAAGTGTAATTACTTGATGTTGGGTGCTATAGTCTATATATGTCAATTAAGTCTAGGTTATTAATTATGTTATTGAGTTCTATAGTTTCCTTATTTAACTTTTGTTTGGAAGATCTGTCCAGTGGTGAGAGAGGTGTATTAAAGTCTCCCATGATTATTGTATGGTGGTCTATTAGACTCTTGAACTTGAGAAGCGTTTGCTTGATGAACATAGCAGCACCGTTGTTTGGGGCATATATATTTATGATTGTTATGTCTTGTTGGTGTATGGTTCCCTTGAGCAGTATGAAGTGTCCTTCTTTATCCCTTTTGATTAACTTTGGCTTGAAATCTATTTTATTAGATATGAGTATGGACACTCCTGCTTGTTTCCGCAGTCCATATGAGTGGTATGATTTTTCCCACCCTTTCACCTTCAGTCTATGAATATCTTTTCCTATCAGATGCGTCTCCTGTAGGCAGCATATTGTTGGGTCTTGTTTTGTGATCCATTCTACTAGCCTGTGTCTCTTAATTGGTGAGTTTAAGCCATTAACATTTAAGGTTATTATTGAGATATGATTTGTTCTTCCAGCCATATTTGTTTATTGATGTTACTAAACCTGATTTGTTATCCTCTTTGACTACTTTCCCCCCTTTACTGTCCTACCTCCCATTGTTGGTTTTCAATGTTATTTTCCATTTCTTCTTCCTGTAATGTTTTGCCAAGTATTTTTTGAAGAGATGGTTTTCTAGCTGCGAATTCTTTTAACTTTTGTTTATCATGGAAGGTTTTAATTTCATCTTCTATCCTGAAGCTTAATTTCGCCGGATACACGATTCTTGGTTGGAACCCATTTTCTTTCAGTGTTTGAAATATGTTATTCCAGGATCTTCTAGCTTTCAGAGTCTGTGTTGAGAGATCAGCTGTTATCCTGATTGGTTTACCCCTAAATGTAATCTGCTTTCTTTCTCTTGCAGCTTTTAAAATTCTCTCCTTATTCTGTATGTTGGACATCTTCATTATAATGTGTCTAGGTGTGGATCTCTTATGATTTTGCACCATCGGCGTCCTGTAGGCTTCTAGGATTTGGGATTCTGTCACATTCTTCATGTCTGGGAAGTTTTCTTGTATTATTTCACTGAATAGATTGCTTAATCCTTTGGTTTGGAGCTCTGTGCCTTCCTGTATCCCAATGACTCTTAAGTTTGGTCTTTTGATATTATCCCATAGCTCTTGAATGTTCTGCTCATGGTTTCTTAGTAGACTTGCTGAGCTATCTATGTTCTTTTCAAGTTGAAATACTCTGTCTTCATTGTCTGATGTTCTATCTTCTAAGTGATCCACTCTGCTGGTAGTATTCTCAATTGAGTTTTTAAGTTGGTTTATTGTTTCCTGCATTTCCAGTATTTCTATTTGTTTGTTTTTTATTACCTCTATCTCCCTGTGAAATTGATCTTTTACTTCCTGGATTTGTTTGTCAATGTGATCTTTCATTGTCTGATTTTGCTGTCTCATGTCTTCCTTGAGACTCCAGATCATCTGAAGCATATATATCCTGAACTCTTTATCTGATATTCCATCTGTTGCAGCTATTACCTCTTCTAAAGTTGAGTTGACCTGCATTGCTTGTGATCCTTTCTTTCCTTGTCTTTTCATACTGCACGCGCTTCTTTCTGCTTGGTGCAACTGTTGTGTTTTTGAAATTTACTAGCCTGAAATCACCTCTTCCGTAACTGAATGAGCTGTGATCAGTAGAACATGGGGATGATTACATCATCTCTTTGAAATGGCAGCTGCTGTCCTCCTCTGTGGTCCGACCAGTGTCTGGAACCAAACTGGACCGCTTCTCTCCTCTGTCTCAAAGCTGAAACTCAGCCCTAAGCGCTGCCAAAGTCCTAGTGCCAAACCGCTAGAGGCCGTTCACAGACTCAGGCCTGCGGGGCCCAGTCCAGCCGCCTCCGTGGCTGGCGGGATTGTGTCCCTGCTCCGCGTTGCTCCAGACCGGCTGCAGGGGGGTGGGGTGGTAGGAGCGTGGATCCTAACGCTGAACCACCAGAGGCAGTTCGCAGACTCAGCCCTGCAGGGCCCAGATCAGCCGCCACTGCTGTGACCGGCGGGATTGTGTCCCTGCTCCGCGTTGCTCTGAACTGGCTGGAGGGGGGTGGGGTGGTAGGAGTGTGGATCCTAGCGCTGAACCACCTGAGGCCGATCCCAGACTCAGCCCTGCAGGGCCCAGGTCAGCCGCCGCCGTGACCGGCGGGATTGTGTCCCTGATCCGCGTCGCTCCGAACCGGCTGGAGGGGGGTGGGGTGGTAGGAGTGTGGATCCTAGCGCTGAACCACCTGAGGCCGATCCCAGACTCAGCCCTGCAGGGCCCAGATCAGCCGCCGCCGTGACTGGCGGGATTGTGTCCCTGATCCGAGTTGCCGAGATTCAGTCGCCTGGGACAAACTGACCCCTCACACAGACTTACTAGTTATCGGCAAGTCTCCTTCCCGTGGAATATTGTTAGAAGATCTTCAGCAGGTCCCATGCAAGTGTATTTATGTGTCTCTCTGATCCTGTTACTGCGGAGGTATAGAAAATGCTGCTTGCTCGCCGGCCGCCATGTTGGATCCCCCTAAATAAATTATTATAGATTAACTAAAAGCTTATATAAGTGGTAAGAGATGTTCTAAAACATCAGCATTTTGTATGTTTAAAAGCATAGGCTTTTAAAGAGAATTGGGATAGAATTTTGGTCCCATCAATCAAAAGATGTATGATATTGAATGAGCAATTCAATCATTGTGTTCTACAATTTCTCCACCTGTAAATAAAAGAAATCATTGTGCTTTCCCCAGGAACTTCCTTAAGATTTAAATTAAGAAGCATCTGATCAACATGACTATTCATCAACTGACCATTCCTTCACATTTTCCAGTGTCCAGACTGAATTTCTCAATACATTTTTTTTTCCATTTTTTAAGATGTTGTGATGAACTCAACAGGCAAAATGGAATAAAAAAAAATGTCAATCTCCTATGAAAATGATGTTAGCCGTATAGTATTTTAAATTCTCTGATTTGAAAAGCAAAACAGAAAATACTTGGCATATTTACAGTTGAGATAGGGAGTGAATTTCATCATAAAACACATTATGAGGCTCAGGTAATTTTACACTGATTATTATAACTTAGTGAGAAGAATGTGTGATTTATTATACCTGTCTCCCTAAGTAAGATAAAATGTTTGAATATAAAGTAATTTTAATCTTCAAGCCTAGGACGGAGTTTAGAGGAAAATAGCCAATTAGAGATAAGCCTTTTGTGATGTAATGAGCTGAAGGGAAAAGAATCAGTTAACAGAACTTTTCTTAACTCTGTTAGAGAAGCTCAGATGAATTTACAAAGTAGGCTGGGGCAAACATTATAAAAGGTCTTAACTGTTATCAATGATGTATTGAATAGCAAGTCTCTATAGAAATCAAATGCTTTTCCTTTGAGGCTTCTTGGAGGAAAAAATAAAAATGAGCATTTGGGTATTTTGTAGCATAAGTACTTCAGCATCAGTAAAAGTCAAATTCATCCTGAAGGAGAGAATTGCTAGGCTATAAAACCTATTGGAATGAAATGATGGGTGAAGGGAAAATACAGGAAAATAGTCAATGCCACTAACTTCTCTTTTCACCCTAATATGCATGAAATTCCACTTCTTTATGTTTAAATCTCCATTGCAAAGACTAATTTTAATTGAAATATGACTTTGGCCTGAAGATAGTTTTAAACATTGCAAGCTAGTCTGAAAAGCTAGTCATGGAGAGAAACTTTTCAAATAAGACAATCAAGTTCATTTTTTTTATTACTTAACAAATATAATAGATTATAGAAAAGTACCTACCATTTGCAAAGTAATATGCTACATGATAAAGGTAACTTAATGAAAAAGTTAAGTTATAGTTCTAGTCCAAAAGGATTTTGAAAGTAATATAGAAAAATGTAAGAGTATAGAAATTATTACCAAAGGACAAGGTACCAGTGCCACAAACTACTATGGGACTTCCGTGAATATGGGACTTGTAGAAAGATAGGGTAAGTTTCTTAGTGGTATCTATTTATTTTTGCAAGGATTGGTTAACATATTCTGTGGAGAGAACAAAGTAATTAAATAGCTTATATAAACTACCAGATGCAGAACTTGCTGAGAGTGACACTCTTAGATTAACACAAGGGGGATTATATATTTCCTCACACATGTAGTGTAGAGAAATATAGAAGATGCACATGAAGACATTATAATTTAGGAAGTGAAATTTGAAGACAAACTATGCTCCTTTTGTAAACCTTCATAGTAAAAAAAAAAAAGTTAAAATTATTGATGAGCTCCTCTGCCCCTATGGAAAGATTTCTTATAAATCAGTGTTGTTCTTCACAAGGAGAAGTGTTAAAACCTCCTTCCCCATCTGGGTTTCTGATGAATTGAGAGGAGGAATTGTTATCCTGTGCCAATATTATTATACTAAGAAAAGGAGAACGAAGATTCAAAGATGAATATTCTGGAGTTAAGAAGCAAGGGCCATTCAAGAATCATTCATCTCTAGTCTTTTTATGTTGCTGCTTGTCCAATAAGGATACCCCAAGAGTACAAGGACCTGGCTATTTTCATCCAGGCAATTTCTCAGACTTGGGATTTAAAAGAGTAATGCTAAAGGAGGAAGAAATCTCTTCCCCATGACAAACAGTAGGCGAACTTATTAATGCTAGCCCTACTCTGTTAAGAGATGAAGAAAAAGAACAGAGCCACCAGTTGGAACTGTAGTGACATACAGATATGGCTAAAATGGTATCAAAGTGGGAAACAGGGAAGAAATACCCTAACCTCACTTTCCTCATTTCCACTGTCTTCTGCTTGCTAAACCCCAGCAGAAAACTAGCTGAATGAGAACATGTAGGTTAGCTTATTTGGTTCAATCATTAGCAGAACAAAATGGGCCAGATGAGGGCACATGGATGTATCACCAGTGCTCAGTGCAAGACTTGGCACATAACAGATGCTGAGTAATATCTATTGAATAAATAAATGAATACCAATATGTGGTATAAAATTAACCTTGTGGTTTTAGAATTCAGGACTGGGGAAGAAGAGTGAGGTAATTTATATTGTGATGTAGATAAATATGTAGTGTCCCAGAGAACAGGGGAAGATAGTGGTGACTGGCAAAATTATTGGTCAGCTTCCAGACAGCACTAGGCTTTGAAATAATCCATTTATCCCTACATTTGAGGACCACGAGGAAGATACTTGTTGAAATTTAAAAAAAAAAGTTATAATATCAGATAAAGCATTCAGCTGATCTCCATTCAACATTGTGAAATGCCTTGTGGTTTTAGAATGGTTTTAGCATGGCTTTTAGAGTCAGTGACCTCTGCTTTAGATTTTATTAGCAGGATGACTCCAAAAAATGGGCAGAAATAGTAGCTATTTTGCAGATTAGTGCAATGAATAGGACTTCAATACCCCAAAGATAAAACACAGATAGAACAATTGCCCCAGATAAAGGCAAAGAGAACAATTTCATGGCAGCTTCTGTATGCTGAGTGCAAGGACAAATATGCTTCCCCATTTAATCCAATCGATTACTATGTATATTCACTTCCTGTGCCCAACTCAACAAGCGGAGGTTCAGAGAGGTGAGCCCATCTGGCAAAGGTGGGGACTAAAATTGAACAATATTTAATATAACAGAAAATATTACTATTATGACATTATGAAGGATTGAAAGCCATTTTGAAACGTGGTAATTAGCAGGTTGGACAAAGTCTGTGAAAGACAATGCCTAATCCCCCAAACCTGTGAACATGTTATACTATAGATATAATTAAGAGGCCAACTTTAAAGACAGTAACCTACTGTATCTGGGTCTGTCCAATCTGACTTACTGAGCTCTTGAAAATACAGACATGTCTTCAATTTGAGTGACAGACATGAAGCATTACATGTTATGGAGATTAAAAGGATGAGAGACTTAATGCATCTTTGTTGGCTTTTTGGTCTGTGGGTCCACATGCAAGGTCTGGAGAGAAGTCACTGGGAGCTAATGGAAAGCATGGGACTCAATTCTGGCAGTCTACAGGAGCTTCTTTTAGATTATGTTAATGACTTGAAATATAAAGGTATAATCATTTACGAATGTTTTTTGCATATATGGATTACCTGTTCACAACCCTGGAATTCCTTCTCCAATAAAAATTCTAAAGACACAAATTACCGAGTCATAAGCAAAATAATATTTTTATTTGGGCTTTTGTTATGACACATAATGGTTGTGTTATATGTCTGACCTGTCTGTCCTAAACAAAGAAATGACTAAAGCCGTTTTGCTAAGACATTGTGTGACCCTGTTTGAAAAAGTTCCTGGGATTCTCTCCAGTCAATGCTTGTCATAAAAGAGCTACAACTATTTCAAATAATTGAGCAAATAAAAATGGTGGAATGAGGGATATAGAAGAGTATTTTGTTGAATATTATGCTAAATTGTTAACACATTTCATATTCAACCTTGAAAGTCACCATGGAAGTAAGTGTCATTATCATTAATTAACAGTTGAGTAATCTGTGGCTAGTATGAATCATTATCCTATGGCCAGGTTAATAGCTATGCTGCACCCAAAGTCCAAAGTATGTGCCTTTTATATTCTCTTGTACGCCAACAACAACATATCCATAATCTTACATCTGGAATTATACCTAATATAAGACATCTGAAATCAAATCAATTTTATTTAACAATGAAAAGAGATTAATTATGGTTAAACTCTAGAGTTGGTTGAAACTTCTAGGTTGTTTTACTGTATAATATTCCAAATTTCAATAATACCATTTCAATGTAAGAACACCAAACAATACCAATTAAGGGAAAAATAACAATATAAAAGAAGAAGAATGAATTCAACAGGGCCATTTCCTTAATATAACATGCAAGGAAGAGACTTAGTAATTAACTGTTCTTGCAGATTCTAGCTTATGCAGATGTAAGTTATCTAATCACTATTTTATTAGCTTGCATAGATTGGATGCCTTCTAATGGCATCTGTACATTTTGTGCTTCACTGATGTTATAGGACTCATCACTATGGTCTAGATAAGAAAACTCTGTTGCTTTGTATTTCAATGATAGGAGAAAATTACATACTAAATGTTTAACAGAAGAACTCTCTTTGAGTGTAATATCAAAAGTACAAGTGGTTAGTGAAGTGTGAGGTTGGATCTCTTATTCACTGTGTTCGTCTTCATGCCAGGAAAGGGAAAAAGCCAAAATAACAAGCCTACATGGATTTTCCAGTGATATGAATCAATTAAAATTCAGGAGAAGAGAAAACAAAAGTCCAGAGCAATTTATTAATTTGTTTACAGCTGTTTGAATATGTAATATGAAAGAGTAGTTTGGGGAATAGCTGTAGATTGGGGGATATATTGATTTTGATGATATTGCTCACAGAAATAGACAAGTGCTTTTGATGTATAAACTGCTACAGTGTAACTTGTTTAGTCTATTGATTCATGGGCTTTGATGGAGTTGTGTATGCCTGCTGTTCTGGGACTCATTGAAAAATGAGATGCCATTTCAATGTGTACAATAAAGAGTATATTAAAATGTGAAAAGCCACGGGTTTGTTCTTTTATTTTGCTGTAGTTTTTGTTCATGTGGCCAAAGTTTTTGCAGTGACAACCATTATATCTGCTTTGTAAAAGGAGTAAAAACCATGCATCAAAATTAATAATTTAAATCTGCTCAATTAAAATTAAAGAAAATATTTGTAGATATTATAAAGAGATAGAAATTTTTAAAGATAATGATGAAATCCCGAGAGAAAATAATAGCATAATTATGAGAGAGGCTAAACATTGAGATGTTATTGAGGACAAATTCAACATTAATATCTTTATACTTCATTTTTGACAATAAAAATAAATAAGATAACACATTTCAGTGACTCAAAATTATTTTTAATTTTAGCTTGCTAAGACTAGAAGTTACTTTTTATTTCACATCTCATGAGCAATAGAACACTAAAAGTTGACATGAATATCTTTAAAAATAATTTTAAATAATAATTTTGTTATGCATGTATTATAAAGTATGAATCTTTAAATATATATATATATATATATTTTACTTAATGCTTTATAATGAAACCACAGAAATGGATGTTCCTTCATATAATAGAAAGTAATCTTCCAGAAAAGTTAACTGAAGATGAATTATAATAATTATCTAGTTCAAATAATTCTTGACAAATTCAAATATTCTGAATTTTATTGAAATAATCTTTAACTTAAAGCATCCTTTCTTTCATTGTCCTGTAGTGAAAAGTACTATATGTAATGAGCCATTCTCAATTATTTTAATAGAATGTAGCTAGAGATAGTTCAATTTATATTATATATGTGCTCAACTACTAATAATGATGGTCAAAGAAATGACCATTGTCCATTCTTAAATATATATGTCTCTGTATATAATACATATAAATACATACCTCTAAATCTATATATGTATTTCAAAGATACAGTAGTTCCACTGCTTAATGTTTTACTTATATGTAAAGTTTTGATTTATTTTATTTTGACTCATATAGGAAATTATTAAGATGAAAATACTGTTGCTAAGAAGCAGATCCTCCCTGGAGGATAACAGTGTGTTACCTGTTCTGGGCCTTCTCAGTGAAATTCAGGTTTAAATAAAAGATATGCTTGAGAGCTAGTATTGGTGTATGCCCTCAGAGCGATTTAGCAATGGACTCCCCAGAGGCATCCTATCCTGTTAAAGATCAAGCTGTGTCTTTCTTCTCTCTAGAGATATTTGCTTACATACCATAGTGATAAACCCAAGACTCCTGCCCTCTCTGGCCCAGAGACAATTTATTCACGTATAAGAGTATTGAGCCATCCATCTCTTTGGAGGAAGAGATAGAAAATATGTGCACAACTATATAAAGTTCACTATATCCTAATTTTGTAGTTTCTTTCTTATGGGACACTTCTCTGTGTGCACAGGTAACTTCAACTAACAGTATGCATAGAAAGATATTGTTCTGGCTGTTGGTGCTATAAAAGTTTTTTTTTTTTTTTCTTTTTTGTCCTAAGATCTTTTTTTTCCTTCTGCAATTATAGGTGCATGCTTTCGGGCTTGCGTGCACACACACAAACACACACCAGATATATGCAAGTAAATATAAGTATGTGTGTCTATTTACTGAATGTATATGTATATGCATACACATCTATATGTAATAAGTAAAAGGGCACTTGCAAGTAGAATAAAATCCTCACAGTTTTTGACATAACAGTAATCCTTAAATTTACATATTAGAGTCAGCAAAAACAAGACAGATAAATGAAGCACATAGGTTATAACAATATTCCATGTGTAGTCGATAAATAATGACCCTCTTCTCCCATATCTATACCCTCATTTCTACGACCTGTAAATACACTGCACAGCAAAATGTGCTTTGCATTTATAATCACATTAGATACTTGTGATATGGGGACATATTCCTGGTTTATCTCATGAACCCACAAAATTAAGCAGAAAACCTTTCACAGATGAAGTCAGAGAGAGATTAGAAACAGAAGACCATGTAGAAGAAATACAGTGTAAGACAGACTTACTGCTGTGTTGTTAGCCTTAAAGATGGGTAAGGAGCCATGAGCCAAGCAAGGAGGGCAGCATCTAGTCACTCAGATCTGCACTTAGCTGACAATCAGCAAGGAATGAAGACCTCAGTCCTATACCAGCAAGGAACTAAATTCTGTTAACAACTGAAGGACCATAGAAAAATAGCCCCCATCCTCAAAGTCTTCATAAAGGAACACGGTCCTCTCAGCACCCTGAGTTGAGTTCAGCAAAACCCATGTCAGCCCCTGACCTATGGGATGATGAGATATAAACCTATATTGTGTTAAGCCACTAAGTTATGAATATTTTTAATGACAACATTAGGAAATGAATATACCATGTTATTTTTGATACTCTTTCAGCTTAATTTAATCCACAACCTCCATTTCTTCTTTCTTTCAATAGCAGTCTTCTTATTTTCATTCAGAAAATAACATCTTCATTCTATCTTGTGTGGTTTGAGTAAATTGACAACATCTTTAGCCTTGATTGACCAATCATATTTTTCTCCTATCAAATATTTTTATTTGAGGGATAAAACTTTTACATAATAAGAATGAAGAAGATATCAGATAATTGTTAAGTTACCATTATCTCTCCTCAATGGGCTTTGGTAGATTGAGATTGAGAATTCCTTGATCATAGCCATCTGTGGCTCTGTGTGCAGAGTCTGAAGCAGTAGGAGACCACAAAGGGCTTGAGAAGACATAAATCCTTCTGAGTTATTAATTATTATTAATTCTCTTCTTTTAAGTGTGCAATTTTTTTGCTGTTGTTCACATGCATGTATGTTTGCTTTCTCTCTTGCAATAAAACCAGTTAAATATGCATACTAGAATTTATTCTACCTGAGGTTTACGTGTGTAAGTCAAAACTTGGTATGAATATCAAATTAAAAAACACAATAAGAAAATATGTTGATAGTATTGACTGAATCACGGATTTTTAAAAATATAAAAAGTTGTTCAAACTAAAGAAATTAATAACTGTATTTTGTGAATAGAATCTTTGGATTCAGAAACCCAACATTCATGGTTATCCATGAAACTCAAGTTTGAAAATATCCTTCTAATGATAATCAATTATAATAAAATATGCTTGCAGATTGCATTTACTTCAGGAATTTTATTTTTTTCCTCTTTTTTTTATGTTTAATAACACATTAGGATGCATCCATCTATGTATAGGGATATATAAAACTAATCAGAAAAATCATGTGTCTGATAATGGTTAATTGGCATGGTAGACATTTCTTCCTTCATACTATCACTCTTCTTTTGAAAACTGGTATTTCAACTTTCTTCTAGAGGAAATACCACTGAAACTCTGCATAAATTTTTTGGGGGAAGATTTACCACCACCTTTGGTAACAGAAATGACTTCTGATGGCCTTTAAGTGGAATTGTATATCAATGCTTTTAGCCTCAGGGGATGTGCATGTTACCAAAGCACAGTCATTAAGGCATAGTAGAGATTGTTTTATTAAAGGAGAAAATAAATTAAATGCTCTATTTTTTCACATTTTTTTTTCTAAAAAGACAAAGCTCTCTCTCTCTCTCACCACTGTTACCTACCTCAAGAGGAGTACTACCAGCTATAAATGTTGGTTGGGGATCAGAAAGGCACTCAGAACCCAAGATGAAGCATGAAAAGTAAAAATGTAGAATAAGAATTGGAACCTTACTGACATTACTTGAGTCCTTTGGTTTAGTCTTGACAGAAGTCAAAACTATCCTTGGATTGTTTTTATATATAGGTCAATAAAAAACATTTTTGTTGAGGCTAGTTTGAGTTGGGTTTTTAAAAAATTTATTAGATTTAATTCTTGAGATATTATTGATGTTATATGATATTCTATAGAACTTTCATCACTATTTGTTTTTCATAAATTGTTTTATATATTTACTGATAACTATAAGGTATATAGGTTGAAATACAATTCATAAATGGAAAATTTTCTCACATGTTGATCTAATTTATAGATTGCATAGCATCCTCTTTAACACCTGGGGCCTTTTTAGAAACAAGTTTGAAACCACTGATTTCAGAGGACAAAAGAATTACTATCACATAACGAAGTTGTCAGTAGTTTCTGTTTGGTACCTAACAATATGAAATACGTTTAAATTGTGTGGCACAATATTGATGAGCCTTAGGGGAAATGCAGACTTATTGTTTATAGTAGCATGATTCAAAAAGTAAGAGATGGACATTGATTTTTCCAAAATGGGTTATTGATGAAATAGAGAAACGGTTACCTTGATACTTGGACAAATTTCTCAATCATAGTAGGGTGAAACATGGTGCATTTTTGTTGTTGTTGTTTGTGTATAAAATTTTCCACCTTCTTTATTCAAATAACACAAAACTATAATTCAGCATACAGGATTAAATATGTGTCCTGTGTGTATATACATACATATATATATATATATATATATATATATATATATATATATATAGTTTGTTTGTTTGTTTTTATTTTTTAAGCAAAAATACTACATAAACTTTGGGAGACATGAATCTTTTTTTCTTTCTACCCATGTTTTTAAACAGTACTTTTAGTCATTGGGTATCTGACATTTGCAGTAAAATGATCTTTAATTCTATGCACAAAACAGAAGCTACTAAATATGCATATATTTAACAGGGTAAAATGGAGATAAGTATACTATATTCAACGTTTAGACCACTGCATTTTTTAAAATTCTGAATTTTTCTTCTTAATCACTAACACTACCAAATTTGACCATTTGTGTCTTGATAAAATGTTATCAAATATCCCAATTTTTTTATTCATAGCATTTAGGATATTATAATATTTAAATTAATCTAAATTTTAAAATTAATTGGCATAAAACAAAAAAAGCTACACTAAATATTGATTAATTTACACTTATTCTATTGAGAGGATATTATTTCTAATTGATGAGAATATTATCTTAAAATGCAAAAAGTATATTTAATAGTAAGCTATTGTAGCTTCAATTTTAACCAATTTTATTAATTTATTTTTATGTGTAATCTCTTTTCCATATGGATTGCTTAAATTATTGATTATCAAACCTAGCTTATGTAAGAATCATTTGGAAAATGTAAAAGTTAATTAGTTAATTAATTTTTAATTGATTAACAAAATGACAGCAGAGTGCATTCTAATTCTTATTACATATATACAGCACAATTTTTTATATCTCTGGTTGTATATAAAGTTTGTTGGCATCAATTCGTGTCTTCATACATGTACTTTGATTAATGATGCCTAACACATTCCAACATTCTTGCTAATCCTCTGCCCCATCCCTTTCCCTCCCACCCCTCTTCCCTATCTAGAATTCATCAATTCCTCTCATGCTTCCCCTCCCTACCCCATTATGAGTCAGCCCCCTATAGCAGAGAAATCTTTCTGCATTTGGTTTTTTAGGATTGGCTAACTTCACGTAGCATTATTTTCTCCAATGCTAACCATTTACCTGCAAATGCCATGATTTTATTCTCTTTTATTGCTGAGTAAAATTCCATTGTGTATGTATGCCACTTTTTTTGTATCTATTCATCTACTGAAGGGCATCCAGTTTGGCTCCAAGTTTAGCTATTGTGAATTGTGCTGCTATAAACATTGATGTGGCTGTGTCCCTGTAGTATGCTGTTTTTAAGTCCTCTGGATCTAGTTTGAGGAGAGAGATAACTGGGTCAAATAGTGGTTCCATTCCCAGATTTCCAAGGAATCTCCATACTGCTTTCCATATTGGCTGCACCAATTTGCAGTCCCACCAGCAATGTATGAGTGTAACTTTTTCCTCACTTTCTCGCCAACACTTATTAATGTTTGTCTTCATAATAGCTGCCATTCTGACTGGAGTGAGATGATATCTTAGAGTAGTTTTGATTTGCATTTCTCTGATTGCTAGAGATGATGAGCATTTTTTTTCATGTACTTGTTGATTGATTGTATATCCTCTTCTGAGAAGTTTCTGTTCAAGTCATTGGCCCATTTGTTGATTGGGTTGTTTTTTGGTGCTTAGCTTTTTGAGTTCTTTATATACTCTAGAGATTAGTGCTCTATCTGATGTGTGAGGGGTAAAAATTTGCTCCTAGGATGTAGGCTCTCTGTTCACCTCACAAATTGTTTCTTTTGATGAGAAGAAACTTTTTAGTTTGATTTCATCCCATTTATTGATTCTTGGTTTTAATTCTTGTGCTATAGGAGTCTTATTAAGGAAGTTTGGGTCTAATCCCACATGATGAAGATTAGGGCCTACTTTTTCTTATATTAGACATAGAGTCTTTAATATACTTTAAAAATTTAAAAATACAATAACTATATCCATGCTTAATCCTCCAATATTCTGGCTTAATTGAGTTGTTATGGTCATTTGCTTTTGGATGTGTTAAAATAATTTACTATTTAGCCAGTATTATAAACCATTGATTTAAATCATCATCTCCAATTAAAGTGTCATCTATAGTCTCTTCTAGTTGTAGTGAATTCTTATCCCTATTTTTAGATATTTAATAAAATGTAATGAACCTAAATCAATTTAGATATATACAGAAATGTGTTTATATGTGTATGTGCATAAACATACATCTTTTTAACAATGTATATACAACATTCCTGCATTCATTGAATTAACACATTTTTAAACCTCTGAACATGCCTTCTGTTTTTATCAAACATGTTTTCATATTAAGTTAGATTGAATTACATCATTTGGGTTATGTACTCGATATATCCACCTATTTTTCCACGTCATTTCATGAGTTAAATAGTATTTATAGAAGATCTTAGACACAGAAAAATGACTTTACTTGTGAAAGAATTTTTGCACACGAATATTACTTGTACTCAGCTCTTTTACTTGGTTTCATATCATGGCACTTTCCTACAAATTTTTGTTTGTTTTTTTTGTATTGTATTTCACAAATACTGATCTCTTCAATGTTTGATTTTCATCTTTTAAATTTGAATTAAAAATTATTCATAAAATTATGTACTACACAATGAAATTGTAAGTAGAGACTACATCATCCTCAATTTTACCACTTTTAAGTAAGCATTTGGTTATTCAAACATATTTCCCTGAGAGTTTTGTTTTTTATCCCTTCGTAAAAATTTTCTTATACAGGACCTCATTCCTAAAGATCAATAGACATTTATGATTAATAATGATTGAGAACTATTAGGGCTTCATAAGTCTCATTATTTATTTGTACTTAAACTTAATGGAGAGTATTTTTCCAATTTTAGAGCCAAAGCTAAAGATTTCTAGAGATGTATAATAATTAGACCAGGAGGTCTTACTCTAGAGTGTCTGTTCTATTTTAACACTTTCATTGAGATATAATTCACATAGCATATAGTTTTCCCATTTAAATTATATAACTCAATGTGTATTAGTTTATTCACAGGGTTGTATTATACTCACCACAAAATCTAAGTCTAGATAATCCCTAAAGAAAGCCACATATTCATTAGCAGTCATTCCATACCCATCCATTAGGCCCAGTCCTGAGGTACCCATTAATCTGCTTTCTGTCTCTAGATATGTGTCTATTTTGAACACTCCAAAATATATATATATATATATATATATATATATATATATATATATATATACAATCATAATATGAAAAATTATGTGACTACTTTTACTTAGCATAATACTTTAAAATATCATCTGTGTAATAGCATGTATCAATACTCTTAATTATTGAATAATATTTCATTGTATGGATATATTATATTATCGTTGCCTAATTATCAGTTGATGGACATTTGGATTCTCTCCACTTTGTTATTATATGAGCAATGCTGATATAAATCATCTGTAAGTTTTTTTGTGAACATGTTTTAACTACCTGTATATATATACATACATGTACTGGCTTGAATAGTGGCACCCAAAATGATTTGTTCATGATCTAAACTCTGGAACATATTAATAGAATTTTATTTGGAAAATGTTGTTTGCCAATGTAACTGGGTCAAGGATCTTGAGATAAAATCCCTATGATATGCAAGTGGGCTCTGCATCCCATGATAGCTGTTCTTATAGTTGACTTTAACGTGTCCAATTTGTACTCCCAGGAAACTGTGGAAAAGATTTTATTTGGAGAAAGAGTATTTGCAAGTGTAATTGGTTACAAATCTTGAGATAAGATGTCTACATAAAAGAAAGCTGAAGGGAGATTTGAGATGCAAAGGAGGCCAAATGAAGACACTGAGGCAGAGATTTGGGATGAGCAACCTGGGCCAAGTAAGACTGCATAAAGCAAAGAAACATTCTGCCCTAGAATTTCAGGGGAAAGGTAGCATTCCCACAACTTTGATTTCAGACTTCTGGATTCCAGAACCATGAACTAATATATTTTTTATGTAAGCCACCTAGTTTTTTTTTTCCACTTTTTTACATCAAGTATTGTGATTACTACTAAATATATAGTGCCAATGCTGGAGTAGATGTGAAGAAATTGAAACATTTCATGGTAAGATACTACCACAATCTAGAAGAGGGATTGACTTGTCATACGGTAGTTCTGTATTTACTATTTGTGGAATTGTCAAACTGTATTTCAAAGTAGTTTTACACTTTTAAATTCCTACCATGAATGTTCCAATTTCTCCATATCTACTCCAGTATTGGCACTGTATATTTGGTAGTAATCACTCTACTTGGTGTGAAGTGGTAGATCATGGTAGTTTTGATTCACATTATGCTAAGGACTAATAAATAATATTGAGTATCTTTTCATGTGCATAATGGTCATTTTATTAACTTAAGAAAAGTCTGTTCAAATTCTTTGACGCCTGCAATTTTTTTGTCTCAATACAGCATTTAAAATTATTTTTTTTTATTCTAGATACAATCCCCTTATCAAATACACAATTTGTAGTGTTGGGTTATTTGGTTTTGTTTTGTTTTTTTGTTTTTGCTTTTCCTGTTCTGTAAGTGGTCTTTTTTTATGACATTGTTTGCAGCACAAAATATTTTAAATTCCATGCACCCCAATTAATCTTTTATTTTTCTTGTTTTGTGAGACTCCATTCTTTTTCACTTTATATCCACTTGTCGCCACACAATTTGTTGGAGAGACACATTACCCTACTGGATTACCTTGGTTGCCTTGAAAATCAATAAATCACAAATGTAAAAGTTTTTCAAGACTCTTAATTCTATCCCATTGATCTACAGATCTAACTTTATGTTATTACCATGGTGTTTTGATTAACCTGTCTGAGAGTAAGTTTTGAAATTGAAATATGAGAGCTTTACAAGTTGCTTTTTGCCTGGTATTTTTTGTCTCTGCAGTGTCCCTTGAATTTCCATAAGAATTTAAGAACCATATTGTATATTCGTACATAAATAAATCCAAGTTTCTGATGAATATTCTGCTCAATTTTTATGTCCACTTGAGAGCCCTGCCATTTTAATAATAGTAAGTCTTGTATCCACGAACATAGCATATTTTTCCAATTAGTTAGATCTTTTTTTCTTATTTTAATTTTTAACACTGTTTTTGTTAGTATTAGCATACAAGTCTTAAAATTGTTAAACTTGTACTTAAGTATGTTTTCCTGATAAAATAAATAATTTATTTTCTGTATTTCACTGCATAATTGTCACCACCTCATTAATGTATATTCACAAGTTTTCCATGCATCCTAATCCTGCACCAATGACAAATTAGTAATAAATTATTTATTTAGTAATACTGGCACAATTGAAAAAAAAATCTTCACTATTCACACATGCTTTTTGGAAAAAAAATATTGGCATAAATTCTGCAATCATTATCCAGTGAAATATTGTAATTTCATTGGAGAATGTTAAGCACTATTATATTAAAACACTGATGATTATTGTATACAGACTTTGTATCTTTTTTTTAAAGATGTTTATACATAAGATCATGTCATTTATAAGTAGAACCAGTTTTATTTCTTCCTTTCCAATTTGTTTATTTTATTTATTTATTTTTTTTCTTATCTAACTGCACTAGCTAGAATTCTTAGCTCAATGGTAAATTAAATTGATGAGAGCAAACATGTTTATCTTATTCCTGAAATCAAGGAAAGTATTCAGTTTTTTAACAAAAAGCATAATATTTGATTTTGTTTGTGTATTTCCTTTATTTGGTTGTCAATATTCCATATACTTAAAAATTTTCAGCATTTTAAAGAATTTTTTCAACTGCTTTGTCAATATCTATGGATGTATAATTTAAATATGTATTTTAACAAATCTAAGCTTATTTTGAAGCACCATTAAACTTTATGTGTATTGTAGATACCTCACATCTGAATACTATTTTCCTGAATCCGCTTTACTATACTTTGTGACATTGTTGTCATTCGTTTCATTTATGAACATGTTGCATTTGTTTAATAATATGTTTTCATTTATTTTAAACCATTATATTCTGTATTAAGTATGATTAAGACAAATATAAGATTTTATTTTCCTTTCAATGTTTTCCTTCCCTAACACTATTCTTTATATAGACTGCAATTTCAGATGTGTCTTTTTTTTTTTTTTTTTTTTTTTTTCGTAAGCCAGAAGTTTTAATACTTCTTTGGGGAAAAGTCAACTCTCAATGAATTTCCTCAGTTTTTGTTCAAAACAGGAAATATTAATTTTTCTTTTATTATTTGTTGGTTGTTTTCCTGGATTTAGAATTCCAAGTATGTGTGGATGATTTTTTTTAATCAACACTTTATTTTACTCCCTTTCTTTGCTTGCATAATTTATGATGAGATATTGGCCATAATTTGGAATCCTTGTTTTACTCAGGTTCTCTCTGACTCCTTTAAAGAATTTCTCTTAGTGTTTGGTTTTCTATGTATTAGAATATGATATGCCTCAGTATGATGTTTGTTTGTGTTCATTTGTTTATAGTTTTGTGTTTATACTGATTTGTGTTCTCTAAATTTAAATTTGTGATATACCATCATTTATAATTTTGGAAAGATTGTGCTATTGTTACTTCAGTGATTTCTTCTATTCCATTTTCTAACTTTCCTTATCTAAATTACGTGTGCATTAATAATTTCAAACTTGTGTTGCAGATTTTAGATGTTCTGTTATATTTGCGTCCATTCCTTGTTCTCTTTGTATTTCAGTTTAGGAAGTTTCTATTGATGTGTGTAAAACTCACTGATGCTTTCTGTATCCTATCCATTGATAAGCTCATCAGGGTCATTCCCTGTGTCTTATATAGTGTTTTTCTTTCTAATATTTAGTTCATTCTTAGTTCCCTTCTATTAGCATTGCTAAACAGTGTTTTTATGTTGTCTTCTTTTTTCATTAGTTCTCGTAACATATTAACCACAGTTATTTTAAATCCCTGCCTCAGATTCCAAAATCTGCATCGTATCTGAATTTTATTGATTTTTGTCACCCTTCAGACTACATTTGTCCTCATCATATTTAGCATGTAATTTTGTTAATGTTGGTGAAAGTTACACCTAACATACTCGATGAAAGAAACTAATTAGGCTTTTAATGTGAGGTTGTAAGTTTTTATGTTAATCTATGTTTAATGTTTGCTCTACCTTGAGGATGTAGAAGCTAAAAATGCTCCAGTGTCCTTGTTTTGGTCCTCCATATTGTCTTTAACCATCTCCTCAGATAGAGACTTCACGATTCAGCTCCTTTTGCTATAATTCACTTTCAGTATCATGGATCCCCAGTGGTTTGGTGATAGACTGTGCTGGAAAAGGAGCACTGTATAGTTTTATGATTACATTTCAGTTTTTATCATGAGCCCTTATGTCTTGGCTGTGTTCTTCCAATGGTAGAGGCTTTCCCCCCTCTGCATCATTCTTGACTTTGTCATTCCCAACTTACTTCTTTGAAGTCCTGACCTCTCTCCTCTCTGTGGACTAGAGTGATATCATTCTGCAGAAGAAAAAAAAAAAAATACTAGAGAAGCTTGAGTGCAAAGAATACTTTTCTCCCAACCTGTGTTGTAGAAAATTCTTTCCTCTGGAAATTAGCAATTTAGTAAGGGGAACATTCTAAATGCATTGCATAATGATTGCTTTTGTTGTTCCCTGATAGATCTACAAAGGAACTTTCTTGAATCTTTGCTGTGAGAATTTGGCGGGAAAACTAGAAGTAATGCCAATGAAAATGTACAACTCTTCCTTGTGACTCTGACCCCCCAGCTTATCACTCTTGTGTAAATAAACACTCAGCCTCCAGCCATTCATAAGTAGGACTACGGAACTGTTCTTAAAATTGTAAATGCATAACCTGGTCAGAGTTTAGATTTGAATTAGAGAATAAAGTAGAAGTGTTCTTCTATTGGTTTTAAAATTAGTATTTAAACTAATGACTTAACGTTTTATGTTATTTCAATGTAAACATTTTTAAAACAATGTTTATGAATATTCTTTTAACTGCAATCATATTTAAATTTATTTCTTTATCTGTTTTCTCCTTTTAGGATATTAAAATTCTATTACTGTAATACAACTTAGATGTCCTGAAGACAAGAAAATCTCAGTGTCATCAAAATTTATTTTACAAACTCTATCAAAATTACTCCTACTTATATATTCTGAATCTCAATTTTGAAAACAAATAAAAATCTAGTCAGCTAACAACCCGGAATTTAGACGTGTCTCCTTTCAGTTGTTTTTCTCTCAATTCCATTCTTTCCCCCTTCAAATTATATTCTTTAAGAAAATGCCCAACATTCATTTACAAAATATAAATCATATTATGCCATGTATTTTAAACTTCAAAATCTCATTAATCAATAGTTCATCACTGTCTTGAAAAGTCACATGATATAGCCATTTGGCATTTGGGAAAATTAACATAGACTGAATGAGATAAATTTGATGTTTGTATAATTAATTAACATTCACCAAATCTTTAAAGCTTTTCTATGTTTAGAGTTCCACTCTGGCAAAATATTCATAAATGAATCCTGTGTAAGTTTTGAATGGGTGATGTAATATGATCCTCCTACAATGATTGCAATTTAATGTCCTATGGAGTGACACCTGAGCCAAAAGCAAGAATGTGTAGGCTGGTCCTTAACGAGGACCTACATGTATGAGTGTGGTTTGAGAGCTCTCAGAGTGGACACTTAATTAAACATTGATGAGACACTCTCAATGAAGGTTTGTCTCTTGTGAAGGGCAGTGTTGGTTTAACAGGAAAAGTACAAAAGCAAGAATTTGAAGCAATCTGAATGGGCTAAATATGGATGAGGAATCTGGACTACTACCATTTTTTTTTTTGTATCTTGGAATATGATGATCCATTCGTGGAGTTCTGTTTAAGTTCTGCTGTATTCTTTGGAAAACTAACTTGTAAATGTATCTTTTCTAACCTTGAAATGATCTTGTTTACAATTCCTTATATGTCTGATAAGAATATTCTTTTCATTGATTCTTTAATTATGAAGCATTGATATCTTAATAAATTGATTATTTTGACATTAGTTTTCAGTGATAAATTCTCCTTTCATTAAGAATTTCAAGTCAACCATCTTAACCTAATAAAATATATGCCCTGTTTGAATTTATGTTAGAAAGTCAATATGAAATTTTAAAATGTTAGGTTAGTAAAGAATATAGTGCATTAAACTTAAACTCACTTCCGAAAATACTTTGATATAAATAGGCATTTTTATATGTTTATGAACAATTAAAATTAAATTGATTTGATCAAAAAAGTTTTTGAATTTAGAAAGAAGTTAGTAATCATTGGTTGTTCTTCATTTACATGGTAATATAAACTGTAAGATTTTGATCATTGAGTGTTTGTACTTACAATTATGTGAATTCTATTGTAAACTCATTTTTGAACTCTGATTAAAAGGAAAAAACAATTGATCCTTTGTAAATATGTGCAAATTAGATGTAAAATTTAATAGTTATTTAACCTTTTATTCCAATCCAAAACTGTAGTAATTATTTTCTTAAATATTAGGAAGAAAATAAAAATGAGATTAATTTCAATACCCTTCCTGTAAAGTAGTAATTAATTATAAGCCACAATCATTAAAGAAATTTTAAATATCTCAGTAATTTTGTAAATACTATAGATTCACTGTTTTAATACTATTTAATATAAACATTTCTTTGTAGAAAAGCTCTGTTTTTATCATGAGAAATATACAGTGTGAAAAATAAAATTTCTTAAAGTATATTTCTTAAGATATGTATGTCTTATTTAAAATAGTGAAAATTACATATACATATACAAACATGCATAATATTTTACTTCCTAGTTCACTTATTAATGAAAATTATCTGGAAAGAAAAGAAAGCAAAGTTAAATATTTATTGGCAATATTTGGAAATCTTGCAGTGTAACCAGATAAAAGCATAAATATATTAGCAGTAAGAAAATGATGAGTAAATAAATCAGGGCAAAGCTTGGAAATTTTAGAGATTTTGTAATTTCTATAGACTGACTGATACCATTGTTAAGTATTAGGAGAAGAAAATTTTAGCAAGGGAATCCTCACTTGCAGGCAATACAAAGCACCTTAGCAGCTAAAATGTTACTTAGTTTTTTTTTCCATGTTAGAATCATATCCTATATCATTTGTATTGCTTTTTCTTTTGTTTTGCTTTATATTCTTTTCTTGCTACATGACATTGGAAAATACTGAACTCTGAGTTAATATTTATTTTTAACTGCCAATACATAAAAATGTAATAGTAATTATAAAATATTATTCTATCCCCATGGTTCTTTAAATCCATTTATAATGTTCATATATTCTCAAAATGTTAAATATGCCTTTTCTCACAGTAACAGCAATGATAATAATAAATTATTTCACAAAATTTGAATAAAATTAGTGGTTAAATAATCTCTTTATTGTTATAGAAGGATGAAGAGGCAATTCTGTTTGAAGATCACAGGTATTCCATGTTCAATGCCCTAGGTTTCTAACCATTAAGCTACATGACTGTATAAGTAGAATTGTGACCTCCTTTTCATACACATTCACATCCATACACAACAAGTCTACACACTTATATACTCTGGTTCACCAAGATGTTGACTTGAGCTATGTATGATATGCTGATATTACAAAAGGTGTCAAATGTTGTGAATACAGAGAAGATCAAGAGGTAAAAGAGAAAATACATTAATTTGCAGTATTTCTCTTATGAAATTAAAGGAAAATCTAAAGTATGAAAAGGTGTTAATAGGAAAAATTATATAATTGTCAGTGCAATTAGAGACAAAAGACTGAGTAAAGGGAGGAGAACATGGGGGAAAGAAAAACAATTGAACTTCTGTGGTTTTTAATTGCAATGAACACTATAAGTGAGGAATAATTGAGCTCCTGCAGTATGAGTAACAGGTTCACATTCCAATTTCATCAAAATAATGTTTACTGTATATTCTAAATTTAGACAAAGGCCATTATGTAACATGTAAAATTTTATAATTCTTCTATATAAAACTACCCACCAATAGCATATCCTGTTTTTTTATTATTTTTTTTTGTTTCTGACATCTTCTTAATCAACTCTGTAAAAAGAAAAACACAAAGTTTTAGTCACTTTTTTTTTTTTTTTTGCAGCTGTTACTAAAGGTCTGAACTAGAACAATTGTAGAGGAGGAAAGGTTTATTTAGGGCTCACAGTTTCAGAAGTCTTACTCCATAGAAAGCTGGTTCTGTTCCTTGGGGCTGGAGGTGAGGCAGAGCATCAAGGCAGAAGAGTGTGGCACAGCGAACCAGCTCACGATAATAAGGATGTAGACAGAGAGATTCCACTCTCCAGATGCAAAATATATAACCCACAGCCATGCCCTCAATTAACCACTTCCTCCAGCCACACCCCACCTGCCCCAGTTACTGCACAGTTAATTCCATCAGGGATTGATGTACTGCTTAGGTTAACACTCTCAGCCCAGTCAGTTTTCCTCTGAACCTTCCTTCATTGTCTCACACAAGACCTTTTGGGAGGACACCTCATATCCAAACCATAACAGTCACATTTAGCGCACTTCTATCAATTATTTGAGTTATTCAAGGAATCATACTGCACAATATCTACCCTATGTATTGATTAGCACTTCTCAATTTTTCATCTTTGTTTGTTTTTATGATTATTAATAGATAATTTATAGGTAGGGTTATTGTTTTTTTTTTTTCAGATATTGTCCTTCTCCATTTCAGTTAAGGGAATTTGAATTTGGAAAATAAACAAGGAGTAAACAAAAAATTTTGATATGTTGGATTAAAGTAGACACAGATACCTGAAATTCTACCTGAAATAATCTACCAATGGCATAGTTTCCTTCTAATTACTTACTTTTAAGTTTAAAATCTGCTTATTTTGTGCATGTGTTTACCATGGCACAAAGAACTTTCATATTTCCACAGCATCTATTTTTATGTCCTACCTTGGTTGTTCTGTGGACATTATGCAAATCTGAAGTCAAAGGCACAAGAGCTTACCTAAGTGTGGGATCAGATGTGAGTACCTTGGTTACTCCTGTCTGAGACCACAATCAACTTGCCTCTAATTATCTCATGAATGATGAAAGTATATTTCCATAATTGCCTTCTTCCCAAGAGTGCTGGCTGATTCACTGACTCATTAAATATGACCGTTTGTTGTACCTATTTCAGAAAGGCAATCTGGCAACAGACCACTGATACCAAAGAGCAGGAAACTAGTCCTAACCATTGTGTAAAATGACAAAGATGTTTGCAGAACTCAAACAAAACTAGTTTTGTTTAAATAAGGAGGACTTGAGAAAAATCCATGCAGGTTAGTTTGAATTGAAGTGAATCTGAGCCAACATGTCAGAGTATAATTTGATTATCATTTATAATTTATCACAAAATTGTTATTCCTAAAATTCCAATTAATATCTAGAAATCCTGCAGATATATAACCAAGTAACTGATTGTTTTCACACATGAAGTAAGCAATTAGTTTTTTTCATCATGAAAATATCATCAACCTAAATACTGTTATTGAATAACAATAGCTGACATTAACTGAGTACTTATTATCTCCTGGAGCTAGCAAAAATTCTTGGCTATATTATTGCACCATTCATCACAGCGAATCAAAATGGTAACAGCAAACCAAATGATAATGTTTTTATTGAAAAAGGAACTAAGCCTGGAGAAGTGAAGTAACCCCTGAAAAGATAAAATTGGCTGGTAAGCCCAGGCAACCTGTCTGCAGTCATGACTTTGTTGTTTCTCTCCATGTTTTATCTCCCATGTAACTACTTTAATGACTTTATCGATGATGTCCTACTTTTGAGCTCTTCTGTTGAGGATTTGGAAATAGATCAACACAAAATCCAGCTGGGAAAAGAAAGTTAATATTTGATATATTTAAGTGATAATTATTAGATAATGGCATAGTGATTATTACTTTATATATAAGGGAGAATCAATCAGGCTTCTTGAAGGAAGTATTGACACCCCTCCTAAATGTAAATGAAATAAATCACTTGCATAATCAACGATGAATGGCAGTTCAAGGACAATGGATTTCACCATATAGAAAACATAACAAGTAAAGCAAAATAAGGCATAAAAAATGATAAGTATAGAATATGTTAGACTTGTCAATCATTTCACTCGAACTGGCTATCTTTGTTATCTCCACTGGAAAGTTCTCCTTAGATTCCTGTGTCTTATTCATAAAATCTTCTAGAATTCTCATTTACATGAACTTTGGAAATGTGCCTGTGAGTGTTAAGCCACAATTAACATGGTGAACGCCTAACTTAGTGCCATTAGCTTAATGTCTGTATATGGATATAGGAAACTTGACATTCATTAATGTAACTTCTTTAAAAAAAAGTGTGTGGGGAGGATTTGTATGATGCATAGATTGAATGAAATACCTAAGGTTAATAATTAGATGAAACTATAAATTAATGAAAATTGTTTTATTATGTGATTTCTTAATGATCTTGAGATTACTTCTTAAGGAAAAGCTTCGAAATTATTTTGAATGATGTATTTATTCTCTTTAATAAGAAACAGTTGTTTTCTCTATTATTTGAAACTGCAGCAGAATTATAAAGAGCAGCAAAGAACTATTATATAATATGTGCTAGAAAATTGAGGGGTTATACTTAATGATTTATATTATCCTTCCCTAACTTTAAGAAACTGGCTATAGTTTAACATCTGAATGAACCAAGACAATTATATTTGCACTAAAAAAACATAGCTCTGACCCTATGACAACCAAAGGAAATAAAAGACTGTGAATTATAAATTTCTCTGAAATTAATGGGTAACTTCCTAAGTGAACCATTTAAGTAAGTATCTATATTAAAAAAAATTAATACCGTCTAACTGCCTTTCATAAATCTACCACCTAGGAGAGGCATTATGTGTACAATACTACAGATAAAAGATGAATAATTGTTTTCTATCTACTTGATGTTGAAAACATTGCAAATTAAATTTATTAAGGGCAAATGTTACTGACAATTGGATGCCATGTGAGATTTTAGGGTAGGAGGGTAATCTCAGTTTTTTCATACAAGTTAAATTCTCATACCACTGGAATTTTACAAATAACTCCAAATATTTTTGTTTTCTACAAAATGAATCTAAATATACTTTCATTTTTTTTCTGCAAAATATAGAGCTATTTTATATGAAGAACAATTTTCTCTTTTAAATCAATAGTCTTACAAACGTACTTTCAATATGTTTTATAGTATTTCTAAGTGGCTCAGTCATTTTTGTAGTATAATTAAGTCAGCAGTGCATCAGGAAATGTACCTTTTGCTGCTATTTTTTTTTAATATTATATAGAGAGTGAACTGTAGACTGTAGTTTTGCAAGGCAATTAAATACTATGAAGAAAATTATAGGAATGATTAAAATAATGAAATGATCTAAGAAGTAATAGGTTATCAAATAAGAGCATGAGTACTTAAATGGCCTAAAGAAAATTAAATTTCAATAATTTATCATTACACGTAAGTATCTGAGTTCTTTTAAAATATGTATCATAATAAATCACTATATGTATCTTATTTAAATTACAAACAAGTGGTAAATTTTAGCAGAAATAGTATTGCTCACACAATCAAACTGTATCTGGTTAATCATATTCTGACATACTTGGGTAGGTGATATCATGCATTTTCAATTAAAATTTCATGGAACAAGTTGAGAACTAAAAGAAAAGATATAATAGTGGTGATAAAATTAGGTACAGATTTTTACCAATTTTTAAACATATGTACTCATCTTCCCAGTTTGTCTTTCACATGAATTTTAAGGATTTTTATTTAAGTAGTCATGCAATAAAAAGACCATTCACAACAGATTGGCCAAGCATGATATATATTCAATTGAAATCATCTAGGCCCTTCCTACTCAAATTGTGGCACTTTAACTGCTTACCAGAAATGGACAGTCTCAGTGTCCATGCCCTATTTGATGAATCAGATTCTAGATTTAATATTCCCACATTAAAGTTTGAAGAGCACTGCTTTAGAATGTATTATTCCAATCAAAACGGTCTGATATTTCAAGTGCCTACAATTGTGCAAATTACCTTCTTCTTTTTTATTATTAATGGAAAAGCATCTTGAAACCAGTTCTCAGATTCCGTATTCTCAACAGTATGGATTGCTCTTACTGAAGGAATTACTTTTAAAACGAATAAATGGATGAATGCTGAAATATGAATTTTATATTAGGTTAAAATGGAAGAAAAGCTTTAAGGAACAGAAAAAGAAGGAAGTTAAATCTGCAAATGAAAATCAGGAAGGGAAGAGCTGAATTGAGTGGCACGGAGACAGATCTGTTCCTTGGAAGTATAAAGGCTCTTAAGAAGTGCCAGTTTCATTTGTTTTCACGTGTCAGCCCTTCAAACTCTGGGACTAGACAAAGCATTATAGGAAGGAAATAATAAAATTAAATTGAATTTTCTTCTTCTTCTTTTTCTTCTTTTTTTTTTTAAATTTTAGCTGAGAAGTCAAAATGCAGGAAATACCAAAATGGTACATGGTTGACACAGGTTTTGTTCTGGCAGAGGACAAGCTCTCAAGTTGAAATAAAATGGAATAAATATCTTTACAGACCCTGCACACAAAAGGGCAATAGGGGGATTGTGCAAACAAGACTAAACACAAGCACTTCATGGACTAGTTACTCAAAGAAACACAAAGGACTTCAATATGTACCAAACAAGAAATAATTTGACTAATCCTGGAACTATCAAATAAATTGAATTCTCACTTCAATACAACCAACAAAAGAAATCTTCAAGTCTTTATGCTTTATTTGGCAAAATTCTACTAAATGTTTAAAGAAGAATGAACATAAATTCTACAGATTTTCCGGGAACGGAAAAAAAAAAGAAGTGAAGGGGGTAGCACCCAACTTATTCTATGACACCAGGATTAACCTGATGGAAAAGCCAGATAAAGGAATTAACACCACCACCAAAGACAAAATGCAAGAAAAATAAAGAAAACTAAAGTCTTATATCCTTCTTTACTATATATAAAAATTATTGGGCTGGGGATGTGGCTCAAGCGGTAGCGTGCTCGCCTGGCATGCGTGCAGCCTGGGTTCGATCCTCAGCACCACATACAAACAAAGATGTTGTGTCCGCCAAAAACTAAATAAATAAATAAATAAATAAATAAATATTAAAAATTCTCTCTCTCTCTAAAAAAAAATAATTGTCTTTAAAAAAAATTATTAAAGCAAAATTCTAGCAAATAGAATTCAGACATATTTGCAAAGAATTACACATATGATCAAGGTAATGGAAGGTTATTTCGATATTTGAAAATCAGTTAATATTATCCACCATAATAAGAGAATAAAAAAGACACATTAAATGTTTATATTTATGCAGGGAAAATGTTTGACAAGATTCAACACCTGTATTTATGACAACACCTTTCAGAAACTAGGAGTGGAGGAGACAACTTGCATAACTTGATAAAATTTACAAATACCTAGACCAACACTGAAAAGATTGACTGCATCATTTGCCAAATCTAGAACTTACAAGATTTTCTGCTCTCACTTCTGCTATTCAACATACTACTAGAAGTTCTAGAAAGGCAATAAAGAACGACAACAGCTAATAATAATAATAATAATAATAATTAAAATTTTTGCAGCCTGAATCTGGAATCCTGGTGGAGTGGAAGAAAAAAATGAAATTGTTCTCATTTTCAGATAACTATATTTCCTACCCAGAAATATGTTAGGGATCTATTTTTAAAACACTCAGGACTAAAAGTGTGTTTGGCAAAGTAATGGGATAAAATATCATGATAAAAGTTAATATAGTTTTATATTCTATGAACATATAGAAATTAAAGTTCAAAATACAATATCATTTATAATTTCTTTAATAATAAAATACTTATTAATGTACTGAAAATGGTTTGAAGAGCAAAGGTTATGGTAATCAAATTATCATACCAAAAAAAAAAAAAAAAAAAACCTCAGATCCTAACTTTACACCTCAAGGAACTTAAATATAAGAAACAACCCAGTCAAACGGAAGTAATAAAATAATACACTTCAGGCCAGAAATAAGAGAAATGGACACTGGAAAAACAATGGAAACCATCAATGACACTGAGTTAATTTTATAAAAAGATAAACAACATTGACAAAATGTTAGCCATATTTAGAAAAAGACAGAACTCAAATAGACAAAATTATAAATGTAATAGGAAAAACTAAAACTGATAAGTTTCATAAGAGAAAATGATGAACAGTCAGACACACCCATAAATTGATGTGTCAAACATCTCAGTTATGCAAAGAAGATATCTGATTTTTACTTAATAATTATACCTCAATAAACCTGAAAAATGAAAATTATCTCATAAAATATACTTATGTAGAAGCCCTGTATTTTGAAAATAGAAAAATGATAATGAAAGCTGCAAAAATGAAGTTTCATAGTGTGTTCATTATTGAAAACTTCAACATTGCATATATGTGAAATATTCCAAAATGGATACAGATTTAATGAAATTTCTATTAAAACCCCAGCAAGGTTTTGTGTATATGTGGAAATTGTCATTTCAGGATTTATAAAGAAAGGCAGATAAACTAGATTTGCTAACACAATTTTGAAAAGAAAAATAGAGGAAGAATATCTTTCAATTCACACTTTTTTGTGTAGCTACAGTAATCAAGATGTGTGATATTAGATGAAAGTAGACACACAGATCAATTGATGTAGGTGGAGAATCCATAAACAGCCCCATGGACTATTTAAGACAATTCAGAGTTAGTGGAGAAATGATAGTCTTTTGACAAATATTTTAATGTAAAACTACAATTCTAAATGATAACACAGGATAAAATCATTATAAACTAGTGCCAGGCAAAGAATTCTTAGACATCCCCTCTTTATTTCTCTCTCTCTCTCTCTCTCTCTCTCTCTCTCTCTCTCTCTCTCTCACACACACACACACACACACACACACACACACACACGCACACACACACACCAATCCATAAAAGAAAGATCAGAAATAAAACTAATTTTAAAAAATATACATTTGCATTGTGAAATAGCACAAGCTGATGCAAAAACAAGTTACACACTGGAAATTAAAAATGTTTTAGAAACCCAGTTTCTAACAAGGACAAGGGAAGTGTAGAATATAGATCACTTGTATATTGCTGATAGAGCCACTTTGAAAAATAATATGGCAGTTGGTAAAATAAACTAAATAAATATTTACCATATAATTCTACAATTGCACTCTCTGCCTTAGAGAAACAAAAACTTATGTCCAGATAAAAACCAGTATGTGATTATTAAAACCAGATTTATTTAAAATAACCCTAAGCTGGAAATAACCAAAATGCCCCTTAACTGATGAATAGTTCACAAAAAGAAACAAATTATGTTACATCTGTGCCATGAATTTATAGATAATTATCCTGAGTGGAAAAAGAGCCAATCTCAAAAGAGTATATAAAAAATAGATTTATCTTCATAACATCATTAAACTCCTCTTTTTCTTTTATTTTTTCCAGTACTAGGGATGAAACCCAGGGCTTTGTGCATGATAGGCAAACACTAAACTGAGCTGCATCTCCAGTCCCTATCTTTATAATAGTATTTATATGACAAAATTATAGATTATTACCATGTAATTAAAATTATGTGGGTAATGGGTTAGGGGTTGTGAGGGGTTAGAGGTGTTGGAGGGACTGGGTGAATGCTACTCTAACAGTGCAGCACAGGAGGGATGGAGGTGTGAAGGGTTAGTTGTGTATCATGATTGCAGTGGTCATTACATGAGTCTGCATTTGATAAAAGGACACATACCTCTGCGTGCACCTGTACCATTTAGCAGCTTTCTGTAGTTCTTTAGATTGTGTGGGAGAACAAGATGAGCTATGACTTATGAAAGAACCAAGGATTTTGTTGAGTACAGATTATATTTAGCTCTCATTTACTCACAAAATCCATGATTTGCTTTCCTAATCTACATTTTGGGCCTTGAATATCAAATGATTGTAATATTTCTATCACAATCAATCTCAAGGTTTTATGGCAATTTGAATCATAGTTTCTCTGTTATATTAACTACATGATATAATTATTTATAACTTTATTTTGTAGTTTCACTAATGGTATATTTAATTCATTGGAAAATAACTTTTTAAATAGAATACGGATGGATGAATGGTTTTCATAAAATAGCTTCTAAAAAGTGAACTTTTTTCATTTTCTTGACAGTTAAGATATCATCTGTTAAGAAGCATTCCTTTCCTGTAGCAAAAGGCTCAATAAACTCTGTTCAAAGATGAGAGCCCAAAGGGCTGGGGATATAGCTCAGTTGGTAGAGCACTTGTCTCATATGCACAAGGCCCTGGGTTCAAACCCCAGCACCAAAAAAAAAAAAAAAAAAGGAAGGCAAACAACTTGTAATAGAAAATCTTGAGAAATATCAATGAGCTCTAGGGCAAAGGAGAGAACACAAATGCATGGAAGTACAGAAGATGGTGAGGGTAGAACAAACATGATACCAGGAGTCATGGCCATGGGGGGCGGGGGTGGAAATAAATCGCTTTTTGATAAAGCAGGAACCTGTTTTGGAAAAATGAAATGCAGTTTCTCTTCCACTTTCTCTGCCTTTCTCTCACTTTTCATTTTGCTCTATGTCTCTATAATTCAATTACTTTTCTTTCTCATTGGCAAATGGAAATTCATTAGGGCTGCACAAAATTGCTCCACTAGTCTACCATTCTGCCTGGGGTGACTAAAGTTTTCTGAAATCTGTGCACCCTTACTGATATTTGGAAACCTCCAGCTGTCTGTGTTAGGCTATGCTGACATAGCATAATTGTACATGCCCGTACTAGGAGAAAATTAATGAAGAAACTGAATTTACAGATCATATTATCATTGTGCAAAACACACATAGCATTCATAGGAAAAAATCCAGAAGCAAACAGAAGGAAGAGGAAAATATCCCAGCATATCTGCAGAAATCAAGAGGGTGGCTGTGGGCTGACACATGGAATGGGACTTGAAATTTTGAGTCAATTTTATTCAAATATAGGGGAAAATAGTTTCACCAGATGAAATCTGGTTGCCACAGTTTTTAAATTTATTTTATAAATTTTTATTTGTTCTTTTAGTTGTAAATGACAATAGAATCTATTTTGATGTAGCTAAACATTTATGAACTATATCTTAATCTAATTGGAATCCCAAGTTTGTGGATGTTCACAATGTTGAGATTCATGTGGTATATTCTTATATATACATGGGAAAGTTACGTCAGATTTATTCTACTGTCTTTTTTTTCATATTCCCTCTTTCTTTCATTCCCCTTTTTCTAGTCCACTGAACTTCTATTCTTCCTTCCCCACCCTTGTTGTGTGTTAGTGTCCACATATCAGAAACAACATTAGACCTTTGTGGGTTTTTTTGGGGGGGTAGCTTATTTCACTTAGTATGATAGTCTCCATTACCAGCAAATTCTTAAAGTGGTTCTTATTTATGGCTGAGAAATATTCCATTGTGTATTGAAACTACATTTTCCTTATTTTTTCATCTGTTGAAGGGCACCTAGGTTAGTACCATAGCATAGCTATTTTGAATTTTGCTGCTATACACATTGATGAGGCTGCATCACTTTAGTATGTTAATTCTAACTTCTTTGGATATGTACTGAGGAGTAGTACAACTGAGTCTAAGGGTGGTTTCATTCCTAGTTTTTTGAAGAATCACCTATTGCTTTCCAGAGTGGTTGCACCAATTTTCAGTCCCCCCAGTAATGTCTGAGTGTGCTCTTTTCCCCTCATCCTTGCCAATATTCATTGTCCCTTGTATTCTTGATAACTATCATTCTGGAGTGAGATGAAATCTCAGTGTAGTTTTACTTTGCATTTCTCCAATTGCTAGAGATGTTGAACACTTTATATATTTGTTGACTGTTCATATATTTTCTTTTGAGAAGTGTCTGTTTAGATCCTTAGCCCATTTTCTAATTGAGTTATTTTTTTTAGTGTTAAGCTTTTTGAGTTCTTCATATGTCCTAGAGATTAATGTCTTATCTGAGGTACAGGTGGCAAAGATTTTCTCCATTCTTTAAGTTCTCTCTTGATATTTTATTTTTTTCTGTGAGTAATCTTCTTAGTTTGATACCATCTCATTCATTGATTATTGATTTTACTTTTTACTCTTTAGGAGTCTTGTTGAGGATGTCAGTTCCTAAATTGACATGTTTGAGTGTTGGGCCCATGTTTTCTTCTGGTAGGTCCAGGGTTTCTGTTCTAATGTCGAGGTCTTTCATGCACTTTGAGTTGAATTCTGTGCAGGGTGTGATAAAGGGATTAAATATCATTCTACTGTGTATGAATTTCCAGTTTTCCCAGCACCATTTGTTGAAGAGGCTGTATTTTCTCCAATGCATGTTTTTGGTGTCTTTGCCCAGTATGAGGTAACTATATTTATATGGGTTTGTCTCTGTGTCTTTTATTGTATTTCATTGATCTGCATGCCTGTTTTTGTGCTAATACCATGCTGTTTTTGTTACCATAGCTGTATAATATAAGTTTAGTATTATGATGTCTCCTGGTTCACCTTTCTTGCTAAGGATTACTTTGGCTATTCTGATCTCATTTTTCCAAATTAATTTCATGACAGCTTTTTCTATGAAGAACATGATTAGAATTTTAGTAAGAATTTTTTAAAAGATATATAAAAACTGTTTATGAAAAAATATGCAAATTATGATTACTTTTTTGAGAAACAATCAGAGTGCCAAGACCCTGTCTCTAAATAAAATAAATTAAAAAAAAAGACTCAAGATGTGGCTTAGTGTTAACACTCCCTGGATCAATACTTGTTAGCAAAACAACAACAACAACAACAACAAAAATACAAATATAATGGAAAGATTCAATAGAAATAAATGTATATGTATTTAAGTAAATATACATATATAAAAAATTAAGGACCATAATAAGACTTACAGCTGAATTTTCTATTTCTGTTGAGTTATTCATGGCAATGGCTTTCCATTGATTTTGGACTATTAGAATAAAATCCAGTTTTCTAATTATAAGAAAGGAAAAATCAAGAAATCCAATGAACAATTTAGATGTGACTTTATATTTCATTATATCTATATTTTTCTGTTATATTGATTCTTCTCTCATCCCCAAGTTCTAAAGATTCCTTTGGACAGTATTATAATAATTATAATAAAAAATCATTCCACATGTTTGAAATTTATTCCAGTAGGAAAATGCAGAGTTCTCTCCCACAACAATATCTGGCCAATTAACTCATGGCACATTTTTTTTTTTTTTGTACTGGGGATTGAACTCAAGGACACTAAATCACTGAGCCACATCCCCAGCCCTATTTTGTATTTGATTTAGAGACAGGGTCTCAAGAGTTGCTTAGTGCCTTGCTTTTTCTGAGGCTGGCTTTGAACTCAGGATCCTCCTGCCTCAGCCTCCTTAGCCACTGGGATTACAGCCAAGTGCACCTTGCCTGGCAAAATTTGCTTTTTGATAGACATGTCCATAATACTTATAATTCTTTCCTTTAGTCTAGATGTGTAAAGAAAGCACATTTCACTATGATAATATAAACAATAGTCAGTACATAAAAATAAATAACAATCTCAGGTTGAGTATTTAAAATACATATTAACAAAGAATAATACAAATTCTTGTTAAGGCTTTTATTAATCAATAAAGGATGACACTGTATCCATCATGCAAGAAAACTGGGAATATGAGAAAAAATACAAAACTTCTACTTTTTAATACCTTAATGTATAAGACTGAAATATAAACAATATTATGAATCAATGTTCAGAAACATGTTTTGCTGCATTTGTCTGCATTTTAACTTTGTTTTGTTATACAGTAAAACAAAAGGAAGCCAGAAAAATTAGATAATGAAAGGGACAATAATATAAATATGAGCTTAAATTTACTAAATAATAAGTTCACATAAAACATATTTTTTTTTTCAAAATACATGTTTATTAATTGTCTTTAAAATCTATAGAGGGTTTTAAGTTTAGAAATTTAAAAGTTTGGGCTCCAGTTCTGATGTCACCCATAAGCTCTATGCCATTCATAAAATTTCCTAAAAGTTCAGAATACTATATGCTTTATTACTACACGGAGAAACTAGAACTCTAAAGAGAACCTTTAAGTGTCTTTAGGAATTTGATGAAATTCTACTTTGGACTGCTTACCATTTATTAGGGCATTAAAATGTAAACAATTGGAGCTTATTGTGTGTCAAGCTGCACTACTGAGACTTCATTTCTTTACTCCCTCCTAATTCACGTGCTTCATGATGTATTCAGTGTCATTCTTGTGCCAGGCTCTATGATAAGCTCCAGAAACACATGGTGAACACAACTCTTATAGTTGTTAATAGCATAGCACTTTGCTAACCTTTGGCTTGCGACTCCTTTAAGATTTAATGTGCTTCAAGGAATTCTTTTGTTAAAGGCAAAAAGTGGCCTAGGTTTAAAATTTATATTCTTTTGGTGATAGGCTAATTAATTTACAAATGTCCTTCAAAATGAAGACAGTTGAGACCCTCTAAGCATGTACATAGTAAGTCAATATAATAACAAGTCAGGATCAGATGGACTTCATGAATCAATACTTTGATATATACAGAAGAATTTATATATAAGAAGAATTTATTTCTATGCAAGATCGGTAATTTTCTTTTCTTTTTTTTTTAATTGTGATAGGGGCAGGTAATATGAGAACTACCCTCTTAAATTTTAAGTGTACAATACAGTAACTATTTATTTTTCAGTTTTCGGTGTTCACAACATCTTTATTTTATTTGATGTGGTGCTGAGGATGGAACCCAGCGCCCCGCACATGCCAGGCGAATGCATTATGGCTTGAGCCACATCCCCAGCCCATGTGATTGCTTTTGAGGTTTCTTTGTAATTGCATATGTATTTATGATTTTTTTAAAAAAATTTCGATTAAATGACATTGTAATTTTGATAGGATTTATATTGAATACATATATCTATTTAGGTATAATTATGGTCATTTTAACAACATTACTTATTCTAGAGCATGTACATGAGACACTATTCCCTTTATTTGTGTCTAATTTCTTTCATTAATGTTTAATTGTTATCAGTATATTCAAATTTCACCTCTGTAGTTAAAATTACTACTAAGCATTTTATTATATTGATGCTATTGCAATTGAAATTATTTTCTGAAATTCCTTTTGGAAATGATCATTATCAGTATATTAAATTGTGACTGATATTTTATATCCTACAATTTTACTGAATTTTTTTATTAGTTATAGCTTTATTTCTATCTTCTGGGTTTTAATAGAAGAGCATACTATTTGTAGACAGATATATTGACAAATCATTAGCTAAACTAAGAAAAAAAGAGAAAAGACACTAGTAAAATCAAAAATAAAAAGGAGACATTACAACTGATACCTCTGATATAGAAAGGTTGAAAAGAGGCTATTATGTATCACTATATGCCAAAAAATTAAGTGACCCAGAGGGTATAGATACATTTCTATAAACATCCAACTATCAAGACTGAATTATAAAGAATCAGAAAGTCTTAATCTAACTATAACTAGCAAGACAATAGAATCAGTCATAAAAAATCTCTCAACCAAGAAATGCCATCAACCTGCTGGCTTGGCTGATGAATTCTATTGGGCATTTAATGAAGAATTAAAGCTAACACTTCCCAAACTCTTCCAGAAAAAAATTAAAGAGAGAAGAAAATTCCCTAAGTTATTTTTATGAGACCAATATTACTCTAACACTAAATCCAGAAAGGGAGATAAGAAATATCTAGGTCAATATGCTGGAAAACATAGATGCAAACATCTTCAATATAACATTAGCAAATAAAATTCACTTGCACATTAAAAGAATCATGCACCATGACCAAGTGGAACTTATCCCTGAGAAGCAAGGATAAATCAACACACAAAAATCAATTAATGTGATGTACTACATTAACTGAACACAAGATAAAAATTGCATGATCCTATCAGTAAGTAGATGTACAAAAATTACTTGGCAAATTTCACATTTTTTCATGACTAAACAACAATTACTATGACAACAATTAAACTAAGGATAGAAGAAAAGTATGTCAAAATAGTAAAGGTCATATATGACAAGCACACAGCTAACATCATACTTAATGATGAGAGACTTAAACCTTTTTCTGTAAGATCAGGAATAAGACTAGTATGCCTACTACTACCCCTGGTATTTCTATTCAACATAGTACTGGAAATCTGAGCAATAACAAATAGAGAAGAGAAAGAAAAGGCCTAAAAATCAGAAAGGAAGACATCAAATTATCTCTGTTTAGGAATGACATGATCATTGATTTCTATGGATTTTTTTTTCACTCAGCCACTTATTGAATTCTCTCAGTATATTAAACATTTATTTTCTCTTAATTTTATCATTGAAAATTTAATTATAAAATTGCTACATGTGTTTTAATTAGATATTTGCTGTGTCTAAAATTTATGTATACATAAAACCAAAATAAATCAAAAGTGACACTAATGTTGAAATTGATGTTAATGAGGAAAAATCACTCTTACATTATTCCATAGATTCTCTTGGCATTTTAATGTACAGAATTTCCATTTGACTGATCAATATATTTGTTTAGCACATGTCAAAAATTTTGAAAATAAAAATAAAACCGAGGAATTATAGTTTGTGAAACATTCAATTTAATAATACCACAGAAAAAGCTTTCTACTTCATCAAATACTTATTTTTAAGAAGATCTTGCAAAAAGAAGTTATCACCCTTCCTTTACTGAATCATCTCCAAATAAAATTGGAATTATGCAAACTGTTGAAGGAATTCATTAAGTGGAAATTGAGAGAAATAATTTGAAATTGATAATATGGAAGAATTTTCCCAATTTTCAGTATTGCAATATTGGGCTAGATAGAGTTCTGGGAAAACTTTAAGTTATTTCTAGTTTATGGGGCAACAATATTGTAGTGTCATTTTAAAGTGACTGTCCAATCACCCTTTAAACTCATATAAAATATGCACAATGAATATTTTTCCAAAAAGTTAAAAATTATCTATACTAAATGCCTCTACCCACATAACATTTCAATTTTCCCATAATAAATTGTGAAGCAATCTGCCTGCTCTTCACACTGAAGTACATGTACCATTATTCCTATATTACACCTTAGAATTATGTCTTTTTTGAATGTTGACTTTGTTCTGCTGACATATACATCTTTATGTTTTCATTAATATTGGAGAGGCTTAATATTCCCTGTCCATCTACTGTTTTTCGACTTTCTAAGAATTTTCTTGGTCAGTCAATCTCATTTATTTTCAGTAGAATCCCTAAAACCCAATTTCTCTGTTTCTTCTGTTTTCTACCAAACTTTCTAAGAATTTTCTTGGTCAGTCAATCTTATTTATTTTCAGTAGAATCCCTAAAACCCAATTTCTCTGTTTCTTCTGTTTTCTACCAAATGCTTAAAATTTGTATTAGGATCATATTATTAGAAAGTTACATTTATGAATTTATATATATTTATATTATATTACATTTATGGATTAACCTAGGGCTAAATGGCACTTTTACTATTTTGAATCTCACTATGTAGAATATGATACACATTGTATTCATTTATGTCACCTTCATGTATTTTAGTAATACTTTATATATTTTTTCACATCTATCTCACTCTGTTATAATATTTCCAGAGATTTTTATCACTTTTAGACATTTTAAAAGGGGTTTAAAATTATATATATATATATATATATATATATATATATAATATATATTATATATATTTCCCATGATTGTAGATTTATATGCTTACTGATTTCTGTAGGCCAATTAAATACTTTTGACTTATTTTAAATGAAATTGTTTAATTTGTTCTCTGTCAAATATAATTTTACATTTTGTTTGTGGTAGGGATTTCTGAGAATTGAACCCAGGGTTTCTATTAAGCCACATCCCTAATCCTTTTTGGAACAGAGTCTAGCTAATTTGCTTAGGAACTCACTAAATTACTGAAGCTGGCCTTAGCTTACACCCCTCCTCCTTCAGCTTCCCAAATCACTGGTGTTACTGTGGATATCACCACACCAGCTTTCATTTGACTATGCTTTTGAAATGTCTATGTCTGTGTTCTCCATGCAGTTTCCATTAATCTTTGTGTTTGTATTATTATTATTATTATTTTGGTCAGTACTACATCACCTTAATCATTATAGCTCTATAGTAATGCTTGAAATGAGATAGTGCACGTCCTTTATTCTTCAGTGTTGTGTTATATAATCTCGGTTACATAAATACTTACATAAAATTTAGAATACATTGTTGATATCCAAAATGCAGATTTTGAGATTTTGAATTTGATTTTGCTCAATCTATTGATAAATTGGGAAGAATTAATATCCTAATATTTAAGCTATTGATTCATATTCTGGATTTCTTCACTTAGACCTTCTCAGATTTTTTTCTGCATTATTTTGTAGTTTTCTGAATATAGTTCTTTTTTTTTTTTTTACATATGTAGGTTTTATATCATTAATGCTCTTGTTTGTGGCCACATTTATTTTGGCATTATATCTATAGCAATAGATCTGATGATTATCCATGTGCTTGTTTGGCAAATTCGTTGATTAATTTCCTGCCTGGTGGAAGATCAATATTTATTATTTTCTAAAAGAAGGGCTATGGGTAACTAATTCTTATAAGCAGCAATAAGCCTTTTGCTACTTTGCTTCTTGAGCAATCCTTTTTTGCCTTCAGAATTTTTTAAACAAATATATCATTTTTGTTATTGAATGTAGTAATGGGAAGAAAGATATAAGCCTGCCATTTCCTGTTATATATGATTTTAACTATTTGTCTCTAGTATTAGATTTTCAGTACTTTTAACAAGATGTATCCATATGTTGATTTTTCTATGTCAAAATCTCCCTTATCTCCTAGTAGAAGGTACTATTTTTCAATAAGCATGTATAAATTTCTTTTTTCTGGAATTACATTATATAACAATATTCTTTTTTTGTTATTGTTGTTTTTTGTTTTAATTATTTTCTAAAGTAAAGCAAAGGCCGAAATTGGGTCTCCATTCCTGAATTCTATTTACTATTTCACTCAGAATTTAAGACTGTATTACTTTTCCTTCCTCTCACTATTCTCAATTGTGCCTTTTTTAAATTCCTTATTACATTAAAAGTGTTATATTATTTTGTCCTGCTTTCATATTTACCTATTTCTATAAAGTTCTTTTTTAACCTTTGGTTCATTTCTTTCTTGAGAGTTCACTGTTTATTGCCCATTTATTTTCTGATATTTCTCTAAATTATAATTATAGAGTTTCTCTTTGTGCTTTTGTTTTGTAGAAGTTATTATGTAAGTACTCTTCTTTTTTATCTTTTATTGATTTTATTTTTTTAAAATATATGACAGCGGTGGTACTCATTACAATTCTTATTACACATATAGGGCACAATTTTTCATATCTCTATATAAAGTATGTTCATGCCAGTTCATGTCTTTATACATGTACTTTGATTTTTTCTTTTTGCATTATATTCTTAAAACACATTTATACTACAATTTTTCATATCTCTGGTTTTATATAAAATATGTTGGCACCCAATTCAAATCTTCATACATGGACTTTGTGTAATGATGTCCATCACATTCCCCCATTCTTGCTAATCCCCTGACCCCTCCCTTTTTCTCTCACCCCTATTCCCTATCTAGAATTCATCTAATCCTCCAATGCTCTCCCTCCCTACCACACTATGTGTCAGCCTCCTTATATCAGAGAAAACATTTGACATTTGGTTTTTTGAGATTGGCTAACTTCACTTAGCATTATCTTCTCCAACGTCATCCATTTACCTGCAAATGCCATGATTTTGTATTTTAATGCTGAGTAAAATTCCATTGTGTACATATGTCACATTTTTTTTATGCATTCATTCACTGAAGGACATCTAGGTTGGCTCCACAGTTTAACTGTTGTGAATTGTGCTGCTATAAACATTGATGTGGCTGTGTCCCTGTAGTTTGCTGTTTTTAAGTCCTTTGGGTATAGATGGAGGAGAGGGATAGCTGGGTCAAATGGTGGTTCCATTTCCAGATTTCCATGGAATCTCCATACTGCTTTCCATATTGGCTGTACCAATTTGCAGTCCCACCAGCAATATATGAGTGTACCTTTTTCCCCACATCCTCGCCAACACTTATTGTTATTTGACTTCATAATGGCTGCCATTCTTATTGGAGTGAGATAATATCTTAGAATAGTTTTGATTTGCATTTCTCTGATTGCTAAAGATGCTGAGCATTTTTTTTCATGTATTTGTTGATTGATTGTATATCCTCTTCCAAGAAGTGTCTGTTCAGGTCCTTGGCCCATTTGTTGAATGGGTTACTTGTTTTTTCGGTGTTTAGCTTTTTGAGTTCTTTATATACCCTAGAGATTAGTGCTCTATCTGATGTGTGAGGGGTAAAAATTTGCTCCCAGGATGTAGGCTGTCTGTTCACCTCACAGATTGTTTCTTTTGCTGAGAAGAAACGTTTTAGTTTGATTCCCTCTCATTTATTGATTCTTGGTTTTAATTTTTGAGCTATAGGAGTCTCATTAAGGAATTTGGGGCCTAATCTTTAAGTACACTTTTTCACTTAAAACAGAGTTCACAAGTCTATGACTTGCTTCAGGGAAGATTGGTGGAGGAAGTGCACTGGATTGTCTCTTGCAGTCTCTCTTCTGGTTGCACCAGCTTGTATCTTCCTTCCTTATCAAAACACTGGGAAGCTTGATAACAATATTCTCTAACTTCATTTCAATCAAGCCTCTCGGTCATATTTTACCAATGAGAATCAGGCACTTGAAATTTGGAAACCAAAACAGAAGTAGAAGCCATTATTACTTTGGCAATGAGAGAAAGCTCATGGCTGTTGGCAGATATCCAGTGGAAGATTTTTCCAGAAGCATATGGCTTTCTCCCTTGAATGAGATATTTTATTGTATCATGTAGCTGAGATCATTAGTGTTGGTTCCTTATAATTTCTTCATTCCAATGTAGCTTTCTTGGCTTCTAATTACTACTACATGAACATTGTTAATCCTCCAATTTGATGTATTTATATTTTTATGATTGGAATATCTAAGTTAGATTCAATTCCCCTGACCAGGCGAAATCATCAGCTTTTATCTTTATCAAAGCAAGGGTACAATGACATTCTTTTTCATCAATAAATGAGATGCAAAGATCCCAGAAATTGAATCTGAATCATGTAACCCAAATTTTGACAGGAGCTGTGCTATTGGTAATAATTTTAGAGGTAACATTTGTAACAGTTTGGTAGTACATCCATTATTCAGCAATGTGAGCTTTTGGTAGACATTATAGTATATCTTTGTCCTAAAATAAATGACATTTTTCTAATTCTATGCCTTTATTTTGATAGCATCCTTTACAAAGTAACCATGTTCTTCAGGTTCTAGAAATCTTGGGATGTTTATTAGTTGAACTAATACTTCCTGATACTTTTATTGTTTTATGCCTGAAATTGGCAGTTTCTTTATTCCTTACACACTTAAACATTAAACCTACATGGTAAGGAAATAATGTGATTAAAGACAAAGAGAAGATCATCAACACATTTAGGAGAAGGTATATGGACTTGTGAGACTAAGAACAGGGAAAACAATATTCAGAATAAATGGTGGTCCTGTGGTAAGGTGAAGAGTATCCTTGATCAAATGATCCTCTGTCATCACATGGAGAAATAGACACCTATCCTTCCCCACCTCAGCTTCTTCCATTCTTATTAACTCACTTCACTGAAAAGCAATAACTTTGCCAGGATAGAACAAAAGAAGGACTCACTGAAGAGGACCTGCCCTCACCAGTGATGAGCATATCACTTTTCTTTTGTAGAAATGGTCAAGTGATATAAAGTCCAATGATTACTCTGTGATAACTCTATTTGTATTGCTTTCTTTCTTCTTATAGCAACCATCACCACTTTATTAAAATGTGAGCTTTATTAAATAGATATTATCTTTTTTGTTCATTACCATGTTCCAGTATTCTAGAACAATGAATGAAATACAATGGATGTTTAACTACTTTTTTATAGAATGGGTAAATAAATGTAATGGAAAATAACTTTACAGTAGGAAATTTAGGGAATGAGTATTAAAAGACCATGGGGGAAAGAATGATTCTCTCAAATGCTCTGATTAAATAAAGAAAATGTAAGCTTTATATTTCTAAGTTATTTGATCATACTGAATTCAGGCTACTTCTATGATAATGCTGAAAGAATGTCTTAACTCTTTCAACAACACAGCTGAGATAACTGACAAAAAACTCAAATCTCCAATTCCCTGTTGTCAAACTTCAATATCACTTGTTCACATATTTCTAATATAGAATCTTCACAACCGTCTTATGTGAACATTTGGGAATTGGCTTCAAAGAGTGAGGTGGAAATTGAAAGTATATAATCATTCCATCATTCAACAAATATTTATTGAACACTTGTTCAGAAGATCCCTTCATGACCATTCCAAAAATAAAACAAATCTTTGTAAGAAGAAAGCAGTCTTTCTCAAGCCCTACATTCACTTTTAACGATTTCTCCAGACTGAGTCGGAGTTGAGTACACTCTGTGGGTCAACTATAAAGTCAAGTCTAGAAGGAGAAGACTTTCATGGAAGGACTGGAAACTTGCTCTAACATTTGTAATCTAGAAGAAATATCAGGAGAAATATATCTGTGAATGATTTCTGAAAACAGTATAAAATTAGGGTTGAACATAATTTTATTTTGGCTTGAAGTTAAAAGTATATCCGCCAGATATTTTGTACTCGATGTGCTAGGTCAAGCAGATGGGAGTGTTTATAATCACTCTTCTTGATTAGTTGACACATTTGGATTCAGTAGTGGGCCATGAAGCCTAAATTTGAGATGCCAGAAATTTCTGATTATATTGTAATGAAAAAAAACCCTCAGGAATATAGAGAAATAAAAATTTAGAGTAGATTTATCAGATTTAAGAATCTCACTTACTCCAAAGTGTGTTCTCTGAAGACCCAGAGGTCAATTCATTCACCAAGCGATTAAGAAATCTGTTGAAAAGGGCCATCATGATCTTTTAAAACATGTTGTAGATGAATTGTTCTCTACAGGGAGATCTTTCACTTAAATGAACTTTTGGATTTCAATTGGAGTCCAGTATTTCCAGAATAACAAATTTGTCAAAGTATTTCATAAAGCATCACAGGCATATTCTGTGAATCTCACTCCTAGAGTTCCTCAAGTGGAATTGTAGTGATATATATACATATTTTTTTTCCAGAATAACCATGTACTAGAAAACCAAAATGCACAGATACTATGGTCAAGGGGGCTATTAGAAAATGGGATTGAGTGCATCACAAAACCCAGCAACTGAATACTTCTGTGATCTGCTCAGACTCCAGTGTAGTTTGTCTGGTGATATGCATTTTCCCACTGAATATTTTAATCTCACCTTTAATTGTTTTCCTAGGTTTGTTTTATTTTGTTTTGTTTTTTTGGACTGAGCAGATTGAATCCAGGGCACATTACCCCTGAGCTAAATAAATCCCCAGCCCTTTAAATTTTTTATTTTGAGGCAGGGTCTCACCATGTTGCTTAGTGCCTTGCTAAGTTGCTGAGGCTGACCTCAAACTTGCAGTCCTCCTGCCTGGGCTTTCTGCATCATTTTCCTGGTCTTTAAATGTACATTTATAAGAGTACTTGGCAGTATTATCATACCAATTTTAATCCTCATATGATCATTAGAGCATGAGGGGCCAAAGAAACAAATCTGACTCAAAAAAATATAACAAAATAAAAATTCTGCACATGTAGAGACCAGTGTAGAGGAAATTGTAGAGACCATTGTCACTATCAACAACATAAAATATAGTATTCTCTGTTTATTGTCTGAAGAAGGTGATTTTATGAGAAATAAATTTATTAACTAACAATTCCAAATTGAATGATTTTTTTCTTGAGAAAATTAATATAGCCTAAGTCATTGGTAACCTATATTAAGCTATCAAATATGCCCCCCGCAACTTACTCCAATACTTAGAGAGGATTAGAAGCAAAACCGGAGGTAAGCATGTGTGCTCATTCTGTCACACTGGGTTTTATCCTCCCCTTGGCTCCAAGATACAATCTAGAATAGAAAGGTCTTGATTTTCCAATAACCCACAGTATTCAAGGAATAAATATTTCCAAACTAAATAAAAAGATGTGATTTTTTTTTGTAGTAATCTTTGAAATCACAAAAACCACAGTTGGTGTAATCATCTAAACATTTTCCAGGGAACAGAGACAAAGAATGAAGAGTGTGCAGATGTTCACAGTGTAGCTGGAAGCAGGCAGCTGTTCCCCATGACAATTGAAAACAAATCAGAAGGGATAATGTTATTTATGCTAGCCTTAGTGAAGTAAAGAGTGTTAGCTCTTAGCCAAGACTTCAGTTGGAAGTGATATATATGATATTGGTTCTTAATATACCCTAAAGGCACACAAGATTTCACTGAAGTTTACTTGCTCTTCTGATATTCTCACATTAGTTATACAACCACTCTTGCCTCAATCCACAACCATGGGCTTTTGGTAATTTTCCTACAAAGTTGACTGAGAACTAGAAAATACAATCAAGATGCTAAACAGAGAGCTCTAAATACATAAGATGTCATTTTACCAAAGTGATAGCCATGGCAACATAACCCTCTTGGAAATGGTCCAGAAGGAAAACAAATCAGGGAAGTCATTTCAGAACTAAATTTTGAATAGCACATGTTATTCACTTTCTCAGAAATTATTGTAAGTTTAAAATAAAAATATGCTTTAATTCATGGCAAGGACTAAAGTTGTAACTCAATGTTCAGAGTCTCAATGGAAGAACATTTGGAGGATGTTTGGCAAGGAAGTTTTGAGCAAGATTGTAGAGACAGATTGCCCAGAATTTACTAAAAGTCAGAGATAATCTGTGTAGTATTTAAATCCTCATTAAAAAGCCTTAGTGGTAGTAGAGTCTCCTACTAATAAGATACAGAGAAAGTCCCCCCCCACCCCGGGAATATCAAAGTTTCTTTCTACAGTTCCTTCCCTACCTCACCTTCTTCCATTCTTATTAAATAACTTCATTGAAAAGGAATAGCTTTGCCAGGATAGAACAAAGCAAGCACTCACTGAAGAGGACCTACCCTCAACAGTGATGAGCATATGCTGTTGAATGAACAACTTGCCAGGCGACTGAACAGCTTCATTCTCTAGAAGAACTTGCCATATCCTCTCATAGAAAACCAGACACACAACAGCAGGTTGACTGTGTTTGGCCTAGGCATGATGCATTCTCATTTGAACAGACAGTTGCTTGGAATTTGAGCTCCTTTTTCCTAGTGACTGCCAGTCCTGAGATGCTAGGACTTTTAAAAATATCTCATGTAGTATTATGAGAAACACTAGATACAAATAACTTACCCTATAACCAATGTAATAGGTTGAGATTCATGACATTCTTTGGTGGCATGACAAAATTCACACTTAGCTGGGACAGTCCTGAGTAGGATGATTTTGTGTGGTATTGAAGTGGCACCCCCTTTCTCCACAGAAAAGCCCTCTTCTCCATCGCTGATTTTAGGACTGTCAGAAAAAGAGTCCAATGTAGATAAACTTCCTATTTTCATGTCACTCTGTTTACTTGGCCACTGGCAGAGAAGATACCAGCACTCCAGGTGCTGGACACCCCCTTACTATGTTTTCATAAGTGTATCCAGTATAGTACTTTGAAGAAATGTGCAAACAAGGCCTCTGGCCTTGGGCTGGGCTTCACAGAGATGTCTACATTTTTAAGAGAAGTTACAAATGGGCTCCATGGTAACAGCTGGCAGGGGGAGGATAGAAAGAAGCTCCCCCCTTCTCAGGTGTTGTCCTTGAAGTGTTAACATGTCCAGAACAGTGAAAGAAAAAGCTGCTTTTATGTGAACTTCTGCAGACTGTGAACTTCTAAGCCCCTCCCCTTACATGCTGGGTATAAAACTCTGAAACTCCCTGAACTCGGGGTTCAGGGGATTGATTGTTTCCAGCAAAGGCTGTACCCTCTGAACCTGGCTGCAGCCAAATAAAACTGTTTCCTGCTGTCTTCGGGGCCTGGCCTCATTTGTCCCTACAACAGTATGTTTATTAATATTATCCTTATTTCTCTCTCAGAATTCTCCAAAGGTTTGTTCCTATGATAAATAAATTTTTACAAGTTGCATCTTCTCCCTTGGGCTTATTCCCCGTCACATTGAAACAACAGTTCTTATAATATTGGGTGACATATTAAATTTAGTTTCATATTTAATAATAGTATATTTAGAGATTAGTTTTTAGACTCTGTAGACATGTACTAACATGGTGTTTCCTCTCCCTCAGTCAGAGGGTGGAATTTTTTAAACAAACAAAACCAGTGTTTTTGTCAGGTTTTTGTTGTTGTTGTTTGTTAGTTTTTGTTTTTGCCTTTCTGTTCTGGAGCAAAAAATATGACAAGAACAATTTTAGAAGAGGAAAAGTTTATTTGGCATTGACAGATTCAAAGGTCTCAAACCACAGAAAGCCAACTCCATTGCTGTGGACCTGTGGTGATGCATCATGGCAGAAGAATGTGGAGAAAGAAAGTAGCTCAGCACATGTTAATCAGGAAGCAGAGAGAGTTCTGCTTGCCAGGGACAAAATATATCCTCTAAAGGCATGCCTGCAGTGACCTACCTTCTCTAGCCACACCCTATCTTCCAAGGACACTGCTCCATATCAGTGGATTAATTCACTGATTGGTTTAAACCTCTCACAATTTAATCATTCCCCCCTCTGAAAATTCTTGCCTTATCTCAAAATGTGCATTTTTTAGGGAGACTTCATACCTAAACCATAACAACTAGAAATTGACGAAAGAACAAACTATTTCACTATTACAGCTGATAATTCACTTGGAAAAAAAAATCTTCTGTTTCTTTTTATACCACTGGGAATATTTGACTTAAGAGTTTTCATTTTTATATCTAAGTAAGAAACACTTCCTTGGTATATACATCTGTACTTCTTTAATAAAAAATAAAGGTTTCATTGAACTTGTAAGCAATACTAACAGTTATCTTGAAGTGTAAAGTGAATTCTGCAGGGCATCCTCTAATGATTACACTGATAGAGTGAAAGTGTCAAGGATTCAGATCATTGAGGAATGAAATTTTAGGTTATGCTATAGGGAAATAATGTACTGAATATGAATATGTTTCAGAGTGGTGTGTGTGTGTGTGTGTGTGTTTATATGCGTATGTGTGTGTGTGCACACACTGTTTGTGTGTTTAAAAGCAAAATAGATGTCTGTAATTCACTTTTCTTAACCAAATTAACTCCTAATGATATGAGGGTAATGCTAATAGATAACATTTACCTATCTTAAAGGTGTCAGACAATGTCCCAAGAACATTTCCTAAATAACTTAATCTTACATTCTACAGTAGATATTAGCATAATGTATTATTAGGACATGTAAATCATTAAAATGATTATAATAACCTACTTACAACATGTCTCTTTTCTGTTACATGATAGATTAAGCACTTCTATAGAAATAAAGTACAGTTAAATTTAAAGATCAAAGAGGGTTGAAAGAGAACTTTAAACAGGTGAAAATCTAACTGGACATTCTTTAGCCTTTTGCCAAACAACAATCTTCCATTCAAAACAGGCAAATCTTCACTAACAGAATGCAAACAGGTGGTGGCAAGAGCTAGAGGTATCTGGAAAAATAAGGAGTGACAGCTTTTGGAAGCAATGAAGATGTGACTAATTAAGATGACGATTGCACAACTCTGAATATATTAAAAAACAGAATTATACTATTTAAATGGATGAACCACATGGATATAAATTATATCTTAATAAATTATTTTAAAATATTTTTTGTCCTTGTTTTAACTCTTCTTATTTTTCTTTTGATTTTCAATCTACAACTTAAAATTAAAATCAACAATCTATTGATTGCTATGCAAATATCAATCTCTCATTTTTAATATAATGCTCATTGAAATTTTAGGTTGAGCATCTTTGAATCTAAAAAATGAAATTGCTAAAGTTTAACAGGTGCACAGGAAAAAAATCAGCTCTTTAAAAATGTAACCTTAGTCTCTAGTGATGTGTGCTCATCTATGTACACTGATTTCTGTTTTTTATACTAGCCAGAACTTCTGAGTGATGGCTTGGAATAGCAGGCAGGCTTCATATCAGCAAACACTTACCATCTTCCAGCAGATGTTGTAAAAGGCTTCACTGATTTGTCCTACAATCAGCTGGGCAATTGTTTCATTTTGATTTTCTATGAAATCCAATATATCCATTTTAGTCTGACTGACAGGCATGAATTTTTCTTTGGTGAATTTTTTCTGTACCACTCTAAATGCAAGGCTGATGGACAATGCCTTTATGAAAGACTGGAACAGATTTTTATCTTCCTCTTTCTAAAATTGAAAGCAGCAATGGGTAGTGAACATTTAGGTAAGATTCAAGGGATTTTGAATTCTTACCTAAATTTGGAAGAATGGGAAAATTATATATTCTATGCATATAAATCAACTTAAATCATTTCATTTTACAAAGCTTTATACATACAACTATTATATTTAGCAAGACAGTATGAAAACATTTTGTGATTTCTTTGAAATTGGATAATATCCTAAATATAAGAAATATAGTATCCTAAATATAAGTCTCAACATGTGAAATTTATTAAAAATTAACTCTGGCTTTCTTTCTCTTCTTTAATATAAAAATATTTATTTGCAACAGCTGCATCAGTACTTATATCTATGCTTTCTTGAAGTCACTATCCAGTAAAAGAAATTTTGAAAAGACTATGAAAAGCAGTATAAATTAACTTGTAGTCTACCTACTTAAATAAGCAGTATTGCAAAATAGTTACTAGGTTAGATAATGTACTTAATCCAAAATTATTTTTATAAATGTAGCCAGTTTTGACCCACTTTTATTTCTAGATACCCTTGGAAGATTTTTTAAACCTGTATCCTGTGAGAATGAATCTTCATCATCATTGGAAGATAGTAAGATTTATTGTTTTAAATAAGATAATCTAGACGAATAATACCAATTTTATCAAAGCACGATGTAATATAAAGTAATGGGATTTATTATCTTGTGTGTCATAAAATGATGATTCCAAATGAATTTCAGAATGAAGGTGACACATTTGTCTGATTCTTTCAAGAGGCATAATTTAAAAGGGACAGCTACTTAAATATAGACATTTTTGTATGCTTCTAGCAATCTATTCAATATAAATTCAAATTTCACAAAGATGATCAATTATGTAGCAATGATTGTTAGTGAAACACTTACTACCAAATTCCAGTGAATTTCGTATTGAGGACATTGCTTTAAAATTCAGTGTGTAACATCAGGGGAAACTGACAGATATTTTAGTTAGATTATCTAGAGAAAGGATTGTCACTCTTCACTTTGTAACAGAGTAATATAAACAAGAGTGTCCTGACAGAAAACACATAATATACTAAAAGCAAGTGATTAAAAGTAGTTTATAAAATTTTTCACAGATAATGGGAACTGACAAGACGTGATGAAGCACTAGAAAGTGAGAGGATGTTCTGTCTAAAGGAGAGAAGCCTGGGATGCATAAATTTCCTTGGGTTGCCCTATGAAATTACCACATTCCATTGAATGACAGGAAAATAGGATTTTCTTCTCCTGCTTCTGGAAGACAGAAGTAAGTGCAATGTCAAGGTGTAAAGAGAGGGGAGCGAAGGCACATGCCTGTAATCCCAGTGACAGGAGAAACAGGTATCCTAGATCAACCTAAGCAATTTAAGGAGACCCCTGTCTCAATAGAGAGATAGATAGATAGATAGATAGATAGATAGATAGATAGATAGATAGATAGATAGATAGATAGATAGATAGATGAGATAGATAAAATAAGAAGAACTGGGGTTGCAGTCCAGTGGGAAAAAGAACCTCTGGTTTCAATCCCCAGTATCAAAAACAAACAACTAAAAAAAGGCAGGTAATCAAGGTGTCAATAGATTTTGTTTCCTTCTGAGCTTCTTCTTGGTGGTCATTTCTGCCAGTATCTTCATGTGGTCCTTCCTCTGTGTCTATGTTTGAATCTCCTCTTTTATAATGAGAGCAGTCACACTAGAAAAAGACTAAAAAAAAATAAAATAAAATCAATGACTTTATTTCATCTTATGAAACACCCTATATCCAAAGAGAGTCATATTTTTTTTCTTTTTTGGTGGGGAGGGGGATTCAATCAGGGGCACTCAACCAACTGAGCCACATCCCCAGCCCTGTGTTGTATTTTATTTAGAGATAGAGTCTCACTGGGTTGCTTAATGCCTCACCTTTGCTGAAGCTGGCTTTGAACTTGTGATCCTCTCTGTCTCAAGCCTCCAGAGCCGCTGAGTTTACAGGCGAGCACCACCACACCCTGCTCAGTTCTATTTTGATGTCTGATGTACTGCAAGTTAGAACCTTAACAGGTAAGTTTTAAAGGAGAAACCATTCAGCCCATAAACAAGGAGTAAATGCTAGAAGCTGGAGAGAGTGGAAACTACAGGGGGAAAGTGCCTAAGATGAGCCTATGCAGAGGATATAACCATCCATTGCCAAATGTTCTATTCCGTCATTCCCTTATTCCTAACCAAAGTTGAACAGATAAGGCAGATAAGGCAGTCTGGAAAGCACAGTTTATTAATGCTTCAGGGAACAGAAGGCGGAAAGGGGTAGGGAGTGTTAAGCCTGAACAAATTCAGCACAGTCTACTTCTGTTCCTTTTTTCATTCATCTGCATGAAAAACTCATCCCCAACGCAGAACAACCACAAATTTGCATTAGCGACTTCATTGCTAAGAGTGGATTTCATTCAGTTATAGTCCCACATGAAAATAAATAAGTTTCAAATAGCATATATGGTGATATAGAGATTATAAAAGAACAATGAATTTATATAAAACATAGCTGCTATAGTAATACTTACAAAATAGTTATGACACTTAGATTTCCAATCATAGCTTCCTTTCTGTAGCATCCAATTTATTTCCCTCCCACTGTATCTGCCAGGAGGTTGGTTAGATGGAGTTCAATGCTTAGTAATATATTAACTACATTGGTTGTTAAACATTAAGAATTAGCAAAATATATACACTTAAACATATCATTAAATTAAAATCTTAAATGTGTAAATGACCAAGTAGTTAATTAAGAATGTATTTTAGGGGTGGGGATATAGCTCAGTTGTTAGAGTTGCTGCCTTGCATGCATAAGGCCCTGGGTTCAATCCCCAGCACCAACACCAAAAATAAATAAATAAATAAATAAATATTTTAAATAAAATAATTACCAGACTCCCCCCAAATAACTCTTGTACATATATATGCGGAGTTCAACACAGAACATTTAAAAATGACTCTATAATTCCAGGAAATTATCTGATTTTAATCTGTGAGATTTTATAACAAAATCCTCATTATGGTACCATTCAGGTGTCAATTTAAATGTCATCTTTAGTTAGAATTAGTTTCCAACAAAATTGTATAACTATGTAATATTTTGACAATTTATTGTGACCACATTTAATAATTTAAATTATACATAAATTTAACCATGTATATTCAAACATAGGCATGTAGATATTTTAATATATAGTTAAAATATAGTTTACAATAAAAATTAATTAGTAATAATAGGCTGGAATTTAACTCAGTTGAAGAGTATTGCTTACCATGCTTGAGGTCCTGATTCAGTTTGCAGTACCAAAAAATATAAAATAATAATTAGTAATCAGGTCTAGGAATAGAAAATGTTATTGATATACCACATAATATTCTTCACAATTGCAATTTCCAAGTCTTTTCTACTTAGTTATAAGTATTTAATATTATTTAATTATTACAATCAATAATCTCAGAAACTTATTTACTATATACAGGGGAGAGTACTACTGGTCACATATTTTATATATGAATCCCTAAATTAATCATTATTTTTTTTTTTAGAGAGAGAGAGAGAGAGAGAGCGAGAGAGAGAGAGAGAGAGAATTTTTTTAATATTTATTTTTTAGTTTTCGGCAGACACAACATCTTTGTTTGTATGTGGTGCTGAGGATCGAACCCGGGCCACACGCATGCTAGGAGAGCGCGCTACAACTTGAGCCACATCCCCAGCCCTAATCATTATTCTTAAATATATATTATAAAATAAAAATCAGTAATAATTTTAAATAATAGAATATAAACTTTTATCAATGATATATCTGATATAAAATTTCTAGAATTATTCATATTAAAATAAATATTTTAATATTTCTCAATTAATGCCTCTTACCACTCTACTCATATATTATAATTCATTATATGCAACAGTTAGATGGAATGATTTTCAACACAAGATTATAAATAAGTTTAAGTTTCTTGCAAAACAAGATAAATGTATAAATTTCATGTTTGATAGCAGAACAAAAATTCTATTCTATAATTTCCCTTGTCATGCTAAACCAAGCACCATATTGTGACAATAAATATTCTACAAACTGAAATACACATTATAAATCAGGAAAATGTTTGAAAGGTAAACAATACAACAAGCATACACCATGAAACTTCTCTGCTCAAAGAGAATCTAGGAAAGGAATTTTATGATAGTTGAAACAGAAATAAACAAGGAAATGTCTCTCCATATTATTTAAGTCCATTAAATTTTTACATGCTATACAACAGAAAGAATTTGTGAGGATAATGCCATATTAAGTTATTTTTATAGGAATTGTATGAGGTTCAGTGTTTTTATGCAATTTTAGAGAGAACTTTTGTAAGTATCATATATCACATTCTTTCAAACTTGTGCAGAGAAACTCAATAACTATACACAAGTATGCCTACAAACCAGTACTTATGTATCTATATTCAACAATAAGAAGCTTTTATTGGTAAAAATAACAAATATAGTTTATATTACATAGAAAAATAAATGTGAGTTCTATATAAGATCCATGCAATTAAAATGAGTTATAGTGGACAAATCCAAGTTTTCAGAAAAGAGCCATTTCTGTCAGTTATTAAAGTTTACTTTATCAAGGTTTTTTTGATAGAATTTTTTTTGATAAAATTTTTCCAAATTTCTATGAATTAGTAAAATAATAGCCGATATCTAAAGTTATATTTTGATGAACTCTCTCCTACTCCATTTTATTCTTAGACAATATAGCATTTAGAACTTAGTTATTTAATACTTGAGCAAAGTGTACATTAATGGCAATAGGTAAATTTTTAATAGCTTTGTTAAATTTATATCATTTGTTTGCATATTATATTTATAAGTAAGCAAAGTTAAATTATATAACTAATAATAATTTATGATAAATATGCAAGAAATACAAACTCTTGAATATTCATAGGGAAATATATTGTTCACTTAATAATTTGTATAAAATGAGTAATGGTTTATTTATTTCTAAGGTAGTGGAATAATCTTCCATTTCATGCTGAACAATATAATTTGAACATTGTTCTGTAAATATAAGATTCTTGTAAAAATAAAAGTGTTACAAAAATCCAAAAAGAATGTGATAATAACTTGCAGACTTTCTAACAGCATAGAACTTCTTACATATTTGCCTCAAGGTGAAATGAAAAGATAATCAGTGTTACTGATTAAAAAGTGATTTGCAGAGCATTGTGGTACTTATGTTTACATGAAAAGGGGCTGTTGAATAAGCTGGTTGATGCTGCATAATACAGCACCCCAAAGAATAGTGGCTAATGATTTATTTAGCTTTTGATTCTATGATTTGCCAATTTATACTGGGTTGAGTATAATAGTTTTTTTTTTTTTTTAGTTGTACCTGGATTTTCTTATTCATCTATTGTCAAATGTCCATCAGCTGAGTGTTGGCTTTACCAGTTTTGATTCATCTGTCTTTAGTGGCTAGATAAGGTGGTTCTGGTCCTTATAATCTCTCATTCTTCTTCAGGATAGTTCCAGAATTCAAAGAGATAGAGCAGAAGAATACAGGCTTAGAAATGGAACATAATCAAATACTTCTGAGATCTTCTATCAGAAAAAAAAAAAGTCAAAGGGAATTTAGGGGGAGGAGAAAGAATTCCACTTCTATAGTTAGAGCTGCAGAGCCACAGTGTCAAAGAAACAAAAAAATAGTGAGAAATTTTCCAATTTTGCAGCTTGCTATGGATGGAAAAAAGATTCTTCTATTAAAAAATATTAGGTCTGAGAAACACAATATATGATATAATACAAATTTCAGAAGGACTCTATATTTTCAAAATGACAATAAGTTTAAATCGAAGATCATTTTGTACTTAATTTTCACTACAATTAATCAAACAACCATTGTAGCTATGAGTTAAAGACTGTCGCAGTCTCTGTAGTCTTACAAAACACATGTCTTACAAATCACAGGCAAGTTTGACTGGTTGTGTGGGCATTTTATGAATTCAGCTTAAGTTTTAGCATTGCTATTCTAATTGTACTTTGCTGTTTTCATTTTTCAGATACAGTGAATCTGATTAAATACATATAATCTTTTATTTTCCTTTGTTTTTGTCTCCCAGAGTGGAAATTTGCTATAGAAGAGAATTTTAGCCAGATATTTTACAACTGTCAATTATTCCTAAATACATAACCTCAAATTAAGGAAAAGTATATTAAATATTTTAATGCGATATTAAAGCCATATTTTTAAAACCCAAAATATGCTTGCTAATTTTATGCTGCTATATATTCCCGAAATACATTTTTTTTGTCTGATCGACCTGATAAATTATTGGTTATATAAATGGTACAGGGGTTTTTTTTCCCCTCTAGCATTTTCAGCAATCTATGATTCTAAGGATTGAAAAATTCTTGGCTGCCTCTGTTTTCAGAGATTCCAAATGTACCAGAAACTGAAAAATTGAAAACCTGACTACACCAAAGATAGGGTACCTTAAAAGTCTATGTAGAGCAAAAAATATCTCTATTATAAAACTACAAAAGAGAATATTTTTATTGGCTATGATTTTAGGGTGTATCCTATTACGAACTAATAAAACACAGAAAGTGTGATCATTTAGGACTTATGTGGAAAGCTGCATGATTAAGAAATTAAAATCTGTGTTTATGTCTTTGAGTGGAGGAATAGCATAATGGGAAGATGTAATCAAAATCTGAACTTGCTGTCCCTTATAAATGTTACTCTCAGCCTCTCAGTGGTAGACACTATATATGTCCAAATGTGGTGTTCTTTTAATCTTTTATCTAGACATAAAATGGACACTTATTTGAAGATTGCACATGACTTCTTTGAGCAAAACATTAGAGGAATGCTTTCAGGGTCAGGCAACCCATTTTAGTAAGAAATGTCATTAGATGAGCAAAATAAAACCTTCAAGAAATTTCAACAGAAAGTTAAGAATAGCAGTCAATAATAATAATTGATGGCGACGAAGAAGAATTTTATCTCAACTTGCCTGGAGGACTGAAGATGGTTTCCTCTAGTTGTTGACTGAAATTGCCTAAGAAAAAAAATAAAGTGACCTTCTAGAATTTTGATGTGGGTAAATGTCTTTGATAGGGAATTCTCTCTATTTAGGTAGCCTGGTCAGGCATCATCTATCTCCCAGTGTTCTGAGAGCCCAAGGCTAGAAATGGCATCTAAAGTAAACTTGTTCCAAAGGAAAAGATATTTTAGTCTTAGAATTAATTTTAAAACTATAGTTTAAAATGAGCTCTCAATGCTGGGTCATAAATAGTGGTGTTAATTTGAATTTAAAATCATTGGAATGAAAAACAATATTTTAATAAACATCTTAGGTATCAATATTGCTAAAGTAGCAGCCAGTATATCTAGGTTTTAAATCTGAAACTAAAACATGCAATTAGGTCTGCACATTCACCTCTAAAGGATTATAGAGATAATCTCTATGACTCAGTATTTTATTCTCCATATTATGAAGGGTTGCCTTTATACAACTGATGCATTCATTTTTACTGAGTGAGATACAGAGGAGATGATTATCAGTATTTGAATAGAGGAAGTCATTTAGGGAACATGTGGTCATCAAATGTCACAGCTACCTTTAACTAATGAAATGAGGAAGAAAATTTGGTAAAGAACCACAGTTGGATTCAGCGACATTACTAAAATACAATTTAAACTTGAAATAACTCATTTAAAGTAAAATTATTTAATATAATATCACAAATTTCTTCTATATATTTACCTCCTTAAGTAGCTTATATTTATTCCCATGTTAAGAAGCACAATCTTTAGCATAAATGTCATCTATGATCCCTCACTCACCAGCCCTCTCTATACTATTTTTGCCATATTTGTTGATTCCAAATGTTATTCCATGAAAAGTGTAGCAATTTTCACTCCAAACAGAAATGATCAAGCATATACATTCCTTCCCCAAAACTTTGTACTTTCAATAGACCTACTTCAAAGTAGTTCTGGTTTCTCACCCTGAATAATAAAAAAAGCACTGAAGCATCATGTATAATAAAAATTTTAATTTTTACTTCTTTACTAAGGACATTCATAAGTGAAACAGGCATTTTAATTTTCAACAAGTGAATGATGGTGAAGAATAAAATTCCTACAAGTACAACTAAGTACCCTGTCTTGATTTATGCTAAGGTACCAGCAATCTTTTTCACTATTGATTTTTACCAAATCAGTGCAATTATTAGCATAGCAAAACAATGATTTTGACATTACAGATACCTTGAAAGTATCTCAGGGACCTTTCATAGGTTCATAGATCACACTTTTAGAATCTCTGAATAAGAAGAATTTTCACATGTTTACTCAGTTTCCATTGCTCTATTTCAATGTCCCAATCTTCCCAGGAAATCTCATATGTATTTTCAAATATAGGGATAGAATATCTCAAACTAAGAGAGATCATCACTGACATATCTGTTAATATCTTCATAGAATCAGTGACTTTTCCTCTGAGATGTTCATAATAACTGGCATTTTTCATTAATTTATTATTCATTTTGATATTTTTTATCTTCCAGTTGAGCACTATCATAAAATCAAAAAACTAAGGCCCCACAGATTTTATGCATATAATCACTGAATTGGACAGGTGGTGGAACTGAAACAGAAATAGTAGACACAACAGCATCTAAATGAGGAATGCATGGCATCCTCTCAAAATGCACTCAAAGCCTTCCTTCAAGGGGATCATGAGGACCCATTGAAAGTCCAAGTGAATGTATCTTCAAGAAGAATTCTCATCCTCGGATTCCAATTTGTCACCTGTGATTCAGACTGGAATATTAACAAAGACAGAGATAATGACATGGTATCATGGTATCTCACTTTTTAAATTCTGTTTTGCCATTCCCCTCTCCCCCCTGCTATTCCAGCACCTAGCGATGTATAGAAAATATGTTGAATTTTCAGATAAGATTAACAAATGAAAGAACACATTTTAATTAGTTAGAAATTATTAGAATATAAATATAAACATTTTGGTGTTGAAAAAGCTAGAATAGTGATTCCAGTCTGTTTAGTGGACTAGTGACTGTAAATTACAAGTGGCTTTTGGGCTATGTGAGAAATAAATTACAAATGGGTGAAAGAAAGGTAAACTATGATGCTGACAAAAGTATGTGCCTGCAGGTCTGAACTGGAATTGAATTGATAGATCGTAAATTATCACGACAAATAACAGTTGTATATTTTTCTCATACTTCTCTTCCTTCTATAGTAAATAAATTTGATTCCAACTCATAAGCTCTATATTAAAACTGTTTTCATGAAAACAAAAGAAAATATGAGGGTCTGAGAGGGGGAAAAAGAGAAATGTAGGAATGTTTATAGGAACATGGGGACTGATGCATTCATACCTATATTCCAAATCCATATTCTTCCATCAGTGAAATTTGAAAATATTACCAGAGGGAGTTAGTACAAATTCAACTGCAATTTCAAGCCACTAACACCTGAGAAGTTTGATGATTATAAACATGCATCTCATGGTCATCAAGATGATGAAAACTTTTATTAAGGAAACTGAAGATGGCAATTAGTAAGGGTAATTTGATGGGTTAAGAATGAGATGCATATAGAAAATAATAATAAATTTATGTGATAATATAGAGATAGAAGGAGAAATCCATTGCTCTTGTTTTCCTATTTCTATATTCTCTATACTCCGTTGTCTCTGAATTTCGAACTTTACTTTCAGAGAAAAATTGGCTAACTTCTATGTTCTTGTAAATTGTAAGATCTCTACCCTACATATCAGACCAAAAGGATATGAAAATCTACTTAAGCACAAATAATGAAGGACAGATTATAGCTAAAATAATGACTTAATCACTTTGATCAAGTTTTACTTTAATAAATGCTACAACAAATGAAAGTAATGTCTTCTAAAAGGATTTACAGAGTTGCTTTGTGCCCTATTTATCTATTTTTAAATATAAAAATTGAAGGAAACTTTTCTGTACTTTGCTTTTTAACTTAGTAATATACCTTGGTAATAATGCATCAAGTCAGATAATATAGAGCATTAATTTAATAACTGAATAATGTTCAACCGCATGTGTGTGTCTATATTGTTTAGTCATTTCTCTCCTGTTGGATATTTGCATTGTTTTAGATTTTCCCTATCCTTTAAAACTGCAATGAATCTGTTCATCATAAACCTGTTGTTGTGCACACTCACAAGTATATTGGAAGCATGATCTCATACATGCATACAAATGAAATACAAGGGTGCATGGCACCCTCTGGACCCCAAAAGATTATGATAATTACAAATATAAATAATAAATATAAGCTTATTGTGATATCTAAAAGAGAAGTACAGGCTTCTAACTTCTCCTTAGTTATTGCATTCTTCTCTTTGAAAATTTGTTTTTCTCTCATTGTAGGAAAAAAAGTATCTATTGGTCTATTGGGCATGTGCTTACTTCTTTTGTTTTTAACTTTGAATATACAGTTGAAACACTGTTTAAAATCATATTTTGGTGAGCTCCTTTTTTGTATCCACTTCAATGTGATTGAAGTTACATATTTGTAGTAGAGTTTGATTCATTTGTAGCAATCTGCATTCCACACTGATTTCTGACAAAAATCCATCTTGAGCTGTCCAACTTCCCATATTTCTTTAAATTTGTGCACACTCTGGTTTCCTCTTTGTGGTGTACTAGGGTTTAGATGTGATAAAAGCCATCGAGTATTAACCATCACAGTACCACATAGAATGAACCTATAACTCTTCAATTCCCTTGTGCGGGCTCTTTCATCATTAATCCCTCATCCTTCCCACAGCTATCGGCAACCACTGACCTACTTTCTTTCCCTAAACTTTTGCCATTTCAAGAACATCATATAAATGAACTAATAAAAAAAACTTTAGATTTCTGAATCTGACCTATTTCACTTAACAAAATGCATTTTATTGTATGATTCTGAGGTTTGTTTATTTTTATTGTTCAATAGTGTTCTCTTGCATATATGGACTAAAGTTGGCATTTCCTTTTAACTATTGATGATTGCTTTTTGAAATTTCTGTTTGGGGCAATTATCCATAAAACTGCTGTAATCAATCTTCTATAAGTCTTTTTGTGAGTGAGTGTGTGTGTGTGTGTGTGTGTGTGTGTGTGTGTGTGTAGAGGTATAGATATAGATATAGATATCTCCACATCACTGTCTTTCATTAAAATCACATTGTTGTGTCGGCTTTGGTTTCAGAGGAAGACTTGAAATCATGTAGATTGACTAATCTTATTTTGTTGTTTTATCAAAATCATTTTCTAGAACTTTTCTAGTTCTTTTATAAATTTTAAAGTTGCCTTCTCATTGTATACAAAATGATTGCTCTGATTTTGAATGAAACTATTTTACATCCATAGATCACTTTGGAGAGAATTTAGACTTTCAACCCATGACATAAATTGCTCCAGATATTGACATCACTTTTATTTCTTCACCAGTGTGTTTTAACTTCCCTTGCAAAGATCCTTTGTATATTTTGTGAGATATATACCAAAATGAATCTTTTTCTGGTGATATCATCTTGTAAATGGTATACTCTTTCCAAGTTTCGAATCCAAATGGTCCATTGCTTTATGTGCATCATGTGATCTCTGTAACTAAGGATAACTCTACATTATTTTTAGTCTTCCTATGTAGACTATAAGAAGCCAAAGTGAACACTATAATTCAGTTTTGATTAGCATAAATATATTCATTTTTTTCACTTAAAGCCATTTTGTGTGTAATTAATAGGGTATTTTTGAGAGTCTTGACTTTATAGGAAAAATGAGTGGAAAGTACAGAAAGTGCCTATGTAACTCCACACATATTTTCCTTTCAGTTTCTCTTACTATTAACATCTGCATTAGGGTTCTACTTTTATTAAAATTGATGAGCCATCCTTGATAGGCATATTATTAATTAAGTTCATAAATTAAGTTAGGGTTCACTACATATTGTACATTCTACAGGTTTTTATAAATGTTTAGTGACATGTGTTTGCCATACAGATTCTTACAAAATACTTTCACACTTACCCTAAAAAAATACCCTCTGCTCTACCTACTCATTCGTTCTTTGCATTACTAGCAAACACTGATATTTTTCTGTGCCTACAGTTTTACTTTATTTTCTTTCTTTCTTTCTTTTTGAATATAGTTGGAATCATACAGTTATACAGCCTTTTAGATTAGCTTCTTTCACTTAGTACTATGTATTTGAAGTTTTTCTATGTCTGTTGTAGTTTGCAGTTTATTTATTTTTATCCCTAAATAATAGTTCCTACATAAATTTAGGAACATGTTAGAGTCACATATTGGAGGGTATATGTTTTTTTCAAGTTTTGATAATTATTAATAAAGCTTCTATAGTTTATTCATGTATAAGATTTAGTGTGTTTTTGTGTTTGTAGACATAAATTTTCTTTGCATTTGGGTAAATACTAAGAAACATGGTTTCTGGATTATTTGCTAAAAGTTTTATAAGATTATAAGGTTTATTTTTGTAAGAAAGTGGCAAAATGTCTTAAAAGTAGTGCATTTCCACCAACAATGAATAAGAATTCCTGATGCGCTACACACACATCATTTGGTATTACCATTTTTTCTGTTTTGAAATTTTGTCCTTTGAACTGATATGGTTTTTAATTCTTCTCCTTAAAATAAATATTTTTCTTGCAAAAATTCTTCTTGCAAAAAGTATGAGTTTTAATTCTTTTTCTTGCAATACTGCACTGGATAGGTGTTCTCTACCAATGTTGAATAGAAGTGTTATAAAAAGATATACCTTACTCATGATCATAAACACTCAGGCTTTAATCAGTAGGCATTATGTTAACTGCCTTTTATTAGTCTAAGAATATTTTCTTCATTTTAGATTTTACATAGAGGTGCTTTTGATTTTGACATTTTTACTGAATGTAAGTTGAAATTTGTGCAATGCATTAAAATGGTGGTTTTCCTTATGAAGTCTGTTATTATGGTAAAGAGAATTGATTAATTTCTAATTTAATATGTTTAACATTTGCAATAAAATCCAATCATTCCTTATACATTATTTTTCTACTATTTTATAAAACTTTAAAAATTCAATTGTAGTTGAGAAAAAAGTTTTTATATCTTTAGTATTTAACTTGATGTTATGAAATATATATGTATACACACACACATATATGAAGTATAACATGGTTAAATTCAGTTGATTAACAAAGAAATTACCTCACATAACTTGATTTTTTATTGTAATAAGAACACTTAAAGTATAATCTAAGTGATTTCAAGTATACAATACATTGCTATTAGCTATAGTCACCAGGCTGTACAATAGATATATTGTAATTTTTCCTATAATCTAACTGAAACTTTGTGTTCTTAGAACATTTCTACCCAAACTTTCTAGCCTTCAGACTATTGTAACTGTCCCTCTACTCTCTGCTTCTGAATTTTACATTTGTAGGTTCCTCATATTTTAAGATCATATGGTGTTTGTTTTATATTGCCTGAAAAATACTGTCACCTAACACAATGACCCCCAGGTTCACCTATACTGTCACAAAAGAAATAATTTTTAATGGCTCAATAATATTCCACTGCATATATAGAACACCTTTACTTTATCCCCTCATCCACTGATGGACAATCAGCTTGACTCTATAGTCACCAGGCTGTACAATATGTCTTGGATATTTTGAATAATACTGCAATGGACAAGAAAGTACAGATATTTCTTCAATATCACTATCTAATTTCCTTTGGATGTATTCCCAGAAATAAGATAGTTGATTCATATGGACTGTGGTTTTAATGTGTCCCCTGAAAGTTCATATGTTAGAAACTCAATCTCCGGATTCATCTATTAATGCTATTTGAAGGCATAACCTTTGGTCTGTAATTAGCATTAGATGAGGTCATTAGGATGAGACTTCCACAATGGTACTAGTAGTTTTACAGGAAGAGAATGACCCAAAACAAGAGCCTTGCTCTGTCTCACCACTGATGACTTTTGCCCTGTTATCATGCTGTAAGAAGGCCATCACTAGATGCCAACGAGATGCTGATCCCATGGCATTAATAACTTCTAATACTCCATAATCAGGAGGTAAATAAATCTTTGTTATTTATAAGTTACCCAGTCTGTGGTGTTCAGTTATACCAATAGAAAAGAATCTAAAACAATATGGTAGCTTTGTTTTTTTTAACTCTTTGATGAACCTCCATTCTGTTTTCCATAAGGGCTATATAAATGTACGTTTCTGCCAACAGTATGCAAGAATATGCTTTTTCACAGATCTCCCCCAACACTTAGCCATGCTTCCAGATGTGAAGTCATTGTGATTTTAATTAGTATTTCTCTGATGATCAGTAATGTGGAGCATATTTCTATATATCAGTTGGTCTTTGAACATTTTCTTTGGAAAAGTACCTCTTTAGGTGCCTTTCCTATTTTTCAGTTGGGTTACTTCCTTTCTGGCTATTCAGTTATTTGCATTCCTTATGCATTCCTTATGCATATTTTCAAGCCATGTAAGACCCTTATCTTATATGGCTTGAAAATATTTTCTTCCATTTTTAAAAAAGCATCTACTATTGTCTTTTCACTATGCTGAGTGTTTCCTATGGTATACAACAGCTTTTGATATAATCTCACTTGTTTATTTTTGTTTTTGTTTTCTGTGCATTGGGGATCATATCCAATAACATAATTGTTCACAGGAATTTCACGGAGGATTTTAACTTATGTTTACTTCTAGTAGCTCCATAGTTTAAGGTCATATATCTAAATCTTTCATCTATTTTGAGATGATTTTCACATGTGATGTGAAATAGTACTCTGATTTTATTCTTCTACATTTGGATATCTAGTTTTTACAAAACTACCATGGAAGAGATTGTCCTTTCCCCCATTTTATGTTCCTGGAACCTTTGTCAATAAAATAACTTGACCATATGAATGGATTTATTTCTGGACCCTCTATTCTGTTCCATTGGTTTGTGTCTCTTGTTATGCCAGTACCATGCTGTTTTAATTTCTATAACATTGTGGTAGATTTTGCAAACAGATGGTGTGATGCCTCAAGCTTTGTTCTTTTTGCTCCAAATTGCTTTGGCTATTTGGGTTGTTTTGTGGTACTATACAGAATTTATAATTTTTTTTCTATTTCTGTGAAATAATGTCATTGAGATTTTTGATGGGGATTGCATTGAATGTGCACATTGTGTGGGATAATTGCTTTAGGTAGTATAGAAATTTTAACCAAATTGATTCTTCTGCTTCATAACCATGAGACATCTTCCATTTATTTGTAACTTCTTCAGTTTCTTTCATCAACGTTTCATAGTTTTTTAGTATGTACCTCTTCTACCTTCTTGGTTCAGTTTTTTTATCTATAAGTATGTTCTTAACTATTAAAAATTGGAGTGTTTTCTTGATTTCTCTTTCAAGTAGTTTGTTGCTAGTATATAAAAACACTGTCAATGTTTGTTGACTCTATATTCTGCAATTTTACTGAATTGGTTTATTATTTGTAGCAGATTTTTTATGAAACCTTTAATGTTTTTTATGTATAAAATCACTTCATCTACCAACAGGAACAATTAAGTCACTCAGATGCTTTTTCTTTCCTTCTCTTGCCTAATTGCTATCAATGCAACTATTTTGTGTAGCTTATTTCTTTATGTGTATTTTCTTTACATTTTATACAAAGGAAGTATTTTATTTCCTTTATACAATCAAATTCTAACATCTAAGTAATATAAATATGAAAACAAAATAACTTTTTTGGGGGGGTACTGGGGATTCAACTCAGGGGCACTTAACCACTGAGCTATATCCCCAGCCCTATTTTTATTTTACTTAGAGACAGCGTCTCACTGAGTTGCTTGGTGCCTTGCTTTTGTTGAGGCTGGCTTTGAACTCATGATCCTCCTGCCTCAGCCTCCCGAGCCACTTTGGGATTACAGGCACATGTGCCACCACACCCGGCCAAAATGACTAAATTTAAGGAATACATTCATTCAAATATTGTTAATACCTGGAGCAAGAATGAATTTACAACCCCAATGTTTTATTCCAGATTTTTTTTCCCTGGTACAACATATAAAATAAATCAAGCATGAATAGGTTTAGGGCAAAGCATACATGTGATTGTATTCTAATCAAATAATCAGATCATTATGTAATCATTACAGGGAATAAAGCTGGTTTGTGAAAACTTGTATAAAACTAATTGTGAAACAAAATAATATAACATATACATAGGGAAAAAATTACCTCATTTTTGGTTTTAATGAAAAGAATTGAGGGCTGAGGATGTGGCTCAAGCGGTAGCGCGCTCACCTGGCATGCGTGCGGCCTGGGTTCTATCCTCAGCACCACACACCAACAAAGATGTTGTGTCTGCCGAAAACTAAAAAATATATATTAAAAAAAATTTCTCTCTCTCTCTCTCTCTCTCTCTCTCTCTCTCTCTCTCTCTCTCTCTTTCTCTCTCCCCCCCCCCCAGCTCTCTCTTTAAAAAAAAAAAAATGATAAGAATTGAGACAAAACTTTAGTCCCAGCTCCCACCAGGTGCCCATGGTAAGGATCTAAGAATGATGCCCTAGCAGTCCTGACAGGGAGTGAGGAAACCTGTAAGATCCTTCTCATTAGCAAAAGCCTGCTCTTCAGGAGGAACATTTCTTCTTCAGGAAAAAGAAAAAAAAAAAAGTACTGAAAATGTATCTCACATGTGAAAAGAAGTTGCTTCTTACTTCAACACCTTCAGCTTTTCTGACAAGGAGAAAAAAAAAAACAAAACATAGTCAACATGGGAGAGAGCTTTAGAGAAACTGACAGGGAATGCTGTGGCCAGAGAGTGAATAGAGACAAGAGAAAAATAGACAGTAAAGAAAGACAGAAAGCAAGCAAGCAATTCACCACCAAACAAAGGACAAGAAATACTTGAAAAAGGCTATGTCCCCTAGATGTAATTCCACTGAAAATCTGATTTCATCAGAAGGTTATAGAACAGGGCTCCTCCCATGTCCTCTGAATACTTCAATGGAAGCCTGTTTAACTGCAGAGGATTGTGCAGGAAACTGCAATGAGACAAAGCTCCTGTTTAGGGGTAGTTTACAAAGGGAAAGTTGAAAACCAGGACTGAGACAAAAATAAGCACACTAGGAGAATTTAAATCCTCTGCTCCCTACAGCTACAGTAAATGTAAAACACAGTCCACACTTAGTCACATTAGCATAAATCCTCATGCTAGATGTATTGCCTCAGTTCCTTTAAGCAATTACAGCTTTAAATAAAAAATTACAGCGAGTGCTAAAGGACCAACAAAGACTGACACAGCCATCCTCAACACCAGGCTCGGGAATAACACATCTGTTGAATTTAGCAGATGAGAAATTTAAAATGATTGTTCTTAATATATTAAGGGATCTCATGAAAAAAGTTGACTATGTACAATACCAGTTGGATAATGTTAGCAGAGAAGGGAGCTACTTTAAATATTCAAGAGTAAATCCTGAAATCAAAAACACTCAAAGAGAGATAAGAATATCTTTGATAGGATTGCTGTGGTGTGAATGTGTATGACCCCTCCAAAATTCATGTTCGTATTAATTCCCCAGTGCAAAATAGTATTCCATGTTGAGACTTTTAGGAGGTGATTAGAGCTTTTGAATAATGAACTCCTTGTCTCCATCTGAAAAGGTCTTTATTTCTCATTCAGTTTTGCAAGACAATTCTATTGTACACCTAATTCTAGGTTGGCATGGTTTCTTGTTTTGTTTTGCTTTTTCCATCAACAGTGCCCTATTCCTGCTAGGCCCCTGTTACTTTCCCACATTTCTGCCATATGAGAACCCAGTATTATTACTCTGTGGCAGACAGAGCAACAAAGTGCAGCTTTGGAAAAACAGACAAGGCCCTTGCCAGAAACCCAACTTGCTGACACCTTGATGTGGATTTTCTTGTCTACAGAACAGAAATAAATAACTTTCTGTTCTTTATAAATGGCTCAATCACAGGTATTTTCTTTTTTTTTTTAATAATAGCTGTAACAGACAGGGATCTTTAGTAAATTTCAAGAAAACAGTAAGGAATTAGTGATCTAAAAGATAGGTTAATATAAATTTTCAAACTGAAACTCAAAAATAAAAATAAAAATAAATTGCCCGGGGGCGGCTGCAGCAAAATAACCGGGGGGTGACGAATAACTTCTGTAGATTGATGCAGCAGGAATAGGAGCCGTTTATTGTAGGACATCAGAGCTATTTATACATTTTGCACAGCTTATCTTAATTAGCATAAACTAGATACATCAATCAACCAATAAGGAATCTCCACACTTAATGGCTCGCTTTTGTTACTTCTCTAACCACTCCCTCTGACATTTTGCCAGGCACCATCCAGACTTGTTTACGAACTCTAACATTTCTCTGGCAAAATACCAGGTGTTATTTTTGACTTATTTACGGACCTTAACAATAAATAGATAGGTTAAGGAAGAATGCTGGGAAAATTTCAAAAGCTATCGTATGTCTATAAATGGAATTCCATAAAGAGAAGAAAGAATAGGGTAAAGGAAATATTGGAAACAATAATGACTCAGAACTTGTTGAGAATTCCAACTGAGTTAAATACAAAATACACACATTCTCTCTCTCTCTCTCTCTCTCTCTCTCTCTCTCTCTCTCTCTCTCTCTCATACACACACACACACAGACATACATACACATTTAAAAATATTCTCATTAAAATACAGTTAACCAAATGCAGAGATAAAATCTTAAATGAAGCCAGGAGAGGGAGGGGATACAGCATGCTAACTATAGAAAAACAAGAATAAGAATCACAATGAACCTATCAACAGAAGCTATTCCAGCAAGAATAATCTGTAAGTGTTGAGGGAAAAATAAATAAATAAATAAATCTTCCAACCTATAAATAAATAAATAAATCTTCCAACCTAGAATCCAGCAGAATTGACCAATAAAAGTGAAACTGAAATAAAGAGCTTTTCAGAGGGAGACAATCTGAAAGAGTTTATTACCAGAAAACCTGTTCTGCACATAAAAATATTTTGTACAGTTTTTCAGGTAGAAGAAAATAGTACACAAATAAAGCATAAAGATAAGGGGAAAAATGTACATTTTAATTTTTTTTCTCATTTTAATTGATCTAAGATTTTAGTTGACAGGAACAATAGTAATAACTGTTGGTTTTTTTAAGATCAGGCACCGGTGACCAAAAGGAGGCAGATTAAAAGGCTGCTGAACAAGGTTTTATTGAGATTTGCTCCAGTGTAAGACCCTCCAGTCCAACAGAGCTGTCTGAAGGAGCCGCACCCAGGTGCAGCCAGATCAGAATTTTATTTGGCTTAGGGCAGGAAGAGAATGCTTGGATAGGAAACGAAGGCTTTTAGAGTCCCTTGTCCTCCTGGGGTTGATGGGGGAGCTTGCTGAGATGCAGGATGGGTCAGGAGACCCTGCTGATTGGCAGGTGGTTCTGTTGGTTGGTGCCTGATTGGTTGTTCTTTCCTGGGCGGGTTGCCTGCTGCTTTGTTCCATTAGCCACCTCAAAGGGACCTAACAGTTATTATTGCAGGTGGATAAGTGACAATCCCAAGGGATGGGAGAAAATTACTGGATTGCTATCTCACAAGGCATCTTCACCACAATTAAAGTCAAGAGTTTCATTTGACATGATTTATACTATTTTAGAATATATTTTAGAAACCCAAGGCAACCATTGAAAATGTTAATTTTTAAAAATGTGGAAATTAAACACTGAAACCAGAGAAATTGAAATGACATATTCAATTAAAACCCATGAAGTTAAAATTGAGGGATAACAATTAAAGAATAAATTTAATTTAATAAATAACATTAGACTCAATGTAGTGAACTCATAGATGTTGTACAGATGTATTTAGAGAACTCATGCATACTAATTTATACATAAAAAATGATAATCCTCAAAAGATACAGAAATAGTCAATTTTAAATTAAACTGTTTAAATAAAATCATTCGTAGTATTTTAAAATCTTTTTTACAAGACAATGAATACTCATTCAAATAAGAACATTTATAAAGTGAATACTCAAATTTATTAGTTTTATGTAAAAAGTGAGCTAAGGAAAACATGCTAAGTATCTATAGGTACGAATGAGTCAAATCAGGATGTAAAAGGATCTAGAAATTGTGTTTTATTTGTTCCTGTTTGTGAAGAATCCACAAAACATTCTGAGCCATTGTGACATGTAGAGACTAACATCAGTTAAAAGTTAGTATATAACAGGATGCAACTTCCTGGGACAGATTATGATGTTTATTGAGACAGATTCATTGTTAGTACTGCAGATTGCTTACTTTTGACTTTTGTTTAAAAAAATTTTTTTGTTGAAAGCTATTCAGTTGGAAGTCTTTGAGAACCATACAACCTATATGCCTGAGGGAGGAGGTAAATTCTTCATCCGACTTTGTCAAGCAGAACCCCCAAGGAATCAATAGAAGAAATATTGAACTTGTTCCTTCAAGCCTCAAAAAGAAGTCAAGGAGAAATCATATATCTAGCATTCACTTGAAGAAAAACATAGAGTAGTAATGGATAACTTTTTTTTTTTTCTAAGAATAGTGATAGATGCTCTTTTTCAAAGAAAGAGGCAGTGATTTTAAACTGCTGAAAATTAGGAAGCATTAGAAGAAGAAATATGATGGACATACCAATGATGAAAGGCATGTGGTTCTATGCTTACATATCATGGCAGAACTGAACAATTTCTTGGAGCTATTCCTGATATGTCGTCCACTGGACTGAGGAAACAAGGAGAAAATATCCCCAAATAGCAAACTACTGAGTTTTGTGCCATTTTCTCAAACCTCAGGGGGATTTTTTTTTAACATTACATTGATAACATTTTTAAATCCTTATTTGTCTTCACAGTGTGTTGTAACAGAAAGCAAATATGTCAACCAGTCAATCTTTTTTGAGATTTTTTTGATATGACTGCTATCAATATATTGATATTGTATCTCTGCCATGATATTTTATATAGTTTCTCTGTGCAGATAGTAAAGGAAAACTCTTAGGATAGAGATATTGGGTTTGAGCCCTGATTGTGAAAATACTGAACTGTCACTTTTTTACCATTTATTGCCCTGTTGTATAATAATGGAACAGCATATGTAAATTAAATAAATTCATTTTTTTCTTGTACTGAGGATTGAACCCAGGGACAATTAACCATTGAGCCACATTGTAAAATTTTATTTAGAGACAGGGTCTTATTGAATGGCTTATAGCCCCAATAAGTTGCTGAGGCTAGCCTTAAACTCACAATACTCCTGCCTCAGCCTTCCAAGCCGCTGGGATTACTGGTATGCACCAACGCACACACAGCTACAAATTAAATAAATTCTTCTTAAAAACATCTCATTTTATTAGAATTATTGGAAGATCTTCAAATAGAATGATTTTTTTTAAAATAATACAGATTAGGTTACTATTGCTGATGAAATTATTTCATACTCTATTTTAGTTTGAATTTTACATTTAAATCAAATTGTTTCATAAAACTACTATATTTTAAGTACTTTCATTAAAGCCAAATAAAATATTTTAAACTATAAACTACCAAGCAAGTGACTAATAATTTTTCTAACCTGCAAAATTACAAGTGAGAAGGTCACATCACAAGCGCATTTGCTAGGTCACATATCTGGCCTTGTTTTCTTCCTGTAGACTGAAAATAGAACCACTCTTATAGTTCTACAAGTAACTTTGTAAATAAAAGGGACAAAACTATATTAAAAATTTACAAGACAACTTTTTATCCTAGATTTATTCTTCTATAAAATGAAACAATAACCAGATTGATAACTACAACTCAGAATTCTAGCTCAGGTAAATTTAAGTGCAAACTAAAGTTAACTGCAAACAAAAGAGATTGTTAAACATATATACCACTATGCATTCAGACTTTTATTGCCAAATATATAAAGTCAAGGGCATTGAGTGATGTCTGAGATGATCAGTTTTTAAAATTTACCTACAAAACAGTAGAATATACATGTAATAACTGAAAAATGTGGTTGAATGTCAACTTTTTATAAAATTAACCACATGCTACTTTTGTTTGAGGTAAATTGTTTTAAAAATGCCTAAAATCATGGAGATGATATATAAAAATTTTCCAAACTCATTATTAAACTATTCTAACACACCTTTCATAATAATAATAATGATAACAATAATAGCAAAAAATTTAAAATGGCAAATTGAAAGTGGCATTTTTTATGAACGTTGGATAACATTTCCAGATACATTTTTTAGCATATAGAAAGACAAATATTTTTAAAAATGATGAACAATGGGATATGAATGTACTCAAACCCACTTGAATCAATGAACCTTTTCATTTTGTCCACTCTATTAACTGATCAAGTGCAGAAAACTTTAAGAAGATGGGGATATGTCCAGAGATTTGGAAAAACTCAGCAATCAAGGGCTAGGGATACAATTCAATGACAGAACACTTTCAAGACCTATACAATCAAAGTCCCAGGTTCTATCCCCAGCCCATAAAATCAGTACACATTCCTGATTCTGCAATTATAAATAAATAATAGTAAGTACACTCTTCAACTTTATTAGGTTTATATAACCAAAAGTCTTCTAGAATCTTTATTATGATAGAACAATAAATTCTTCTAACTTGAGAAATTTAGAAGAAAAACATCTCTTGTTACTGCTAATAATAATACCTAATAGTGTTCATAAGAAAAGAAATTCTTTTAAATTGTAAATATTATGAAGTAATTATTTAAGATGAGATGCTAAATGATTAGAAAATTCAATAAAGTCAGCTGAAAAAGTACATGCAAAATTCTATTTAATATTTTACCATAGTAAAAAATTCAGCCAATGAAGTCAGGAAATTCATACATAGACTTGGTAATATCTTTAAAAATTAATTGAAAATGAAGGTCGGGTATTATGGCACACGCCTGTCATCCCAGTGGCTCTGGAGGCTTAGACAGGAGAATTGAGAATTCAAAGCCAGCCTCAGCAATGGCAAGGCGCTAAGCAACTCAATGAGACTCTGACTCTAAATAAAATACAAAATAGGGCTGGGGATGTAGCTCAGTGGTTGAGTGCCCCTGAGTTCAATCCCAGTACCAAAAATAATAATAACAACAATAGTAATAATAATAATAATAGAAGATGAGTCCATTCACAGAGATAACAAAAACAAAGTAATATTTGAGTATAAAGCTAACAATAAATACATCGTTCATACATCTAGCATTTATCTTGTCGAGGTAAAATGTTTTCATATAGTTTTTAAGAAGTGTAAATTGTGAATATTTTGTGGAAGAAAAATTTTCACTATTTATAAAGTACCTAAATTGGGCATACTGATGACAAATTAATTTTTCTCACATAAATTAGTCTTAAAATATCTCACTGACAAAAATGAATTTAAAACATTCAATCATCCACTAGGAAAATAGAAAAAGATATAAAAAATGTATAACAGAACATTTTTCAAATTCCCAGCAACTTACTATAAAAAAATAGTTAATCTCACTCACAATTAAATTTTTTAAATAAAATATTTATTTTTGCATATTTTTCCAGTAGTGAAAATTTGGAAGGCAATATATTATCCACAATAGAGAATTGGTTTAAAAAAAATTACAAAAATACGCATGTGGCATACATTAAAAATAATGAGGTTGCTTTATATTTCTCAATGCAGTTATTTGCAATATATTATAATAGATTAAGAAGCAAGGAGTAATATATTTTCCACACATATCTTTTGTTTAAACCTTAATCTAGAGTGTGGACACATTTTTGGGGGAGGGGGTTCTGAATATTGACTGAGAAACTGTCATTATGTAAGAAGAGAGAAATGGATTTTGAAAAGATTTAATTTTCACATAAATATTCTTTAAATTTTCTAACTTTTGATGTAAAAAGGAATACCTACAAAAAATGTATGTTTTCTATTTCTACATAACAAATTAACACCAATTTAATTATATATATAAATTTTTTCATATAACACAAAACAATGTAATTAATATTTGATTGAATTACGGGAGGTGTATATGCTCTACAGAGCAGGAAACTTGAGAGCCATCTTGGATTTTTCTTAACACAAAATTTTGATCTTTGTGTACCCATTTGCTTCCCTTCATCCCCTCTCTCTTTCTCTCTAATAACAAGATGTGCAAAGATGGCTTTTCATGTTATATTATTTACTAATGAGAAAAAAGTTCAAGGGATAGAAACATGTATTTTTTAATGTTAAATATTGCATATTAATATATGTTTAGACATATATTAACACATTGAAGATCTGTAAGGAAAAACAAAAGTGTTTAATGAGATGATCCAGAGTGGGAAAAGAAGAGATTATGACTAAGTATTATATGTGAATCCTTTTCCTTCCTTCCTTCCTTCCTTCCTTTCTCTTTCTTCTTCTTCTTTTTTTTTTTTTTTTTTGTATCAGGGATTGAACTCAGGGGCTCTCAACCACTGAGCCACATCCCCAGCCCTATTTTGTATTTCATTTAGAGTCAGGGTCTCACTGAGTTGCTCTTAGCGCCTCGCAGTTACTGAGGCTGGCTTTGAACTCAGGATTCTCCTGTCTCGGCCTCCCAAGCCACTGGGATTATAGGCGTGTGTCACCACGCCCAGCAGGTGTGAATTATTTTTGGTGGTAAAAGTATTCCATATTTCTTCATACATTAAAATTGAAAATGAAGTCTCAGGTAACAGAAGTTCATATTTGTAAATAGTTTATCTTTCTATTGCCCTATGCTTATTTTTAAAAAAAAAATGAATTAAATTTATTAATCTGTTTTAATTTGGGAGAATACTAAAGAAATTTAAAAGAAGGAAATTAAGTTCTAAATAGTAAACATTTTGCTTTCTATGACCCTGTTTAAAAGTAATAAGAAATGAAGCTATGCATTAAGTTTTTGCTAAAATACCAGTTAGTAAAATATATCACCTAATTTTCACAGAGAGCTATTAATGGAGTTTATTCTTGCTCTGATATCACCACTCATGTTTTCAAGACTGCCTTAAAGTTCCTTAGGAAAAATAAAACTTGCTTTACTTTTGTTTTGATATTTTATAAATTTTGTTTTGATATTTCTTTTATTGTCATTCCCCAAACCAATATGGTAACATGTCTATTTCTTTTTTAAAAAAGAAAAAAAATTGAATCCCCCAAAACAGTTTATTTACTTGTCCAAGAACCCACATTAAGTAACAGGGCAATACACTCTCCAGAATCGGTATTTTCTACTACTATGTCACACTGCCTAGTCTACCTATATCATCCACTCACATAATGATCTGAGAATGGGGAAGTATGGGTTTCAGAAAAATTTGTATGTTTAATAGAACACTATACAGCAATAAAAATGGAGGAAATAAAATATGTCCTTGGTCTGAATGAAGTTTATAAACATAATAATAAGTGAAAGAAGATAGGCATAGAGTATTTGCTATAGGATTCTGAGACTAGCCCAGAGGGTAAAAGAGTGATTGCTCTTGAATGTGAATGACATAAAGTGTTTATATGACAGGGACTGATAGGGTATGTGATTTTAGCTAGTTATGCATGTGTATGCATATTTGATTAAAATCAAAGAAGATTTTATGATTTTTCTTATGTGTGTTTTATTGTATAAAAACTCATTTAAGAAAAAGGTATAGTACATTCTCCTTCATCTGATCATGGAAAGCATATATTTTTTGTAACTATCTTCAAAGAAATTGAAGCTAACATTAATAGACTGAGATAATCGTACATCCATTGTCATTCTATGTCTGCTTGCTTCTTACTCAATTAAACGTGATTTCATTCCATTTATTATCTTTCCTTGACTTGGTGGATGTGAATTGAAAAGGCAAACAAGTTCGGAATGGGGTGGTAGGATATATAGTGTATATATGCTACCTATTGAATATGTATTTAGAAAACCTTCATAAGTAATTTTTTAAAATTTCTGTTGACAGAGATTCGTGTACCCTGGAATAGGAATGTTGTCAAACAAACAGTAATTAAATTTCATATTTTCTTTAGCTGACATCATCTCAGTTATCAATATGTTGAATTCCAAGTGACATGAAGTAATTGAATCTTGTCTCCTTAAATAGTACTTTGGATAAAATAAAGGATTCCTTCTTTAGGCATTTCTTTTATATCTTATCCTTGAAATGTTCAAAATACTTCATCAAAACACACTTGCTATTTTTTTAATCTTCTTGTCTCTGGACAGTGAGTTCTAAAGATTGGATTCTGTTTAAAACTTTATAGTATAAACACAAATTATATCCTCTGGTAATTATTGATGTTTACTATATGTCTGCTGATTACACTTCTACCCCTTTTCTGAAATGTAAAGCAGTTTTGCATTATTACTCTCTGGAAAACTTCAGTTACCATAATCTTTAAGAAGTCTAGCATGACATCCTGTTATAGTAATATAATATAGTGGTATCAAACACTTTACAAATGAGAAAGTGGTTGGAAGAATGGTTTTTATGGTAAGCTCATATTATTTACAGTTTCATGACTTTACCCACCTTTTCCTTTTCCTTTTTTTTTTCTCTAAGATCATGGTGTATATTATCAATGTGTTTGTAATATCACTAAGTGTCTTCTGGAAACTTTTCAAAATGCTCAGTGCAATTTAATAATATATTTCAAAATAATGTAAGAGGAACCTTAATAACGATTCAAGTCTAAACATTTATCATTTCCCAAGAAAGAGGAGTCAAGGGATCTGCCTCATAGTTTATTCCATTCTACCATTAGCTAAGTAGACAGAAAATCGGATGTTATCCAGAGCTCAGTCTGAAAAGCAAATGTATTCTATCAATTGCTTCTAAAACACAGTACTTGGATTTTAAGTAGATTAAGAAATGTTACCATGTGTCAAAATTATACAAAAAAAAATTTTACCTTATAAACCTCCAAGCTTCAAAAACGGGTGGTAGACATTACATTTTAATATTGATAGGAAACGTGTACTTCTAACTAAGTCTTTGTAAACACTGTGGCAGATAGGATCCCCACTACAGCAGAGAATGCTGTTGTGTCTCATCCTCCTTGGCTATGTTTAATGTAAAAACTCTAGGTCACTTATGTCACACTCCTTAAGTTTTTTTTTTTTTTCCTATTGGCAGCAGCAAAATTTAATACTGCAGAGAATAAAGGATATGTATAATTTTAATTCTAAATTTTGTTCATTCCACATACCATGACAAATGGAGTAAGGGATTATTTTATTATTATTTTAGAGCTTTGCAATGAAATTTGAAAATTATATATTATTAAGCCTTTTTTTCTCCTTTCAGGTGATCCCTATCATTATTAAATAAGGCCCTTAAGATATTAGTTCACAACAGTTTGATAAACAAACATTAGCTTTTTCACTTAATAAAACCAACACTATCCAACAACCTGTATAAAACATTTACCTACTAAATTTTGTTCCTTGTCTAAAACTGTCATTAATCATAACACTTATCTGATACAGTTATAAAGAGTATTCAGTGCATTAATGTTTGTAAAAATGCCAAACATTTGATTAAAAAATAATAAAACCTCATAAATGATAGATATTGTGGTGACTGACAGGAACCAATATTCTATTTTAACTAGATATATTTATAGAACAAGAAGATTATAGATAAACTAAATGAATGCTGATCACATATGAAATAATTGCTCATATCCATAAATCAATAATCAAATATCAAAAAAGGTGAATCTAGTTCTGTATTTTGACACAGCCTTTTTATGGCATAATTGAGAGAAATAGATTCCAAAATACAAACACACACAACATACAATCAGTTGGAAAAGAAGATTTAACCCTTTGTTATTGAATTGAAAAGATATTTGTTAGTCATCTGTGTTTTCTCAAGATTTTATGTTGTCATATTTTTTTGATTATCAGGAAAAATACTTTCTACAATTACAAACATTAAAGTGTTGGAGAGGGTGTGAGAAAATTGAACCCTGTATACTGTTGGTGGGAATGAAGATAGGTGCAGCCTCTGTAGGTAACAATATGAAGAATCCTAGTGAAATTATAAATGGAACTATAATATTATTCAGCAATCCTTCTTATAACTACATACTTTCCAAAAATAAAATAGCCACCTTATAAAGATATATTTTTAGTTCCATGTTCACAGATAGATTACCCAGAAGAGCCAAGATATGTAAACTACCAGTTCCTATCAGTGGATGAATGGATAAGAAATTGTGCAATATATACACTTAGTCTTAAAAGAGAAAGAAATCTTGCTATTTATGAAAAATAATTGAAACTAGAATACACTAAAGGAAATAAGCCAGAAAGAACAATAACTCATGATTTCATTTCCATGTGGAGTCCAAGAAAAAAATCAATTACATAGAAACACAAAATAAATGATAGTGGCAATAGGGATGGGGTTGTATGGAAAGATGTAGGTCAAAGGTTAAAAACTTCAAGTTATATAGGATGAGTAGGTCTGTATATCTAATGTAAAGTATAAGGACTTACAGAGTAATTTATTGTATATTTCTAATTTGTCAAAAAATATAATTTCCCACAAAAAAGAAAAAAAGTAAAAGAAATGCTCTTCTAAACTATACAGTTACATTAAATTGCTTGATGATAGTAATTATTTCACTATATATATATATGTATATATTCAAGACAAATGACATATTATATATATATAATATGTCATTTGTCTTGAATATATACAATGAAAAATAAACCCAAAAGTAAATAAACAAATGTCCATATTTTAAAATGAAGTGGCTTCAGAAAATTCACCAGAAAGAAAAGACTGGTCCACGGGAGTAAAAAAAGAAACAAGGTGAGCTTCGGGGTTGATGATTTCCCCAGGTTAGCCTCCACCACAGTAAGTGATTAAAGCCGTGCTTGCGGTTTCCTTTTGGCTTGTTATCTTAATGAACTACTCCAGCACCTGGCAGCTCGGCTCTCTTCAGCTCAACTGAGCTTCCAACAAACATAATGAAGTGATTTGATTTTCCTTTTAATTTGCTCTCTACTCTCCTCTACCCTCAAGTAGTTAAATAATAAAAGGTCACTAGGGATGCTTTTAGTAAGTAACTTTTTATTTTGTCTATATTTTTAAAAAGATAAGCAAAAGCCTAAATTCTCACATTCTCCCCAACCAAAAATTGATCAATTGTTATCAATGTGAGAGACACTCTTATGTGATAGAAAAGAAGTGAGGAGAAGGAAGGGTCCTAATTCTTCCAAAGCTTGCATTCTAGTGGGGAAAATCTCTAATCCACACATGTATGTAGGATAAGGCAATATACAGATACACAGGGGCTCTGGAAAAACAGGTCAAGGGAGAGTTAGATTGACTATTATTATAGAGCTTTGCAGGGAAATTTGAAAATTACATATTATTATATAAAATTTCTCAAAGGAACTAACATTAAATTTGGGGCAAAACAGGTATTAGGGAGTTAACCCTTAAGGAGGGAGAAAAAGTAAGCAAAGGAATTTCTGTTTAAAACCAGAATAAAAATTGTAAAAAAGGAGAGTGAATCTACATCTACATGTGTAATATAAATATACTTTTTTCTACATTCTTCTTTCTTTTTATTTACATCACTCCTTTTTTTCTTTACAGCATGTCTAATCTGACATATATTTTCCTGAGGTTTAGAGGAATAGCATTCGACAAAAACTAAACCCCTGATTTCAAGCATTAAACTTGATAACATGTATACATGCTAACATGCATATACTACATGCTATATTTATGTACTTGCATATATATGTGTGTATTTTATGTCCATATATGTATTTTACATACATGTAGTCATTATAGAGGCATTTGTTAAGCAGTAATATAAAACAAGGGGGAAAACCCTATATCTGAGAGATTATTCTCCCATAATATAAAGAGACAAGAGTAGTAGTTTTGAGGCAAGATCATACTTGCTGTATTTAGGCAAAGAAAGCAATGTTGTTGGACTGTCATGAAATTGGAGAAACAATGTCAGATAGATATAATACAGAAGCCAAACTAAGGCCTTGAATACAAGAGCAAGCATACTGGAATGACATAAATCTAACATGTGTGCTTAGCAAGGATTACTCTTTCTGAAAAATTTACATTGAGAGAGTAAGAATAAAAATATGGTCATGGCTTAGGGGGCTATCATAGCAGTTTATACTGTAGGTGATAGTGATGTGATTTGGAAATAAATGATGGCAGTAAAGATGGCAGAGTGTTTAAATTCAGAATACGTATTGAAAATCAAGCCCATATCATATTATTATAGAATTGATTTTTCAAGAATGAAGGAAGGCGAAAAAATCAAAATTGATTCTTTTTTTGATGCAAGCAACCGGAATTTATATTTTTCATTTCTCTAATGGGGACTTCCTGGAGAGTAACTGAATCAAATCTGTACTGAGAAAAGAGAAAGTCAAAATTATGAAGAGGCAGTAACAAAAAAAATATGAATTAGAACTATTTTATAATGTATCAAAATATATTGAGAAATTTAGTAAACATGGAGAACTTTTAAGTACTGGAGTGCTTAAACTAGAGCAGTGTTTTAGAATGTTATCTAAATAGTAACATAAGTATTATGTTGGCAGAAAGATTATTAGAACTTACACTATGGTGGAGGCAGGCACTTGTGTGGTGTGAGGATTCATTCAAGTAATTTTTGCCAAGTACTTACACATGATACCCTGGCTTTACTCTGTGAGACCAAAGAAGATGACTAAAACATGGTTCTTTGACTAAAAAAAAAAAAAAAAAAGTTAATTGTTTCAAAAAATCTTAAATATAAGATTATCATGTTTATGTTTGATCTTCTAGTATTTTACCAACAGATTTTAATGATAAAATTTATTAATTATTCTGCAAAATTGACAAGTGATGATTTTTAATAATAAAATATATGCATACATATTTATATAGATTTGTATTTACATTATTAGTAAAATATCACTTTGTTTTGATTGATATTTTACATAAATGAGAAATTAATTTCAGGTGTTTCAAATTATTACATTATATCTAAACAAGAAACTGAAATAAGACAAGGTCCAGAAATTTATAGGAAAATAAATTGAAAATATCAGCCAACAACATTTTCTAAGCCTCTGGAAAAGAAGATAATGTGATGTAATGTGTGAGGATTTATGTCTGAAAAAGTCTCTAATTTTTCACTCCGTTTTCTTAACACTAATCTTAGTATGTTTTCATACCAGGTGGTTAATTTATTATTTGGTAAATCAAGACTATATTTTTTTGTTCAAAATGAGTTTTCTACAATTTTATGCAATTTCTTTGATAGCTACATAATATAGCTAAGATATGTGGTTTATCATCTATACACAGAGCTGAAAATTAGATTTAGCTGGTTTTCTACAAAGTTAAATCTTAAGGTAGGATAGATGTCAAAAGAATAAGAGTGTGGCCAATAATAACAAGTAAAAGAAAAGCTGACTTATTAGACTTGTATGTCGATCATTATGCTCACCATTGTACATAATTATGTTATTTCATCCTCATGTCTCTTATATGAAATAAACATAATTATTGTCTACAGAAAATGTTTGTTGGATTCTGAGAAACTATGAGATAAAATACTTAGAAATATTTAATAAAGCACTGTTTGATCACGTAGCTTAGCCTCCAGTATCTGTTGGTTGTCTCTTCAGAAAAGTTACATGATATGTCTTTTGTAACAGGATTAATTTTTGTTAATTATTTGAAAATAGTTTTTAAAATGGTACATGTTGCCAGATTACACTTTTGATCTTTTTTAGCTCTTTTGCATGAAATAGTCCCTTGTAAATTCTCAAACTAAATTCCTTAGTAAGTTGGGTATTGGAAAATGAACTCCCTTAGCACCCACGTCATTCAGAAATACCAAAGCCAACAAATGCACAAACCACACTTTTTAAGATTGTTGGTGTCAAAATAGTTCTTCAAACCTGACCAGGCCAAAGGTGCTTTTGGGGTAAATGCCATTAAAAAAAATGCAGCCTCCACCCAATTCTCAACACTAAAAAGTAACAGAAACAATAACTCTAGATATTTTAAAATATGGAATCATAAACATTAAATTTTTAAATATTACTGCTTAACTGTACTCTGGGACAGAAGGTCAAAGAGTTTGAGACTTAAATCACATTAAAAGTATTATATATGCTCAGATTAGCATCTCTTAGCAATAGCATAATGTGTTGATTTTATTGAAAAGGAAAAAATGAAAGGAATAAGTATCAACACAGACTAACATTTGAAGAAATTGTTATCATTGGTTCTAATTTACTAGAAATCAAAAACAAAAAGTGCCCTCTCTACAGAAAACATCATGGAAAGGCCAACAAACAGGAAGGTGGAATTGAGTGACAATTTGAATAAAATATACATGCTATATCAGGAAGTAATAATTTGAGTAATAACTTGAAAGCTACTTTAGGTTGAACACCATGACTAAGTTAAGCCAAGATTTTTTCGCATCATATCTGGTTTCTGTATGGTAAAATCATTCCACTCTACTTAGAATATACTATGTACTCACAAAAAAAAAATCCTGTGTTTCTCTTTATATCACATTTACAACTGAATTAGAATTAAGTGGAAATCATGTGTTTAGTATTTGTTTTTCCTGCTAGAATATATGTGCAAAATGAACCAGGTATATGTTTCAAGTTCATAATTACATCCTTCATACCTGATACAAAATAGGTAATGCATATTTATTGGACAGAATTTTCTAAGCAAACAAAAGATATATACAGTTTCAAGTAACCAAAATAAATTAAAAGATAAAATCAAGTATCTTGTGAGCCAAGTCATAAAAGAACACTTGAAGAAATTATTAAATACTCATTTGTGCTCCTCTTTCCAATTGTGATTTAACACATGTAAGATGGGATTAGGGAAATGTGGAAATTTTTTAATAATCTAAAGATGCAAAAATATTTCACTAAATATTTTGTATTAAATATTTCTAGATACATTGACTCTCCACTCTTATTCTATCAATAGTAATGATCATCATGAGGAAATTTTACATTTATACCTATGAACATAACCATCTCAGAACTTACAGTTCCTTTTTATTCAAGCTGTATAGATCCTCCTCAACAGAAAACAAAGCAAATACAAAAAAAAGCATGAATGCACATTTCTTATATTTTTCTTCATGAACTTCCTGAGTCTTGTAATAGATTCCCAATTAATGCTCTTACTTAAAAGTAAATAGAAATATTTTCATATAAATTTGTAAATTGTTGTTAGTGCAATAAATCCCTATTAAGGACTGCTGAATCACAGTGATTGACTCCTTATTTGAGGATCGTCTCTCTTGTTTCATTTCATTTTCTACCAACCCATTTTTACATCTCTTTGAACTATTATGTCAATAATGATCTGGGTAGGTGGAATCAGTACTACTTCTTACAAATAGTACACTGGTGATTTTGGTAGTCTCAAATTAAATTGCAAGTATGTTCATAGCTAAAGTGAGTTTTAAATGGGCCTTGTAACTGTTGTTTAAAGACAGATCTTTAAACTAGTGCCTTGGGTATAATAACAATAATGTTACCTTCAGTGCACTGCAGGTCTTTCTTCCATGGAGCATAAAACGCCTTCCATATGCCATCAAAGCCAGGAATGTGGACGTGTAAACAACTTTCCACTCGGTAAGGATGCTACTCTACTGTGGAAAGAGCATCTCTTCGATAGTCAAATCCTTGAAGGATGAGACTAAAGAGAGTAGAGAGAAAAAAGAAAATTCATCTCTTTATGAGGATTTTTCTCTTTATTCTCTGTTGTAATCTTTCATCTAAAGACTATCAAATAGATCGCTTTTTGTTATGAAGATAATAGCTAATTGGCTTAAAAATAGAACATATAAACTAGGGAAGTCTTTGTTCTAAATCCACATAAAGGTTTACTCTCCCTCATATTTTTCAGAAGGGAGGAATTATAGAGTTTTTATAATATTTTTAAAGAACGCATCCACTATAATCACAAATTTTCTGTGTCTTAGTTTCTCATCTGCAACATTAAGGTAAGAAAAGACTCCTTTTTACATCACTTCCATCAGTAATAAATAAGCTACTAATCATTATTCCTGGCATATAGTGATATACCAGTATTAAACTCAACTAATATTAATTCCAGTCTTACTATTTCTGACTTTATTAAAACTTGAGTATAAAAATTGCCATATGAAACATATTGCATGTATCTTGGAGAAAATAAACTTTCTTGATAATTATGTAGTTTCTTGGAAACCAATTGTGTGAAATATTTATGACTTAATGCCAATCACTTATAATATAGTCTTCCTTAAAAGATTTAGCATTTGAAACCTCAATTTATGCAACTGATTTTCAAAAATTATTAATTCTACGTAACATGTATCTGAAAATTTGTTGGAATTTTTGTAAATATTAAAAATAGAACACTTAAAAAAATTTTAATATCAAGTATGATGTTTACTCAATGGGAAATCCAGCATGAGTCATTAATGTACTTAGATCTTCAAAGGTAATTAGCTTTTAGTGATATTATTTTGGAATATCCAAACTGAAATAAATAGGTTCTGCTAGTCCCTAAATGTCTAGAAAATGAGGTATTTTCAAAGAGTGAAATCTCACATTCTTTTTTATCTCTTCTGACAGCAGTATCTTACAAATCAGTGCCAAATGATGCACAAAAATCCCTAGGTATCTTAAAGAGAAAAAAATTATGTAGGTAAACAGATAAATCTTTAGAACATTTGTCTTTATGGGCACAACTCCCGCTATTGGTCTCTAACCTGTAGGGCATTAGTCTTCTCTAAATTGCCAATGGTGTCCTGCGGCGCAATGATAAATAGAAATCACTGGAAGAAATAGCACATTCTTCTACAGAGAATTTCCAGACAGACATGGGCCTTTAAGAAAAATACATATATAAAATAGATTATTTTCCATTGTGTTGTATTTCACCCTGGATATTTATGCAAAGTCATTTTCTTCCCTGTGCAAATAAATAAATTAGCAATCCATTAGGTAAAAATGTACACTAACTTGATTTTTCTTTTTTTTTCTTTTTTTTTTTTAAAGAGAGAGAGAGAGAATTTTAATATTTATTTTCTCATTCTCCGCGGACACAACATCTTTGTTTGTATGTGGTGCTGAGGATCGAACCCGGTCTGCACGCTTGAGCCACATCCCCAGCCCAATGACTTTTCATTATTTAAACTGAATAAGAGGGAAGATTTCACATACGACAACATTCATCATATGTAATAAGTGATTTATCACCAAATACTGTTTATCATTTTCAAATTAGCATTAATCAAATTGTGTTATCATTGGAAGTGAGAAGCTTTTTTCATTGTGCTATTTCAGACAATTTTCTTCTTTGTGAATTGCTTTTGGGTGACAAACTTAATCATTGTTGGTTATACTGTGAAGTAATTTAGTTGGTGATATAATTCATGTTTTCCCCAAATCATCAGCATCCTTGGGCAAATACTTCAATGTCTTTTGCTCTCATATTTTATAATATACAACAAAAAAAATGTTGTATGACAGTGGGCTATTCAGGAAATTTGGGGGGTGCTCTTCAAATCGTGTTCACAATTGATGATAGTTCCTAGGGATATTACCTCACGTCAGATGTTTCTGGAAGTGTGACCTCTTCTTGATAGATCTCATTTTCTCCCTTCAGAAGTATATATTGTGATAGAGCTTCTTTTTTGTCTTGTTGTTAGGGTTTATGGCTTTTAAACAAATAATTTCATGCTTTCATGCTTATTTTATACTGTGAAGCATACTTCCTGATTGACTTTATGTACTTGTTTGTAAACTCTCTCTGTAATTTATCTTTGGAGCCAAATGACTCAAGTTATATAGATAATAAATATTATTTATTATTATTTATATTTATATTCATAAGTTATATATTTTTTACAATGTGTGACAGTTGGCAATAGCCAATAAAACAGTAGACATTTATTTTTTTCAACAGTTATCACTATTCTCTTAGAAAATACCATTATATTTAAAAGCAGTAACTCTGTGTCAGAGGGAGGAAGAGTTTGGGGCATTTTAAAGAGTTTAGTTTTATGTGAATTTTTATGCTGGTTGTATTGTTTGAGTATGTGGTAAAGAAGATTGAGAAAAGGGGAGAAAAACAGGGAGGGAAGGAAAGAGAAATGACATGAAGAGTATAGCATCAAATAAATATATGCTGGGGTCTATATTGAATCACATTCAGCCATTTGCGACCATACTAGTAAAACCAAAGAACACCCAAGATATAATAATAGTTTTATAAATTGGGCTTATGAGCCTATTTCATAGGAGACTGCACAACATGGTAGATGAGAGTGGGCTTCTGGAAACACATTAGAAAGATCTAGGATTTGGGTTAGTATTAGGTGAAAAAAAATTTTTAAGAAAATATGGATAAGCCTATCAATTTTTCATTGCCATCACACTATATCAGAATAAAAATCAAACTTAATTTTAAATTCATAAAGTTGCATTATCTTAGATGATAGAGTCCATTTTAATTTGTATTTAACATTTTCAAATTTAATATTAAGATATAATATGAATTAATACCCCTCAAAGTCTGTTGAATTTTAAGTATTTAAATTTTTCAAGTAAACTGTATATTAAAGCATATGCACTTAGTAATCTGAAATTTAAAATTAATTTTACAATTGCTAATTTAGCTACTAAACTAGCCAAATATTTTACAGAATTGGATTATAATCATTATTACATAGTAAGAATAATTAAATAAATTTTATATGGCTATGAATGAAAAAGGGAATCCATTCCAAGATTTATGAGAGTAAAAGCCTTATTGCTTTAGTACCAATACTGAATTTCCATGTTTTACTAAAAATCATTGATTATTAAAAATAATTTATTAAAAATTACTAAAAATTAAAAGAAGTATATAATTTTTGAAGGTAGCATACCATAAATATGAATTATTTTATTTCATTCCAAATGTGATAAAGAAAATTGGATCTGATATCAGAATTTCTGAGTTAGGTTTTTTCTCAAGTAAATATTCATAGGTAAATCAACTAACAAACTTTCTTCTTTAAAATTTTTAAAAATTGATAACAATAATCCTTCTAGCAAATTTTTTTGTAAGAATAATGAGTTAAATCATATTTCAGTCTGTAGGTATGTTTCCTTAGTATCTCATAATTTTATATTAATAGAGCTCTATCATCTCATAGACTTGCACTCCTTGAAGTGAGAATTTATATTATGGTTACTGACATTCTTTAGGTATTAGATCATTGTTTATTGATTAAAAAATGTTTATAATGAAAGAGAACTTACTAAGACTAGATCAATTTTTTTCTTTTTATTACTATACTTGAAAAAGCTTACTAGAGAAAGAAAATAATCAGCATTCTGATTATTTAAGTATTGAAGCAAATTTTCCCTCTAATTTTCAACTCATCTGGATGACATTAAACTCATCTGGATGACATTAAACCAGAAACTTTGAGTTTCTTATCAATTAACTTTACTTAAAAAAATAAAGAGACTTGAAGAGTATCAAAGGTAATAAAAAAAAATCCCTTTAAAATTAGAGTAAACATCTAATAACACATTAAGATGGTAATAAAGAAAGGGGACATTATACTTATTTCCATTCAAAATATAGCACCAAAGTAAAGTTGGGGTATGTATCAAACAAGAATTTTTAAAAATGGAAGAAAAAAAAGACAAGGAATAACAGATTTAACAAAGGAAGATCAAAACACACATTAAAGAAAAGAGGAGTATTTTTAAAAGTCAATACTTTATTAAGATCAGGAGAGAGAAAATAGGGAGAGATTTGAAGTATATGTGGCTGGGAAGTTTTTAAATCACAGAGAAGACATTAATTTCCACATTCAAGAACTCCATAAATGTAACAAATATGATGGAAATGACTCCTTTTGTAATAAAATTGCTTAAACCATGCGTAGGGGGAAATACTAAAAATACCCAGAAAGGAAAGGTATATTTGCTTCAAAATATCAAAACTAATGCCACAAATTAAGAAAAGGGAATCTGAAGACAGGGGAGCAATCCTTGTGATATGTTACTTGAGTATGTAACTACACCATAAGGACAGCCTCTATTTATTTATTTGTTTATTTAGACATTTATTTTAATGACTTTAAGAAAATACAAGGATGGCCTCTCTCACTACCTGCGTTCCATTTTATAATGGAAGTTCCGGTCAGTACAATAAGAATAGAAAAAGGAGAGCCATTCAAAAGGGGAAGGAAGAAATAAGAATATGTTCATTCAAAACCTGCATCATGGTCTGCACAGAATATCTTATGAATCTACAAAGAAACCAATAGAACTACTAAGTGACTTCAGTAAGGGTTCTGATGTAAGATCAATATTCAAAAGACGTATAATGTATTCATGAACCCATGAACACTTACAAGTAAGTTGTCAGTTTCCCTCAAAATCAAATCACCTGTAGATTGGCACTGTGCCTGGTAAAATCCCAGGAGTATTTGTTTGAATTAACAATCTGATTCCAAAACTCATTTGAAAATGCAAAATAGACCTAGAATAGTCCAATAAACTTTGAAAACAACAAAGTGATAGAAATAGTCTCTTCCATATTTTAAGATTCAATATATAGCTACAGTAATCATGATAATGTGATTGGCTAGAAAATAGACAAACACATAAGCTGAAGAGTGTGAATTAAAAAATAGGATACACACATTGGAAGAGGATTTATTACAAACATGCAGACCATGGGGAGAAGCAGGAATATTGTTTCAACAAATTTTCTGGAACAATTGGACATTTATTTGCAAAAAGAAATATATGGCTTTTGATCAATACCTCACACCATATACAAAACTTCCTTTAAAATAAATCATGAATCTGAGTATAACTCAACTATAAAACTTGTAAAAGAAATCTACAGTTCATAAAGAATGTTTAAAAATGAATAGAACATTTAAGAAAAATGTTGGAAAATAGTTATCATTGGATTTGAGCCATTTGTAGAGAAGGCTAGAAGGGAAAGTGAATCTTCTGAGCAAATTCTGAGGTTATGAGGGTGTTTACCATAGACTGACACAAACATGACAGGACAGACTCTTTTTCTCCAATTAGTGATTTGCTTGAATCTTCCTCATTCTAATTTTTTAGAATTCTAATTCTAATTTATTCCTCATTTCTCAATGTTTGGTAAGGAGGCATGGGAAAAAAATAGCCTATATATAATTTTTCCCTATTTCCCTCTTCTTTATACTCCCTCAAAATCGTCATTTCTCAATTCCCCCTCTCTATAATTTCTGGAATCCTTATGGTGCTTGACATAGTAAAATTTGAACCTGAGTTTTAGACTGCCCAATTAATAGGAAAAAATAATGTTTCTTCATATTAGATATTTAAGACTTTAAAACAGGCACTTGATCTAAATAACAAAGATTAAAATGTATATTTAGAAAATAGTATATTTACTTAGATTTCATATGGAAGTGAGAAGGGTTTTGTCAGCTTCTGGACAGGGTAGGTAACGAACCTGTGTTAAGACCTTCCTTTGACACTTTCAGTTACTGAAACATATCAGAGGCAATATTAAGCTAATATTTAATAAATGGTTGGAATGAAGAAAATGGAGCAGATGGGTAGAGCAAGGCATGATAAAATTTGTCAAGGTATGTTCTTAGAAAAGGCAAGTCAACCATAACTACTGCTGTGCTTTGTTACTGATCAAAAGTTCATTCTACTTCGACTATTACTCTTGATATTTCTCTTAAGGGACTTGAGACCTACTTGATAGACTCCTAAGTTCTCCTTTGATAATGCTTCTGTTTTATTGGTTAACATTCTCAATATTATTTTGAATATCAGACAGAAAATTCTTTATCAAAAATGACAAACCATAAGCCCCTGCTGCTCATGATCTTGACATGACCAGAATATTTGTAAAAGCAAAAAAATAATGAATACATTATAACACAAAATTCTTAGACTTTTACCAAAGTATCTGTGTTTATTTAACTTGTCTCTTTTAATCTTTAAGCAATTTATCACCTTCCTTTCTTAATAAAAATATTTCACATAATGTAAAGCTTGGCATTATACCACTATACTGTAATTATGTTCTTATCATTTTCTTAGAGGATTTTTAAAAGCAGATGTATCATTTTCATAGTTCAAATTGATTTCAAAGAGAAATATCACTGTAGCATTGAACAGTTACAGGTTGGAAGAAACTTCATTGTTCACATATTTTGTGGCGATTTGTTCAGAGAAGCAATAAGTGTCAGGTTTCTATAGCACAGCTATTCAGAAGAGGGAGCCAAAAAGAATAGATCTGCTGAACTAGCAAATATATATTGCACAAATTAATAATTAAAATGGATTAATATTTTTGGAAAGCAAGTTGGTAAAAAGACTAATGATTTCAACCAAGTTGGGAAAATAAGGCTGCCCAAAAGTGCTAGTAATGATGTTGAAAGACTAAACTTGATTTTCAAACTTCAAGCCTTATGCTAAATTCCATTTAATTATGTAGAACCATAACAACAAAAAAATAAAAAGGAAACTTAAAAGTGAAAAATAAAAATAAAAAGTAAAATCCATAGTACAGATATTTAGCATGTATACATTATTGACTAGAAAGCATGACAAAATGAACATGAAATAGTCTTTTTAAAATGTAGTTTACATCTTTGCATTGAATTGAGCATACAGATGATATGAATACTAACCAAATGCTTAATCAAAAGGAAAAATATAAAGCTGTAAATTCTGTTTTCATCATTTCTCTGTGTCCATGACCAGCTTAACATTCTTTACTCGTGTCATATCTTTCTGGGCCCTATTGTACCAAATCACATTTCTTTCAGTCCACGTTTCGAACAGCAAACAAAACAGGATGCTGGTGTAAGACAAAGTACAGATGTCTATCATTTTATATAGCATTTGAGGAAATAGGTAAGATGAAACCCTAAGCTTTAGTAAAATGTTAGACTTCAAAAACTTTTGAAAATTTGATTTAAATTTTTGCTAATATCTATATCACCCATCTCACCATGCCTGGAAAAAAAACAGTTATGTGCTCAGGACAAGGAACTATATGCCCTAATCCCTTAGTTAATATGTGGTTGATAGTTTGTAGCTCTGCCTCTAACAGTACCAACGAGAAAACCAGAAAAACAGATCTGTGAATCAAATGTTTTTTAGACAATACCTAATCTCTCTAATTAATGTTTTCTCACCTCATGTATCTCCTGTCTGAAGAGTTGACTATAAAATTGAATTAATATTCTCTATTGATGTTTCTTTGTTCACTTAGACTGTTTTTAAACATATATTTTATTTTTAGGCAGTTTTAGATTCACAGCAAAATTGAGTGGAAGGTCAGAGATTTCTCATATATTTCTGCCCTCACACCTTGTTGCTCCCCTGCTATCAGCATCCCTCACCAGCATGGTCCATCTGTCACACTTGATGAGCCTACACTGACACATCATTATCACCAGAGTCTATAGTTTACATAAAGTTTCTTGTGTGGTGCAATGGTTTTGGACAATGTATAATGACATGAATTTGCCATTACAGTGTCATACAGAGTATCACAAGAGTATTTTGACTTCCCTGAAAATCCTGTGTTCCTATTCATTCATCTCTGCTGGTGACCATTTGGTGACACTAGTGACCATTTACTGACTCAACAGTTTTGCCTTTTCCAGAATATTCTATAATGGGAATAATACAATATGAGTTCATTCAGATCGGCTTCTTTCCATTAGTAGTATGCATTTAAGTTTACTCCATCTCTTTTCATGCCTTGAACATTCATTTCTTTTAGTGCTAAATAATTTCCCCATTTTCTGTATGAATTGTAATGTATGTATTCATTCACCTCCTGAAGGACTTCTCAGTTTCTTCCTCTCTCATTTGTTGTGTGATTCTCCAAAGAGTATATGTTTTAGAGATTTTTTTGCTACCTAATTATATCCAGCCACTGGGACAACTGAGTTGCTCTAAACATAACCAGTAGTCAATACTAGTTTCTGGAGTAATCAGTGTTCTGACTTTTATTACCACACATAAGTTTTATCTGATTTCTATTTTCATGTAACCCAAACAAACAGTATATAAACTGAATTAGATGCCATTTCTCCCCCTTTCTTTCTTCTTTTACTCAATATTCTGGTTTTGAGAATGGTAAATGTTACTACATGTATGAATAATTTGTTCTTTTCATGGCTATTACTAAAGATTATATGCTAAACTTTGTGTTATTATTAATATAATTGTTAATGTTTCAAAACACATCTTTTGTGGGTATATCTACTCATTTCTATTAGGCTTACAACCCAGACGTTGAATTGTTTGCCATATATCTATTTACATATTCATGCTATATAGATACTATCAAATAGTTTTTGAGACAATAGCATAAAATTAAACACTTACCAGCAATATAGGAGAAATCCAATCATTCTGCATCCTTAACACCATTTCTCTTTTGCCTATTATTTTAATTGAAGTCCCTCTGGAGTAGAATGACATCTAATTATAGAGTCTATTTACATTTCCCCAGTCAATAAAAATTTTGAGCAAATTTTCATGTGATACTAAACTTTACAATAATCTCTTTGGAGAAGCACCTGTTTTCTTTTTCACATATTTTTTAATAATGATTTTAGGTAAAAGTCCATACTATCATTAAGATCATAACTATAAGTATGTATGACTTTTATTGAATCCCAAGTACAGGATGCGGGAAACAATCACAGACAGATATGTTAACTAAATACTTTAACAACACAATCCTTTCATTTGATGTTGCAAGTAATAAAGTGTATAAAAGACAAGGTCTTTAATTTGAAAGGCTCGTGGCTGATGCTGCAGGACTGCTTCCATGATAAATATGTGTTGGGAAATGGACACAAGACAGGATTGCCAGACAAAATTAATGGGATTTGTGTCCCAGCTGAGTCGTACGTATTACCAGATTCTTGCCAATTATTTGAATTAGGTTCAATAAAGACGGGAAAATCCATAACAAAATTAAATTGCCCGTATCCCTTCCTTTATTTTCTTTCTCCTCTGTACTAGACCCTCTATTTTTATGCTTTGCATTTCAGCATGAAGTTCTCTCTGAGAAGAAAATTTCATATACACGAGAATAGGAATCTGGTATTTCTTCCCATCTGACATCCAAATGTTTTATTTTGTGTTGGGTGGGGAAGACACACACAAATTGATTAGAAAAATATATAAAGTGCACTTTATATTGAATAGCCCTTTTAATAAATGAGATACAGAACACTATTATCATTACTAAAATTTTATAAGTTAACAATTTTATAAGTTAACAATAGAAAAACCTGTCAGTCAATTACTTGATGCACACAGTATGCCTAATTCATTTTTTATAATGTTGTCCCATACATGAACATGCTTCTGATGAATGCCTGTCATGCTGAAGTTGAACAAAGCCTTTTATTCTAAAAGGAACTGTTATTATGGAATACAAATAGTGATATCCACCACATGTTTAGATTCTAGGTAATTTATAGTCTGTAGTCTACATCCAAAGAGTATTAAATAGCCTTTGATCTGATAACTTTATTTATAAGAGTATGTCATGAGGGAACAGACAGTGATGTGGCCACACTAACAGTCATCATTATTTATCCTATAAAATTAAAATCCATAATAATACTATCATGAAAATTGTGAGAAATAGCTGAAAAATGCCTTATGTACTAACATGATTGAATACAACTAGACTATTTTATTCAATGAATACTTTAATTTCTCTGTATTTCTAAAACGAGTATTATTTACTTTCATAAGATGCACTATAGAAAACATAATCTATTTTTGTGCTGAAGAATTGTTAATATTCTAAATTCTTAGGTTCTTAATTTCCACTTCCTCCATCTCATGTTGCTAAATGTAAATGTGATTAAATTTCACATATCTGATGTGTAAGTAATGCTATCTACCATAAACCAAAAAAAAAAATAACTCTGGAAGACACTGAGGATACAACAAAAATAAAATGTAATTCTTTTTATTATTATTTTTTACTTTTCAATGGACACAACATCTTATGTGGTGCTGAGGATGGAACCCAGCGCTGCACACATGCCAGGTGAGTGCACTACCGCTTGAGCCACATGCCCAGCCCGAAATGTAATTCTTATCATTGGAGAAATGACTACCTTCTTAGGAGGGCATATAAATTGGCAGAATAATAACATTTAATAATAGCATTTATTAGAATTATGGGAAAATAAAACAATGATTTTTGTGGTAGAAAATTAGTTAGGCTGAGTTTTGTGCATGGTGAGAGATAGGGGTTTAATTTCATTTGGTTGCATATGGATTTCCAGTTTTCCCAGCACCATTTATTGAAGATGTTATCTTTTCTCCAATACCTGTTTTTGGCACCTTTGTCTAATATAAGATAATTGTAGTTTTGTGGGTCAGTCTCTGTGTCCTTTATTCTTTACCATTGGCCTACAAATCTGTTTGGGTGCCAATACCATGCTGTTTTTGTTACTATTGCTCTGTGGTATAGTTTAAGGTCTGGTATAGGGATGCCACCTGCTTTACTCTTCCTGTTAAGGATTGCTTTAGCTATTCTTGGTCTCTTATTTTTCCAGATGAATTTCATGATTCCTTTTTCTATTTCTATGAGGAATGCCATTGGGATTTTGATCAGAATTGCATTAAATCTGTATAGTAGTTTTGGTAGTATGGTCATTTTGATAATATTAATTCTGCCTATTCAAGAACAAGGTAGATCTTTCCATCTTCTAAGGTCTTTTTTGATTTCTTTCTTTAGGACTCTGTAGTTTTCATTGTAATAAGAATTGTAATGCATTCTGCTGTCATATATAAATTTAAAAAGAAAGAATTCTTATTACACATACAGAGCACAGTTTTCTGTTTGTATATAAAGTATGTTCACACCAATTCATGTCTTCATACAAGAACTTTGGATAATAATGTTCATCATATTCATGATCATTGCTAACCTCCCTCTCTTCCCCTCCCACCCCTCTGCCCTCTCTAGAGTTTGTCTCTTCCTCCCATGATCTCCTTCCCTACCCCACTATGAGTGAGTCACCTTATATCAGAGAAAACATTCGGCATTTTTTTTTGGGGGGGTTGGCTAATTTCACTTAGCATTATCTTATCTAACTCCATCCATTTACCTGCAAATGCCATGATTTTATTCTCTTTTATTGCTGAGTAATATTCCATTGTGTATTTATGTCCTTTGGGTATAGAGGAGAGAGATAGCTGGGTCAAATGGTGTTTCTATTCGCAGTTTTCCAAGGAATCTCCATACTGCTTTCCAGAATCAATAAATGGGATGGACTCAAACTAAAAAGTTTCTGCTAGGCAAAAGAAACAATCTGTGAGAATTTATTTATATTTTTCACTATGTAGTTAAGCTCCATTAAAATTACAAAATGTTTCACCAATATTTCTACAAAAATGAAAATGTTTATTTATAATTGTTCATTTCACATTCATTGATGTATTAGATGGAGCAATAAAAAATGAACTAAGACTTGTTTACACTGAAATGTTATCTCAAACAGCAATATGGAGTTTTTCTCAGTTAAATGCACATCAGAAATCTGAAGCAGACGTGATGTTTCTCTTTGCAATTGAGTTGGAGGACTTTGTTGGCAATTTTTTTTTTAATCACAATCATGTGATACCTAGTGTCTGGTATTTGAATATAAAAATGTAAAGATAATGGGGAAAGTTTTCTCAATTTCCTTTATATTTTCTTGTTCTACTGAAATGCAGATAAATTGTGTTTTGTTGGTATTTCTTTTGATTGTATTAGATGAGATCATATAGATCACCACAAAGAGTTCAAATGATTTTCCAAAGATTGCTTTCTGCATTGAACAACATAAAAGTTGCAATATTGGGTTTTGATGACTGAGAGTCCATGTACTTATTCTAACCCCATTTATAATAGGTCACTAGCCCATACAATTCCTGTAACTTTATTAGTATATCAAGTTTGTCTAATATTACCCCTTCATTCTGGTCAATACAGCCCTTGCCCAGGGCCAACACATTTTCATTTTACATCTGCATAATACCCAAAGGCCACACTTGGAATTTGATTGTCCAGTAGCCAAATATTCCTGAAGTGTAGGCTCCCATATTTTCCTAAAGTCACATTTTTGTGGGTATAAACATAACAATATAAACACCCAATACATAGCACTTAGGAAAATAATATAATAATGTTGGTGTTTCTTTTTTAATGAAGAATAGTTTTTTTGTAAGGAAGTAGAACTGTAATAGGCAGTGAGATATTCTGGGATTTAAAAAAGGTTTAAAGAAATAAATCTTTTGGCATGTAGAAATTCTTTTATCAGAGTGATAGTTGATTCATTTCTAAATCCTGAGAGAGAGACACACACACAAAAAAAAACCTTAAATTAAGAATATACTTTAAAATATTTCCAAACTTACTAAAGTTCAAACCTCGCCCATTGCTGTTTCCCTTCTAACTTTGGCGATATGAAGAAGAGACCAGTGTGAAGTAAAAGGGAACTCATTCTATTGACTTCATTTTTTCATTCATCAGTATCATCACCTCAGAAAATTGTAAAAGCAGATGACAGAAAAACTATTCAAGTGTTTCCTTGTGTGAAAGTCCAAAGACTAAATATACTATAATCCTTATACAAAATCATAAGATTTGAAATTTTGTTTATAACAAGTGTTGTTAGTGATATATTGATATAGTATTAAACGTGGATGTATCCAGCACAGTGGCACAACCTGTAATCCCAGTGGCTGGGGAAGCTGAGGCAGGTGGATCATGAGTTCAAAGCCAACCTCAACAAAAGTGAGATGCTAAGATGCTAAACAACTCAGTGAGACCCTGTCTCCAAATAAAGTCCAAAATAGGGCTGGTGATGTAGCTCAGGGGTTAAGCACACTTGAGTTCACTCCCCAGTTTCCCAACACAAAAACAACAACAACAACAAAAACCAGTGGCTGTGATAAGAAATATTACTTATAGACTCTTTTTATATCAGTTTCTGTGACTATTCACATTTTTTAGTCTATAAATATTTATGGAGTTGAATAGGAGGTGCTCCCTGATACCAAGCTGTGGTGCTATGTAATATATAGTACATCAATTTCATTATCTCCTGCAAATCTGATACATTCTGAGTTTCAAAGCTGACCCCAAGGGTTTCTCAAACCAAGACAACAAGAACACACATACAACCATTTTTTTTTCCAAAATACCTCCTATGTTGATAATTACTTTTGAATTTTTATCATATTTTCTTCACACTTATGCTGACCATTTGATTTTTTTTTCAGATTCTGCTGAGAAATATATGCAAACAAATGTGATTTACATATTTGTAAGTTGTCTGTGGGGACATTAGTAGGTTGTCACTAAGTGGCTTTTGATATTTTAAGTCCTTCAGGACAACACTAAGCAAAAAACTGAAGAGCAGAAGATAATGAGGAAGCCTGTCACTCTTAAACTTGCAGAGCATTCCTAGTTAAGAGTATCTGAAACTGATTTTCTTTTTCAAGCTTGCTAGCAACCTCAATCACAGCATAATCCTTACTATATAATGTAAATACTGACTATGTAATATAAGCACTTATTCAGATATATATCCCCATTTCTTTCAAAAACTAGCATTTTTTTCAGAGATAGTGCCATGTAAACAGGGAGAAGAGCTTTATTTTTCTAACTTTCCCTTAATTTGCAACAACCACCAAGAGTTTTAAAATCAGTGCTGCTTAAGAGCATATTTAAAATTTATGCTCCAGCCTGGTCCTTAGGTGTGGGTGTTTGATAGCTGGTGTGGGGCTTGCTGTCCCCTCCAGTGATCCAAGGATATATTTAAAGTTGCATTACAATAAAAAGTAAAAACAAGGTGTTATAAGCAAGTAGATTGAGCTTACTAGAGTCAGTTTACAGAATTCATAGGCTCTGCTCAATTCCTATAGGAAAACTTTGAAGTCTTTCTGTTTTGCAAACTTAGTTTGAATGCTACCTCTGTCACCTGTAAACTGGATGAATTAGGCATGCCATTGAGTTACTGTTTATTTCCATCTCTCAAATTCAATATTAGGTTAAATATATTTTTTCTTGTAAAATTATTTTAAAGAGTAGAGATGGTGTTTATAAAGAAACAATTAGAATATATTGCATGAAATAGGAGCTTACTAAAGAAAGGTATTATTATCATTATTACTACTATTATTATTATTTATTGGAGTAGTCTATATGTAATTCATGACCTTTTTAGTCAGTTTAAAATGAAGACAAAATAAGACATGATCATAGAAATTTATTTCATAAAAATTAAGTGTATTCTCCACTTTAAATTATAATGAATACTTTTTTGTCATTAAAATTTTTCTTATTCTCATTCACTATGATTATAAGATAAAATATTTCCATTGTTTAACAGCTGAACTTAAATTTGTGGTAATTTCTAAAAACACACAAAGTAAATAAGTAGAAAAACTGTCTCTGATTTATAAGCTCTTCAATATTTTATTCTTTTCTTCCAGAGAGAAGAGAATCAATTTTTTGTTGGGGGTGGGGCTCAATAAGTTCTTTCATTTTGCATAAGTGTTCATTTACTTGTTTATTCACATAACTCAAATAATGGGCTGTACTTCATGTAGTGCAACGTGCTCTATCTACTGATATATTGAAGCACATCAGAAAGTCCTAAATGGTGCAGATGTATATTAACAGAATCGCATAATGTTTAGGCTAACAAATTGTAATTTTCGTACTTTTCTGTTACATATTTGAAACTTAGCTTTTGTAAACTCTAATGAGAGAAGTCAGGATGATTATGGGAACTGGTCATAAATTTGGAGAGACTGCTCTAGTGCAAAATATGGTATATTATTAAAAGAAAAATGTCAGAAAATCTACTCAGAATTTATTAAATTAATTGATTTCTGGTCTTTTTAAGGTTTATTGTTTAAAGAAAAAAGAAATATATGATATAATATTTAATTGAGTACAAATAGCTAGCTGGCTACTGAAGACTGAGGGCTTGGGTTATCACCTAGGTTGACGGATCCAAGAAAATAAAATAATAAGTCACTGAAAAAAATTAACAAGAAAAATCTTACTAAATTATCATAATTAATTAATATAAAGCCCAATATGTGAACAATTGCTGGAAATGAAGGAGAATTATTGATTATTGAGCAATTATGTCAATTAATTATTTATACTTAATTTGTTGCAAATAATAGCAACTAAACATTCACGAATGCAAATGTGCATTAATGTATAAATTTGTTTTTTTTGAGAAAATGCTTGTAAGTAAAATCTAGACAAAAAATAACTGTATGTTTTTTCTACATACAACCATTATATGAATATAAATACATTTTGACCATGAATTTTGAAAGAACAGTCCACAGAAGGCCACCCTCACTTCTGACACCTGTGCATTCCCATATTTGCTTTCAGATTTAAAATTTTGCTACCATTCATAGAATTCCCTGAAAGCTGCTATACTTAAAATTACTATTAGGAAAGCAAACAGATTAAAATCAATTAAGTGAGGAAGCACAATGGGCATGTCCTAGAAAAATTCTAAACATGGAATATCCATTGTCTTCTACTGAAGTCATGGATAGCATTCCTTTCCTGGTTTTGATATGTGGCAATATTCATGGAGTATCAACAACTAGGGAGACTCACCAAACCTCAGTGTCTGAAGTCTTTTTTGGATCCAATCATATTGTCACAATTAATTGCTCACATGACCAGTTTCAGATTGCAGCGATGCTATGGCATGCATGGCTTTCAATAAAGGTTCCTTGACTGGGTGATGAAGGGATGGATAAAAGACAAACAGACACAATAGAGAAAAAGCTGGGTCTTGGAGGTTGACTGCAACCCCAGTAGGAAGTAGTGACATACAACAAGCTCAGCAAGTTTATTATATAGGTATAAACAGTAAAAATTTATTTAAGAAAATACATATTTAAGATTTATTGTAAGAAAATGTCTTCAAAGTGAGCAGAACCAAGGTCTTGAGTATGAGCAACCCGATTATGATTATCAGCTTGTCCCCAGAATTTTCTACTACCAAAGAGCTGGCATCTGAACCTCAAGGTCAAGACAGTTCTTGACAGGCCCATACCTCCTATTGAACAGGTGTCCCCACAGCCAATGGGGGACACCTTTGCACCTTTCACCAGAGAGTTCCCAAGAGAGGCATCACCTCTATCATAGGACAGTTCAAACCCTAACACAGCCCTTCTGGAGATCCAGCTGATACTGCTTGACAAAACCACATCTTTTTGTGCCTGGCTTATTTCAATTAATGTAATAATCTCTACTTCCCTCCCTGTTGCTGCAAATGAAATGATTTTATTCTTTGTATGGCTAAGCAATATTCCAACACACTTCTGAACTACTCTCTCTCTTTCTTTCTTTCCTTCTATTTATTTTATTTTATTTTTTGGTACCACAGAGTGAATAATCTAGGGATGCTTAGCCAAAACCACACATCCCCAGCCTTTTTATTTTTTATCTGGAGATAAGGCCTTGCTAAATTGCTGAGGATGATGAAAACTTTGGTTGTTTCTACCTCTTTGCTATTATGAACAGTGCAACAATAAACATGGGAGTGCAGATGTCTCTATAACATACTGATTTTTATTTCCTTGGGATAAATGTCTAGTAGTAAGATTGGTTGATCATATGATAGTTCTATTTCTTTTCAGGAATCTCCTAGATTTTTCCATATTGGCTGTAGTAAGTTACATTTTATCCAACAATATTTAGAGGTTCTCCTTTCTCCCCATCCTTTCAACACTTGATATGATCTGTCTTTAACTTATATATGGAATATATTTTTTAAAATTCCATAGAAGTTGAGTTTAGAATGTTGATTACCAAAGACATGGGAAAATATGGATAAGAAAAGGTGAATAATGATTGATTAATAGTATTATATATAAATAGATAGATATAAGGTGTTCTGGTTTGCAATTTTTCATATACTAACTATGATAGCAAGAACTGTATGTTTCAAAAAAGCTAAAAGAAAGAACTTTGAAACTCCTACCATAAAGAAATAATAAATGTTTGAGGAGATAGATATGTTTATACTGATTTACACATGAAAGCATTACACAATGTCTATACATATAAAAAAATCACACTGTGTCCCAAAGATGCACATTTTTGGTTTTGTGTATCAATAAAATATTAAATGCAGTTAATAATTATATAAATAATAATAATAATAAGTGTGTGAAAAATTTTGAAGAGTCTGGAATTCTACCAAACATCAAAACTAACAAGTTAGCCTGTCAGTTTCCTAGGAGCTGGCACAAGAAACATACTCCTGGTCAAAGATGAGAAACTTAATTACTCACAGCTCGGCAGGAAGTATAAGATTTTTCTTCCCATTGGTTTTCCATTGCCCCCGAAGTCCCTTAGAGACAATGCAGAAGCAACCCCAGTGGATGTTGTACAAACAGTGATTTTGTGTCCCAGCAGAGGAAACTTGAGTTTAGAAAATTCTGTTTTTATAAAGAATGATGCTGGCAGACCTTTCCTATCATTATATCAGAAGGGGACATTCCCTTTGATACACTGTATTAGTGAAGAAACAAATTCATTTTCCTTCACAGAAGGATGCACTGTTTCTATCTTCAAGGTTATTTCCCATACAGTCATTCTTAGAAAGATAATCTTCCACAGAATTCAGTATAAGATGTAAGAAAATGTCATGGTGAACTATCATTCAAAGGTATACAGCTGGGTGACTTTTTAAATATCATTTATAATGCAGGAAAATAATTGTTAGGTCTTACAATGAAAAAATTTAATTTTTAAAAACCAAATATGTATTTTCACATAATGGTAGTCAGTAAACAATAAATAGTTAAATAGAATTGTGATGGTACTATTGAAGCCCTTGGGTTTAGCCAATGCCTTCAGTGGTACTTCTGGTGATATTTTGCACTTCAGATATTTAATATGAAATCTGTTACAGATTCAAACCTGACATCTATTTTTGTGGTGTCCAAAATTAAAAGTGGTTCTTACAATTTATAAAATCATAACTGGGGATACTATAGAAAAGTAAATCTTTGAAATGAAATCTGAATATAGGAAAAATGTGATGTATTGAACAATAAGTTGTATTCCTTTTTTTTTTAGATAGGTTAAGGGTGTTACAAATCAATTAGTTCAATTAAGTATCACATTAGAGAAGAAGCAACTGAAGATCATAAACATAGTTGCAAGATTGGAATGCTGTCTTTAAGGTTTTCTTCTGGTGCACAGGTTGCCATGAAATTTGACCACCATATCATGTTGCTTTTGCTTACCATTTAGCTGAAAAAAATTAGCATTAATTTTAAAGCTAAGCCAATTTAAATGTTTTAAATGAAAGTGTATTCACTCTGGGTAATTAAGTATTGAAGTTATATATTTACACACACACACACACGCGACATATGAACATACATATATATGCATGATCTGATTATGGCATTATTTACTTTTTGCCAATAAATAAAATGTTTACCTCTATTATTCTCTTTAGTTGAGTTTTGTGATGTCGTTTCTTAAGTCTAAATTATCAATCTTGTGATAGCTATTCTTTAATACATTGTCATATATAGGGGGTGAAATGTTGAAAGAAGACCCTAAAACATAACATTGAAAGGTAATAAAAACTTATTGATACTTGTAGCATATAATAAAATATATTTGATATACATATTATTTAATTTTTAAATAAACAGTATACTTAAGAATAAGTTCAGCTTATTAATAAACACATAAACTTAAAATGCAAGACCAATTTTTTAACCTCTTGTCCAAAGCCTTAAATTAATTGAGAAAATTAAACAGTTGGATATTTTTGTATACAGCATAAATGTGATTATCGAAAATTACTAATGGAAAGGAAAAATCAAATAAAGAATTTGGCATCAAATGCCAGTTCTTTATTTAAACGTGGGTGAAATGATTGGTATCATTTTATTTACTATTCAACTTTTAAACTTTGAATCAAAATATTCCAAAATACAGTATATAATAAACCATATGGTGCAATATATTTTAAAATTCACCCTGCAAAAAAATTTCAGATAATTATATTAAAATTTTCAGAAAGGAACATATTGGCATCAATTTGTTTATAGGATATTTTCTCATATTCAGTATTCTTGATATTTTGAAATATTAATATTTGGGACTATCTGAAGTCATAATGCTTCTGTAATTTTCTAATTGCTTAACTTCATAATTAATGGAGTGAATGTGTATATTTGTTGTGCATATGTGTTTGTGTTTGGTCAACCATAAGCACAGTCTCCCTCCAGTATAAGCATTGCATTCCACTCCATTTAAATGTTTTTCACATTTAAAAAAGAACAAAAAAAGCTGTGATAATTGACAGAGATAAAATAAACTAATTCACCATATAGTGCATTTGTGGGTTGACTGCTCAAATTTCCTCTTAGAATTGTTTTTATTTTTCTTACAAAAAAAATCAAGGGAAATAGTATACAATATTACAATCATCATGTAGAAGAGTAAAATATATTCTGTACTTAGCCAAATCATGCCTCTAAAATTTAGGGGTAAATATACAAAAATATAATTCACATGCATAATGCCAGGGACAAGATTGCTATAGTCTAGGTGACAATGGACCAGTAAAATAAGGTTATGAGAATGATTTGCCAAGTTTTTAAAGAAGTGATTAGTCAGAACTCTTTTCTATCCCAGACATGGTGTCTATTATGTGTTCAAAAGCCATAATTATTTCAAAAATAGACATTTGAGGAAACCAGATAATTAGTCCAGTACATCTGGTATAAAACACTACTGGCATTCACACTGGTATCATTAAAAATTTGGCAAAGCATCTTATATGCAATACCCCTGGGCAAATGAAACAAATTAAACACCTAGGTATTTCTTTAGAACCTAAGAAAATGTACATACAAGATTCCAGATTTTGCTTCTAAAATTTAAATGAGAGAAATGTAAAGAGTATAAAGAGCAATCTAATGTTATTTTGTTTATTTGAAAATTACTTCACATTTTACTCCCTCAGAATCACACAGTTTTATTCAATTCAAAACATTTTTCTTGAAATTAACAATTTCCCTGAGTTTTTGCTAGACTTGTTTTAATTCTTTGTAATCTATATGCTTATTTTCAAACTTCATGTTTTTAAATTTTTTTATTGTGAATATGTCATATGTTCTAAAGATGGAATGAGTACATACACAGCTTAAAGAATAACAATAAAATAAGTACTTGGGTAGACATTGACAAAATTAAGAAAGAATACTAAATGAAGACTTGAGGTCCTCCATGTCCCTTGGTTACCTCCCATTTTCTTTGCCCAGAATAACTGTGATCCTGAATTTCATGATTAATTCCTTCGTTTTTCTTTGCTTTACAGTCTCATTCTACATACATGTGACTCAAAAATATATTGTTTGCCCATTTTTAAATTAATATTTTGGTGTGTGTAGTACTGGGGATTGAACTGAGGCCCTTGCACATGCTAGGGAAGTGTTATACTATATCATTTAATTTTACAACTTTAAATAAAACAAAACTTGTATTTATAAAGACTCTATAACCTGATATAATCGGTATTTTCTGAAAAATTTGATATATTTAATATTCATCCATGGTGAATCTTGTAGTTGCAGATAACATGTTTTGGTGCTGTATAGTATTCATATGTAAAACTTCTCTAATATATTTTTTCATTCCTCAACTTATTTTGTATTTCTTTTTTTCCTGCTAAAGTGATACTAACATTTTTAGACTTCCAAAAAATAGATTAATATATTTTTTCTAATGTATTTTTTATCTGTTATAATCTTTATTGCTTTTAAACATGATAGTCTAAGTCATTAAATTTTATAAGTAATTTTCAAAAGAAAGATTTAATATATACATATACACACATATGCATGTGTATGCATGTGTGTAGTGGCCAATTTATCTATAATCCCAAAATTTAACATTAAATATATATTGTCATAGTAATTTCATTTAAGATATGAAAAATATTTTCTATATTTCACTATAGTTTTGATATGATATGTGATTTAGTAATTTTTTTAATCTTCATACACATTTTTGAGGGATGGATTATTTATTTGTACTGATTTACAGTTTATTTTACTGTGATCAGCCTATGAAAATTATCCATGTCATAACAGACCTTTAAATTTTGTTCCTATTTCATCAATGACTAAGTAGTCCATGACCATTTTTACAGGTTCTAATTTATGTTTTATTGTGGTAAAAAATAGATAATGTAAAATTTCCCAGTGGATCCGTGGCATCAAAAACATCAGCATCACTGTAGAAATATTACCATGGGTTATTTTTTTATATTATTCACTCCATAAGTTTGATCTCCATTTTAAAATTTTTTCCTCAGAACATGCTTATTTTATTCAACATGTTTAATTTCTATTGATATTTATATTTAGCTGATCTATCAAATATTAAGAGAAATGTGATAAATTCTGCATGATTGGTTAATTTGTTAATTCTGCTTTATAAAAATTTAGATAATATTTCTCACAGACCAATCCTTGAAGTATTCAGACCCTGGGATAATAGTAGAGAACCATAAATCAGAACTAAATCTGTAAATGTAGGCATTTAGCAAATAAACTTATGCAATGTACTTTTGTATTTTGTATTGACAGGTTATTTCATTTTTAATGACCTAGAAGACCAGAGACCAATTTAAAAGTATTGGATTCCTTGGAGTTTATTGCAAGCAAAAGTTTGTATGAGGACATTTATACTCTCTTCCCTGTTCTGAGCTCTGTTCTCCTCCCCTTTCACCTTTAGTTGCATATCAAATCTTCCAACCTCCTTCACTCCTTTGAGGGCACAATGTTGTTTGCATCTTAGTCCCCACATCTACATAGTGGGTCTTCCAGAGTCATGGATTAATCAAGATGCCATTGAGGCTTAGAATATGGCCTACAAATCATATGATCAAGGCATGGTCTTGAGGGTGGATGTGAACCATATGTGGGCACATCCTCTAGGCCCAGGGAGCTCTTCACCAAACAGAGAAAATGGCATTGTTAGAGAAAAGTGGGAGAAGAGTCCTCAAGAGTGCATGCCTAAGGCCGCTTGCCTTTCTTTTGTCAGTTTAAGCATATTATTCATTCTATATTTTATATAATTTTAGTATGTCAAATCATTCTGATGCGTATAATATCTTGAATTTTATAGTAAAAATTTTATTTTGTAATATTTTCAGCTTTATTTTTCTGAAAAAATCTGTGTTCATTCAAAAATTAACTATTACCTAATATATCCTTGTTCATTCTTTCTTATTCCTCATGCTTTGTATGATTTTCATGGAAACAAAATTCTACTGAGAATTTTTACAACATAACTAGTCTATTTGGGTCTTTTACTTTTACTATAAATATGACTTTGTAGATTTAAACATAATGTTAATATTTTTGGATTATATTTGGCAAACCCATCCTTTTAAATTTTTTCTCTTGCTTGACTTTCTTAGATTATTTGTTTTTTAAATGTATTTAAAGTTCATCGATTCCTTCTTATATGCATATGATATAGATCTTATGAATCCTTTTTAATGTTCACTGTTTCTGTGCATATTAAATTAAGTCAAATGTTATTCAAACTCTTTATTTGCTCAAAAAATAAAAAAGTTTATTTTTATATATCTTCCCTTCTGGTTTTCCATTACTAGGTCTTATCCCTAAGCATTACTAGTAATTTTGTTTTGTTAATGGGCATGATGAATGAAGATAGCAAAGAACTCTGAATAAAAGTGTTTCCAAGGGCTGGGGATGTGGCTCAAGCGGTAGCACGCTTGCCTGGCATGCGTGCGGCCCAGGTTCGATCTTCAGCACCACATACAAAAAAAGATGTTGTGTCCGCCCAAAACTAAAAAATAAATATTAAAAAAAATTCTCTCTCTCTCTTTAAAAAAGGGGGGAAAAAAGTGTTTCCAAGACACACATCTAGTTGCAGTCAGTGTAAGGAGGCAAATGTCACTTTATTCAATAATTCACGTGCTTTGTTTCAGATTTCATAAGATTTGTACTATTTTGGTTTGTTCATTCTACAAGCATGCAGTCACTCTGGGATCTTAAAAAACTTGGGTATTTACCATTCCCATCCTTTTGGCAGGCCCTGAATGCTGGCTGTCACCCTATCCTCTTGAGAACACTTGGCTTCCCAGTCTTCTCACAAAAGATCACTCTCCCATTGCCTGGATTCTTGTCAGAGGTTGCTTAGAAGTTAGTAAAAGACCAAAGAGTAAAGATGGCAAAAAATTCACTGCTCTTTTCTTTTCCCTGTTGACATTAATGTCTCAGTTCCTTACTGGCCTTGTCGATATAATTCTAAACTTTCAGTATTTTTTTCTTGCAGTGAAAACACTGATAGAGGATTTTGCTTGAATTGTTGATCACACCTCATCCCTCTAAATGACTGAACAAAAATATCAACAAAAGGTTTATAACCATGCCCTACCCATTTCAATGGCATCATTTAGACTCAAACTTTAACATTTTGATTTCCAGAAGCATTTTTGTTCCTTTGTTATTTTAATATATAATTCAAATTTGACTTCTGTTCTGGAAGGATTATTATTCAAAAAAAGTGGGAAAGAAAGAAAGAAAGAAAAGCACAGTAAGCACAGACAGGATGAGAACACTATGCAGTTTATTGACTTTATATTTCAAAATCTTCCCTGTCCAGAGCATTCAATATTCATTTGCATGTTCATCTATTAATGCTGACTTCCCATGCTTATTCTGATGTTGTTCTTGAAGTCAAGTTTTAAATTAATAGTTCTCCAGTTAGTTAACTATCATCATGACAAACCATATAAATCGTCTTGCCTTACCCCAAATAATATATATGTCAATTATTATATTTTGAGTTATTACATGCAAGTGTATCTGACTCTAGTGGCATTAACATGATTTGTTCTCAATATTTAACTTCAAATTTGCCTTAATATTGGCACACAAAATATGGCTTCCTTGTTCATTATCTACAAAATTTCTGCTTGTTCCTACTTCTTTATATATTCACATGAATCAATGTACTACTTGTCATTTTTTAAAATATTACAATGCAGTTACTCTTTATTCAAAATTAACAATTATTTATAAACAATTTCTGAAGGAAAAAAACATGTAGAATACTTTTCCCATCCTGGAATGTAATTAACTCTGAAAGTGAATAACATAATAAGTAACCTGATTGTTTCATTCAATTTACTGATGTCTGTCAAGATTACAAAATTTACTCAATTTATTATTTGCTATTTATTTAATGAGATTTAAATTATCAAACATTTCAAAAGTAAAATGTATTCAAATGCTATTACCATTATTTTAAAACTATTTTAATACTATATCTCACCACATAATTGTCTCACCCTGGTTTTACAATTAAAAAATTGGTTTATAAGCTTACATTGCATAATCCTTGCAAGATATAGTTCTGTTCCTCATGCTACTTTAAAGATAAACAGAGTAGCAATGTGTTTACCAGTGGCATATGACACCTGTGTCTTTTTGTGTAGTACAAGCCCTGAGACTAGAATTCTCAGCACACTTGCATTGTAATTATATTTCCAAAAGCTGAGTTGCATGGATTGTTTGGAATGCTGCAGTACTGATGATAAATGTATCTTACATGAGTGACCCTGAGGAGGTGTACTTCAATAAACTGAAACCAATGATAGTGATACAGAATCTCTGGACACAGAAAATTAACATACAATGAAGGAAATTTTCTCAAATGTAGTATTTCTTTTTTATTGGTTGTCCAAAACATTACAAAGCTCTTGACATATCATATTTCATACATTTGATTCAAGTGGGTTATGAACTCCCATGTTTACACCGTATACAGATTGCAGAATCTTATCGGTTACACATCCACATTTTATCAAATGTAGTATTTCTATTAAAATGCATGAATCAATAACAACTAATGTGCTAACATTTTTTGGACTGCAAAAACGTTCACTAAACTGTCATGAAGAAATCATGTGTGTCAATTTGGATTATTCAGTTTTCACATTTATGAATACTGGCACAATTAAAAAAAGTTTTACATAATAGTCATGAATTTTTTGCCAAAAAATTTGGCATAAAATCTGCAACAATTATGCAGCAAAATTCAATAAATTTAAATAGGCTATTAAGCACTATAAATTTTGTTTATATTGTATTAATATGTATTTGTTATGTTTCATTTTATGTTAGTAAATTCATAAAAGATGTAGAAGACTTAGTTTCCTTATAGGTCATTCTAGTAATACATAATCTGCTCTGATGCTGGTCCTGGAATTAAGAAACATGTAGAATATTGATTTATGCAATTGTGTCATAGGAGTTTAGTGATAAGTTACCCTGAATGCAGCCACTGTCTGGAATAAAAAAGAGCAATTCTTCTGACCAGTCTTTCCCATTAATTATGTTCACTGTTGACCTTCATCTGTATGTACTCCTGAGTGATGCTGGGATGCATTTAGTGGAAGCAACTGTCATTTAATTTTTTTTCATAATACTCCCATTCAATAAAGCAATAATAGTATTATATTTGCCAATAATAATTTATAAATAATAAAAGTGCTATAATAGCAATGGTGCCGCAAGTTTTGAGTCATCAGTCTTCTCAACTTTGAATACATTTCCCTTCTTATCTAGAACACCTAATGTTTGATGATTGGCAAGAATAACTTGTGATTTAAGTGTGAGGCAGAGAAAAAATAACATATGGATGATAAGGTGCTGTGACTTTGAATTCATTAATCTATCAATTTTTAATTCTTAAACTCTACTATGTGCCTGCTAATAGTTGAGTTTAAGAACTCTAAATGGTATTGAATCATCAGCACTTAAGAAAACATAATAGTCAATTCACATTTACATACCTTTGGGGGAAAATAAACAAAAATCAAAATAAAAAGTACATCATATACAGTCATGCATCAATTAATGATGAGGATAAGCTCTGAGAAATGCAGTTAGCTGACTTCATGGTTTTGTGAACATCATAGAGTGTACTATACAAAATAAGATGGCTACAAACTCAGTAGGTGATATAATCTTAGGATACATTGTCATATATGTGATCTGCCAATAACTGTAGCATCATTATGTGAGTCATGACTATATTATGTTAAAAATGTGAAGCACAAAAGTGTCACAGAGAAAGGGGATAAAAATTGCAGAGTGTAATACTATTATATATGTGATGCTCATAGCAAATCCCACTAGGAAGATTGTATTGAAGTAAAATACTGGAATAAATGAGGGAGATGCAGGCAAGTGTCAAGGGATATTAGGAGAAAAGGGAGGAAAGAAACCCATCTAGCTAGCTTCCCTTCAGAAAAATGGAAGGTGAAAACCCATGATTTGAGGTAGGAAAGGCAGCCCTGCACCAAACCAAAAGGTACAGACTCAAAGCTCTGCTATGGAAAGAACCTAAACCTGTCACCACCTAATTTGGTTCCATGCTCTGAGGGTAGTAGCCTGAGGTGAAACTTGCTGAGTGCCTCACTGCCAATGCTAATAAGCAAATGGCAGAGTTTCAGTGATGGTTTTGCTTGTGCACTTTGTTAATAGATCAGCTACTGATAGTCCAATGTCTTCACTAATCTGCTATAGCTTGTAAATCTACTGATGATGCAGAATTTCAATGGCTCCAGCAGGTTGTGTAAGTCGGGCCAAGCTGTAGAGGCTGACTTAGTGGCTGCCTTTTGTACCATGTGAGGGCAAAGTGGATTTCAGCACACCTCACCTTGAGGTATCTCTGCAGGTGTGAACAAGGACAGGCCTCCACCTGTGGATGATGGCAGGGATTAGTGTTATCACTGTTCTGCCTCTGATCATATAAGTCTGAGTAAAACTGAAGGGCAGAAAGTTTTTAAAAAATTAGCGTGTGGAACTAAGAAATTACAGATGAAATGGAGTGGACTACTAGAATTACAGGCTCCTACAGGGATGCATATCAAGATGAATTATATCACTTAAGTATTACTTCAAGTGAGAATTCTGAAAGTTAAGATGAAAATTTGACTTTACATCATAAATGTAATAATGGTCAAATTTTAGCAAGAAGCAGTGGACAGACACTAATCAGACACTAATTCAGATCTCTTTGTGAAATAATGTAAGAAAAGACAAACACCCAAATGAAAGAGTGGACACAGAACTGTCAATAATAATCACCTCCTTTTCTTGCTCTAACTTCTAGTGCTGGAATTGATGATCACTGAACAGACTTTAACTTTAGACTTTGGAAGAAGTGGTTAACCTGGATGGTCAGAGGACTTCTCTTTAAAAACATAATTTAAGTGGAAAGAACAAAGGAGAATAAAATGTTTCATTTATCTGGCTTCTAAATTTCTGATAAAGAGCTGGAAGAAAACAAAGGACAAATTCCAGGGAATTTTCTATTAGGTGTCATATAGCATTTGTGGGGATTGAACCCAGAAGCACTTATCCACATCCACAGCCCTTTATAATGTTTTATTTAGAGACAGGGTCTCTCTGAGTTGTTTGGTGCCCTGTTAAGATGCTGAGGCTGGCTGTGAACTCAAGAACCTCCTGCCTCAGCCTCCAGAGCTGCTGGCTGGAACTTACTTTTTTAATAGGCTTTTCAGAATACATAGGTCAGAAGAAAAAATAAAATGAATGGTGGAGTAAGGCTGGGTTTTATAACGTAAGATAGTGGGTATCTCTTAGAAACCTCAATTAGCTACTATTCACAGGACCAGAATGTTTCATTGGGCCATCCAAATTTGGAGCTCAAAGTAGCATGTTACATAATGTCATTATCAACCTGAGAACCATGATCTCAATCTTGACTTAAATCTGCTTCTATTAGAATAGCTTAAATTAAAAATACCAGAGGCTTGGGAGGCTGAGGCAGGAGGATTGTGAGTTCAAAGCCAGCCTCAACTACTTAGTAGACCCTGTCTTCCAATAAAAAATACAAAAGGGCTGAGGATGTAGCTCAGTGGTTAAGCAATCCTGAATTCAATTCATGGTACTAGGATTTTTCTTTTTACTGTTTGAAATTAATATAAATTTATTTATTATTGTTTCTTCCTGATTTTATTGCTAAGTTATATCTTCTCTCTTGTGGTTTTTCTGATTTAATTGTTTTTCCTTTTGGATATAGAAAAGATAATTCGCCTTTTTTTCTATTATATTTGATATTATCAGATTTAGCCCATCTCTCTTGACTCATTCAATGTAGTTACATATTTTCTTTGCTTTTTATCATATTATTGCTTATTTCATCATTGTGCCAACTTACAAAATTCAATTTAGTTGTAAATAAGTTTTATAGAATATGGATGATTATCATCTTGAAGAATACACTAAAGCTCTCTTTATTTAATATAAATAATTATGCTTTATTTTCATGCAGTAAAAAATATACTATTGTAATGAAGAGATTCATCTATTAGGTTTTCTGATTTTTCACACATTTTGTTTTAATCAGTGGTAAAATAATTTTTCAAGACCAAATTAAGACTACTAAATTTTTTCTAAACTATTTCTTGAAAATTACAGTAAATTCCTATTATATCAGCAACACTGTCCCCTACCAATGAAGAATTAACAACAGATTAATTTCCGTATTAGCCATGACAAATTATACTTTTCCATTCCTTGTGATAGAAATTATTTTTTTACTGTTAGAAATATTATCCAGCAATATCAATAAAGCATGAAAATTATTCATATATACACATGTAAATAAGCATACATATATGAATACATGTATTTCAAGTAATAAAGATAAGTATTCCTGAATGTTCTATGTTTGTGTTAGGCATAATCAGAAGATAAAAATCAATATCCCTTTGACATGTACTCTCTTCAAGGACTCCATATAATAAGATTATCATTTGAAATTTAGCAGCCAGTGTAAATAGTCCCTCTAACCTCCAAAGTCATTATGTCATTATTACTTCAAAAGTAACTTTAATCTTAAAAAATCACATATGGTTAAAAGTACTAAAATAAGTATCTCAGAATTACAAATATATAAACAACAAGAATAAAACAGAAATATATATATACTTGTATAATATGTAAATAATTGGTTCTTCATAGTAGAAGTAACAAAATTGTCTTGAGATCTATTGATAAAATTTAACAAAATAGACTAGAGAAGAGGTGAAGGCAATTTATTTCTTATTTTGTGATATAGTAACTGGAGACTACATATATAGTTAGGTTAAAATAAGAATACTTTTTAGTTCAGTAAGACACAAATGAAATACCATTATGTTTAGAAAATGCTGAAACATAATTCTGAAGAATATGCAATATACACAGAGTCCTGTTAAAACTAATAAGATATCGGAAAGGAATGCTATTGCAGAGGATTTACTCTGGGGTAATCCATTCCTCAAATTATGACATTTTTTCCTACTCATATGCCAAGGTTACTATGCTAGAAATCTCATGTAATAAGAAGGAAGATATTTGGAAGAATCTGGGAAAGGATATAGCCTAAATACCTTATAGGAATACTCAGAGTCAATGTATGTTCAGGTCAGAGAGAACACACGTCTCAAAACAAAGGAGAAACTAATCTTATCATTAAACATTGATGCATTGGTGGCTTTGTGTTATTTTTATGTATTTCCTCATTTTTCTCTTTTAATGTTCATAAGTTACATTGATTGTCCCAGAGGAAACAAATTGACATGAAATGTCACATAGTGGTCTTCACCCAGTGGAGATCACTTAAGACAAAGCTGGAAACAACAACTCTCTAGCTAGGGATTCCTTCCCATTGGGATTTCTACTTCGGAACTAAGGGTTTGGAAGTTCTGCAGTTCTGATTTAGAAGCTTCCAGAGTTATATGGCTTGCAATTTTAGATCTGTACCTGTATCAAGGTTCCCACAGTTGTTTGATAAATTACAGGTCTGAGCATCATCTCAGATCTACTAAAAAAGACACTGATACTGTGGTGCAATAACAAGAATTGGTTACTGTACATATTAGTTTTTAGGATAGATCTGTCCTATTAAAAACATTGAAGAATAAGAATAAAATTAATACATATTATTTGTATAATATAAAGGCAATTTAAAGAATGAGCTGAAACTGTTGACTCCAAACTTAGAAATCTACCTCCTTAACAAAACATGTTATAATATGAAAAAAAATTGGGTTCTTCTTATAAAAACACAAGTAAGATGGCCCATAAGAAAACGAACAACAAGAAAATAGTTAACACATTGATTCACCAAGATTAATTACAATCTTGTTCAAAGGAAGGTACAATAGGCTTGATCCTTTACCATCAAATAATTTATCATCACGCAGAATTTAGAGGTTCAAGGATAAGCTGACAAAAATATAAATTTAGACTAAAACATTAAGATAGCATCCTTGATTACTATATGACTAATAAAGAAAAATAAAATTAATTATTTTTACAATTATTAAAAGTGAGAATATAAGGTTGCTTAATTACATATCTAAATATTAATTGCACTGGAAAATTCACAACTGTGCAATACTTACAGCTATGACTGGCAATCAAATAAGCCTAAGTACATTTTTTTTAAAAATGCTACAATTGTCTAACAAAAAATTCAGCCCAAGTTACATTTTTTAAACCTGATACAACTGTCTAACAAAAAGGTAACTAAAGTTGAAAATAAATTTTAAAATAAACAGAAACAACACTAAGACAAGGAAACAAAACCTTATTTTCCTCAGTGCCTTCTGCTTTGAACCAAAAAACAATCTACAATGGTTTACAACTTGGCAATGCTCAGAAGCAAACTAGAGGTGGAAAATCTGTGCTTTACATGGTTTGGAAAGGAGGAGGATGATGAGTGGGTGATTTCTTTCTATCACATGTCACATTACTTACCTGTTTTTAAGAGTATTTAAAGTCCTTAATTAACTGATAGAGATTACATATCCCACCCTTTATTACTGTAGGATGTCAGTGATATAGAGAAATCTAGGTAATTTTATTCCTTATGCATCTGTGTATATACTTATACCTCAATTTCTCACTGAAGTCAAGTATAAGATTCAGATAACATTATGTCACTCAAATTATAGGTCACTGCATGTGACAATTCATATGTATTGAAAAAGCCATTGGAGTATTATTTCTAGAATCTGGTAATTCATTGCTTTTTTACTTAACAAGAAATGCAGGCTTTTTCAAATTACGTACTTTGAAAAATATATTCAATGTCAAATATATTCTCTGTTCCAGATACTGTACTAGGAATTTAGCATAGACACCTGCCTACAATGGAGTAGTAAATGTTCAAAGAACAATGTAAACATTACAATAGAAAGAACATCATAAAAAAGGAAACTGCTGTTTCCCAAGAGTAAACATTATTTCTAAAAATTAGATGGTTAGAAAAACAAAAATCAATCAATCGTGTAATAAATATAACAAGTCTTAACAAATTAGTAATTATAAATGTAGCATATTTAATTAAGACAAATTTCTTTTTGACATTTGCAACTTTATAATTTTTCTTTACAAAGTAAAATTCATGAAGTTATTTCCATTTATTTGTAACTTGATAATATTTTATTAAAATAGTTTTAAAAATTGTATTTTGACAACATCTCTGACTTATTTTATAAAAGGAAGTTGTTTGAAGACTTTCTGTGTGATTCACATGAATTTTGTTACTCTAAGGTAAAGGAATATTGTATTGGTACAAGATATAAAAAATCATAAACCATAATTCATTCCATGTAGCTAGCATAATTAGAGAAAAAATACCTTCAATGCATTGAATGCTTGTTTTCCCCACAATTATATGTTCAGTGTTTAACTAAAAGTGGTCATATTAGGAGGGGAGAATGTTGGAAGGTGATTTCATTGTGAGGGGATAGCCCTCATCAGTGGCATTAATGCCCTCATAGAAATAACTAAGAAAGAGTTCATTGTCCACTTTTACCATGTGAATACATAGCAAGTGGCACATCCTATGAACCAGAAAGCAGTTCTTCACTATACACCAAACTTTAGTGGCTCTTTGACTTTGGACCTCCAGAACTTTGAGAAATAAATTTCTGCTGTGTATAAGCTAACCAGTTTATGGATAGGGACAACAGTCAAAACAAAACAAGAGAATAACATTATTGAAAAAATTACTGATGGAATTGAGGAACTCTGAAAAAATATGTGCATGTTTTTATAGCTTTTCTTAACTATCAAAAATATTACAAACAAAATAGATGTATTTTAATGTCATATTTGAAATATACATTCAACTGTAACTTTGAACAAATGTTGAGTCAGTCATATGAAATTTATGTATATTTGTTTCTACTTAGTAATATTCCATGCTTATCATATACTAAGTTCCCTAAAGTTCTTGGGATTTCTGGGCATTATTAAGGGCATACTGTTATTTTATTTGAAATATATCCATAGATATGGTTTTGTTACACCCTGTCATTAATTTAAAAAAATAAAAAATAGAAAAAGTCAATTTTAGTTGGAGAAAAGAAAAAAAGATCCAAAAACTAAAAAAAAAAAAAAAAAAAAGAGAGAGAGAGAGAGAAAATGAGAGAAAGATGTCAAGTGTCAAGGTATTCTAAAATCCTAGTTTCCAGTTTCAGTTTTGTTTGTTTGTTTTAAGATATAGGTATACTTCTTTCTTTGAGTACCATGAGACACCAATGTGTACTTGATAAATTCTCCTTTTATACTGGGATTGGTGGTGCACACCTGTAATCTTAGTGGCTAAGGAGGCTAAGACAGGAGGATTGCAAGTTCAAAGCCAGCTGCAGCAAAAGTGAGGTGCTAAGCAACTCAGTGAGTTTGTGTCTCTAAATAAAATACAAACCAGGGCTATGGATATGGCTTAGTGGTAGATGCCCCCGAGTTCAATTCCCAGTAAACACCACCATCACCCTCAAAAGAATCTCCTTTCCTGCTTAAATTTGTTTGAGTTTGATGTTTTTATACTCAAATATGTGCTTTTTAAAAAATATAATCATACAATGACATTCTAATGAAAAAAAATGTACATAAGTTACCTGAACAAGTATTTCTTTTGTGTTCAACAGTGAAGAATAAATTATGTATATGTTCATCAGTTTAAGAACTTTCTTTTAAGTGTCTTATGTGATTTTTGTATAATTAAATTGTGTTTAACTGCTAAAGACTCTGTTGGTAGAGTGAATGCCTACCATGCACAAGGCCCCAGACCAATCCCCAGCACCAAAAAAAAAAAAAAAAAAAAAAACTTCAAAGAGAAAAATCATACTATGCTACTATGATAGGAATCTAAAATGGTATCATGTGCTATATACCTTGGATTACAGATAAATAATTAAGACTACTTTTCTATTATCAGCCCTCTTGTTTGCTAAGAGAAAACATTTCAAGTGTTTTATTAAATCAAATCTATTCATATACAGAGTGAATTCCAAATGAATGCCTGTTTCAGCATCTAAAGTGAATAACCTTAAAAGTCAGTGATTTATAATGTCAATTCTCTGCTTTTTTTTTTAACTTTTGCAACCACTTGCAGCACAAAATGGTCAGGGTAACTGGCAAATATTAAATATTTTTAAATTTTGACTATATGTTGAAATTATTATGTTAAAAATTATTAACCATTGCTGAAGTATTTTGGATTATTGGTGATTGGTTTTTGGGGGGTACTAGGGATTGAACTTAGGGGCATTCAATCACTGAGCCACATCCCCAGCCCTATTTTGTATTTTATTTAGAGGCAAGGTCTCACTTGATTTGCTTAGTGCCTCACTTTGGCTGAAACTGGCTTTGAACTTTCAATCCTCCTGTCTCAGCTGCCCCTCACCCAAACTGTTAGGATTACTGGCCTGAGCCACTGATCCCAGCTGATTATGAGGGATATTTAACTTCACAGTCTCATGTTTAAGTGTTCAATATCAAATAATGGAATATTTTTTAATTCAAAACTTAATTGATAATTAAACCCAGTAAAGATTAGTAAATCTTCAGAAAAATAATTGGTCAATCTTGAATATGATGTTGTAATCTTTTCACAAATCAATAGAAATATTTTCGTATATGAACAAAGAATTAGTACGTGTAGTATAAACACTTTGATAAGAAAAGATGTTTTAATAATTGACACGAACAGTTTTCACTAAGTCGATTGTAGCTGACAAATTTTGTAACATTACATTTTCAGCCATTGTTTAGCAAACATTAAACCACCTTGCCATTGTGTGATCTTGTTCTATTTATACTACAAAAGGGAACAAATAATGAAGAAATAATAGCAAAAAAAAAAAAAGCCCTATGTTCAGTGTTAGTAACATTTAAAAACCTTGATGACATGTACTTTTATGTGAACTTTAGATTCTTTACCATAGACTAAAAAACAATGTCATGAATTTTGGAAAAATATTGTCTTATTTTAGCCTTGACTCTGATAATTAGCAACTTCTTAGTAATTTGGTCCCTAGACTATAATGATCATCATTTTTTGGTAGTGGGGACTGAACTCAGGGGCACTTGACCATTGAGCCACATCCCCAGCCCCATTTTGTATTTTATTTAGAGGCAGAGTCTCACTGAGTTGCTTAGCACCTTGCTTTTGCTGAGGCTGGCTTTGAACTCTCAATCCTCATGCCTCAGCCTCCCAAGCCACTGGGATTACAGGTGTGTGACACCACACCCAGATATAGTAGTGGTCTAACAATATGAGTAAATATTCTTCAACCAAGTGCCCCTTGCACATGTTTATCCTTTATAGGTAGAAAGGTCTTTTATGGTATTTTATGTTAAATAAACATTCGTTAAATGAAGCATTTCTACATGACAAATACAGAACTTAGAGTGACAATTCTTAACAATAAATGTGAGCACATAAGTAGGGTTTTTTATTACCTATATTTCAATCTAGCTTATAATTTAGAAGTTTATATGGTTCATTATATAATATGGCAGGGGAATTCCTTGAATGAAGACCTTTGAAAACAAAAATCAAGAACTGTTAAAATAAAATATGGCATATTTATTTGATTTGATATCCACGTTTCAAAAAAAAAGCTAATATTTATATTAGAATTCTAGGAAGCAGCACACAAATTTTTGTAAATTATCAAGAGACTTATTTCCTATTATTAAGTCCTCCTCTAAAACATGGATAGAATGCTGTACATTCGTCCTTTCCTGTACTCACTTTTCCCCTATGCATAAAAGTGATTGTTCTATTTCTTGTTCTATTTGTACTTTCTAATCTTACATTGAAATGCAGATTGATGTAAACTCCTCTAAGTCCTTTTCTGTCATTACTCTCTTTTCCTTTTTACTGATGTATTAAGAATTTCCTTTTTATAACTCTGTTATTATCATCAATGATTTCTTGTATCACACTTGATTTTATTATCTACTTATGTTCCTCCATTTCTTAATAAGTTGCAAGTATTTCCAGGGGGAGAAGCTGTGTTTTATCTTTTTTTTTCCCTAATTAGTAGCAAGGTAATGAGCACAGAGTAGGTCCTTAATAAAGACTTGTGGGATGAATAAGCAAATTAATGATTACAAGAATAAAAGAAATCTGGTTTGACTAACTATCACAAACCTCACCAGTATAAAAGATTTTCTCATGATAACTTTTCACATTTGGTTTACAAAGTGTAAAAACATGGGGTAGGAGGGAAGATATAGGTAGACTGACAATATTTGCAGAAATTGAAACACATAGAAAGCATACAGAGTAAAAATTTAAGACAACATCACAAATTTTAAAACAGAAAACATGACATGAGTGTTTACAGGTTGAAATTCTGAGGTCTAGCACTGAATTTTACATAAGCCTCCTTCCTTGCTTTTTGATCCACTACTTGTAACCTTAGAAATAAGGAGGAAATACCATCACAAAAGTCACAAAAATGTTAATTTTACTGCAGCAAAATTTATGTGTGCCATACACATGTAGGTTAAGATAAAAATTTTAAAAATCTTATGTGCATATGGGAAATAAATTGTTTAATTCTTTTAAGGGTGTTAGAAGAGATTAATAATTGCTATTAAATAAAGGGTTAACGCTACTCATTCACTTCTTTAAAGAGTAGCAATGATTTAGTTTGTGAATTACTTATTCAACAAAAAGGAGCTATAGCTTATGATCAGAACTGTAATACATATAAACATGCACATATTTATACACAGACATGTAAGATGTGCATTTATATATCAAAAAATGACAACTTTAAACAACTAATGATCATTTTAAACTTTTTATAACACTTTATAATATATATTCATATTCATTATTCAATGCCAAGCTGTAAAGTTTGCCATTTTTACCATAACAACTTGTTAAACCTGCTATCCTTCTTTAGGGTTCACATGCATCCTCATCATTAATCATTTATGTTCAATGAGCAGATTAATTAAATATACCATAAAAACAATTTATAATGTCTATGTGGGTCTAAAGTCCTCTTTTTGTTAAAATAGCAGAAAACTTCATTCCAAGTTGACATAAAAGTGAAAAAGGAAATCATATTGAATAGAAAAATCGGGGAGAATAATATCCTAAAGGTAGGGATCTTAAATGCCAAGTGCCCTTTCTTAGCCTCAACCATTCATTCTGAAAATGGCCTATCAGAAAAGCTTAGAGGGAGCAGTTTAATTACTGCTCCTTTGACATATGTAATACATTTTCAGTACCAGGCCCATGCATTTATTTAAGGGCAAATGTTGTACAACAGAACTGTCCTCAAAGGTATTTCTTTCTCCATTTTTCCCCACTTGGCCTAGGCAGCAATTTTTTTAATAACAATGTTTTTGAGGAGACAGTCTTAAAAAGGTCCTTTATCAAGAACAGAATTAGGAGAAGAGCATAATTTTTAAACACTGAGAAAACTTAAATATTTAAAGTTATCTACTATATTATGTTTTCATCTACATATTTGTGCCATAGATACATTATATCCATGTCAATATGAATACTCACCACCACCTTCTCATACACCTATGCATGTTCAGATCCTTGTTATATAATGAATAAAGAACTTAGTGATTAACTCCCCTTGGGGGACTATCAAGGGCAGAGTCCATGTTTACTCATGGTGCATAGTACACTCCAAGAAACACAGTATGTACTCATAAATCATAACTTAAATAGGACATACTTTTTAATTCTGAAACTTTGGCAGAATCAAAACACTAATTGTCTATTGGAATTATTTTTGTTTTAAAGGAATATTAAGTGAAGAACCTATAGTTCTACATACATATTGAATTATTAGCTTTTTTGTTATAAAAATGACACCATACATGCTTTTGAAGAAATTTCTTCAAAATTGTCAATTTGTCGTGAATACGTTAAAATTTTACTAAAAAATAAAATCAACTATAAATCTTTTGTTGACAAACAACAACCACCAAAAAAAAAAAAAAGAAAGAAAGAAAAGAAAAAAGAAAAAGAAAACACACACAAACTAAAAACTGTAGCCATAAGCCAAGCACATTTTCCATCTTGCATGCAAATGTTCTGGTGAATCTGTCCTATGAGCTATTTCTGCACACTTAATTTTTAATCTTAATATGTTCTTCTATCACATACAGCTAAAAGCAAAATGTTTTAAATGACCTCATTTGGGGTAAAATTTTTCCCTGAAAATATTTCCTATCTATCTCCTTCATCCACTTTACAAGCACTTTTTGAATAGTACAGTTTCAGAAAAAGTCTCAAACCAAAGACTCCAACAATCAAGAATGGTTCAGAGAATGTTGTGTTAAAACAAAGAAAAATACCCCTCCCACTTTCTATTAATCTACATAATCCCTCTTTGGTTTAATAGGATTTCAACCAGCTCTAAATATATGAGCCTCTTGGAATTTTGAGAGGCTTAAACTCTCTTCCAAGCAAGCAAGTGGATTAAAACCAACCTTTGAGTTTTACAATTTGCATTTAACTGACCTATTCTGTGAGACTTACTAAAGCCCTTAAGTGTTTTCTTCCCCAGTAACTGACATCTCTCTAGGATAAAAATCATGAGATTTTATTTCCTTTGATATATTTCAGCTTGTAAACACAAGAACATGAGCAAATTCTTTGCCAAATATTTTCTTCTCTCCCAACCCACACATGCCCCCTAAAGCATTTTTTCGCTTTCATAGGTTTCACACAGAGCTCTTTATTTTTGTGGGGAATATTGTCATTGTAGGAGAAAAATAGGTTTTCTTTAAAAAAATCCTGATAGATGAAGAAATAGATCTTCTTAATGAGGTATCCATAGGATATCAATAAGATGTTAAAATAGGTCAAGGCCATGTCAAACTTTTCCTATCCTTTTCAATATTTTCTCTAAATTTCCAATAGCCAACGTAGATAAAATCATAAAGAATCTTTTGTATCTTCTGCACGACTGAGTCTGTCATTCTCAGCACTATTGACATTTAGCTCTTTTGAAACAGAATCCAGATTTAATGCACAAGAGTATTTTTGATTTATTAAAATTATAAAATATTATGTGCAAATCATATTGTCTAACTGATGAGATTTTTATCACTATGCAGAATCTTGAGTAAACATAAAGGAATGGGTAGCATATATTTCTACCTTTGGATGTGGAAACTATAAGCTGACGTTCACTAAATTGCATAACTAAATCAGAACAACAAATAAAGGGGCAGAAAAACATCCGAGTCTATCAAAGAAAAAGGAGAAAATAAAAATGGAATCAAAGGAAGGAAGGATAACTCAATAATGAAGGGAAATGTAAGGAACACTTGAAAGGCACTATTTCCAAGAAAAATGAATAGTTGATATTTGGGAGCAGGAAACTTGAATTTATAAAGATTTTAAACATGGGTTACCTGAGTGAGGTTTTATGAATTGGCTGACTTTCAGAAGCTTAAGGTTATTAATCGGCTGGCTCTCAGAAGCCTAGCTGCTGATGCCAAATTGTCATGGATCATTTAGAACTACCTTCACAGAGTTCTGATGGTTATATGGTACGAGAGCTGAAGAAAAAAGTGGTCCTTGCCGGGAATATCAGAAACTTTTTATCCTCAGTATGCCCTTTTGCCTCTCTAGCCAAGTCACAGGAGATGTATGTACAATGTCAGGTCCAGACCCTGACCACTGCTATTAGATTCATTTGTCAAGATCTGACTTTCAGAGTAAGTGTTGATCAACATGCTCTTATACTGCTCTTATCTTTGACTCATGTAGCACCAAAGTATTCAAAGCCCTGGATGACATACCAAATGACCATAAGGTACCTAAGAAAAACACAAAGCATTTTATTGTTGTTTAGGCTTGCTGAAGAAAACAAGTCACAATAATCCCAAGTCTCTCTCTGTGCTCTACATTACATGCCCCATTTAAAATTTGACAGGATTTGGTCAGACTGCTTTTCGTTAATATAGGCTTTCCATCTCTTTTGTGGTATTCACACAGGAACATGAAGCCCAGGAATAGTTCAGACCTTCTGCTGCTTGACCTCTCCCCTGCCCCCCAAAACCTAAAAAATAAGACAGAAAGAAAAAAATTGAACTCATGCGCCTCAATCTAGGTATTAAGCTATACTATTTCTATATATTTGGCATATGTTATATCAGGTAAAGTAAGGAATATATAACAACACCTTGTGTCATCCATTCCCATGGGTAAAATGACTATCCTCAGAATATCATCTATGGTAAAAATTATTAGTTATACTACCAGGAAAGATTTTTTTCCCTTTTTCAATTCTATAAGAAGATTGTCTCCTGAGAAACATGGGGCAACATGCACTTTTAACAACCTAGCTCTTAATTCCACAGGCAAGTAAGTCTTTCTCCTAGATTGGCATTTTTTTTTAAAAAGTTATTATTCCTATATTTAAAAAGAAACTAGAAAACATACAAGAAATGTAAACATTTTCAGTGGAATGCTAGGTATATTATCTTTGAGATTTCTCATGAAAATCAGTTATATCCCAAGAATACTTATTTTTTTCCGATTCAGTTGCAAAGATCATTTTCTTAATGTGCAAAAGGGTACCATTAGAGCAAGGTGGTCTGACATATATTTTTTATATCACCCCTCCCTTTTTTTTCTATGTTGAAACATTTGAACAGACACAGTTTAAAATTTTGGTTCATTCATTTGTGTTTTCTTGGGGTTAACCTGTGCAAAACTATATAAAGTAGATGCTCTAGCAATAGTTTGAGACAGTGGGATTGTAACCTATCAGTGAGAAAGCTTATATCAAGGCAAATTATTCTTAGTAGTAAGGGACATTTTGGATTAAGTGTATAACCTTAAACAAGGGCAGAGGGAAAAGATAACTGGAAAAAAATGCAAATATATACAAAGAGGGTATGGCAACCATAGTTTGAGGATTCTAAGTTTCTTGTTTCATCACTGAGGAAAATCTGTCTATCTAGTGCATATTGCATAGATTTGAGTCTCTATCTCTGGAAAATGGAGAACTTTAGTTTAGGATCTTTTAGGGTTATATTTTTGTTGTTGTTGTTGTTACTTGTCTTTGATAATTAATGAAGATGTTTTTGTGGATTAACATATTACCAATAATACATTCTTTATATCATAAATGTTTTTATGGTAATTGATAGTATCTGATAGAGTATTTTTTCCCAGTGTTCTCCAAAGTTATTATTTCCTTGATATCTCTTCCAGAATATCAGATCAGATCACCTGGATTAGTTCATGTAGGCAACGATTTGGTGGCAGAAGGAACGGAAGTCTGATAGAACTGATATGAATTATTTTTTTTAAAAAAATTTCAGTTAATAAGCTAGAGAAAGACTGGATACCAATGTAGATGGATTTCTTGTCTATCAGTGACTACAAGGAGGATAATCTGTGATTTCTTGAGAAGAGAGAATAAAAGGGTACATACCTTAATGATGATAAAATGGATCTTCAGAGTTTAAGGGTAAACAACAGTTTAGAGACATTTCTTTTTAACATTCCCACGTGTTCTTTTTACTTTTCCTGGAGAACATTGAGTGCTTTGAACAATTTGAACAATAAAGTATCTGAGCAAGAGATATAACCTTGTGCTGTAACTATCACAGTAAAATGTGGTCCTCTATCACTAGTGAATTGAAATACTCTCAACAGGGAAAATAAAATATGACCATTTAAGCCACTCAGAGTACTACAGCTTTTTTATTGGCTCTTTTAGTCACAAATAATATTAGGTTTTATTTTGACATAATTATAAAAGCATGGAATATATTTGTTCTGATTCAGTCCCTAGTCCTTACTCTTTCCCTCTCTTATTCCCACCCCCTTCCCTCCCCTCTGCTCTACTCATCTTTCTGCTACTTATTCATGTATATGTATTTAATTAGTGTCTTGTGAATATACATTATGATGAGATTCACTATGGTATATTCATATATGTATATTGGAAAGTTAGGTCAGATTCATTCCACTGTTCCTCCCTCCTCCCTTTCTCTCAATCCTCTTCCTCTACTGCACTGATCTTTCTTATACCTTGATGGAACTCCCCTTACCCTTTACTTTTCCTCTTTTTTCTTTTCTCTTATTTGTACTAGCTTCTACATATCAAAGAAAACATTCAAACTTTGACTTTCTGGATCTGATTTATTTCACTTGACACAATAGTCTCCAGTTTCATCCATACACTGGCAAATGTTGTAATTTTATTATTCTTTATGACTTAGGCATACCCACACTGTGTACATATACCATATTTTCTTTATCTAGTAATCTGTTGAAGTACGATAGCTTTTTTAGCAAGAGAATCCTACTAAACAGTAAGAGAAACTAAACACAAGAAATAAGCACTAAGAAGAAGTAAACACATTGTTATTAGTACATTGGTGTGCCCACAGTGAGAAGCTATTATTTAGCAATGTTTGGAGGGACTTTGTGGACATGGATCCAATCCATGAACCACCTTCACAGAAATTTCATGTTTATGATGAATATAGATAAAATTTAGTTTGGCATGTCTTCTGGAAAATTTTTCTACCTAGTTTTTTTTTTTTTTAAATGTACTTACTTGCATTTTACTAGGGAGAAGTCATAAAAATCTATACAAAAAGTTTGCATTTACCAAGCAGGTGTTATGACTTCACAAAACCTGTGCTAAGGTATCATACAAAACTCTTATTTCCAAAAATTATTTCCAGACTCATTGAGCAAACTGAGGGCATCGATAATGGCATAATTGAACCTCTCTACAGACATGCATTTCTGATTATAGAAAGCTCTTCCCTTAGGAACTTTTGCCAGAGTGTCTTGCTTGTTGTGCAAAGTCATCATTTGGGAAATTTTGCCATTTATCAAAGACAGTATAAGCATTAAGAGTGTGTTAAGATTACATTTAGGCAGCAGGAGTATTTCCAGGAAGACAAGGCAGCTTTGATGTAGATGACCACATGACAGATAGAATAGAGGCCAATCTAGTTGGTCAAAGTGTATTCCCACAAGAATATATTGATTTCCATGACAAAGCAACTTCTGAAGTGACTCTATAATCAATGAGCTATGTGACTCACAAATTAAGCAAGATGACACCTCTTCATGATTTGCCAATACAGGATAATCTTAAATTTTAGTGAGTTAACAAAATCAAAATTTATTAATTTACTCTAAAGTATCTGCAACCATCAAATTTTGAGGTTGGCTTAGACTGCAGACAGATTAAACCTTTTTTTTTCTATCAATTCATTTGAATAATAAAGATAATATTTCCTACCATTAAACAAATAAAAATCAAGGAAAAGGAGTTGTGGAAGGTCAAAGATATTTGGCAACAGTCCTCACCAAATCTTTCACTTCCAGGAGAGAAGTTCAATCTTCCCATACAAAACAAACTACTTTAGATCATTTTTCAGGTTGATTCATCTAGCAGCACATTGGGAAGATGGCTGCTGTGTAAGTGCTCATGCCTTGTTTCTCAGCTTATTCACCAATCAAGTGTTTTTAGCTCAAAGGTTCAAGTTAGTGTGCCTGTTGCTCTGAGGGCCCCTGGAGTGCCCATGCATTAAAACAAACATATGATAATCCTGCTAAATAATATAGTTGAAAGCCTCATTTGTTGAATAAAATATCACAACTCAAAATGTGGAGGTAAAAGCTGAATTTTTTTATTGCTATGCAAAAGAGAAGAACTATGACAAACGCTTCTTTTAAAAAAGAACAGGGAAGAGCTGAGATAGATGTTGGGAAATGTGATACTCACCTAAGCTTCATTGCCCAGCTGCTCAAAGAAATCTAATTCCCTTTCTATGTATTCCCTGTTTTTCTTACTCCTTATTCTGAGAGGATGACTAATAAATACTTTATTAAGAAAATAGAAACAAGGCAACAGGCTCGCCTTATTTTGTTTCCATTACAAGTAGAAACTTTCACTCATCTGGTCAATATTCCTTGATTCTTTTTCTCTTAGAATTGTTATTAACAAAAGTTGTGACTTAACTTTTGACAAAAGTTGTAAGCTTTATTTATTTTTACCTTTTCCAGATATCTCAAGTTGTTATTACTGCAAGTGTGATCTTTTCTATTCTTTTTATTTTCATTCTCTGTAGAAGATGTTCTATGAATATCTGAATGTTTTCACTTGTTGCATATACAAACCCCCCCCAACACACACAAACCATTAACTGTTACTGTTTCAATTCATTTTTTTTCTTCAGAGAAAAACATTTTTAAAATGTTTATCTTCATTATATATTTTGCTTCTTTCTATAGTGCACCAAAAGCCTATTATAATGTTGGACTTTTTTTCCTGTATTTTCTCATAAACAAGTATACTTCTCAAGATTACAGATGATTTCCATGTTGCACAATGAAATAGATGTAGGTGTCATATTTTTACTTCTTAATGGGTTTGAAACAGATGAATTTCCAATACAAAAATACATGTTTTATTTTTTAATTTCCCATATTCCAACTTTGATAACCTCTGATATACTTTGCATTTTGTCTGCTGATGTACTTCTAGTGCTTAGAACAGAACTTACTTTGAAGTAGGTGTTGAATGAAAAATTATTATTTGAATAAGTGAGGCCAAGAATAACTAAGAATGTTCATTAAAAGCTATTAAAATGGCAGCAAGCATTAATTCTTGCTTACATTATTGGTATAGAAAACATCATAGCTTCCTATATTGAGAAATTAATTCTTAAAAGAAGACATATTTTATTCACAAATGATAAACAAAAATAAGATGAGCAAGATATGTTAGTTGGATCAATTATAAACTATAAAAATGATAATTCAAACTCAACTGAGATACAAAGATAAAATGAAAACATAGAAAATGACAACATTGTGATATATACCCAGAAATGCTTTTGAATATATCTATATTTTGGAAATTAATCTACATCATCAAAGCTCTTCTGATACAAATGATATCAATATTTATTTAGAATTAGAAATAATCCATAGAGGTTTGAGCATAGATATATGAAATAGTATGATATTAAAGACAAAAACAAACAAACAAAAAAAGAACTGTGCTAAATAGCTATTTTAATATGTTCTAGTGGTAAAGAAATTTAAATCATCACCATTCTGTTTAGAAAGGAAAGATCTATAGTGCAGAGGAATGTCTTGAAATAGCCTGGAATATATATATATATATATATATATATATATATATGCAGATTTATTGCTTAATATTGATGGGTTTCATGCTAGAAGGCAAAGCTGAATAATTTAATAAATGATGTAAAAACAGTCAAACATTATTTTGTAAAGATATAATAGAATAAAACACAACTTTATTTATAGCATTGAAATATTTTGTAAATAACTCAAAGGTATCTACTTTGATGTTATAATACAAATACACTTAAAACCTAAGACACTGGGCCTGGGGTTGTGGCTCAGCATTAGAGCACTTGCCTAGCATGTGCAAGGCACTGGGTTTGATCCTCAGCACCACATAAAGTAAGTAGGTAAATAAATAAATAAATAGTATTAAAAAAAAAAAAAAAAACCTAAGACACTAAAAAACTAAGATAAAACAAGATACTATGAAGATTACCCTAAACAATGACTTTTTTTCTTTTTATATTTTACTGAAATATAGGGTCTCACTAGCTTTCTCAAGGCTTTGTTCAGTTGCTGAGACTAGCTTTGAACTTGTGATCCCCCTGCCTCAGCCTCCCTAGACACTGGAATTATAGGGGTGCATCACTGTGCCCAGCTAAATAATAACTTTTTAAGATACATGAACAATATATTCCTTTAAAGCATGCCATAAACATTGAAAGAGTCGTAATAATTCAGTTATAATAAAGCTATGAAATGCTTTCTTAAATATTGATAGCCCTAAAACTGTTATAAATCAGTAAAAATTAAAACATAAAGAGAAAAATTGTGAAAAAAAATCCTTGATGAAAGGCCTCCAGAGAAAGAAATGCATATCATCAATAATACCTTCATACTGAAATAAATATAAATGTTTAAAATTATTATCATTACTAATATGATGAATTGTTAAAGATTATATCATGCTTGACATATTTTTGCTAAAGCAACCAATAAAAGGAAATCTCATTTACTCCTTTGAGAAATATATTGAACAAAATTTCTTGTAGGAAAATGTCAAATTCCACCAGTAATTGTCAACATTACATTGATAATTAAACTTCTGTTTAATAAAATTCTTTAAAAAAAACTATTTAAAAATAAACAAAAGTAATCAGAGAAAATTCATACACACAAATCTATCTGTGTATCTAAAAGTAGGAAGGGGCATCCTTCTAATAGTGGTAAATGTCAGGCAAGATCATCTGAATAGAAAACTGTGGCTATAGAAATCAAGAAAAATGCACTTTCTCACTTAGGATACTCAGAAGTGTAAGACTGACTATATTTCTTTACAACATGAAAGTACTTCATGGCTTTGAAGGTTCACAACACTCCATTTGTTTCTAAAGAAAAAGAAAAATGAACATGGTTTTTAGACACATTTGCAGCAAAAGTCTGTAAGCAATGTTTAGAGAGAAGAAATAGTTTGCATTTCAAGCCAAACAAAAGCTGTCGATCTGCTTATCAAATTCAAGGAAAGCCTTAGTAAAGAATGTATTCAGATATAATTCTTTCTAAGAATAGCATGTGTTAGCTTGGATCTGAGTACCAGCCCCCTCCACACATGAAGTCACTGCTAGTTACAGGTCCAGTCAAAATCTCATGTCCATTAAACTTGTGTAATAAAAATAAACAGCAGTCGCTTCTAGCTTGGAAATACAGAAAGCTGGGAAGACCCTTATTCTCTTCCCTTATAAGACAAGAGCAGGCAAACTGCATATAAATGACTATCCCTAAAACTTCCAGAGAATGGAGAGGATAGGGCAAACAATTCCAAAAATAGAAACAGGCATGTGTAGAGAGAAACAGCAGCAAGCCTTGCTTATCTGGGACAGACACCACCAAACTCCATATATTCCAATAAAACATACATTTCAACTAGAAATTTATAGCATGCTTGTAAAGCTGGGGTTTGGCTATCATGAAAGTATAAAATTCGGGGGTCCATGGAAAGGATTACATCCTCTTAAACAGGCTTTCTTCCTGGGAATCAGCCTATCATTTGCTGGAAGGGAGTATTGAAATGCATCCTGGGAAACTTTCCCCCAGTGTGCTGCTGGAAGAGAATTGTAAACACTATCAAAATTCTATACATGTTCCCTAAGTAACGAAAGACTTCCTCTACAGGGGAGGTCATTAAAACTTATAGCCTGAGAAAATGGTGGAAAATCAAGAAGGCTGGAGGAGAAAAAAGTGAGCCACCACTGAAAATTCTGTGCAGGTTCCTCTTCCTTATCTCTTCTGAGGCACAAAAAAAGGCTAATGTACTTGGATAAAGGTTTCAAAACAGTAGCTTAGGAAGATGAACAAGAAACAAACATTTTTACCCCTGAGAGAGTGGCTGTAGACTGAACATTACCTGTGGAGAAGGGGTGGAACCCTTGGGAAACCCATATTACTGAGATCTTATTCACCAGAATCCAAGACTGCAGCCTCCATCCCACTCCCTCAAGGGTTTGCCCACACGACCAAGACCAGTAAGAATCACAGCTGAATATTCACTGGGGACAATAAAAGATAACTCTGGGAAGCTAAGCAATCTTAGTACAGGTTTTGTAGCAACAAATTATTTTAGTTTCCCTTTGTTTGACAGTGTATTTCCTGCATTGCTGAAGCATAGTTTTACTATATATAGAATTTGTGTTGTATAGAACTTTTTTTTTTTTCCCCAGCAACTGAAAAAAAAAAAATGTGCATCACTTTCTTCTGGCTTCTATGATCTCAGATGAGAGATCTGCTACCATTTGATATAACTATATCTCTCAATATAATTAATTCAGTCTTTCTGAGAGTTACTTTAGGTTAGTCCTCTCTTGTGTTTACTCAGCTTCCTGCTAATTTGGGAAGATTTCACTCATCTTTTTCAATGAACACCTATTTAGCACTACTCCTTTACTCCTTTCCTTCTGAGGCCCCAGTTATAAAAAAATTTGGAACATCAGTAACTGTTCTATAGATACCTCAGAAACTCAACATTGTTCTCTTTTTTTTTTTTTTTTTTAAGAGAGTAAACTGTATTTGCTCTTTGTTGTTCAGATTTGGTAAATCCTTTATTCAAGCCTACTAACTATCTTGTGACTTCCTGCCTATATTATGAAGCCCATCCTGCAAGTTTTTGGTTTTGGTTGTTGCACTTTGTATTTAATTCTTCTTAAAATAATTTGTGTGGCTTTGATAAAATTGCCTACTTTTGATTAGATTGGAGAGAACTTTTAATTGCTATTGAAGTGTTTTTGGTGATAGCCGTTTTAAAATCTTAAGCCTGACACCTGCATAGTTTTCATCAATTATTGGTATTTTCTCTGACACAGTTGGCCCCGTTTCCATAGATTATGCATCCACAGCATCAATCGGCCATGGATCTAAAATATTTTATAAAGTGTCTGCATTGCACATATTCAGACTCTTTAGTTATTATTGTTAAAATAATTGTTATGCATATTCACATAGCATTTACATTGTGTTAGGTACTATAAATAACCTAAAGATGGTTTGAAGTACATGGAGGATGTGTCTGATTTATCTCCAAATAATATACCACTTACGTAGAGGACTTGAACTTGCAAAAAATTTGATACATGTATGTGAGGAAGGGACTCGAATCTATCCTTGGTAGATACCATGGAGTGTATGTTGTGATCTACTTGGTTTATTGAAGGACAGATAATTTCGATTGCATGTTACTCCTTTTCTTTTGGCTACTATATTAGGAGATGTGTGTGTGTGTGTGTGTGTGTGTGTGTGTGTGTGTGTGTGTGTGTATTACTGGATATTGGACCCAGGGCCTTACACATGCTAGCCATGTTCCATATCACTGAGTTATGTCTCCAGCCCTACAAATAATTTATTTTAGCAAACACAGTTGCTCCATGTAATTTTAGCATGCAGTGCCTGGGATACTGGACATTGTTTTTTGTGACAATTTAGTTTTCTGAGCCTTTGTCATGCTGTTTTTTTTTTATGTTTGATTTATTTGGTATTACTGGGCCTCCTTCTGGTCCTTGCTAATGCTACCTGGAAAAGTTCTAGTGGATTTCTCACACACAGTAAAATGGGCCCTCTACATGAGGGAAGCAAGTCTCTGTCCCATACGGATAGGAAGGTCCCCAGGTTGACCTGAGGCTTGTGGCAGGATTTGATTCTTTTTGATGGTGTTGCCAGGTTAAGCAAGGTTGTGGAGGAAGGGAGAGTCTTCCCAAGGCCAGTTGCATGTCCCTTTCTGTGGATTCGTGATAGCTTTGTTCACACTTGGGGCTTATTTTGGTGAGATCCTCTTTACCAATACTACCTTGCTGCTCTGGTGTGTTTCCATAGGGGTGGGGACAGCTTCAAGCCCATAGTTATAAAGAAGTTTCCTGAGCTAGAGTCCTTGCTGGGGGAGGATCACCCCACATGGTAGCCCCCTCACCAGGTATTTGGGCTTTTTAGTGAGGGAAAGGTGTCTCAGGACCTAGAGAGAAAAGAGGCTTTTCAGACCAAGTGTTTGTAGATATTCCCCATCATCTAGTCTCTGTCTGTGTAATATCTCAGGCCAGGAGTGGAGAGAGCTCTAATGTGAAATTCTGGGCACAGGCTGCTTGTGGGTTCTGGATAGGATCCCTTTGCTGGTGGGGCCTGATTACTACGGTGATAATGCCATTCAATCCATGAGAGTAATGGAGTCTACATGGTTCCTTCAGTTGCTACTTGGGGAGTCAGAACCTAGGGTTCTAGGTTGCTTTCGGTTATTTACTGGGACCCATAATGTGTCCTACACTCTCATCTCGCCCCTGTTCTCAGGTACCTGCCAACTCACCTTTCTCTCACCCCCTTTCAGAGTTCTCCTTTGGTGGTGTCTTGCACTTTTCCCAGTTTTCATAGATGTGCTTACCAGAAAGGAATAGGGAGAAAAGAGTGTTTTAACTTATGTTGACCAGAAGTCGGGCACAGAGTGACAGTGATTTGCCTTGGGAATTCTAAATGATTATATTTTTCTAAGGAGTTTGAAAAGTAATTTACCGGTTTCTAACTGGTACCTGGACTCTATTGTTTTAACCATAACCACTGTTTATCACAGATGCTATTAGAGTTTTTGAAGTTAGTTCACCTACTCTATTTTTCTTTCTCAAACTGGTTGCTATGCTGCAGAGAGGAAACATATTGCAGGGCCAGAGAAAACTGAATATTTCTTTCCTTTTTTTTTTCCCTGCTAAGAAATGAATTAGCACATTACTCCAGTTCAGAAGAAATATGAACTCAGAGTAACTATAATTTGCTTGGCCCTCTAGCTGGCTAGAAGACCAAAATGCCTTTTTTTTATACCTTTGAGGATGAGTAGCTTCAATTAATTGCTATATGGGAATAGATCATTGAAATAGTTCTTTAAGTTTTTTTCTCTAGCTTTGACTAATAGGTAGGATTTATGCAATGCAAATGAGAACATGTTCTGTGTTTTTTTTCTGAAGACCTGAACCAACGTTTGTTAATTTTAATAGCATGCTTTTAATTTTAGTTGAATTATATAATTGTGTACTATGGTAAGAAAATATCAGAAATCTATTGCCTTTAAGCTCAGATTTGCATTGGAACTTTTCTCTCCATAGTTGAAATGTTTCTACTGCTCATTCCTTCAATTCCCTAATCAAAAGCACAAAAGATATTTGATGCCCTTTCTCTATATTCCTTTTTACAAGCACAAATTTTTGCAAGTTGTAATCATCACTTTGCCCTCAACAGCCATAGATAAATACCCATGCTAGTTCTTCTTTAATCCTTAAAAAAAAGAAAGAATTTTAGTTTTTCACTATGTAAATTCTTCAAGGAAATGGATGTAGTCTAATTTTATATTGCTCAACATTGACTGAATGTTTATCAGTGGTGAAATTTGCTATTTTAGCTTCTAGAAATGCCATAGAAATAGTATTAAATGAGATAGGGAGACTCATAAATACCCTGAGCTAATAATATGACAGTACTATAAAGCAGATGATTTACAGACATTCCTATGAGTAAACTGAATCTGTTTAATCAATATGAACTAACACAAAAAGTTAGTCTAAAAAGAAAAACAAAGTTAGCAGAACGCCTTTATTAAAAGTTTGCTGTATTCTTTTTAATATATGATTTTGACTTTGGCTTTAGTCTCATATGAATTAATGTTAAACTATTTTTGATTTTGCGAGGTTTAACTGGAAATGGGATATAAGTTGTATTTTAGTTCAGACCTAATGTTTTTACTTTTCAATTGCTGAGTTCTCTATAATGCTGATTTATCTCATAGAGCCACTTTTAAAATGCTTTCTCACTGGTTAATGTCCAGATTAAGAAATATAGATCCCTTGGATTTTGTTCAAGGTGTTCAGTGGAGGTTACCCTGTATCTTATGGAATATTTATATTTCAGAGCTAAATTTAGAATTTGCTGTTTTAAATAAATATGAAAAGGAAAAAATCCCCACTACCTTAGTTCCAAGAAATTATTCATATCCCAGAACATCTGACAAATAGCTACACCTGAGAGACACCTTTTTTTCTGTTTACAGAAGGCTCATGATATACTGTCATTCAACTTATAGTCCTGACAGAACTCTAACTGCATTTTTCATCAAGATAATAAATTAAGGATGATACAAAATCAAGCATGATTATGAAGAAAGTAAATAATTTTAACTCCCTGGCTATAACTTATTTCATTAGGCTAAATAAATAAATAAGGATAGAGAAATAATGGAAGAGAAATTTTTCATACAATATATTAAAAGGAAAACCTTCAGACAAATTTAACAGAGCTTATTTAATCAAACATCAACTCACGAACAAAGCAGCATTCACACCAGCACATGGTCACCTATGTGAGCAGTGAGAGTTGGAAACATGACAGATCGATCATCTGACTGGCTAGAGCCAGGCCATCTGCTTCTTCTGAGTAGAATATCTGAGGCATTTGAGAGTTGGCAGTCTGTGATTGGCTGAAGCTTAGCTGTTTGTGAATGACTGAATTCCAGATATCTGAACAAAACTTGTATTCCTAAACTAGGTGTTGGTTTATGTGTGTAGTGTTATGTTGCAAATTTTTTACATAGTAACTCAAATTATGAAGATAGCCTCAGGCTGGCCTTTTATTTATTTAACAGTTACTATGTGCTAAACACATAATCTAATTTTAAAAAATTATTTTTTAAAATAAATATACTTAAAATATACCACATGATGTTCATATGTGTGCATATATATGTATATACATACATACATATGTATACATACATATTATTACTACAGCTTAACAAATTAGCATATCCTTTTAAAAAATTGTTTATTATTATTATTCTATTATTATTTGTTTTGGTTTTAGGTGAACACAATATCTTTGTTTTAGTTTTATGTGGTGCTGAGGACTGAACCCAGTGCATGCTATGTGAGCACTCTACCACTTAGCTACAACCCCAACCCATGCATACCCTGTTTTTAACATGGTCACTTTTTTATAACCTGTGGCAAGAGCAACTAAGATCTACTATTTAAGTCCTGAATCCAGCTCATTTTTCTTAACAATAGCCCTCATGTTCTACAGAAGGTCTTTCAACTTGTTCATCCTATGTATTACATAATCTCACTTAAGTCTTTTAAGAACCTTGTGGAGCAAATGGAAGAGAAGAAAACCAAGTCAAAACAATGGCTCAGTGAGTTTAATTAAGTTGCTCAACCTCACACAGCTAATTTTTCCTCATGGTATTTAAAACTTGTAAATTTTTAAGTTTACAATTTTTAACTAATGTATATATGCTCTGGTAGAATACAAGCTCCAAGACCACTCGGTATTCTCCAGGCCCTGTATTTTCTTTTGGACTGAGGATTGAACCCAGTAGTATTCTTCCATTGAGCCACATTCCCAGAACTATTTATTTATTTTACATAGAGACAGGGTCTCACTGAGTTGCTTAGTATCATACTGAATTGCTGAGGCTGGCTTTGAACTCGTGATCCTCCTGCCTCAGCCTCCAGAGCCACCCGGATTACAGGTATGTGCCACTGTGTCCAGCTCTGTATTTGATCTTGATAGATCTTTTTGTATAAAGGAGTAGCCAGTTTAGAAGAAAGAAATGATGGATCCAAAGGTAATAGAAAAAATGTGATTGAATATTTTAGCACAGTTTAGTGGGATGTGGGTTCTTCTCATAATGCTTTTTCCAAATCCAGACATTTTAATGGTTTAATGCATTTTCTATTTTAATTTATTACACATAACAACTTTTTTGCCTGTATTAGAGTCCTTTTGTTGCTGTAACAAATTATCACAGAAGCTGATGGCTGAAAACAACAAATATTTATTTTCTCATGGCTCTGGAGAACAGATATCTGAAATCAAGGTATCAGCAGCGCAGCCTGGCCTCCTGAGGCTCCATGGAAAATTCTGGGTTTTGTCTCCTATAACTTCTGGTGGTTTCTAAGGATCCTTGCCACTCCTCAGCTTGTGGCTGTCTCCCTCCAATTTCTGCTTCTTTCTTCACATAGGCTTCTCCTCTGTGTGTCTGTGTGTCAAAGTTTTCTCTTTTTCTCTTACAAGCACACTTGTGATTGGATTTACAATCTGCCTGGATTAATTAACTCATGCCGGCAAAGGCTCTTTCCTAATTAGTTAAGATTTACAGGTACCATATCTTTGGATATCCATTATTCAGCCTCTTCCTCTTCTTGAATATATTCATCATTAACTACTTTGAGGATTTTACTTTTGAAAATCCTGGTACAAGAAGTTAATCTTTCAGGCCAGAAATATTTTATGGTTGAATTAGTTCTGTCGGAGGGCACATATTGTGTAAAGTATAAAGGGGGTGGAAAAAGAAAGCTTAGAGAAAACAGTAAGTTATTGTTCAGCATTTTAAATTATTTCTGCATATCCTATTCCATTAAAGTGAAATATAAAAGAAAAAAAAAGACTAAAAACAAAAAAGTTAATCTTTCAAAAACATATAAAGCTGCTTCATATGTGCCTTGGATGAAGCAGAAAAATAAACTCTTTGCACCAATTCATCATAATTTGAAAGAGTTAAGAAAAAGTCTGAGAAAAATGAGAGTATTTTCATTTATATCAAATTCAATATGAAATTTCATATTATCTCCCACATTGTTCATTGGAAAATGGTTAAAATTTTGTACACATATTAGCAATTATTCCTCATGACTTAATTCAAACTTACATCTCATTCAAATGTTTCATCTCTATTTCTTACTTGTGAAACAATTTTCACTCCTGACTTGATATTTATTAACCTTCCACTAAAGAAAATTTCACAGAAACAAAACTGATTAAAGCAAATGATTGACCTATATATATATACTGAATAAATCAAAATAGAAAAAGAAATTAGAAACTCCCAAATCATATCATATCTGAAAAATATAATAAACTGTCTAATTGCTTTTTGTGAAGTAAGAAAGACTGCGAACTGAGAAGCAAGGAACTTTAAGGTTTACAAAACGAGAAACACTGCGAACTGAGAAGCAAGGAACTTTAAGGTTTACAAAACGAGAAACATGCAGTTGATGTCAATGATTTTCTTAAGGTTCCCATAAAAGTAACTGCTTTTTAAGAATATTTTAATATTCGCTCTTGGTAAATAGTCATCCTGGGACCTCCAAGATAGAATCAACCCAGACCTCTTGGAACATTTGCTCTGTGTATAGGCAGCTAGTATGGAAGAAGATCAAATCCCTGAGACCACCATGCTGTGAGAAAGCCCAAGTTAGAAGCCATCAGATAATTGTAGCCTCACTCATCATCTCCTTCTCACTTCATGAGAGAATCTAGGTGAAAACCACCAGGACAGTCCAATCAACTCCCAGAACTGTAAGAGCTTATAATAAATTGTTACTTAGATAATTATAACATCTTCATAGATGAAGAAGTTATAGCTCAGAGCACTTAAATTGCCCAAAGTCATATAAAGGATAAACTGGGGATTCGAACCCAAATTTTTAATTCCATGTACTTTTATATCCTATTTTTCTGAGGAATGAGCTGAGGAATAAACAAATACCACCTTTCCTTGGCTGCCTGCCATTGTGTTTTTTTTTTTTTTTCCATTCCTAACAACCTATGAAGGCCTTACTACATCACAAGTTAGTTTCCCTCTCTATATATTCTTCTTTTTTTATTTGCAATGTATTTATTTTTCAATCTTGGAACTAATAACCAAATTATTGTACTTCTATGTACCAAGTATTTCTTGAATCTATAACATAATACCAAATTCTGTTAAGCTCACTCATTGTTTTAAATCTGAAATACTACAAAACCACTTAAATTGAGCTACCCTGTTGCCAGTCTTATTCTCTTTTCATCTGAACTCAACCATTAAGAGGGACTTATGAGGGTCAAATATAAACAGTTTCAAATGTTTCCAACATTATTTTACCTTAGAATAGGAAAAAAGGTGTTGAGATTTAAAACCTTCCATGACCCAGTCCATCTTTAGTACTTCATTTATTACCACAGTATACTTTTTTTTTTTTAGGAGTCAAAGAATGTCATTATTTTTTTTTGTTTAAAATCTTTTTTTATTGGTTGTTCAAAACATTACAAAGCTCTTGACATATCATATTTCATACATTAGATTCAAGTGGGTTATGAAATCCCACTTTTACCCCAAATACAGATTGCAGAATCACATCGGTTACACATCCACATTTTTACTTGATGCCGTATTAGTGACTGTTGTATTCTGCTACCTTTCCTATCCTCTACTATCCCCCCTCTCCTCCCCTCCCATCTTCTCTCTCTACCCCATCTACTGTAATTCATTTCTCTTCTTGTTTTTTTTTCCCATTCCCCTCACAACCTCTTATATGTAATTTTGTATAACAATGAGGGTCTCCTTCCATTTCCATGCAATTTCCCTTTTCTCTCCCTTTCCCTCCTACCTCATGTCTCTGTTTAATGTTAGTCTTTTCCTCCTGCTCTTCCTCCCTGCTCTGTTCTTAGTTGCTCTCATTATATCAAAGAAGACATTTGGCATTTGTTTTTTAGGGATTGGCTAGCTTCATAGCATAATCTGCTCTAATGCCATCCATTTCCCTGCAAATTCCATGATTTTATACTTTATTCTTTAGATACACAAAAGAACTCCCGTTATTAAACCCAAGTAGGATGAATATATATATATATATTTTTTTTTCTTTTAAAAAAAAACAGATGTTAAATTACACCCTTTCTCCTTCTTCTTTGTCATCATCATGATCATCATCAAAATTAATAGTTTATATTCAGTTATCTGAATTAATGTTAGACACTTTTTAGCACATGGCACATAATAAGGATCTTATCTCCATTATCTCATTTAATAGTTTCCCCCAAACATCTCAAACATTATAATCAAATTGTCATCTCTAGATTTTGCATTGAGTAAACCATTTTGTTTACTTTCTGCTTAGAAGTTATACTCTTCTTGGTGTTTTTATTCTAGAAGTCACAGGGGAAAATAAATCTGAATATTTAGACAATTGAACCTGGTAAAAAATGTCACCAAAAATAATAATTGGAATGATATAATAGAGAATTTGTCTAAAGCACAGTGTGGTCAGGTGACTACTCTTTGTGTGTGTAACTGGTCACTTAAAATTGTATGAGACAGTGATAACTTCTCTGACTGCTGAAAGTTGGAACTGCATTAATCAAATTATTTTTAAGAAGATAATTCCAAGCAATGGGTATAACCAATGCAAATATTGATCCTAAAAACAACTTGGATAATTCAAGAGACTATAGTAATGTTGATTTCCTTGGAATAGAATGTTTAAGGAGCAAGTAATATTGAAATAAATAAATTATAAAAGTTATTGGGGACAGACTTAGGGTGGACATTGCAGTGATAGCAAATTAGACTTTTAATACTCTCGTATTAAAAGGCAATGAAGTTATTGAATAAAAAGATTAGCATGATAAGATTTGTAAAAGGGAGAACCTTATATATTTGAAGTGAGAACTGATCAGAAGCTTGGAACAGAGGATGAGAGTGAACACGAACAAGATCAGAGTCAGAACCAATGGGTTGGAGCTGAGGAATGAGCAGAAGGAAAGGATCAGGGAGAGCCCATAGATATTTTCTGCAAGAAGTTGTAGGAGATAGATTCCATTTACCATACGTAGGTGGAGAAACCAGAGGAGCAAAACCCTATGAAGAGCTCTGGTTTAGTCAGGTGAAGAGGTCTATTAGAATCCAATGCACTCATTTAGTTTTGTAGCTAGTAGATATATGTAGTCTGAACTATGGTCTGACTATTTGGGAAACGTGATCAGGTAGAACAACAGGTGGGATCATTTTGGTGGAAGATAAAGAAGAGTTCAGGAATGATTCTGATAGAAAGTGAAAAGGAAGAGTTTGGAGTATGGAAGAAGAGAGGGACAGAGAAGGGAAAGAATGTGGGGCTGGGGATATAGCTCAGTTGATAGAGTGCTTGCCTTTTTTAATCCCTAGTACCACCAAAAAGAAAACAACAACAACAAATAATAATAATAATAACAACAAGAGAAGGGGAAGAAAGTGACATAAGCAAACCTAGACTGTTTTCTCAAAACCAAGTAATTAGTTCCCTGACTTTTCTAAGCTCTATGAGCATGGGCATATGTGCCTTTGTGTAGGTGAATGTTTTGAAATTTAGAGAATATTGAGGGCCAAGAAGTGTTAAGTGGATTTAGGCAAAAGACTGAGTCCTAAATAACTATATTTTAAATATTTTGTTTTTATCCAGATATATCATTTTGAATTTCTAGGGCAAACATGAACATTCTTGCCTAAATGTAAGGCCCCAAATTAAACATCCTGAATCTTTTCTTTTTTTTTTGTCTCTCTCTTTTTGTATTTTTTTTAATTTAAATAAATTCTCAATAATCAAGGCCAGGCTCATGGCTCACCAGCTGTATAAGTGAGGCACATCCTGTCAGAGGATGCTACTTGACCCACTTATCCTCACATACACAATAATGGCCAGGTTGGCTGTGGATCAGAGCAACAATCTGCATAGTCTGTGCAAACACCACTCAAGGAACTTTCAAGTGTGCTTTCAGTTCTGTTTTCCACACAATCCTCATGATAGCCAAACACTCATTTTTCCTTTGCATCAAAACAGATAAATCTCTCAGATGGGGGGGAAAAAGAAATCCTTCTCCCGAGTATAGATCTATACTTTTTGATTTTTTTGTCATTCATTTCTCAAAGTAGAAGGTTCAACTATTGATGATCAACAAATCCTGATCCATCAATCTGTACTTGGCCAAAATACAGAAGCCAATGGTACAGTGACAAAGATTCTGTGAAGCGTAAATGGGAGATTTGTTTAATTAAATCTAAAATAATCTTTTCATGTGTAATGGAGTCATAAGATACTTTGTTTAAAAAAATAGAGTATCATGAATATAGTATTAAATATTACTGAAACCTGAACTCTATATTTTATAATAGAGTATCAATGATCTCTTTTCAATAAATATTTAAAGAATATGGTTTGAAAAAGTATGCCACAATTAATTGATTAGAGTGATCCTCTGCATAAGCTCATGAACTACATGGGCTGATCACACCTCTGAAATAATGCAAGGGACTGTCACGTGTCTAATTCTGGTCCTGCTAGGATATCAGTCACTTCCGCACCCACAGAGGGTCATATAGTTCTGTTAAATTACCTCTCTCTCTCTATTCTTAAATCAGAACATTTGCTTGGAAAATCACTTTTATCTAAGCTGTCACTCACTCTATTAATGGTTCTGGATTCATCACCCTTCTTTCCTGACTTGGCAAAAAGTCTCTACATTTATAAAGTGCTACCCTCTGGGTCCATCATCAAAGAGAGGCCAACACTGGCCTTAATCCATGTGAAGTATTTTGGAAAGAAAAGAGGAATTCAATTACTTTTTCTACAAAGTCAACTTTTTTGCTTACAAATACTTGGTACAAATGCTTGTACAACTAATGTATTGACTGCATGTGTTTTATTTCTGTAATCTAATTAGATTACAAACCTACTAGAGTCTAAAACTTTCTAATACTTTTTAAAATTTCAAGTGTATATTAATATAATGCCTTGAACATAGTTGATGATAAAAAGAAATAGGCAAATGGTGATAAGAATTACACTTAGGTATTTATATGTTGCCCTCTTCACTATCTTAGGTAAGAATTGCACTGAAGTCTTATGTATCACTCAACTCCTTTTACAAATCTAGATGGTAGGAAATACATCTTTATTGTATATAATTACACACAACATCATAAAACTAAATACATCAATTTCTATGAACCCTAGTGAGGAGTGTCTGCGTCTTCTAATTTGATTATTTGTTCTATTTCCTTCATTTTCTATTTTAATATTCGCTCTATTTATTCCCACTTTAAATTGCATTTATTTTATTTTTCTTGTTACATTTTAAGTTACTTGATAAGGAGTAAAACTCTTTTAACTTCATTTGTACGTTTTCATAGCAATTCCAGTGCTAGTTTGCAGTGATACTACTGAATATGTATAATTGATCAGTTTATTAATTGGCTGTCCCTATAAACACTGTTCAAAGTGAATTTCTTTCACAAGTGTATGGTGCACACTAACCAAGAGACTTAAGCAGTTTACCCAAAGAATAACTTGTAAATACAAATATGATCTGTCACAACATGACTTTTCTGGATTTCCCATTTAATATAGATGTCTTTTTGATACAAGTTAGGCTATTGTGAATTTAGGCTATTATTTTATTTATAGTATCTGTTTAAATTTTAGGCCAGAATATTCCAACATATGGACATTGCCTACTTTCTAGAAATGAATTCATGTTTCAAAATCAAACAGCCAGCTATGAAATGAAACAGAAAGCAAGTACTGTGATGTTAGTACCCTAAGGGTTGAATACACTTCTCTTATTATAATGTGTGTGACTATTTAAGAACCCCAGTGTAACTTGCTAATGTAAAAATAATGCAAAAATCAGAATTTTTGAGTAAACATAGTCTTCTTTGATTAATTTTAGAAGTAATGTTAGAGCCTTATCTAATAAATCCATGATTTTGAAAAAGGAATTCACTGTGGCTTTCAAAAACATTCACAGAGCTGGGCAGGTGTGTCCCCTGCCTATAATTCCAGCTCCTTAGGCAACTGAGACAGGAGGATCCCAAGTTCAAGATCATGTTTGGCAACTTAGTAAGACTCTAAAACAAAAGTTGTAAAATAGAAAGTGGTACAGCTCAGCGGTAGAGCACCCTTTGGTTCAATCTCCAGAGCTGTGAAATAAGAAAACAACACTCACACACAAGTTTATAGCGTACCAAAAAATAACATTCTTTTGTCTTATCAGGTGACACAATCAAATGACCATTGAGGAAATGACTAATTGGTTTTGTACCTGTCACCTGATGGATAGCCATTAACATATTAACATATAAGCCATAACTAGATTACAATTATCATTTGTAATTTTTCTTATTTAAATTCTATGTTGGTTATGTATTGCTATTGCTAGACTAAGGGTAAAACAGTTTGAATGATTTTTTTTTTTATGATCTAACTGAAATGACTCAAATCTTTTAACTTGGAGCAAATGGATTTTTGAGACATGAAGACAAGAATAATTACTCAAAAAAAAAAAACCCAGAAAACTAGAGACCCATTTAATAAGAACCAGTATTTCAGATAACTTCATTTTGCTATAAAAAATATAATTAAGCAGCATATTGATCTGTTTATTCTCAATAATTCAAGTTCCGCCTAAATGTCATGAAATTTTTACATTTGCAGGAAGCAAGTGAGAATTACTCTAAGAAAAATCTACTATGTAAGAGTAGGAAGAAAAAGCAATGGTTGTGTTTTAAGTTCTATGTGATGTTTAATATCATGTCAACTTGGGCCAGGAGGTACCCAGATATTTGATCAAACATGATTTCAGTTATGTCTGTGAAGGTGTTTGAATAAGATTAAAATTTGTATTAATAGGCTAAGTAAAGTAAATTGTCCTCCCTAGTGTGATGGCCCTCGCCTAATCAAATGAAAGCCTGGATAGAACAAAATAAGCTGTGTGATAGTTTCTTCTCTTTGACTGCCTTTGAACTGACATGTTGATTTGTCGTGCCTTCAAACTCAAATTGCAACATTGGCTCCTCTGTGTTCTTAAGCCTGCTGACTTTCAGATTGGAACTACCTCATTGGATTGCCTAGTTTTTAAGCCTTCAGATTGGCACTGAACTGTGCCATTGGCTTTCCTGGGTCTCCAACTAGCTGCGTACAGATTCATAATTGCATGAGCCATTTTCTTACTATACACGAATAAATAGAACCTATTCTATTTACCTGGAGAATCATAATATATTCAATAGCGTACTGTTAATGGAATTCAATAAAATATGCCTAAAATAAACTTCAGATAAGAAAATTAAAAATATATGACTTCTCTTTAAGTTATTTTGTAATTATCCTTTCTTTTATTGAATACCATTTGTTAATTCCTTACTAAGCCTATGCTTTGTGCTAGTTATTGTGCAAAGTACAAAAGACAATGTAGTAGTCACCAAACCAGACCCAGAAACCAGCTTCCATTAAGCTGACAAGTAAACAATAAGTAACAATCATAAATAAATAAATTAATAGTATATTGAAAGGGGATAAATCTTTATGGATAAAGAAGAAAAATTATAGGAAAGTTGAAAGGATTCAGGTGTGCTGCGGTCAAGAGCAGTTAGTATTTTCAGAATGGTTTAAACACAGCTCATTAAGTGACGTGGAAAATTCTGGCAAACTTTGAAGAGGTCTGAGCATTATTAAGACACATACTTTGGGGAATAATATATCATATATTGAGAATGGCCAATTTGAAGTTTCTCAAGTGACTGTGCCTGGATTCATTGAGAAACAAGATGGAGGTCAATACATCCAAAAACCAAATAATCTTGGTTAAGTTCGTAACAGCCATGGCACAGAAGCAACCTCAGGAGTCTTGTTGATCAATAGTGAGAAACCAGATTTTGCACAGAGTGAAGGCTCAAAGGAGACAACTGATAGACCTTATGACTGTTTTGAAGACAGCACTCTCACTGCTCTCTTGAGGGAAAGAATGAAAACATGTAGACAATTAGGTTAGTACGGCAATCCCAGCAAGAGAAGATGCTGACTCAGAAGAAGGGAAGGAAAGTAAGTGCAGTGGATATGGTGAGAAATAGCTGGATTCTGGTTATAGCAAAAGAGGTTTTATTGCATGTAGAGTATGGGCAGTGAGAGGAGTCCACCACCCTGTCATTAACTTGCAGCTTGAACAACTGGAATGTGGGATGTCGTCATCTACACATAGGTGAGATTGTGGGTGCAGCAGGTTGAAGAGGAAGAATGACTTTGCTTAGGGAACTTTTGTGGTTGATTTGCCTATTAGACAAACAAATAAAGAAACACAGAAAATAATTACAGGAAACCGAATAAAGAATTTTGAGGGATGTGGGCACTCTACCACTCAGTTACATCCCCAGATATTTTTATTTTTTATTTTGACACAGGCTTTCAATAAGTTTCTGGGTCTGGCCCTGAATTTGCAATCCTCCTACGTCTGCCTCCCAAGTCACTGGGATTACAGGTGTGCACCACCATGCCAGGAAAGAAAATATATTGTGAGGAGAAGAGTGATATCCTGTCAAACATCACTGTCAGGCCATGTAAGAGAAAATCAAATATTGACCACTGGATTTGAGCATTGATGGAATCACTGGTGACATTGATGAGACAGGTTGGAGGAATTGTAAGATTCCTCTAGTGAAGTTTGCTTTTTAAGTGACACGTGTACATTTCCATTGTCTTTTATGAATTTTATAGCAATGGCAAAAGACTTTATTCATCGAACTAAATTCAAGTATGCTATTGTTTACATGGATTTCTTCTCTCTTTAGCTATATAACAAGTAGCCAATATACATACATTTCTATTTCAAAGGCACTTTGTAGTAGTCCTTCAAAGAGAAAATGTTGAGAACTATTTTCTAGTTTGTAGTTGCATTATGTGATAAAGAGGACAAGCCTCACAATCCACGTCATGGCCTATCAAGTCACTAAATACCTGGCATTGGTTCCACACTTCTACATGTTCCAAACTGGAATGACACTGCTTCAGAAAGTCATTTTTGTATGCAATTGGGATCCATATATTGAGTTTGTGATCTCTACTGTTATATAATTCTGATTACCTTGTTTAGGTTTTTAGCAAGATCTGTATAAAAACAGAACAAAGGCAGACTCAGGAAACATGGTAGAGAAAAGGAGAAGGACACTACTGAAGATGATAATGATACATGGAGCATCAAATTTGTTGTAAAATAAAACAAAAAAATTGTAATTAGATTCAAATATAGTGATTATTATCACATAGACTTATTTGCAAAATTAATTATGTTCTAATCTTATACATCCCAACATATAAGCTAATAAATATTAAGTAATACTTCATTATCTTAAATATATAAAAAAGATAAAATATTTTTAATGTTCTTTGACATTGCATGATATGGTTCATAAAAGTTAAAGCAGTCTTTGCAATTGTGAACAAATATTACATTTTCTTTTTAAATTTTTTTATTGATTCTTTTTAGTTATATATAACATAGGATTCATTTTGGCAAACCTATAAAAGCATGGAATATACTTTGTTCTAGCTGAATCCCCAATACTTTCCTTTTCTTTCCCCTCCTCCTGTTCCTCTGTTCTCCCCCAACTAATCTACTGATATTTGTGCCATTTACTTATAGAATTTTTAAGTTAGTGTTTTGTGTAGATACATAATGGTGAGATTCACTGTGCTATATTTATATATGTACATCAGAAATGTGGCTTAGATTCATTCTGCCATCTTTACCTATCCCATTCCTCCTCCCTTCCCTTCATTCCCTTTGATCTACTCCACTGATCTTTCTTCAATTCTCCCCTGCCTTATTTTGGATAAGCTTCCACTTATCAAAGAAAACATTCTTTCTTTGATTTTTTGGGACTGGCTTATTTCATTTAGCATGATAGTCTTCAGTTCCATCCATTTATGGGCAAAGGCACAGTGAATCTTACCATTATGAATATACACAAACACTAATTTTAAAAATTCTATAAGTAAATAGCACAAATATCATTTGTCTATTTTGGAGGTGGAAAAAAACCTACTGGGGATGGAACTCAGGGGCAATAAACCACTGAGCCACATCCCCAGCCCTATTTGTATTTTATTTAGGGACAGTGTCTCACTGAGTTGCTTAGCACTTCACTTTTGCTGAGGCTGGTTTTGAACTTGTTATCCTCCTGTTTCAGCCTCCTGAGCCACTGGGATTACAGGTGTGCACCACCAGGCCCAGCAATATCATTCTTCTTTATGGCTGAATAATACTCCATTGTGAACATATACAACTTTTTCTTTATATACTCATCTGTTGAGGGCTGAAAATTAGTGCAACTCAGTTTCCTGTGCTGCTATAAACATGGGATTTCATATGTGATTAATGAATACATTATTAAGATTTTTTTGTTGTATGTTCAACAAAAATGTTGGTTTAAAGTTTTCTTTCTTTAATGTGTCTTTGTCTGGTTTTGGTACCAGGGCGATACTAACTTTGAAGAATGAGATTGGCAGGTGGGTTCCATAGCTAGGCTATTGTGAATTGCCCTGCTATAAACATTGATATGGAAGCATTAAGGTAGTATGCTGATTTTAAATCTTTCAGATATATACTAAGGAGTAGGATAGTTGGGTCAAATGGCAGTTCCATTTCTGGATTTTTATAGAGTCTCATAATGTTTTTTATAGTAGTTGCACTAATTTGCAGTCCCACCAAGCACATATTAGTGTACCTTTCCCTACAATCAGCACCAACATTTATTGTTACTTATATTCTTGATAATTGCCATTCTGAATAGAGAGAGAATCTCAATGTAGTTTTAATTTGCATTTCTGTAATTGCTACAGATGTTGAACACCTTTTCATATATTTGTTGACTATTTGAATTTCTTCTGTGATATATCTGTTCATTCTTTTGCTCATTAATTGGGTTGTTTTGGTTTTGTTTTGGTGTTGAGTTTTTTGTATATTCTGGATATTAATGCTCTGAGGAGGAGGTAGCAAAGATTTTTTTCTAATAATGTAGGCTCTGTCTTCATGCTATTGTTTCCTTTGCTGTGAAGATGCTTCTTAATTTGATGGCATTCAACTTATCAGTTTTTTTATTTGATTTCTTGTACTTTAGGAGTTTTGTTAAGGAAGTCAGTTCTAGTGCTGACATGTTGGAGTATGTCGGACCTACATTTTCTTCTAGCAATTGTAGAAGTTCTGGTCTAATTCCTAGGTCTTTAATCCACGTTGAGTTTTGTGCAGGGTGAGAGATAGGGACTAACTTGCATTCTACTACATATGAATTTCCAGTTTTCTCCAATATATATTTTTGGCATCTTCGTCTAACATGAGACAACTGTATTTATATGGGATTGGCTCTGTGTCTTCTTTTTTATTCCACTGGTCATCTTCTCTTTTTAGGTGCCAGTACCATGCTTTTTTTTTTTTTTTGGTTATGATAGCTGTGTTGTATGAGGTCTAGTATTGTTATGCCTCCTGCTTGGCTTTTCTTTCCTAAGGATTGCTTTACCTACTCTGGGTCTCTTATTTTTCCAGATGATTTTCAGAACTGCTGTATTCTAGTTCTGGGAAGAACTTTATCAAAATTTTTATGTGAATTGGATTGAATCTATATAGTTCTTTTGGTAGTATGGTCATTTTGACAATATTAATTCTGCCTATTCAAGATCATGGGAAGTTTTTTTTTTTTTTTTTAAGGGGAGGAAATATTTATTTGAGGGCTCACAGTTTCAGAAATCTTAGCCCATAGAAGGCCAGCTGCATTCCTTGGGGCCAAGATGGAGATTCAACCAAGACATTTTATTGGGGGGGGCACTGTTTGAAGGGGAAGAAAAGGAGAGGAAGAGAGCAGAGTGTAGAGAAAGAGAACAGAGAGCAGAGAGAACATGGGAAGTCTTTCCATGTTCTAATGTCTGACTCATTTCCTTATCTTTAGTGTTCTATAATTTTTACTGTAGAGGTCCTTCACCTCTTTTCTTAGACTGATTCCCAGCTTTTTTAGACTATAGTGAATGGAATAGCTTTTTTATCAGATTCATCATTGTCGTATAGGAATATGATTGATATATAAGTATTCATCTTGCATCCTGCTACATTGCTGAATTAATTTATGAGCTCTAGATGTCATCTGGTGGAGTTTCTTGGGTCTTCTAAGTATAGAATCATGTCATCAGTGAATAGATGATGGAGCTCTTCTTTTTCTATTCATATCCCTTTAATTTTTAATTTTCTTCTCTTGCCTGATGCCTCTGGCTATAATTTCAAAGACTATATTGAGTAAGAAGTGGTGAAAGTTGGCATCCTTGACTTTTCCCTGTTTCCAGAGGAAATGCTTTCAGTTTTTCTCCATTCAGTGTAATATTGGCCTTGGATTTGTCCGATAGAGCCTTTCCATTGTTAAAGTAAATTCCTTCTATCTCTAGTTTTTTGAATGTTCTAAACACGAATGGATGCCATGCTTTGTAACATGAGTCTCTGTATCTATTGAGATAATCATGTGATTCTTGTCCATCAGTCTGTTTGTATGGTGAAATACATTTATTGATTTCTGTATGTTGAACCAACCTTGCATCCCTGGGATGAAACCCACTTTACTCTGGTGCACTCTCTTTTTAATAGGATTTTGTATATGGTTAGTAAATACTTTATTAAGAATTTATTGTTTCTATAATCTTCAAAGATATTGGTCTGAAGTATTTTTCTTAATATGTCTTTGCCTGATATTGCTGTCAGGGCGATACTGACTTTGTAAAATGATTTTGGCAGTGTTTTCTATTTCATGGAATAATTTCAGAAGGACTAATGATAGTTCCTTAAATGTCTGGTAGAACTCTGCTGAGAATTTATCTGATCCAACATTCTTTATTGGAAGGCTTTTTTTTGATAGCTGCCTCAATTTCATTACTTGATATTGATCTGTTTAAGTTTTCTATATCCTCAAGGTTCAATTTTGTTAGGTTGTATGTCTCTAGGAACTTGTCAATATCTTCAAGATTTTCAAATTTATTGGACTATAACATTTCAAAATAGTTTCTCATTAAATTCTGGATTTTAGTAGTGTCTATAGTGATATTTCCTATTTCATCTCAAACTTTGTTAATCTGAGTTTTCTCCCTATTTCTTTCTTTTTTTGGACAGTTTATCAATTTTGTATATTCTTTCAAAAAGCCCAACTCTTTTTCTGTTGAAGTTTTCTATTATTTTTATTCTCAATTTAATTGATTTTGGTTCCTTTTTTCTGTGTGCCTTTTTTAAATTGAGTTTTTATTCTAATTTATTATATGTGACAACAGAATGCATTACAATTCGTATTACACTTATAGAGCACACCATTTATGTCTTTGTACATGTACTTATTGTAATGATGTCACACCATTTATGTCTTTGTACATGTACTTAGTGTAATGATGTCCATCTCATTCCACAATGTTTTTTACCCCCATGCCCTCTCCCTTGCCCTCCCAGCACTTTGTCCTATGTACAGTTTGTCTAATCCTTCCATACTACCCCTCCCAACCCCACTATGAGTCATCCCCCTTATATCAGAGAAAACATTCAGCATTTGGTTTTTGGGGATTGGTAACTTCACTTAGCATTACCTTCTCCAACTCCATCCATTTACCTGCAAATGCCATGATTTTATTCTCTTTTATTGCTGAGTGATATTCCATTGTATATGTATACCACGTTTTCGATTCATCTACTGAAGCGTATCTAGGTTGATTCCACAGTTTAGCTATTATGAATCTCTCTGCTATAAACATTGATGTGGCTGTCTCTCTGTAGTATGCTGTTTTTAAGTCCTTTGTGTATAGACCAAAAGTGGGACAGCTGGGTCAAATGGTGGTTCCATTCTCAGCTTTCCAGGGAATCTCCATAGTGCTTTCCATATTGACTGTACCAATTTGTAGTCCCACTAGGAATGCATGAGTGTATCTTTTTCTCCACATTCTCACCAACACTTATTGTTGTTTGTGTTTTTAATAGCTGCCATTCTGACTGGAGTAAGATGAAATATTAAAGTAGTTTTAATTTGTAATTCTCTAATTGCTAGAGATGTTGAACTTTTTTTCATATATTTGTTGATTGATTATATATCATCTCTAAGAGGTGTCTGTTCAGGTCCTTGGCCCATTTATTGATTGGGCTATTGGGGTTTTTTTTGTGTGTGTGTGATTAGCTTTTTGTGTTCTTTATATACCCTGGAGATTAGTGCTTTATTTGATGTGGTAAAAATTTACTCCAAAGATGTAGGCTCTCTATTCAGCTCACAGGTTGTTTCTTTTGCCAAGAGGAAGCTTTTTAGGTTGAATCTATTCATTTTATTGATTCTTGATTTTAATTTCTGCACTAAAGGAGTCTTATTAAGGAAGTTGGGCTTAATCGTACATGATGGTGATTTGGGCCTACTTTTTTTCTAATAGGAACATTGTATCTGGTTTAATTCCTAGGTCTTTGATTCACTTTGAGTTGATTTTTGTGCATGGTAAGTGATAGGGGTTTAATTTTATTTTATTGTATATGGATTTCTAGTTTTCCCAGTGTCATTTATTGAAGAGGAGGTCTTTTTTCCGATGTAGGTATTTGGCGACTTTGTCTAATATGAGATAACTGTAATGATGAGGCTTAGTCTCTCTGTCCTCTATTCTATACCAATGGTCTACCAGTCTATTTTGGTGCCAATACCATGCTGTATTTGTTACTGTTGCTCTATAGTATAGTTTGAGGTCTTGTATAGTGATGCCACCTGCTTCACTTTTCTTGTTAAGTATGTTTTCTAGTTGAATTTCCAGATTGCCTTTTCTATTTATATGAGGAATGTAAGTGGGATTCTGATTAGAATTGCATTAAATCTGTGTAATGCCTTTGGTAGTATGGCCATTTTGACAAAATTAATTCTGCCTATCCAAGAATGAGTGAGATCTTTCTATCTTCTAAGGTCTCTTTAATTACTTTCTTTAGCATTCTGTAGTTTTAATTATAGAGGTCTTTCACCTCTTTTGTTAGGTTAATTACCATGGTTTGGTTTTGTTTTTTGAGGCTATTGTAAATGGGGTAGTTTTTCTCATTTCTCTTTCAGAGGATTTGTTACTGATATACCGAAATGCCTTTGATTTATGGCTGTTGATTTTGTATTTTGCTATTTTTTACTTCTAGAATTTTTCTGGTGGAATTTTTTAGATATTATAGGTATAAAATCACATCATTGGCAAATAGTGCTTATTTAAGTTCTTCATTACCTATCTGTATCCCTTTAATTGCTTTCATCTGTCTAATTGCTCTGGCCAGTGCTTCAAGAACTATGTTAAATAGAAGTAGTGAAAGAGGGCATCCCTGTCTTGTTCCAGGTTTTAGAGGGAATGCTTTCAAATTTTCTCCATTTAGAATATTGGCCTGGGCCTTAGCATAGATAGCTTTTATGATGTTGCAATATGTTCATGTTATCCCTAATTTTTCTAGTGTTTTGAACATGTATGGGTGTTTTTTCCTCATCAATTGAGATATCATATTATTCTTACCTTTAAGTCTATTTATGTGATGAATTATGTTTATTGATTTCTATTTGTTGAGCCAACTTTGCATCCCTGGGAAGAACCCCACTTGATCATGATGCACCATATTTTTGATGTTTTTTTATTTGATTTGCCAGAATTTTATTGAGAATTTTTGCATCTGTGTTCATTAGGGATATTGGTCTGAAGTTTTCTTTTTTGTTGATGTGTCTTTGCCTGGTTTTGGAATCAGGGTTATATTGGCCTCATAGAATTTTTCTATTCCACAAAATAATGTGTAGAGTATTGGTATTAATTCTTCTTTATAGGTCTTGTAGAACTCAGCTGTGTATCCATGTGGTCCTGGGATTTTCTTGGTTGGTAGCCTTCTGATGGTGTCTTCTATTTCCTTGCTGGAAATTCTTCTGTTTAAATTTTATATCATCCTGATTTAATTTAAACAACTCATATGCCTCTAGACATTTGTTGATGCCTTTGATATTCTCAATTTTATTGAAGTACAAGCTTTCAAGATAATTTCTAATTATCTTCTGTATTTCTGTAGGGTCTGTTGTGATATTTCCTTTTTCATAACTTACGTTAGTGATTTGAGTTTTCTCTCTTCTTCTGTTTGTTAGCATGGTTAAGGATTTGTCAATTTTATTTATTTTACTTGAAGAACCAACTTTTTGTTTTGTCAATTTTTTCAATTGTTTCTTTTGTTTCAATTTCATTGATTTCCGGTCTTATTTTAATTATTTTCTACTACTGCATTTGGTGTGGATTTGTTCTTCTTTTCTAGGGCTTTGAGATGTAGTGTTAGATCATTTATTTGTTGACTTTTTCTTCTTTTAAGGAATGAACTCCATGCAATGGGCTTTCCTCTCAATATTGCCTTCATAGTGTCCCAGAGATTTCAATATGTGGGATCAGCGTTATCTTTCACTCTATGAATTTTTTAATCTCTTCCTTGATGTCTTTCGAAACCCATTGTTCAAGCATATTATTTAGACTCCAGGTGTTGAAGTAGTTTTTATTTTTTATTTTATTATTGATTTCTAACTTCATTCCAATGTGATCTGATAGAATGCAGGGTAGTATTTCTACCTTTTTGTATTTGCAAAGAGTTGCTTTGTGGCATAATATATGGTCTATTTTAGAGAAAAATCCATGTTGCTCATGTGTCTTCCTTTCTAGCTCTGTGAATTCGAGGCATTACTATTTTTGCAAGGCTTATAGTGTCCCTGTAGGTTTCCAATACCTCACCTTTGAGGGAAGGACAATGTTAACAGATCCCAATATAAACAAAATACTACCTAAAAACAAATAGTTGTTATTAAGACATTTACAGTTTGGTCACCATGTACAGAAATGGTGACTTCAATTATTAGCTACAATATAATCAGTAGGTTTGTAAAAGGGTTTACAGTTTTTGCTGGTGGACCCATAACCGGAGGTGAGATATAGGAAGAAATGCTGAGGAGGTATATGATGAGGCTATAGTGTTATTATATCTTATGAGGTACATAAGAGAAATCAAAAGAAGGTGATAGTAGCAGGAGAATAGAGATGTAGTAATTTTGAGTAGACAAGAGGGAAGACAGTAGAGTACATAAGACAAACATACATATATATTAAGAAAAATAAAAATATGAAAATATTAAATTTTGGAGAGAAAAAAGAAGAAAAATGAATATACAATATAACCGTAGTATACTATTCAGTCGTCTCAATCCTCATATCCTAATTCTTGCAGCGTACTTGATTTCACATATGTTGGGGATTATGAGGGCTGGACAAAAAAAGAGGGAGAAGAAAGAAAAAAAAATCTTGAAGGAAGAAACAAGGAATGTTTTGGTTGGAGATAGTGCCCTTTCTGCTTCCCTTCTCATCCAGTAGGTGGGGTTGTCTGTTCTTAGTTGGTATCTCCACCCTCAGGATGGTGGAGGTTGCCAGGATGTGAGGTTTGGTCTTGGGTTCAGGACACCTATGATCCCATTGGGAGACTGTACCTCAAGGATCTCCTTTTGGGGCTTGCTCCTCTGACATGGCACCAGGTCTTATCTCCTCATCTTGCTTGTAGATCTCACAGTTCCTGCCCTCTAAATTAGTCTCTAAAATGCATTTCCTTCACCTTCTCCCTTTCTACTTCCAAATCAGGAACTTTTCTCTCCAGGGGTCTGCACTCTGGTGTCAGTTCACCTGTCACAGAGGGATGTTTTGAATTGGGCAGTCACTCTGCCAAGTTAGCAACTGCTTGAGTTGGGGGGAATTAGAAAACTATGGGTACCTGGCTATCTGGTGTTGTGATCTGGTAGTTTCCCCAACTAAAGATAGTGATGGAGGTGACCCAAGATGGAGGCTGCTGCTTTCAGCAATGGGGCGTCAGGTAGGGTGGAGGAAGCTGGGTGATGGCATTGTCCGATGAATTCAGAGATGAGCTCTGTGGCGTGCAGCCTTGTGGCTGTCGGCTTCCTTCAAAGCCTGTGATTTTCCCAGGTAAAGGCAGGCTACCACAAGTAGGGGACAATGGCAGTAGCTGCCCGGTCCCAAGATGGAGGTGACCAGGGGAACCCCACATAAGTAGATGGGGGTTCTCTATCGTCTCAGCAATATTCCCACTAGTTGAAACCTGGGTCTTGAAGTAACACAGAATGCTGCCTCCCTCTGGCCCACGTCTTCTGATTTTGGTTTTTATTTTAATCATTCCTTGTCTTATATTGATTTTGTTATTTTTTTCTTCATTTTCTAGGGCCTTGAGATGTAATGTTATATGGTTTATTTGGTACCTTCCTATTCTTTTAATGTATGAGCTTAATGCTATGGACTTTCCTCTTATAAATGCCTTCATACTGTCTCAGAGATTTTGATATGCTGTATCACTATTCTCATTTATTTCTAAGAATTTTTTTTCACTGATTTCTTCCACTATCCATTCATCATTCAAAAGTGTATTATTTAATCTCCAGGTTTTAAAGTGTTTTTTTTTTTGTTTTGTTTTCATTCAATCACTGATTTCTACTTTTATTCTATTATGATCTGATAGAATGTAAGATTTTATATCTATTGTATTTTGTTTTTGTAAAAATTTGCTTTGTAACCTGAATATGATCTATTTAATAAAATGTTTCATGGGCTGCTGAGAAGAAATTAATTTAGTTATTAATAAACAATCTACTCTAGAAATATCTGTTAGGTCCATATTATGAATTGTACTTTTTATTTCTGTAGAATCTTAATTTATGTTTGGATGATCTATCCAGTTGCAAGAGAGTATGTTAAAATAATCCGTAATTAAGGTGTGTATTCTTTTGGGTTCTTAATATTGAGAAGGGTTTATTTTATGCAAATAGATGCTCTATTGTTTGGGGCATAAATATTTATGATCATCATGTGTTGTTGATTTCCTTAAGCATTATGAAGAGACATACACTTATATGTTCCTTGTGATTAATCTTGGCTGGAAGCCTGCTTTATCTAATGTGAAAGTAGCCACCTCTGCTTGTTTATAAATCTCAATTGAATGGTTTATTTTTTTCCTGTCCTTTCATGTTTAGTCTATGTCTTTGCCTATGAGGTGAGTCTCTTGTAGACAGCATATTGTTGGATTGTGGTTTTAGTCCAATCTGTCAACCTATAACTTTTGATTGAAGAGTTTAGACTGTTTACATTCAATATTACTTTTGAGAGATGAGTTTTATTGCCTTTCATTCTGATTCATTTCTAATGTTTAAATCAGACTTGATTCTCCTTTGACTATTCTTTTTTTTAAGTTTTTTTTTAGTTGTCAATGTAAATTACTTTATTTACTTGCATGTGGTGATGAGAATTGAACGCAGTGTATCACACATGCTAGGCAAGCACTCTACCACTGAGCTACAAATCCAGACATTCCTCTATTATTCTAGTGCAATTACTCCCTCTGCTGATTTTTATTGTTATTTTATTTCATTTTTGTGAAGTATTTTATTGAGTATGTTTTGTACTAAAGGCTTTCTCATTATGAATTTTTTTTTAGCTTCTGTTCATCATAGAAAGTTTTTGCTTCATCTTCAATGCTGAAGCTTAATTTTGCTGTGTATAATATTGTTGATTGACATCCATTTTTTTTTCATAGCTTGGTATATATTATTCTAAGCCCTCCTGGCTTTGAGTTGAGAAACTAATTGAAATCCAGATTGGTTTACCATTAAATGTGACCAGTTATTTTTCTCTTGTACTTTGAATATTCCATCCTTATTCTTATTATATCCTTATCCATTTTTATTATAAAGTGTCTTGGAATGTATCAATTGTGATTCGGTATATTTGGAGTCCAGTATGACTCTTGTGTTTGAATTTTCATCTCCTTCTTAAGTTTTGGAATTTTTTAAAATATTATTTTATTGGAAAATTGTGCATTTCTTTAGCTTGTATTTCAGAGCCTTTATCTATACTAATAAATCTTAAATTTGACCTGTTACTGTTATCCCATATTTTCTGAATATATTCTTCATGGTCTCTTAATATCTTTTTGTTATAATCAAGTTTACTTTCAAAATTATATGCTTTGTCTTCAGGCTGAAAAATCTAAGTTTAAAATTCTCTGATCTGTTAGTGATGCTTTCCATTAAATTTTTAATTTGGTTTATTGATTTTACTGCCCACATTTTCATATGGCTCTTTTCATAATCTCTCTTTATTGAAATTATCTTTCAATTCTTCCATTTTCTCTTTGATTTCACTCCTTCCATCTTCCTTTAGCTCAAAGAACAGTTTAACTATGAATTTCTAAATTTCTTCTCTGGCATTTCCTCCACTGTGGTATGTATGAAGTCAGTTGTTGAAGCATTATGAGCTGTTTAGGATGATTTATTCCCTTGCTTTTTCACATTGTTTACATGTCTATCCAGCCATTCATATAGTTTCTACTTATTTTAAGCAAGGGACTACTTTGTGATTTTCTTCTCTTAAGAGTACTGGGTTGAGTGAATATTTAGGTATTTTAAGTCAATGTGTGACCTTTGCTGATCTCAATATCAGTACCACTTTGAGAAATGCGACTGAATTTATCCTATTTATCATTATCACTTCAGAGCCAAGACTTACTCTATTCATGCTCATAAGAAACAAAAAATTTATTGCTATTGCTATTGTTCTCCATGGTTCCTAAAATCCAGGCATAAACTTGTAATAAAGTTTGGGAATAGGTCAAAAAATCACTTATTTAATTTTGCATACTTACTTAACCTTAAAACAGGGCAAAAAGGCAGCAGAAAAATGATTGCAGGGAAAAAGAGGAAAAAGGGAAAAAAAGAATAATTTGCACCAAGTTACAAAGGAGAAATAGATGAATAGTGGGTAATTGAGGTAGTAGTATATAATGCAAAAGGATGAATATGGTGTAAGAAGGAGAGCAACTATAAACTAGAGTTAGAAAAATAAAAATAGAAAGATTGATTTCAATTAATGCTTTAAACCATTAGATAAAATACATTCAAATGGTTTGAAGATACAATATTGGCTATTAGGGTAACAGTTTTCATCAATTTAAAGAGTTATTCATAAGATCAAAGTTGATGTTAGGGTTATTTAGAGTAAAACATGTCAAGGTGAAGAAACTTCTTGTTGAATACTGGTTTGGATTTAATTTGGGTTTGAACATTTAGAAGATGTCCTCAATCTTTCTTTGTGGATTTCTCCAGAGTTGCACAAAAACCAATTCCCTAGTTGCTATGAACCTCCCACAAGCTGGTTTTAGTTTGTCAGCTCAGGAAGCTGAAGCTGACATCTCAGATGTGCAGTGTTGTGACTCAGTTATTTCTATGTGTACAGAAATTCAGATTTCAGGCTCTGGAGTGTCCCTGTGATTTCTGCAGATCACCATGTACCTGCTCCCTTCTCCAGCATCCTTTTCATGGTGGTGAAGATTCTGGTGGCTTTCTGTGAGCATAGACACTAGGGTTGTGGTTTTTCTGTGGGTGTTCTGTGGTATAGATGTATTTTCCCATCCAGTGCCATTCCCTGTAGTAAAGGGCCTCAGGTGGTTCACCTGGTCTCTAGTTTCCACTGTCCCAGTTGTGAATGGTGAGTGTCCATTCTCTTTGTGCACTAAGTCTGATGCAAGATTCCACAAGTATCCAAACAATGCCTTTGACCCAGCAGTTGTGATCATGTGTCAGGCTGGGTACCAGTTAGAGCTGGGAGCAGCCACTTCCTATTGTCTTGGCTTTGGTAATTTTATACCTTAACTAATCTCCCTCTGACTATCTTTGTTGGTGCCTTCAGCTTATGTTTCCTGGGATATTCAGGGAAATTATCCTCATAGCCTCCTGTCCATGGACGCCACCATCCAGGACTTGGATATCTATGTCCCTGGATATTCAGGCAGCTTTGCTCCGGTATGGTCCTACAATCCCAAGACTTTCCACAGTGTCTCCTCCCAGTGTCAGTGGTCCAGGCCTGGTGAATACACTTTCCACTGTTGGGGGCCAAAGGTGCTTTGTTGCTCTCTCTAAGTTGAACAAACCTGCAAGTCTCCACCGGCCTTCACCTTGTTCATGTTGAGAGGGAGGGAGAAGGAGTTTACACAATTTCTGGTCAGTAGTGGTCCTTTTAGAAGTTATCTCTGGACAGATTCTGAAGAGTTCCCACTGCATGAGGACTTCCCTCTGGTTTTATTTGAAGCTGTCTAGGCATGGGAAGATTCTGAGTTGATTTAAGATGGTGACTGGTTAACTGAGGGCTCCACAGGATGGCTATATACCCCTGGCTCAGTTTTTTTTTTTTTTTTTCACAATTTGGTTTTAAGCTGTTTGCTCTGTTTTAAGGACCCTGCTGTTACTGTCATGAATTAAATTTTGTCTGTCTTTCCAACTGTTTTTATGTGCGTGAGATTTTTCCACTTTCCTCTCCCTTTCTTTCTCTGTTGCCCTTTCTCTTTTCCTTACCCTGGTTCAAGTTAAGGGCTAGGAGACTCCAAGCTTATTTTATTCACTAGTAACCAATTATCAAGTCTCTCCAGGTCTCAGACTTTATAATATTTAGTGTAAGATCATTTATTTTGTCACCCATCTCTTAATTCTGCTTTCCTTTTGATACCTTCATTCTGTGTTGTGAGGAAATTGGGACTTGCTGCCTTTCACCATCTTCCAAGGGCCCAACTATTTTATTTCTTAATAGAAATTATAAAAAGTAGAGTTAAGTCCTGATAATAAATCAAATCAATTCAAATATTTAAATAAGCAGATATCATTTATGCAGATAGTTTATCCAAGTAGCATTCTCAATTATGTTCATTAGAAAGTTCAGGATTAAGTGATCTTTTTAGGAGTATTAGAGATTGGATCCAAAATGTTCTTCCAAAGCCTATGTGTTAGAGAATTGGTACCCAGGGTGATGCTTTGGGGATGTAGTAGACCTTGAAGGAAGTGGGGCATTGTGGAAGGACCTTAGGTGATTGGTAGTATTCCCTCAAAAGGGATTCCTTACACTGGTCCTTTAATTTTCTTTCTATGTTTCTTCTTGGACATGAGGGGTGTAGGTAGGGTTTGCTTTCTCTCATGCTCTCCCCACTCCCACCAGAGGCCTGAAAACAATGGGTCTGCCCAATTATGGGGCAGGACTTCTAAACTTGTGAGCCAAAATGAACCTTTTCTTTTTTAAGTTAAATACACACACACACACACACTACAATAAGTGGAAGCTGACTAATGCAACAAATTCTGAGAATAAAGTAGATATATTCAGCTCACTGTTATTTCAAAATCATATTTATTTGTGGTATAATAAAAGTATCCTAGCCCCATTTTACCTAACTATACGTTTTTAGTTTCATGAATATGTTAGTTTTTTTCCCCTAACAGCAACAACAACAACAACAACAACACTTCTGAAGCATTACTTCATTGGGAACATATGTGCATTTTAAATATAGTATCAAGTTTTTAGGCTCAGTATAGTTTATTTGGCATTTAAAAATAGTATCTTTCCTATATTAACTATTCTGACTTTATTCACATGCACTAGCTAGAAAAACACTTCTAAAATTATAAACATGCTATGTTTCTAAGTTTTTTATTATATATTAAATCAAAATCATACCTTTAAATTTCTTCCTGAAAATCCCCATGTTTCTTTTTTTTTTTTTCTTTTCTTCACTAAATATCCTACAGCTTCCCAAAGGGGAAAATAAATAAAGGCTCTAATAATGAATAGTTTCCCAAGGCACACCTTGTCTGAGTTTGGAATACTTTTAATGAAGGCAAGAATAATCAGTCTCCACTGTGTTTATCACAACTTTGAAACTTTGCACTACATTTTTTTCCCTCTAACTATAGGAATGATTGCACAGGCTTCCTGTTAAAGTTTGTAAAGTTTCTTTCAACTGTGTGAATGATGTGTTTTGACACAACCTCAAATGCCCTAATTTAAAGGCAGGTTTATGATCAATAATGGTTAAGATTATGATGAGTGAAGATTTACTGATTTCCTTCTTGCTTGTCAACCAGGACTCTTGTGAGTGTTTCTGTTTCCATCACACCTGTCTAGTTAGAATGTCTTTTAACTTTTTTGATGTTCCATTCTCTAAAAGGGCTGGCCACAAAATACAATATACATAAAATTTTGGTTAAGTGGATTTTCTGTTGCTGGTTAAAGTTGGAGTTTGTTACTTTACAAGCCACATCCCCAACCCATTTTATTTTATTTTATTTTTAATTGAGACAGAGCTTTGCTAAGTGGCTGATGCTGGCTTTGAACTTGTGATCCTCCTCTACTTCAGCCTCCCAATCTGCCACCACACAAAGCTACAAGGTTGTTTTAAAAAGAAAGCAAGTAATGGGCAAATCTCTGAGTTACACAATCATGCTCATATGTGAACAAATGCAACAATATTTTAAGCTTCTCATAAAAATAAAACTGAGACAATTTGATTCCCTAAATTTAATTGTAACAAAACTGAATCAGTACTGAAGACAAATGTTCAGTAAAACAAATAGGATTAATAGCACCCCCAGATTTCCTCAACTTACCTATCCTATCTAAAACTTTTGGAACGCAACCTCTTTCCTGAGAACATGAACTCTTCTTTTGGATAATTTAGGTTGATTTCAAACATAGAATTACCTAATCATAAAGTAAGAGATCTTGAGGAAATTTTGAACTCTCATTCAATCCTGTCTTCCATTTTCATATCTGAAATATTCAGAACATAGCATTCTGAAAATTTCCTGGAAAACAGTGCTTTGAAAATCAAAATTATCTTGTATAAAACCTTAAACTTTTTAGTATTGCATATGTATGTACATATGATACCATTTTCTATAGAAATCACAAATTATTGAAAATAACCAAATGGGCATCTTAATGAGATATTTGATTATTTTTCTATATACATACTCATTTATTTATCTAATTTATAAACTAATAGTTCCATAGATACAGAAATGATAATACATGTAACTTAAAAAGTTTAAGGTTTATTTTTTTAATCTTCTGATATTAGGCTTTTTCTACTCTTCACCTTTTCCTAATATTTAGGATTTTATTTTCTTAGTAATTTTCCCCCAAAGAATGGCAAAAAAAAACCCACATTTGTATTAATAACAGTCCAATAATTAAAATTACATGGAAAATAAAATTTATTGAATAACCACTGTAGATCATTAATTTGTAATGGAATTTTATATAAGTCATCAAATATACTTTCCATGTTTATTTACAATAAAGTTTGATTAGTAAATCACATTTTAAAAATTAGTCTAAACACCAAAGTTATTAAATTCAAATCATCAAGATCACAGGTAGGAAATATTAGAAAACTCTATGTATATTTTCATTATGTATTAATGTTTCTCTATTTGAATATTCCTAACTGCAATACACCAATGATTTCTGTAATCATAGGTTACAACAATATGAATACTTTTGAGTTTGGAATACCCATAGAGTTCAGGTTCTTATGGATCACTACACCTACACTGTTCAGTAGTAGATAGTATCCAAATGTAGCTATTGCATGTGGCTAGCATGAGCCGAGACATACTACAAGGATAAAAAACTTGCAAATTTTAAAATATTGGTTCTCAAATCAAAATATATTGTGGATAATTAAGATTTTTTATCATTGAAATAATAATTCTATATTTGGATATATGGAATTAAATAAAAATAACATTGAAGTAATCTAATCTGTTTTCTTGTAATTTTCTTTCTGTGGCTCATGGAAAAATTTAAATTACATGTATGGTACATATCTGTGATTTATATTTTATTTCTATTGTACAGGTCTGCCCTACAGTTTTGTTTGTTTAAAATAAGCAACATTATTAATAATAACAATGATGAATGGAAAATCATAGTGAAGAATACAAAACTTACACATATTTGATAAAAATACCTGTCAGCCTTTTAAGGTTCTTAGAAATGATAAGATCTCTTGAGGTTCCTATTTCATTTTCATTGGAACCCAGGGGAACCACACTCATTATATCTGTCATGTGCAGTGACAGGTGTAGTTACAGCTGCAAAAGGATCTCTTTTTATATCTCAATTTCCATGTTCTGAGAATGAAGAATATTTCAACTTTCATCTGGAAATTTGCCATTATTTAGCCTCAGGCCAAAATTTTTATATATTTTTTAAACTTCTTAAAAGTTGTCATGGGCAGCAGAGATACACTTTCTTTCCTTTGTCAAATACTCTGAATAAAATTATTAAGCAAATTGAATATTATAAAATATTCAACATGGGAAATATTTTTCATAATAGTAAGATAATGCTCATATCCCAGAAAAGATTTATGGATAATCAACTTAGTATTATCTTAGTTTTTCAAAATTAGAAGAGAAAACCATGAGAATCATTTGACTGGGCATTTCAAAATATTAACAAGTCACTCATATTTTTACTTATGTAAAAATGTGGATGTGTAACTGATGTGATTCTGCAACTTGTATTTGGGGTAAAAAATGGGAGTTCATAACCCACTTGAATCAAATGTATGGAAGATGATATGTCATGAGCTTTGTAATGTTTTGAACAACCAATTAAAAAAATTTAAAAAAAATAAGTCACTCATATTTTTACTTAAGATGCTAGACAAATATTGTCCTCTGACTGATCTCATTGTTTTTGTACTTCTGACCATAACTTTCTACTTGTTAAAAGAAGCCAGACCTAAAACTTGTGTTTCAAGATACAATGTGTCAAACTCATTGTGTCCATATTTTATAAACTATTGTGGAAATAATTCTGAAATTATTTTATTATTCCTCAGTATTACTATTCCATTTACCTCTTTTTAGTATATCTCGGTAAGTCTAAAAACCTATTTCTTTTCTTTTGTAATGGGAAATTCCTGATTATTGCTGGCTTAAGAAACCCACAGACATCTTTCTTACTTGAGACAGCTGGGGATGTGGCTCAAGCAGTAGCGCGCTCACCTGGCATGTGTGCGGCTCGATCCTCCATCCTCAGCACCACATACAAAGATGTTGTGTCCGCCGAAAACTAAAAAATAAATATTAAAAAAAAATTCTCTCTGTCTCTCTCATTCTCTCTTTTAAAAAAAGAGATAGCTACAAGGTTGTTAAGGGTTGTGTTTTTTGATTCCTACCGTGATTATGAAAGTTATATTAAGTAATGGATAAGGGTTCAGAAGTCTCAGTACTATTTTATTTTACAGTGTTTGGGGTCTCACCTACAGGCAAAGGTGTAAAGTTTTAACATGTAATTTAAGAACTATTGAGGATTATGATATCAGCCATACAACATTTAGCATCACTTTTGAGTGTCTCTTTTTTAAATTTGCTGTACTTTTTGTTAAATACTGGAAAACACAAAGGTGTAGAGTTGATAAGCTTACTCTCTATTTTCAAAAGTATAACTAGCATATATTGAAAGACTCTCCCAAAGTAATAAACGATAGATAATATGTACCCCAAACAAAACCCATCCACAAAAAAAAAAAAAAAAAAAAAAAACTTTGCCAAAGTGTGAATGAACTTCAAGTACAGCAGTAACATTAAGGAGTGAAGCAAAGAAGAAATCATAGGAAAGAGAACCCCTAGGTTGATATTCACCTGGAGATTTCTGGATTTTTTTAGCAAGACTGAATTCTGCCTTCACACCTTTTGAATTTTGTTTGCACTTTTCGAATTCTATGCTCACACTTTTCTTTTTTGGATTCATCATCATGACTGTAACGTATTTGAAAAGAAATATGCTGACATTTTTAGAATAGTGTTTTGTCATTTGAAACATTTTCATATCAAGTTGTATTCATTAATATAATAATCAGCCAGGTATATTTCCCAACATAATCTTTCAAATTTTATCCAAGTTTTAAAATATCTAGCAGCAGTAATATAACAACTACTGAATCCTGATTCCAATAGGATGATATCTCTGAACCTTCAGACTTAATTTGAAATCAACAGTCTCAGATGATATGGGTCCGTCATGTCATTCAATCTTATATAGATGATGAAACTTAAAAAAAAAGTGATAAATGGAAATTCTTGATTTCACAGATATGAGCAGATTAATAGAATAAGGGAGTTGAAGATGTAGAGAAAAAAAATAGCAAGAAACTTCCCACCCCCTGGACTGACATGATCATTAATGGACTAATGTGACTTGTATATATAGAAAAGGGGCCACTCTGCCACACTTTAGAAATGGTGTGATGTCATCACCAGGGATAAATCCTGATAAAGAAAAGATCAGGAATGATATATCTGACCTCTTCCAAGTCCAGTTCTCCAGTTTTGTGCTGGGAACTACATTTACTGAACCCATCCAGAAGTCAGACAATAAACTTCCTGAAATTTTATGGCTCTTTTTACTAGTAGAAGGGTGATTAAACCATTAGAATAAAGACCTTATTTTCATTCTTTAATTATCCAAATAGAAATATTTTGAATACTACTTATATATTAGGTTAAAAATATGACCCTTTAAGACTATAGACCATGTCTGTTTTTTCTATTTATTGCTTTATAGCCTTTATATTGTGAAATGCAATCATCAAAACATTTTGAGGATCAAACAGAAAGTAACATTCTCTGTAAAGGCTATGTCACACTGAAGGAAATAACTTTTTATTTTATGTAAAAACTAAATAATAAAATGAGAAATCCAGAAAAACAAATGCCCTATCTCAGACAGAAAAATAGTTTTCTTATTGTCTATGATTACATGTTAGATAAGAAATTTGTGGCGTTCCATCAGACTAAATTTATGTTGAAATGTATTAAAAATTTACAGGGCACAGTAGGTATAATGAGGTTATAAAAGTGAATAAAATGTGGTCCCTTTTCTCAAGAATTTTATTTGAGGGGGAATAATATACTTTCAATAATGTAAGACAAAATGTAGGTACTGAAAGAGATATTATCACACGATTGGTAGGAGCACGTAGGAAGATAATTTATTTTTGAATGGAACTATCAAGAGAGGCTTCAGGAAAAAAAGGTAGTTATTTAGTACAGAGTAAAAGATAGAACCAAGAAAATGGGATTATTCCATGGAGAATGAAAGGTACAGGTAAAATAATCTAGGACTAGAAGAAGGTAACTCAGGAGAAGTTTGGGCATTTTAATATCTTAATCAGAACATGAGGTACTTTTCTCCAAACTTAGCAATAAAACAAGAAATGTATATCAGGATCATATTTTAGTAAACTTGACCACTAGATTTAGAAGTTAATTATAAATAATTATACTCAACAAGGATTTATCAGTATCAGTAACATCAGAACAGCTAAATAATTTTCTAAAGTTCTAATACTTAAATTAATCCTTTCAACTCTGAGGTGTTGCTCTTATGGCAGTTGGAATTGGCCCTGGAAAACTTCATTTTGAGGTCACTTACAGAAGTTGCCTTCTACTGCTTGTAGGCCTAGCTTGAAATGGCTCTAGAGAATCCAGGAGAATCTATGATGTTCACTTAATCACACTGTGGAAGACTTAGAGATGTTAGTAGGCTTACAGTGAACAGAAACAGCTTCAGAATGGTTCTGGGCTTTTATGAGGGTCATGGGTAATGCTTCTGGCTCTTAAAGTCTATTTTCCTGGCATAATTTTGCTAATTTATTTTATGTCTAGATTTTTATATTCTGTTTGTGCCGAGGATTTGGGATGATGTAGGGCATGAAATTTTAGTGATGACCCAAGATTTTTTGCAAGTAAGTGGTTTATTCCTTCTGTAAAATGAGTTTCTTGGTCTGATTCAATTCAAAAAGGAATTTCAAACTGAGGAGTAATCATAGTTACTAATTTGTTACCACTGTTGTTGTGTTGGTATCTTGAATTGGGTAGCATCCAGTCCATCTACAAAAAAAAAACCACAAATGACAACCAAACAGTAAGAATAGCCTAAAACTGGAAATAAATCTATAAATTTTTTTAGAGTACTGCAAGTGGGTGTGTGGGCTTTGGGAATTTTGGGAACTATGTGCTAACTTTCTTAAGAAATTTCATGAGATTTACAAGCAATAGAGCAGGAAATGATTTGGTAGAATTCTTGTGGATTTCAAAGCAGAACTAGTTGTCTTTTATTTCTTTAAATAACCCCCATCTACACATAAGTTCCTTTTATTTATTTATTTTTTTGTGAGACAACATCAAAACTTTATTCCTCATGTTGTTTATTTCAGACATTTTGGTGACGAAAAGCTGATGGAGGAAAAAAAGTTTAAGCCTAAAGACCAAGAGAGAGTGGGCCACAGGTATCCGATTATTTTATACTCAACCTTTTCACTTCTGTAATCAATAAACCTGACAAGGACAATTTTAAGGAGGGAAAGTTTACTTTGTGGGTCATAATTTAAGAGGTCTCAGTCCATAGGTAGCTGGCTCCATTCCTCTGGGCATGAGGTAAGGCAGAACATCACTGTGGAAGAGTGTGGAAGAGTGTCTGTCACACAGAAAGAGAGAGAGAGAATGTTCCAGTCTTCAGGACAAAATATATACCCCAAAGGCAAGCCCCAGGGACCCACCTTCTCTAGTCACAGCCTACTTGCCTACAGGTACCACCCAGTTTCTCTTTATCAGAAGATTAATTCATTGATTGGGTTAAGAGTCTCATAACCCAATCATTCCACCTCCAAATTTTCTTGCATTGTCTCACACATGAGCTTTTGGGGACCAAACTATACCTAAACCATAACACCCATTTAGTCCATTGTTTGTGTGATACTTTAGGCATTTTTTTTTTTGCATTCATCTATCTTTTTCAGATTTTGGAGCATTTGTTGGATAGTTAGTATCTGCTATCAGTCAGGGATAAAAGCACATTTATTAATTATATAAAAAAAGGATGGGGGACCTGTGTGTTTTCAGGGATGTCAGAGGAGTTTTATGAATTAAAGGAATTTGTTAAGGAATTAGAGCCAGAATTTGGGGAAGTGGATTTGTGACAGGGATCTATAGGTACAAAAGGTCATCTGGAGGTTCATGGATAGGAAGGTGGATATGGTACAGAGAAAGATAGTTTATGGTGGAGTGGATTTTAATTTGGGTCCCAAATGTGATTTTTGTCTTTAAATTTCTGTTAGTGAAGTCCCTCAGGCTATTCAAAATGCATTTTTGAATTACTCTGTCAATCTGATCTGGCCACAGGTACTATTATGACATTTGCTTTGAATGAAAGCTGTCCAAACTCCTTTTAAATATGAGTGCTTTTCTAAATCAAAAGATCCAAGACTGTTAATCAATAAGTAGTATCTCTAAGGGCAATACTGATCCCAAAGGCAGTATCAAAAAGTAAGTCTTTTTGTGGAAAGTTCCAGAGGACATCTTCCAGATATAGAGTAAATTTTTACCAGGGATACCCAAGACATCCCTGGATCAGGTGCAGAAGGCATAGCACTCAATATGAGAAAAGTAGCTCCCTCTGGTAAACAAAGAAAGTGAAGCCCCTTGTCACAGGTGGTAAGGATGATGTTTATGAAAACTTGCCTCTGGGTTTCATAAAGGTGAGATGTCTCTAATCACAGACCTATGGTCCTCTGATACCAAGCAAGAAATTCTGGGATGGCTGTTGTCAAAGTACTAACAAAGTGATGATCAGGAGCAGTGACAAGGGCCTCCAATGTGCAGGAACCTTTTATTTAGATGAATTCCTCTTGAGTGTTGTCACAAAGAGACAATGCTGTTTATACACCTCCTGTCTTTGGATTCTAACCTGATCTTTATCCTCCAGATGCAGACTTTGGCAATCTGTATCCTCTGGCAGATGAAAAAGACAGAGATCAAGCTGTCAGTACAAAAAAGGGGGAAGGCAGAAGCATCTCTTCTAGTTTTATTGGTGTTCCACACCAGTGTTTTTCCAAATATACACCAGTCTAGTGAGAACCATAAACTCACCCGTCTGTAAACTGGCTTAAGACACAGGCACTTAGGAATTATGCATGTGTTCTACTTTTTGATTCTCTGCCTAAGGACAATTTTTAAAAAGACAAAGGCAAATTAAAATTATGATTACCTGTAGCAGTGAACGGACCAATAGCAAAAGCCAAAGCAAACCAAATTGGCAATACCCAAAGAACTAGCTCACACACATGTTTTCTCCTGCTACTCCCAATGTGTAAAGGAAAGGACAAGAGGAGACAGATCTTACCAACCTCTCTCAACAAGATATCATAGACTGAAGATTCATAAAACTGACTCAACAAGAATACTTACCCCTTGCAGGGTAAGTATTGCTTTGTCAGTTTGAGCAGCTACGAAAGACTATCAAATTGAGTGGTTTAAACAAAATGGAGTTCTTACAGTTATGCAGACTAGAAGTTTGAGATCAGGGTGCCAGTATAGTGGGGGTTTTGGTGTGGGACCCTCTTCATGGTTTACAAATGACTACTTTGGGGCTGTATCCTTACATGTTGGAGAGAAAGAAAACAAGTATTTGTGTCTCTTCTTGTAAGGAATCAAATGCCATGCAGCATGAAGGCTCTGCTCCTGTAACTTCATTTCTTCTCAAAGATTCTACTTCCTAATATTATCACATTAGATGTTGTATGTTAACAGGAATGCAGGGTACGCACAAACACTCAGCTCATATCATCACTAATCCCAAGATTTCAGCTGCAGCCTCTGCATTGACTAGGGGATCCCAGATTATGCCTTCGTAATGTGGTTACCAGAAATGGAACTGAGGAAAAACATTCCCCTCTCTTCTTAAATTGTACATCTGAAACCTGGCAATTAGACTGACAGAAGGGATATTAGTAGGAAAAAAAAGATAGGAAATTTTATTTGAGGTTCATATATTTTATAGGCATAGAAACCTACAGAGAAAGTGAAGACTCCAAAAAGCAGTGAATTGCAAAGGAATTGTATACTATTTTAACAAAGCATAATAAATTTTGGAAAATCAGTAAGATAAAGGAAAATGTATTTGGGTTTCCATGGGCAGAAATTGTGGAAGAGTAAAATATAAGGTAAAAACTAATGAATGATTAGTATCATTATTAAGGTTTTTATCTACAGACGCATCTTAAGTCCATCTCCAACTCCAGTGATAAAGACTAATTTTCTACTTTTGTTATTATAAAAGGGGGAATACCTGCACATAGAGTAATTTATGCCCTGCTTTTAGGAAAAGAAGGATAGAACAGAGAATTTTTCTGTGATCTGTTTTTCTCAATTGCCTTCAGTTCAAAATAATCCTTAGGCCAAATGGTATAATTTGGGGTTGTATGTTATCGTCTTCTTCAATTTTATATTTAATTGCTCAATAATTGTGGGTAGTTTTGTAATTTTAAGTGGGAAATTCAGTTTTGGAATTTGTTTTATTTTAATAAATAAAGTGGGGAAGATCTTAAGTAATATCATTTAAATGCATACTTAAAAATAATAATATTTTTAGCAAATATTTTAACGTTTTACTTTGCTTTATATCAGCAGAGAATAAAAAGAACTTTAGAGAATTTAGGCCTTATGTTTCTATAGATCTTTTGGTGTCTGCTTAATTTAGAATCTGTCAATAAAACCTTCCCAGCATTCAATATTTTGATTCTGCTTCCCTGCAAATACAGCTCTCAGGGTCACAAAGCATAGTAAGGGCATCCAAATGGTTGCTTTTTTCTCTTGAGGAAAATTTCCAAAAATGCTTTTATTTATTTTTTTAATTATCTAGGCTTATCTACTGTCAATGCATGTAATTTATAACACTGAGTACTTCCTTTTTAACTTTATCTTTTTCTATGTCGTCTCCAGGAAACCATCTGTCCAATCTTATTTATCTAGGGCACATTTAGGTTCTAACTGCACAAGATCAGAATTGTTACTGAGAGTTATAAGCCATTATGCAGAAGTGTGGGATGTTGTGCTTTACCAACATACTGAGAATTATTTCAGTTTGGTTTTGGTTTTTGAATAAAAAGAAATATGTTAGAAGGTGAAAATAATTTCAAATAAAATTAACTAAGTTTGGCTTCATTATGAGAACAGATGACGAAAAGGAAATCTTAGCATGGGGGGATTAGAAATAAATATGTATAGAAAAAATAAAAGATATTTTTCAAAGCACATAGAGGTCTGGGGCTGTAGCTCAGTAGTAGAGCACTTGCCTCACATCTGTAAGGCACTTGGTTTGATCCTCATTACCACATAAACATAAATAAACAAAATAAAGGTATTGTGTTCATCTACTACCAATATATATATGTATATATATATATAAAATATATATTATATATACACATATATGTGTGTGTATGTATGTGTGTGTATATGTGTGTGTAGTGTGTGTGTGTGTGTGTGTGTGTATATATATATTAAAATATATATATTTTAATATATATATATATATTTTAAGCATATAGAGCCAGGTACAGTGGCACATGCCTGTAATTCTAGCTAAGGCAGGAGGATCATGAATTCAAAGCCAGCCTCAGCAACAGCAAGATGCTAAGCAACTCCATGAGACCCTGACTCTAAATAAAATATAAAATAGGGCTGGGGATGTGGCCCAGGGGTTAAGTGCCCCATAGTTTAATCCCAGGTACCCAAAAAGAAGAAAAAAAAATTAAGAATGTTTGCTTCTATCTTTAAACTCAAGGAAACTCTTATGTGAATAGAAACATACTGTCACATAAAATCCTTTTCCTTATTGTAAAAATTGGAGTTGTATCTATAGAATTTTATCAAAAAGTTAGTAATATCATCTTATTTCTTTTCAGATAGTAAGAGTTAGTAGCTGTAACAGTTAATTTGGACAGGTAAGCTGTGGCTTACACTCATTGTCTACATAAATATTAAAGTGAAAAGGTAAATTATCCTTTCAGATTTAATTTTGTATATATTCAATTCATTTACAAACAGGATACAAATGCCTATACAAAAAAAGATATTCAAATTGTTAAAACAAAATTCTTAGACTTGAAAACCACTAGCACATTTAATGTCATTATTCCAAACTTGCACTATGGTCATCATATATGTTCTCAGATTCCACGTCAACTTTACCTCTTGAACCATATTAGATGATGTACACATATGACATTTTTCTAAAGCAGTATAATCTATTATTGCTTCATCTTCATTAACTCACATGTTTTGAAGTTTTGAATACAAAGTAATTTTCATTTTCCCATACCATTAAAGAAATATATGTGTAAACATTAAGTTGCCATTAACAAGAAATCGACTTCGAATTTAGAAAACTCAAAATTTAAAACTAGTTCATTTAAAAAAAGCAGGTCACCAGCCTTGGCTAGTTTTGAGGAATGAAATATAACTCAAAAAAGCTTCTAGGCTCAAACCTAATTCATACTGTATATTTTATTAGTAAATCATTCACTGAGATAACATGAGAGTAATCTTGTTTAATTATTCAGGAAACAGTAGTCTTTAAAAAGTTAAAGAGTTATACACTGATACATTCTTGTTACTTTAAGATATATTTTTATTTACCATTAGAACAATGAAATATTTAGTTTTCTAATTTTAAAATAAATAACAATAAGAAAAAATTGAAAGTGAACATTTCCTACTTCAACCTGAGAATATTTTTGCAAGAATATCAGAAGACATATTTTGTCAAAAAATGTATGTATATACATGTAAAATATGTAATAATCATAATGAATGTATTCTATAACACTTCTTTGATTATATTTATAACCTTAGTATATCTAAAACATATCTAACTTTAATGCTTAGTTGGTAATTTATTGTATGAAAGTAGCATAATTCTTTATCCAATTTCTTTATCAAGACCATTTGAAGTTTTCAAAATTTTTATTATCAAAAACAAGACACTAATGAACAATTTGCCATGCTAATGCAATTATTTCCTTAGGGAAAATTTGCTGGACTTTTGTAGTTTTGATTGATATTCCTATACGATCTCTAATAAGGTTTTGATGAATTATACTCCCACTAATAATAAATGAGAAGCCCTATTTATGTACAGAATTGAATAATATGGATCATTTTAGTCACTTTCCTAACAGAAAACTGCCAACAATCACTTTTATTTTAATTTCACTTAAAATATCTTACCAACTATAAGTCATGATATTCAGTTATATTTAGCTCTTTTTATTTCTTCTTTTGTGAAAAAGACTTTCTCAAAGCCCAATTTTCTCAGAATATTCTAGGTTAAACTATATTGTCATGGAGGTTAAGGAAAATCCTTGAATAAATTCACATTGCATGAGCAGATCCCAAGGGCATATTTGAGAAGTGTATATTGAGTTTGAGAAGCAAAATACATGGTTTTGCAATGCTTTTATATGTTTATGTGTGTATATATATATATATATATATACACACACACACACACATACATATATGTGTGTGTATATATATATATATATATATATATATACATATTGCTGGGTAAGTAGAAGTCTATGTGAGGGAAAGAAAGTATTGGGTAATATATTCTGTATTAAGCTTTTAGAAAGTTCACTTTTCCTTCAAATGTTTATGTCTAGAGAATTAATAAAGTCAAGATTAAAATGTCTTTCATGTTGAGACATGAAGTGTAGATTAAAGGACAGGTGTCTATTTTCATACTAATAGTTTGGGGAAGAAAAAAAATCTTTAAAATAGCTACTTTTAAAAAATATTTTAGATTTCTCCTTTAAAGCATTCAGGTTTTAAATTCTGAGGCAGGATGATGTGATTCTGCCCAAGGGCAGATGAATGTTGCTCCCTCAGAAACCCATCAGTGCCAGGTCTAAAATGGCCAGAGGAGTTGCTGCAGGCAGGGCAAGCAGAGGTTTCCCATGTATCTCAAGTTGGCTTTCCAGCTCTGCAGGCTGAGGGACTTCAACAAATATCTGCATTTTGTGCAATGACACTACTCCATTGTGGCTGCTTGTAGCTGTCCAGCAATAAATCAGAGAATGATAAAATCTTTCCGTGTTATTTCAGAATTACAAAATTTCCTATACTCCTATCTATATATAAACTAAATAATATATGGTAATATGTATAGGACAAAATTATGTATTCAATTGTCAAATTGTGTCAGCAAGAAGGCCCCATCTAACACAATCATGGAACTCAGTTTGTCCCCAATTTAAGAATAGTTTACTGAGGCATAAATTTATGTACTTTCTCAAAGTATGCAAAAATTAATCTCCATTTCAGATTGATGCCTTCTTTGACATTGCCTGATTTTCTAAATGGCAAAATACAGATGATGTATGGGACAAGCCATTCACATTTAGATCCTAGATTCTTCTTAAAAAGAAAATTGATCATTTAAAGCCATGCTGCAAGTAAGAAAAAATTTTAAATCATTATTGTTTATATGTATTATTTATTATTAATATCATTTTAAATAAGCACTGCAGTCATAGTAACACCTTTAAAAGAACTGTTATAAGAGAGTGGGCAGATGGAAATGGTTAGGCTATTTGTCACTTGGGACATAGTGTGACTTTCTGATCTTTACTTAAACTCGTAGGCAAACATTTTATTAAATATTAAATATTATTATTAAACATTATTATTATTATCAAAATCATCAGATAACCTATAATATTATATAAATTGGTTTGAATAATTGAATATGATGGGAAAAGAAGGAAACCACAGCTAGAATGTCTGGGTATACTAGGTACATTTCCATAATTTGACACTTTGCAGGCTTGGAGTAATCTGTGAACAAACTCTTATCACAGGGAGAATATTGCAAGGATTTCTAAAGTGAAATTCAAATCATAATGATACTGATTCACAAACTGAATTATTAACTTAGAGATATTCTTAAGAAAATAGTAAAGAAAAAAAGAAAAAAGGCTAAAAAATTAATCTGTAATGAAGCTATTTAGTTCTAAAATTATTTGTACTAACATTAAACAGTATGTTATTATTGCTGTAGTCAGTAACAATAAGGAAGTCATAGTAAATAGGTTTTAGAGAAATATATGGACAAGAAGCCAGAATACTACCTCTCCTATAATCTCTATTATTCCTATAATATCTATGAGTACTTCAAATTTAGCTATTTCAATGGCAAATTTAAAATAAATCACTTTTGATAAAAATTCTGATTATTAGAGTTGAAATAGACAGTGTTTCAAAGTCAAATTCCTCTGATCAGTGTCTATACCAACTTGATTTTTTTTTCAGTTTTATGAGAAATAAATGAATTTCTATATATAAATAATATTTTTAAAGTTTTTAATAATATAGTCATTTAATATTAATATAAAATGAAGGCTATTTATAGCAAGTAAATCACACTTAAATAAATTTAAAATTTTGTTTTATCTTCTTGTAAATAGTGTCTTAGTGGCCTTGGATGAATAATCTGTGATGGATAACCTCACATGATAAATTATTTATGCAACTCCTTTCTACTGAATTTTCAGGAAGGAGTGTGTATATTGCAATTTAGCAATTAATGATGTCCACCCTGAAGTTATACTTTGTTAGTTCAAATCCTGGTTCAATCAATTATCATTATTAGCAAGATTGTTTCAACAGCATAGTTTTTTTTTAACATAAGTGGCATATAATTTTCTCCTTCTTTGTTTTGTTTTCAAAATATATTCTGGAAACTTTAAATTTTAAAAATTCATTTAAAAATTTCCTCTTTGGTCATTTTGTTGCACTTTACTTCATGATGATAGCAGATATTTGCATTTTCTACAAATGAAAGGTTTACACCAACCTTTCAATATGACTCTAACAAGTCATATTGGCACCATTTATGCAAAAGCTCAGATAATTTTTAATATTTTTAACAATAAAGCAATTTTCAATTAAGGTAGATACATTCTTTTACTATAAATTTCTTGCACACTTTAATAGACTGTAGATAGTAATTTTTATACACATCAGGAAATAAAAAAGATTGTGTGATTTATTTTATTATGATACTTATTTTAATGCAGTATTCTGGAATTCACCCACAGTATATTTGAGTTATGTCTTATCTTACTAATTATAGCATATTTTGGCCATGATATTAATATTGTCTAGACTATATTATACCTAACTTTTATTATATGCCATAATTTACACTCTATGACATAATTCATGTTATTAACCTTGTCCAGTATATACCATGCTTAAGCCATAATTTCTATATTATTTATCGCTGTTCTATTGCTCCATATATAATATTTTATGTGTAATGTACTATTATATTATTTACTTCAAAATAGATACTTTAAAGTAAGTTATATAAAACCACATATCTTAATATGACTGCATGATAAATAAAATATATTATAAAAAATACTATTGGTGCTACTGTCATGCCTTTATTACTACATTTCTCCCACTGATAAACCTAATGGTCCACACTTGCTCAGTGTTCCCCTTGTGATCACTAGTAAGTGCCTTACATTTATTAACTATTTTAATTCTCCTAATAACACCATGAAATTTTGTTTCTCTTTCACAGACAGAGAGTCAGTAGTTCAAGTTAAGATAAAGGTCTTTTCCATATCATAAAGCTTTAATGTGTTAGAAGCTGAAAATGAAGTCAGGTATTTTCACTGGGCAGCACAATTGTTTAGCCACTGCAAGAATAGTGCTATACTGATTGAAAAGTTTAAAATCCAGGTTCATAATCTCACTTATCCACCCCACCCCACCCCCATTTTTGCAGAAGCCTTTTTCTTTAATGGTCCATTTTGCCTACTATTTTTGAAAGTGTTTCCTTTAATGCTTCAATGTTATTTCAAAAGCATTTAATTATTTTATATACTTCTTTGGAACCCTATTTAAATAGTTCACTCAAGAGGATCCAAGATGGTGGGCTAGAGGGAGGCAGCATTCTGGGTCCCTCCTTGACCCTCAACTAGTGGGTATACTGCTTATCTGAGAGCGATAGAGGATCCTATACAGCTGCTCTCCTGTGGAAATTACCATGCAGGACTCCAGGCCTCAGCATTCCAGCAGGACTCCTGACTCCTGAAATCCAACTCCCCAGGTTTTAGCCCACATAGGGCTCCTGAGCGCCTTAGCAGGATCACCTCACCTGTCAGCACCACTGCAGAACTCCCAGACACGGCTCAGCTCCCATGCAGGACACTCAGCTGCTACCTACCCACAGCAACTCTGGCTGCCACTCCCCTATGTACCTCCATCTACCCACAAGGAGACCCTTCCTCCCTTGCAAAACTCAGCAGCTGTGGCCATAATCCCCTGCTCCGTAATCTACTGTGGCCATAATCCCCTGCATCTGGGGGCATTTCACAGGCTCTGGAGGCAGCCAAAGCCACAGTACTGAATATCACAGAGCTCATCTCTGAACACTTTCTACAAGTCCATCACCTGCCTCCCCCCACCCCACCCAACACCCCAGCGCTGGAAGCAGACTGCTTCCATCTTGGCTCACCTTCCTGGCCATATCTGGTGGGGGCAGCTCCCAGATTGGAACTCTAGCTGGCCAGGTACCTGGTTTCCAACTCCCCATCCATCACTCCAGCTGCAATAACAAAGCACAATAACTGCCCAACACAAAACAGCTCTCAGTGAGATGGGTGTGCAGTATGACCAGGGAGCCCCTCACTGGAGCCCTGTTGAGAGAGTTCCTCAATTGCTAAGGGAGAGGGAAATGGAAAAAATGTTAGTTGACTAATAGAGAGATCAGTTAACTGGGAAGTTTTCAGGCAAGATAGGGAGAGAAGACTAGGCACTCAAGAAGCAGACTCCAAAATAGACTCTTGTGGTGCTGTCTCCCTGCAGGGACTGGCGGGTGCAACACCTTGCTTCCAGGTACCTGCATCAGGATCAACCTTCCCACCATGGTTACCTTCACCATCCTGAGGGCAGAGATACCAGATAACAACAGACAACTCCACCCATTAGATGAGAAGGGAAGCAGGAAAGATATTGATCTGTAAAACTATCAACAATCCTGATTTCTTCCTCTGAGAATTTTTTTTTTCTTTTCTACCTCTCTATCCTCCTGCCCTCACATCCCCAACATATGTGAAACCAAGAACTTTGCATGAATTGAGATTTTGACGACTGGGACATCTGAATAATATAGGTGTGTTGTATATGCTCTTTTTTTCTTTTCTTTTTTTAAAATTTATCTTTTCCTCTCCAATTTTTACTATTTTAACATTCTTTATTTTTCTGAATACATGTGTGTGTTTGTCTTATGTATTCTACTGTCTTCCCATGTACTTGTCTACCCAAAATTACTTCCTGTCTATTCTCTTGCTACGAACACTTTTCATTAGATTTCTCTATCACACTTCTTAAGATATATTAACCCTATATCCTCACATCCTTCCCCCTCAGCATATCATCCAACGCCCCACCCCCAGTTCATTGTCCACCACCAGAAACTATAAAACCTTTTACCAACCTACTGATTATATAGATAATAATCAAATTCAACATTTCTGTACACTATGACCAAACTGTAAGTGTCTTAAAAACAGTGAATTGTTCATAGGTGGTTTATTGTTGATATTGGGATCTGTTCACATTGTCCTTCCCCATAAAGGAGAGGTATTGAAACCCTACCTGAGCACAAAAAACCTATATGGTAAAAACAATAAAACCCGAACCCACAGGCTAGAAGGAAAGACACAGGAGCAACATGAAAAGACAAGGGAAGAAAGTGCCCCAAACAAATCAAGATACCACATTATTAGAAGCCATGGCAACCACGGCAGAAGAAATTACAGAGAAGGAGTTCAGGATGTACATGATTAAAATGTTCTGTGAATTGAAGAATGACAGAAGAGAGCAAATACAGCAGCAAAGATGATTTAGACAAGGAGCTACATAAACAAATACAGAAAGCAAAAGATCACTTCAACAGGGAGAGAGAGGTTCTAAAAAACAAACAAAAAACAATCAAATAGAAATCCTTGAAATGAAAGAAATAATAAACCAAATTAAAAGTTCAGTTGAAAGCATCACCAACAGAGTAGACCTCTTGGAAGATAGAACATCAGACAATAAAGACAAAATATATAATCTTGAAAGGAATGTAGACCACACAGTGAAAATGGTAAGAAACCATGAGCAGAATATTCAAGAAGTACAGGATAGCATAAAAAGACCAAATTTAAGAGTTACTGAGATAGAGGAAGGCATAGAGGTCCAAACCAAAAAAATGAAGAATCTATTCAATGAAATACTATCAGAAAATTATCCAAACATGAAGAATAAATTAGAAAACTAAATTCAAGAAGCCTACAGGACATGCCAAGTGTACAAAATCACAACATCCACACTAAGGAACATTATAATGAAAATGCCCAACAAACAGAATAAAGAGAGAATATTAAAAGCCATGAGAAAAAGGAATCAGATTATATATAGTGGAAAACCAATTAGGATAATAGCAGATTTTTCAACCCAGACCCTGAAAACTAAAAGATCCTGGAACAACATATATCAAGCTCTGAAAGAAAATGGATGCCAATCAAGAATCTTGTATCCAGCAAAATTAAGCTTTAGATTTGATGATGAAATAAAAAAAACTTCCATGATAAACAAAAGTTAAAAGAATTTACACTAGAAAACTGGCACTAGAAAACATCCTTGGCAAAATATTCCATGAAGAGGAAGCAAAAAACAATAATGAAAATCAACAGAGGGAAGTAGTACCCTAAGGGAAAAACTAATCAAAGAAGAAAGCAAGTCAAGTTAAATAACAAAAATAAATAAAAATGACTGGGACTACAACCATGTCTCAATAATATCCCTGAATGGTAATGGCCTAAACTCACCAATCAAAAGACATAGGCTAGTTGATTGGATTAAAAGAAAAAACACAACAATATGCTGCCTCCTGGAGACTCTTCTGATATAAAAAGACATACATAGACTGAAGGTGAAAGGTTGGGAAAAATCATACCCCTCACATGGGCTGTAGAGGCAAGCAGGGTTTCCATCCTGGTATCAAATACAGTAGACTTCAAGCCAAAGTTAATCGAAAAGGATAAAAAAGAACATTTCATACTGCTCAAGAGAACCATACTCCAACAGGACATAACAATTATAAATATATATGTCCCAAACAATGGAGCACTTATGTTCATCAAACAAATTCTTCACAAGTTCCACAATCAAATAGACCACAACACAATAATCTTGGGTGATTTTAACACAGCTTTCTTACTACTGAATAGATCAGATAGATCTTCCAAACAAAAGTTTAATAAATAAACTATAGATCTCAATAATACAATCAATAACTTTGACTTAACTGACATACGTAAAATATTTTATCTTTTATCAAGAGAATACACTTTCTTCTCAGCATCACATGGATTCTTCTCTAAAATAGACCATATATATGCCACAAAGCAAATCTTAGCAAATACAAAATAGTAGAGATACTACCCTGCATTTTATCAGATCATAATGGAATGAAATTATAACCAGTGACAAAATAAAAATAAAAATTATTCCAACACCTGGAGACTAAAAAATATGCTAATGAATGAATAATAGGCTACAAAAGACATCAAGGGGGAGATTAAAAAATTCTTAGAGGTAAATGAGAACATGGACACAACATATCAAACTCTCTGGGACACTATGAAAGCAGTACTAAGAGAAAATTTCATTGCATGGAGTTCATTCCTTAAAAGAAGGAAAAGTCAACGAATAAATGACCTAAGGTTACATCTCAAAGCCCTAGAAAAAGAAGAACAAGTCAATACCAAAAGCAGTAGAAGGCAGGAAATAATTTAAATTAGAGCTGAAATCAATGAAATCAAAACAAATGAAACAATTGAAAAAGTTGACAAGACAAAAAGTTGGTTCTTTGAAAAAAGAAATAAAATTGACAGACCCTTAGCTACTCTAATGAAGAGCAGGAGAGAGAAAACTCAAATTACTAATATACATTATGAAAAACATAATATCACAGCAGACATTACAGAAATACAGAGGATAATTAGAAATTACTTTGAAAATTATACTCCAATAAAATAGAAGATATTGAAGGCATCCACAAATTTCTTAAGTCATACGATTTGCCCAAATTGAATCATGATGATATGCACAATTTAAATAGACCAACATCAAATGAGAAAATAGAAGACACCATCAGAAGCCTACCATCCAAGAAAAGCCCAGGACAGGATGGATACACAGCCAAGTTATAAAATACTTTTAAAGAAGAACTAATACCAATGCTCTTCAACTTATTTCAGGAATTAGAAAAAGAGGGAGTACTTCCAAACTCATTCTATGAGGCCAATATCACACTGATTCCAAAACCAGGCAAAGACACATCAAAGAAAGAAAACTTTAGACCAATATCTCTAATAGATGCAAAAATTCTCAATAAAATTCTAGCAAATCAAATACAAAAACATATCCAAGTAATAGTGCACCATGATCAAGTGGGATTTATCCCAGGGATGCAAGGTTGGTTCAACATACAGAAATCAATAAATGTAATTCATCACATCAATAGACTTAATGGTAAGAATAATATGATTATCTTAATAGATGCAGAAAAAGCATTTGACAAAATACAGCACCCCTTTATGTTCAAGATGCTAGAAAAATTAGGAATAACAGGAACATATCTCACATTATAAAGATTATGTACACTAAGCCCCAGGCCAACATCATTCTAAATGAAGAAAAATTGAAGGTATTACCTCTAAAAACTGAAACAAGACAGGGATGACTTCTTTCACCACTCCTATTTGACATAGTTCTTGAAACACTGACTAGAGCAATTAGACAGATGAAAGAAATTAAAGGGATACACATAGGAAAAGAAGAACTCAAATTCACAATATTTGCTGACTATATGATTCTATACCTAGAAGACTCAAAAAAAAAAACTTCTAGAACTAGTAAATTAATTCATCAAAGTAGCAGGATACAAAAACAACATCCATAAATCAAAGGCATTTCTGTATATTAGTGACAAATCCTCTGAAAGGGAAATGAGGAAAACCTACCCTATTTTCAATAGCCTCAAAAAAATTAAAACAAAATACTGGGAATCAACAAAATAAATAAAAGATCTCTACCGTGAAAAATACAGAACCCTAAAGAAATAAATAAAAGAAGAGCATAGGAGATGAAAAGATGGACTTTGCTCTTTGATTGGCAGAATTAATATTATCAAAAATGACCAAACTACTAAAAGCACTATAGAGATTTAATGCAATTCCAGTCAAAATCCCAATGGCATTTCTATTGGAAATAGAAAAAGCAATCATAAAATTCATATGAAAAAGTAAGAGACCCAGAATAGGTAATAAAATCCTTAGCAATGCAGTATCATTATGCCAGACCTTAAACTATATCACAGAGCAATAGTAACAAAAAACAATACCAAAAATGGTATTGACACCAAAACAGACTGGTAGACCAATGGTATAGAATAGAGGACACAGAGACTAACCCACAAAATTAAAATTATCTTATATTAGACAAAGGAGCCAAAAACATACAGTGGAGAAATGATAGTCTCTTCAACAAATAGTGCTGGGAAAACTGGAAATCCATAAGCAACAAAATGAAACTAAAACCCCTATCTCTCTCCATGCACAACATTCAACTCAAAGTGGATCGAGGACCTAGGAATTAAATCAGATAACCCTGTGTCTAAAAACAGGAAAAGTAGGAGGCCCTAACCTTCATCATGTTAGATTAGGCACCCACTTCCTTAATAAGACTCCTGTGGCACAAGAATTAAAATCAAGAATCAATAAATCAATAAAAAGTTTCTTCTCAGCAAAAGAAACAATCTATGAGGTGAATAGAGAGCCTATATCATGGGAGCAAATTTTACCTATCACACATCAGATAAAGCACTAATCTCTAGGGGTACATAAAGAATTCAAAAAGCTAAACACCAAAAAAACCCCACAAATTACCCAATCAATAATTGATTCCAGGATCTAAATAAACACTTCTCAGAAGAGGATATACAATCAAATCAACAAATATATAAAAAATATTCATCATCTCTAGTAATTGGAGAAATGCAAATCAAAACTACTCCAAGATTTCATCTCACTCCTGTCAGAATGGCAGCTACTATGAAGACAAACAACAATAAGTGTTGGCGAGGATGTGGGGAAAAGGCACACTCATATATTGCTGGTGGGACGGCAAATTGGTGCAGCCAATATGGAAAGCAGTATGGAGCTTTCTTGGAAAACTGGGAAGAAAATCACCATTTGACCCAGCTATCACACTCCTTGGTCTATACCCAAAGGACTTAAAAACAGCATACTACAGGGACATAGTTACATCAATGTTTATAGCAGCACAATTCACAATAGCTAAACTGTGGAGCCAAACTAGATGTCCTTCAGTGGATGAATGGATAAAAAAAATGTGGCATATATACACAATGGAATATTACTCAGCAAAGAAAGAGAATAAAATCATGGCATTTGCAGTCAATGAATGGAGTTGAAGAAGATAATGCTAAGTGAAGTTAGCCAATCCCTAAAAACACAAATGCCAAATGTTTTCTCTGATATAAGGAGACTGATTCATAGTGGGGTAGGTAGGTGGATCATGAGAGGAATAGAGGAACTCTAGATGGGGCAGAGGGATGGGAGGGAAAGGGAGGGGGCAGGTGGTTAGAAATGATGGTGGAATTTGATGGACATCATTATCCAATGTACATGTATGAAGGCACGAATTGGTGTGAATATCCATTATATACAACCAGAGATTGGAAAAATTATGCTCTATATGTGTAATATGAATTGTAATGCATTCTGCTGTCATATATAAAAATAATTACTAAAAAACAAAATAGTTCACTCAAGTTTCCTATAAGAAAACAAAAATAAAGCTTTTTATTTTTTCCCTCACAGTTAATCAAACACTTTCATATTATCCAAACCACCTCTAGTATATATACATAAGAATTAAGGGATTTTTTTAAACTTTTTATTTTTCTAACCAATTAATAGTTTCTCACATAATTATGGATTTTAAAGCTAGCTTCAATAGCTATTTCTATTTCTTCAATAATAGAAATCATATACATTTAATTTTTGGAGCTGTTTAGTAAATTTGTCTTCAAAAACAATTTTCCAATCATTGTATGAGAGCAAAATGTATCTTTTGACTCTAGTGAAACCTACAACTTATTAAATATCTTGCAGGAATTTACTCCTACTTGTTTAAAGTGTTAAGAAATATATCGCAAATTTTAAAGGCACCTGCAGAAGTTTACAGAACTGCAACTAGTTCTCTCCCTGCTTTTCCAGGGCCACTTGTTCACCACTTCAGACAAATAAGACTCCATCGCAGCCTAAAAGCTCTCCAGAGAAGACTTCTTAATATACCTTAAACTGTTTTCAGTCTTGCTTTTAGTAGAATTTCCTTACTGCTGACTTTAGTGCTGCTATTTCAGCCTGCTTCTGTTGCTCTCCTCTCTATGGAGATAAAGAACAGCTGGCCAATATCTTTTGTGTAAAGGCATTTGAAATTCTAGAATGCAGTAATTAAAACCCCTTTTTGCCTTGGACTAACATTTTCCAGGACTTATTGGAAATTTTAAAATGTTCTTAAGAATTTCTACATGCTTCCTGAGTTCTGAAAAACTTTTTTTTTTAATGAATCAAATATTTTCCCACATGAGATACCTGTTTGACCAAAATAATTAAGGGATTATGTATATAATAATCATATAAGTATATGATTATATATAAGTATATGTATATATAATCATATAAGTATATGATTCTTAATACTTTTATTTGTTTAAAATGCTATCAAAGACATGAGTCATCCAGATAAATACTCCTGTATAAATTTCCTCTTTAGGTCTGAAAAGACAGGAAAATTAAACAAAGGACTGTTATGGGCCAGGCTATATGGGCAATGACTCCATTTTACCCTGACACTCCACGTCATATAACAAATGTTTCTCCCATTGTAACACCCTGCCTCTGGGCCAAGCAACAGTTGCTTAGAGTAGCATGTTTAGAAACACAAAAGTGGCAATTTTTATACAATATAAAATTGTCCTCTCTTTGGTTTCCATTTTTCTTGGACAATGTACCTGGTCAGAGAATGATTGTTTAGACATTAGTAAGGATTATTTAACTTGTACTCAACTAGGGTCATTTTGACCCACTTTCCCTTCTTCTTAAGATTTTGGATCTCATGATGGTTGTTTATGGTTTTGAATTGGCAATATCCACTTATGATTAATGTGGTTTTGAAATATAAAGGTGTGCTGTAATTCTTAAAGGGGGTTTAAGGGTGCAGACTTAAGACCTGCCCTTTGGCCTACCAGTTGGTGAATCTGGACTGCCAGATGGTAAATAAAGATGATTCCACCTCCTGCTTTAAGATCAACTCAGTGATTTATTGCAATCTTGCCATAACATAACATAACATAACATAACATAGTGTTATTTCATACTTGTACTAACTTCCTTTATAAAATAATTTTTTTGGGGGGAATCTTATCAATTTATCCATGAATTTTGAATATCTTGACTTAGTTTTCCTTTCAGTATCCAATTACCAGTTATTAGACAAGCCTAATAATCTACAAGCTTAGGCACAACCATTATCTGGACAATTGTTATGGCACACTTACAGCATCTAGTCAAGAGAGTGAGCTGAATTTCCTTTTTAACTACCAAAGGTCAAGGACCAAGGTCAGCATACATTTTCTTTTCTTTTTCTTTCTTTCCCCCTCTTTCTTGTTCCAGAGATTGAAATCAGGGGTGCTTAGCCACTGTTACGGTTTAGATATTAGGTATCCCCCAAAAGCTCATGTGTGAGACAGTGTAATAGTATTCAGTGGTGAAATGATTGGGTTATAAGACCTTAACCCAATCAGCAAATTAATCCCCTGACAGGGATTAACTGAGTGGTAAGTGTAGGCAGGTAAGGTGTGGCTGGAGGAGCTGGTTCCCCGTGGGTATGCCTTTGGGGTATATATTATGTATCTGGCTAGTGGAGTGTCTTTCTCTCCTTCTGATCATCATGTGAGCTGCCTCCCACTACCATACTCTTCCTCCATGATGTTCTGCCTCATGGGGAGCTCAGGAATAGAGCTGGATGTCTATGAGACCTCTGAAGCACTGAGTTCCCAAATAATCTTTTCCTCCTCTAAAATTGTTCTTGTCAGATCTTTTTGTCAGAGCAGCAGAAAATCTGACTAAAAGAACCACTGAAACATATCCTCAGGCCTTTTCATTTTTAAGACTGAACCTAAGTTGCTTAGGGCCTCACTGAATTGCTGAGGCTGGCCTCGAACTTGCAATCCTTGTGCCTTAGCCTCCCATATCACTGGGATTTCAGGTGTGCCCCATTGTGCCCAGCACATATTTTCTTTAAAGATTTAGATAGTGAGTATTTTTGGTTTTGCATGCCCTGTGGTCTCTGTTACAGTCAACTTTGCTGTTGTAGCACTAGTACAGCTACACACAAAATGTAACAAATGCATTAGGCTACAGCCCAGCAAAACCATATTACCAGCACGTGAGGCAGACCAGAGTTTACTCTGTGCCATCACTTACCAATGTAGGACAAAATGTGCCAAAATGTGTTGATGCCTTTGGGCTTCCTGGACCCACCCCTCCATATTTCTTTGCTGCTGAAATTCTAAAGGTCCAAGCTGTCCCAAGAGGAGTGGCACATTTCAAATCCAAAAGACTTCACATTCTCTTGATGTATTGTGCTTGTTTTTGGGACACTAACACCATTTTCCTCGTGCAGCGTGGCGAAGGTCCATCATGACCCCATATCTTAGAAACACTTCTCAAGTCTCCTGAAGAAAGACATTTTATTTCTCATCATTTAAAAGAAAATCTGTGTTTTCCCACCATAAGAGACTAGTATGCAGGTCCCAAATTTTGCCTTTAGTGATTGAATGAATACCCATGCACTTCTGCCATTTCTCTTGTACATCTAATACATCAGAGAATTTGTTAACCGTGATTGGATGCACATGCATACCCCACTGTTATGAGGCAGACTGCTCAGAAAACATACCAAGTCCATTTTGTTTGTCAGAATTGGAGAGTCTTTATTTAACCAGCCAGCTGGCAACTGCTCCCCACAGGACTCATAACTGTCTCTGAAAGGAACAGCCCGGAGCCTGAGCATTTCAGGGTCTTCAAAGGCAAAAACCACAAAAAGCACATCTGGGTTGATGTAGCTGCAGCAAGCAGGGGTACAGAAACTGAATTGAGCAGTTAGTGAAACAACGCAATTGGTACATTGGTATTTCCCACAGGACTTTCCAGATTGGCATAACAGCAAGCAAGCAGAAGAGAAGTGGGTCAAAATGACACTAGTTGAGTAAAAGTTAGAGAATGGTTACTAACATCTAGATAATCAGTCTCTGATAGGGTACATTGTCCAAGAAAAATGGAAACCAAAGAGAGAAGAATTTTATGTTGTATAAGAATTGCCATTTTGTGCTGCCGAACATGCTATGCTAAGCATATATTGATAGGTACAGAGGTGGAGTGTTCCCATGGGAGAAGCATTTCTTATAACATGGAGTCTCAGGGTTAAACGGATTCTGTTTGGTCATTGCTCATATAGCCTGGCTAATAACCCCACCATTAGAGTGCTACCCCATAGTTTGAGTCATCATTATTTCTTCTCTGGATTCCTAAATCTATCATATCACCCCAGTCAATTTTTGGTAGTATAATTAGATGATTAAAGCACAAATCGCTACATATGGCCCCAACTCTATCAGAGTTAAAGCCAAGATTACAGTAGTGGGCATAGCCCTGCTGTATGAGATCTCTACCATCTCCCCACTGATAGATTTCTAACCACCTACCATTCTCCTCTGGTCTCAGGAATCTCATCACATGAGCTTCTTTGTAAGTTTTCTGACCACATAGGAATACTTTCTACATGGCATATAAAACTTAAAATATTTAGTCTCATTTTTTTTTCTAAATGGCTCCCAACCCACCCTTTCTTAACTAATGTTGTAAACTCTTTATTTTCTCTGGTATAATTGCACATCCTCTGAATACTTTTGTGGTCTGCTATTTATCATTGCAACAACTCCTTCCTCATCTCCCAAATTACCACTTACACTGCTTTACTTTTTTTTCCCCATATCATCACCATCTACCATTCTGTAAAATTTAAAGTATTCACTTGTTGTATTTATTGTCCTTAACTTTCTTTAGCGGCTAAATTGCAAAATTATGATGATAAGAATTTTTATCTGCTTTATTCAGTGATTTTTCTCAAGCATCAAGAACAGTGCTAGAACGGAGAAAAGATGAACCCCCCAAAATTATGCTAAATAAAATAAGTCAGTAACAAATGACCATGTGTTGAATTATTCCATGTGTGAAGTATTCAGTAAAGGTTGTGTGTGTGCGTGTGTGTGTGTGTGTGTGTGTGTGTGTGTGTGTGAATCAACGCAAAAACCAAATTGATGGTTGCTTGAACTAGAGCTAGGACACCTGGGGAGTAACTGCTTAATAAATATGGAACTTTCTTGTGTGGTGATGAACATGCTTTGGAATGAAATGAAGGTGGTGGTTATACAATTTTGTGAAAGTACAGAATGCCAACGAATTGTTCTCTTTAAAATGGCTCATTTATGTTAGTAGTGGATTTTAGTAACATAAATGAGTAAAGTAACATAGTATACCAAAGTTTTCTTTAAGAAAATTTTAAAAACTATGAATAAACTTCTATAAAGTGCCTTCTCCTATAGAGACACTAATACTAGAGTTCACATGGTTCAGGAAAAGACTTATTGGCAATCTAAAGCTGGAGAATACTAGAGAGTTGGTATGTGCTACAACCACACAGTCCTGGATATTTGATAAGATCCATGGGCCCTCAAGTCATCCCCACAAATGACACTGGCCCAATACCCATGAACACAGGATCTATAAGCACAAATCAGTTATTTATAAATCACACATTCTCCACATCTCTGTTGAACAAAGTCTTTTGTATGTTTGGGGAGGGAATGTGCCCACATATTACCTGAGAATATATACTCAGAGGTAGATAGAACCAGTAAAACCAAAACCAAAGAACCCAGTGATTTTAAAGTTATTGCAGATGTTCACCCAGCATCATTGAAAATCATCAGACATATGAATTACTCTGACTTGAATAGTTCATAAATCTGTCCAAACCCATTCTGGACTTTCTGCTTCAAACAATGGATGATTTCTATGGACTTTGCCCTTATTGGCAACTCTTTAATTGTGTAGGAGGAAAACAGGCATTGAACTCAAGGGCACTTGACCCAATGTTGAATCACATCTGAAGCCCTATTTTGCATTTTATTTGGAGACAGGGCCTTACTGAGTTGCTTAGCACCTCACTTTTTCTGAGTCTGGCTTTGAATTCATGACCCTCCTGCCTTAGCCTCCCTAGCCACTGGGATTACAGACTTGTGCCATTGTGCCCAGTGGCAACTCTTAATATAGTGATTGCTATTATCTAATTTCTAATATGTTATGAGGATTGCCACTTTTTATCCTGCCTGTTGAGATTTTCTTTTCTTTATTCAGTGAATATGCAGCCTTGAACACAGCTGATTTCCTACTTGATTTTCAGCTCTCTATGAACAACCCACTGTAAACCATATCATTTCTCTACCATATTCTGATAAACACAGAAAATTGTCCATTTGTCTTTGAATCAGAACAATATTTACAGTGGTCCAACAGAGCTCAAAGGCATAGGAGCCTTCTGTTCAATTATGATATGTACCCTGCCTGGTGCTGTGATGTATATAAGTGAGCACAACTTTATATTTTGGAATGAATTTCCCTCCATTTATAATGTTGTTGGGACAGAATCCATGATATTATGGACTTTTAGGATCTTCACATAATTTTCTGTGTTAGGGAAATGTAAATAATTTTGGTTATCAATTGCCTCTGAAAGTAGCACATGGTAAAGACAAAGTAGGGTAATTTTCTAACACAAAATTCCCACAATAACCACTGGTTGGCACTCATGGGCTGTTGCCAAAGATTCCTATTTGTAGATGTGTTGCTGGAGATGCAATACCACTTGAAGATTGTAGTAGTGTGATCTTCTTATGGTTTAAATGTGAGGTATACCCATGTGTGAGACAATGCAAGAAAGTTTAGTGGTGAGATGATTGGGTTATAAGAGCTTTAAATTAATCAGTACATTAATCCCCTGATAGGGATTCATTTTGTGGTAAATATGGGTAGGTAGGGTGTGGCTACAGAAGGTGGGCTCCTGGATGCATGGTTTTGGGGCATATATTTTATCCTTTTTGAATGGACCTCTCTCTGCTTCCTGGTTTTATACCCTTTGCCATAATGTTCTGCCTCTTCTCAGGTCCTTAGGAATGGAGTGGACCATCAATGAACTGAGACTTTTGAAACTGTGAGCCCCAAAATAAACTTTTCCTCTAATTAATCTTGTCAGGTTTCTTGTTCACTACAGCAAAAAAAAAAAAAAAAAAAAAAAAAAAAAAAAAGCTTACTAGAACAGATCTCAAATGAATCCACCAAGTGTTAGTTCTTTGAAGCTCAAGGAGAACCTGTGGGCATCCAGAACCCCACAGATAGTTCTGTCATTTTCCTCTTATCATTGTTAATCTAAGCTACTGACATTTCCAGATGAGACAGGTATTATGTTCGTAGATCTTCAAATCTTATCCATACCTCTTGTTTTGATTGTAAGATAATATCTCATAGCTCCAGACTAAGTAATTCTTCATAATCATGACATTTATTTGAGATCTATACTTTAGCTCAATCTGCCACTCCCTAGTGATCCTATGATGAGCATTGAAATTTAGTTTTGGTTTAACAGGAAGATAGAGATGTTGATATTATATAATACCAATAATAATAATAATAATAATAACAAATAATATTTTCTCAGTTGAATCAAATCTAAGTTTCATTTCAATTAACTGTGGAAATAAGCAAGACTGTTTAAAATTCCTAAGAAAACACAGAAAATAAGTACTGGAGTCTATCATGAATGAATTCAACCTGGCTTTGATTTTTTTGCAAGATAGAAATTAAGAAAAAAGTGTTTGTACAATCGATCACAGAATACCAATCTCCTTTATCTTGTTGCCTAGCCTGAATTGTTAATACTATATTGAACATAGCTGATACTTTTGGAGATACACCAATATATAAGTAAAATTGCATAAATACATTTCAGTAATGGCTCACCAGGAAGTGGTTGGTATCCATTTACAAAGTGACTTAATTCTTTGATTGATTCTCTCTCCATTTAGTTTGTCTCTTTGTTCTTTTTGTCTATGAACTACATAGATTCTGATGTGATTTTTAGTCAGATGGAAAATATCTGCACAACTCCTATTTGGCTTGCTTTTTTCATCTACCTTCAGCTGCAGCTTGGCAGACCAGATAACCTCAGATTTTTTATTAGATATTTTCATTTTCACCAAAATAACCAACATCAACAATGGTACCAAAGATAGAGGTAGCCAACTTTCAGAAAGACCCTTGGTAATCACCTCGTGGTAATGCTACCCTTCCACATTCTGCCATGTGCTTATATATCATAAATGAGTAAAGTAATATTACTCATATTACTTCTTATATGACTAATAGCATATAAAAAAAGTAATGGTATATTACTCTCAAGAGTGAGTTGAAAGAGGCTCAAGTTGCTGTCTTGGAAGCTTCTCCTTATCTCATGATCTCTCTTGAATGACTAGCTCAAATAAAGCCAATTTGACATTTTGTGACCAGCCTTACAAAGATGTCTACAGGGGAAGGAACTATAACCTCAGGGCCATATCTATCAAGAAACTAAGACCTATCAAAACTATATGAGTAAACTGGGAAGAGAATTCTCCAGCCCAGACTGAGCCTCACAAAGACTGCATTTAGGTTGACAGCTAGGATGAAATATTTTGAGAGATATAACACAAGATCATCTCTGGCTGAGCTTCTCCCAGAGTCCTGATCATCAGAAACTTGTACAATAATAAATGTTTAATAGTCAAGCTGCTAAGATTTAAGTGACTTGTTAGGAAACAAAAGAAAACTGATAGAGTACCAAGTGCTTGGTTGATTTCCAGTCTCTCTCAAATTTTAAAAGTGTATTTAGAAATAAAAATGAAATTACATCATATCAGAACTTGTGAGATGCAGGGAAAACAATACATGAGGAAAATTAATTATATTTGATATATTAGAAAAAAAGATCTACAATCAAACAATAAGTTTCAAATGTAGGAAAATAGTATAAGAAGAAGTTAAACCTAAATACACAGAAGAAAAATAATAAAAATTAGAGCACAAGTCAGTATAATTGAAAATACAGCATCACTTTACAAAACCAACAAAACCAAAAGCTGATTTTTAAAAAGATTAATAACATTTCTAAAGCTATAGCCAGGTCAATCAAAATAAAACAGAAAACGAAGCAGTAAGTATTAATGTCATTAAAAATAAGGCCATCATTACTGTTCTCAAAATATTAAAAAGTTTATATATGAATACTATGAATAACTATACCTACATTTTGGATGTTTTGGATAAAATGGATAAATTTCTTAATAGACATTGTCTACCAAAATTCAAGAAAAGAGAAATAGATAATTTTGAATACAACATTATTTATTAAATAAATTTAATCAATAATTAATAACTTTCCACAAGATAAAGAAGCAGACCTGAATTGTTTCCCTGTAGTAGTATATAAATATATTTAAGGAGGTAAAAATATAAATTCTCTATAGTATCTTCTGGGAAATAAAAACAGAGGGCATTCTTCAAAATTCATTCTATGAGATCAGCACCACCCTAATACCAAAACCAATGATATTAGAAAAAAGAAAATCTATGTATGGATATTCCTCATAAATACAGATACAAATATCCTCAACAAAATATTAGCAGTTAAAATCTATCAATGTATAAAAATAATTATACACCCTGACCAAGAGATATGCAAGGCTAGTTCAACATTTGAAAATCAATTAATATATTCCATTATATAAACTGTGTAAGGAGAAAAATCTTACATGCTCATATAGAGACAGAAATTATATTTAATAAAACCCAGCACCCATTTATTATAAAAAATACCCAAAAAATTAGGAATAACCATGTACTTTCTTAATTTTATAAAAACCTATTTACAAAAAAAAGCTACAGGGTCTCGGGTTGTGGCTCAGCAGTAGAGTGCTCGCCTAACACACGGGAAGCACTGGGTTCGATCCTCAGCACCACAAATAAACAAATAAATAAATAAAGTTATTAAGAAATACATTCAACTATATATTGAATGGTCAGAAATTTTGTGTTTTCCTCTTAAGATCAGGAGCATGGACAAGATACCCCCTCTCAAGATTCTTACCCAACATTGTGCTAGAAAGTCAAGCAAATGCAACAGGTAAGAAAAACTAATAAAAGCATACAGTCTGTAAAGGAAGGAATAAAACTGTCAAACTGTCTTTGTCATGAAAAACTAATTGTCTATGAAGAAAATATGCTATAAAAAACCAAAAGCAAAAACTCCTTGAACTAATAAGCAATTGTAGCAAGGCTGGAGAATAGAAGAATAAAAATAGAAGTTGAATGCTTCCCTATTTTGCTGTCCAGCAATTGAAAAAAAAATTGAAATTTGAACTTAAAAACACATCACCACTTAAATGAACTCACACAAAAGAAGTATTCAGGTGTAAGTTTAACAAAGTATGTACAAGATCTTCTTGAGGAAAACTAAAAAGCTCTGAAGAAAGAATTGTTTTAAAGACTAAAATAAGTGAAGTTATAGTCCATGTTCATGAAGAGGAAGACTCAATAATATTAAGAAGTAAGTTCTTCCCAACTTTGTTCGATAGATTTAATGCAATGCTCCCCCCACCAAAAAAAAAAAAGAAATCCCAGCATATTTCTTTATAGATATGGATATAAATTGATCCTGAAGTTTACATAAACAGGCAAGAGACTAAAAAGTCTATCCAATGATCTGGGGGGTGGGTAGGTGGGAATGAGTGGACTAAAACTATTTGTATCCAAAGCTATTGTAATTGAGATAGTGTGATAATGGTGTGGAAGAGGAGAAAAGGACAATGGAAGAGAATAGACAAAGCACACTCACAAATGTGATCAAGTACACCTTGCACCATAAAGAAGCAGAGATGAGTCAAAAGTGATTTCAGTCTGAAACCCTCAAGAGAGGACTCAGGTAATCTGTCCATGAACTTCTGTCCCCCAGCAAACATGACATTAACACATGCTTGCTGTTTTGGGACACTAAATTTGTGGTGATTTGTAACACAGTAACAGAAAACTAATACAGCCACTATTTTAAGTGCTTAAGTTGAAAAGTGATGGGATTTCACAAATCAGCTGTCAGCAACTGTTTACCAAGTGGGCAAAACCATTTGCTTTTCCAAAAAAAAAAAGAAAGTGCCAACATGAACAAGAGGAAAATAGTAAGACCCAAATAAATACAGGAATGTTGAGGCTCAGAGACATTAAATGAATTGTACAGGCAAAGTCCCAAAAATAAAAAATAAATAAATACACACACACACACACACACACACACACACACACACACACATACACAGACATTCACATAGGTAGAAATAGTCCATATATGATATTCTAATAAAAAGATGTGACAAATACAAAATTCTACAATTTGATACAAGTATATTTCAAAGATATTCATTAAAATCAAAACATATAGGTAAATGAAATTATTTCCATTTAAACATTACCAGACACAATTGGGAAAATTAGCTTATTGCAAAAATGTTTTTAAACTATTTGATTACAGTCACTGTCTAGTAAAACATTTAAAAAGTTATTTTATGAAATAAATTCTGGTTTATTCAGTGGTTACCTGAATAAATGATACACAAGTCACTAATGATAAATGTTTCTACAGAGGTTACATATACTTGGATTATACAAGAAAACGTCATGGCCCTGCATTTAGTGCCAGATTCATATAACTGGAATCTTGAGGAACAGAGGTCTCTGCCTTTGAATGCTGAAAGGAGATAGTTATGGTTTGATAAGGGAATTATATTGTTGGCCATAATAGTAAATGACATAGACTTCAGATTTTTTTTTTTACTGTAAATAGACCCATTGCTAGGGAGTCTTGTTTTCTTTGCCCTCCTTATAGTCTGTTTATCAATCAGTTATTCCTCTTCTTTTCCTCTCTTGCAGAACTTCAGGCTTCAAACAGCTACAGAGTCCTATATAAGATGGAGGACTTAACCAGGAGGTTAAGCATTCTGGCTTCTTCTTGGGAAGGCACTGTGAGAGATTATAATGGTGGAATCAGGAAAACTGATGAAGAAACTATTTCTGAAATACAGTAAAAAAAGAATGCATCACTTGCTACAGAATGGCAGTAGTGAAGTAATTAGGGCATCATTCAATCTCATATTTATTCTGAAGGTGGAACAAAAAGAGCTTGCTGATAAACAATAGAGATAATTGAGAAGAACACCTACATATTTAGCCTATGTCATGAATTGAGTAATACCCTTTATTTATAGTCATACTTGGGAAGAAATAGATCTGTAGGAGAAACCAAATTTGGGGAGGGACTCAGAGAAGGTCTCTTTTCTGGTTGCTCCATGGCATGAAGTCAAGAATTCAGACACACAGCTTCTCACCAAGGTGAGACAGGGGGAACTTGTCTGGGATTTAACTTTGAATATGCAAAACAGATCAGGAAATCAGGCGGTTGGATAAAACAAAATAAAGATATCCTCAGTACTTCCTGGTGGCAGTAGAAATACTGCCAGCACCAGGGGTGCCAGTGGGTAAGATCTCCCCTGTCAAAATCAACCTCTTGAAAATTTGGCTAGGAAAGTTGCATCCTACCAAGAATTCAAAATGGCAGGGAGGAATTTAATAACTTTTTAAAAAAAAAATATTTAATTTTTTAAATATATGACAGTGGAATGCTTTACAATTCTTATTACACATATAGAACACAATTTTCATATCTCTGGTTGTATATAAAGTACGTTCACACCAATTCATGTCTTCATACATTCACTTTGGATAATGATGTCTGTCACATTCCACCATCCTTTCTAACCCCCTGCCCCCTCCCTTCCCAATCCCCAAAAAACAAATGCCAAATGTTTTCTCTGATATAAAGAGGCTGATTCATAGTGGGGAAGGGAGGTGGAGCATGGGAGGAATAGATGAACTCTAGATAGGGCAGAGGGGTAGAAGAAATATAATGACTTTGAAGACTGAACTGGACAGTCCTAAAACCACAAAGTTCATGTGTATCTGACAGGAATAAATCGACCACTCCAACACAAGAGTGGAACCCAGGGGTTTTTCCTGGGGGACAGTGTCCCAGTGTGGCCCAGCAACTGCCCAAACCAGGACATGTGCTGATTTAAAATCTTCAGATCAATCCAAGGAAGAGCTTGGAGACTAAGCCCAAACCCGCCCTCAGGAGGCCTGCATATGGGATCTGCCATCACTTGAGGAACCTCAGGTAACACACCTGAGAAGGATATTTGGAACTCAAAAGTGATTTGAATTTTCATCCTATGCTTTATTTTAGTTTTTTTTTTTTTCCTACTCACTGTGCAGTTGTGACCTGAATGGTTCATGGACACTTACACATATTCATATTTGTTTTTTGTTTTGTTCTGTTTTTTGTATATGTGTTTTCATTCCTAGCATTTTTAAGGCTGTTATTTCTCATTGATCAATATTTTGAGGACTAAGATGTTTTATAAGAATATAAATATTTGCACTTGTAGTTTTTTATTCTTAGTTTTAATTTTATTATTAATTTTTGAATATTTATTATATATACTTTTTTCTCACTTAACTGTTTCACTACATTCTTTCTCTCTTTTCCTCTGCTAATAGCCAACCCTTGTTGATCTATCAATCATCCTCTATTTTCTACTTCTATTTTCTCTCCTATTTCCACAAAAAACATCCCATCCTACAGTACTTCTTTTCTATCCCTATTCACAACTTAAAATTATAAATCTGGATATAAACTTTCTGTTTTGACCACGGGCAATAACTGATCATATCATCTCTGTTTATTGTCATGATTAACATAGTAGATGCCAAAGCAGGAATTATTTGTTTTGATGATGTAAATTGTTTGCATTGGTTGTTATTTACTATCTATTTCCTCCAAAACTATGAGGAAATGGAAACCTTAAGAGCCCATATAAGTCCACAGGGTAGAATCACTACTGCCTCAAAACCATACTGTCAAGTGAGCAGACTCACAAACAACATGAAAAAGCAAGAAACAAATCTCCTCAAACAAACCAATATAATTCAACAACAGATTCCATTGACACCACAGTAGAAATGACAGAGGAGTTTAGAATATTCATAGTTAAATTTATCTGTGAGTTAAAGGACAATGTAAGGGAGAATACAGGAAGCAAAAATTACTTCAATAAAGAGAAATTTTGGAGAAAAAAGTAATAATAAGAAGAAATGCTCAAAATGAAGGAATCAATAAAACAGAGACTGAAAGTTATTCAGTTTTGTAAATCCCCAGGGTTTAAGATACATGTCCCAGAGCAAGAAGAAAGAGCAAATTCACACTTCCTCTAACTTTTGTTCTACTTGAGCCTTCAATAGATTGGATAATACCTACCCAAACTAGTGAGGGGATATCTTCTTTACTCAAGGCACTGATTCAAGTGCTAATAGTTTCTGCAAATATCCTCAGACACCCAGAAATATTACTTTAGCAGTTATGCGGATATCTCTTTACTCTAGTCAAATTGACAAGTGAACATCAAATAATGTGACTATTCTTGCTCATTGATATTAAGGAATTGTTGGCAGGGTATGGTGGCACATGCCTGTAATCCCAGCAGCTCAGGAGGTGGGGCAGGAACATTTCCAGTTCAAAGCCAACCTCAGCATCTTAGCTAGGCCTTTAAGTAACGCAGTGACACCCTGTCTCTAAATAAAACACAACAAAAGAACCAGGGATGGCTCAGTGGTTAAGCACCTCTGGATTTATTCCCCAGTACCAAAAAAAAAAAAAAAAAATAGTAAGGAGTTTTTCCCTTCTTGTTTTCTTCTATTAATATCAACCCAACATATTTATCAGGAAATTTTTGAATCTATTTATCATTGTCCTTGTGATATATAGCAATAGTTACTCAGAATTGAAAAATATCATCATCTATAGAAGAGATCTTTCCATGTAAATAAAGGCATACATGAAGTCCTTACTAGAAACTAAATGACTATACAATTACCTCCACTTAATTAAAATATGCACGAAGTTCGAATTATCCAATGTATAGCAACAGAGAATGCTGTTTTCCTTCTTGATCCCAAAGAACTTTTTATATAGCTAATATACTTTCTCTTGATTTTCTAATAATTTATATTCTGGTTTCACACCAAAATTTGAGGTAAATTTCTTAAGGTTTAAAAATATGTCTCAATCATAATGATATCTTTAAGTTTCAACATTTTTTTCTTATAAGTATTTGTAATACTTACTAATAAATAAATGGGATGATCAGGCCTCATTTCATTGAGAAATCTGAAAATTATTAATTCCTGAAATGATCAATTTTAATGTGATGTATTTTTCTCTTCTTTTATATGATAATAAAAAACAATAAATTAAAATTTTTTTGCTACTTACTATAAATAATATAACTAAGGAGTGGGTCATTGTATAAATACCATCAAAGCACAACAATTATTAGAATTAAATAAACATTTGAACTTAAAATAAAGGAAGCTTTGCATGTGTGGCTTGCAAAAAATCTATTGATTAGAATGAATTATATCTTCATTTTTTAACAAGCAAAAATAAGGAAATTATAAAGTCTAAACTAAAAATAATGAGAGAATATAAAGAATAGGGAAAAATCAGAAAAAATAAAAAGTATCTCTTTTAGGAAATTTCAAGAAAATTGATATACCATTACTTAAGACATACCTAGAAACAAAAAAATAAAAAGAGAAATGATGCAATATACTAAGATTAGGAACAAAAAGGGTATCACTACTGATATTTAAATAATGAAGTATACTTTGGAGGAGAATACCATAAACTGTATTCCAACAACTTACATAACTTAAATATCATGAAAACATTCTTAGCAAGACACAGACTATTGCAACCAACACAAGAAGAAATATGAAAAATAATATAGAGCATACCAAGTAAAAATAATATTTTGACAATTTAAATATGTTACAAAGCAAGCCCGATTCATATACTTTCACCATTGAGTTCAGCTCAATATTTTTAAAACATCACTTCTTCCCATTTTAACTAACTTTATGGGCTGGTCTCTAACTCACATGTGAGTACTAGAGAATGATGTCAAACCTAAACAATGTTTTCATGAGTAAAACTGAATTTCATTTACTATAAAAAATGTAAAACATTATGGTGAGTATTTTATCCTAGAGATGCAAAGTTGGCTTAACATGCAAAATTCAATAAACTAGAAAAAGCATTTTACAAAATACAATCTGTTTTCACTTTTAAAACACCAACAGCTTTGATAGAAAGAGTTTCCTCAACCTAATAAAAGCAAGTCTATCTACAACTAACCTCATATATAGCTGTGAAGTCTGTGTACTTCCCTTAATATCAGCAACAGACAGAATGTCCACTCCCACCACTTCTCTTCAACTTGGTATGAGAGATTCTTGCTAGAGAAACAAGGCAAGATAGAGAAATAGCAGGAATCTAGATTAAAAAGAAAAAAATAAGATTTCTGTATTCACAGAGGGAAATATTTCTATTCAGAAAATCTCAAGGTGTTAATTAAAATTGCATAGAATTTATAAATGACTTTAGCATAATGACAGAATATTAAATCAACATTCAAACTCAATTATATTTCTATATACCACTAATGAATAATATGAAAATGAAACTATGAAAATATTTCTGTATAAAATAGCATCACAAACAACAAAATACTTACAAAAAAAACTTTAAAAAAATCCAAAATTTGTGCACTGACAACTATAAAATGTTATTGCAATCCAGGCATGATGGCACACACCTATAATACCAGTGGCTCTGGAGGCTAAGGCAGGGGGATATCAAGTTCAAAGCCAGCCTCAGCAACAGCAAGGTACTAAGCAACTCAGTGAAACCCTGTATCTAAATAAAATACAAAATAGGTCTGAGTGGTCAAGCGCCTCTGAGTTTAATCCCTGGTACCTTCCCCAAAAACATGTTATTGTAACAAATTTTAAAAGACCCAAATAAATGGAGAAAAAAAAATCCTTTGTTCATGCATGAATACTAGAGGAGAAAATTGAACTATGATAAATTTTATGTATGCTACAAAGATTAATATCAATCTGAAGGAGATTAAATAAATATAGATGTATAATTCAATACTCAGTGAAATCACTAAAAGAAATTATCTAAAAATAATAAAAGAATAACAAAGGCATTCAATTGATATATTAGAAAATTCATAAAAAAGGAACAGAGGAAAAAATCATGTAAAAAGAAGTAAATTTGTAGATAAAAATCCAAAATGAGTAATAGTAACAGGGTAGGATAAAAAATAATATTAGAAGTTCAGTGGAGTAGATAAAGGTGAATAAAGGGAAGGAGGAGGGATGGGAAGAGAAAAGACAGTGGAATGAATCTGACTTTACTTTTCTATGTACATTTATTAATATGCCTCATTGAATCCCACCATTGTGTATATCTACAAGAAATTATTTTTTTTAAAAAAAGAATTCTGAGTAAATGGCAGAAATAGCAATAGAATAGAGGGAGCAGGGGCTACCAGTAAGAGAGGGGATGCATTCAGAACTAACTTAGAAAAAGATACATTGAATGTTTTTATAATGATGTCAAAATAGATTCTACTGACATGTATAAGTAAAAAGAACCAATAAAAAGGTACAAGGAATATCTCTAGGACTTAGAATATACCAAGTTATGAAAATATCTCAATCAATGTAAAATGACTGAAATCATCATGTTCTCTAATCACAATGATATGAAATTAGAAAATGAGAAGATAAAAATCTGCAATTATTTGGAAATTAAATATTGTCTAAGTATTTTTTGAAAAAAAAAACCAAAAATTCACAAGAGAATTGTTTTTATGTGAGTGAAAAAATTCAAAGACAACATATGAAGGAGTACAAGATGAAGTTAAAGGGCTTAGATGGAAATGTATGCAATTGAAGTAAACATTGGAAAAGAATCCATAGCTTAAATCAATAAATATATCTTCCATTTTAAGGAAACAAGGAAATTGTCATTGAAGTTCAGAATAATCAGAAAGGAATAAAAATAAACACAATTTTACACTAAACACAAATAAATTTGAAAAATTGAAGCTGAAATTTGGCTTTAAAAATAATAAACAAAAATGACAAACCTCCAGTGAGACAGACTTAGAAAAAAATAGAAAGAAGTAGAATTCCATAGAGAAGACACAAACTCCAATATCTGGGGAAAAAAAAGAGGGGCATATTACTGAATTGACAAAATTTGAAAGATTATGAGCAACTTTATGGTAATACATTAGACAACTTTAATTAAGTAGATTTTGGGGGAGATATAATAACCCAAACTCATTCAAATATGGATACATCTAGAAAAATAACAGAACTGATATGGAAATCAATTTTCTTTCTCAGAACTCAAAGTTCAGGCACAGAAAAATGTCTAACACTATGAGGTACCAGGTATTGCTGAGGCTGCTGTGGATAAGTTAGCTAACACATAATGAAACTACTGACGACATAATTAGGATAACAGAGAATAAGCAAGACAGCCTTGTTCTTATTTTTGTTTGCCTTATCGTAGATTTAAGAGGAACCTCTATCATTAATACTCTTCCTCAACTATGACTGCTAACAAATAGACATTTTAATAATGTTTTGTTTAAATTACTTGTCTAAATTGTCAAATGAATTCTGAATAATTGTCTTGTAGGTCTACAATTCTAAGATGCTATTTTATTTCATGGGTCTTATTTTTCTGATGTTCTGATTGAATTTGTGTGTGTGTGTTGTGTGAGATAATATGTATATATCTATATAATGTTGTGTGAGATAATATATCTATATCTATCTATATCTATATCTACCTATATCTATCTATATATCTATATCTATATATCTATATATCTATGTATATCTATATCTATATATCTATATATAGATATATAGATATATAAAATGGCTTGGGTTAACATTTTATTGCAGCTCTAAACCCATTTTTTCCCTGATTTCTTTAGTATGCAATCAACTTTAGCAAATCATTCTTTTAAAAGAACCTTATAAATCACTCCTGATGGCCACCTATGACAACTGGATAGTAGAAGAATGACAAATTTGTTACTATTTTGGGCAAAAAACTTTCATTGCATTTTTAGTGATTCATTCAAATGCTACTTCAAATCATGTTCTATTATGAACAAAAGAGGGAAAAAACATCTCTGCTCATATGTAGTAATAGAATTTTTTTTTTTGCCAAGGAAAGCAACCTCTTGATTTTAGGACAGCATGATATGTTTGCCCAATTAACAAAATGCAGTCAGAAATCAGAGAAATAGCATTTGTAATGTCCAAATATAATAGCTCTTTAAATTTACTAGGAATTACAATGTGCCCAGGATCTGCATGTATAATGCAGCATTAATGAAAAGCTGATTGTGACTCTTTGAATGAATGCCCAAAAATCTGCCTACCTGAAACAGAGTAGCAAAATTCTACTGTAAATCCCTGCTAAAAATTTAGCTGGCAATAAAATCACTTAATACTAAGAAGCAAAGATATTTATTACCCTCTATTATTTCAGTAGCAATATGACCTAACTACAACATTGCATATCCATTGCTAATTTTGTTCCCTCCTAAAGAATGTAGTCTTAACTTATTAAAATGTTCCAGAAAATATATATTCTGAGGTACTATGGATTCAAATTAAGAATATTCTCTTGTTTTCTGCTAGTAAGTGTTGAGATACAGAAAGGATAAATATGAGAGTAACCTGCCATTTCAGAATTTTTCAGAACCTGTCTTATGAGAAACTTAAGAACAAAAATTACAAAGCTTCTCTTTAACTCCCTTCTGACAGTATGCATCTTTGTAATACTACTGCGTAGTGATTCTTTACATTAATCATAGGAATGGAGTCCCTACAAATATCCAAAGATCTTTAATCAAAACATCATAAAATACACATACTGCACATATATACGCTAATTTTAACCATAAAATTGAAAGGTAGCAGACAGACAAGGTTGGTGAAAACAGGAGGCTAAGGGGATAATTCTATAGACTGGGACTACTGCTTTCTTTTAAAAAGCAATTTAGCTGAGACCATGCTAGCCCTGCTTGGCTTGAGTCAATAGGCTATGCTACATTCCTCAGCAACAACCTGTAATCTGCAGGAGAAATGCAGGCCCAAAGGCTCCTTCCTGCAGGTAAGAAGAACACAAGTTACCTGAAGGGGGAACTTTTGTGACCTTTATACAGATCAGATTCCAGGACTCAAGGAGACAGGACAACTAGAAGAAAAGCCCCCAATCATAGAATCTGAAAGAACAAGTTCCAGTTAGAGCTGATTGCCAAGTTCCAGTTAGAGCAATATGACCTAACTACAACATTGCATATCCATTGCTAATTTTGTTCCCTCCTAAAGAATGTAGTCTTAACTACATTATAATGGTACAATCTCCCCTGCATGGGGTAAGACCATATGCAATAGGGGATTGAAAGTCTGATGTGATCCTACTATCAGTCAAGTCAGGAGGAAGACCTGGTTGGAATTCTTTGGAAACTTCCCTGGGACCTCCTAGTGAAACAGGAGTTCAGGAGGGATGTGCCATTCCATTCCTCTCTGAAAGAATCTGCTCTGCTTCTTTCTCTCTTGAGTCTGTTCCCCTTTCCCATTTTCTAGCATCTTCTAATAAATTCATACCTGCCACTATGTGTGACTCAGTTGACATTCTTCAGGAAAGATTGTAAAAACTGGTAGTCAGAGACCTCTGCGGTCACTTGAGCTCTACAGGTTTGTTACTCTGTAACACAGTCAAAAAATGATACAGTTTTAAAATATGGCATTTAGGTAGAAATTTCTTATTTTTAAATGAAAGTTCTTGCATTCCCAAAGCTTTATAAAGTTATTTCATTGATGATATGCACTCAAAAATTTTATATAGCCCTACAAAAGATGCATGAAACAATTGAAAGAATTGATCCATGATCTCTCAGACATTGCAATGCATGAAAGATGACAGATACACAACTTTAAAAAATTGGATGCAATGACTATAATTTAAAGCCTAGAATTCTGTGGTAATCTATAATAAAGGATTATAACCTCTTGAAGAACATAACAGTCTTTTTTTTTTAAGAATTCATTATTTTTGTCCTGAGACATAAAATTTGCTCAAGGCAGAGAATAATATGTCTAAGGTCTTTAGGAGACAAGAAATACAACTAATTGGAGCAAAAAAAAAAAAAAAAAGGAATTACTATGGACTTTGGTTAGAAATGGAAATTGAGAAGAGGAGGAGTAGCAATAACATAGAAAGGGCCTCTGAACATTTTGTTCTCCATATAAGCAATGAGAACAACAATAATGACAAAATAAAAAAATTTTAAAAAGTCAAAATCAACTTTTTATGCCTCTGAAAATTAACCAGGTTTAATTCTAGAAAAAACAGAGGAATATTGGAAAGAGCACTGAGTTTAGTGTTTCTTTTTTTTTTTTTTTAATTTGCACTATTCAATTACCCTTTCCCCCACCTCTTTAGTAGCCTTGAAACCCAACAAACCTGCAGGGACTGGAGGAAGAACAAAGAGGCTGGATTTCCTCCAAAGGCACATTCCAAGATAACTGTTGTTATGAAAAACACTCAGTGAAAGTGGAAATTCTAATTATTTCATATGGCAGCTGTCATAGGTGACAATAACAGTGAGCACAAACAAAAGAAAAATGACCACAATTCTTGAGTTAAATGACCAGAGGGGACTTTGAACACTTCTGACATATTCCAAGGAATATAGACAGTTACAGCAGTGTGGGTTGTGTGAATTTCCAGGGCTGTGCATGCCAGGAAACCATTGAGATGGCTCCCAGCACTCACCTTTGTTTGTTCTTGTGCTTCTGCAACAGGAAGAGCTGTCTAAGGCATAGTAAGCAGCCCACCCAAACTTTAAATGAATGTTCTCAAACATGAACATGACAAAACTCCAGACACTTAAGGAAATCTTTGTCCAGTCATAAGCTGACAACTAAGCTACCGTGTATACAAGTTTTATCCACCACACATTGAAATGAATGTGTACTTTATAACCTACTTTTATAAACTTCCTGAGACACTTGCACTAATGTTTTAAGGTCAAGTAGAACAATGAAAGACATACCAATTCTGAAACACAGAGATAGAGATCAAAAATTTTAGGAGGAAGTACCTGGATCCAATACAGGTGTTGCTATTTGGATCTGGAATGTCCCCCCAAGGCTCATGTGTTAAGTCTTGGTCTCTAGTACAACAATATCCAGAGGTGAGGCTTTTGTGAAAGGATTTGATCGGGAGGGCTCTGATCTCATCTGTGGTTTAATCCATTGATATCTAAATGGACACAGTAGGTGTTAAAAACTGTAGGCAGGCAGGGTATAACTGAGAAAGTAGGCCATTGGAGCCATATCCTAGAAGGGTCTTTCTTATCTTATCCCTACCCAGTTACCCACCCCTGATGCTGTGAGCAGTTTTCCTCCACCACACATATCCAGCATGATGTCTGCTAACAATGGATTGAAACCTTTGAAATTGTGAGCCAAAATAAATCTTTTCTTCTTGTCATTTTTCTCAGGTATTTGTCACAGCAATGAAAAGGTGATTAGCACTACACAAAAGTTTTTAAGAAATTCATTGATTTAATTTCCAAATCACTATCCTGATCATTTATTAATCTGGCATGTGTAATTGCATTTTTATTTTCAATTATATATGTTATGCAGATGCACTTATTGATGGATACATTTTGCCGTATTGACATAGCTTTAGTTATTTCTTTTGGAATTTTGAAATTGAAAAATCTGATAGAGACTTCACACTTTCCTTTTTTCTTTCCTTTTTTTCCACCAGTGCTGGGGATCGGGCCCCAAGCCTTATATGTGCTAGGCAAGCGCTCTACCAATGCTCTATAGCCCTATCCTCAAGACTTAAATTTAATTTGAGCCACTTTTTTGAATTTGTGAATTTCAAAAATAAAACACTGTGAACTGAAGAATCATCATGACTGTAACAAAGTTGTGACATTTTAATTATCTTTACCTACTAAGCTTTTATATGCTAGAAGTTGAACACTTACATTGTGTTTATAAATAAGCATATGTTAGGCTATCATTGAAGTAACAGACAACTGCAGATCACAGTTACTAATGACAAGATTTATTTTTCCAATGTATTGTGTGATCACGACAGAGTGGACTTCTTATGGTCACTCAGAGATGACCTAAATTCATCAGAGTTCACCTGCCCTAATATGCAACTATCTGGAAATGTATTCAAGGTTTGTTACCTAAGTGGATAAGAGAATGAGGAACTGAAAACCAGGTCTTTATTTTGCTCATATTTCATTGATAGAAATTATGCAGATAGTCTTTGTTGGGAACCACAATTGAATTATGGGTCTTGAACTGTCCTGTGACAGAGGCAATGCCTCTCTTGAGAACTCTCAGTGAAAAGGTGTCAATTTGAGACAGCCCAGTAGCTATGGTGGTTCAATAGGAGGTTCTGTGCCACAGAGCTATTTGGTTCTTGAATTGAGGTTCAGACTCCAGCTTCTGGGGTAGAAAGTTAGGGGTACAAGCTGATAATCATAATCAGGCTGTTTATACTCATGATCTTGATTCTGCTTACTTGGAAGAAACTTTCTCACAATAAATCCTTTTGATGTTCATACCTATATAATAAACGTGCTGAGCTTGTTGTGTGTCACTACCTCCCTACCAAGGAGGAGTCAACCACTGAGACCCAGCTTTTTCTCTATTTGTGTCTGTTTGTCTTTTCTCCATCCCCTCACTGCACAGTCCAGGAAGCTGAAATCAGGTTGCTGAAAATCTTAACCTTAAGGACGAGAGAGGATTATCCTCCAGTATGCCCAGATAAATGGGAGACTAAAAAATAGTGAGCAATAATAAAGTCTTCACCATTGTATAAACATAATTATAATCACTATTTCTAGTTATTTTTAATACCTTGATTGTTCACTGCTAGGCATTTTAAACCATGACATCTGGTTGTCAGGCAACTTCTAATCAAGTTTTGCTAGAGAATATTCAGGTGTCTTTGAATTTTTAATATTCTCTTCTGTTCCTTTCACATCTAAATGGCAAAATTGCCAGATAAAGAATATTTGATTTAAATTTTTATCCCACAAATTTCATTTTGATTCAGACTAGTTTTATTTGTATATTTAAAATACTTGTATTTTTACCTTGATGTTTGTGATATTCTTGATACATGAATTATAGTAACTTGACTAAATTATTTACTGTTATGTATTTAAAAAATATTTTTTCTTAAAACACTTTTAAAATTCATATTTGACTCTTTATTTCACATGCTTTTCTTTTTCAGGACTTCTATCCACATTTTTTTGAATGTTGTGTGCATCCCCCAAACCAGATACCTTGCCAGTTAGGGTTTTAAGATATTTTATGTAAAGTTTCTAGCTACACTGTGTGTATTTTTGGAGCTTAACATATTACCATCATTACCCACACATCATGAAGAAATTCCTAGGGGAACTTAATAATTACTGAATGAATTAATTTTGATGTGATGTCACTGTTTCATTCATAATTTTCTCAGCTGAAGAAATGTTGAAAAAGTCAAGTATACTAACTATACCTGCATACTGACTGAAATTTTTAGAATCATGCCTCCTGTACTTCTCCATGTGCTCTGATTATTTTACACATTTCTTTTCTATCCTTATGAACCTCTTGTTTCAAAAATAATTATTGAAGTTTTGGAGTCTTGGTCATGGTTCAACAATCTCACTACAGCTGATATTCCCCAGTGATTAAAACTAAAACATGTGGAAGACATTCTGGAAAGAATTACCAGAAGTCTCTGAAGAGGGAACATTCATGGGCTTGGGAGGGAGGTCAGAACTAGAAGACTAATATGGCTACAATGAGTCTCTGTAGTTTTCCCTGTGATTTGGAGTTGTGTATCTTCCAGTTTTCTCTCTCCTCGCCTGCGCAGAACTCAACGTCAGTCACAGAGCTGAACTACCTCAGAAATACAGCCTGTGATTATGCAGGCTCTGGAGACTCCCAAAGAGGCCTCTTCTGTATAGAGGAACCAGGAAGAGTTATGCTGTCAGTAAAGTGTGCTGAGGAATTCTCCTTCTCTCTCTCTCTCTCTCTCTCTCTCTCTCTCTCTCTCTCTCTCTCTCTCTCTCTCTCTTTCTCGCCTGCCCTGAAAGCCAGTCCCAACTGAGGCTGCACTGCCCCTGTAGTGGTGGCAGTTTTGATAATGGTAGAGGCCCTAGAGACCAAGAGAGTCAGTCATTTTGTCTTTAGGAGAATAGAAACAATTGCATAGAATGTGGGGAGTCTCCATTTCTTTCCTTTCCTCACAAGCTATTTGGTACTTAAAATAGGTAGAGGTGTTTGTTAATCTCCCATCTATAAAATTCCCAAATCTTAGTCTTACCCTTTAATTCACTGTCTCTCTACTATGCTGTAAATTGAGTTTCTGATTTTCATTGAAGATCAAAATTTTTATGGATACTTATCAGAATCTCTTAGCCAGATGAGAATCATTATCAATATAGTTCCCTCTTATCTATGTATTATTTTCAAAGTCAGTTCTGTTGGTATCCACAGACCAGAGAATGCTGTATTTTGGAAGACCCTTCCATCTTCCAAATGAACCCTTATGAAAGTTCAATTTCTGGACTTTATGTTTTTGCTTTACCATACAAAGATATATTGATTTATGTCAAGATAATCAAAAGAGGACTTGGATGTATAGCAACAAAATATTTGGAAAATTTAGCATTTGCTTAACACTGGGAGGCTCTTTGACTCCCATCATAGCAATGTGAAAACTGCTTATAAAATTTAGCTGATATATAAATAATGGCTGTTAAAATAGTTCCTCAAGTATAATCAGCAAATATAAAACATTTTGTATTACAACTTAGTATACCAATTGAATATAAATTTAAGATGTGTGAAAAGGCTTAACATGAGTATACAGAAGTATGAAGTCCATTAAATGTTTTTTCACAAGGTATTTTAATCTTCAACTTGAAAATTACTCTTCGTAGAACTTGCATCCAAACTGTTAGACTGATATATCGTACTTTAATAAAACATGACTTGAATGGTAACATTTAATTTCATGAGAAACATCATATGACACCACTGGTCAACTCCCCTCTGGCCAGATGCAATGTATGTATCATATATAAGCATTTAAAATTGCATTCATATAGCCCCAAATAATTTGAACCATCTGAATCTATACTTGTTCCCACAAACATGTGCACACCCACACATGCACACACACACACACAATTTCTGAAATAATTTTTTTCACACATAGTTTTGCATGCAATGTTTTTGGCTAATGATCATTTAAATTTTTGATACATGATTCACATATTAGATGAAAAATTATTATAAAATATTTAATATATTTCTTATTTATTTATATTCAATATTAAGAAGCAAATTCCTTTCTTCCAAAAGAATGCTGAAATTGAGTTGATCGATGACCATGATAGAACTGGAAGCAATGGTACTGTGATTTGCAGATTAATAAGTATCTCAGTGGTATAAAAAATGAGACAACATTTGAGCTGGGGTTTGAGTTTGAATAAAATTTCACTAGTAAAACTTAAGAGTTGGAAGCATAGATGGTATTTCATTTTGAGTGCTTACCTCTATAGGTGAGAATCAGGGGAGTTAAAAGAACCAAGTTCATTAAAAATTTAAGGCAAAGTAAAGAATTTAGTAGTTGCTACTGAATTTTCTTTAACTCTTTATAAGTCATAATATTTTCATTATATTACACATGATTGTCATGAGAACTATTAAAGCAATATAGAAAAAAGGCACTTATAATCATTACTACCTTTAAACAATCATTAAAAAAAACCTCATATATCTTTTGAGAATTTGAAATGTGTCAGATACTGTACTATATTGTGCATGATTTATTTAATTCCCTACAAAAGTCTTTTTTGGTAAGTATGATGGTTAATTTTATATCAAATCATCTGGTCCATGGGATGCCCAGATATTTGGGCAAACATTATTCTGGGTGTTTCTATGAATGCATTTTGTATAAGATTAAGATTTAAATCAGTCAATCTATAAACAATTGCCTTAGGATCTCATCTGCAACATTGGTCCTACCTAGTTCTTCATCAGACTGCATTTGGAATTAAAATTATAAGCTGTTCTGGGTCTCCATGTTGCTGGCCCACCCTGCAGACTTTGAATTTACCAATTCAACATGAGCCTGTTACTTACAAGAAACATCTTTCTGCATAAATACATCATGTTTGTTCCAATACTGCAGGTGTTATACCAGTACTTTTACAGATGTAGAATCTGCAATTTAGATATGTTACATAGCTTACCCAAAGTTGCAGAACAGTAAGGCTAAACTAAAACTTAAAATGAGAATTTTGAAACCAGCCTGTCTTCTAAGTTCTGCTGAGGCTTGATTCAATAAAAGCCATTGTAAGTATGACAGTAGTAAAAAATCTATAGCATTAAGTATGAGTCAGTGGGATTAAAAATAACTTTAATTTTTTTCTGTACAAATCTATATAAAATGATGAGGCTGCCAAAATAATTTCTTTATCTATTAATTGTCCACAATTATATCTTGAACTTCTCCTAAGTGCTAGTTATAGAAAAACAGAAGTGAGTAAGAAGAACAAGATTGCTGACCTCATGAAGCTTATGATGTTATTATGGTAGAGATATATGTGAAATGAATATAAAATAAAACATTTAATGTGTCACTTTTATATGAAGAAGAATTGAAGAAGGGAGTTGAGATTTTAAACATCCGGGATTTAGGTTGGCAGCTTACAGATATTTCCTCTGTAACACACTGGATAGGAAAATTACTTTGATACAGGAAAGAATGGAAGTATTATGAAGAGGAAGAGAAGAGGAAATAAAATCAGAGCAAATATTGTTTATTGTGTGGGATTTTCATAAATTTATGTCAAGGAAAGAAACAAAAAGTTGTAGGCACACATTATCCAAAAGTGCAACCCCTTCCAATTTATGTGTAGAAAATGATTCTTCTTTAACTGGTATAAGTATATTCCAATATTTCATGCTCATTAATTACATTTTATCATGAAGGTAAGATAAGAATAGGATATCAATTATTTGATGATATACAGGGAATTTCCATTCATAACATCAAGCAATTCTTGGGAAGTAGTTGACTTGATGACAATTGTCTGGGAGCCAAATTACAACACAAGTGTGTTGCTAATTTAAAACCTTGTGGAGGGAGACCTAGGCTTTCTGGTGGTTGTTTGAGGACATAGAAGAGTCCCTGTTAGAAGAGACAGAGGTAAGCTGGTAAACATTATATACATGATCACATATTAGGTGAAAAATTACCTTCTGTCTCAAAATTTCATCTTGATAATTGCTATGAAATGTAAATATTTAGAAAAATCTCCCTAAACCAACTTCTGAGTTTGACTACCCATGTTTTCTCTTTTCCAAGTTTATCTTGAGCATTTATTTCACAGTTCTAACTTTACATTATAATGATCTTGTTATAAATAGGAGAAATAATTTACCTACTAACACATTGAGGTCAAGTACAATACAATTAAACAATATCTATCTCAGCTTTTTTTTTTTTTTTGTTGTTGTTGTTGTTTTTTTAAAACACATAGTGTACAAGGCCAGATAGAAGGACATATACCCAGGAGATAATAGTCATACTTGTTAATTTTCAACTTTTAGTCTAACAAAAATTTTTTAGATTAATAAAATATTTTACAACTTTATGGACATGCATTTGACAGAATGACAAGCTATAAGAATGTATTGCTGTGGATTCAAAAGCAAATTAATACTTAATTTAAATTTCACTTTGAGGAGTCAGTTTAAAATATACATACATGTTTTCCTCCAACTTTCTAGTATTACATATCATTTGTATTACTTACATACTGTTGACTACAGTAATCATATGCCATCCAATATAATTCAACACATCTAACTACTTAAAATATCACTGTAATTTTCTACAGAAAACAATATAATTTGGAAAGTAAAAAATGTCATTCTTCACTAAAAAGAAATGTGCCCAGATATTTTATGACAAACAAATGTGAAATTCAGTTTGTTTATTTTTTCTAATACCCAGAAGTTTAATTCTCATAAGGGTCCCCATTACCCTTATTTCTCAAAATACAAAATAATAGTTGATTAATATATGTAACAGAACAATTTTATCCATACGGTATAAAAGAATCAGGCTTTTTAGTATGTAGATGTCACAAATTGACAGGGGGAAACAGCAATTTTCACACTTTTGACTTTTTCTGATCTATTAAAATTCTTCCAGATTTCCTACTGCAACTACAGCTGTAAGCTGTAATTGTCACTAGACTAAGATGTAAATAGACTTTACAATTGAGCATATTCATGGAGAATGAGTAAAGGTTCATTCCCACCTTGCCCACAACAGTACACAGATATAACTGTTTTATTTGATGCTATTAAGACCAATGGTAAATGTCCAAATGCCAAGTCAATTTCTATCAATATGTACTAAATAAATGCTTTTGGAATTAGGATTAAGTTTCTTATTGAAGAAAAATATTTATATAAAACCTGATGCTAGGCATCTTTCTTTTTTAAGACAAAATTTAGATAAAACTTTGAATCTTTTGGTTGATAAACATTCTTAATCTATATTTTCATATACAAACAATGCCTACATTCAAAAATTAATGTTTAAGGTGGATATTTGTTGTATATTTTTTATTAAAATAATGACATAATTAAATATGTAAGCATTTGTACATTTATAATTATAATGTTCAATTGACTTTCTGCTATATTGTATGTTAATAATAATAGGAACACTCTAACTTTATCTGATAAAGCAGGAAATCAATTTTGGGGGAATAAGATCCAGAAAAACAAATCATGAAATTTTACACTTACATACTTTCTTTTTATTCCACACATTTTGAAACCATACTTTGTTTTTATAATACAAATGAAATATATGAACAGTAGCAATTTAGGGTATTCTTTGAAGTTCTATCACTAAGCCCATAAAATATCATTTTATATTAGAGTGCTGCTTTATACTTTTAAATAATTTTCTCCAACTTTATTTTACTTTCCAAAGAAATCCATGAGGATATTAGTCAAATTTTATCATTCTCATTTTACAAAATAGGAAACTAGTCACTTACTAAAATTATAAATAATACATACAGAGCAATAGTTTTGTTTTTTGTTTTTTTTACATACAAACTTCATGTTTATTTCATCATATTGTAATGTGTGTTAACCAGAATATTTCCAAAGATTAATACCACAATGGAGTCATGGAGTTTACTGATGGCTTGTGCCATATTTTAAAATATACAATTTGAAAAAATGTGTGACAGTAACTATAGACTGAGGTTTTCCCAAGCTCACATTTCTACTTTATTAATTCTAAGCAGATTTATAAATGTGTAAGAAATAAACTACAAATAAATCAAATAAATTACAAATAAATTAAGAGCTCGTTTTTAATTTATACACTTTGTCTTAGTCTATTTCCTGTTGACATAACAGAAAACCTGAGACTAAGTAATTGATAAAGAAAAGAGGTATGTTACATTCATGTTTCTGGAAGTCCAAGAACATGGCTTGAGCATTCATTTGGCTTCTGGTGAGGATCTAATAACTGAAGTGCAAGAGGGCATATTTGGAAGAGGAGGGGAAATGGTGCTGAGCAGCTTTAAAACAAACCACTCTTAAGAAAACTAACTATTCTTGTGGGAACTACATTCACTTCTTCATGAGGACGCAGCTCCCATGATTCTCTACTTCTCAATTCTGTTACATTCTCAATAAAATTTCAAGATAATTTTTAGTTGGAAAAAACACAGTCCAAGCCATATCATGAGTTATTTAATATTGCCATCACCACTCCAAAATACACCAATTTTAGCACAAAATTATACAATAATCTTCATTTTTGAAAAACAATTTTTACATTAATTCTCTGAAGTGTTTAAATGTACAAAAAGTTTTATGTAAATTGATATGTCTCTCAGAATTTAAAATTAATTTATATATGCTAATGAGATATAGTTTAGAATAAATTAATAAATTATATCCTATAGCCAATAAGACAACTGTTTTACAATACAAATTTTTCTCCAGAAACTACTCAAAAACTAACTGGTATTAATTGTTACTATAATGACATCATCAAAATTTTACTTGTATTTCTAGTAACAATTACACTTCTAATAAAAGAGAAAGACTCCCAAATATGCATATATATGATTCAATCTCTAGCTGTCCAGTGAAGGAAGAAAGGGACATCAGGCAAATTATCCAGTCCATTTAGCCACTTAAGTTAGTCAATTACAATAAACGTGCAAAGGTGAGAGCATCCTCAGATTCTTAAAAAATGAATGGCCAACACAAATATCAATTGACTGTTTTTTGATTATTAAAAATGGCTTTTAATTTTTCATTTGAATTATCTAAACTTAGTTTAAAAGTAAAAGAGGAAGAAAAACTTTAAATTTGAAAGATGTGATGAAAAAAATTAAAATATCACCATTATTTTGTCTCCAGGATTAAATAAGAGATTTAAAAGGCAATAATGAAGGCAATCTTAATGACATTTACCATTTACAATGAGAAACAAAACCAAATATTTCTGAAATAAATATCACAGCCTCTATATTCACATACTCATAAAGAAGTTTAAAAAGGAATAAATACAAACACAATGGAAACTAGAATTGGTAACTATCCTTTGTCAACCTACACCAAATCAAGTAGTATTAAAGTAGGTATGGAAAAGGTTAGAAAATTATTTTCATCTAATGGATATAAATTGATATTTTTTAACTGTAAAAGAGATTATAAATGGAAAATTGTGTGTCACATGGTAAGAATATAATAAGACATTCAAAATATTTCATATAATGCCTGCCAAGTATTAATGATAAAACATTGTTAAAACAAAAGTGTAATTTGTAACACTTTGTGACTCCATTTGTTTACATTTCAATAACAGGAAAACTAACCTATGTTGTCAAAAGACAGGCTACCACTGGAGTGGGATGCTGATGGATGTGAATTATGGTGTTTCTGGAATTCTGGTAAGCCAATTCTTGAACTGAGTGGTATTTCATATGCATGGTCATTGTATAGGTCACTATTACTGCTACAATCAGTGTTCCTTTCTTTATCTGATATACTTCCATGAGAGGCTATAAATACAAAACCAGCCAATCTCATTGATAAGTAAATTAGAAATTTTAAATTAAAACAAAATTCTAGAGTATTGCCAAAGAATGGTAATGGAATGATAGTTCAATATAATACAAATGAATAATGAAATTTATCATATTTATGGGTCAAAAAAATCATAGGATCACTTTCAATTATATCAGAAAATCTAATGCTCTCAAAAATACATTTACATTTATATAAAAATTGTTAAATTGAATACATACATGCATGCCGATCAGAATACGGAAATATATTCAGATAAATATATAGGCAGGTATAAATATAGACATATATACAAATTTATTAAGCACTTGTGAAGAATCAGGCATAATTCTAACTCTTTACATGTAATTATATTTTATTTAACATAGCAATTTTATGAATTAGATGTTATTATTGTCCTCTTATTACAGATAAGGAAATTGATGCACTGAGAGTTTTAATTATTTTCTCAACATTACACACAAAGTAACGATGGAGTCAGGATACCATCCAGGCAATCTGACCCATATTTCTGCTTCTCCTTGGCATTATAATTTTTCTCTAAATATGATATTTATAATTTTTCTCTAAATATGATTCTATAAATATCTGACATAAAATAGCTTTCCATCATCATCAGCAAGAACAAAAGTGTTACCATTGATATATTTTTCTTTAAACAAAACATAATTTATGATGTAATTGATCTAATTAAATAAGGTATAAAATTAGGAAGAAGTCAAATTTATCATTATGTCTATAATGTATTTTATATCTAACCAAGAAAAACTCCCAAACCTAAAAGTAACTGGAAGCAATTAGATAATCAGATTATCACCCTGTATGTCAAATTTCAAATGTGTCCTGCAGACAAGACCGATTAGAAATACAAGGCAAAATCATTTCATTTGTAACAGTATTGATAAAATTATGCAATAAGCGATGTTCAGCTCAACTACATCCAGTACTTCACAACTCTGCTCTTGGGTTATAAAATATAATTTAACTAAATTTATAATTAAAAACCTATTACATTTTATTTTTAGAAAGACAATTTCAAAATAACTGATGACTTTTTAATCAAACAAAAATTCAAATCTTAAATAAATTACCTGTTCGAATTTGAAAAAAAATTCACATTATCTGGAGAAAAACAGAATAATATCCGAAATATTTCTGAAAAAATTTCAAACCAGATATTAGAATTTAAATTCATATGCTGAAATACTCAATGTTTGTCATATATGTCAAAATGTGTTACTTTATTTAAGTGGTTAAGTGTATGTATGGTAAAATTTGCTTATGCTAACTGAAAATAAAATGGGAATATTTTCAAAACCTGTTAAATATTTTTTACTTCCAGGTTAAAAACAAAAAATGGGAAAGATTTGATAATATTGGCTTGTGTTTGTATGTGGATGAATGAAACCAGAGGTACCTAATACTGTGCTACATCTTCAGGTTTTTTAACTTTTACTGTCAGACATAATGTGAGTAAGTTACTAGGCTGGACTTGAACTTGCCATCCTTCTTCCTCAGACTCCAAAGTGGCTGGAAGTACATGTGTACACCAGGTGCCTGGGTATTATCAGCACTGTTAATGGTGTAAATATCGGGAGTTTTCATATCTACAAGTTACTTGATAAATTGGAACATTTCAACAACATATAAACTTAAAAAATAAAAATAAAAATGGTATAGCTATCATTTGCATTAGTTGTACAGAAAATAACGCTAAAACACATTTGTGAAGTTAGCCATTAAAATATTAGTTTTACTAAATAAAAATCTAAAACTAATTCAAAAACTCATGAATAGGGAAATTGTTATGTAAATATAAAATCTAGCCAATGAAATGATACATAAACAAATAAAAATATAGCAAAATTATACTGGTAACATGAAAATTTTCAGTAACTTAAATATAAATTGATGTATATGCTGTAAATTTTTGTATATGTTAAAATTTATAGATGTTATTATTGTCCTCTTATTACAGATAAGGAAATTGAAGCATTGAGAGTTGTAAAAACATACACAGTTAACTATAAAATTAATCTGACATTTTTGTATTTAAGAAAAAAAATTGTTGATATTAAAAAATTTGGGGTCGAAGTATTAGGGAAAAAAAAGAAAAATTTAGTTTTTATTTTACTATGTTAATAATTTGGAGTATTTTACATGAACATGATATACAAGCTAATCATTCAAAGAAATGTAGGAAAATATATTACAGAAAATCTAAGTTAATTATCAAACTGAGATTACAACTAAAAATTTGACTTTCTTCTCCTTTCTCTTTAATTATTGGCTTCATAGTCTCTATATTATAATACAGGGACAGAGATAATATATATTCTTTTACATTTTAATATTTTAAATTATTTTGAAGTTTGAACTTTCATGATATATTTCAGAACCTATTTCTCATATTTGCAAAGTAAAAAAAAATTAGCAATAAAATTTAAAGTAGTTGAAGTTTTGCCACGTTGTTTTTTTTGTTCAATGCCAATAATATTTGCAGTGTGTATTTAATTAAAATATTTCCAGATAGTTGTCTGGGACAGTAATCCTGCATAAAATTATAAATTTAATAAATGTTTAATAATAATGAATTTAAAAAATATAAAATTGTATGCCATAGAAATTGAGTGGCAGACACATTTTGTTTTTCTCTCCAATCTTTTATCAATAAATGTGCATAGTCATCAGTTTATGGATGGTTGAACTTACAATTTTCTAACTAAAAAAATGCAAAGTCATATATCCATTTAGTAAAAACTGTATTTCAAAATTTTTATTTTAACTCTTTGCTCAAGCTACCATGATTGGCTATAAAACTCTCTAAAGACAATATGCAACAGCAGTGAGCTGAAAACAATTGATACGTGGCAGTGGACTATGTTGCTAAGCTCTAATGTTCTGTATGTTTGCTGTATTAAATGCATGTTTGACGTGCAGTGTTTTCAATTTTTTAAGGGTTCATCGTTATATAACCCCACTGTAAATAGTAAAAGAACAAGCACTTTTACCTTGCTTTATTTCTTGGCATTTTTCATATATGCCTCCATATCAATTATGACAATTGTATCAATATCCTCATATTAAATACTGTTAATATAAGTAGGAAATATATTTTATAGCTCACTGTTTCAATTTCTGGTTTTGCAACATTTTTTGAGGCTGAATTCTGTTTCTGTTTATTATTCTATTTTAGATTCTCTCGTTTGTCAGCTTTCTGTTTTAGTGTCCTTATAGATTTACAGAAATACTTTGTGTTAGATGTTTTTGTTTTTGTTCGAATCCTCATTTATATTCTCCATCCATTATACCACAGAAGTGCTTGTACCTAATACCCAGAGCAGGTAGCACTACTGACAAGTAAAGCATAGAAACCTGTGTGATCTAATTGCATTTTAGAGGTTCCCGTGTGAGATTTTTAACCCATTTCTGGTAGCACCTTGTATACTGACTCTTTTCTTTCATTCATTTTTTAATTTTTTTTTGCTGATAATTAATCTTCTATTTTAGAATTTTATTAGAGCTTAAGGAAGTCAAGACAATCTACATATAAATTGATGCCCCACATTTCCATGGTTCTGTGTCACTACTGTGTTTATATTGTAGCCATGAGGTATTCATAATTTCAACACAATTAAGCTTAAAACTGACATGTAGTGTAAGGGAGAGGTTAGGAAATGAAATAACATTTTGGAATCAGAGATAAGAATTGATATAATTAATATTGTTAATTATAGGAAAACAATTATTTTATTACACATAGAGGAAGGAATCTGAATGAAGTAATTTGAGTTCACGTTAAGAGAACACAAACCCTGAATAAGTTTACAATCCTATTGTGGCAATTCATGAGTATGGTGTTTCATTACTGTGCTGTTTGCTTCTTCAAATGTGTAACATGGGAAAATATTTAGATCTTGAGATTATTGAAGATCTTTATTGAAAGAATACAATTTAGATCTGTATTTGTGTGCAAAACCACACTGATAGTTCATTTGATATTCCAAGTCATGGAGATATATTATGTACCACTTAGTGTTAGGACAGGTTTTCTGCCTTTGTGAATTTGATTAAAATCACCAAAGCTGCCTCAGCAAAATACATAAATGAATATGTACATATGTGATACATGCATATACTCACATGATCTCAAATGGTACTTTAGTAAATGGAAAAAAACCCTAATTCTGTTTTAGCACTTAAATTATCAATTTGAACTACCTAGGATGTCTAGATTACATTATTATCTTTTGTCCATGTTTTACTCTAAGGGGGATTGTTTATTTACTGCAAATGTACTGTTCATGAAGCCTGTCATATTTTTATGATGCACTTACTTTAAAAACTTTCCATATGTTCTACTAAAAATGAAGACATGTGGTTCATATAGCATTGCCATATGCTGGCAATTATATGCTTATGTTGGAGCAAATACACATACTTCTAATTTATGCAGAAAGTCATTTAATTTTTTTTCATTCATGTCAGACTAATTTCAAATATTTCAATCACATTTACAAATAAACTCTCTAACTCATTTATACATTGAGCATGAAAATGAGAAGGAAATTATGATATGTTACAGAGATGACTATAAAGATTATGGGTATCATTGCCAAAGAAATAGAATTTTAGATATGCAGTTTATAGATTCCAAGATTTCAATTTAAAAAATATCAAAAGGTACTTGAAAATAAGGAATATCCACAGCAAGAGTAAAAATAAACAAACAGTAATACCTACTGTGCTTTAGTAGGTATTATTGATCATACCTAGACTTAAGCTAAACTTGACAGACAGGAATACACTTTGATCCCAAAGGTCTTGAAATGTTGGAAAAGAGATACAGAAAAAAATATTCCTGTTTTCCTTATTTTTTCTTATTTGTAACTTTGTTATAGATAAATATCAATGTACAAAGAAGTCTCCCTATTGTACTTTTCAGTTTGGAATTCCTATAATCCAAGAAATCACAAGGATGCCCCAAATTAGAAAGTGAATCTATAAAACCCATGTCCTATAACACATCTTACCAGTGTGAAGGCATTAATAAACACTTCAATTGTTTTGCCTTCTCTTGAAAAATATTTAGTAATGGTCAATAGACACAACATGACCTATTTGGATTCAAAATAACACCCTTTTTTGTTAATTTTCTTGAATAGATTAAGGTAGAGCTGTCAAGGCAGACTTAATAGATGAGGATTTAGTCTATTAAGTAAAAATAATTTTAAAATTTGTAGATTATATACTGCCGGCAAAAAAAAGCACAAGTAAAGAAAATCCCATTTTTATATTCTAATATTAATGTTACTGATCTACTGTTTATATCATTATAAATTAGATCATTATAAATTAGGTTAGTTCAGTTATACAGCCACTTTTGTAATATCAACTCCATGCCAGACTTAAGGAGTTTGTTATTAATAAATACACATTTCCTAATTATTATTTTTCCCACAATTATGAAATTATCTTTGCCTGATTTTGCCATTGGATTTTCCCAATTGGTCTGGGCTCTCTGGGAATTTTTATGACTTTAATTTTTTCAAGGTAGCCTTCACATCTAATTTTTTCTTTTATTTTTCCAAAGACCATGCACTTGGCATGTAGTTGCTGTTCAATAAATGAGTGTTCAACTAAACTCACCTAATTCAAAATGGTAAGATACAATTCTGCTTTTATTTCTTTGGCATTTAGCAAATTGTTTTGCACATAACAAATAGTAAATATACTTTTCACATTAAACCAAATGTCAGAGTCAGTCAGATATTTGGTGTAAAATGCTCATAACTATGCAGTCCTTGTCATCATGGGAAAATAGTGTTGTTTTCATTTGTTTTTAATTTTATTTTAAAAGGTGTAGGATTTTAGTTATTTATTTGATCTCTAAATATTTGAAATGTGATTTTGAATCAATCTGTTTAACTACTAGTGATAAATTTATTAATCTTTGGGAAGTTGGATGTCTTTTGATGTAAACAGCATTTTCCATAGAGGATATTTTATAATCAAATAATTGAAAGAGTAAACATTTTATGCATCAAAATCTGGGGTATTTAATTATGCTGACATTTATAGTAACACAGTATATAAATTCATAGCACTGATTATTTAGTCTTAACCTATTCATTTAAAGGGCTCAAATAGCTTAGAATATTACAAAAGTTCATTATAAATATTACAAACCATGGATTCAGATTTTGGTTCAAGTTTATATCACTTTTAAAAATTTAATCAATAAAACATATTCACTTGCAAGGATTGGGAAGTTTCACAAACTTGTGTTGATTTTTTGTTATCTTGAATGTTCAGGCTAGTGGATTTTCTTTTAAAAAGAATTCAACTTGACAGGAACATATTGTGCCACTGGAAGAAGTGATTAATCCTTATATTCATGGATTAGTGAAATGACAATGTGAAAACTTGTCATAAATACAAAGCTTAGCCAGATAAAGTTTCCTTCTATCCTAACACAGAGGAAAAATGCTGCCTTTGAAATTATTACCTTGGTTGTCTGTGTAGATATATATTTTGAGTTTTTAATTTTATTTCTATTCGGAACAAAATATTTCTCTCAAATGGGTGTAAATTTTACTTTTCGCTTTCTTCTCTAGATTTGTACCCAAAGCAGGATATTTTAGGATGCCTGTAATGGCATCTCTCTATATATCACTTTTCATGATAACCATTTATGATATAAAGTGGAATAATGCATCAAGTGTATTCACTCTCATGTCACTGATCTCAAACATTAATAATGCCCACATGATAGGAAGACTTTTTAAGTAATGGATTCTCACTTGCATTACATATAATAGCAATTTATTTTATATTATGTTAAAATATTATTTTCTATTGATGTTTTCTAATTGAGAACTTGTTTCCTATTTTGAATATAAAATTTAAGGAATTTTACGATAATGTAATTTTAAAATGAGCATTTAACTGTATTATAATGTAAGTATCCAGAGATCAGTGTACTAAAAATATAAAGAAATGTAAATTATTACATTTTACTAAATTAGAGTAAGAATGTATTCAAAATGAATTTAGAATTTTACGTAACATTTAAAAATATATCAGAGATGATACCTGATATATAATAATATGATATATAATAATGAGGATGGGACACAATAACATCTGTGCAACATGTTTCTATGTTTCTTGAGTGCCCCAAACAAATATTTTGTGTTTAACTTTTATTACGTTGGATCACGTGATGTTGTCATTTAGATATCAAAACTGAGATACAATTTATATATTTTAGCATAATAATTCACAAAAAGTGACAGTGAATTGTGTTTGTTTGGTCTTCCTCCTAATTTGTTTCACTCCTGGAAGCAAAACTATTGTGGGTATTGAAATCTTTTTCAAAGGCAGAAGCTTTGAAAGTTTATGCCTCATACTGAAATATAAATGGTAGCCAGATATAAATAGTAACACATTTGTGCTTTTGGATGTTGCGATAATATATTATTATAAAGCATTGGGTTGAGGTCTATAAGACCCATCTTAGATCTGAGAAGGATGATATAAATCATTCAAGTAATAAGAAATATGACATTTAGAGATGTACATTGGTTGGTCAAGCTTAAAAATATATCACTGTTGGGAATAGTGTTCAAATCTTCAAGTTTCCAATCTCAGTGTGGATTTTCCAAGGGGATTCAACATAATCAGACACATGGCATTTGAAGTTAGACATGCTTACGTGGTGGGAGGATGTTGTGACTTCGGGATATTTTAACAAGTAGTCCTGATGGAAGGAAGAGCCTGAGACCAGAGTGGACAACCACACCTGTCCAGCAACTTCAGGGAAACGCTGAGATCCAAGAGAAATCCAACCTGAGATGAAAAGTTAGAAAAATGACTGAGATACACTTTTTAATTTGGGTCACAGTCTAAAATAATATAATGAATGAAGACTTTTAGTTTCTGACAAAAAGTAGTTAAGCAACTGGGAACTGGGGGTGGGTGTGGGGTCACAAAATTCGATTTGAGAAGCTACCATTAGGAAGTCATTTTAAACATTAAAGCCCACTGGTTTGTGAGGTAGAAATAATGAATATTTGCTTTTTAGGCTGGGAAAGATACAAAGTATATACCTGTGATTAAATATTCCTTGAGAATTTGTAGGCCTATAATAGAACTGGTGGGGCTCCTATCTATCATAAAGCCCTCATTCTTTCAAGGTACTTCTAAAGAGTAGGGGAAAAATAATTTGGTAATCAATTTTAAGAATACACCCTGCATTTTATTTTGGAAACCTTGTGGAGATTAAAAACTCTCTTTTTTGCTCTTCACAGTTTTATTTTATGTCCAATATTGCACATATTTCTTTCTCCTGTGTCTTAGATGTTTCATCCTACCTTCTTTTCTAGATTGCCAAATTGTTCAGAATAGATTAGTTTCTTCCACAGCATTTAGCATGGTGCTTTACACCCAACAAGCCTGTTTTAACTTAATTGTTAATATGTGACATCATAATATTTGCCCCAATCTCAAAGTTGTGGTATGCAATAATATATATTAAACTTCTTTGAACATGTTTATTACTTGCAGTGGAAATAAGTTCCATGAAAGCTAGCCTTTTCTGAATGTTTATAGTCTGTAAGCTACTGCTCTAAATGCTTTACAATGACTAACTCATTTAATGTCTTCGGTAATACAATGGGAGAGGTACAATGCTTTTTTCCCTCCATTTTTCAGCTGCAGAGAATGAGGCATGAAGGAATCAGATTTCCACAAGTATAATAGGTATGCAGTCATTTACATTGGTGTAACTACACTAGGGTATTATAGTGATTCACAATGACAAAGTATGAATATTCAAATTCAATGGCTTCTTATACACTTTTTATAGTTAAATAATGTTTCATAAAAGCTATATTTTAAAGTAATGCATATATCCAATTGTTTGAAATGACCCTAAAATGAATCTCCAATAGATTGTTTAATGCAATATAAAGCAGTAGGAAAAGACAAGAAATGGTTTTAAAATTGCAAATAGAAAATCCCCAGGGCAAAAACTGGAAATAATTTCAGTTTAATCTTAAATATGCTTTACCTTAGAAGATACACACTTCCCGCCAAAATTGTTGAACATTATGTGATTATCAAATGTATTTTACCTGTTACCTTGTCTTCACTGTTTAGCATCATATCTGTGCATCCTGTTCATTGCCTATTCCGGTAAAGATATCTCCAAAAGATAATCCCAACTGCAAGACACTCCCAAAGATAGGCTTGCTTCAGCACGTAACTGAAAAATATAAAAAGAAATTAGACTACTTCTCAGGCAACTTTTCTTAATGGAGGCATAGTGTTACATAGATTTAACCATTGATATAATAAATTCCCAAAGCTCTCAAAATTTTCAATACAAGAAAAAATATATTCAATATAATTCTCATGTGTAATTTCTATAAGTACTTCAAAAACATTTCTTAAATGGCCAATAAATTATTTCAGTTATTAAAAAATAACCACACAAATAATATTAAATGTAATAATCTTAATTATTAACAACTTTATAGAATTTTACACAAATCATGTATGTGAAATTTTCACTTGCATTATGGTTTGCAAGTTACTGTTTATAACAGGTTTTTATGGTTACTGAGAAATGGGCATATGCATGCTTTTTGATAATTTATAAGACATGCATTATTTTGCTTTGCTTTTTTTCAGCTCTCCTTTGCTTCTTTCTCAGTAATATGTAATCACATTGTCAGTTTTTAAAAAATAAGAATGACTGTAACAACACAAAGATAATTAATGTCACTTCTAGTTAAGGGATTAAATATAACCTTTGGTCACCAAGGCTTCAACAAATTTAAATAGGAAATTAATATGTTTTGTTGAGCTAATTGTAACTTCACTGTTCTATTTATTAAAACATATTATAATATTCATGAATGAATATTAACTTACATGAAAATAATAATGAGTTTACTTTCTTCTGTATCAGATTACTTGAAACTCTTCCCACTAATATTGCCAAATTGGATCCCTGCAGTTAAAAACAGTGCCCTTGATAGACATTTTGCCCTAAGCTCTATGAATTTTATTCAATAGAAGTGAATAACCACTGTCTCATTCATTGAAGTGTCATTATTATTGTAATGGTAGATTTTGTTATCTTAATTGGAATTATTACCCAAAAAATAGCTGTAACAATTTAAAAATGGTTAACATGTCAGTTTTTTAATAAAATTGTTTTCCTCAAAACACCAACCAAATATATTACTTCTGTAATTATTCCTTTTTGTAATTCCTTTTATAATTCTTTAGAAATTCTAATAATGTAAACATACTTTAAATTCCAATAATTAAAAAAAATACTTTTAAGGAGAATATGGTAATAAAAGTCATGAATATGATAAATATCACCCAGACTTTGTGTTTTATGTTCACTGTGTAGAGAAAACAGGTATTCAGTATTTTGGAAATTAAAAATAAGTACACTTCCATGATATCTCCTGTTAGTATCAAGCTATACTTAAGAAAATAATTCATAAATTATAATATACTTACATTGTTAATGGTCAGAAGGTGGCCTCACATATTTTAGCATTTAAGAGCTACATTAACAAATGTATGCATACCATATATAAATTAAAGTAAGACATATTTACAGTCTTTATATTAATTGACAAGATAAAAGTCAATCTTTGAATAATAGAAACAAAACACTTGCCAGATATTGAAACATGAAGCAAGAATGAAAATAAATTCTTGGAGGAATTTACATAGCACAAAAATATGAAGATACATTAGACAGTATATAAGCTTAATAGGAGTATTTGTGGAAAAGAAATTTGAATGATAAGTCACACAGTGACTTCTATAATCTTCACAAATGCTTATTAAAGGAGGACATTATTACATATTCTGAAGGCTGTTTCTAAAGAGTTCAAATATCTATTTAATAAAGTTAAACTTATTATTTAAAAATTACAGTGATTTTTCTTATAGGATATACATTGAAGAACACCATGAATAAAGGAAATGAGAGCAAGATTTATAAAGCAGTAGGAAGCAATAATTTTATCTGCCAAATACAACCAAGTCCTTATTCTAAAACAAATTGGAGTAGTGACATTATCCAGAATTTAGCCATATAAGAATATAGGTCTGGTTTAAATATCAACACTGCCACAATCACCTAATGTGATCATTAAATGAGATGATGCATATGTGATCAATGGCAGGTGATAGGCATACATTACATGGGTATGGAAATTGTCAGAATGAAAACGAAGTCAGTTGTGTCAAGTCCTTACAAGGAAATGTGGAGGAATCTCATGCATATATGTATGATGACCAACACTATCACAAAAGACTTTGCCAGACCATATTATTGCATGAAAGCCATTACAACCTTACACTGAAAACTTTTTCAAGAACATTTGTCCACCAATTTCCTGTACAAACTTGAAATGATACCACCTTTGCTATGATCTTTGCAGTAAAGGAACACTGATTCAGAATAATTTAAGTAATTCTCATTTTGCCTTTAAAAACTTCCCTTTGCCTCAACCACTTTGAATATGCACATAGTTTACTATGACACATGTGTATTGTATTCCCATTGCAATGCTCTTCCTGAATAAATTTATTAATTATTGGGTAATATTTCTGTTTGCTATTTAAGTTGACATCAGTTACTAACACAATCACACAAATTATTATTATCAATGTTGAGACATCCACCAACCCCTCACTAATTGTACCCCAATTCCTAACCTATTTTTGAAAATTAATGCATTAGTAGTTTCTCATTCTTTTCTTTCAATGGATCTTGCTTGAAGAAAATATTAGAGATTGAAATACAAAATATCTGCTCACTTCTTCTGAAACTCAAGGAAGAAAGATCTTAATTACATAGTGGCCAAAAGTTTAACAAGAAGTTATACAGAAAACAGAACTTGTAATTAAAGATATTAACTTTGTTATCTTGCTAAGATCTGTAAGAGTTGAAGGCACTCCCTTAATCTTTCTGGTTGTTCATAGTAAAAGAAAATAAACTGGGGAATAATTACTTAATAAAAGCAACAAGAACTGCATTGTTCTGAAAATTATTGGACTGTCCAAACAGTGAAAGATGTTAAAGTTAAAAACAAGATTCTGAGGATGAAACCATGAATCCAAATAATATGGCCATGGGCCAAAAATTATTCCCAGATATTAAAACCTAAGTAAGAAATAGGTATTTTTCTGGGTGATTTCAGAACTGCTTTGGCTAAGTGTGTCTTATTTTCCATTCCCCTCATTTTAAACAAAATGGCTGTGGTTTTAAACCTATGTCTGCACCAACACTGAATGTGGGGAAGTGTTGAGGATGGGCAAAAAAACCTGTCTCTTGCTTCACAGGTTCTAATATGGAGAAGAATTGGCATCCCAGCAGCGATTTTACCATGACCTATGTAAGTGTTTGGGAATTATCACTGATGATTTAGATGATAGTTTGAATTTTGAGAGGAAGAAATGATATTAGTTGCAGGTAAGATACTTTGCACAAGAGTTGATGCTCTGATGAGATGAGACTTAAGAACATTAGGATTGAAAGGAGGCATGTTGCATTTTGAAGGGATATGAATTCTTAGGGGCAGGCAGAGAATAAACTGTGGTAGACAATATTATAAACGGCCTTCAAAATTTGCGACCCTTTGTGTGTAGGCCCTACACAATCCCTTCCTCTTGACTATGGGTAAACCTGTGCATATGATGGGGTCTCACTCCTCTGATTGGGTTACTGACCAATTAATTTTGATTTAATAAAAAATGAGCCTGACCTAATCAGAGGTGCCTTTAAAAGGCATTACAACCTTGCTGAAGTCAGAAAGATTGGACTTGTGGAGAGGACCACTTACCAAGGAAGTGTGAATGGTCTCTAGGATCTGAGTGTGATCCCTATCTAACAACTGACAGGACAACTGGGACAAAGATGTCAACTGCCAATGATCTGAGGTAGCCTGGAAGTGAATCCTACCCTTCTAAAGCTTTCAGATGAGCACAGGCTGGCCAGAACTCTGATTTCAGCTTCCAGAGACCCTGAGCAGAGTACTCAGCCACTTCACTCCTGGACTTCTGTTAGTTAACAAGTTATTATTGTTTTAAGCTGCTGAATTGTGTCTTATTAAACAACAATAGAAAACAAATCTAACCTATACATATTTATCTATCTTATTACTTTTAAAATATTTTTCTACATATTTAATTGTGTATGACAGGCAACATAGGGGTGGTTGTTTTTTATCTGATATTATAATCTTTTCCTTTTGATGAAGGTGTTTATACTATTAGACATTGTTTTGATTGCTATTTATTTAGATTTCATTATATAAACTTAATATTTGATTTCTATTTGTCCTACCTATTTTTTTCTCCCTTTATGCTTTTCTGTCTTTTAGGTTATTTGAGTACCCTGTAAATTTCTTCTTAATTTCAACATTATCTGAAATCAAGTTCTAGTTGATCATTAGAGGATGAGGGTAAATTCACATTATTGGAATTGTTTATCTTAAACTTGAAATATTGCAGATTTGGTAAACCCAAAATAACCCAGGAATTACAAGATGAGTCCAAATTAAAAGTATCATTAAAAAATTGATCTTATAATAAAATGAGAACTATATGGCAAGTAAAATAAATACATATATGTACATGAAATATATATTTCATAGTACAGAGTATATATTTTGAATTAATTCATATATTGATATTTTATATTAATATATAGTATATGAATTCTCTCTATATATAAAACATATAAATACATATATATGTTTTCATTCCCTATGTTTTGGAAACTAAAATTAAAATTAATTATATATCATATTTGAGGTTGTAACTTAGCTCACTTATGTTCTTTTCACATTTTGTGATTTTTTCTTTTAAATAGCTTCCATCATTTTGAATACTCTCTACTATTTTTTCATTTCACTAATACTTTCTTCTGTAGTGACTAATGGGTGGATAATTTTTATTTCACATTTTGTAGTTTCCATTTCTAGAATTTTAGTTTGATCTTCTTCTCTTTCATGTCCCACTCAGTACTATGAGTATTCATTTTCTGATGTTGACATTTTGATATGCAACTCAGTTAAAACAAGTGTAACTATTCTTGCCTTTTAATTTTGACAGCAAGTTCATTAGCGGTTCTTCATTGATTAATTCATTTTCTCATGGTGAGTCTGAATCTTTTGCTTCTTGCCATGCCTTACAAATTTTACTGGATATGAGACATTGTATTTTATCTTTTTTGATGTTGCATAGTTTCATTTTTGACTGCTTTAAATTATTTGGAAACCATTTGGTTCTTTCTGATGCAAATATTCAAGATTTGTTACAAATTCACAAGGACATCATTTATTGTAGAGCTAATCATTCTCCATTACTAAGTCAATGATCTTTGTGTGTCCTGTTTTTTTTTTTTCTTTAAGTTTAGTTAAAAAAAAAAATGAACTACTTCTAGATTTCTGTGTCACCAGGCTCTGTTACCTGTATTCCTATTCAGTATTTCCCCTGCTTATCTGTGTGGTGTCTTCATATGTACACAATGCTTAAGTCTAGATGGAGACCCTCTTCAAATCCATGGAGTTTTTTCTGTGTGCCTTCCTCTTCTCTCTGCTACTCTGTCCTATGAGCTCGAGCTTCAGTGACCTCCTTTATCTCCAAACTCTAATTACTATATTCAAGTACACCATTGGTCTCCAATTAGGTTCCTTCTATTTGCACTAAGCCTAGAAATTCTCCCAAGCCAATAATCTGGGTCAAATATAGGACTCACTCCATTTGTTTCTTCTCTCTTAGTAATCACTAGCCTTCGTTTACTGATACAGTGTCTTAAAAACCATTGTTTTATATATTTTGCCTAGTTTTATGCTACAGACCAAATTTCATCCATAAAACTTCACATTTTATGGAAGCAAATATATTTACTCAGTATTAATTGATAAACTGTCTAATCAAGTAATGAAATTAAAATGTTTTCTTTTGACAATTTAAATTTGAAACAATAAAATCAAGTTTTGCTTAAACTTTGAAATATATTTTTGTTTGTTTAAATTTTAAAATAATTTAAACTTGAAACTTTAGGATAATCATTTTTTTCCTTAGAAAATATGTTTCCACTGCAACAATATTAAGATGAAAATGTTTCCTGTTTATAATTTTGCTTACAAAACTAAATCTGGTATTATTTCTATTAAACAAACAAACAACTATAATAATGATGGGCTTAGAAAACCATATTGTAAATGTATTAAAATTAAATTGAGTAATCACTTGTACAAATGCACCTATGTGTAAATATTAAGTAATTAAATTCTCCAGTTATATTTTTTCATTCAAACTTCCAAGCCAAAATTTGAAAATTACAAATGGTATGTTAAATATTGTAAGTACTTTTTTGCCTATTATTCTCTTAAATAAACCTACATCTAAATGTATGTGATATGTATGTATGTGTATGTAGAGGGCTTATGTAGAGATAATAGGAATGTAACACATCTTTATATATTAAACTGTGCCTTTCCTTTTATTCTCTAAATCTTGCATTAACACTAAATGCTGGTTTAATTCTCAAGGTGCTTTTTATGCACCTGGGGAAAAATTATACTACCTGATCTTTTGCAAGTAATTTTACCAATTAAATGAATTTGGCTTTGTAATAAACATTTCCAATATTGAGAGCTTCAGAAATCCCTTGACAGAATGTGCCCATCCATCTCACATTTGGCAAGTTACAATTTCCATTTGTTCTTGTTTCCCTTTTGAGACACATCTAGGAAATGAGCTTTTTACTTTGAAAGAAACAGACTATTTTTCTGTTGTATTTCTATTATGTTAATGAAGACATTCATTAGTACATCCCTAGGGACCAAATGTGGCTACCAGTAGCAATAGTATTATGAGTATAACTGTGTTAGTATGTGTATAATATGTATTTATAGTCTTTAATGCTATTTGGTTCATTAAAATTGATAGCACTCAGCATCCCTCAACCTCATTTTTTGACAGTATTTTAAAAATACAGATTTAAACCAACCTGTTGACTTTTTCATTAATGCACCTATTTTTTATTTGAAATGAGCAATGATACACACATACAGATTGAATTGAAAACATTTTAAGTTCTTCCTTAAAGTAAGGAAATATCTTCTCCCATATATTCAACACAGCAAAAGCATTCAATGATGAAATGGAATTAATTTGGCAACTAATAATCTCCAAAGAGTTAGGTTAGTATTTAGGTGACCTGTGATATACTAGATACATATGAGAAAGTAATCTAGGTCTTGATTGAACTAGAATAAAGCATGTAACCTTCAATGCTCAACTTCACTGAACAACCATCCATCTATTAAGAAACCTGAAGAACAGTGGGCAAAGTTCAACCTGCTTCAGGTATGAAAGGAAGTATGAAGCAGTGAGAGGTTAAAACGAGAGAGAGAATGAGTATTGCTTTGTGTCACTAAGATAGAGCCAGTGATACAATATGAGATTCAAGATAGAAGAAAAAAAACTGGAAAACATTTGAAGACCTGAACATTGATATTTTCTTCAGCTACTTGAAGCACTGAAAGAGAAACTCCAAGGAGAGATCTATACAAAATTTTCTTTAAACCATATATCCGACAATGGCAAAAATGTAATTCAGGTGAGAAATAAGCCAAGGGACTGTATACTACATATTCTATTTCTGTCATCAAGGGATTTATTTTTCTGCCTCTCCAACTCATAAGAGGTTATAACTACAAATCAATTTAATAAAGAAGGGTGTGGCCATTCAGTGGACAAATCTTCAATAAAGTTTGGCTTGAATAAATTTTTTCTGTGATAAAATGTACTGGCAGTAGATTTAAAAACACAAAATAGATGACTGCTATCATGCTGCTAACTTTCCCATTATTACTGCTGCTTTGACAGATATGTAAGTATCTTGAGCTACAAAACATAAATTTTATGTCAAGCAAAATAACATTCATCAGAAACAACACAGCCATGTTTTAAAAACTGTTGCTATACCATGGAAAATGAAATGTTTAACTCTAATAACCCTGTTAAGTGTCATGACCAGGGCACTCACCAACTATAGTCAATATCCTTTGCAACCACCTTAACACCATCACTTAATGACATTTTTCTTCTCATGCAAGAGAATCAATATGTGGACAGAGGGAGAAAAATAAGGGAAACTGGAGTAAACTAAACTTGTTTTCTCCAAACTGCTGACAGTTTGTTTTGTTTTGTGCTTTGGTATTAATTACAGAGATAAAGAACAAATACACCATGCTTCCCAATTTTAGATTTGCTTCCAAGTTATATGTTCATAATGCAATAGACAGAAAGTGATATATATATATATATATATATATATATATATATATATATATATATATATAAAATTACCTTTGCCTTCTCATAAAAGCATTGCATATATATTAGGAGATAAGTTGTTCCTATCCTATCTATAATATACCATTAAAATGATAAGATAATTATTCTATTGTTAAAGACTGTATTAAAACAGATAATTAGCTTCAAACAATTTTAGTAAATGTACTTTAACATCATATACAAAACTGAGATTTAATATTCATATACATTAAAATCCTTTTCAAATCTAATTTGCTGGTAATTGATCAGCAAATACACACTTATCTATCAAATATTAATTTGTTTTTCAGAGTCAGTAATTCAATGAAGTCTTATAATTTCCCCCATGAGATAGGCATTATAATTATCACTTCATAGACTCAAAGTACTGAATTAAAAAACAAAGACATTCAGTTAGTAAATGACAAATTTTAAACCTGGATACGATGCCATGAAGCCACAAGTAGAATGTCATCTTACTGGCAACCTACCTGATAGACAATGAGGTATTTGAACCACATGGGAATTAACAAATTCATGATGTATAGTCTTGTAGAGAGTTGGGATCATAAAAACATGAAACAACATAGGTCCAGGGATGCAAAGTAATTCACTGGAGTTATGGGATGGAGAATGGGATGGGCTTGGGAAAGGACAAGTGGAGAAGGTGTTTCTAGACAAGAAAGTTGGTAAACTATTATGAAAAGACTTTATAATGTGTGAGCAAGGAAAGATGACTTTCCCACCTGGGGGCTGTTCAAACTGGACTTTGCAGTGAAATGCCTATGTTCACCATTGGCTCTTTGACAACTCCTGAGAGATAAGCTCTGAGATTTTGGAATATTCTGCGTGTAATATTTTTGTAACATTCCAAGGCCACAGGCCATGTTGTACCAGTTTGATCAGATAAATATATCTTAACCATGTGACTTCAGTTGAATACCTATTTTTTGCTGGCAGGGTTGGGGTCTTTCCTCTGTAGCCAGGATTAGTCACATTTGGGCTACATGCCTATCTAACTTATTCCTAATAATACTGTGGGCCACTGAACTTGGAAGGACTTTCTTGATTGGCAACAACTTCAAAATTAATTATGAATTTAACAGACTTTCTGAGGGCTGTGAGTTCTCTTAGTGAATCACTGAGCCTGAGAATAGTTTTGAGAATTCTTGACACACTATGGAATTTAAATGTTAAGCCTTTACATAATTGAGATTATAATAGTTTTTAAACATATAGAATTTTACATTTATTTATCCATTTAATAAATTATATTTCTTTATAGCAGTGTCTTATGTGTCAGTCCAATTTTAGGGTGTGGGAATACAACATAAAATTGCTATCTTTGATGCCTATTTGAAACACAAGTTAATATAATATTCTAATATGATTTATATTTTTCCTAAAATAAACATCCTATGACCCTGTGGAGATTTATTCTGGGTTGTTGGGGAGGACTAATCCTCTTAAGGGGCCTTTTCTGTATCGGATTACACCTGAAAGTATATCAAGATATTCTTCCACATTAAACTCTTCATTTTAATAAAGCAAATATCACATATGAAGGACAATACCAACTTACTGTCATTTACACATTTAAGTGACACTTCTTATACTTTAGAGTAAGTATCTCACAGTCAATTCTAGAATGGGTTAAGTATGGAAAAAGGACAATGTTTGGAGGCTGAAGCAGAAGAGAAGGTGAGAATAGTTAAGTTAACCCCGGAAGGAAGGAAACTAAAAGCTGGATGTTGGGAGGCCTTGGAAATAATCTTTAGATATCTCAAGATACACATAGTAAAAAATAGGATTAATTTCCTCTGAACTCTTTATGAAAAAGCAAAAAAGAAGAGAGTAAAGAAAAATGGCCATTGCCTTTCCATGTAAGAGAATTTCTTTTAGAACATGTCTTTTATAACATGATGGAAATGGGGAATAAAACTCAATCTGTAGTTATTAAAGGTGTTAATAATCACCCAAAGAAAAATATAGTTGAAAAAAATCTTCACAAGTGTAATTTTTTTAAAGATTCTATTGTGCTTCACTTCAAAAAACTAAATAGGAATGATTTAATGATTTGTTATTTGAGTGAAAGAACTATTTCATTTCTTTTTAGAGTCCTATTGATTTTTCCTTCTAAATTACTGCAACTATATGGTTATTTTTCTCAACAAAGTCATGGTATTTTCCCTTTTATTCAGAGTATTGAGGTTCTTTTTTTTCTACTTACCTCTGTAAATTCCATGCATTTGAACAAACTAAATATTTAAATAAAAAAGAGGAAAGGTGTGAAGAATTATGTTTGTGATGGAGTAGGATTTGTCAACCTCCATTCTTATTAGAATTTACTTTTAAGCTTAAAAAAGAAATTTCATAATTAATTAAAACATTCTTAATACCTATAAATTTCTACTTATCTTGTTTTCAAACACATTTTCATAAAGCTTTTGTTAAAATGTATGGAATAAAGAAACAAAATATTCTTCTGTGATACATATTCGCATGGATTCTTATTTGCTGTTTAAATGAAATGTTAATAGAAAATAGTTGAAGTAAACTAATATTTGGAATTATTTTCTATTAAAAGAAGAGGCAGCTAGATATGGGATATTTTATATGAAATCACAAAGAAGTTAGATTACTATTCATATTTTAAGTGTGCAAATTGAAAACAAATATATATATGCATATACAGATTTAAAGACATGAGAGTACGTCTGTGTGTGTATGTGTGTATGTTTGTGTATGTGTGTGCATTTATTTATTTTGCTGTGCTGTAAAATGAACTCAGGTCACATGCAGGAAGTGCTCTACTACTGAACTACCCTACCTCTGAACTACCCCTAAGTCCCTTCTATTTTTATTTTGAAATACGGTCTCACTAGGTTACCTACGCTGTCCTGGAACTTTCAGTCTTCCTGCCTCAATCTCCTGAGTAGCTGGGACTATAAGCATGAACCATCATACCTGGCTATAAAATAACTTACCGACTTTAGTTTTTTAGGTTAGTTTATTAATTCTTGTATTTTTATAATATTAGTTGCATTAATGCATGACAAAATGTTACATAAAATATTGTATTAAATTATGTTTCCCCTCTCCGAATCTATATGTTGAAAGTCTAACATCTAGTGCATCAGAATGTGATTATATTTGGAAACACGGTCATTAAAGAGGTGAGTAAGTTAAAATGAGGCCCTTAGGGTGGGCCCTAATTCAATCTAACTTTGTATATAGAATGGGCAAAAAAAGACACTCAAAATGTATATATACAGGTAAAAGACCATGTGCGGACACAGCCAAGAAGGCAGACATCTGCTCACCAAATAGAGGCCTCAGGAGAAATCAAATATACCAACAACCTAGGTTCACAAAATGGTAAGGCACAAAACATATAAAGAACAAAAGGGAAATAATGTAATTGTACACTCCAAAGTCCTGAAATATTATTCTAAGTTTTAATATAAGAATGAAATTCCCAGTGTGTTTTGTTACTAGAGAAAAAGAAATTTAGAACATGTAGAAATTTTTCATAATTTGGCATCTAATGGGAAGTGCTAATATGACTCTCAGAATATATAAACATAATGGTATAGAAAGAAAGATATTTTGGAGTTCTTGGACAGAACTACCACAATACATAAATATCTGATTCAAATAAACATGAGAAAAATAGAAAAATAAAATAAATTATAGTAAAGAAAATAAAAATATTTTTTGAGTAAGAATATACTAAAATAGCAATACTATAAATAAATAAAAATTTCAGGACTAGAGTATAGCTCAGTGGTAGACTCCTAGCTGAGGTCTTGCTTTAATTCTGAATTATACACAAAAAAATAATACTGAAAATTACATAGATATGGCATGGTGGATCCTGGCATAGGGGATATCCACAGGATGATAATTAAAAAAAAAAAAAAAGTAAACTGTAAGTGGATCAAAGAGAGATTGGTGTAGTGGATGGAGGGGTACTGGGGTGGTGGTGGAGGAGTACTGGGAATTGAATTGGAGAGGGTTGAGTGCCATACCTTTGTGATTATATCTAGATATATTCTGGTGTTGTGTATAACTACAAAGAATAAATAAAACAATAAAATAAATTTTGGCTTTTGAATAAAAATGACAATTGCTATATATTAGGAGGAAGCTAGGATATAAGAAACATCTTTCAAGTCTCTCTGCACAGGATTTGAAAACCAAAACTTTTTTCAAAATAAATTATTTGAATAAAAAATAATATTGCCAAAGAGTGCCTGTGAAGCAGGTTAACTGCATATTGGTTACCAGCTTTTCTAAATCTAGTAAGACACAACACCCACACACAGAAGGAAATAGGATCTGAAAACTAGAAAACATGACAATAATACATATACAAACTGAAACACAGAGGGAAAAAAAAACAATAACATTCAGAAAAGTTATAAGAGGCATCAAAGGCATGCTGAATAGGTCTAACAAGTATTCTTGGAATTTCAAGAGGAGAGAGAAGAGAGGATAGAATAGGAGCAATGTTTCAAGGGACAATGCCTAAGAATTTTCCAAAACCAAATAAAGTCAACCACTCCCAAATAAATTTTGCAAACCTCAAGCAGAGTGAATGATCAAATTAAAAAGCATATTTAGGCCAAGTATAGTATAAATGTATAAAATAAATACAAAGAAACTCATAAAGTCTGAGAGAAAAGGCCAGTGATTCCCATTAATGGATAAACAAAACTGTGACCGGTTTCAGCAGAAACCAAAATAATGGTTTCAGCATCTCTCAGACAAATACCACTAGGAACACACCTATACCCAAACCGTGTGGGCTTATTACTCAGTGAGAAGAACACTCACCATGGAAAAGCTTCTGGCACTCTATAAGAGGGTGTTAGGAAAGCACATATTCTAAGATTTTGATTGGATGATTTTGAAGACAGTTCAAGGAAGCAGGTACTCACTCGGAATGGGATTCTTAAGAAAGGGACCATTCGATAATTGGATATCTCTGTAACTCTTACATAGGAATAAGCTGGATTTGTTTAAGAAGAGCCGTTGCTCATATTAGTAGGGAAAATATTGTGTTTGGTGTTTTTTGAGTTGCACAGTGACTTTGGCTCATTTTGTGCATACAAAATAAATTACAAGGAGGTCTTTTTCTGTCTTGCTTCATTATGATTGCAGAATAGCCTTTTCTGACCTTGATACTATTTGAGACTGTGAATGATCACAGGAGAAGGGCATGGCCTGCCATTTCCTAGCCGGGCCAGCTTCTAACCACACTGAAGGCAGGATGTAAGAGCACACCAGCTCCAGTGTCAGCAGCACTCCTTTTCTTTTCACAACAGAAACAATGAAGTAATGGAATGTACACTCAAGTACTGGAAAACAGAAACTGGAGATGCAGCACTGCAAATTCAATGAAGTATATATCTAAATTAAAATAAATGGTAAATATCCTCCAACACACAAAATCTGGGAGATTTTCTCCAGTGGATCTATCTTGAAATAAAGTAAAAAGAAAATTTTTCAGGCAGGAAAAAATATGATTCAAAATGGCCAAACAAGGCTAAAAGAAAGAATTAAGTATAATATACATATATGGATAAATTTAAATAAATATTGACTATGTAAAATAAGAATATTAATGTCTTGGTTATATATGTATAATTAAATATAATATGGCAACTAGAACATAATACAACTAAAATAGTCTGATTCTCTTATTTTTTGGAAAGACATAAAAGTAAATTTTTTTATTAAAATGAGAATAAACTTAATTAAAAAAATAATAAAATCCTAACAAGCCAACCCATAAAGTTGAAAAAACATTATGAAAAACATAATTGATTAAAAAGAATAAGTTCGGGCTGGGGTTGTGGCTCAGTGGTAGAGTGCTTGCCTAGCATGCATGAGGCACCGGGTTCGATCCTCAGCACCACATAGAAATAAAAATATTATATCCACCCAAAACTAAAAATTATATTTAAAAAAAAACGAAGAAGAAGTTCAAGAAATTTGTTCTACAACATGGTGATACAATTAATAATAATGCAAAAATAATAATCAAGAACAGTAATTGATTAAAGTAGAAAAATAATACAGGAAAAAATGGAACAATTAGAAAATTAATGATAAAGTTGATATTAATCACAATAGTAAACATAGACATACATGTCTCAATCAAAAGTCAAAGGTACACACACTATCGTATATGTACATCTTTCAAAATAAGAATGTTGTAAGTAAAAGCACATAAAATATATGTATGAGTCAGTGACTCAGAAATTGATTTTATTATGCTAAAAAAAGATACAGTATTCTTAAAACCAAGAAGCGTGACTAAAGAAGGACATTTCATGATGATAAATCAATCCACTGTGAAAATACAGTAATTTTATACTAATCCTCACAACACAGCCTCAAAAAGTATCTAATAACCTTGAAGAATATAAAGGAAGCAATGTAAAATAGTATGAAAATCAGATTAAAAAAATCAGCAAGGAAATAGAAAATCGGCATGCTATTAATAAATGTAACAAAGAAAATGTAAGTAGTTCACACGTGACAGTGGCATATACATATCTGTCAACTGCATATTGAGTACTCTGTAAACTTTCATACTGAATTTAAAGAGCTCCAATAATATTAAAAAATTAAGGCCACAGCAAGTACTTTATCTTATCACTGTAGAATTAAGACAGAAGTTAAGTACAAAACAATTATGTAAATAATTCCCCAAGTGTTTAGTAATTAGCAAGGCACTTAAACAAAACATGTATCAAACAAGTAATCACAGACGAAGTTAGGGTACATAGTCAACTGAAGCCTAAAATATCAGCTACTTACAGATTTGAGATTCACTGAAATCTTTGTGGGCACGAATATTTGTAGACATTAATGCATATGTTACAAAAGAAGAAACTATGAAAATCAATATTTGTTCAAAGTTCAGAGAAAGAATTCTAAAGAAAATAGCAGATAAATGATAGAATAAAATATATATATACAAGATAATTAAATCAAAAGTTGGTGCTTCAAAAAGACTAATAAATACTCATAGAAATGCTGAAAAAACAGATCAATAGCACCAAAAACAAACTCTAATACATTCCCACAAGAAAGTAGTATAAAAAACAATTTACCAGTAGCAGTAAAAAAGAGAAGAGGACATTACTGTAGAATTCATAATCTTTAAAAGAATGAGGATGACAGGAACACATTGACATGGGAGAGATGCAAACTGTCTTAAAAAAATAATAAAATAAGTTGCAATATAAAAATGAATATAATAATAGAAATAATACAATACTACATTGTGACCAAGCTCATAGTACTACACAAATGCAGGATGGATTTAACATTCATATGTCAATCAGTATGGTTTACAATATTAAAAAAAGAGATGTGAGAAAGAGAAGATTAGAAGCTAATATAAATAGAAAAAGCTGTTCTGCCACATAAACAGAAAAAACTATTTCATAAAATTCATCATATTATCACCATAAAATTTCTTATCTAAGTAACAATAGAAGAATATTTCCTATTAAAAAGCTCAATAAAAGTCTTACAGTACACATGAGAGTAAAGGAAGACAATTTAAAATCTTTCCTTGTGAGATCAGCAATCATACCTCAATGCCCTGTATTACCACTGTTCTTTAATTTAATATTATATTCAAGCCGATGTCATAAAACAAATAAATAAATGAATGACACATGAATCACCAAAGAGAAATAAGTATTATTATTTGTTGTAGATACAAATTTGGAATAATTTTTTTTTAAATCTACAATTGATCAGAATTTACAAAGGTATTTTACAAACTTACTGGTATAGGTATGTATGTAAAAGTCAATTTTATTTCTAAATACCAACAATTGGTAATAAAGAAAAAGTTTAATTATTATCTCCAGTGGCGTCAAAAACATTCTATTTTTAGGAATAAGTCAAAAGAAATATCTATGAGAACCCCATACCAATAATAAAAACAACAGCAAAGTTAAAAACACAAATCAGTGGAGTGATACATTCTAATTATTATTGAAAATTCAGTATTCTAAAGGACACTGTTTTATCCAAGGTGATATTTATCTATATATTGTTTATTTTTTTCCAAAGGAAATTTTTTAATTAACTTTTGAATTTGGCAGATAAAAATTATATGTATTTATCACATATAATGTTATCACGGAGCTTTCCAATGTGATAACATTATATGTGATAAATACATATAATTTTATCTTAACATTCACTCTTTTGTATTCTTAACATTCACTCTTTTGCATTCTTCAATAAAAAAATATATTGTCATCAATAGTAGTTATCGTCCTGTACAACATTTCTCTTGAATATTCTTTAATGCAAGTGTTCCATATAGTTTTTGACCAATACCTCCACAACTCTCTATCCTCCTAACCACCCCACCCTCTGGGAACCATAAATCTCCTCTACTTCTACAAAATGATTTTTCTTTTTCTTTTTAGTTTCCATGTGAAACCATTTGATATTTATCTTTCTGTACTTGGCTTATTTCACTTTAGCAAATGCCTTTCAGGTTCATCCATGTTGTCACAAATGACAGGATTTTTTTGTTATATGGCTGAGAATATACCACATTATCTTTTTACATATTTCCATTGATATACACTCAAGTTGTCTCCACATCTTGGCTGTTGTGAATAGAACTGCTATAAACATGGGCTTTCAGGTATTTCTTCAACACACTGATTTCAGTTCTTTTAGGTTTATACCCAGTAGTAAAATTTCTGAGTTATATTATAGCTCTATTTTTAATACTTTGAGGAATAGTCACACTTTTTTCCATAATGGCTGTGCTGATTTACACTTCTACCACATCACTGCCAGCACTTATCTTTTTGATAATAATCATTCGAATGGGAGTGAGGTAATATATCACTATAATTTAGTTTGCAATTCCCTTATAATTAGTAATGCTTAATAATTTTTCCACATGCAAGTTGGCTATTTCTATTTTTTTCTTTTGAGAAATGTCTATTCAGGGCTTTTTGTCCATTTTAAAAATAAATTTACTTGTTTTCTTGTTAATTTTTAAAATTTCTTATATATTTTTAATTTAATCCCTTATCATCAATAATTTACATATATTTTCTTTCATTCTGGAGGTTGTCTCTTTACCATGTTGATTATTTTCCTTGTTCTGCAAAGCTTTTTAGTTTGATGCATTTCCATTTGTCTATTTTCGCTTTTGTTTACTGTGTTTTTGAGATCAAATCCAAAGATTCATTACCCAAATATCATGGAGCTTTCCAACGTTTTTATCTAGTAGTTTTATTGTTTTGAGTTTTACACTTAAGTTCCTAATCTATTGAGTTTTTTTTAATATGTTGAAGGAAACAGATCTAGTTTATTCTGCATGTGAATATTGAGTTTTTCAAATGTTTATTGAAGAAGTTGTCAACTCCCTGTAGTGTGTTCTTTGCTTGTTTTTTAAAAATCAGATGGTTATAAATGCATAGATTTTTTTTCTGAGTTATCTTACAGTCCAACAATTGTTCTACTGACAATCTATATGTCAGTTTTTATGCCAGTCCCATCACTTAATATTATATTCTGTATTCAGACAGTATACTATCTCTATCTTTGTTCTTTTAGGACAAGATTATTTTGCTAATTCAGTCTTTTGTGGTTTCATATAAACTTTAGAATTGTTCTATTTCTGTGAAGAATGTCAATGGTACTTAATTATTATAGTATATTTTGCTTAACCCCATACATAATACTATTTTAACATATAATAATATTTGTAGCATAAAATTGTTACAAAATATTCTGTAATTTTTTTTTATTAAGACTTGAATCTGGTTTACATTTTACCCTTATTTGAGCCAGCCATGTTTTAAGTTTTCAGTAGCCAAATATGGTCAAGAACTACCACATTGGATAGTGTATTGGACAACACAGTGTTGCAGAAAACTCAAGGCTGGAGTAGGTATGATGTCCTATTCCTGCTGGTGGTCTAGGGCAAACCTAGCAGGTAGGTGTCTCTGGATATTGCTACTGGCATGACATTTACTCAGTTCCCCTGAAATGGGCTGATGAGGGGATTGGAAAAAAGACCCACAAACAAACAAAAAAAAGAGAGAGAAAAGCAAAAAGCAGGACCTTGTGGTTTAGCTGAGGTCTGATGGAGGAGGACTGATAATGAGCAGGCTCTGCAAGTTTATTATATAGGTTTTTACAGCAAAGGATTTATTGTGAGAAAGTTACTTTAAAACAGAACTGAGGTCAAAGGTTTAAACAGCTCAATTGCAGTCATCAGCTTGCACCCACAGTTCTCCAACCCAGGTTGGCTGGTACCAGAATCTTAGGACATGAACTAATAAACTGCACGGCAACCATGGAATTTCCCTTTGAGCAGGATGTCACCATACAACTGGGCAGTTTTCTTGGCAATGAGAGACTCCCAAGGGAGATGTCAGCCTCTGTCTCTGGGCAGTTCAAAGACCCATAATTCCTTTGTCTCTCCTGACATCTGGGACCAGCATTTGGTCCAGCAAGAGAGTACCTTGAGTATACCCAAGCATGAAGAAATAGTTGGAAGGACATGGGACATCAATAGAGAAGACAGCAGATATCCACACTAGCTGGAGAGCCCAGGACTCCAAATAGTACTCTGAAATGGTGATATGGCTCCCGGTGCCCCCTTCTCTGTGTGACAGGGGTCCACCTCAACTCTAAGTATCAAGCTGCTACAGACACTCAGGAAAAGCAAAAACAAAGTGTATCCATTTCTCCATTTTGCCACAGATCTTGTTACTGGAAGTCCTTCTCGGGGTCGGTACCTTCAATCTCACCATTCAGCACATTCTCTGGGTCGGTACCTTCAATCTCACCATTCAGCACATTCTCTGACACCTTGTGTCATCCCAGCCTGGAGAACAGGTGCTGTGTGATAGCCCTTGCTTCATCTGACTTCCAAGAAAGTTATCATCTGACTTCCAAGAAAGTTATCTATTTTGATAGGGATTGTATTTAATCTGTAGATATTTTTACATATCTCAAATCTCTCTCTCTCTCTCTCTCTCTCTCTCTCTCTCTCTCTCCCTCTCCTTCCCTCCCTCCCTCCCCACATATATAAAAATATGTCTCTCTCTCTCATATATAACTCTCCCTCTATCAGATAGATAGGTATATATTTAACAATATTTTTTCTTCCAATCCATGAGTAAATGGGCTAGTTTGTTATTTATTCATGTGTTCTTCACCAATTTTTTTATAGTTTTCAGTGTAGCGATCTTTAGTATTCTTGATTAAATTCTTAGTTATTTTACTTTTGTAGCTATTATAAATGGGAGAGTTTTCTTTCTTTTTCAGATGTTATACTATTAATGAATAGATACACTACCTATTTTTGTGTTGTTTTTTTTTTCTTACAGCTTTAATGAATTCATTTAACAAATCTAACAGTTTTGAGTGAAGAATTCAGAGATTCCTAGGTTGGTCTTTAAATACTATGAAATTATAATCTATATCCCATCACATTTACATATGTAGAAACTTTCAAAATGATTTATATGAAAATACAAATTGTCAAGCATAGATTCACGAATCTTAAAGAAGTATCAACACAGATAATTTCTATATGTAAACATCAAAATGTATTAGAAGAATCTATAGTTATGATTATATAATATATGTCTAGAATTAAATAACTAAACTATTGGAATTAGATAAAGAGGAAAGTGAACCAAATATGTATAGTTTCTTGAAGTGTTATGAAAATAAGCACCATAGGGCATGCAGAACACATCAAACTTTTCAAAAAATTTTGCCAACTAGTTAGTCATGCTGGGAAAAGAAACCAAAATAAAATTTGAAAGCTTCCTCACTGTAGATACAAAAATAGTCTGACCACAGATAAAATTATAAAAGTTAAAAAATGTATTATAGAATATAGAAAAATGTGTTCACATATTCTTGCCAATGTTAACGTGACACAAATAGCATTAAAAGTAAAGAAAGAGATTGATAAATTTAGCTGTTAAATTAAAAACTAATTTTTATTAAAAAGTATTCATGTGGGGCTGGGGTTGTGGCTCAGTGGTAGAGTGCTAGCCTAGCATGAAGGACATGAAGCACTGGGTTCGATTCCCAGCACCACATATACATAAATTAATTAATTAATTAAAGGTCAATTGACAACTAAAAATTATTTTTAAAAAAGTATTAATGTGTACCCATTATACAATGATCAAATCATTAGCTTATCTGTCATCTCAAACATTTAGCATTTGTTCTTGGTGATAATATTCAAGTCCCCTTTTCTAATTATCTTGAAATATAGAATATATTATCATTAACTATAACGAATCTATCCTGTAATAGAGCACACAAACTTATTAGTCCTAATAGCAGTGTACCCTATAAACACATACAATTATTATGTCAATTGTAAAATTTTAAAAAATGTCCACAAAGAAATGGAATATTTTTATAACACATGTAACTCCCAAAATACTCTTATCCAGAATATATAAACTCAATCAGATATCTCAGAAATATAAACATGGTAGGAAAAATAAGGAGAGACTCAAAGTACTCACAGAGAGGATCTGTACCTTTCCAAAGAAAAGATGTATAACCAAGTAATCAGAAAAATGCAAAATAAGATAACAGTGAAGGACAAACACATACCTCAATGCAGAAACTTATCTTTTTAAGTACATAATTTTAGGTGAGGACATGAAGTAACTGGAATCTTTATATATCACTAATAGGATAAGGAATTTATAATTACTATATAAATTCTATATATTTACTATAGAAATACTACAAGGAATTTATAATTTTAAATTCATAAATTATAAATTATTACATTTATGAATAATAAACATGAAGAACATTTGACAGTATTCAGTGAAATTGAATTATCACATCCCCAGCAATCATCCACCAGTCCTCAGCTTAACTGGACCTACTAATTTCATTGTGATGGCTTACCTTTCTTTGCCCACACTGACTGTACCCTGGGAACCACACATAACCTTCCTTTCATGCTTTTGTAATTAATTATTAACTCCTGCTTGTTCCTTTTAAAATACTTTCCAACATTCTTATCTAATGTGTCTTAGACATGTATAAATCCTTTTTAATACCTTTTGGAAAATAAAACATTAGACAAAAGTCTCATTTTCATTTTGGATATTTAATGGAAAAACTTCCAGTGAAGATAGTTTGTGAGGAGGCACAAATATTAAAAGAGAAAGCATCAGACTGAGACCACTTATGTATCCAAATGCTATCCTTAATATGCTCTGATTAAGTAAACTTGGACAAATTATTTAATCTATCAGTGGAAGCTTCATTGATTTATTCAGGATATTATAGAACAACTTGGCAAAAGTGTGCAGTCCTATAAAAAATTTTATTTCTTTATATGAGGAGATGTAGCACAGGTGTGCTCATTCTGCAAAATAAATAGAGCTGTCCTTTTATAATCCGAATATATTTATGTAATAAAAAGTTACTTAAAAATAAAGTAATTTTGTTTTCAGCATAAGGAGCTCATAGATTTTCATTAAGCTTAGTGGAATGAGTTCTGAGGCATCTATGATTCCACTCAGTTTTAAAAATAAAAAAAGCATGATTGGTTGCTTATAATTTGGACCAGGTCCATTTGCAATTCCTAGTGCCCACAGGATAGGAGGAGGGTTAATATGATTGGTAGCATTAATAGGATCTTCTACGTGGTAGTTCCTGGAACCAATTTAGGATTGCAATAATATCACCAAGAACAAATACTAAGCATGCCCAATAGATAAAATAACAAAAAATATCCATAAGCTCATAATAGATAATGTTAGAATTAATTATACATATCTACTTATGGTAATATATTATAAAGAGATGCACATAGTAAATAGTGACAAAGAATCACAGTGGAATCAGGAGACTCATGGACGAACATGCAAGAGTGTTCAAAGGTGAAATGATTAAATTATGAGAACCGAATTGCTCGGATTGATCCATTGATATGGAATAACTGGGTGGTTAACTGTGGGCAGGGATGGTATGACTCGAAGAGGTAGGTCATGGGGTTGCAGGGCAGGTCTTTGGGATTTATTTTGTCCCTGGTGCACAGAGTTGTCTCTCTGCTTCCTGATTGTTCTGAGCTGCTTTCCTCCTCCTTCTGCTATGATGTTCTGTCTCACTTCGAAGCCAAAGTAATAGAGTCTGTCATTTATGGATTGAGACCTCTGAAACTTTAAGCACCAAATAAACTTTGGCTCCTAGAAATTGTTCTTGAGAGGTATTTTGGTTATAGCAACAGGAAGCTGAATAAAACACCTCTGCGTGGATTCATAGGAAAGTTGAGAGGAGGCCATGGAACAGCCTCTTGAGTGTTGCTAATATGAAAAAGAAATGTCACTGAAAACAGATATGACTTATTAATAGAGTTTAGGAATCAGCTAGAAGTGTTGCGTTCTTCTGCAAAGGCAATTCTGCAGATCTGCTAAATTGTACAGAGGAGGGAAAAAATAGCCTCAAGGGATATCCAGGTTCTCCTCAACCATTCTTCTCTTCTTGAAGGCTTATTTGGTACACTATCATAAGTTCCAGTTGATACCAGATTATAACAATTTCTACAACAATGTAAGTGAAAAATCAATTATTAAGTTTTCTCACAGCTAAGTCCAGACAACAAACTGTCACTGATACACAAATATCACTACAAGTTCCTTTTATAAGTAAGTGTCTCTATCACTTAGTCTATCTTTTTCAATTTTTTCCCATGCTCTAGGATATACATTTTATATATTGGTATTTAGACGAAAAATCCCTTATTCTTCCTTTACTCATTTTATTTTAATATCCACATATTATATTTTAATATATATCATATAATGCATTATATAACTTTATATTGTACTCCATCTTTAAAAAAATGAATTTTGCCTTTTCTCAAACAGCTTTAGCTTTTGCTTAAAAAGCATTTCAATTAATTTTAATTATTTTCTACTTTTCTGATACTTTAAAAATATCTTTCATGACTGAAGTATCTATCTTTCATTAAAATACTGGAAGTAATTCAACACAAGCTTTATTTTTCAAATTTTGGGTTAAATAAAACAATGTGGGGTTCTATAAGCAATTAATAAATGTCACACTTAAAATATTTCCTTTCAAATTCACCTATATTCTAATTTTGGGATAGTTTTCAGCACAATATAATAATAATAATATAATATAATAATATCATCATCATCATAAATGGTATTTTAGTTGAAGTTTACCTTCTAAGGGCCTACTCTGGATTTTAGTTCATGAGACCTACCTAAGCATATGACCACTTAACAGATAAATGCAATAAAAACATGAAATAATAAGAGATTAAATAATCTTCCCAAGTTCAGTTAATTGGAACATACTTGAACCAGGATTTGACCCAAGTGGTCTAACTCAGATGGTTTTGCTCTTAGCTAATATGCATGTCACCCCCTTATCTTAACAAGAGCAGGTTTTCTATACAAGAATGAATGATTCTTAATGTGTCTGACACACAGAGAAACGAACATGTGGTTCCAAGTGTACAGTATGGAAGTCAATGCGAAATATCAGATGAACTCAACAGATCCAATAAAATCAAAGATTAGAAGAGAGAACAAGTCCAAGGAGAAGTCGGCTGTCATCTTTCTTTCTTTTGAAATTACCCTCTAGGCTGTTTCAAGTTTCATCCAACTAGAAAAAGACAAGGTAACAAGAAGAGTTTTATTTCTAAAAATGAAAACAGTGACCAAGAAGAGATCTTTAAGTGGGGAAGGCATAGATACAGTTAAAAATAACTGGGACAAAGAAAACACAAACTCTGAGACACTTGACTGCCAGAAGGGAAAGAGTGCCCTCGGAGACATATAGGCCGACTAGGAGGCATAGAGAGGAAGAGAGTAGCCTACGGGCAGAGGAAAGAGCTTGTGTCCCTTTGTAGAATACAGACAATGGGAAAGACAGAGACATTACTACCTGATGTGAATTACAGACCAAAGAGAAAGGGAAGGAAAAGTGATGTAACCAGAATTCTAAAAGCTAACAGAAGGGGATGTATTTGAAGATCCCTATGAAAGCCTATTTCAATAGTGCAAATGAATTCCTAAGTAGTTTGCTTAGAAAATTTGAAATAATCCTACCAACTAACTTAACTTTTTAAAGAATGACCTACATACACTGATAAAACACATGCTAGATTATAACCAAAGGCAAATTAATTAAGGGCAGGCAACTTCAAAATGAAACATGAATGACAGCTTCTTTTTCAAATATTCAACTTCATGTTTTTAATTGTGAAAAATGGATATAACATAAAATGTATCATTTTAACCATTCTTTGTATACAGGTCAGTGCTATTCAATATATTCACATTGCTCTGCAACTTTCATCACTTGTTTATTTTAAGAACATTTTTCATCTTGCAAATATTAAGCTTAGTAGTCTAAAAAATATATGTTATATAAACACCTGCAGCACTTGAGAATGTAACTAAATCCCACAATTTAACTATTTATGAAATTTCCTTTTTCCCCCGTCATATAATGTAAATTGGTTTGATTTACTTCACAGGCCTTTTTAAAAGTTTTAGGGAAGGAAGCCATTATTATTGCTATTTCCAAACAATATTTGAAAATTTGAAGAGCTATGGTTAAAAGAGATGCAGAGTTGATACCTGTCTGAAAAAAATATTTCCACATCTCTGCCAAATAGAAAATTATATTGAATAGCTAAACAATAGCACTATCAGTGAGGAAGCTGAAATTGCTGGCCACGATAATTTTCTAAGAACACTAAAGTGAGTATAATAAACTTTTGGTCAACCAGTGTGATGGACATATTCCTTTTCTCTGTACATAAGAATTTGCTGATAATCATGAGAAATTATCTTTTTTCAGATCTTGAATTTTGTAAAGTTCAATTGAATCTGGAATTGCCTAAATATATTTACATTTTGGACTGAATTTATCCCATGTCATATATTTGTAGTTGATTGTCTTTTTAAAAAATATTTTGTTATGGAAGGCGATCCTCAGGGTTACACAAAATGACATAGAAGAGGAAAGGAGGGGTAAGACAAGATAATACAAATCGAAGAAATGATTTACAGTAGAAGGGGTAGAGAGAGAAAAGGGGAGGGGAGGGGAGGGGAAGGGGGATAGTAGAGAATAGGACAGACAGCAGAATGCATCAGACAAGAGAAAGGCAATATGTCAATCAATGGAAGGGTAACTGATGTGATACAGCAATCTGTATACGGGGTAAAATTGGGAGTTCATAACCCACTTGAATCAAACTGTGAAATATGATGTATTAAGAACTATGTAATGTTTTGAACGACCAACAATAAAAAAAAAAAGAAGGAAAAAACAATTTTTGTTTTAGTTGTAGTTGGGCACAATACCATTATTATTATTATTTTAATGTGGTGCTGAGGATGGAACTCAGTGCCCCACATGTGCCAGGCGAGCGCTGTACTGCTGAGCCACAACCCCAGACCCTAATTGATTGTCTTAGTACTTCACATTTTTTTTTACAATAAAATCTGAATATTCATCTGCATAAGCACCATTTTTGTTGATAAATTAAGTAATAAAATAAAAATATTTCACTCATAAATTTTAATTATTTTTTATAGGAATGCTGTTTCTGTAAGACATCTTAAAACTTTATGGAAAAATTGTAAACTTAAGCAATGAATATAATAATTATCTTGTATTATGACCTGTATGTTACAAAATAATAGGAAACAGTGATCACATAATGTCCAACTCGTGAGAATGCAAGTCTTTGTTTTTTCTGAATCCTATAAAAAATCACCAAAATATGCACACATATGCCAAGTATATGTTTCATGAAACTATAACCCTAAATAGCAACAGATCTTGAATTTGAAATGTTTAGGCTTCTCTCTGAATAATGTCTAATACATGTACAGAAAAGTGTTCCTATACATGTATTTATAAACTAATATCTAGTCTTTCAAAATTATCAAGATGAATAGTTAGAAAAATTGTAAAAATGTATTTTCATACTCTCTAAGAAATAATATATTTTCATGAAAAATTTGCCTAAATACAAAGTTTAAACAGATTATAGATCAAAACATCTGAAATTTTAAACATAGCAATTTCTAGTTAACAACCAAAAAAATTTTAGGAGGTTATTATATAGACACAGACTTTATTTTTATTTTTTTTATTCCCATGAAGGCTTCAGGTTGATTGCCATCGTTTGGAAAAGGCCCACATGAGAGATCATGGTGTGATCTCTGAGTACATTAGTATTTGTGATTGGCAAGAATCACTCCAGTTTGTTGTTGCTTTCTGAAGTTTGTTTTATTGAGTTTCACATCTGTTAAGACATCTGTGTCCTACAGCTGATAATCTGGATTTATACTTTTGTGGCTCTGAATTTCTTTCTTATTTTAATGGCATCATCACCATTAATACTCTTGTAAGAAGATTTTCCAATTAATTATTTTTCAAGACAATGTGTTCTTATATACATTTTCAAAACTAACTTCCTTTATTGAACTTCAGCTTTTCTTTTACTAGAAAATTCTGATTTTAAATTTTTATCTGGCTAGAAAATCTTTTGTGGATCACAGCTGTTCAAAGGACAACTATACATTAATAAGTGTGTTTAATTCCTATAAAATGGGGAGGGTGATACACACACACACACACACACACACTCACACACACGCATAGCTATGTAAGTCTCAACTTTGAAGAAGAGATCAGAGCCACTTGGAAATGACTCTGTACCTTCTGAGATGATACAAATGAAGTAGAGTTTTATTTTTATTTTTAATACTGGCAATATAGCCCAGGGGCACTCTTCTACTGATCTACATTCTCAGCTCTTATTTTAATTTTTTTTTAATTTTTAGACTGTCTTAAGTTGCCCAGGCTGGCCTCTAATTTGTGATTTTCCTGTCTTAGCCTCCTAAATTGCTAGGATTACAAGTGTGATGAACTGTACCTAACAAAGTTCAGTGATTTGATGAATTCATCAAATTGTCATTTAAAGCAATGGAAAGCAGAGTTACAAAATGCAGATTTTAGTACTTTTCTAAGGGAGAGAGACTTAGAATAACATATCAGAATAATTAGAAGAAGGACTTACCATTAAGGGACTTGGATCCATGAAAATACTTTTTAATCTTAAGAGTGAGATAACTAAATTTGTGTGGATACTAAAACATGATCAGTGAAAATGTTGATGAGAAGTGTTTCAGATTTGGAAGAAAAAGCACTTTATAAAGCATAGGAATTGAAAGCCTGATTGCTTTTAAGATTTCTTACCAAAATTGTATGAAGTTATAAATGTAGAGTCTTGGAATTAAGAGATCACATTTAACGCTGGCACCCCTTGAAATAATATCACAAATTACACTCTAAAATGTAATAAGAAAGTAAAGAAATAGCTTTATATTGAGGCATACCCTTACAGAATCCTATTCGGTTTGTTTATCATATACCAATACACACACACACACACACACACACACACACACACATATATATATATATATATATATATATATATATATATATACATATATAAGATTTATAATGTATATTATGATGTTATCTAAACCTTAAAATGCAAATTTATTTCCAAATACCTTTCAGTAATTAGTCACTAAAGAAAAAGAAAAGTTCTGTTTGAAAAGGTAAGACTAAAAAAAAGTATTTTTATGATGACATAAGAAAAGTAATTTTCCAAAGAGATATTTAACTACATATTCACCTTCTTACTTATAAGTGTACTAAAATTGAGAAATTATAATTGTTCTATTAACTTGCAGTATTGTAAATGTAATGTAAATCACCTTGTAGGTGATTTCTACAAGGACCTATAATACAAATAGTTTAAAGATACTATTATTATTGTCAGTGTGATTTTAAAAAGTTCATGTGCTTTTCTCTAATCTCTGAATTCTAGGAATCAATATAAAGCTTTGATTTCCTCTTTCAATCAACTTATTATCTATCAATTAATTCAGCTTTATTAATAAATAGATGTGTTTTCCCAATTAACTGCACTTCTAGGATTTTAATTTTTCTCTTCTATTTTTAATTGATTTTCTTTAGAGTCTTTATTGATTACCACTATTATTTATTAATAGTAATTGTGTCTATAAATTGTATAGAAATATTTAATATTACATACAGTTATGAAATACTTTACACTTTCTCCTGAATATATATCTAAATATATTGATTTTTATATACTCAGAAGAACTGATTTCACTATTAGTCAAGTTTATTTACTTCAAGATTCAATATTCTCTCTTCTTATCCATTGAACTATGTATTTTTGTAAACATCAAATATGTTTTTATTATAGTTACTCAACATTAAAGAAGGAACATATCTGGAATTATTTATTTTACTATGTTCAACTCCTAAGTTCAAAAATTAACATCAAATTATTTCTTGAACTTTAAAATAGCTTTACTATAAAATATGAATGATTTCTGAACCTCAAATCAACGTACTTTCATTTGTATTTGTATATGTATTTGTATTATAGCTATTTTGTGATAAAATAATATATATTATGCTATTTTTATATGTGAATATTTGATATCTTTTGGTCTTTCATTCTTATTTTATTGTTTATATGTAAGCAACATATTATTACCACAAATAATGCTCACTCATTCTTCCTTATTTAAGTAATATTTATTGACTCCCTATACTTAATGGTCTCAATATATGAGTTATAGAAGTAAACAATATAATTCTTGCTATCAATTGTCCTTTGAATTTTTTAAATATTTAATTAATGGAACATTATTAGTAGTATTTTATTATCATTATTACTTCAAGGTTGAGTTAAGGTCTTTACATATATAAAACTAATTTTTATTTTAATTTATATATTTCTGCTTCCTTTCACATATACCATTTCATAACACATTTTTAATTGTATGCCAAATAAGCATAGTTCTAAAAAACAAGAAAAAAACAATTTCACTGCATACACCTACAAAAATTAATAGTGGTGCAAAATTATGCACAACCAGCAAAACCAACAAAATTAATGCACTGATACTAACCAGATTTGCAAAAATGCAAATACTGCACTTTTATCTCACATAGTTTAAAGAGATAAATTTCAACAAAAGAGCAATAGTATTTTTTCTTTATGAAAGTAATTGTAAACTTAAATAATTTTTGATAGTAAAATATTCAAAAGAGCAAAATATGGAGAAGCTATTTGCCTGAGCCATAGAATTGCTTCAAAAAGGTACATATTTTCCAAGTCTGTTTGACACAAAAATATTTATGTGTGCATTTGTGTGTGTGTGTGTTATTTGTAGGACCTTATTGGTTATATTATATGTGAATACACGTAAACTTATAAATAGGAAAATAATTTTCAAAGATGCATTTTGTAATTTACCAATTGCATTTTACTCTGTTAACTTGCGTGTTTGTGTAGAAAATATAACAATAAAATTAAGTTCAAATTAGAACCAAAGTTGTGATATGTTAAACATGCTCTGAGAAAATTTTAAAAGAAGCTTCTCTTATACAACAATGTAATGAGCCCAATGTTTACACTAGACTTCATGATTAGTAGAAGAGGGACTCAGGCATGCTCTCAAAAGCAGATTTGGCTTGAATGAAGGAGGGAGGGAAGAAATCATTTTATTTTAAACGTATAATCATAAGAGTAAGCCTGTATGTTCACGTTTAAAGCTAGAAAAAAGTTTTTTCTCACAGATTGCTTAACTTGGCACATGATTAAAAAAAAAAAAAACTTCTTAAATATAACTGATAAACACAGACAAAAATAGTTCAGAAAAATTTACCCAAAAGAGGTAGAAGAGCAATACCATACAACACAGATGATATTAAACAGGAGAAGTAAAAGTTCTCCTCTTTTGTCAAGGAAATGTATGTGGTAAGTGATTTAAGTAATCTTGTGGTTTGAGAAGAGTCTCTTCACTATTTTCCAGTGACTCAGAAGGCTGAGGCAGGAGGATTGCAAGTTCAAGGATAGCCTCAGCAACTTAATGAGACCCTGTCTCAAAATTAAAATAAATAAATAAATAAATAAATAAATAAATAAATAAATAAATAAATAAAATGGGCTGGGATGTAGTTCAGTGACTAAGTCCCTTTAAGATCAATCCCCAGTACCAAAAAAAAAAAAAAAAAAAAAGCGGGGATGGGGGTGGTAAACTGCTTAATATCAAAGAAATAAAATAAAACTCTTAGTGAACATCAGCTAAAGCTACATTTTATTTTAATTATGCAGAAGTTGAAATGTGAAGATAAAGACTAGAAAGTTTCTTAGTAGGTAGGTGGCAGCTCAGATAGTTGAGTAAATGGCTGCATAGGTTTCAGGGAAGACTACATTAGGATTTTTTGCCACATAAGGATATAGCATTAGCTTAATGACTCAGGAAAGTTAAAGATTGGTTAAGATATCTTTTTAACTCTACAATCTCTGTAAATAGAGATAGATGATAGGATAAACAAAATGAGAAAGAACAAAATATACCTGGATAATGAGGAAGGTGTGCTGGAGTAATAAAAAATCACACACTGGAGATCCAAAGGCACATGATAGAGATCAAAAGCCTAGGCAAATACAAAGTAAGAAATATTCACTAGCAGAGGTGGAAAATTAGAGGGAAATAAAGATACCTTGATAAAAAGATTAAGAAACAGAAATCAGAGTGGATGAATTTTTTCTCTCATAATTAGGCCACATATTGCAAATACTAAGAGTAGCTATGAGGCACTAAAGTTGAGGATAGTTGTAAAACACCTGAGAGCAATTCAGTTTAGTTACTAAAACAGTCTTTTCTTTAGTAATTGCCATCTTTTTTTTTTTTTTTTCCTTGAGAACTTGGCAAAACTAAAAGTTACTATAGAGGATCAAGAAGGTTTTTTTTTTTTTTTAATGTATTGTGGTATAGAGGAATGATATCAATTTTAAATATACAGATTAACTTTCATAAAACTTACTTTTTAAAAATATGGTCAAACTAGACATTTCTATTTTGTGTAAAATGAAGCAAACAACCACATTTCTCTCAGACTGAATGCACCTATAACAATTAAACAAAATATATGGAACAACTATTTCAAGTCTAACAGAGAAATCAGTAGGCAGGATGAAGAAAAGCACCAAATCTTAAAGTACTAAAGAAATGTTAGAAAAGCTAATATTTATTTTCCTACTTAGGTGTTTTCTAGCCCAGAACCAAGAAGTGAGCATTGGGGTGTAATCAAAAGTGCCAAAGAAACCCTTCAGTCTGGCTAGGGGAGTGGAAAAGGGAATTCTTGAGTTCAGTGAAAGTGGAGAAAATTCTCTTTCCTTTTTCAGTTACATTCCATACCTCAGGCAATCCTATGTTGAGAGTGAAAGCAGGAACAGAACTAGCCAGCTGCTGGAGTAGAAATTCCTGAGTTAAACCTCCCTTTGTTAGATAGACCTGTGACTTTTCTTTTAATTCCCCATTTCTTTCAATTGTACACTGCAATCACAAATATATTTGAGGGTTTTGGGTATAGAATATAAGTTTTACATTTGGCCAACCAGAGAGTACTACTAGAAAGATAGCAAGGAAGTGAAGTTTGGGAAAGCAAGACTTCTTATCCCTCTCTACAAACCTGCCCATATATGGCTAAGTCCCCAATTAGAATATGAATGACACTGAAAACTGGAGCAATAGTGAGCCTTCCACACAGAGAGAAGACTGAGCACATCTGAGTGGTACAGATGGTGCGACAGTAAGGACACAGCTTGCAAACTGACCCCACATTGATCTGCAGCCCACAGAAGGCAGGTTAGACCTTTTGGCATGCATTAAAGTATTTAATTTCTATTGTTAATGTAATAGGTAGAGTCTACCAAACAATTGTTTTCTGTATGTTCCTTCAAATTTCTCTTCCTTTGTTTCTCCTTTTCTATCTTCTTTTGGTGATTGAGCATATTTTGGTCATGCACATTGGTTTTCTAGTGTGATTTTTAGCTACATATCTTTGATATCTTTGAGCATTATTTTCATTGCTGCCTTAAGGTACACCACACACACACACACACACACACACACACACACACACACTTAGAAAGAGTGTTTTATAATTGTAATAGGAATGCAGGAGTCTTATTACCATACCTTAGTCTCTCATCTTTAAGCCATTTTTTTCCCTATGAACAAATTACATACATTTATATACATTGGAAACTCCATCAGAAAGTGCTGCAATTTTTAAATTTCAACCACAAAACAAAGTACTAAAGATGAGAAGAGTCTTATATTTGCCTACTCATCAAGATATCTACTTTTCTAAATTGTAATGTATTCTTAATACTCAAGCTTTCCTCCTAGTCTTATTCCTCTTCTGTATGAAGAACTTTCCTTGGCAATTCTTTAAAACAGTTCTGCTCACTAAGGACTCTCACTTTTCCATCAGGAGAGAATGTCTTAATTTGCCTTTTTGCCTGAAAATTACTTTTGCTGAAGATACTTATGGGTTGAGGTTATTTTTTTCTTTCATTACTTAAAAATGTTATACTGATTGTTTTAGTGACCAGCCACAGTAATTCCAATCACAGATGTAAGATTGTCTTATTGTTTTCACCAGGTTGATTGTGATGCATATGTATGTGTGTTTTTTTTAACATTTATTTTTTAGGTGTAGATGGACACAACACAAAGCCTTCATTTTTATGTGGTGCTGAGGATCGAACCCGGGTCCCGCCCGTACCAGGCGATTGCTCTACCTCTGAGCCACAACCCCAACCCCTGTTTGTGTGGTTTTGAGGTCCACCCTGTTTTGAGGTCATTCAGCCTCTTGAATGTGTAATATAATGCCTTTCAACACATTTAGGAATATTTAATCCTATCAATAATTTCAGTCCTACACTTTTTCTCTCATTCTGGGACTCCAATGACATAACTTTTATATTTGCTATTAGTGCAGAGTTCATTTTTATTTAATACAGTTTCTTCTGTATTTTTAAATCAGAAATTTTGTACTGGTTCATCTTCAAGACAACTTTGTACTATCTCTTTCTGCTACTTAGTTCTAGTGAGGTGATTTTTAAAAATAATTATTATGTATTTTCAGTTCTAAAGTTTGTGTTTGCTTCTATTTTACATTCTTCATTTTTATGCCAATACTTTCTATTTAAACATTTGTTTCCATGATTGTGTGGTTGAACATTTTTCATAAAAGCTACTTTAAAGTCTTTATTAGATACGGCCAACATCTGTGTCTATTTGTTGGCATCTGTTATCTTTTCTCATGTAAGTTGAGATTTTCATGGTCTTTGATGCTTAGAACATTTTAAATGTATCAGGAGCATTTTTGAATATTACCTAAGTATTCTAGGTCTATTTAAATCCTACTTTTGTCAGGCATTAATATCAGGTATTAATATCTAATATGATTGTCTATGTATAAGTTCAAAGGAATCTATAGGAAAACAAACAAAACAAAAATTCCCTCAGAATCAATAAATAAGTTTAGAGGTTGCAAGATATGTTTTCAACAACAGGTATCATTTATTTCTATATGCTAACAATCTTCAATTAGAAATATAAATTTTAAAATGTTTATATTAGGTCCAATACAAATTTAAGAGTTAAATATAAATCTAGTAATCAATGACCAATGCCTATATACTGAAATTTATAAAGTGGTAATGAAAAAAATCAAAATTTAAATAAATTGAAAGATAAATAGCATTCATGAATTGGAAGATTCAACATAATGAAGCTATTGATTATTCTCAAATAGATCCATAGCTTTAATACGATATACAACACTGATTAAATGCCTATCAGTTTTTGTTTGATTTTAATTAGACAAACTTATTTTAACACTTAAATGAAGCAAAGAGTAAGATAAACAAAACAATTTTAAGTATAAGAAGTAAGTTAGATATTCAAGCATATGCAATAAAGCTACAGAGATCAAGGCAGGGTAGTATTTCAAGGAGAAATGGATAAACACATATGTGGATCAGACTGGGGAGACCTTAAACTAATCCACACAAAGCGCATTTTGTTGGTCTTTGACAATGATACAAAGGAAATAAATTGTGAAAGGATAGTATTTTTAACAAATGATATTGAAGCAACCTGGTCATCCTTATGCCAAAATATCATCATCATCATCATCATCATCATCATCATTGTCAATATAAGCTTTATACCTCATTCATATGCTAACTCAAAACGAACTAAAACTCTAAATACAAAAAGTAAAATTACAGAATTTTAGAGGAAAAAATCTATGAGAGAAAATCTTTGTAAACTGAGGTGAGGTGAAAAGTTTTTAGATAGAGTTTTAGATATGACACCAAAAGAAAAATACATTTAAAAAAGCAAACAATACATTGATTCCATCAACTTAATACTAAAATGTTTCCTCTATTAAAGATACTATTAATAGATGAAAAACAACAGATACTTACTGGGGTAAAATATTTGCAATATTTCTGACAAAGGACTTAAGTCCAGAATATGTAGAGCTCTGTTTTGTTATCACCTGTCCTTTTAGCAAAGGAATAAAGGACTGGAAATGTATCTCAGTCCTAAAGTTCTTGCCTATTTGTGCCAGCTCTTTTCTTCAGCCCTAAGTATTGAAAAAATAAATAAATACATATATACATAAATAAGCACAAAAATAAATATATAAACAAATAGAGATGGGTAATCACTTGAGACTATATTTACTTTTAAAAAATCACATAATTTGAGATTTATCCTAAGCAAAGGAACTTGTGGTATCATTTTAAAAGGAGTGATGAATCAAGAAAGAATGACCCCAAAAAAGAACACATCTTGAAACATCTGCTGAGGTTTCTAAAATTAAACTTTAAAGTATGATACACAGTGAAAAACATATTTCAATTGCCAAATAATTTTATATAGCTTATTTATCAACCTTTTATGAAAGCATTTCTTTCTCTTTTGTTTTCTTGAGGTATAATCCTAAATCTCAGACAAAACTAATACCAGCTCATTTGTTAATATATATCTTCTCTTTTGTTAGAAATTAAGAAGCTATTTTTCTTTAATTATGCTCCTATTTCATTTCTTTACTGAAAACATTGTCCTCTGATAAGACTTGAGGTTATTTTTCTGTATAGACTTAAAAGAGACATTCATAATATCCCTATGTATTTGCAATTGTAATTTCAAGGAAAGTTTGTGAAAGTTCATGTTTAAGGATTGTCTTTATGGCTGATAATAGAAATTCCCTAAAGACTTAGGGAAATTAATGTTTTTACCAACCTCACTAAAATTTTAAAGGACTAAATCAAAGCAATAGAAATTTATGACTTTATAGATATTTGTTCTAAATGCAGACAGTTTACTTTTTCTTTGGGTGTGAGTATGCTCTGGGAAAGTTTTCCTGAATTTTCAAGGTACCAACATTAATTTAACACTGTATTTCATTTATTTAAACTTATTTTTTGACCATTATTTAGCAGAAGTACATTTCCGTTAATAATTGCTGTTGAAATTCTTAAGTTGTACTGACTAATACTTGAAATAGGGTCTGTATTCAATGGATATATATTTTTAAATGCTATTTTTTCAATGTTTTCAAAAAAATGTTTCTCTATTTCATGATATTTGCCTTTTATACATGCATTATTTCTCTATTATAAAAAGTAAAATCTCTGTATTTACTTTCTAGCTACATGAAAACATTGATTCAGTGTCTTGTAAATAATATACAACCAGTGGTAGATAGGGTTGCAAGATGACTAATGATATGACTGTAACATTATCTTGTTTTTAGTGACAAACATTTTACTTCACATACTCAAAGACAGATATCCAATGTTCCCTTGGTGCTTCTTATGCAATCTTGACATTTAAAAATATGGATAGCCTTGTTGTATTTTGTCATAGTCACTACTTTTCAGAATTAAGTCTCAGATGAACACTTTGTAACACTCATGTAAGTGATCAGTAGGTGGGAAAACTAGTGATATCATTTGAAGCAAGCAGCGGATAAAACATGATACTAAATTGCTCTATTTTATAATAGTTTTTCCAAAGATTCACCATGGATGCACTGTTCTTTTGAGCAGAAGTGGTTAAAATATATGTGGGAATGCTTGCACAACAAATGTTTTTAAGGAAAAATATGAATGTTAATTGTTAAGTTATGCAACAAGTACTCTAAGACAATTTCAAAGCTGAAAGATACAGTCTATATTAAAATTGTGAACCAGTATTTTACCTTCAACACTTTAAGAAGAAAAAAAATCCTCTTTTAGATCACTACAAGTTTATTTGGACCTAGGATCAGTGTAAGAAAAAAACAAACAAGAGTTTAGTGGACTCTGACAAGTGACAGTTTATTTTCATCTTTAAAGACTTTATAAATTCATGGAGATTCGAAGGTCAGTTGAGAAAACTATCAAATCTGTTTTCAATTTGAAGTGTATATGTATTTCTGTACAACATTAGGTTTTGATACTTATATATGGATATAGATAGATATTGTGAAATGATTAAATCAAAGTAATTATACATCCACTCACACTTATTCTTTGGTGGTGAAAGTGTATAAGACTTAATCTTTGTCATTTCCAATTATGTGATTCATTTTTATTGACTATTATCATGGTATGCAATAGGTGTTCAGAGTTGAATCATCCCAAGTGAAACTTTGTACCATTTAACGCAAATCCCCTTGTCTCCCCATTTAGTCTTATTATTTTGAATTCCATTTGGCTGAGATAGAATTATTGAAAAACAAAAACAAAAAAATACAAAGCTATTTTCAGAGTCTCTGAATCCAATTTCCCAAGGTGATTTGGCAAAGAAAACGTTGAGAAAAACCATCATTAACACTTTGTGAGGCACTAAATCACATAAAACATAGTAAGAAAAAATAGAGTTGCTAAAATTGAAAAGAATTAACTGACAAGATCTTTTTATTTATTTTAAATAAGCAAATTAGTTCACCCTTGCCCCTTTACAAACCTATATATTCTATATTTTAAGAATCATAATTGTTTCCAGTGCATATGTACAAAGCAAAAGTTTAACTTTGGACTTTTAAACCTCTTTTTACCTCATCTGTGAATGAACTATTTTTTGCCATCTGTGTCCCAGAGTAGTTTGGCAATCAAATGAGAGACAATATGCAGATTGTGAACACAAGTCAAATGCAAAATTGTACTGTAATTATTTAGAACTAAGGATCAGACACTATCTCAAAGGGTACAAGGGCTTTTCATTAATTTTCATTCTGGCAAATTCTTTTATAATTTTCTTGATATATACATTTTTCAATACTAGAACCAGAAATGCAACATTTAGCAATGTAAAGTTTTAATTATATTAGACGCATTCAGTTTTAGTGTTTTTTTAAGAATCAATTTTGAAGCAAAATCCATTTGTAGAGTTTAATTGGGTAGGAACTCTCAAGATAGAATCAGTGATATTTTCTATATACTGTAAGAGGCTAAAAACTATAGTATAAGATGAGACACTAGAGAAGAACCAAAAAGATGGTAGGACAGGTTCCAATGGACTGCTAAACAATAAATCAATGCTTCATGAAACATAAACCAGATAACTATAAATGCTAAGAATTGATTTACTCTTATAAGGCTTTTGTTAGTACCATATTTTATTAAGAAGTTTCCTAATTATAACATTGAAATACTTCCCTAAATCACACTTAACAACTCAGATTAACAGTGAATAAGCAGTTTTTTTCAGGGTTAGAAACAGAGGAGGAAAAAAAAACAAAAACAACCAACTAACCCAGTTTGTGGAATAAGTTTGAGTAAGTACAAGTTACTCAAAATTACATTGTAACCATAATTTAAATCATATTTAAAAAATTTTTAAATGTTTCTTTTAAAGATTGCTAAATTAAATCTGAATTATATTTTTTCCTTAAATTTATTCCTTATATCTCCTTTCAGCTCATTTTTTTTAACTGTGACCTTTCTAAATTCTTTCTCTGACATTTCCTCCACTATGGCATCCATGGGATTGGTTGTTGAACTGTTGTGGGTTATTCCAGTGTTTTGTTCCCTTGTTTTTTCATGTTGCTTGTATATCTATCTATTTTGGGGGGATGAATATCATATCTTCTTTTAGTGAGCTTCTTTCTTTTAAGGGTCCCAGGCTGGAAAAATATCCAGGTATTGTATCCTTTCAATGTGTATCCTCTGCTGTTCCCAGTATCAGCATCACTTTGAGAAAAGACACTAAGTTCTATTTACTATAACCATTTCAGAGCAAAGCCACATACAAATCAATGTTAGGTAAAACTCAAAACTTGTTGAGAGTTTTTCCTGCAGTTCCTCTAATTCAGGTATAAACTAGTGTTAATGATACGGAATAGGTTGAAAAACTAGTTATTGAAATTAGGTAGTAAAATTGCTATAACATTATATAGAAACTGAAAAGGGGAGGACAGGAAGAAGTTGGGTAAAAGCAGATAGAAAAACAAAGAAAGAACGAAAGAAAACATAGAAAAGAATAATCCAGACAAAGGTAGAAAGAAGAAAGCGAAGGCTAAGGGTGGTATGTAAGGCAGTAGCTGGTAAGGCAAGTGGAAAGAGATGCTAAGGGAAGCAAGTATAAACTTAAGTAGGAAAATGAAAACAGAAAATGATTCCAATTAATGCTCTAAAATGTTAGAAGAAATACAGTCAAATGAGTTGAGTGCACAATACCAAATACTATGGCAACTACCATATATGATCAAAGTTGAATAGAGCTATTTATAGGAAACTATGCAAAGACAGAGAAAATTCTTATTGAGTCTTACTAGTTTGTATTTCATCAGGATTTGGGACTTTTACAAGATGTTCATCATTCTTCAGTTCTAGATCCCCCCCGCAGGTGCTGGGGCATATGAACCCCTCCCCTAGTTGCTGTTTTTGTGTGAAAGATCATTTCAAAAAAGAGAGATCTGAAAAACAATCAAATGGAAATCCTTGAAATGAAAGACCAATAAATCAAATTAAAAGTTCAATGGAACACATGACCAATAGATTAGACAACTTTTAAGATAGATTCTCAGGTCTTAAAGACACAGCATAGAATCTTGAAAAATAAAGTCAACAATAAAGAAAAGATGTTAAAATACTGTGAACAGAATATTCAAGAATTCTGAGATAACATTAAGAGACCAAACTTAAGAATTACTGAGGTAGGGGAAGGCTCTGAAACATAAACTAAAGTAATGCACAATTTTTCAATGAATTAATATTAGGAAATTTCTAAAATCTTAGGAAGGAGATGGAAGTCCACATACAAGAAGCATATAGAACTCCATATAAGCAAGATCATAAAAGATCCCCTCCAAGGCACATTATGAGGAAAAAGTCTAACATACAGAAAAATTAAAATTAAAAAGCTGCAAAAGAAAAATGGCAGGTCAAATTTAGAGATGATCCAATACAGATTTCAACTGATTTCTCAACCCAGACTCTAAAAGCCAGGAAATCTTGGAATAAGATATGCCAAGCCCTGATAGGAAACTGATGCTAACCAGGCTTATTATATACAGTAAAAGCATCCTTCAGAATTTAAAATGAAATAAAAACCTTTCATGATTAGCAAAAATGAATATAATTCATAACCACTAAGCCTGCAAGCCATACTCAATAAAATATTTTATGCAAAAGAAATGAAAAATAAAAGTAAAAACCAGCATAAAGATGAATTAATTACACAAGACAAAAAGGAGAATCAAGTTTCAAAATTCAGTATTAAAAATAAATAAAAATAGGGGCTAGAGTCGTAGCTTAGTGGTAGAGCACTTCCCTAGCATTTGTGAGTCACTGGGTTTGATTCTCAGCACCATATATAAATAAGTAAAATAAAGGTCCATAACAACTAAAAAATATTAAAAACAAAATAAATAAATAAAAATGGCAGAAAATAAAAATTATCTTTTTATAATAACACTAAATATTGTTTTTTAATTTACTTATTCTAATTTGTTGTATATAATAGCAGAATGCAATTCAATTCATATTACACATAGAGAGCACAATTTTTCAGGTCTCTAGTTATACACAAAGTAGAGTCACATCATTCCTGTCTTGAAAAATGTACATAGGTTAATTATGTCCATCTCATTCCACCATTTTTTTAAAGCCATTGTCCCCTCTGTTCCCATCCCTCCCCTTTGCTCTATCTAAAGTTGGTCTATTCCTCCCATGCAAAAACTCCCATCCCTGTTATGAATCAGCATCCTTATATGAGAGAAAACATTCGGTATTTGGTTTTTTGGGATTGGCTTACTTTACCTAACATTGTATTTTCCAACTCCATCCATTTACCTATAAATGCCATGAATTATTCTTTTTTAATACTGAGTAACATTCAATTGTATATATATACACCACATTTTCTTTATCCATTCATCTATTGAAGGGCATGTCGGTTGGTTCCACAATTTAGCTATTGGGAATTGTGCTACTATGTTTATGTGGCTTTGTCCCTGTAGTATGCTGTTTTTAAGTCCTTTGGGTAAGACCAAGGAGTGGGATAGCTGGGTCAAATGGTGGTTATATTCCAAGTTTTCCAAGGATTCTTTATAATGCTTTCCATATTGGATGCATCAATTTGCAGTACCTCCAGCAATGTTTGAGTGTGCCTTTTCCCCCACATCTTCATCAACACTTATTGTTTGTACTCTTAATGACTGGAGTGAGATGAAATCTTCAGGTAGTTATGATTTACATTTCTCTAATTATTAGAGATGTTGAATATTTTTTCATATATTTGTTTTTTAATTGTATATCATCTTCTGAGAAGTGTCTGTTCAATTCAGCCCATTTATTGATTGAGTTATTTGTTTTTTGGTGAATATTAATGTTTTAAACTCTTCAATCAAAAGACAAATTAACAGACTGGATTAAAAAGCAAGACCCAACCAACCATATGTTGTTTATGAGAGACTCATCTTACACACAAAGACATTCACAAACTGAAGGTGAAAATCAGAATTGTAGCAGATTTTCCACCTTTCTTTAAGTTTTACATGTATGAAAAGAAAGCTTTAGAGTGTTCATTTACATAACCTATGTTCCTTTAAAAATCAAAGTTAATCCTAAAACTTAAGCAAGATCTTTCAATTGGGACACATGAAGAGTAGAGAATCTAAAAAAAAAACAATGTTTCTTGGCTGGTCATCAGAAATGATTGACCATCTCTAATATATATAACAGCAGACAAATCAGTAATAAAATGATGATCCATCATCAATAAGTCAGGAAAAAAATTTCTATATTTTGAAACTTTGATTTTGACATCTTGAAATTGCTCAGAGGGTTTCTTTTACTTTACTTATTATTTCTTATCACTAACACTATTGTCTGTAAGTCATTATATAATATATAGAATATTGGGTATCTACCATTTCTAGGGGGATAACATAAATTTTATTGTTTAGAAATTTATATGTTAACATTGAATAAATTAGCTGTATTTAGAATCTATGCATGAAGGCATAAACATGTACCACTTAAATGTATATACACATGCATTTATGCGGGTATATGCACATATACTTAATCAATGGAGGTATAATAATCAAAATGTGCAAATTATTCTACATTAATATGTCAACTTCTGCCACTTAAGCAATAGTAAAAATTTTTGCTTGAGTTAGCAAATTCCCAAGACGCCAAAGGTCATTTTCAGGGAAATTAAAATCATAAGGACCTGCCATTAAATTCTAATTTTAAGGTATCTTTGTCCATTTGTATTGTTATAACAATCTTGATAGTTTATAACAAACAAAAAACTATTGGCTTATAGTCTTGGAGGATGGAGGATGGGAAGTCTAGTATCAAGGTAGTAATGTGTTTGGCAATTCAGATGGCACCATCTCACATGGAGGAAAACGGAGGGGCAAAGGGAAGGCAATAGTGTACCAATCTGGACACTTTATAAAGTAATTTTTCCATTTAAGGGATAATTTCTTAGAAGTCCCATTGCAGTTACCAGTACATTTCCGTATGAGTTCAATGAGTTTTGAAGGGCTAAACATCCAAACATAGCATTAGCTCTAAGAGCATATAAAACACCTAGTGCAACCATAATATATGCTTATAATACCCATCACAATATATTTACTAATCCTTCCATTGTACTAGACATATGAATAATAATATATTAATGTTTATGAGAAAAAAACTGGTAAATCACTTACTTTAATCTTGTTTTGTGTTTTGGTCACTTTTTTAAAATAAACAACTCTGCAAGGGTGAATTTAATAGGTCACCACACTGTTAAATGTTTCACGGGCAACTTAAATTGTGTACATTAAAAAAAAAAGTAAGAAAGAAAGAAAGATCGAACTCTTTAGCTCTTGACGAAATATAATTCTCCTGAAAAGAGTTGCTCTATTTTTAATTCAGTGTTATTCATCCAAAATCCAGGAATCATCTTTAAATCCTCCATCTTCATTACTCCATTTCTCTACATAACATACATTTTTTGATCTCTTGACTGTTTATTGAAATCTTCCACTTCTCATATAAGTCCCATCTCCTCTACCAAGTGTACCTACATTTATTTTCTGTTATGACTTGTGCAATAACCTTGTAACTAAGTTGCCTCCACCCTCGTGGGTTCTTTTCTACCTTTAAAATGCAGCTAGAAGTATCTATCCATCAAGGAAGAAGATGATTTTTCTCACCTCTTTTGAAAAACATTTTATAGCTTCTTGCTGTTCTTAAAATAGTCATACAATTTCCTATCGAAAGTATTATCCATGAATGATTTTTCTCCCACCCCCACCCTTCACCAAGCAAATGTACTTTTTTGTTTTTTATTCTTTTCTCATATTATGCTATTTACAACTTCTAAATCCACACCCACCTTCTTCTGCACCCTGTACAAATCATGCTACTTCCTTCTCTCTATATTCCCACAGGTTGTCTCCCCTTCTCCTAATTATTTCCTAAATCTCCCTGATTTGATCAAATTCCTCAACTGTGTTATCCTTTAGCACCATATACTTTCTTTTTTGAAGTTTTAATTTCCAAATTGGTATTTTTATTTTTGTTACAACATAATATTTATAAGGACAGTTATCACAGTGTCTTTGTTTGCCATTTTTTGCAATTGTCAAATAAAGTGCCTGAGATTTCTTTATTACCAATACATTTGTGATAAATAAATGAACAAATTAACAATGGGATAGCACGAATTTAGAGTGGGAGAAAAATGCTTGCTGATTTTATGGGAAATTCAATATAGACTAATGGTATGTGACTAATGATAACATTACACTTTAAGATTGATTCTTTACAGGGTATTCCTAGAATATAGCTAATTTGAAGAAAAAAATAAACTTCCTATATGAGAGGAAAGGATACAGAACTAACCCAATAAGGAAAGAAAGAGATCTTTAATCAAATCCATGTTAATATTCCTGACAAGTTCTTAGAAGCAATTGCAAAAGATTTTTGTATGAAACAAACATTTTTAAAAGTTTAACAAAACTCTGAAAAAGTTATAAATAAATCATTCAGACTTTGTGACAAGTGAAATACACATCCTGTAAAAGTATAAACTCTCCAAAAATATTTATATTATATTACAACATAAAACAGATTAACTGTGTGGGACAAACCAAGGCTATGTAATAATTACAACTTATTGGCTAGAAAGTTATCATGAACACCGTATTTTTGATTATTTTTTGTTATTTATCTTTTGCTAAATCTCTGTGTATTCCATTAATATAATTTTTTTACTGATTTACACAAATGTTATGAAACAGTCTGCACTAATTTAAATTAGATGAACAAAATATTTTTACCATATAAAGGCTGATATCAAAATTCTTTTAAATTAACTTTTATTTTTTTTAAAAAAAGTTCAGCTATTAAGTTTATTTCCATGACAGTTCACTTAGAGATTATAAACTATAATTTTCTACCCATAACATTTTCTCAGAGAAGAAATAAAGTATATTGAAGAGTACAATGCAATTATATTTGCATTTTCTATGTAATTCAGGTTAATATTATCCTAAATTACACTCTTTTATGAGAGAAGTCATTTTACCCTGAACTATAAAAATGAAGAATATATAGTAATAAAAGTTATAATCCTTGTCAAGTGCATTACAATGTCCAAGTTCTGTTTATCTTTTGGCTCACCTGGGCATACTCCAGCACATCTCCAATAAATTTCCTGACAATTCTTCTTTTGCTTTTGCTGTTATTTTTGCTTTTGCTGTTATTTCATCCAACATTTTGCATAAATAAGTCATAGAGTCATTTTTCTCATATATGGTAAGAAGGTGATCTTATTCATATTTTGTGTAGGTTAAACACTTAATGTTATCATCATTATCACCATCAATAAGAAGAAAATGAATGTGTAAGATATGTGACTATATAAAATATTTATCTCATTTTATTTTTTGATCTCAGATAGGCCCACAATTTATCAATATTTTCCTGGCTCTCATTTTTCCTCCTTTTGTTAAGCTAGGGCCCAGCTCTGTTTACTTCCATTCTTCAAATACTACATGTCATTGTTGAACATTCCCACATTTTGCCAAATTTTATAATGAATCAATCCAGTTATTTGTTTCTATGTTTATATAGCAAGACTAACCAAAGTTACTGAAGGAAAAATTCACCAGGGCAGTAACACAAATTTTATACCATGGCACTCACAGTTCTTCATAATCAACTGCACTCAAAAAGCAAATGGGAAACCAGATCCTTGAATCATTGCTTCCTTCCAAGAGTAACTGTTCAGGGCTCTCTGTTCATCACAACCACTACCTTCCTCTCAAAGAGACCCATAGTTTCTGAATTTCTGAGGCTTTCACAATCCATTTCTACTCATTATATCCCATCCATTTTTTATAGCTAAAAGAGGACTTAGAAGTTCATTAATTCCATCCATCTTTCCAAATTTCATGTCAAAACTTCATGAAAGAACTGTCTATGCTTGATTTTTGCCATTTCCATTTTTATTTTCTCATTTAGGAACTGACCTGACTGATGAACTCATCAAGTCGGCAGTGGATGCAATAGTGCTCGGCCCTGTTCTCCCTCAGGACCAAAGGACTCATTCCCCCTGCTGTCAGGTTTTACCTACTGGACTCCTCACATTTGAGAATACTTTCTTGAAATAGCCTTCTAACAGGAAACTGCCTTCCCCAATGTTAAACCCCTAGCATGAAGGAGCCTGAACCCAATTGACTAATTAATAAAGCCATTTGTACTCCACACTGCTTTGCCTCCATTTGAGACACCTATGTAGGCCCAGCCTGACTCTAAAAGCTCCTTGAGGATTTCAATGAGGCCTCTGTGTTTGTATTAAGTGGATCAGAGCATTGTATGGAATGTACTGGAATGTACTGGAAAACAACAACAAACAACAACAATAAAAAACCCTCCATGGTTTGCCCCCAAATCTCCTCCCTCCTTCCTACCCTGCCCAAAATGGAAGGATTCATTATCCAGCTGCCATGAATGCTGCTTGCTGTGGCTCAAAATGAGAATTCCCTCCCCAGAAATTACTTCCAGCTGAAGATTAATCACCCTTTCTGGGACCTGTTCACATCCAATTAGAGAGGTAAAAAGGCAAAATTCTCCAAATCAGATAATGATAAACATCGCTGCTCAACTCCAATAGATTAAATCATTTCCTCTACATTGGCCTGCATCCCTCATCCCTTGACAATCCACAACTTCCTGGAGACCAGTCTCCCTTCAGAGCCTATTTCCTGGAGAAATCACCTAATGAACACCTTGTTCCATTAGGTAGTTTCTACTCTCCCATAAAATCCCTTCAATGGCTTCCCCCTTGTATGATTGTTGAAGATCACATTCTTTACATGGATTATAAGGATATAAAATATCTAAATTACAAATAACCCTCCATAGTGTCCTCTTTGCACTCTGCTTCCTGGCCATACAAACATTCCTTCGTTTCTTTGAGGATAATACTACAAGACTCTATTAGTTACTTCTCTTACACATTCCCTTAGCCTTCTCTTCATCAGATAGTAAAACTCATTTTATTCATTACCAATTTTTTTTTATCTCTTTCCACTAGAGACACGTTATACATCAAACGTACCCTTACTGTTTTGTACACTCTGATGCACTGCTTCACATGTCACAAGAGGAACCACAAATATTATTTCCATGTTTCACAGACATAAAATTTTTAATATACCTATGTATGTTTATAATCCATACGATTTCTTTTGTGTTCACTCTTTTCAGACACACGTGTATGATGTAGCCATTGTGCTAAGGTGGTTACAAAGAGAAATAATTTGCTTTCCTTGCCTCAAGTAGGTTTTAATCCGAGGTGTAGTAATGCATTAGCACTTTGACTTATTTTCAGCACATTAAGTAATATAAAGATGCAGGTATGCACATGTTAAATAGTAGTACCTAAGAAAGCAATGATGTGATAATTATTTAGAAAAGTAATTCTGTGTCAGTATCATCAGCTGTAGCACAAGGAAAAGAAGATCTAGTTTAATGCCTTGGGTTGTGACACAGAGCAGAAAAGATGATAGTTGAAATTAAGTCAAGATATTGGCGATGTAGAGATTGAACGTATTAGACAAGGAAAGATACAGAAATTGGATAAGTAACACATGGAGAGAGAATGGATAGATGCAAGGCTAAAGGAAAACAGTAAACAAAGATGAGTCATAGTCCTCAGTTGTAGAGGATTACCTGGATTTTATTGTCCTACATTCACCAAGCAGTTACAGATCTACTGCATGGCAGTCATTATTCAAGAAAATGAGAACAATTGATAATTATGCACATTTCCCATTTTTCAAGTATATTCAGTGGAAACAGAAATACAAACAAATGAATGTTACACTTTGAGTATAAAGCATTGATGGAGACTCGATTTTAAATGGCTTTTGTGCCAAGCTGGACTAAAAATGGGGGAGGAGTAGAGTACAGAAAGACTCTTAGGAAGAGTTGGCATTCAGTCTTGAGGGATGAACCATATGTAAAATGATAAAATGAAAAGTTGCTTAAATTGATGCTGAAGGAAATATTTCTCAATATTTCAAAATATACTTTTGGAGATAAAAATATTTTCAAATCACAGGTTACATGAAATATTTTTGAAATTTATTAAATTATCATGTCTAAAAATAAAATGTAATGCTTAAAATTATTATATAAATAAACATTTTTATTATATCCATATGTGAATGATATTTTTGATATAAAATAAATAACAATACCTAAAAACTATACCTAATAACATTAAAAGGGAAAAACACATTTAACTATTTTGAAAAATTCTGAACATCAAAATAATGAGACAATAAATTTGATAGTATGATAGTCTGCATTTTAAACTCCTTAATGCATAAATGCTCATGATAAAACACCAAGCGATTGTCCTGTTATATTTTGCTAAAAGATGATTTAAAAATTAATCAATAAAAATTAAAATTGTCCCATTAACATTAAATTAGATTAAAAAACACATTTATGAGGATCTTGTTACATCCTAGGTCCTTGGATAAATGCTCACATTTCAACTAAAATGGACATTGTCACTTTTAAGATATTCTTTTTAATCAAATGAGAAAATCAACAAAATATCAGTAATCATTTTAGAATCTATAAATGTATGTATTTATGCATTTATATAACTTTTGCTGTTATATATTATATTTAGTCATATTGATGATTAATGCAAAAAGAAAATTACAACCAACAACATGATATTTCTCTATAGATGCAATGAGAAATGACAAAAGGATTACTGAAATGGTGAGCCTTGAAGTTTATATTGTAGCTGGAAGTGAACCAAGATTACAAGAATAAAGGAACCAAAACAATAAAACTGGGTTTGAATGTAGTAGCTTGGAATTAAGAAATGGAATTAGAAGTCCAAAAATAAAAAGTTTTATGCAGAGTGCAAAATACTAGAATTGGAAATATTCTGTCAAAGAGTTCTAGGCAATGTAATTGTACCTAGTGTGGTACTAGTCTAAAAGGAACACTAACTCAGATCAAAGTACACTTGGTAAGAAAAAAAAAAAAGAATAATAGTGCTGGAAGAAACCAATTTTTATTTTAATTGAACATGTGCAAAGACAACAAATATCACTGGTTAAATCTCTTAGCTGATTTAAAGCCTTTCTATCTAAGCTGTTTCTAAATTTAACTTTATCCAGAGTTAATTCATTTTTTTCCTTTTAGTAACTTTAAAAATAAGTTGTAGCACAAATTGCACACTGTAGATATTAAAACTAAAAATAAAGAATTTATGTGAAAATGGAATCTATTTCCTAGAAGAGCAGTCATGCCTCATTGAGTCTAAATTGTATTTTCCATTTATTTAGTGAGAAGTAATTTTATCTCTGCAAAATTTAATACTTGTATTTAACTGATATTAGAAGAAAGTAGAAGTAATAGCATTAGGAGAAAAGGTATTTTATTGTCTAAAACTCTTGCTTTGGTACTTTATCTACAATGATAAAATGAGTTATTAAAGGGTCTTATAGCCTTTCCTAAAACAGAGAACATCTGATATTTTTTCTTATGAAAATTCCACTTTATGATCATTAAAAGTTGTTGCCGCAACATTACTTTATTTTTTTTAAGAGAGAGTGAGAGAGGAAAGAGAGAGAGAGAGAGAGAGAGAGAGAGAGAGAGAGAGAGAGAGAGAGAGAATTTTTTTTTAATATTTATTTTTTAGTTCTCGGCGGACACAACATCTTTGTTGGTATGTGGTGCTGAGGATCGAACCCAGGCCGCACGCATGCCAGGCGAGCGCGCTATCGCTTGAGCCACATCCCCAGCCCAACATTACTTTATTAAATAAATATTTTTAAATTTTAATTGCTCTGGGAATTGTTTTTTAAAAAAATATATCAACATATAAGTCTGTATATTTTAGGGATTTATCAGATGAAGGAAATTATGAAGGACCACTAGTTGTCTATTTTATTGAAAGATACATTTAATTAGATTTTTAAAGTAATTTTTCTTAACATTTGCGACACATCTATTCTTGAATGCTAGTAATTATTTCAGCTTGAGTCAAATTTGATTTTAAATGTAATCATTTAATATTTTTGAAATGGCAATATACATGTGAAGAAAGAATAAACAAAGTCACAGTATGTTATAGCAAGCACCCAGATTCAACTGTGCAATTTAGGAATATAAAAGAACTGTTTATCAAATCCCTGTATTGTGATTCCTATATATAATTTGTATGGGAGCATTGTAAGTATGGTGTAATATTCAATACATTTTTCTTCAACTTGCTTTTTTCAAGATAGCATTGTTTTTTTAGTTGCTGTGTTTTATTTCATGAATCATGACTATGACTTTTTTTTTTTTTTGAAACTGAGTATTGAACCCAGAGGTGATTTATCACTGAGCTATAGCTATTTTTTTTTCTTTTTTCTTTCTTTTTCTTTTTTTTTTTTTTTTTTTGATACAGGGTCTCACTAAGCTGGCTTCAAATTTTGAAACCTCTGCCTGAGTTTACCCAGCTGCAGGGATTTTAGCTATGCAGCATTGCACCCAGCTATGACTATGACTTTAAAAATCTATTCTACTGATAGTCATTTGAATTATTTCAGACATTTTTCAAAATTAAACTTTTTAAAAAGAAATTTAAAAATCTCGATTTTTAATAAAATATTCAGTGCTCATTATATAGTAAAATTTCCCAGCATATAGTCAGTAATGATTGGATATCCAGTATGGGTTGTATTTTATTTTTAACAGTGTAAGGTACTTTATAATATAATACAAATTATTTTCTGAAGTGGTTGTACCAATCCACATTTTCTCCAGAAGTAATCCTTAATAATACTGGATCTATGTCTTTAATAGAACTTACTTTGGAGATTATTCTTTTTTACCAGTCTGGTGTATAGTAAAATAAAAAATTATGGTTTAGATTTACATTTCCCTAATTGTTAACAATATTGAGCAGCTGTTGTATATTTTGTCTTACTGGCTGTTCTACATTTATATATAAATATTACATATGTTAATCTTATGTTGCTTATGTATTGTACATCTGTATTTTATGTGATAATATGTGTATATATTATGTCATAATATACAAAATATTACATATGAATGGATATAAATTATAATTTACCATGTGTTATATACACAAATATGTTACACATGCATATAAATATAGTCATATTTATATCTGTAATATGCATGTGTTATTGGTTTTTTGTCTTTCTTATACTGATATATTGATAACAAAGTACCTTATTGTGAAATTGTTTGCCATCACCATGTATTTTGAATAGTATCTACCCGTGCATCACTTGCCTTTTCGCGTTCTTTCAGTTTTTATTTTTTTTATGAAGTGAGACTACTACTTTTTGATTTTTTCAATCTAGTCTTGACATAATATCTATTGACTTATGTTTGTTTAAAACTTATCTACATTGAGAGTATCAATTTTATTTAGGAATATTTTGGGGAATTACAGAAAACTTTGGACCATAGTAGAGAGTTTCCATGTGCCTCACAAATAGTTTACCCTACTCTTAAAATCATTCATTCTTTTGGTAGCTACATCCTAATAATGATCAAATGTTGATTCATTATTACAAGCTAAAATTTATTACTTTATTCAGATTTCCTTTGTTTTTACTGAATGTTCCTTTTCTTTTCCACGATTCTATCCAAGATACAATATATTTAATGTGATAATTAAGTTCTTCATTTGAAGATTTTCTTTTGATGACCTTCACAATGTTGAGGAGCTCTGGTCAGGTATTTTGCAGCATTTGCATTTATTGAGACGTGTCTGATATTTTTCACATGATTTATGTTTCAGTTAGATTGTTCATTGCCATGTTCAAAATAACTGAGAAGAACAATTTAGAGGGAAAAAAAGTCTATTTGGGGCTCATGTTTCACAGTTGACAGCCAGCCAACTCCACAGCATATCATGGGGAAAGGACCCAGTAGAGGAAAGTTTTTCAGCTCATGGTGGGGTCAGAAAGCAGTGAGAGGTCAGTGGAGAGGGACATCAGAGATCATGAACCCTTCCAGGGCAAAACTGACCCCCTCCTCCAGCCACACCTCACCTGCTACAGTTACCACCCAGTCAATCCATTCAAACTAGGGTGGACTGATGATATTACAGTTCTCAAAATGCAATCATTCCACCTCTGAATATTCCTGCATTAACAGGAACTTTTGGGGAAACTCCCCGTATCCAAACCATAATAATTATATAAGAAGTGTGAGTATTTTGGAGGAAGACCACAGTGGTCTTCCACTACAATATTACTACATCAATATTACTACAATATACCAATATTACTACATCGCTTATATAAATCCTTTGTGTTTCTAAATAAATCATATGTTTTGTAATATACATACCACTAAATACAAAATGTTTTAAAGCAAATATTTGTGCTATTTCAAATCTCAATATATCAATATATAAAAATGCCAGTAACTTAAATCTGTTCTTGTGCCCCTTGCCAACATACCATTACTTTCTCTCAGAGGAAGTGCCAATTTTCTGAAATTTACAATTGCTTCAATGTTTTCCATTGCAGTTTTGCTATCGACGAATGCATCCTTTAAATAAGATTTTAATTGGTCTATTTGGAATTTCCATAAATGAAGGTTTAAAGACATGTATTTTATGTCTGGCTTACTGACCATCACATACATTTCAAAATCTACTTATGTCTTTGCATTGAGGAAAACATAAATTTTCATTGATACATAAAACTCCGTTGTCTAAATATACTATGTTATATGCTAATGAATATTTAATTGTTTCCTGGATTTTGCAATTATAAACATGTTATATATTTTATATTTCAAATGCTAAAAAGCAATCTCCAAATTATAAGCTATAAATATCAACTTTATTAGAAAATGTGAAATACAAATGCTTTCACAATACAGTTTCATCAATTGCATTAAATCTCCCATTGGTCTACTTTTTCTATCACTTGTATCATTAAACATATTACTTTTTATCCATCTGGTAAGTGTATAATTTTGTTTTCTTCTTGTATTCACTTAATTTCTATGGAAGGACTAGCAAAAAGTAAAGAAATAATCCAGAGTCAATACTTGCAAGTGTGTCAAGACACTCTGGGAGGATCTGTGGATTCCTGCTCTGAAGAAGTACAACCAGAGAAATGAAAAGTTGTGCCCCATTTGTGTACAATGAATCAAAATGCATTCTGCTATTGGTATTACTAATTAGAACAAATTTAAAAAAATAAAGAAGTAAAGTGGGTAATGTCATATCATCTGGTGATGTGGGCTTAGAATCTAAAGCATTCCAGGGAAGTTCTGAGGAAAGAGATAAATAATCTACAAGTTGTAAGAAGAAGAAAGGAATACATCTATTCGTCTTCATACCAAATGACTTACATTGAATTAGTGAAAAATCACCTCAGAGATACCAGCAGCAGAAATAACGTCCGACCAACAATAAAAAAAAAAAAAACTATACCAGAAAAATAAAAAAAAAAAAAAAAAAAAGAAGAGCCAGGTTTCACTTTGAGGAGGAAATGAAAGGGATACTAAAACAAGGGGCTTACTAGTGATGATGTGTGAAGTCCTGGAATGACAGTGGAAAGATTTGCATATTTAGAGAGAATTGAAAAATGGGTTTAGGTAGTGTTATGGGGAAATGGGAACTGAGAGTCCATGAGAAGCTGAAATCTGAAAGAAAACCTGAGTACTTAGGACTGTGTGGTGATTGATATGAATATGCAAAATGTATGGTGGGATTAGTTCTGACCTCTTACAATTATTTTGCTGAGACTTTAAATGTTAGGGTGGATTGATAGGAGGGGGTAGCTTTTCCAATCTTAAGGAAAATGCTGAGAAATCCCTTTCCTGTTAATAGCAGCAAGGAGCCAGGAGTAGGATAACTTTATCAGGAGAACAAGAGCTCAGACTGTTTCTGTCTTTCTGTTGGCCTTGAATAAGGGAGACACATAGCTGGGTCTTAGATAAGCACATTTATATAAAAAATTGTTCAAGGGGAAATTATTATAAAGGAGGATTTTCTATAATTAACTAATCTAAAGTTGAAAAGAAATAAAGAGTATTTGTTAGATAAAATTTTGTGTACTGGGAGGGATGATCTGGGAATTAAACCAGAAACACTGTTTCATATTAAGATCTTTTGGAGTTTTACAAAATCCAAATAGCTTTACCACAATAAACCTATACCATTGTGAACCAAGCTAGTCTAGATGATTCTGTTGATTTTTGGCAAGTGAAATAATGAATTGTCGGCACAAATCAAGTCACACAATATTATCCAAGGACTAAGAAAATGTGTAGTAGTATGTCTTGCCTTGTTTTACTGTATATTTGAGGTTTGATGTGGAAAAGTGTAAGAGTCACAACTCTCATAAAAATTATTTTTTAAAGTTTTTTTTTTTTTGGTTTTTGTGTCTGAATAGGAATGTTGATAGAATCTTTTAAAGGAAAATAATAGATACTAAGAACATGACATGACTTTAAGGAAACTCATGAACATACCACCAAGATTATCTCTTTGGCCCCCAGACTTTATGCAAAGGAAAAAACTCCCAACATAAACAGACCTATGTCCCTTAGGGCAAAAACAAAAACAATGAAAATCAGGTGACTCTTTACTCAGAAAGTTCTCCTTACAGAGATGTAAATGTCCCTGGTCCTGCAGAACAAGACAAGGCAAATATTAATTTCTGACATTAGTTACTTAAGAACTCAAAATCTCTCCTTATGCTGATGATTTCCTCCTTTTCCCCTGTTTCTTTAGGAATCTCCCTTTCTTGATCATGCACACTCAAGCTCACCAAACTTTGTGTCATCATTCCTAACAAAGATGCTTTTTTATATTTTGGAGCTAAGCTACATGAAGTTGTAGAAACATAAAAAATCAATACAAGTCCAAAAGACAAGTACAGTTATACATCACTTAACAACCAGACAAGTTCTAGAAAATGACTATTTCTTCATTCTGTACTTAAGCAAACTTAGATACCATATGTATCACTTGACATGCCCCTTGATGCAGTCTAGAGACTGGTAAACATGAGAGATATTGCATTGCACGCTCTTTTACAGTAATTTTATTTGATATATAGAAAGGGTACTCTTTAAAATAATAATAAACAGTAGAGAATAGTAAATTCCTAGCTCTGTACCATGGTCAATTATTATCACAACTAAGTATTGTTTAATGAAGTTAATTGGATGTGCTATACTTTTATATGCTGGCAGCATCATACATCTCTTCACACCAGCATCATTAGAAATGATGGCTAAGACATCACTAGGCAACTGGACTTCTTCGGGTCTGTTATAATCCTAAAGGACCCCTGTCATACGCACAGCCTTTCATGAATCAAAAAGTCAACATATAGTGCATGACTATATTCTAGCTTTCCAAACTTTCTCCAAAAGAAATTTTATTGCCCTCTCTCTTTTTAGACTTTGTATACAGTTCCAGCTGTTTTCTTTTAGGTTGTACTCTGTTGCTGAGTTATGATTTCTTAAAAAGAATACATTTTTATGTCAAGTCAATAGTAAGTGACAGAGGTAGCTAACAGAGAAAAATTGGCCACAATATTCTTACTCTACATAACATCCAATTTGATTGATGGTTTTTCTTATGAACCAAAGAAGATATTAGCTATAAACCTTTATGAAAATAGAAAATAAAACTATAAAAATAACCTCCTGTACTAAGATTATGACCAAGTATAGCTATGAGGGGTTCTGAATTCTACCTCTACCCCAACAAATATATGGAATTTTTTGTCATTTGAGAAAAAGAAGGCATCAGCATTCTGTATTCTAAATGTATTTCAAGGAAATAACAGTCTGAGCTTTACCTGGGAGTTTGAAATGCAGAATCTCAGGTATCAACCTATACCAACAGAATCAGATCTGAATTTTTGTAAGATCCCCAGGTGATTTATTCTCACATTCAAGTTTGAGACTATCTGTCATTGAAGATGCAGAAAAATACCTGAGTTATATTGGAAGAAAATGAAGATAGCATTTTTGATGAAAATGAGCAGTTGCTTTTATTTTGTCAAGATCAGATCCTTGAGAAATAACTATACTCTTGACCTCATAATATAATTTATAAAACTGTCTATGGAAAATGTGACTATATTTGCTCTTGTAACCATTCAGCCATATACATATTCATCAAACTGTGTTCATACTTGTAGATAGAAAATGACAATCTGGAATGAAACAGACATTATTATTACTGTGTGTATACATGTGACTGCATGACCAATATGATTCTGCAACCTGTACACTCAGAAAAATGAGAAATTACATCCCATCTGATTCAAATGTATGATACATCAAAGTCATGGTACTGTCATGTATAACTAATTAAAACAAATTAAAAAAAAAGAAAATGACAATCTGGATAAGTTGTCACTTTCACCATAAACAGTTTAACATTTTTCTCACAAGTCTGATATGGAAGATTATATTTTCATGTTCCTCAAAGTACTTTCTGTAGTAACTTAGCATATTATATTCAAGTGAACAAAAAGATTTAGCAAAATTCCTCAGACATTTAGTGTAGAATTTGAGAATAGTCAACATGCAGATAAAATGTTTAGAGTTGCTTTGGGCTTGAAGACTTAGGAGTAAATGTTTTCATCAACATGTTTAAAAAAATAATATGCACTCATATAAAATAGGAAAAACTTTAAAAATTTAGATTATGATATGTTAGGTAGAAAGAATGCTAAATTTTATACTTCAATGATGTGGGATAGTAACCGTACATTTTTATTTACCAATTAATTCAATAGATTATTGATGTGCAGAATAGGAACAAATATAGTAATTAAAGGTTCTCTTTTCCATTCTAATGATCTATCTCTAGTTGCCCATTTATATCATATCTACCTTTATTATAACAGAAAATCTGTAATATGAGATGGTTTCTGATATGTCAATATAATTACCTAATATTTTATTATGCTTTCTTAAATATGTGATCCTTTGATCCAATATCAATGTCTAATTTTTAAAAAGATATACCTAGAAGTTCTCACTTTAAAAAAAGACATGAAGCTTTATGCCAGACTGATAGACCTTTGTCATGTTAAAAAACAAATAGTCATTTCTAAATTTTGGTAGCAGTATCAACAAGTTCATGCCAAATTAAAGACTTTGTCACAATAATTAGTAAAGATAGGGAAAACAGTTTCCTGTGTTATTTAAAATAGTTAACAATGACAGTAACAAAAAAATTCCAAGATGTACAATATATTAATTGATATTTTGATCTGGGATCTTTTCTAAAATCTTTGCTTCACATTCCCTTATGTAAAAATCTACGTCATCAGTCAACTTTCTGAGTTTTTAATCTTGAGACTCACATTTGATATTTGGTAAGCTCCTTAGATTATCATCTTATTCATATTCACAGCCTTTTAAATATATTTGTAGAAAGAGACTTTATAGGTAAGATAACTAATTATAGTTGGAGTTTTAAAATATGTTTTTGATCAAGTGACACAAAATCCAATTGGGATTAGCACAGTTGCTTAGAAATAATAAAATATTCAGTTAGAGTTATGTTCTAGATATACTCTTTTTTTTCCCCCTAAAATTCAAGTTAGTTTATTATGAGCATGCACTTATTCATGGCCAAAGTTTCACCTTTGAAAGATGGAAAACATAGTTTCTACATTTATTTGAATGTGACACAACAAAATAAACGTTTCTACGTAACTTATCTACCCCAGAAAAAATTAATTTAAAAAAGAAAAATATTGTTATTATGTTTTTTTAAGAACTCATAAAAATCTAATGTCTGATTGAATGAACTAAGCTTCAGGTTACAAGTTAAACTTACTTTCAGTAAGCCCCGTTAAAAAATTTAAAAATAAGTTTAAAGTTAGTAATTTGAAAGATGTTATTAGGTAATAATGGTTTATAAATCACTGAGTTTTCTCAGTAATTTTTTATTTATTAATTTATTTATTTTAATTAGGTTTTTTATTTTTATTTTTTTTTTACTCAGTTATTTTTTTTTAATGAATACACTTTAGAAGAAGTGGCTATTTAATAAATATGTGCTATCATTTGGGGGAAGGAAAAGCTTACAAACAGAAGGAGAGTTAAGCCAAACACGGTGGCGCATGCCTGTAATCCCAGTGGCTTTGGAGTCTAAGGCAGGAGGATCTCAAATTTAAAGCCAGCCTCAACAATTTAGCAAGGCCCTAAACAATTTAGGGAGACCCTGTGTCAAAATTTAAAAAACAAAAATAAAAAGGCCTGGGGCTGGGACTTAATTGTTAAACAACACTGGGTTCAACCCCTGGTAAAAGAAAAAAAAAAAAGAGTTATTATAGATTAAATAATTTATTTTTATAAGCTTAAGTGTACTAATTTATCTGATTTTTTGTTGGCTTATTTATTTCGCTTTGTAATTTAAGTGAAGAATAGATAATTTAACTTCTGAAACTCTTTTCTGAAAAAGGAACAAATAATCAAAGCCCCTGACATAAGAGCAGTGTGTCTTTTCTTCACGTCCAACATGAACCGACATGGTCTGGAAGAAAAGGTTTTGATACAGCAAATGGAGTAGTGTCTTACTGAAAAAGAGGGAAATCGATGACTCTGTATTCAGCAGAAGCACCCTGCTGGTCTCAGCACTCCAGGACAGAGCTATCAGTTTCCCCTGTGGATACACAGATACATTTACCTTTCCTAAAGTCCTTCCTCTAGATAACAATAAGAGAAAGATAACAAGCATCAATATTGTAGGAGATCCCTGTACAAGCTTTGTGGTAAAGAGAAGTTTAAGAAATAGATCAAGGTTTTCCAGAGATCAGTGTTTATTTAGAATGAGTTCAGAATAACATTTTCAATACTTTAACTCTATTTACTGTATCTCTGCAATTTTCCTGAGCACATTTTAAAATATATCACTTTCTTTACTTCATTTTCTGTACATAGAATTAACATAAAATCCGAATGCTTTCGTCAGTTTTCATTTTTACTCATGCAAAGATAGTTGTAATATGTGATATAAACAAGACTATCTAATGTTAAAATAATTTGGACCTCAGTTTAAAGAAGAAAACAGATCAAGCAGAAAATCTTTCAGGACATTTCTAGAGGAAAGGAAGAATATACGTACCAATTTTGATTCAAGTTTCCTAACACATCCCTACTCACGGAATAAATATTTATGTAACCTCTGTTACAAGATAACAAATTAAAAAAGGTATAGCTAACTACCTCCATATCTCCATTTAAAATCCATGGCCCTTCCATCCTGTCATTATTCTGTGGGGACCAGGCATGTCAAACTTGCTCATACCAGCAGTATTTGCAATGCCTCTTATCTCTCGCCAGGCATAGCTCTGATTGCTATACATCTTCCTATTTGGGAAACACATTAAAGGTTCTTATCATTTCCATTTCAAAGTGATCTTAGCTGAGTAGAAGAACTGAGTTCAGCTCTTAACAGGATGATGCTCTTTGAAATAACCATTCCAATATTGTCCTTGAAATAACACCTGTAGCCCACCATCAATGTTTTCTTTTCCTATCCTGCTCTTGTTTTCCAACCTAGTAGATATATTTTTTTTAAAAAAAGACTATTTTTTTTCCTGGAGTAATCTTTTACATAATTGGAGAACTGTCTTAATATTACCTGTAGACATGCATAAATGGTATATAAAACATACCACTGCTATCTGCTGACACTGAAGAATCAGAGCCAGATAGATAAAGTAACTTCGCAGTCATGAATTTTTCTTCATTAGACTTTTTCATTTTTGCAATATGACATATATTATAATTTTGCAATATGACATATGTTATAGTTTTGCATTATCTTATTTTTCAATAACTACTCCACAAATTCAAATTTGTGGATACTTTCAGTTAGAATGTACACTTGGCAGGTTATTGATAGATTTAATTTTATCTTCAACATTGGGTAGCATAATGTGCTAAAACTTCACCTGGTTAAATTAAGGTTTGGTTAATATACAATGAGCATAAATGATATAGTATTAATTTCAGTACTACTGTTATGACCCAACAAAACACTGAGTCTTACATTTTTGAATAAATTAACTAAGCCTAGATTCTTCCTTCACTTTGGTATTGGATTAATAACATAGCATGAAAGTTTGAGAATCCATTCTTCCTTCAAGATGTATATCTCTTGTGAAGAATTTATGAAGAAATTTCTATGTGCATTATCATTTACAAGATGGTTAGAGAAATACATTTTAAAAATAAAAAGCATTGATTAGTTCTATTGGAGAAAAGCAACTTCAACAAATTCTTATTCTCCCTTTCCTACTTAGAGATGTAGTCCTTGATAATTGCCATGACACTGAGCCATGTGTGGAAGCAGGATATTTACCAGCCTCCCTTTCAATAGACCTAAATAGACTTAAGGGTGTTATTATCCTTAGGGCATAGTGAAAGCATCACTGTTTGAAGGGGATATTGTCATCTGCTTGGGGTTGTTGGTAGAAATAGTAGAGAAAAATACTAACTTAAGAAAATGTCTAAAAAGGTACTAATACAATGATTAACATATGAAAGAATTTCTTTCTATAGCAACAGGCGAGTGTAAAAGTAATAAAACTGAGATATTATTAGTAATAACAATTTAAAGCCTAAACTAAGCATCTGGAAAGCCTGGAGAAAGAGATGGTAGCAGAGATTCCTCTACTTTATGCTTTGTGTGATCAATGTAATATTATACAAAGTCAACACTCCACAAATTAATCTACAAAATAAATTGATTATCAATAAAAATCCAGAAACTTTCAAGAGTGATTTGCTGAACATTATAACTTTTATATGGCTACTGAAAATCTTTAATATATGTTATGTGTTTTAATGGATGATAGCCTTCATAAAGAAATAAGAAAAAAAGAGAAAAGTTTTCCTTACTACTTAATGTGTCATAGTATAAAAATAGTGTGACATTTTCACAAGAACAGACACACAGACCAATGTAGCAGAACAAAAATCTAAGAGACAGACTCAATATTCATTAAATTAGACATCACAAATAAAGGAGTGAAAAGATGTGATTGTTTAGTAGAAAATGAAATAAACTGCAGATAAGAAGACAAAATTTTTTCCCTGACACATTCTATACAGAGTAAATCTAAACATATAGAAAATGTATGAAGAAATACTCAGTACATTAATAATCATAAACATTAAATATAAAAGAATAATAATGTATCAATCTTTTACTTTTCTTTTGGAAAAAAAGTAGAAAATCATTTGGAATGTGATACAGAAACTTTCTTTATGGCTCTTCAGTGTATAGATTATTCATTCTGGAAAGCATTTCTCATAGCAACAGAGATGAGTTACACATATTATATGAGAATAATTTTCACTAGGGTTAGATTATGGTAACAAGTCATCCCAAAATTTCAGTGGCTTATAATGGCAAACATTTATTTCATGTTACATGTTATTAAAAACTGCCACATGTATCATGGATGGCTGTTCTGAATTCTGTTTGTGTGTCTTCATACATCTTTTTTTTTTTTTTTTTGAGGTCAGTCCTGAAGGAGGATGTCAGATACGGCATATGGTTTTCATCGGGAGGACAATCAAGGCAAGGAAGCTGGAAGAAACATACAATGGCTCTTAGGGAAACCACTTGGAATTGGAATGTCATTTTTGCTTACTTTTTATTAATCAAAGACACTCAGATGGAAACACCCACTACTGGGAGGTGCAAGTCATAAAGAAGTGGGTGGAGAAATGGTGGGGGGTGGTTACTAGGAACAATATTATCATCAGACACACATACAATACTGATCATTTACCATTTTCCTGGGTATCCCAGAATTATCAAGTGAAACACTACAGTTACATATACCAGGATATGTATGCACAATTCTTCCAAGGTGTCAGGGATCTAGAGGAAAATTTCCACGTCCTTTTCTAGGAGACTTACAAATGGCAGTGAATCTACACATGAGGTATTAGTAGGATAGCAATTAGGAGCAATGAATTAATGTGCAGATAATCATCTGAGTAGGTCTTAAAAATAATGTCTAATGAAACATTAGTGAGATATATATATATATATATATATATATATATATATATATATATAGTATTAAATGTTATACACAAACAAGATATTTTATCAAGTAAGTTGATTAAGGACTGCACAGGATCTGCTTCTATTCTTCACACTTGAATAAATCCTACTGTTCTCACTCTCGCCTTCCATTGTCTTGTGAATTTCATTCTTCATATTTGTAAGACAACAACCTAGCAAGAAGTTGTCAGTGGGCTGCTGAGGTCTTTTGTAACACCAAAGAGCACAGCCTGCCATTTAGAGCTGCAACATTAAGAGTTTCAACACACCACTCAATAGTAGTAGAGAAGAATCTGACCTTGCCAGCTATAACCCTCATAGCTAACACCAGTAGGCATCCCCTGCTGTGATTACCTGCTAACACTGAAATGGGCTTTCTTGGTACAGAGGCCTACACAGGCCCCTCCCGCCAGCAGAAAGTGGAGAATCAAGTTTCATCTCAAACTTTGTTTTCAAATGGATTAAGTGAAAATTAACACAAATATAACCCCCCAATTATGTATTCAGACATTTATCATCTCTCATTTACAATATAGATCCCAGGACAGGTGACTAATGGCTGTCAAACTCTCACCAGAAAGAAAAAAAAAGAAAAAGGAAGGAAGAAAAAGAAAGAAAGGAAGAAAGGAATGAAAAGAAAAAAAAGATGGATAAGACTAGGTCTCTTCTATAAGATTACAGAGAAGGTTTCTACATAATATATAGGAACAAAATATCTATAAACAAGCAAGCAAATATCTATCAACAAGCAAGATTTTACTTGCTATTACCAAAATACCTGAGCAGAACAACTTAGAGAAGAAAAGTTTTTTGGGGGTTCACAGCTTTAGAAGTCTTAGTACATGGATGTCCAGCTCCATTGCTCTGCGCCCAAGGCAAGGGAGCACATCATGAGGGAAGTGCATGGCAGAGAAGTGCTGCTCCTTTGGCATCTGGGCAGAAAGCAGAGAAGAGGGAGGGGAAAGAGGCCAGAGGGAAAAATAATCCTTCCAGGACTTGTCTTCAGTGACCTATCTCCTCCAATGTTTCCCCACCTGCCCACAGTTATCACTCAGTTCATGCACACTAGGATGGATTGATTAGGTTGTAGCTCTCATAGTCCAAAAATATCACTTCTGAGTATTCCTGCATTATCACAGGAGCTTTGGGGAGACACCTCATATCTAAACCATTACAATCTCAAAAACATTAAGTCCCTAAATTAATTTGGAATTCCTCTTGTTTATTTTCTTTCAGGTACCTTGAAGGTTATATTGCTTGTGTCCCTGTATTGAGTTGGAATCTAACACATGTCCCCTAATATGAACCCTGTTCAAGTTACCTTTGCTGATAATTCTCCACTTGATTCAGCTATGGCCCAATTGTATTTAAAGGTTCTGTGTTTGGGATTGAGGTCTCTGATAGCTTCATGACTGTGACATGTTTGGTGGCTAGGAAGTTTCTGAGCAAAGACACAGAATGACTAGCTGTTGTAGCAATGTCCTTCTTGAGAAGGCTCTGTGTTAGAGTCTTATCAGCTTCGACCTTGATCTCAGGCACACAGCTCCTGGGAATAAAGGAACTCTCCTGTTAGACAACCACAATGTTTCACTGAGCCTAAATCTGTCCACATAACAGTAACTTTATACAATGGACTTTCTGGAGAGCTCCACAAAGCTCCTAACATTGGACATTGCAACTTAGTACATAACTGAGGAGTAAGCTGCATAATGTTGCTAGGTCTGTAACCTGCCTAGTAATACAATGAACAATATGTACTAAGGATGCCAATGACCTTTATTTATTGCTATAAATAAAGCTAGCATGTGAGGTGAGCAGTTTTTGCCTCAGCACTTTGCTTCTGTGTTCCTTTATTTTTCCTTACAATTGTATACTTTTTTTCTGTTTTTATTTGACATCACAACTTATGTATAACCTATGTTAAATACACACACACACACACACACACACACACACACACACTGGAGGAAAAGACATACTATAAAGGAGAACAATTAAGTTGCACTCACTAATTATTCAAAATTCAAAGATTTTAGACCCAAAATGGATACCTTCTATCACCTAACAGAATTCTTGAACAAGTGAAGATTAGGCTGAGAAAAATAATATGGATTAATTAAGATCAGATGCTTAATTGTTGAAAATCCAGATTCTCTCTAGTTATTTGAGGTTCCACTGCTTTTTATTCCACAATAGGTGGTTTCAGTCAAGTTCTCCATGTCACTAGAGAGCTTCAGGATATGCTTCAGGGAACAAAGCAATTGTACCACAAGCTCCTCCTCTCAGGTTTAGCTTGGGAAGACTTACTTACACCTATCATATATATTGGAATTTCTGAAATTCCCCAGTTTTTTATTTAAGTGGTATAAAACATTGTTCTACTGAATACTGTTCTTGTACTTGCAAAAAGTTAAGCCGTTCATTATGTATTTAATTCAATACTGCTATTTTAATGGATATATATGCATATTTCTCACTATTTCAAAAAACCCATTCAGCATGTAGCATGTAAAAACTGTAAAATCCTGGAGGTAATGAAGACAAGGTTTCAGATCTCAATTTTCTTCTGGGAAGGATAACGAACAGACGACTGAGGGAGATTTTTAAATTAATATGACACACACATAGGAAAGCTACTTCATCTAGTTGATATGTGCAAGGAATGATGCAATGTTGAAATATTCTGTACAATTTGGAAACAAAAAAAATAATTAGGAAAAATATTCTAAGCAGAAGGTAGAAATGAATAAAAATGAAGGATATAAATATGAAACATATTTTAGAAGCTAACATTAATTCTAAGTGAAATTGGCTTATTTATCACTGTGTCTAAAAGACCTGACAACAGCAACGAAGAGAAGGAAAAATTTATTTTGGCTCACAGTTTGAGAGATTCAATTCATGGTTAGCCCACTCATTAACTCTGGACCCAAGGTTGGGAAGAACATCATGGTGAAAGGGTAATGAAGAAAAGGAACTCAGAATATGACACCCAGGAAGCCGGGAGACTGCTGCTCACCAAGGACAAAATATTAACTCTAAAATTATGCTCCCAGTGACCTTCTCCTTCCAGCCATGCCCTAACTGCCTACAGTTGCTGCCCAGTTAATCCATATCAGTGGACTACCCCATTAATTAGATTAAGGCTCTTATAACCTAATTATTTTACCTCTGAATATTCTTGCCTTGTCTCACACATGAGCCTTTGGGGAATACCTCATATCTAAACAATAACAGCATGGTGATATAAAGAACTGGTTAAGAGCAGTGGTTATATATTCAGACAACTATAAATTTGAACCATGGTATTATTAGTTAAGAATATCATGATCTCAGGTAAGAGGTCATGATAAGATCCTTGACTGTATACCTATGCTTTCATCAGATTTTTTGCTGCTGTGACCAAAAGACCTGACAAGATCAATTAGAGAAGCAAAGGTTTTTTGTTTTTTTTTTTTTTTTTTTTTTTTTTTTTTTATGGGCTCAAGGTTTCAGAGGTCTCATTCCATAGGTGGCTGACTCTGTTTTTTCTGAGCCAGGAGATTAGCAGTGAGTTGGCAGGGTGTGTAGTACATCATGTTGGAAGGGTGTGGCAGAGGAAAGCTGCTAGGAAACGGGAACCAGGAAGCAGAGAGAGAAACTTCCCTCACATCTGACAAAATCTATACTTCAATCGCACACCCTCAATTTCCCACCTCCTCCAGTCAACTCAACCTGCCTATAGTTATCACCCAGTTAATCCTAATCAGGGTGTCAATGCATTGATTAGGTTAAGGCTCTCATAACCATAATCATTTCTCCTCTAAACTATCTTGTCTCCTATGTGAGCTTCGAGGGGACACCAATATCAAAATCATATCAGCCTCCGTTATTGTTTTGTATATTGAATGGATAGAAGTACACTTTGTAGCTGATTTATGCAAATTAATAAACTTATATATTCAAAGAACCCACAAAATTGTCTCCTGTATAATATAATAACTGGGCCATGGAAAGGAAGGAGGCAGGACTAAGTGATATAATTTTACAGTCAGAGAAAACCATGCCATAAAGTGACAGTTGACATGTCAAGAGACCTGAGGGGAACAACTCATGTAGGTATTTAGAATTGGAGTAAAAATATATATGTTTATACCTTTCTGCCTCTTTAAGCATGTATGTGCAGAGAGAAAGTTGGAAGGGACCTTACATAACTGAGAAAAGTCAAGAAAGAGAGTATGACTAGAGAAGAGTGAAATGGATAATAGAAGGTGGTAAATTCTGAGAAAGATGATCAAGTCCATGGGGAGGTGGTGCATATTATATTTGGGATTAAAGCCATTATAAGGGTGTTAATGTATAATTCTGAATAAAAGTAAAAGTTCCAAGTGTTGGAGAGTTTTATTCTGAGACAGCAATGATCTTAATCCCTAGCTTCTTCCCTGAGAACAGGTTAAGGTGGGGATTGGCAAGGAGACCATTAGGGATCCTTGCAATGTTCCCAAGAATAGAGATAGATGAAAACAAGGTGTATTAGTGGCATGGAGGAAAGTGGTTGGATACAGGATATATTTTGAAGGTGGAAATTATAGCAATTTTCTGCAGGTTGCATATGGGCTAAAGAGAAAGAATAGTTTTCCCTATTAAACAGCAGATGTGGTAGATTATAAACATAGTCACAATCATATATGGAAGACCTGATGTGCAATCAATCGCCAAGGTGAGACCTGAAGAACTTTTCAGATTTCTTTTTAGCAGTATTTGGGATCCCTGTTACCATAAAATATGGAGAATGGGTAAACCTGTTAGAAAAAGAAAACTGGAAATCCCAGGAGCTCTTATGATTTTTACAGCCAATCTTCTAGTGGAGGATGTGTAGCTGAAAAATAGCTATCCAGATACCACTGAGGCAGCTCAGCATCAGTTGTTAATCCACAGAAGGTTGAGCTCAATGAATAAAAGTTTTCTTAAATCTCTCAGTGTTCTCAGGTTGTTTGTCAGGTAGTAACAATGGACCATCTATAAATTCATTGCTGAATTTAGATCAGAATATCACTGTTTCCTATAGATCTTAGTATAAAGTAAAATTGCCTACTATTTGTAAACCAAGAACTAAAGAAAAATCTTTACACTAAATCATTAAAGACCAGAGGAATGTGGGTGGCAACCCACTAGCACAAACATTTATACCCTGTTAATACTCTTTAGTAACTATTATTGAAAGGTCAATATAGGTTTATAAAACTGCCTATGCTGTGCCTACTCCTCTCTCATGTGCATAAAAGATTTTCTCATATCTTCTTCTTTCTGCATATATGTCCAAAATTTTGTTGTCATTTGTCACTCTCATTTGATAACTTTCACTAAAGGGAAAGAGAGAGAAAATTCAAATGAGAACCGCTATAACCAGCGAACCACAAGACCCAACAACCTGGATTTTTGATCATTATATATGCTTTGCCTCTTCTGTGTTGCTACAAAAAAACTAACTTTATGTTTTTACCAAAAAACATCTAGCCTAACCATTTCTGCACAAGATCTTCTCTCATGTTTTCAGATCAATGTTCCACTGTTTTCCCATTTCTTCAGAATTGATTTTCTTCTCTTTGTTAAATCTTTCTTGCCCTTTAATCTCCAATTTTGACCTACACTCATAAATTAAAATAGCAAACATAAACTATTTTCAAATGAGTACTCATGAGTGAATTTTTAAGGGAAGATTGACTTTGTTGAGTATATAAACAAATCAGATTATTTTAGCATTTATAAATGATTTAATGTGGGAAATTATTATTTACATTGACTTACTACCTACCAGATTACATACAATTTAGAGAAACTGTTAGCATTTTTACTACAATATATTTTATTATCGAGAATAGTTTCTTTTGACATTTTAAATGAAGATTTATTGAGTCTTTTTCCTCTCTTGAAATTTTGCTTTTTAAAATTTCAAATATATTATTTCATCTGTTGTCTTTTATGTTATTTGGAAACACATCTAATTAGAATTCAGGGAATTATTTTATTCTTTTGGCAATAGAAGTTACAATGTATGCCAGTTGTACAGTCTTGGTCTTCAATATCTGAAATTCAAGCTTTCTGAAATAATAACTCTCAATTCATTGCTGGTATTGCAAAAACATAGTTCTTATTTTCTATATTCTATGTAATAAGCATCATTCTCCTGCAGATACTTCATTCAAGGTTTTATGGAAAGGTTTTCATTCATTGCCTTGGAAATTTTTATAACTCACCTCCTGTGAAATTTTTATAAGTTGCTTTTTTTCATGTAAAAATATAATTTTTAAATTAAATATTCCCTTTGGATTTTGCATCATCTCTTTATTAGGCTGTTTATTGTTTTGAGACATGTTAGAAAAAATATTTCCCAGATACCCATTTATTCCCTGGTAGAATTTTCAGGTGCACTAAAGAATGATGATGTGATTGCTTGAAGTGGTATTCCGGCTGTGCTCAGCAGGCAGGAAAATCTACGTCTAGACACATGAATCAAGCTTGCGTACATGCACAGCATCACAGAAATTGGTTGGTATAACCTGGAGAAGTCTGTAAATGATCAATGATTCAGGGATGTGACTAGTGCTGGCTTTCCTAGAACAAAATGAATTATTATTTTTTTCTTTCTATTTGAATAAAATTCACCTTGAAAAACCATGGATTGTGACAATTGCTTTAAAAAATAATTCTATTTCCAGTATTTAAGCATCTCAATAACATTATGCCTTGGGTAATAACATAACATACAAATTTCAAAAATTAATACAATTGACTCTTAGTGTAGAGAGATGTTATATTTTCTAGAGGTAAAACTGGAAATGTGCATACACTTCTTACATCTACTTTCTGAAAAGAGGTAGGAGTCAGATAATAAGAAGATACTGAGGCTTGTGGAACTATGGTTGTTTTGAAGACCATGGAAAGTATTTAAAAATACATGTGGTAGGTAGTACAATTGAGAGCTGAGAAAAAATAAATGGATTTCAAATTGGCAACACAATCCTGGGTAAATTTCAATGGCAAGGGTTTAAAATAGAATTAATCAGCACCTTTCATGACCATAAACAAAGTACCTAACCTGGTGGAGAAACAAAATAATTAAAGATATGTGGAAATAATTTTGATAGAAGGTTATAGGAAAAGATGATCAAGGAAATAAATGTACTACAGTATAAATGTACTATTTAGTAGTATCAAAATTTGAGAATGAAAATGGTTGAGGAAGTAAAGTGAAATTTGAATATTAGTAGGTGAGATATTTGATGCATTTTAAAGAACTGGAGCTTATAAAGAAAACGAACAGGGCTGGGCTATACCTTAGTGGCAGAGCACTTGCCTAGCATGAGTGAGGCACTGGGTTCGATCCTCAGCACCACATACAAATAAACAAATAAAATAAAGGCATTATGTCCATCTACAACTACAAAAAAAGAAAAAAGAAAGAAAATGAACAGGATAAAGTAGGAGAAAATTAAAGAAGTTGGAAAAAATTCACGTTCAGAAGAATTGCTAATTTTGAAATACTTAAGGTAAACTTATATTAAATAATAATAAAACAAAAATTGGGCTATGTTTATAGATTTTAAACTGGAAGGGAAGTGGATGGGTTAATCTTGATGAATTAAAGAAGCTATGAATATCAGGGAAAATACCAAATGAAAAGAGGTCAATATATTTTTAACAAATGAAGGATACCATTAAAGATAGTATATCTTTTGTTCTTAACAATAATGATGATCAAGAACATGCTAATTGTTTCCCCTGCATTCCTGACTTGGAACAAAAAAATAAAGCCCTTTTGACAAAACAGTGAAGGATGCAGTGGATATCCAGGGATAAACAGTTTTCTCATGATTTAAGAAAGAAGATAAAGTGTTCAAGCACAAATTCGAAGTTCAACTAGAGCATTTCATTATAGGTTGGAAGTTCAATTACTGAAAGAATGGATGAAGGCCATGACCTATTAGGTTTAAAGAAGTCACATTCCAGCCCCTAGAGCAGCTCTTATGTAGGGTGGATAAACATCTGGAATTGCCACAGGCCCAGGCAGGAGACTTAATTTAATTGAAATAAGAGCCAAAAGATCTGCATGGGATCACTCCAGTGAAGGACTAAATGACCCCACTACATTAGCTAAAAGAAATACAATCTAGTCAGGGCCAATAAGATAATCTAACAACAAATTAAAGGAAACTGCCACATCATAGAAACCAAAAAAGCTAAGTCCCTGAGAGAGGACCATCCAAATCTGAAAGAGTGGGGGGAAAAAAGGAGCTCACAAGTTTACTAGCTACACTTCAGTGGATACCAACATATAGGATCCATTACAAAACCAAACTACCCAACTCCAGAACACTACGAACATTTCTAAATTTAAAGCTACGTTTCTCTAAGCATTATGATATCTTCAATACTCCCGTTTTACCTCCACATCTAGATATTCTTATGGTTTGGAAAATATGAAGAAAAAAAAACTGAAGAACTGAATATTTAAATAACTAAATTGCAGGCTGGGTTTGTTGTGGCTCAGCAGTAGAGCACTCGCCTGGCATGTGCAAGGTGCTGGGTTCGATCCTCAGTACCACATAAAAATAAATAAATAAAGGTATTGTGTCCAACTACAGCTAAAAAGTAAATATATATATATATATATAAAACAGTAAATTGCTTCAAGTGAAGTAGAATGAGTTGCTATTACATGGTAAATACAAATGCCCCTGCCATATATACCAAGGGACTGTAGTATATCCTATTATTTTTTAAAATTATTCTTTCATCAACCTGATATACTTCATGTTAACTGAAGCATTCCAATCCATTTCTTTTCTCTTGTCTTATTACTTGCTTTGTGCAGTGCATTTTGAGCAGGCTAACCCAAAGCCATGTCCAAGTAGATGCTTTAAATGTTCTCATATGGATTCCTGGAGTCTCTCTGTTTCTTTTCACCATGGGGACAGAATGTTCCAACTGAAATCCATTCCTTCAACTTGCATTCTAGAAAGACACAATATATGAGGCCAAGTCTACATGAATCAAACAAGCCGGACACAGATGTCAAGGCTGCAAGTGAACTTCATCCTACATACGACACGGACAAGAAATGAGTATTCATTGCATGCACAGAGAAATTGTTTTTAAATTTTTTATACTAACATCAAAGCTGGATGATTATTAAATGGGTTTATAAAAAGAGCTTGTAAATTATAACAATGCAGAGAGCTTCAACTAGAGAGTCAAATGGAATGATAATAAAAGCTAAACTCGGATAACAAATATTAGTAAAGTCTACCATAAAACTTGCCTCTCTCTTTTTGCAAGTATTTTAGCTATAGAATGAATAGACTTGGGTTCTTTCCCATTAGTTATTTTAATGTATTTTTGCTGGACAAATTATCGTCATCGTCATTGATTTTCTGATATATTCATTTAACAACTGTGCTTAAATAATACCTTTTATGATTTCCCCAGTATTAATGTGCCCAACATATTCTTTTTCCATAAATTAAGTCACTAAAAACATTGAGTTTATAAGGTATTAACATTGCAATTTGGGGATACTCAATTTTTTATAGGAAATCATTCATAAAATTCAAATTTTTAATAACTCTGATTAACTACAGAAAATGATAAAAAGATAACTAATCAAAAAATACCCTAAGTGCATGTAAGTTAATTGAATATCTACTTTTGGCCACTACTGAAATATTGGCATCAATTATTTTTCTAGAATAGAATAATATTCAATGTGATTTTCCTAATTAAATTAAATATATTTTCATGACATTGAAATGCATAAATGGATTTTATTCTGACAATTCCTTATTATTTTCACTGTATTCATTTGAGTTAATTAGGCAAAAAGTATAAGAGGTACTTCTATTGTATTAATAAAAGATTTGAAAACATTTTTCTGTAGCTCAATTGCTAAGGCAGAAAAATATTTACCTCAGAAAAAATCCTTAGTGTGATTCTGTGAATTAGGTCTCTCACAGCTGTCTCTTAATATTTATAACAGTGAAGGAGAAAATAAACAGCTTCAATTACTTTTTCAAGTATTAAAAATAGGTCAATGGATTTGATTCTACTGTACTCTGAAGCATTCTACTTACTATACTCAAAAAGAATTCAACACTCTCACATTTAAGTCCCTAAAACCAAAATCAACACAACTTTTGACAATGTTTTACTGCACTTGAGTAGCCCAGCTTCACATTATTAGAAAATAGTTTGATGTTTCCCATTGGCTTCAGTATAAGCTTTTGCTAGAAAAGCTTAGGCATCATAAAATTTATAAGAAAGAAAGGAGAAAAGATAACCACACTCTTTCATACTAGCTTCTAACCTCCATGGGAAGTTTTATTCTTCAGAGGATGCTACTTGGACTTCTTATATTGAAATACAGAAAATGTTGCATAATAAAGGGATAAATAAGCACCAAAGCAGTGAAACAAATAAGTTTGCCTTGATTTCTGCTGATATTGCAATTCTCTGAATTTTTTCTGTATATGAAAAATAAAAATCACTTTCTAATTTTCCCACTTAAAATTTATATATTATATATATATATATATATATATATATATATATATATATATATATATACAAACCAAGATCTTTCAATGACTTCACATTAAATGTGACACTAGCCTACCTCTTCCACTACCAAAGTGTTCATTAAAGCCTGCAAGCTGCTGCCACAAAAGTCTTCTCTGAAGGTTTCTGTGCATTTCCCCTTTGATTTCACATTTTTAATTGGTTTAACCAAAAAGTGCATAATCTGTACCTGGAAACAGGAAGATGTCCAAGTTTCATATTAGCTTTCTTATCTCTAGTGGCTAACTCTTGCAATACAGAATACTAACGAACAAAATTTAAGGACCTCTGTGACTAGGAAAAAAGGGAAGGAAAATCTTCATTTTTGGAAAGTTTTGCCACTAGGCCACATGGCCCCATGCAATTTTCTCTGGTGTAGTCTCAAACATATTGTAAGAAGATTTCCAGTGAGTTGAGTTCTTTTTGTTAAGGTGTTATATTGCCAAGCTGTTAGAGTAATGCAGCTGGGTCTAAAATTTTTTGGCTTTTTAGTCAAAGCTGAACACTGTCCATAGATTTTTCTGAGCCACTTCCAACATACAGTAGCAGCTGCTGTGTTTATGTATAATACCACTGTGCAAGTGGCAATTAAACTACAAAATTCTAGATACATAGTCGGGAAGCAGCAGGCAGTCAGCACACAACTGGCATTGAGCTAAAACAGAAAAGAGTCCCACTTCTGAAATGTACAGGGAAGCTAACAAACCTACATTGCAATGTACATAAAATGGTGAGTAAAAACCAACACTATTTGATAGCATAGGAAAAGAATCTTTAGAATGAATTATAATTTTTGTTCTCTTTCTCCATATGTGACTTCTAAATATAATTACAAGGGTCACGAAGTCCTTTGATATTATAAAACAATTAGTATTTAAGATTCTTCATCTATAATAAAATATTTCAGTTTATGCCCTATATGTGCAAAGTGCTCATACTTATGAGGGCAAATGATTTTGAAATAATTATAGGTTTTTCTTTTGACCTTTGGGGTACATGAATAAGAATATCAAATGGTTCTGATAAAAATAAAAAGCAACTACAGTCACAGGCATTGCACCTACCATTCCCTGTCTTTGACCTTCCTAAAATTTTCCTAAAAAGTAGTAGTCAGTTCAGTAGACAATATTTTTCAGGACTTATCATAAACACAAAGGGGACATATTAGATGTGATCATCTTCTGGGATATTAAAAGGAACAATTATATCCCATGTGGGCCTATTTACTCTTAATTTATATAGTGTCTAATGCTAAAATATTCCATATATTGTTAAATAGATCTTTTTATGTTTTAAGGTGACTACTATCTTGGTATCACCTTTAGGAGAACTAATTTATTTTTATTATCTAATGATTTATTAAAGAGTATAAAATATTCTTTTGTTTTAATTTACACTCATTCTCTCATCCAATGAATGAAAGCTTAAATATGAAGCTAAAAATATGTGGGTTTCATGTAAAAAACACAGATAAAATCACTATCTATTTATAATATTTTTAAACACTCCTGGAGTTTCAGATACTACTTCTTCCTATACCTCTTCTCAGTTCTCACTTTCCATGATACCACAGAATCCTGGTGTTTCTGACATCAGCACAGATGCAGGGGTACATGTCGAGAGGGTATATGTATTTGAAAAGATTCCAGAAAAGCTGAAATTTGATGCTATCTGAAGACTCATTCCTTGTAAATGTGGCATGATCCTTTAAGACAGCTTAAATTTGTGATTCCTTTAGATAATTAGATCTATATCCCTCTCAAGTGTTTATGGTAGAATAGGACATTTGGGAATGTGGTGGCAGCAGCACTAGATCAATTACACTACCATCTTTATGAAGTAGGAATCCATTTTATACTCTTTCCTTTTGTTTTACAACACCCCTTCAATTCTTTATGCCTTTGGTTAAATAGGTGCTCAAAATATATTTAGTAAGTAGATATCGAAGATTTCTTATTTTGGGGTACCAATCTTACAAAATGTAATCTATTTGAAATATTTTTATCTCAAAATCACATTGACCTATTAAATAACTTTCAATATATGATTTTTAAATAAATTGGTGGCTTGAAAGGCATTTTCATTTATGATGATTCTAATTGCTGTGTCTTAAGACTTAAGAAATTCAAGTTTACACTTGGAATGGAGATTGCTACTTGGCCATTAAAATCAATTTTTCCTGTGCTTTTGTATGAAATGGGTTGTCCTCCAAGTGACCAATTTTTAAAGCCTCCATGTTTTTGAAGACTGTTTGCACTGACCAATTGGCATTTCTTTTCTATTTCCTTCCACCTTGTAAACTACTTTTACATCCCTGTGTGATCACTTGGTTCTTCTTGAACATTAAAAATGATGGATGTCAATTTCTTGCCTGGTTTCAGAATTTCTCCATGAACATATCCTTCAATTTCTGCTCATTGAAGAATTAAAAATGAAAATCTAGAGTCAAATCCCTGGACCTAAGCAGAAGTGGAAAGACTTCACTGAAAGACTCTGTGTGGCAGAGTAACTGCATAGCGGGACATCTAGGAGGCCTAAACAAACAAGAACATGGACATTTGAGCAGGAAATAAAATTTGTTGTATTTAGATACTGAGATATTTAGGTTTCTTTGTTCCTGAAGAATAACATAGTCTACACTAAATAAAACAGCCATTTGTATACAGAAATGGGTTGCCTGGATAATAAATCCCTAGGTATCATTACCTTCATGTTTAGATTATGGGTGATGAGGAATTTTACATTGAAAACTGAAAACATGTGTTATGTTCAGCAAAACTTAAATTGGTTAAATTGTCAACTTTCATAGAATTGAAGGCTAACTATGTGCTTATCTGATAGAAGCTATAAGGAAAAAAATGGAAAACAATATTATATAGTATATGTGTTGGTTAACATTTACTATTTTGGGCAAAATATGACAAAAAAAGAGAGATGAGCACAGAAAGGAATTGGATGGGTTATAAGTAGAAAAGAAAGGTTATAAAGCGTCCAGAAATTCCTAATGCTTCAGAGTTGAATAATTAAGATTTTACATATAATTTAACAAGTTAAAAATAGAATTACAAAAGTCTTTGAACAGCATAGGACTGGTAATCCTGATTGAACAAAGTGATCAGGACCTATTATGATATGGTCTTGAGAAAGAGGCACTGGAGCAAAAAAAAAAAACAATAAATAAAGGATATTTGAAAGATATATCCAAAAAAGAATGTTAAAATTCGTTTGGAACACACTGAAGTGAATAAAATGATTTTTTATAGGACTGTATTGCCTAGAAAACAAACCAGTCAAAAAAAGTCTTTTAAATATGACGTGCATTGTAGTTGCCAGGATCTCTATCCTCTGCTGATACCACCCTACTTGAAGTCCACCACCATCACTGTGAGGTTAGAAGTTGCCTTGTTATCTCTACCTAGTGATGAAAGTGCTGACCTTTCCTTGTACTCTCCTTTCCAAAAGCCTCTGATACTACCATTTGTTAAAGTAAGAGATACCCTGCATCTGCTAGGTGGGGAATTCATGTAAGTCCTTGACCCCTATGAAGTTTTTGCTGACACTGTGAAACACAGTTCCTAATTAGAATCAAAAGAGGGCTGAAAATCAAAATTCCCTACTCAGCTGGTACCAGCTTTGAGGTGGATGGTGGTATACTAACCAGCTCATTACCATCTGTCAGGGTAGAATTTCAGGCTCCTGACTGGGCCTTGGCTGGGGTGGATCCAGGTGCAGATGTGGATGTTGGTCTAGCCACATTTCTTGTTCCAGGTATGTGGCTGGATTTGAGATTTACTGACTAAACCTTTACTGTATGGTTTTGCTTTTCTTTCCTAGTCAATTGGCTGGAGAGAGCAGTTTGTATGGATTGCACCCATTGGCATTTCCATTTTGCCAGCTTCTCCCATGTAGTCTGGGAGACCAGAGGCAAAATGAAAACCTGGAGAACTTTCACATTGTTCCTTGAGTTTTGATCTTCCTGGCTAGTCTGGTTTATTCTCTCCAACTTCAGAGTCTTCTTAAATATAATGTTTTGTATATAATGCCCAGGATTTTTTATTGTAATTGATTGAAGAAACGGGGAAAAGTATGTTTATTCTATCTTCCTGGAAGCCGATGTTATAAGTATGATTCAAAAAAATGTTAAAAATAATATTAATTTTATGAAAATGTTCAAGCTCAGAGAAATTCTAATGCAAGTAAATCATTACACAGTGGGGACATATGAAGCTCAGAAATGTCAATTGGATTCTTCAAAAATTCTGAGATTAAGGAAATAACTTCTATTGAGCCCTATATTGCTTCAATCCTAATTGTGAAATTTTCTATCCCATCAAGTTCTGCTATTTTCCTGATGCCTAGAAATTAAATTGAAATATTTCAGAGTAAAATATCAATTTGTCAATTTATTCTCATATTTTTCAAGTGTATATGCTATTAGTTATATTCTAATTTTAAAATTGTAGAATACTCCTAGTGAACTTTTAAAATCATTTTGTGGTTACCAAAATTGGTCCTATGAATTACTTTTATTTAAAATTTTCCCATTGTCCATGTTCATACACCAAATATTAACTCTGCCCCCACCACTAATTCTTCAAGTTCATTCTTTCCGTACTCTTGCAAGTAGAGTAAGTGGATTTGAAAAGAATAATTCACACTTAGAATCTCCTTGTTAACTAGTGATTTGCCATCACCATCAATTTTGGATTTGTTGTTACCATCCATTTATCATGCTTATCTTTACTTTTTCTCTTATGTATTTGTCCTCTTTCTGACATTCTTTGGAAGTGATTATTCTTTTGCACTGCTCTCTCAACAATTTTTTTCATTTTTTTGATATATTTCTACCCCTTAGTTAAATTGTTACTTAAATTTGATTTTAAAAGTTTATGGTCACCATTATTCTTATTGAAAACAATTGTGAACCCCAAACTCTTTTGATTCTAATTACCAAGCTGCTATAGACATGTTTCATTTTTCAGTCTTATAATTCTACGTAGGGAATATTTGTTCAACAAATTAATCATTGTTATTTGTGTCTCACCATGTCAATTTAGTTGGTCATCAATTTTCCTCTCAAAAATTTCTTTGAAAATCAACATCTCTTGCTTAATCTTTATTACTATCTTCCAGTTTTATTCTATTAGAAGAATATCCCCATAGTTTTATTTTTAATTTTTTATTTGTTCTTTTTTGTTATACATGACAGTAAAATGTATTTTGACATGTTACACGTACATGGATTATAACTTCCCATTCTTTCAGTTGTACATGATGTGGAATTACACGAGTCCTGTATTCATATATGAACATAGGAAAGTAATGTCCAATTCATTCTACTGTCTTTCCCATAGTCTTTTCATAAAGTATTTTATCAACTATTGTAGAGTCATTGTTTCATTGCACATAATAATGCTATTTCCCTACTCTCAGCAATTTAAAGGTGTTGATAAGTTTACATCATGTGCAAATATAATCTAAGAATTACTCAATATTATGTGGTGTGTGAATGTTTGTGCTATCTCACTGTATTTATGAGCATTTTTGAAAACGTTCCAATCTGAATGAAGTCCACTTGATGATAACCTAATTTCTCCAACAATAACAATCAATTATCTCAAACTGTAATGCAGCTATTATTTTTCTCCTTGCTGTGGCTTCATGTTGACAGCAAAATCAGTACAACTGGAAGTGTCATTCATCTCCTTGATCCAATGCACCCCAGGTCAAGTAGAAAGTTTTTGGTGACAATTTTCAGCACAGAAACATACAAAATTCATGTTTTGAAATGAAATATTCATAGGATGTCCTTCCAAATGTTAAATGGGTGTTCTGTAAAAGAAGTAACAATTTTGATCATTTGATTCTAGTATTGAAGAAAGCGTGACCATGAGTCAAAACTCAGATCCCAGCATATGTGAGACTTGAGTGTATGAAGCAAAGAGTCTGTTCTTAGGTACTTATTAAGCTATAGTCTCTTGATACCTGCAGGTGAACATGGCTGTATTGATCTTGTTGAGGGTTATAACTGTAAGATATGATGTAACTGCTTTTATAACTGTAAGATATTATGTAACTTCCTTTATTTTCTAATATCTATAATTGCTTTGAAAATTCTACCGAGAGTTTACTACTTCTGATCATTTGTGGAAAAATTTTTTGATTTGTTTTGTTTGTAAAGTTTTTGCTATTTCTTCTGTGTATGTTACTAAGATATGTGTATAAATTAGTTTTAAAACACTTCTTGGGACTTCATAATCTCCTATGTCATGAGAATCACATGTTTTATTGACTTTGGAATATACCTAGTCATTATTGAATTTGAGTATTATCTGCTCTAATTCTCTATTCTATCCTTCTGGAACTCTTTCTAACCATGTCTTCAATTTTCTTTCATTTTTCCTTCACTTCTGTTTTAAGCAAAAATTTCAAAAACACAAACTTGAAGTTTTTCTTTTCCATAGGCTTACATGTCTTTATGGTTTCAATTTCATTGAAATATTTCTGCATGTAACAATTTTAGTTTTATTCTTGCCCGTAATTTGTTGTCATATTTCCTCCAAATTTTCTTTTCCTAGATTTACCTGTAATTTTAAAATATCTCAAGCCCATTATTCTGTGGCTAAGCCTATGACAACTGAGTACAAACAAGAAGAGATGATTTTACTGTTATCATGACATAGATTTTTAAAGGGAATTTTAAAATGAACCAGCAATTATTATTTAATGGTACTGGTACTATAGAAGATAGAAAGTACAATGGATGCTCAGGGAAATTAAATGTAGCTCTTGAGTCTTTATCAGATATACCTTTAGAAGAAAAAGGGGGGGGGAAGGCTCATATTTTGTACCATGTACATAATGGAATGCTAACAATGTTATCCTTGAGAAGTTTTAAAAATTGTTGAATATCCTAAAGTGACAATATAGTGGAAAAACAGTAGAAAACAGTTTGAAGAAAATAAAGCTTAAAAAATATCCAAGAAAGTTCCCCCATTTTTACCTTCATTCTTACTTTCTATTCTTTTGCTACCCCTTGACTCAGTCTCCCCATAAAATGCAATTTTAGGGCTTTGAGAATTCCCTCCCCCCATTTCTCCTTTCTTTCAGCTTCTACATTATTCTTAAACTAGTGTCCATAGCTTTTCTCTGTATGCATTGTGAGACATGTATATGTTGACTTTTCTTTAAAAACATAAAGTATCTAAATATAAGAAGCAATTTCTGCAGAAATGAAATGGCTTTTTGTTTTCTATTCCATGGTCAACTCAAAGTAAAGATACAGAGCTCTATTAAATCTCTTTTTAATCGTATAAGTGCCCTGATGAAATTGTCTCTCTATACAAAACCATTATGTTAGACACAAATTAAGGCATACACAAGACATTACAATGGTATTTAAAGTGAAATATTTATGAAGTGATTTAAATACTAATGACACAGCATTCCTAAAGGAGTCACAAAATTAAAGGATAAGAACATTCCACTCCAGCATTTTAGTGAGTGAGTCTGTTTCATGTTGCATATATTGTTTCTCATTACTCAATTCTTCGAGTGTAGCCAGGGGATAGAAGAGAAAAAGGGCTTGTGGAGAATGAAGAATTGTATGGGAAGGACACGTCCTTCTCTTTTATCCTTGAGTATTAGTACCAAATTCTGCTTTATATAGTTTGTCAAGAAGCCCCTATGTTCTAATTTTAGCTATCTCAGATTTGATCTTGACCTTCATATTCAAGATTATGTGTTCTGCTATAAATAACTGTAAACATCCTTCAGTTCAATCCTGCCATCACTTGCAACTCTCTGCTTTGCCTTTTCCAGCATGTTGGAAATTCATTTTCCCATTGTTAGAAGACAGGTAATGCAGCTCTAGCTGTGACGTGCAGAAATTACCTACTCCAGCAAAGAGGAACACATTTCCTCTCATGTGTATTTATATTGTCAATGAGAAAACCTTTCTCAAATGCCCTTGAGCAGACTTCCCCTGATTTCCAATGGATAACTTTAGGTTACATGTGCATATGACCTTGACCAGCAAATGATCCACCAACCCTTGGGTGTATAGTTTTTCCTGTGCACATGGGTCTACAGATAACAATGAATCAAACAGAACCAATGTTGTTGGGATAAAAGATAAGGGCTGGAAATGGTTTATTTTTTAATTTATTTTATTTGATTTTTTTTTTTTTTTGGCTGTAGTAGAGATGGAACGTGGAGTACTTTACTGCTGAGCTATAACCCCAACCCTTTTTATTTTCTCATTTTGAGACAGGGTCTCCATAAGTTGCTCAGGCTCAGATTGGCCTTGAACTTGTGGTCTTCCTGCCTCAGCTTCTTGAATCTCTGGAAGTATAGGCATGTACCAAACCTGATATGGAAAGGCTTATAATAAAAAAGCTAAACTAATATGTCATGACTCTAGAGCCTTTTTCTAAAATTAAATAAAATAATTCCAAAGAAGAAAACAGGAATTGATAAAATTGATTTAATTATGGTTTAAATTGTTACTCAGTGTAGAGGTATCCACCATCACTGTGAGTTTATTAACTCTTAATTTACTTACCACTCTGACACTTATAAAGCTAATTTCCTAAAACTCTTAATATTTGCCTCAGCAATACAACGATGAGATGGAACAGATTAAAGTAAGCATTTAACAGTCTAAAATAATATTTGATAAAATTTACAATCCCATATTAAAATTTTCATAAAGAAATAACATTAATAATAATTTTACATTGGACTGAAGGAAGATTTGCACTGTCACCATATGAAAACCAAATGTAATGTGTTTGACAGTCTATATCTATCTAGATATAGATATAGATTTAAATCATCATTATTTATGTTTCCGCTTATCATTTTAACATTGCGATAAAAAAGGGCAAACAAATTTTAAGAGTAGATATCATAAGTAGAAAAAATTTAATGCCCAAATTTGAAAGAAAAAGTACATTTCTCTGGATAATACCTCACTCCTTGGTTTCAGTTAAAATGAGGTATATTGGGACTACAAAATAAAACAAACAAAATTTATCACAATGATTAGAGGAGTGTGGCAGTAGAAATACCTCTCATTACTGTCTGCTATAACAGTAACTCAAAGAAATGAAAACTAAAAATTATGTAGTAGATGATGTGGTTCTCTTTAAATTATTTTAGCTTTCATGCAAATGAAATGTTTTATGCCAAAAATATTCTTATCTAAGAAATATAATTAAATTCATAAGATAATGGTTTTAATAATTATCTCTTAAAATATCAACATTTCATATTTCAGAGTTCCTATATTTTAGAGGTGGCATATGTAAATGTAACTATGCAAATCAACTTAAGTGCTGTCTCAGTGTTAAAAATAGCAAGTTCTTTAAGGTATGATAGGTTCCATTTTCTAGTTAACAAAATTATTGTTTTAAATGACTGACTGTAAAAGTGGTTTAATATTTGCATCACATAAACAGACGATATCATGAAATAAATTTCATAATATTATTTAAATCAGGTCAGGCTAATATAGAAATTGAAGCTAAAATAAGCTATCTAAAATAAGACTCTATTTCAGTACAAGGGGAGAGTGATGGTTATGTCTGGATATGAGGTGACCCCACTTTTTACTGCTAAATGTTTTTCCTTGTTTACCTTTAAAGGTAACCTATGTGGATTTAGCAAATTGATCTCTAGGAAACATTAAAAAAGACCATAAAACAAAAACACAGTTTTGTTTTGCTTTTGGTTTTGGTACTTGGGATTGAACTCAGGGGCACTCAACTACTGAGCCACATCCCCAGCCCTGTTTTGTATTTTATTTAGAAACAGGGTCTCACTGAGTTGTTTAGTATCTCACTTTTGTTGAGGCTGGCTTGGAACTTCTGCCTCAGCCTTCTGAGCTACTGGGATTACAGACATGTGCCACCACACCTAACACAGCATAGGTTCTGAATCATAGTCATGTTATACAAAAGATTTTTAGATTTATTTGTACATTTTTAGTATTGCATTAAAACTTAAAAATTTCTATCCAAGTCACTTATAATTTCTTTTGTTTCAACACAAGTACCTAGTAAAATTATTTAAGAACTAGTTACTGAAAGAACATAAACATCTCAATATCATTCCCCAAAATTTGGGGAAAAAAGAAAACAATATGAAGGTCTATGTATTTTTCAACATTCATATCTAGGATGTACAAACATTCTCTAGAATGTTTGACCAGAAGAAATTCATTCAAAACAAATGCAGTGTGTGTCAATCCCCCAAACAGGATTATACTAAACAATGCCCTAACTACATTTAAGCCTCCAATGTACTTAATACTTCTATTCACCATTTTAGAGAGAAAAACTAACATATTATTAGACTCATCATGTAAATGTGTTAAGTTGCATTCTCATTCTGTTGTATTTCTAATTAAAATGTGATGATATCTGTGAAATTTGTGATTAAAACTGGAATACATGTTATAATCCTGAAGACCGAGACTAGAGACCAAAGAAGCCAAAGATTGCCTTCCATTTTACCAATAGGGATATACAATATTGAAAGAGCAAATATTTGCAGAGATTTTACATTATATAAGACATAGGAATTTGCACCTTATATTTATAATCTAACTTAATGTTTATTACAGATATTGGGAAGTAGACATCATGATTTTCCTCATTTTATAGATGATGTATCTAAGACTGAGAAAAATTTATTCATTTCCCTATGGTTACAGAGTGATTCAGACAGATTTCTGAGTAACTTCTTACCTTTAATGAAGGTAAGGATATTGTTTACTATAACTCTATATTAAGAACTCTGAAATTGCAATGTTTATAGCAGAACAATTTACAATAGCTAAATTGTGGAGCTAACCCAGATGCCCTTCAGTGGATGCATGGATTTAAAAAAATGTGGCATATATACACAATGGAATTTTACTCAGCAATAAAAGAGAATAAAATCATGGCATTTACAGGTAAATGGATGGCACTGAAGAAGATAATGCCAAGTGAAGTTAGCCAATCCCAAAAAAACAAACGCCAAATGTTTTCTCTGATATAAGGAGGCTGACTCATAGTGGGGTATGGGGAGGGAGAATGGGAGAAATAGATGAACTCTAGATGGGACGGAGGGTAGGAGGGAACGGGAGGGGGCAGGGTATTGGCAAAGATGGTGGAATGTGATGGACATCATTATCTAAAGTACATGTATGAAGATACGAATTGGTGTCAACATAATTTATATATAACCAGAGATATGAAAAGCTGTGCTGTATATGTGTAATAAAAATTGTAATGCATTTTGCTGTCTTTTATTTTTTAAAAAAATCAATTTTAAAAAAGAAATTTATAATTGGTAGAACACAAAAATGTTATTCTGAAGAGCCAGAGCTACATATTAAACAGTCATTCAAAAAGATGATACCTGAAGAAATGTCACTGGTAGGTATTTCAAATAGAAATAGGTGAAGAGCCAAGGCAAAATATAATGCCCAAGGGCATGTTCCCCCAGTGACCTGCTTCCTCCAACCATGTTCCACCTGTGTCCAGTTATCATCCATTAATCCAAATTATTAGTACATCAAGTGGATTAATCCACTGCAGAGGTATTATAGTTTGGATGTGAGTTATCTCCCCAAATCTCACATATGAGAAAATGCAAAAAGATTTATAGGAGAAATTATTGGATTATGAGAGACTTAATCTAACCAGTGGATGAATCCCCTGATGAGATTAACTGTGTGGTAATTGGAGGCAGGTAGGGTATGGCTGAAGGAGGTGGGTCATTGGGACCTTGCCTTTGGGGTATGAATCTTGTATCTGTTGTCTGGAGTGTCTCTTTCTGTTTTTTGATCATCGTGTGAGCTGCTTCCCTCTGCCACATTCTTCTGCAGTGATGTTCATTTTTACCTTGAGCCCTGAGGAATGAAGCCTGCTGTCTATGAACTGAGACCTCTGAAACTGTGAGCCCCCAAGTAAACTTTTGCTTCCCTACAATTGTTCTAGTCAGGTCTTTTACTCACAGCAGGAAAAATGTTGACTAAAATAAGAGGTTATAGCCTTCAAAATTTTATCATTTCACTTCTGATCATTTCTGTATTACCAAACAAGCTTTTGTGAAACATCTTATATCCAAACAATAGCAATGGGGTAGAATAGGTTTAAAAAATCAACTCATTAAGGAAGTAGGAGCCTCATCTGATATGATGGAGATTGGGGCCTACTTTTTCATCTATTAGATGCAGGGTCTCTGGTTTAATTCCTAGGTCCTTAATCAACTTTGAGTTGAGTTTTGTGCATAGTGAGAGGTGGGATTTAATCTCATTTTGTTGCATATGGATTTCCAGTTTTCTTAGCACCATTTGTTGAAGAGGCTATTTTTTCTCCAATGCATGTTTTTGGTAACTTCGTCTAATATAAGATAATTGTAATTTTGTGGGTTAGTCTCTGTGTCCTCTATTCTGTACCATTAGTCTACCAGTCTGTTTTGGTGCCAATACTATTGCTCTGTAGTATAGTTTAAGGTCTGATATAGTGATTCCACGTGCTTCACTCTTCCTGCTAAGGATTGCTTTAGCTATTCTGTGTCTCTTATTTTTCCAGATGAATTTCATGATTGATTTTTATATTTCTATGAGAAATGTCATTGGGATTTTGATTGGAATTGCATTAAATATGTATAGTCCTTTTGGTAGTATGATCATTTTGACAATATTAATTCTGCCTATCGAAGAACAAGGAAGATTTTTACATCTTCTAAGGTCTTCTTTCTTTTTTTAGTGTTTTGTAGTTTTTGTTGTAGAGTTCTTTCACCTCTTTGTTGATTCCCGAGTATTTTATTTATTTATTTATTTTTGAGGCTATTGTAAATGGGGTAGTTTTCCTTATTTTTTTCAGAGCATCTGTCACTGATATACAGAAATGCCTTTGATTTATGGGTGTTGATTTTGTATCCTGCTACTTTCCTGAATTAATTTCCTAATTCTAGAAGTTTTCTGGTGGAATTTTTTGGGTCATCTAGGTATAGAGAGTCATATCGACAGCAAATAGTGCTAATTTGAGTTCTTCTTTTTCTATGTGTATCCCTTTAATTTCTTTCATCTGTCTAATTGATCTGGCAAGTGTTCCAAGAACTATGATAAATAGAAGTGTTGTAAGATGGCATCCAGTTTTTAGAGGTAATGTTTTAAATTTTTCTCCATTTAGAATGATGTTGGCCTGGGGCTTAGCATATATAGCTTTTATGATGTTGAGATATGTTTCTGTTATCCCTAGTTTCTCTAGTGTTTTCAACATGTATGGTTGCTATATTTTGTCGAATGCTTTTTCTGCATCAATTGAAATGATCATATGATTCATATCTTTAAGTCTATTGATGTGATGAATTACATTTACTGATTTCCATATGTTGAACCAACTTTGGATCCCTGGGACTTCTATAGCACAAGAATTAAAATCAAGAATTAATAAATGGAATGGACCCAAAGTAAACATCATCTTCTCAGCAAAAGAAAAAATCATTGAGGTGAATAGAGAGCCTACAACTTGAGAGCAAATTTTTACCACTTGCACAGCAGATAGAGCACTAATCTCTAGGATATATAAAGAACTCAAAAAACTAAACACCAGAATAACAAATAACCCAATCAATAAATGGGCCAAAGAACTGAACAGACACTTTTCAGAAGATGATATACAATCAACAAATATATTTAAAAAATTCCAATATCTCTAGCTATTAGAGAAATGTAAATCAAAACTAATCTAATATTTCATCTCACTCCAGTCACAATGGCAGCTATTAAGAATACAAACAACAATAAGTGTTGTTAAGGGTGGCGGGGACAAGGCACACTCATATATTGCTGGTGGGACTGCAAAATGGTGCAGGCAACTCGGAAAGAAGTATGAAGATTCCTTGGAAAATAGGAAATGGAACCACCATTTGACCCAGTTATCCCACTTCTCAATCCATACCCAAAGGACTTAAATACAGCATACTACAGAGACCCAGACATATTAATGATTATTACAGCACAATTCACAACAGCTAAACTGTGAAACCAACCTAGATACCCTTCAGTAGATGAATGGATGAAAAAAATGTGGTATATATACACAATGGAATATTACTCAGCAATAAAAGAGAATAAAATCATGGCATTTGTAGATAAATGGATGTGATGAATTACATCCATATGAGTTGAAGAGGATAAGTGAAGTTAGCCAACTCCAAAAAACCAAATGCCAAATGTTTTCTCTGATATAAGGAGACTGATTCATAGTGGGGTTGGGATGGGAAGCATGGGAGGATTAGACCAACTCTAGGTAGGGCAAAGGGGAAGGAGTCAAAAGGACGGTCAATGGGTGTAAAAAAGATGGTGGATTGAGACAGACATCATTACCCTAAGTACATGTATGAAGACATGAATGTTATGAATATACTTTATGTACAACCGGAGATATGAAAAAGTGTGGCCTATATGTGTAATATGAATTGTGATTCATTCTTCTGTCATATATAACAAATTAGAATAAAAAATAAAATTTAAAAAAAATGAAAGAAAATCATCTCAGTGTGGGGAAATTCAGAGGATGAGAGGTGTTCCTGAAAAGAGATATTTAGACCTTTTAATCACTACATTTTTTTCTTAATAGAGTTTTAGTTTTGAATATTTCCTTACAGTTCCTCTAACCTGCTTGCACATTTTCAGCACTAAATTTTCCTAACATTTCATAGTTAGTCCTCCTTTTTACTCTTTTGTCTTAAAAACTTTCAAAGCATCCCTGTAGTTGAAAGGATTAGTCCCCAAGTGTTTTGGCTTATGCTTGAAGACCTTCAAAATCTGGTCTCAGAATATTTTCTAGCAATAGCTATCACTAGTTTTCATTACTAAGATTGAATAAATACACCATTTTTACATATTTTTAAAAGCTTAGCAAGATTTTTATTTTACTTTCAACAATACTGGGGATTGAAATCAGGGGTACCACAACTTACCTACACCCCCAACCCTTTTTACTTCATATGTTGAGATAGAATTTCAATTAATTGCAAAGGCTGACTTTGAACTTGCTATCCTATCCTCCTGTCTCAGTTACCCAACTAGACAGGAGTATAGGCATGAACAACCACACCTAGCACAAGTTTTGAAAATTTCAGAAATTTTTTTGTACTTTAAAAAAAATCTTTCTAGTTTCAATATTTGTTTTAATTTTAAAACCGTAGTATTGAAATGATGAACTGTCATCTAAAAAATTCAATGTGTCATATTTTAGGTAAATTGGGAACTTCAACTAATCCAGTTAGGAAAAAGATAAGAATATATTTGCAATTTGTATAGAAGGCAAAATAGCTTTAAGGTTAATGTTAGGTTCAACAGATAGTTGCTCTGGTTTGGATGTCATTTTAATTTGTCCTCTGGAGGTTCTCATTGTTGGGAGGCTTATGCCTGAGTGTGGTGGTACTGGAAGACAATAGAGCTTTTAAGAGATGAGGCCCAGTGAGAAGGCCCAGTGGGAAGTTTTTAGGTTTGCTAGGGGTATGCCTATGACATGGATTAGGACTTTTTATATAGGCTTCTTGTTAGTTCTTGTGAGAGGATAATCATAAAATCCAGCCTGGCCCTCTACCCACCTCTCTCTGGCTATTTGTCTAATATTATGGTCACTTATTTCCACATATGCTCCCACCACTGTCATCTGCCATGATATAACACAGACAAGAGGGTTCTTACCAGAACTGAGAAGATGTATGTACTATGCCCTTGTACCTCCTATCCCTGCCTAACTTTATAAAGTAAATTCTTACCTTATAAAGTTAGACTGCTTAGGTATTTTATTAAAGTATCAAAACAGACTAATACAATAATTAACTTTGATTTTTTGAGTCTTTCTCTTAATATTTCAATAATACTGGGAAACAAAATCCTCTGATTCCATTTCCTGTGTTTTAAATTCTTAAATGCATGATTCTCATTTTATCATGGATTGTTGACAAAATAACAGAAATCTACAGCTCTTCATACCCTGCCTACAAAAATGTTCTTTGAACAGCTGCAGAATACCAATAATTATCTTGGTCAGTTCCAATGCAGCGAAGTCAGGCAGATAGCATTTAACTCCTGGGCTAAAAAATAGCCTGCATAATGAAATGTAAAATAGGGATGCTCTTGCTCAGACCCAAAAGTGGCTCATTCTCTTTCCCTGGATAGAAAGGAACTAGAAAGTGCAAACAGCTGAGACTTAGTAACAGCTGTAGAACAACAACTCTGGTTGATACTAAACTACCCTCCAACTACAAATTTCCATTTAAATATAGCTGCATGCATTGACATCTGAGTATATGGACAAAAGATTTCAAATAATCTATATTAAAATCCAGTGAAATCCATCTATTTCCAGGTGTTGTAATGAAAATATTTCTGTAAAATTCTTTAGATGAATAATACTTACTTTTAAAAACTGCATATTTCTATAAACATGCCAATGCCAAGTGAAATATTCTGAAATTCTGCTCTTCAGAATATATCTTTTCCATGCTAAAAGAAGCTGATAAAAAATCAGTGTAAATTATATTTTCCTGAGGAAATATACGCAATTGAAGAAAATCAGGTGTTCCATTGGCTTTAGACTGAACAGACAAAATTCTCTTAGGGAAACTATACTTGATACAGAGCAATAAAAAGAATGCAGGCAGGGAATGGGGTGAGTGGAATAAAAAATGTAATACCTTCATTTTAGTGGTTGATGGTAAAAGTTACATAGCGCCTTTAACAAACCCTTGACTTTTTCATGTTCTGTGCAATTCACTAGCCTGTGCTGAGGGACAAAGAAAGAGAAAAGGCATAGATTTTTGTCTTTAGAAGATTACAATCCTGTTTAAAAAAGCTAAATTCTTCTTTTAAGAATATGACTATATGTAAGGATAAAATTAATAGCAACTGAGACTCAGCTTGTAATAGAAATCATATATTTTGTATGCAACAGAACGAGGAATAATTGACTCATCAAAACAAATTTAATAACATGAGAAAGGCGGGCAAGGAAAAGGAAGGTTTTTTTTTTTTTTTGAGCAAATGTAGAGGGTCCCTCTCCTTTAATCTTACCTACTCCTTCCTCCCTTGCTCTCAGAGTTCCAGCCCCATTTCCTTCTTGGCTCTGGATGCTGCTGGTATTTTGGAGCTAAAACAAAAGACCTTCAAGTCATCAGACCTCTTTGGAGGGAGCACTGCTTAGCTGCTGCTGGTACAATTGGGAGGATTCAAGGAGACTGGCTTTAGCAGTAAAAAAGAAAGCTGAGTCCTGAAGCTAACCTACTGCTGCTCACCCCCACACCCCACATACAACTATTCCCATTTAGAATCTAGAAATCAAAGTGTCCAGGGAGTAAGCAAATTCCCTGGAGACTTATAGCTCCTTTCTAATGAAAGAGGTCAACTTGTTATGCTGAGTGGCCTCTCTAGACATGTCAAAGTTTTCTTGTATTGTCACATCTCAGGAAGTTATAGATAACTGTGATATTAGATGTTATCTTGAGAAAAGAGAGGGAATGAGTGTCATGATTACCTCTAATAGATTTTTGCCACTAATAGTCACTCTGTATCATGAGCATTAGTAACCCATTGGAATTCAGGAAAAAGAGAAATGCTCTCAAATTTAGAGTTAACTCAATGTTCAAAGCTTTAACTTAAGACTGTCAGATCATGGAAGTGTTACACGTCAAATTATTAGAAGAGTGCTTGCATCCAAAAGAGGCTACAACTCTTCCATTGAAAAGGTGATTCTATATTTGGAAAAGTGGCATTGCATTTTTTTCATTGACATATAATAATCATACATACTTACAGGGTATTGTGTGATGTTTCTGTCTATGTATATGCTTGGGTAATAATCAAATCATAGTATTTAGCATATTTGTCACCTCATACACTTGCATTAGCATGGGCAAGTGAAATTCACATATTAGGAACTAAATTGCAGTTTAGGGAAATTACTGCCAGAAATGTGATCCATTTATAAAAATGAAGATGATTTTCATCATTAATAAAAAATGTCACTTTCCATAATTCTACATTTAAAAAATAAGAGAAGTCAAATTAAGCAACTTTATCTTAAATGGAGTAAATACTTATTAAGTAGACTAAAGTGTTTTCCCATAATATTTTTGAACAATTTAATTCTTTTAATATCATGTACTAACATGCCATCTTATAATATTTTTTGTGCATTTTTTTCTTATTAATGTTTTAAGTATGTGTGCATATCTGTTGAACATGGATAATAATTAGTGTTTCAACATTAATCATCCTTGAAAATAGGATTTTCCAACCACACTTCATTTTATGTATCTTCACACAAGGTGCAAATCACTCAAGTCTTTTCTCCACATATCTTCTCTGGACTTTTATTTACCACTATATCACAGCATGCATTCATAGTAAATGAGTGTGAACACTCAATAACAGCTCTTAGAATGACATTGTGAATTTCTTGCAGGCATTTTTTAAATACCTGAGCATGGCTAAATGGATAGAGCTTGACAACATCATGCTAAGTGAAATAGTGCAGACTCCTACAGTCAAGAATGTAATATTTCTCTAATGTGTGGAAACCAGAGAGATATAATGAATGATAAAGGGATCTCATGAAATTAGAAGGGAGAACAATAAAGTACATGAAAGAGGACTGAGGGGAAGGAAGTAGGATGGGAAAATGGAGGAACTACAGAATGAAATCTACCAAATTTTGCTACATGCATGTATAAAGATATTATAGTGAATTCCACTTTTAAGTATAATTACAGTGCAGCAATTAAAAAATAATAAGCAAATAAGTATAAAGGAAGACCAATAGAACAGAGGACGAGGATAAGGGAAAGAAAGTAGGGAAGGAAAATGGGAAGTACTGGGGTGGAAATGGAGAAAATTATATGTATGCATTTATGAACATGTCAAAATGAATCCCGCTATTATCTATAACTGTAACATACTAATAACCAACCTTTAAGTCACTACTACATGTATGGTTTCTAATAAACAGTATATATAAATTCTGTTACTAATTTTAAGAATAATATTTGTTATTAATGAATAGTAGTCTGATGAATTAACACATGAATAAAATTATTATTATATTTTTATAATTATAATATAAATTGTAATTATAATTTAATTTAGATTTTTCCCATTTAATACTTTTAAACGAAAAAATACATGTGAATGCATATGTAAAATATATATGTTCAATGTTGATAAGTCAAATTACTTATTAAATATATAGAACTTATTTAAATTATTTTAAAAGAAACCTCATGCTCATCTTCTGTAAATGTTTTCTTCTTTTTCAATATTATATATATGTATGATTCAATGGCTAGTGAATAAGGGATACCTTATAGTAATAACAAGAATATAATAAATTTATATGATCTTCTTATATAAAATGATCATAGTTCTTTCAGTAAATTATCTCATTAATTCTCACAGATTTTTATTAAGCAATTGCTGTGGGAACATCTCATTTATCTTTACAACATTTTTTATTGAAAACATTTTGTATCTCCTCTCTAAACTGGTTTTAAAATAATCAGTTTTGTTTGAAAATTAGCTTTTTCACATTGATAAACTGTTTGAGCAGTTTTCAATCAACATTTTTACATATAAATACATACCATTTTGGAAACTGTGTTAAAAAAAAGAAGCATAAGTTTTTTGATATTTTTGTCTTTCTGTTTTAAGATTCCTCTTCTCTCTAGTTTCCACATATGAGAGAAAACATTGGACCCCTCATTTTTTGAGTCTGACTTATTTCACTTAGAATGATGCTCTGCAGTTCTACCCATTTACCACTAAATGCCATATGTTTTAACCCACTTCATTTTTCTTTCTTTATGCTTTCAAAGTACTTCCGCTAGAATATTCCAGCACATGTGTTGTTATAGCATGGTACAACTGGGAGAGTACAACAGAGTAGGATCCAGAGGTTGTCAAACATACAATAAGCCCACCCTCTGGTAAACAGCCCACTCCTGTGATAACCGCATTAATCCATTCATTGAGGGCAGAGCACTCACCATCTCACCACCTTTTTTTCTTTTTTTCTTTTTCTCCTTATGGTACTGAGGTTGATTCCAGAAGTTAGTTTTCCCCTGAACTGCATCTCCAGTGCTATTTATTAATTTATTTATTCACTTTGAGACAGGGTTTCACTAAGTTGCTGAGTCTGCCCCTGAATTTTTGATCCTCCTTATTTTATCATTTTAAACATTTTTTAAGGAGTAGTCTTGGGTTCATAGCATAATTGAACAGAAGGTACAGATTTTTCCCATTTACCCTGGGACCCCACACATGCATTTTCTCCCCAATGACAACACCCTCACCTCCAGAGTGGTAAGTACATGTGTTTTAAGTGATGAACTTATATTGACACATCAATATCACCCATCCACCACTTCATTTAATGTTCCAGGGTCCAAGTCATGATGCCATGTTGAACTTAGTAATCTCTCTGCCATTTTCCCACCCCATGACAAGTTCTTAGCCTCTCCTTATTTTTCACGAATCTCAGAATTTTGAAGAATATTTATTAGGCATTTTCCTTTAGAATGTTCTTTATTTTGGAGTTTGATATTGTCTCAAAAGCAGGCTGAGGTAGTGAAATATTGAGGTCAAATATGAGAAGTTGAGGAACTCTTCCTCTAGTATGCATGAATCGCATGGCATCCACATAGCTTTTTGGTGAAGTTAAATCCGATCTATCAGTACCTGCCAACTTTTATATGCGGTAACATTCTTTTCCATTATTTTCATTACAAGTATTTTATAAAATTTAAAGATTCTTTTGATGGCATGACATAATAAAATGACATTCTGAGTGATGAAAGGTAGAAACATTTATTTCAGGCGGAAAGGAGAGAAGTCTGTTAAACAGCATCAGAGGGCTGCATGCAGGAACAGGGTATCAGCAGGTTATGCTGGAGAGGGCATCCTATGTATGTATGGCAAGCAATTGGGCTCAAATCCATTTTGTAGCCTACTTGTGCATTACCTAATATGAATAATTTTACAGTCTAAAAGGCATAAGGACTACTCCTAGTTATTTGATACCTGCTCCTCGGGCAATTAAAGGAGCTTGTATAATTCCCCAGTATATGAGAATCAGATAAGAGTTGTGGACCTTAATGTGTTACTCAAGAAAGAGAACAGGTCAACCTCTAGCCAGAGCCTGAAACCTGACTCAAGATAAAATTTTAAAAATACACACACACACACACACACACACACACCACACCCATTATATCAATCACATTCTCCTCAATGGGAGAATTAAGTTCCTAATATTAAAGGAAGAAGCATCAATACATTTTTGGTTATGATGGTAAGACCAACAGATAAATTATTAAGTTATTCTTATGGTGATAGTAATTTTATAAATATACCCATTCTTCTTAAAACCCACTAGTTTTAGTATTCATTCTAAATCTGTATGGATAATTTAGAATTAATTTATGAATCTTTGCTATAGCCTTACTTTTTCCTATTTTGTTCAAATGATAATTTTCTGTTTCCCTCTTTCTGATTATATTTTTCATCCTGGAATCCTTCTACAATGAAACATTGTCCCTTCTATTCATTGACTTAATCAATAATTTTCATATTACTGTGGATTATGGGTATTTATTTTATTAGTTGAATTATTGTCTAACTTTTTCTCACATATTTGTTGCTCAAATTATCCCTGTGCCGTTCTGACATGCCCTCCCATCTCCCTCCCTCCCTTCCTTCCATTCTTTTTCTGTTCTTTTTCCTTCTTTCCTTTTCTCCTCCTTTCATTTCCCACTTTCTTTGTTATTTTGGGTTTTTTTTTTTTGTTGGTTTGTTTCTTAAATGTTTTTCTTCTTTCTTATTGTTTTGCAGAACAATATGCCCTGTGGGAGACATCTCACCATGCTACACTCTTTATAGTCAATGATAATTTTTTGTTGTTTGTTTATTTTTATTTGTTCTTTTTAGATAAACATGACAGTAGAGTGTATTTTGACATATTACACATTCAAGGAGTATAACTTATTCTAATTAGATGCCATTCTTGTGGTTGAAAGTGATTTGGAGTTGTACAGTTGGTATATTCATATATGAACATAGAAAAGTTATCGATGACTCATTCTACTGTCTTTCCTATTCCCTTACTTCTTCCTTCCCTTCATTCCTTTTTGTCTAATCTACTGAACTTTTATCTTTCCCTCATGCTGCCCTTATTGTGTGTTAGTATCCACATGTCAGAGAGAATATTCAGCCTTTGGATTTATTGGAATGGGCTTATTTAACTTAGCATGATAGTCTCCAGTTCCATCCATTTACTGGCAAACGCCATAATTTCATTCTTTATGGCCAAGTTATATTCCATTGTGTGTATAGGATATATATATATATATATATATATATATATATATATATATATATCTCCTAAATGTATGTATGTATGCATGTATATCCATACATACATATTTTCTTTATCCCTTCATCTGTTGAAGGACATGTAGGTTGGTTCCATGGATTTGCTATTGTGAATTGAGCTACTATAGTCATTGATGTGGCTGCATCACTGTAGTATGCTGATTTTAAGTTGTTTGGGTATACACTGAGGAGGGGGATATCTGGGTCAATGGTTGTCCATTCCAAGTTTTCTAAGAAATTTTCATAATGCTTTCCAGAATGATTGGTGTCAGTGATTCTTGATGTTCCTGGTCATAACTGACATTTCTGCTTTCACCTTCACATGACCTTCTACTTGGGTGTCTTCCTGCACCTTCTCTTCATATAAGGATACCAGTTATTGGATTTAAAAGTATATATTAAGTACAGGAATATTTGATTTTAAGTCTTAAATGATTATAATTACATCTGAAACCAGCACTTTTTATGGGCTCAGGACATAGCTCAATGGTAGAACATTTGCCTTTCATATAGGAGGTCCTTGATTGGATTTATTTATTTATTTTTTAAATAAAGTAGCTTTATTTTTTAAACAAAGTAGCATTCTAAAGTAGACATGAATTTTTGGGGAGAACTTTCTATTCACTATTCTTGTTCTATTAATTATTAAGAGTATTAATAGCTCCAATGATTATTGTGGGTTTTCCTATTTTTCCTTTCAATATGTTAGTTTTTGTCTCTGATATTTTGTAGTCCTTGTTTTTGTTTTATACACATTTATTCTTGACATGGCCTCTTGCAGAAGTGACCCTTTTTATTCTGTTATTATTTGCTTTTTATCTCTAATAATCTTTGTTCTAACATCTGATTTGTCTAAGATTATTATGACTATTCCAGATTTGTTTTCTTTTGTATTTCTATAGTTTATATTACTTCATCTCTTTACTTTTAACCTGACTATATATTGATATTTAAAGTTTTTGGTAGAAAAAATAAATGAATAATTGTCTTCATTTTAAAACCCACATTTTAATATTTTTAATAGGTTTTTTTTCATAATAATCCAAACTGAAGACAAGTCAAACATTCTTCAACTGGTTGATATATAATTGTACTATTATTTCTGTACAATGGCATATCACTCAGTGGTAAAAATAGAAACTCTTGATTCTTTTAATAATGCAAATATATCTGAAGCTCATTTTGGTAAATAAATAATGAGAAAACCCAAAGGCTATATACTGTATGATTCTATTTATGTGATATTCTAAAAAGGGCATTAACACAGAGACAGAGCACAGATAGTGGAGTCCAGGTATTCTGCTGGCACTCAGATTTCATAGGGACAAAGAGAGAAGTTTTTTTTGTTTGTTTTTTGACTGATTCATTTTATTTTTCAGATTTTTTTTCTGGTTTGTTTGTATCTTGCCTTTAAAAAATTGTTGTAGTTGATGAATTATCAATTTTTAACAACTCATTATACTCTACACTATGTAGAAGGAATGCTGTTGTAGATTTATTTTAAAAAATACTAAAACATATGTAATGGTAGTAGCTCAACTGTAATCATCAAAGTATTAAAAGAAAACCAGATGTCAGAAAAAATGAGTTGTACTGGATTGATTTTCCCTATATCTCTAATGTGGAAAAAAAGAAAATTAACTTCAGAACCTCACTGGAAACTACTTATAGTGCTATGTATATTAATTATGCTTAAGGAAACTCATATCATGTTCTACCATATTTTATGTTGAGTGGTTGAAGGTAGCAGATACCCTACTTATTACATATTTACTGAATAAAAAACTTTCTATGGTTATTGCTGTATGTTTAAAGGTAATAATTATTGTTATTATTGTTGTTTGGACTGTGTCTAAACCAACTGAGTATTACATTAAAGATTATTTTTTCTCTATAAATGCCCAAATGTGATAGCAGTCTTTACAGAAGATTTTCTTTACCACATTGGAACCTATCTGGTACCTTTTGTGAATTATGAAGTTATGCCCAGCTGTCAAATAAGCTTAAACACATTTTGATTAATATTTGCAATAGACAGTAACTTTATTTAATATATATATTAAAATAAAACACACTTTCACTGTATTTATTCATCTGTACTCTACTCACAATTTCATTAATAAAAACATCAGTTTCTGGATCATTTTGTCGCTGATATCTCTTACACTTTCTATATTCTGACAGGCTATTTTTATCTGCATTATTTCTGATTAAAACATGCAAATGAGCACATAGATTTTTATGTATAATTTCAACTCACAGCATAACCAGTCATGATTTTTCTATCTTAAATGAGTGTCAACAATAGAAATAAAAGCCCTAAAAGTCCTAAACCAATTTTGTTTTTCAATTCACTTTTTAATATTTGGAGCTCAAGTGACTTCTCGATTTTCCTTTGCTTCATTTTTTACCAGGAATTGGTAGATATGAACTGCAGATATGAATTGCAGATATGAACAAACTAGTTGCCTTTCACAACTTTTTGGTCAAACATAATTTCTAATGTGCATTATCTTTATCAGTTTTCTCTATTATATATATATATATATATATAATATATAATATTATATATATATCATATATATATATGATATAATATATATATATATTATATATTATATATATATATATCATCAGTGTAACAGGGGCTCTTCTGCAAAAAGGAGACACACACCTAGATGATAAACTCTCCAAGCAAGTAGCCTTCCTGTTTACCAGCCCTCCTTTTCCTTCTGCACAAAAGCCCTTTGCACCTTGAGGTATGCAAGAAAGAGCTTTGAGGAACTAGTCCCTCTGTCTTTGATTCCTTCCTAAATTCCAGTCTCCAAAATTCTGATCACTTAGAGCAGCAGGCAGCCTGGAAATTTGATTCCAATGACGTCATTTAAATATTAAGTACTTGTGTTATCAGAGGACAGAAAACTACCTCCATGACAACCTCTAGGCTGTTTTGATCCTCACTCCCTGCCTGGGGGAATTGATGCTTCTGAAATTTTCTGTCCTTCTTTTGTAGCTTCAGAGTTCTTTCTTTCACCATAGCAGTGCTTCTAAACCTAATTACATAATCAAATATCTGTTTCAAAATCTATTATGCATGTTAATATTAGTTGGTTTTTTTCCTTTTCAGGACTTTATTATCTTAATATTTTAATATTCATTAGTCTTAAAATAACATTTTCCCCTTATACATCTTTTGGCCCCAATCAATAGCCATCTAATTGAGTTTCATTTATATTATATTTTCCTTTCCTGCTTTCTCACTGGATTTTTCTCCTTGCATTATCCTCCTCTAAGCTTCCTGCTCTTTCAGACTTTGCTTTTGCTTTTCCTCTGGGCTTCTTTTTGAGATGCTAATCCCTCTGTGATTGTCTCCCTTCTCTTTCAGCCCTGAACCCTGACTTCACCATTTGCCAATCAGCCACAGCCAGAGTTTTTGCTGTGAACAAGGTTTAGCCTTTATTGCTTATTTCACAGACTGAAGAATGATCTTGCTGATTTTCATTAAATATTTTTTTTGTACATTTCCTTCTAATCCTTAGTTTTCTCATTTCTCTTTTTTTTTCACCAGTGTGAAATATCATTTCTTTTGTCCCTACATCCCTCGCCAGATCCTTCTTATTCATGTTGTATCACTCCTTTCTTCTGTGTCTGGATGATCACTTCCTGAAGGAAGAGTCAAAGCAAGTTTCTGTTATTCTTCCTATTATTATATCTCCTTTCTCTTGTCATCTTCTATCATGCTTAGACTAGGCCGTTATGGAGAAGGAAGGAAATAGATATGTGCAAAGAAATATTATGGATATTCTACAAAAATAAATAAACAAAAAATTGCAATTGGATTTTTACTAAAGGCCTGAGTTTGGGAGACTGGTGAAGGGAAGAGAAAGATGCACCAAGTAGGAAGTTTGAAATTGAAGGAAGAGAATAGAGAGTTGTGTTAGCTTTTCGTCACTGTGATACATAGCTGAGAAAAACAACTTAAAGGAAGAAAGATTTTGGTTCATGATTTCAAAGGTTTCAGTCCAGGGTTCGGACAGCTATTGTTTTGGGCCTTAGTTGAGGCAGAACATCATGGCAGAAGGTCATGGTGAGGAAAGTTACTCAGCTCTTGGCAGCCAGGAATCAGAGAGAGAAACAGCAAAGAAGGGCGTGGACAAGATAACTTCTTCCAGGGCATGCCTCCTGTGACCTCCATATTTGCCCCTCATACTTCCTCCACCTAGGCCCTGTCACCTATTGTTCCCACCACTTCCTGATAATGTAATCAAATTATGAATCTCTCAAAGGATGAATCTATTGGTGAGGTCAGAATCTTCATAAGCCAATCAATTCCCCAAATCCCCACCTCTGAACATAGCTGCATTGGGGAATAAGCCTTCAACACATGAATCTCTGGGGAACACTTCAAATCAAAACCATAACAATAAATATCAAAAATGGTATAAAGATTTTTTAATTGGATCAAAATTCATACTTGAATTCTAATAACTAAAGTTACTCAAAGACTGAAATAATTACGATTCATAATTTGAGGTGTTAATTTGACAAAAGTAGTAGTTGTGAGTGGCTAACAGGAATACGTACGTGCCTCTATGCAGTTTTGTTCTGCTTTTTGTTACTAGTAGTAATTGTCATGAAATCTAGTATTTAAAAGAATAGAAAGAATATGTAAGGCATTAAAATTTTCATCTAAATGACTCCATAATACTGCTGACTTATGTCTACTAGCCACACCCTAATTAGTTTCTGCACAGTGTCAGTGCTTATTTTCATGGTTGAATTGTCTGGTAAATGAAAGCAGACAAAGTTTGACCACTTTTTTAAAATTAAAATTGTATAATAAGATCTCCAATACGCTATTTCACCAATGTCATTCTTATTAACTTTTGGATTCCATTCATTGGGCTATTTAAGAAAGTAATTCATCTTTCATAATAGTTTCCATTCTGCATTTTAAAATGTTATGCCCACCCATGACAAGCTTTTATGTAAAATGCATCATTGTCCTTCATGTTTAAAGATGTTATTGCAAAAGTTAATGATATTTTTGTATATAAGACTGATAAAACTAATAGCTTTATGTCTCAGGAAAAATTTTAAAGAAAGCATAAAAATACAATAATGTATATCTAGCTGTTCTTTCATTCCTCAAGTGATATAAGCACACAGCTTTAATATAACTCGGATAATAGTATCAACAATGCACTTTCCTTCAATGATTATTTTTATTATCAAATAACTTTATTATACCCATTTATGAAATTCTATGGAAATTGTTCAGATTATGGACTTATTCACAACTAATGGAGTGCCACGCATTTGGTCACAGATGGGAGGATAATGAAGTAGACTATTAAGGAGAGAACAACTTATTTGAAACAAAACAAAACAAAAATCTAGACAGGATATTTAACACAGGTTTCTACCAAAAAATGTCACAAATCCATTCATAGTTTTCATCTTTTGAAACATTACTCCCAAGACCAAGCTTTCCTAAGCCATTCTGCTTTCCCCCCTTGCTGTCTTTTTAAAGGTCAAAGTGAGCTAAACATTTCATTTTTCCCAAACACTTCAAGCACACTCTTCAAGTGCACCTTTAAATTTCCCATAGGTTCTGTGAGAGAGATGGCATCACAAGTAGAAGCTTGATGGTTGCCTCATTTTCTGCTATCAAGACTTTCAAAATTTCATACTAGGGAGTAAAAGGCACTAAAGTATTCCTGACAGTAGAAACTGAACAGGTAGGAAAGTATAAAGCACATTACCTGGAGTGTGTTTTAGTCTCCAATTCAATATTTCAATATTTCATGTCTTGGCAAATCATTTTCTTTCTTACTAAAGATTTTTCTTGCGTTGCTTGAGTTAAACTGACAACATACAATAGTTAATTAGAGTAATTGTTAAAAGTCCTCAGCCTGTATTGCATGTTTATTCTTATAAAGTCAAAATCTCCCTTCAGTATATTTTAATTTCACATATTCTGTTTCAAATTGAAAATGTATGTAGAAAATATAATAGAGGACTATATAGTTATGTACTAGTTATATATACATATATAATATTTCATATTATATATATGTTTGTGGGTATATACAAAATGAAGAGATTTACCAGTTTTATACATACACACACACACACACACACACACACACACACATATAGTAAGAGATTGATTAAACTATTATAACCATTATAATTGATATACTTTAAGTCAATTTTTCCCAGCCCAATGATAAACTACTTTGGAAATAAAATATGATAAATGTATGCTTCCATACCTTCACAAATATTCAAAATTTCTAAATTATTTTTATCCAGAATTTCATGTTTAATTTGAGTATTGATGAACTTGAAGTCAAAATATGTTGCTTTGCCTTCCAGATCAAGTCTCATGTGTAGTCATTTGACCTTGAATACTATGACTGAACTGTACATATCTGGTTATTGGCTTTTGTACAATGAGCTTTCCTGTGAGAATTTTGTGAGGACTAAGTGAAGTTCTGATAAAAAATATTTTAAAGAACATTTAGTCATTGTACCAATGCAAGGCATTTCTCTCTGATTTAAATATCCTATATTTTAGACTGCTTTCCACCCTCTGCTTACATCCTGGACTCCTTCAGAGTTTTTCCTGCATTCAAACTAGCACAACCTAGCACTCAAGCCAGTGTTTGAATCAATGAGTAAAGTGAAAATAACCTAAAACCCCCCAGATCTCTTTTGAGAATGTGGGCTCAGTTGTCATGGTCAAAATAAAAAAAATATTAATACAAATTATTTTGCACAATTGGGTAAGAATTAAATTGACATATATTAAGATTGTGCAGTAAAAAAGGTTCAATAGATCATCTGCTGCTACTATCAATACCAGTGTTGTGGTTTAGAAACAAGGTGTCCCCCAAAACCTCCTGTATGACACAATGCAATAAAGTTTGGAGGTGAAATGATTGGGTTATGAAGTTTTAACCTAATCAGTGTATTAATTCCCTGGTACAGATTAACATGGTGGTAACTATAGGCAGGTAGGGTGTGCCTAGAGGAGGTGGGTCATTGAAGGTGTGTTTTGGGGTATATATTTGTGAGCTGAACTTAGTCCCTCTCTGCTTCCTGGTGCCCTGTCCTGGGCTGCTTTCCTCAGAGACACTGTGCCTATTAGAAGAAAAGTAGGCACAAATCTTCATCATGTTGGATTAGGTCCCAACTTCTTTAAGAAGACTCCTGTAACTCAATAATAAATCAAGAATCAATAAATGGGATGGATTCAAACTAAAAAGCTTCTTCTCATCAAAAGAAACAATCAGCGAGGTGAATAGAGAGACTACATTTGGGAACACAATTTTACCACACACACATCAGAAACAGCACTAATCTTTAGAATATATAAAGAACTCAAAAATATTAACACCAAAAAATCCAAATAACCCAATCAATAAATGGGCCAAGAAACTGAACAGACACTTCTCAGAAGATGATATATAATCAATTAACAAATATATAAAAAAATGTTCAACATCTCTATTAATTAGAGAAATGAAATCAAAGCTACTCTAAGATTTCTTCTCATTCTAGTCAGAATGGCAGCTATTAAGAGCACAAATGACAATAAGTGTTGATGAGAATTTGGGGGAAAAGGTACACTCATACATTGCTGGTAGTACTGCAAATTGATGCAGCCAATATGGAAAGCAGTATGGAGAATCCTTGGAAAATTGGGAATGGGACCACCATTTGACCCAGCTATCCTACTCTTCGGTTTATACCTAAAGGACTTAAATACAACATACCACAGAGACACAGCCACATCTATATTTATAGCACCACAATTCACAATAGCTAAACTGTGGATACACCCCCAGATGCCCTTCAGTAGACGAATGGATAAAGAAAATGTGATATATATACACAATGGAATATTATTTATCATTAAAAGAGAATAAAATCATGCCATTTGCAGGTAAATAAATGAAGATAGAAAATATAATGCTAAGTGAAGTTAGCCAATCCCCAAAACCAAATACTGACTGTTTTCTCTGCCATAAGGATGCTTATTCATAACAGGGATGGCCAGGGGAGCATGGGAGGAATGGAGGAACTTTAGATAGGGCAAAAGGCATGGAAGGGGAGGCAGGGGGAATGGAAGTAGGAAAGATGGTGGATTGAGATGGACATCATTACCCTAAGCACATGTATGAAGATACAAATAGTGTGACTCTACTTTGTGTACAATCATAGATATGAAAAATTGTGCTATATATGTGTACTATTAATTGTAATACATTCTGTTGTCATATACAACAAATTAAAAATAAAAATAAAACAAGTGGAAAGAAAACCAGTAGAGTTGAAGAAGGAGAATAGGATTAAGGAGGAAGGGACAAAAGTGGGGGCACTGGGGACTGACATGGAGTAAATCAAATTCCATGCATGTATGATTTTGTCAAATCCAACTATTATGTATAACTATAATGCATTAATAAAAGATTAAAAAATTAAAAATAAAAATAAAACAGTCTATGTATTATTTCTTTTTTCAATATTCCCTTGAACACTGCATCTCTGTTCGCCCTATTTGGTATCAGTGTGCATCTTTAGATAGCAAGAACTCCACAGAGTAGCAAAAATTATTCCACTCAATTAAAAATTGAGGGTCACTGAACAATTTTAGAAAGTTTTTCATGCTAGTAGATAATAAGAAACAATAACAGGAAAGAAGTGGCTGTAATCAAATAAGAGAAGGCTCAAACTTTGTGCATTTAATTAAGCAACATGAGAGTTACATTGGTAATCTGAGAGTGGTATTAATGTAGGCATAGGTGACAAACTTGTCAATAGATATCCTTACATAGAAAAATGAGAGTGGAGAAGAGAAATATAAGTTCATAATTATAAAGGCATTTTAGTAATTTCTTATGAATTAAAATTAAAAATTAAAAATGGGCTATTACACAACAGGAAAAGTAAAGTGATGACTATTTTAATATTGGAGATATGAGCAAAAACTATATAATGGTAATTCAATCAATACTGGATACTACATATGACAGTGGTGCCAAAAGATTATAATGGAGCTAAAAATGTTAGCATCTGTGAACACATACCTGAATAAATGATAAGAACAAAGGAAACTTCAGAAGAAAATAAAGCAAAGCTTACAATAAAAATTCACAGTGAAGAGTTTGGTAAAAGATTTTGCAGACCTCAATAACCCCCTAAAAAGTTTGAAAACGTGTGCCTAAATATTGAAAGATTTTCAACTGATAGAAAAGGAAGTTCATGGTACATTTTCTGTTTTCACATGAATCTTTGACCAAAAAAAAAAAAAAGAAACAAACCAAGGAAAACACCATGGACATGTATCGGAAAAGAGTGACCTCCCCAAGAATAGGTACTTCAGAAAGTGCTCCAGAATAAGTCACTGTTACCAGAGGAGATGACTGTTCCATGTGTTATTGCCCATGAAGACCTTCCAGTGGGACAAGATAAGGAGGTGAGCGAGAGTGATGTTGATGATCCTGACCCTGTGTAGGCTTAGACCAATCTTCTATAAATTGAATTTAGCCTAATTTACAGTGTTTTTGAAGTCTACATTAGGGTATAGCAATGTCCTAGGTTTTCACATTCACTCACCATTCACTCAGTCATCCAGAACAATCTATAGTCCTATGGTACCTGTCCTATACAGGTATATCTTTTTTTTTTTTTTTATCTTGTGGTATACTTTTACTGTGTGTTTGGTTATATTTAGAAATACGACTATGTAGTCTAGGTACATATTAGGCCATTCCATTTAAATTTGTGTAAATACACTCTGTGGCACTTACACAATGATGCACGACTCAGAATGTATCCTCATTATTATATGATCAATGACTCCATAACAGCATGCATGTGTGCTAATGAGAAAGAGTCCAGAGTAAAAACCAAATGGATGACATCAAAAAAGAGTGCAAATTTGCTGCATCAATGTTTCTCAGTAACCAGTAGTACAAGTGCAGGATTGCCTTGAGTTAGAAACACACATTGCTCATCCAATAAAACTGAAAAGATAAGATGTCTGTGGTTTCAGAGTTTGTTGGAGAATAGGAAACTGAGTTCTTTTCTTCCATTTGTTTTTAATTTTTTTCTTGTGTTTAGAGAAACAAAAAAAACACAAATCAGTTGAAAATATAGTGACATATAATATGTCATTCCTCTAAAATACAGAGGAATGCTTGGGAGAGAAGAAAAGCCATGAAATATTCATTATCTAGGGGAGTAAGATGATTTCTGGGTGACATTGAGTCTACCTGAGGATGTCAATTACCTTTGTAATAAAATTTGTCAGCCTGATATTTTTTTTCTTTTGCCAAACTGAGTTGTAAGAGTTCAGGCATGGGATCGATGAAGAGTTGATTAAATGAAGTCTGTGGCCCTTTGAAGCAAGTACAACAAAAAAAAAAAGATATCAGTGACATGAAGAAAGTGAAGAGTGGTAATAATAATGATTGGAAGCCTGGCTGAGGTGAAAGCTTTTGGAGTGAAGAGCATTGTTAGATAGATTTTGGTTGAGTCTGAGGGATATAAATTCACATTATAGAAGGATTCATGAAAGCTATATTATTATCAGTTATTGATGATGTTTTGCTATAGGCCAAGGGTTGAACACATTCAGATTGAATTATGTACATTTTTTTTTTGCAATAAGTTTTCATGGCAATACAGTTTTTAAAAAGGCAAAAGAAAACCTTTCAGCAAATCATTGGATCCCAATAATATTTATACTGTAATTTGGAGCCTTTTGAAAAAATAATACATATTACTTGATAATATGTCACAGTTACTTATTAATGAGGTATTAAGATGCTAAAGAGCTTTCTAGATCTTGGAATTTGATACTTTCATTCTTATTTCCTGTCCCACCTTAATTTCAAGGCATACTTTATTTACAACAATCACTGAAGAACCAATTTTTCAGAGATATAAAATGATGAAAAGGAATGTAGTATGATCCAGCGTGAAAAGTATAAACTATATGGAGATTGAAGTTTGCACTTGCACTATTCTTTTCAGTTTGCTGAAGTTCCATATGGTGTAGGAGTTTAGAAATTATGAATAGAAGAAATGACTGTACAAATGAGTTGGTCTGGTAGAACGACGTTTAAGCCCATTAGAAAGGAAGAATAGAAGACACTGTTGCCAGTGTATGCAGATGAAAATTTAGGAGAATTTTGAAACAACTAAGACAGACATTGTGTCTAAGAGAGGGACATTGAGCTAGAGGATAGAACCACCAAAAAAATATGGAAAATAACTCAAGTATAAATATATGACAATTAGGGGTACTGGGTGATATAATATGATGACATGGGAATAAAAACAGGGAGTTTTAGAGAGAAGCACAGGGAGGAAGAATTAACATTGCACATGGTAACAAATAAAAGATGCCTCTCATTCCAAGCCCAAAGGTACGAAGGTATAAAAAACAAACAAACAAACAAACAAAAGCCACCACTTGTGCAGGATTCAAGGAAAACGTGTCCTCAAGGAAAGTCAAATTCACTGTAGAGAGGAGAGTACGTGGCAGACATAAAGATTTAGGGGCCTTGGGCTGGGATTGCAGCTCAGTGGTAGAGCACTCACCTCACACATGCGGGGTCCTGGGTTTGATCCTCAGCACCACATAAAAATATTTAAATGAGTAAAATAAAGGTATTGTGTCCAACTCCAACAAAAAATAAATAATAAAAAAAAATATTCAGGGGCCTTGATATTCTAAGAACTTCTGGAGTTGGAGAAGAGTATGAAAAAGAGATATATAGAATATTCAGATCACATAGATATGAGAGTCTGTGAGATGAAGCTGACCTGAGTTTCTGAGACTTCCTGTTTTAACTACATGAACAGGAACTAACAGTCTTGGTGGATTGGAACAGGCCTAACAGTGTCAGTGGATTCAAGGCTGAGCCCACACTGTGGTACTATGAGTGAAGGGAGAGATGATAAGGTGACTATTTGGCTCCCTCCTGATTCCTATACATAGAAACACATAGGCCTGAGGAAGTAGATTCTTATTTCAATGATCCTGTTTCTATTTTTTTAAGGGTACCAGGATTGAACTCAAGGGCACTCAATCATTTAGCCACAACCCCAGGGCTATTTTGTATTTTATTTAGAGAAAGGGTCTCACTGAGTTGCTTTGTGCCTTGCTATTGCTGAGGCTGGCTCTGAACTTGCAATCAGGAGATTGCCTCAGCCTCCCAAGCCTCTGGGATTATGGGGTCCAGCCTGTACTGATTCTTTATTGACCCACTTTGCTGAAGATAAAGGCCCTGGTGGAGGTAGGCATTTTCCCCCAGGATGAGAGTGAACCCATTCCACTCTGTTGAAAATGGAGATAGCTTCCACTACATTCTTAGGTTACTCTTGACCACTGATGGTGGTACTGAGCTCAGCCTGGAAACCATCAGGCCATTCTGATATTGATCCCCTCAGTGAAGGAAAGGAAGATTAGAAAGGCGTGGTCTTATTCATGGTGTAAGCCCTCTCTGATATTTGATTTGGGTAGACTCCTAGAAAATATGGCCTCTTTTTGGTGATGTACTCTTGACTTCACTGAGGGGAATCATGAATGAACTGCTATCGTCTTGACTCTCCACTCAGTAAGTGGAGGGAATAATTGATTGGGTGATTAAAAAATAATTTATTACTAAAAAACAAATTTATTATGTAGAATTAAAACAAATAGAAGGATAATCTATTTAGTTTTCTTTTCAATTGTCTCATCCACAGAACAAGCATGGTTTTTTAAAGTCATGAAATTCGTATTAAGCAGAAGAGAAATTTACACTCTATGCACATTTTTCAAAAGCTGACACTAAAATACATTCTGTACCTATTGTTTTTTCAAAAGTGTGGAGTTTAGAAATGAAATACATCAAGAGTATTACTGTTAATGCTAGGCAAAAGACAATTTGAGAGGCAGTGATGTTTGTAAGAAGTATATAGAAGCATTATGAAGAATTGTCCTACCGGCTGAGATGAGCAAAGTATAATGCATAAGGTGACAGCTCTCTATGCCATATTGAGAAGATAAATGATGTGGGTTTAAGAGATTCTAGCTAAGTTAATCCAATAGTTTAGGATCACCCAGTATTAAATTCAGGGGCCTGCTAAGAAAGACTACATCAGAATTTAACTATCACTATTTTAACTATTTATTTGATCTTTTCTGAACTTTCTCTTTTCTCACTTTGTTTCCTTGGCTTACTTGTTCCTGTAATTATTCCATTTTTCTTTACATATGCTTATTGTATTGTTTATTTATTTTATTTATTTATTATTCTTTCATCATACAGAACTTTATATATATATACGTGTATACACACACACACACACACGCACTAACATGCTAGTCAATTAAAACTGCAATTTAAATTTTACAAAAGCAAAATAATGATGTACCTTTAACCTGTGCTCCTTCCTCTCCCATCTTCAGACTGACTAGGAACTAAATCTTTCAAAGACTATGATTTATAAACTTGTGAATTTTCATGAAAGCAGAAATCAAGACACGAATTCAATATAATGACCTAGAATTACAAAACAGTGATGTACTCTAACTAAGGTATACAGATGACTTTAAAAAGTTTCATTTTAAATTCACTTTCATTTTATACTTATTATATATATTTAATAATAAAATTAACAACAAGTGACAGACATTTAAATTTTGAGGTTATTCTAATATTGGTAAAGTTTTAACACAGTTTGAAATAACAGTTTTGTCAAACAAAAAGAAATTATTCTATTAAACTATAACTTGGGAGTCAATGACCAACATTTTTGCATTCTTCCTCTCCCATCTTTAATTTCCTCAGACTATAGAAACCTGAATTCTACTCTCAACCTCTATGAGATCAAAGTTTTAGAATCATTATATGAGTGAAATGTGATACTTGTTTTTCTGTGCCTGTTTTATTTCACTTAACTAATGCTCCCACAACTAAATGTTATCTTACTTAAATAATGATCTCCCAGTGTTGATTTTAATCTTTATGATATCTGAATAGTATTCCACTGTATATATATGCTCTTTTCTTAATCTACTCATCAGCAGATTGAAGGACACCGAGGTTGTTTGCATTTCTTAGATTCTGTGAATAGTACTGTGATGAATGTGGAAATGCAGAATATCTTTTCTTCATATTGATTTCATTTCTTTTTTATGTACACTCAAAAGTTAAGAAGTTCTGGTGTGCTACTGCACAGTAGGGTGAGCATAGAAAACAATATGTCCTGCAAATTTCAAAAAACAAGGAGACAGGATTTTGAAAGTTTTAACCATAAAGAAATGATAAATGTTGAGTAGATAGGTATGTGTAACCTGTGTATGTGTAACATTCTACAATGCATACATGTATAAATACATTATATAATAACTCACTAATATGTACTGTTTTATATTTTTTTAATTTCAACTGAAATAAATTAGAACAACAAAAATCAAAGAGTTCCAACATTGGATATTGCAAATAGACTCAGGCTGAATATTTGACAAGTAGTGATAAAATGACAGTTAACTGTTATACCTCATCATATAATCAAGTAGAGTTGTGTGCTACATTGCTCTCATGGGAAATCCCTGGGTTTATAATTCTGCCTCAGCGTATTTATTCAGAATTGCAGTGCTTACTGTGTACATGGATTATGTGTCCTCAACAATGTCTTTAAAAATGGTTAAATAAAGAAAGATTAACAGGAACATGGAATGAAACTAAGCTATGCAGAGACTCTGCTTTTGTAGCAAAATAAACAGACCCAGTGTTGATTAGCATTATGTTGGTATTATGATCTATTTAAATATGATTTATGAAAGAGAATCTTCTGGAGGAGGAGGATATGCAGTATCTTAATTAAGAGTTTTTCAAAGAACAAAACCTTCTGATGTATAACACTCCCACCTTATCTAGTCTTGCAGGTTTGTAGGATTGTTTTGTATTTGTGATTATATTTTTAAAACTTCATGCAAATGTGTTGTTGAAACTACAGGATTCATCTATTTTTTTTCTAATGTGTATCAGAGTATTTATTATATGTGACACCTGGAAGCAAAATAATATTCTAGTTATTCTATCTAATTGTTATATCATTCATTATTGAATTTGTATTGCATCTAGATGCAGCAATATATGATCTAAAATCTAAAAAGCCTTAAGGAATTTATTACTATCAAGAGAGTACAACAAGTAATTGGAAAAACTTAGTCACTTAAATGTAGTCCGTTACCTTCCGAATGTTGATTGCTGTACCCGAATTCCAGTATGAATTAAATCATAAAGATAATCAAATCCTTACATAGATGTTTTCTTTTAAAAAGGGGGGGAACTCACCTGATTTTGACTCTTGCAATTTTAATATTCAAACTAATGTGTGAATAAGTTTCATACATTATCTACTATATTTTTGTGTAGAAAAAAATAAAAGAATATGAGCTCTTCACTCATTACACAATATAACACAATGTAATGATATACTCTCTTACAAGTAACTCAAATATAATTCACACCTAAAGTGAACTGATCAGATAGAAATGATCTAAAAAATAGTAAGGATTTAACAACAAAGTGTATTGTGAAGTTCATAGTTTTTTTTTTAACTCGGTTTAAATATAATCATTAAAATTGAGAACATTCTGAAACTGAGATAGTTTGACTTGTTAGCCATTGGATCCATTGTATTCTGTTTTTAATTTTGAGTGATCAAATGACTTAAGAAAGCAATTATTAAAATTTTTGTGTCTATTCTAACTATTGCAAAAAAAATGAAGTTTGTGACTTCACATATGTCTATGCTTTTAAATCGTATAAACATATTAATGTATCTGGAACAGTAAGTTACCTTCATATGAGAAATTCACTATATGTCCTTTTGATGGGGGACAGACAGATGTGAATGGTGTGAACACAGGGTAAGGAAATAATTCTGTAAAATGGGCCCAATGTACTGGCTTCACATTCTTTCTTTTCCAAGAAGCAATTTCCCTATAGCCCTGCCAGACTTAAGTGGACAGGATATGTCACATTCTCCAGAAAACTACCTATTACCTGAAGGATAGATGCAGACCCAAAATAATGGCAATAAGAGGAACATAAGTTACCTGAAGGGTAAGACTTTTTTGACCCTTTTCCACAGCCGAGATCCCCAAACTTAGGGAGATAAGAATAATTCCTCCAAACCATAAAATCTGTAAGAATTTAGGCTTAAGAATTCAATCAGAGCTGCTCAGCACAGGCCAAGGGGACCTAGAGTGGTCATGATAGTAAGGACTTGAAAGTCTGATATCATCCTGGTGTTAGTGAAAAGATGCACCTGGGCGGGACTCAGGAAACTTCTCTGGGATCCCCAATAAAACCAGAATGTCTGAGTGACACATTGTCTCTCTCTACTCTGAGAGGATCCACTTTCTCCCTTGAGTATGTTCCCTTTCTCTTTTCCTGTCCCTTCAATGAATTCACACCTATTGCTTTGAGTGACTTGTCTGAAATCTTTCTCATTTGAATTGCAAGTGAGACTGTATTGAAAAGGAATCTTCACCCTGCCTCATTTTCCCAGAAGGTCCCAGCCCTGTAACAGTTTGCATGTTTTCTACAGTCAATTCTGCGTGAAGACCATTTTACAACTACTGCCAAACGAGAGGATTTCTAAGTGGCCTAGATACTGTGTTGCATTTGGGGGAAAATGTCTATGCATAAAAAGGAAACTTTAAAAAAAAGTCAATTGTGTTAATATTGAGAAATACTGCCAAACAAATTGTCAGATCTTTTAATGCTTTCAAGGAGTGATAATGCAGATAGAGTTAGCAAGAATAGCATATAGCTTTGGAGTCAGGAAGACCCAGAATGGAATTCTACCTCTGCCACTTCCTACAGTTGTATTTGAGAAAGTACTTGAATTCAGAATTCAGTTTAATCTGTAAGCTAGAGATAGAATCAAATTGTTTGGGAGAATAATAATAGCTATTAAGTACTTGGAACACTAATGTGAAGTAAGTAGTTGCAATTTTGTTTATTTTGCTGTTGTCATCCCCTTCTTAGCCATCAATATTACCATCATCAGCATCACCATCAGCATCATCATCAGCATCATTATGACCACTTTTTTGAGGAAAATCTCCAATAATTAGTTCACTTACAACTTTTAATAATACAATGATGCATCACTAAAATGGGCATACTGGAGACTCCACCAATTTGCCAATTGCTTCACTATGAAGCATATATAGAAATCAATAATCAAAACATAAGGGTCTAGCAATATAAGAGCTTATGTTTATGATTCAAGATGATCTCTAAGCAATTTAGGCAGTTGTCACTACCCTGAAATTCTATGTTTTCTTGTATACTCTCCTTACTGGGCAGTTGTTTCCCTCAAGAATAAAATATAATTTCTTCCAGCATTATATCTACATTACAGATGGAATAGAAAGCAAAAAATAGAGACATAAATAGAGGAAAATTATATAAACCAACCAAGCCTTCCCCTACCATCAGCTTGTTGAGAGCCTGGCTTGGGGCTTCTGCTTACATGTCATTAAAAGAGTGAGGTTGGGCTGGGGATGTGGCTGAAGCGGTAGCGCGCTCGCCTGGCATGCATGAGGCCCGGGTTCGATCCTCAGCACCACATACAAACAAAGATGTTGTGTCCGCCAAATACTAAAAAATAAATATTAAAATTCTCTCTTTCTCTCTCTCACTCTCTCTCACTCTCTCTTTAAAAAAAAAAAAAAAAAAAAAAAAAAAAGAGTGAGGTCACCTGACTGTTCCTAGCTGGAATGGAGACTTCAAGGGCTGACAATAGAACATTCAGTTCATGTAAGTAGAAAGAGGGCAAGAAATCCCTGCTGAGATGTGACCCAGTGTGTGTTGCCACGGGAGAACAGAATAAGACTGATGTAACCTAGGACAGAAATCAGGTAGTCCCTGGGTCTTCTTGAGAATTATTTCAGCTTCTAGAAATATGTTCCTGGATTGAAAGAGAAAACACCTAACTAAATAAACTAATAATCAGAAGGTCCTGCTGAGGAAGAAATAGAGATATTTATTTTCAAAAAAGCTTTTAGTAGTTTGAATTTCTTGGGGTAAAGAATAACTCATGGTAATCTAGATAATCATTTGTTTTATTGTTAAAATTTTGTTGAGATAATTGCAGGCACACCTGAAATCATTAGAAAGGGTAAGGAGGAGGAGTTCCATGTAGTCTCATTCCAGTTTCCCATCATGATCACTTTTCTCTTATAAACTCTAGGACATATTCACAACAAAAATGCAAGATTATTATTCAGATTTCTCCAACTTTACTTGTATTCATTTGTGCATGTATGTTTGTGGGTGTGTTTACCTCTATACAATTTTATCCATGTGTACATTTGTATATTCAATAGAAGAGTCAGGACATAGAACAGGTACATCAATCATCACAAGGCTTCTCAAACAGCCTCAACACCACTTCAAACCCTACCTTGTGTCAATCACTAATTTTTTCTCCATATCTAAAAGTTTCTGTTTTAGGAAATGTTTTGTAAAGGAACTCATAATGTGTATAACCTTTTGAGAGTGACTTTTTTTTTCAGTTTCAGCCAAGTTGTTGGGTATGTCAATAATTTGTTCCTCTTTATTACTGAATGTTTATTTTGTGCTCTAGATGTTTATACATTATTTATTATTTTATTTATTTATTTAGTGATTGCAGTGTTCTTCGTATTATTCTTTTGATAGATACAGAATACAAATGATATTCATCCTTGGTAACGATGACTTTTCTCTATTTTAATTTTTTTTTAGACTTTTGAATGATTTAGAGTTTTATTGCATTTACTTTCATTATCAAGATTTTGGTGGCATTTTCTATTTTTCTATTCTAATTTTCATTGACTCCTACTCTGTTCTGCTCTTTATTTCCTTTTCCTTTTATGTGACTTGGGCTTTGGGGCTCTACTTTAAAGATTCTTACCTGGGATCTTAAATTATTAATTTTGTCACATCTAAGGTGAACATTTAATGTTATTAATTTCCTGCCCAATACTACTTAACTTCAGCTGTATTTTCAGCTTCATTCAGGTCTGTATTATCTATATTGGTGACTATTTCATGGATGCTTGAAAAAACATTTGGTTTTTGGGAAAATATTTTTTATAGGAAAATTAGATTTTATTGGTAGATTTTGTTGTCCAAAACTTCTAAATATTTGGTAATTTTCTGTCCAGTAATTGTAATGATTGCTGAGAAGAGATAATTGAAACCACAAACAACAACTGTGAAATTGTCAATTTCTCCTTTAAAGTCCAGTAGTTTTTGCTTCATATATATACTGGAGTTTTCATATTTTATACTTATCTCAATCATTATGTTTTCCTGATGGAAATATCTTTTAATTCTTACATACTATTCCTCTTTGTATTTAGTAATTTACTTTTCCCTCACTGAATTACCAAATATTAATACAAACTTGGCTTTGTAATTAATATTTACATTACTTTTTTACTTTTTCAAAAAAAGTCAATCTATGATGTTGAATCTGAATTTGGTGTGTGTTTTTATGGACAGTATAGAGTTCAGTCATGTTTTTCCATTTACTGTGTTATTCTGTGTGTTTTAATTAGTTCATTTAGGTAATAATGAGTATAAGGTATAATTAGGATAATTTATTGAGATGCTATAGCTCTGCCATTGTATTTGTTTTGTTAATTCATTTTATTTTCTTTTAGTGTTGTGCTCTGTTTTTTGTTGTTGTTGTTGTTTGTTTTTTATTCTACTTCTGTGAGATACTTGAACCTTTTTTTTTTCATGTATATTTACTTAGAGTGTTTTTCAATGTCTCTGGGATCTTTAAAATAAAAATTTTTAAATTCCAAACCACATTTCTAATTTCATCCTTGGTACTACAGGGAAAAATAATTTAATTACCTTAAGAAACTGAAAACTTAATTTGTCAAAATCACTCCTTGGTAAACACAGTTTACGCAGATGCCTGTCTATGCTACCTCCTAAATTTAGGGTAAGACATTAATTTTTCAGATATGCAAATGATAATAATTAGCTATTTTTCTTCTGTATGTCAAATTCTATTTGCTTTTATAAAGCAATGTCATAAACCTATTGCTTTTGTTAGTAGGGCATGTTAATTATCATGCATCAAGAAAACTTTTGTAGAAACCTATATGTGTAAAGACTGCTTATGTCCCCATAATCCATGATCTTAGAGCTGGTGTTAGTTTGATGTCCACCATACCCTCTGTCAAAACATGTAGTCATCTCCAATATTGTGCCTTCCCTTCTTTCTCAACATGCTGTAGCACTTCTGAGTGTTTGCTGGGAAAAAGAAGAAGCCTTTGTTTCTAGGCTTTCTTAAACTTACTTTTGACCAAGATGCTAATTCTAACTAACAGGATGTAAAAAGTAAGTGGAATATGTACCCTTAAGAGAGGGATTCTTAAAGAGAAATCAGAGTCTTCTACTTCTTCTCTGTTTCCCATTAGCTACGTTTCTGGATTCAGTTGGAGCCAACACAACTGTTTTGAAAAATGATGTATTGGTAAAAGTTCAGAAAGCAACATAAAAGACTGTTAGATCCTGTGGACCAAGGTCCTGGACTTGCTGTGATTATGTTAAAGAGAAATAAACTTGTGTCACATTAAGGTATATTTATGTTTTATATCAATAGCAGCTGATCATGCTAATAATATACTGCTCAATACTAGTTACACTTAAATGCCTCTTCCATATCAAAACTTGCTGTATTCATATAAAGTATCTGTAACACTTATTATTATATAGCAACAATTCAATCATTTAAAGACTATATATTATAATTTTACATTTTTGCTTACAGCATTTCAATAACTTGCCACTTATATTAAGTTCGAGGCCAAATGATTCACAATATTTTCATCATTCCATTGAATGAGTCACTGAAGCATGCCTCCTCAATTCAACAATCTTGGTGCTTTCTTCCTCTTTCTTACTTCTTTCAGCTCTCAAAATTGCAGCCCTATTTGTAATTAGTTATATTACATTCTTGTACATGTTTTTTGATCATGATTTGCTTCTCCTACAGATTCTCCTGCCAGATTTCAAACTCTGATGTTTTCTATATCTTTTATTCAACTTATCATTTTTTACTTCTCAGATCAAATATTTGTTCCTTAGAAAAAATATTCTTGATACCTTTGTTGATATAAGATACTTTTATTTAATACTTTCATTAAGATACTTTCCTTACAACCTCAGTATCACCTACTCTTTCAATTCAAGTCAATCTGTCTCTGTTTGAATAGGAACTTCACGCATGCACAGTTTATGTTTCTTGCTTTTTCCTTTGGTGATATTACCAGAACAACATTTAGCATGTAATAGATGATTAGTTAAAGTTTTTAAATGGATGACTGAAAACAAACTGATGAACTATTCTTTTTATAAATATGAATTTTGATACTTGGTTCACAGACCTTCTCTTTACAACATGTTATGTAAAAACATACTTGGGTAGCTTAAAGATCTCTGGGATACACACTTCGTAGCTTGGTCTCTCTGCTTCTTGAACAACTAGTCCGCACTTCCCCATTCTGTTTCATTTATATAATATCACCATCCTACCATGAAGTTTGATATGGCCAAAATGTCAACCATGAAGCACTTTGAAAAAAGCCACCTGTATTTTTTTCCGAATTATTTCCACTGCATTATTCTTAACATTAATATGATTGTAATTTTCTGTTTTGAAATCCACCATTGCACTGGATTATGTCACAGGTAATTTGTAAACTACTACAGAATATACGTCAGGAAAAAAAAATGCAAACCTAGATGTAGACAGCTCTCAGTGTTCTGTGTGACTGCTGCTAACCTGCTGACTGGTTTGGACAGCATCTCTCTTCAAATGGGGCTTTGTTATTGGCCAGATATCTAATGTCCCTTACGTGTTTTGTCTTTGATTGTGCACCTAAAAATACTTAACTCCAAATCCAGGCAAAGGATTTAGAATCTTTTCCCTTGAAATATCAGAATTATATACAGGTTACATAAGGAGATAATAAGCAAATGGGAATTAGGAATTTTTCATAATCTGTCAATTTATTTAGTTAACAATGTCATCAATGAATTGTTTTCTAGTTTGGCATCTCCACATATTAGTATTACCTTTTCTCATAGTGATTAGATGGTTTTAGCAATTCTAGGCATTATTTGAAGACAGGATGATATACAGTGAAGAAGAGACGTGTTTACCATTATAAATATACTTGCATCATCAAGGAAAATCTATCTCAGAGGCTGAACAGAACATTTCTGTTCCAGAGGGTAATACTGAGGTCTACATGCAACATCGATCTAATGGATAGCAAGGAGAATGAAGCCATAGTGATCTATTAGATTGTCTGAGGTTCTTTATTTGGAATAGGGTAGTTAAGACTTTCTTTAAGTAAACATATGGTGAACAGGTGGACACCTCCATAATATTGTACTTTGCTAGGAAAAAAAAAAGGAAAGAAAGAAAATTTGGTTCTTGATGAACCAACAAGAGGAAATTGGTGTGGAGAACTTAAGGAAGCAAGAGTTTGAAGAGGGAGAATGTGGTTAACTAAATACAGAGATACTGATATAAAGCAAGACACAGAAATTAGCAAAACTATTGCATTAGCAAGATGAACATCATTAATAACTTTGGTCAAAGACATTTATGACCTGGTGGGGGAGTTCATTCTTGGAAAGTTGTTGCACTATCTCAAAAACAACACTTTTTACGAGATATTAAAGTGTAAAGCTGATTCTGCTACACTCACTCATCAATGCTTTTTAGTTGTCAGCTGACGAAGCTAGCAAGATGAGCTGGGTTTAAAGGAGCTGGCTGTATCAATAACTAAGAAAATGACGAAGAAACCATGCAACAAGGGTGGGACTGCTCAGTAACCCTAAGTGTCTGGAAAGAGAGAGTGCACACGGATTCTTTTTATTTTATGGGCGGGGGGAGGGCACACACAAGGGAAGTTCAATGGAATCTTCTTCACCAAATAAGGTAGGGACTAGGGTTTCATGATGTCTTGTGGACAGCAATGATTATCATCTTGGCAAGTCACACCCATCTCAGGTGCTGCGTGGGATCACAGGCAGAGGGAGAGGAAAGGCACATTTGTGTGGCACAGCCCAATCAGTGCACAACGCCAGACCAGTCCCCTCACATGTTCAAATGCGCATAGTTCACACACACAGCCCATGGATGGCTCGCTACAGCTTTTTGCCTTAGAAGAAGAAAAAGGAAATAGAATATATCCAAAGATTAAAAGGACAGAATTTCTTGTGTTGACCTTAAATAGGCGGATTAATTGTGTGCTATTTCTTGAGCCACTCTAGTTGGACTTCAGGAAAATAACATAAAAACAATCCTTTGAAGAAACACCTTATAAATAATGGTTGTTTTTACTTTGGATGGAAATACAATTTTATGGCATCTTGTGGAATTTATATTATACATTTATCCTAAAAAGACAGATTTTTCTATAAGACAACAGATGAATTCCCTAGAGGTTAGTCAGCACTTTCTGCATAGTTATACACAAAGAATACTTTAAGAACATGATGTAAGAGAGGCAGTTAGTTTTAAGGAAGGTCTAGTGTTGAACACTTAGAAAAAGAGTATTTTAAGAACTGTTGTGAATATTCATAATATCACATTAGCATATACAATTATTGTCAGCTCCATAACTAAGCATGCTGTTATCTCTCTAGCATAGTTAATATTTCATAAAATGTTCTGATACACTGCAGGGTTACCAACACTGTCTTTAATGTAACATTTTTCTTTGAAGGACTGAAACCAAGCGGTCTCTCTAGGGCATCATAAATCTTAGTTTTCATTTAGAATATAGAAACCATAAAGAACATAAAACAATATTTAAGCCTCAGAGAAGACCAATTTCCAATACAAAATGGGATTGTTATGACAGTAAAGGAATGAGCAGATGAGAATAGGAACACACCAATTTACACAAGGCTGCCAGAAACAAAATAAAGGAGGCCCGGGAGCCCCAGGGACCATACATGATAGAGCAGTGACCGGGAAACTGAAATGGTCCACAAGGACTCCATTTTTTTCAGCCATCTGTAAAAAATACTATAGAATATAAAAATTTAAATGATATCGCTAAAGACAGATGCTCAAATGATTCTAAATTGTAGATTTGCAGACTTTATGTGAATTAAGTTAAAAAGTCATCATTTCAGGTAAATATACAATAAAAATAATATGACTTGCAAAGCTTTAAGGTAAAATAATTGCATGGGATTAAGCCATCATGAATTATGATTCCCTCAGTATATGCAACATCTTTAAACTTTTGAAGCCATTAAAGCATAGCAGGAATTTAATGGGATATCTAATTTTGTGCACATCTATTTCATGATTCATTTCTTAAAAGTTCTTGTTCACCAAAACGTGGATAAAGAACTTTCAAACTGTTTATTTTCTATGAGCACATTGTTATTCTTCTACATATCCCTTGGGATTCACAGACATTACAAAGATGGATTTTCTTACAAACATCAAAAAGCATCTCCATTAATATGTTTAAGAACTAGAAATATTTTCTGCAAACCTTTATTATGTTGAATAGCCTAAATACATCCATATACTTCCTGTTATCTTAGGTAAAATAAGGAAATTTTATTAAGTAATAATCGGTTTAATCACCAACAGAAATTAATCAGAAGTAAAACGCAGTTAAATGGAATTTAATAAGCACATATAATATGTAAATCACTCCTTAATGTACTAGGTGTTTTAACACATTTTATCTTTATAATAACTTTGTGAGATATCGACAACTTTTAAACGGGTTTTGTAAGTTTGTTAACCAGAGAATAGATAATTTATGTCACTGAATACATTGAAGAGCTTAATCTTAGGTAGTCTGGCTCCAAAATCTGCAACTCTGATGAGTATGTTATTTCGTAAACTTGCTTGTGAATAGTTTTGACTCATAGGTGAGTAAGCCACATTATTATTTTTATCTATTATTGTAAATAGTAATGGCATAGCATATAGAAATTATTAATATGATGCAATTTAAGGATTTATAAGAAAAAAATTCCCATTCTTCCTTCTTCCCTTTCTTTGTTTTTGTTCTCAATTCATTAATAAATGGCTAATTCCATTTGCTTAAACTGGTACAGTAAATTTAAAATACTTATGGGTAGAGAAATAATTCATATTGGGATTAATCACCTATTCTATTTATAAAGATCCTAAAATGTGATCAAAGGACCCTTAGTATTAAATAACCACATGAGCTAATTATTAAAGCATATGTGCATGTACCCTATTTCTACCAGTGGAGGATAAGAGTAAGTGTGAAATAAGATTTCTGGTAATATGTATGTACTAAATGATTCCAAACCCTATATATCATTTTAATTAATTGTAGGTATTTTCTTTTTTTTTTTAATTGTTGGTCGTTCAAAACATTACATAGTTCTTAATACATCATATTTCACAGTTTGATTCAAGTGGGTTATGAACTCCCAATTTTACCCCGTATACAGATTGCTGTATCACATTAGTTACCCTTCCATTGATTGACATATTGCCTTTCTAGTGTCTGATGTATTCTGCTGTCTGTCTTATTCTCTACTATCCCCCCTCCCCTCCCCTCCCCTCCCCTCCCCTTTTCTCTCTCTACCCCTTCTACTGTAAATCATTTCTTCGATTTGTATTATCTTGTCTTACCCCTCCTTTCCTCTTATATGTCATTTTGTATAACCCTGAGGATCGCCTTCCATTTCCATGCGATTTCCCTTCTCTTCTCACTTCCTTTAGGTATTTTCTTAAAAATATGATTTTGTGTGAGCATGAAGACATTATATTCCTTAAATAGTTATGATACCACTGAAATTGGAATAGTGTATATGCAGAAAAAAAAGGAAAACAACAACAGATTATCACATACTTTTTAAATGCCACTAAAAAGTTCCGTTGACTACAGGACGAATGTAAATAATTAATTTTTCCCCAGAACTAAATATGTGTAAAATATTATAAAACATCATCAATGATTTAAATCATTCTAAAATTTTGAGACTATTATTTTTTAAAGATTGTTGTTTACCAAAAATGTGATATTTAACTCCAACTACATTAAAATTTTTGCAAGTTAATATTAATTTGATTATTACCAGACAAATAAACTAAAATAATTTTTAAATGACATTTTTCTTTATGCAGAGTCATTACACCTAACACTTTAAATATGTATATAACCAACTAGCATTTTAAAGTCTTTGACATGTTCAGTTTCCTATTATAAATTACCATTGACAAGGAAATTGCTTTATATTTTGTGAATTTCCAAAACAAAATGAAGACCTACACATACTCAAATTGCCCAACATTTAAAAATTGAAATAAAAATATAACTGCCTACAAAAGTATAAAATTGTGTGGCAAGGAGGTAAAAGGAAATTAAAGGAAAATGCAACAGATTTTAAAATTTCTTTCTTACTCAAATGATCCAATTTGAGCTGGAATACAACCCATGCAATCTGCAGGGTGTCAGTAAGAAACAGAGCAGCAGATGAGTAGGAATTGACATCTGTGGCTTGGGAAAAAAATTGGCAAGGAGAGCAAAAAACAAGTAGTTAAAGAGCTCTAAATGGCCATAAAAATTTAGTCTTCTGCAAAACATAGGGCAATTCAAATTCTTACTTTTATTTTCTTCCCCTATTAAGTAATACATATTTGGGAGGGTAGCTAAAAATAAGAGACATAATAAAATGCTGAAAATGATACAGGCATTTTATGAAGAATAGCACTACAAAGAAGTATTTCTTTTATAGAGTTGGAAAATGAAAATATTTAATATAAATCAGCAATACTTTGGAAAATAAGCTTCACCTTCTATCAATGACATTGTTTCAAAACTTTTAGGATACTATCTTAAAGAACTTTCTAAGATTTCAGTAATTTTTTCAAAATATAACCCCCTGAGAAGTTCAGCACATTGCCTTTATGTTAATTTGTGTGAGTTGCAATAAAAGTAAAATATCAAGATGACTAGATAGAAGAGATATTAAATCAATATAGGACCCATGATTTATGATACTGAAATAGTTTTAAGTCCAATTAAAATGGACATGCATAGATTTATTACCATAAATCAAAATTCATCCTATTACCAGTCATAAATGAAAGCTTGAGAATACATGCCTTCCATGGTAGAAATAAACAAAGAAATGGTAAAGCAAAGTGCTTTTCTATTGTGATTTTAAACCAATCATCCCTTTGTTACTTATAGGAACAAATTAAGCCCCATATGACATTATCTTATGATTAAAGACGTTTGAATAAAATTTTAATTTAATTTAGAATTTAGAATTCTGAATTGGGTCCCATTCTCCAAATTCTTATTTTCTGTGTGTTGTCAGGTGAGGGAAATGGAAGGAGATTATTAAATGATTTGTGATCATGTGGATTTTTTTGATCTAGTTTATGATCAGTTGTGCACATAATAAATTAGAGTAGCTTTAATTTTTTGCTTTTTCTGATAATCGACACTACATAACAAAGAATTTTTATTATTCTTGCTGTAAACTATACATTTTTTGAATAATTTTGAAACCATTTATTTTGTTTCAGTGGGATATTATAAGAGAGCTAACAAACAAAAACACTACAAAATCATTCTTAGATCTTCAAATTTTCACAGTGAGAACAGCTTAGTAATACAAAATTCAACCTACAGAGTATCATAGTGGAAATAGCAATATTATTAAAATATTGTGATTATGAAACACTTTGCTTGAATAATGTTAAATTTTGGAAATATTCTGAAATTGGATATTTAACATTTTAAGTCTTATATGTTACCCATCTTGCAAAATGAATTAGAATATTTATGCATGTGTTCTTTCTTAGCCCATTCTAAACAGTACCTCAGGAACATTCTGCTAAATGGTCTCTGCTAATTGATCTGTAAGCTGTGCTGAAGAAAATGTTGATTATTTCAGTGAATTTATTTTAAAGCTACAATTCTTTATTCTCTTAAGAATCAGCTAAGTATCTCCAGTGGATCCAGATAATCTTCACTACTTTAATTTGGATTGAGCCATCTATAATTATTACTGCAGTAGGCCAACACTTCTACCATGGCCTTCGGCTGTATTTGTAAGGTCACTTAATTCCTCACAGCTTACTTCCCAATGTCTGGCATTTCTATCCTGGGATATGTCTTATTGGCATCCAAATAAAATACTCTTGAAGCAATGGATTGTTTTTATGGATTAATGCAAAGTTGTTTCAAGACACTTGAATTACAAAAAAGGCTATTTGTTGATGCAGAAAGCTTTAGATATTGCAAATCATACCATTAAATATGTTTATTTATTTTTTAAAATTAGAGGAATTGACTCACTATGTGTGGTGTACAATAGGCTATCAACAAGTATTTGTTGATTGATTGCATGAACTGATAGTAAATAGATTGGCTTCTCTTATCTTAAGGGTAATTATTACTGCAGATTCCCAGTTTATCTGAATGGAACTTTTTCCTTCTAGTTTTCATCAATAATTTTTAAAATCATGTACAGTTTGCTCTGCTTGGTGGGGCACTGTGCTTCTACAGGCATTTAACAAATGTTTTTTAAGTGCTTATAATGTGCCAATGTGTAAGATAGAGCTATTTTATAGCTGGCCAAGAAAAGAGACTACATACAGTGATTGAGCACTGATTCTTTGCAAGATAAGAATGAGAGGCCTAACAATTTTTAATGAGTTTGAAGTTTGAATCCTCTCTGATGACACATCAGGCTTGTTCATTTATTGATGATTCTTATCTTATATAATCTGTTAGGAAGCCTGACTTGGCTACATTACCTGAGAGATGTAAATGACTCCATTGAAAACTTTCGTGGGAATTCTCTTGAAAGTAAGATTTCTTTGCACAGATTGTGGTGGTTCCTACTCCAGATGAAGCACATTCTGTTTTTCTGAAAAATATCCTAGGATGCTGTGCCCTCAGTACCCAAATCCCTACACTTGCTTGTGTTTTCCTCCTTCTAAAGTACCATATGGTTTACCTTTAATAAAGTCTTACATGAAATTGCTCTGTGGTGTTTTGTGAGTATTTTCAATTACACTGAGTGTATAATCTTTGCTGCCAACTATAGAATGAGTTGATGGAATTGCAACATTGTACAAAGACAGAGGTGGTACTTTTTTGCATTCAGGGTTCTCTTTCTGCCTGATTCTGCTCTCTGTAAACACTGTCTGGGTCTTCTCCCACACCTTTAAGTAGGTATGTCATTTTCCATGCAGAATTAATCAAATAAATCTTGTTCAGTTTGCTCTATATTTTGTTACAAGTATTTCACTCTTTTGTAAACTGTGCTTTGTTAAGGGGATTTGGAAAGCCATTTTTTTTTTTTTTTTTTGGTCCAGGACAGCAAGATACCCCATTAAAAAGAACTCAGAAAACACTGGTAAGAAGGGCTCCCACCTAGTTAAAACACATTGCAAACATTGTTTGCCTCTCTTTATCCCCGCCCCCATAGAGGTTTAAAGATTTTGTTAATGAAAACATGCATTTGATAATTAAAAGGAAATAAATTTAGTCCTATGCTATGGGCATTTACAGTCTTACATGACTCTAAGTGGAGATCACAATTAACACCTGGAAAATTTGTATTTATTATCTAAGAAAGAAACACAGACTTTGAGAACATTAAATATTCTTTGATTTATTGCAAACAATACTTACCTTAATAAATACACAAACTGTTCAAATTAAATAATGAAGTTGCTATTTTTCAAATAACATTTTAATTTATATTAGATCTATATTTCAAAAGATAGTGCTGGGGATTGAAAAAAGTTAAGAACTCATTTGGCATTTATATTCAGTACTGTAAATAAAAGTGTTAATATTATTTTGAATTAATCATGATAAAATATATTTTACTCATTATTGAATATCATAGTAATGAAAGTAGCTATTAAAAACTTAACTGAAAAAATAAGCCATACATTTATCGGTTCATTTGTAGAAATAAACCAGTGGGTCAGTTTGGTGGCTGGGATGACTAAATAGGTTGATATGAGTACAATATGAAGGCTTGCTCTCTCATTTATCTGATGGTTGATACAGGCTATAGGCTGAAATCTGAGTGGAGCCTGCTAGTTGGAGCAGTTATGTGAGGACTCTTCTTGTAGTTAAACAGCTCTCTCAGAGCCTATAGGCTGCTTTCGAAAAACAAGCATCTCAAAAGAGCAAAGCAAAAGCTCAAGAAAAAAATTGAATAACTGGCTTTTGAAAATACATATTTCTACTTCGCCATGGCCATGCTGCATTGAGTAAGACAGAAACAGTAATTCAACCAAGTTCAAGAAGAATGGACCCTTCTAGTCAACAGTAGGAGTAATGATGTCGCATTATGCAAAGAGCATTTATAGCATTATTCAGGGATGCAATTAGGCACATATCACTCTTAATCCCCTAGGCTAAATTCCTTAACCATAAATTTTCATTGTAGTTAATCTCTGATTGGCTAAAGCACATTTCCCATAAGTTTCCTAAGAAATAACTGATGGATTATGAATTCATGGGAACTTCCCAGAAAGTAATGCAAAGAGAAACAGATGATAGAGAGACAGATCAATAGGTAGGTAGATGATAGAGCACATATTTAGAGAACACAAATTAATATAAAATTTAAATAATGGGAGATCCAGAAAAATAAACCATAATTAATGGAGGGAAAGAGTCATCAAAGAAATATGAGAATATAATTCTAAGCAATTGCTATGGTTTTAATATTTTTGTCTTCTCCAAAATTTACATTGAAACTTATATGAATGCAGTAGTATTGGGAGGTGTGGTCTTTGGAAGGTGACTGAGTAATGAGGACTCCACCTGCTTGAATGCGATTATCCCTCATACCAGGGCTTGATAGAAGGAATTTACCCCCCCTTTTTTGCCTTTCACCTTCTGCTGTGTGAGGACACAGTGTTACTTCTCTCTGGAGGAAGTAGTGTTTAAGGCACCATATTGATGATAGAAATCAGGCTCTTATCATGGCACAAGACTGTCAAATCATTTATCTTGAGCTTCACAGCCAACAGAAAAATGAGAAATAAATTTCTCTTCTGAATGAATGACACAGAGTGTGATATTTTGTCATAGCTGCACAAAATAAACAAAATCAGAAATTTGTACCAGAAGATTGTGGTGTTTCAAATACCTGAAAATGTAGAAGTGGTTTTGGAACTAAGTACCAATTAGAAGCTATAACAACTTTGAAATGAATGTTGGAAAAAGTCTGGGATGTCATGAGGAGAGCGTTAAAGGCAATTCTTGTAAGTCTCAGAAGGAGAGCTATAGAGATAGCCACATTCTCCTTAGAGATTTCTTAAGTAGGTCATGAGCAGAATGTGAAGGCTATTCTGATATATCTTAGATGATACAGATGAATAAGGCATTAGAACCTGGGGGAAAGGCCACTCTTGTTAAAATGGCAAAGATTTTATTGAATTATTTCCATGTCCTAGTATTTCATGGAAGGTAGAACTTCAGAGTGATGAACTAGGATATATTGTACAAGAATGCTACAAGCAGCAAAGTGTCTGTGATACTGCATAGGTTCTCTTAACTGCATATAGCAAAATGTGGGAAGAGACAAAGGACTGAAGGACAGCTTTCATATATAAGCTCTTCAAATCATAATGGTTTTACATCATGATAAATGGATGGAATGCACCTAATTTTCTAAACATCATAATTTAACCTAGTCTATCTCAAACATACTCAAAATATTTACTTCAGACTGTAGTTGTCAAAAATCATCTAACATAAACCCTATTTTATAATAAAGTGTTTTAGTCAGCTTTTTTTCATTGCTGTGACTAAATGATCTGACCAGAACATCTGTAGAGGAGGAAAAGTTTATTTGGAAGCTTATGGTTTCAGAGGTCTCAGTCCACAGACAGGCAGGTCCATTCCTTGGGGCTTAAGGTGAGACTGAACATCATGGTGGAAGAGGATGGCAGAGGCAAGTAACTCACATGGTGATTAGAAAACAGAGAGAGACTCCACTAGCCAGATATAAAATATATACCCCATAGCCATGCTTCCAATGGACCACTTTCTCCAGCCACACCCCACCTGCCTCCAGTTATCACTCAGTTCATCCCATCAGAGACTAGTTCAATGATTAGGTTAAGGCTATAACTCATTTCTCCTCCAAACCATCTTTCATTGTCTTACAGGTGAACTTTTGCAGGACACCACATCTAAACCATAACATGAAGTATTGAACATCTCAGGGATTCATTGGATTCTTGTATCTTCAAAACACTGGCAATATAGTACATTTCTTAATATTTGTTGTTGATGCTCATGATTGCATAACTAACTGGGAACTACAGATTACTGCCACAACTGCCAATCAATAGCCTAGGAAAATATAAAAATTTGAAATATAGTTTCTGCTGAATGTGTATAACTTTTTTCACCATCATAAATTTTTTTAAAAAAAAATAAGTAGAACCTTCAGTTATGGTTTGAAAAGGATCTGTGTCAAGCATCTGTGTTAATGCAGAAGGTGAAATGATTGGATAGAGAAAGTTATAACCTAATAAGTCCATCCTAGTGTAAATGAACTGACTGAGGGTATCTATAGGCAAGTGAGGTATGTTTGTAAGATGGAGATCAGTGGGGGCCCCTGCCCTGAAATTGTGCATCTGCCTGAATGCCCTTCCCCCTTCCCCAACCTCTGCTTTCTGGCTGCCACAGGTAAGCAAATTTTCTCCACCATGCTCTTCAGTCATAATATTCTGCCTCATGTTGGGCCCATAGCAATGCAATCAACCATCTAGAGACTGAAACCTCTGAAACAATGAATCCCAAATAAGCATTTTCTCCTCTAAGTTGTTCTTGTGAGGTATTTTGAACATATTGATGCAAAACTGATAAAACACCATTATAAACTGAGGACCAACGATAATTTAGAAGGAAGCAATTTTGGAAAAATATTTGGAAAATTATCGATTCTATCTGGTCGTGTAAGGAATAAAAAAAAGTGTGTTTAGGAGAGAAAACTAAGAATCTCATTAAATAAAAAACTATCATTTGACTTTTCAGTGGATGCCTTGAACACTTAGAATGAGATGATATATTTAAAACAATGAAAAAAAATGTGTCAACTAAAAGTAAAATACCAAACAAGGCTGTCTTTAAGAAATGAAGGACAGATTCTCCTAGACAAACAAAATCTGTGAGAGTTTATCACCACTAGAATGACATTACAAGAAATGCTAAGGAGAGTTTTTCCAAGTGGAAACAAATAGATACTAGCTACTGACAATGAAAATCTGTGAAAATAATAAGACTAAATATAAAGATAGAAGTTGAAATCAGAATTCTCTAATATTATAACTGTAGGGAAAAATCACTTTTAAAAATTAAAAGATAAGATTATTTAAAACAATACCATGAGAATAATGTGTTAATACATACAAAATACTGATATAAATTAGTATATCAATAACATTAGACATTGACAAAGAAGAAATTAAAGTGTAAATATTTTTATGCAGTTATTAGCTTAAAATAGATTCTTATAACTATAAAGTATTTTGTGCAAGCTGCATGGTAGACATACAGAGAAAAAATATATAGTACATGCTAAAAAAAAGAAAAAAGAAATCAAATCATACACCATGAATCATTACCAAATCAAAAGGAAGACAGGAATAAGAAAATAACAATAGCAACAAAAAAATCAAACATCAAAAATAACTAACAAAAATTCAAAACTTCAATAGTAAGTCTTTATCTATCAGTAGCTTTAAAAATGTAAATGGATTAAATTCTTCAATAACATACAGAAAATAAATGATAAGAAAAAATTCAATTTGATTCTGCCTATAAGAGACTCACTTTAGCTTTAAGGGTGCACATAGGCAAAAAGTGAATGGATGAAAAATTTATCCCATGCAGATGATAACCAAAGAGAGCAGGGGTGAAGGTAATTATATTAGAGAAAAAATAGACTTCAAGTAAAAATTGTCAAAAGAAACAAAGAAGGTCACATGATGATAAAATTGGCAATGTATCAAAAGGATGTAATTATTGTGCATAAATATACACCAAATATTGATGCACCTAAACCTGTTAAGCATATATTAACTGAACTGAAGGAAGAAATAGACTACAGTACAATAATTGTAATAATCCACTTTCAACAATAGATAGATCATACAGATAGAAAAATCAATGCTGGAACAGAGAGCCTGAACAACACTGTAGACCACTAGATTTGACAGAAATATACAAAAAAGTCCAACAAATAGTAGCAGAACACACACTTTCTCCAGGAACATAATCAACATTCTCCATGACAGATCATATATCAAGCCATAAAACTAGTATTGACAAGTTCAAGAAGATAGGACTAGTATTTTTCTGATCACAATGTTATAAAACTAGAAATCAATCATAAGAGAAAAATTGGAAAATTCACAACCAATAAGCTGAAGAAAAAATAAAAAAGAAAGCTTAACAAAATATTATAGCAACAAACATGTACATTAAAAAAGGAAAAAAATAAACAACATGATTTTATACTTTATGGAACTAAAGAAATAAATTAAGCTTATAGTTAGCAAATGGAAGAAAATTGGAAATAATGAGAGAGATAAATCAAAATATATAAAGAAAATATTAGTTTAATTGAAGAGTAAGTAAATATCAGTAAAACAATAGTCAGAAACTTCAATGCTTCACTTTAAACAATAAACATAATATGCTTTAGATACATTGCCTATCTATGCAATATTTAAGAACAGGAAAAATATATTAATGCTGAAAGAAATGTAAGTGATAAAACTAATGGTCGGTTTTTGAAAGTTGGAAGATAGGAGACTAGAGAAAATTTTGACAAAGTTGATATTAGAACTAAGTACAGGGTCTTTTCAGAATTAGGGATGGTAACAATGGCAATTGATATTTAGTTGATAGTAGGATTTGAACAAGGGAGATAAAGAGGAATATCCATGAAGGCAAATTGGGAAAAAGTGGAAGATAAGAAAAAATATTTCTACACTAAAGGTAATGAATAAAATGACGTTTTCAGTATTTGTAATTAAATTGATAATTACTAATATATAAAACATAAATGTTGTACATATTACTGGAGAGTACCATGTAGTATTTTGATACATGTACCCATTGTATAACATTTAAATCAGGTAAAACATATCTGCTTCCTTAAACATTTATTATTTCTTTATGGTGAAAACTTTCTAAATCCCTTCTTCTAGGAAAGAGTAACATGCAGTTGCAGGAGGATTGGAGTAAAGAAAACATTAAGTATATTGATTAAGTGATTAGCTTGATATCTTTCTTTTGAGATAGTAAATTGTCATTGGTTTTTGTTTTTTTTTTTCCCAAGATGGATTCAAAGAATTTAAGGGGAGTGTTTGGTATAAAACACAGACACAGGGCAAGCAATTATTCTTTCAAGAAAATTTTTAAGGAAATAGAGATTTTTCTTAGAAGTTTTGTTTTCCAGTTTCTAGAAGGGCTCATACCACACTCATCCTCTCACCTGTGAGATCTACCTACTCAAAGTTCCTAAATTAAACTTGGCTTAAGACAGAAGATAGTCTGATTCGTTTCCTTTTCAGCTGAACTATTTTAAGACTTCATTGTCATTTTAGGCAGACCCAGGAGGCATTTCCCAGGAATTTATATCATCACAATGCAGATCCAAGACTCAAAAAACTCCATCTGGTTGTCATAACCTACTGTGGTTTCCTTGGGAAAAAGGGTTTGTGGGGCAGTAGCACAGATGCCTGAGGAGAGGACAGTTCCAAGATACTGGTACCTTGAACATCTGAAAAGTCATCACTGTGCTAGCTCTGGAAATATAAAAATGGTGGCAACTGGAACAAAACTAGTGCTCAAATCCAGTGTTCCTTTCATCCAATGTATGGAGGAAACTGTAGGTAGCCAGTGGGCAAAGGAGAAATGTGGTGTGCGGTCTCAGTCCCAGCATCACATGCAGAGTGGAAGGGTATGTTTCAATCTGAGAGGCAATAGCTGAATCACTGGCACTCTCAACTGTCAAAATCTTTTTATTTCAAACTCAGCAGCAAAATCTATTCTCTCCAGTGTTTTTCCAGCCATTATGAATACACGAGGCAGAGATAGTCATATGTTGGTTTGAAATGTGTGATTCCTAATCATTGTATTGAATTATTGTTGGCAAGTAGCTAGCTATTGCTCAGCCAGGGAAAGGATTTTGTCACCCTTCTAAAACTACATGATGATTCAGCCTATGAATTTGGTGGAAGAATCATATACTAGTCATAGATATATGACTTTAGAAAAAAAACAAAAAGAAAAAGTTCAGTACAAATCTTTACTTTTTCTTGTTCATTAACTAAGGAAAATATTAGATAATAAAATACTAAATATTAAAGCATGGCACCTTTAGAAGATATATACCAATATTATTTCCTGAATCACTGTGGAGCAAAATACTTGTACCATTCATTAACTATGCGAGAATAAATTTCTACTATGCAAATCTACTGAGTCACTGACATGTGGCCATTATTTCCTTTCATTTCCATGAAATTTCCATCATCCTAAAAGAAATACCATAAACATTAAGCAATCTTTCTCTCCTCAATTCCCTGTCCCCTAATAATCACTGGTATGCTTTCTGTATCTATGAATTTACCTATTCTGCAACTTACATATAAATGTAATTATATAATATATGAACTTGTATATCTGGCTTATTTGACTCAGCATAATGCTTTTGAGGTTCAATGATGTTAGAAATACAACAGTATTCTTTTATATGGCTGAATAATGTCTGTATGGATATACCACATTTTGTTTATTTGTTTGTCTGCTGGTAGATTTGGGTCATTCCTACCTATCTCAATTGTGAATGTGCCGCAGTCTGACTGGGCGAAATAACCAGGAGGTGAGTGACAAGGAACTTGTGAAGATTGATACAGCAGGAGCCGCTTTAGTGTCGGACAGTAGAGGTATATATACACTTAACTGATTATACACAGCTTGTTTCAATTAACATCCAGATACATCAATTGGTCATTAAGGAATCCTCATCATCTTAATAATTACACACAGCTTAAGTTAATTGACATAATCTAGACACAGCAGTCAGTCATTAAGGAATCCTTATCATCTTATTGGCTCACTGGCGTTGGCTCAGACACCACTCCTCCTAGCATACTGCCAGGCGCCATCTTAACTTGGTTGTGGCCCTCATCATGAATGTGCTGTTATGAACATTAATGTACAAGTATTTGTTTTGAGTATCTGTTTTTAATTATTTTAGGGACATACCTAAGATTAGAATCACTGGATCTTATACCTTCATGTTTTAGTTGTTTGATAAACCAACCATTCCACCAAAATATTACATTTTTGCTAGCATTGTTTGAAGATTCCAATCTTACTACATCTTCATCATCTGCAGAAAGGAAGAGAATATTTGCAAGTCAATGATTATTATAAAAGTCTCCTATCCAAATACATAAAAAAACTCTTGAAATTTGACAACAAAAGATAAACTACCAAATATTTTTTTTAAAAAAATGGAATAAAATCTTGAACAGACAATTCTCCAAAGAAGATAGACCAGTGACAATAAAAATATATGAAAAGATGCTCAACATCATTAGGCACCAGAGAAATACAGATCAGACTGTCAGTAAGATATCACTTCATACCTCACTAGGCTGCTCATAATAGTTTAAAAGAAGAAAATAAACCCATAATATAATGTACTTTTTAAATGGTCCACCAGACGATTTAACAAATGTGAAAAAAAATCATTAAATCTTGTTGAAATACTATGGTGGTTTATAACCTGAAGCTAAGAATGAAGGTCACAGAATATTTCAAGCAAATTTAGAATGTAAACATTGCAATAACCAGGCTATTTGTGATGATATTGAAAGAGTTTATATTCTCGAATCAATGCATTACTGTGCTAATGTGATTGAAGTGTTATCTACCTTCATGGGTAAGTGACACCTACTGAAGATAAAATCTCTGTGGAATTCAGAGTTTCAAAAGAATAATTTTGAAAAGTATCATTCGAAAAGAAATAAATCATTATAATAAATCAGTCATCACTGAGATATATAGCAAAACACACGGAATTTCCAAGAAACCAAAAAAAGGTGCTGAAGTCATCCTACACATAAATAAATAAATGTAAGGAGAATACAAAATTATGCTAAAAATATGTGGCATGGATATCTGACAAAGTTTTTGTTTGTTTGTTTATTAGTTGCTCAAGACAATACAATGATCTTGACATACATTTGATTCAAATGGGGTATGAATTCTTATAAGAACAAATTCTATTCAGATATCTAATAACCTACAACTCAAAACTATCAGGAAAAAGAATAGAAACATCATTAGACAGGTTACCTATCCACTCTTTAATAAAGGGTAAACTGAAGATGAAAATAACATTAAAATTACAAAATAAAGTTTCTCTTATTTGATCAGTTGGATAAACTAATTTTCCCTTCTAGTAATCATGCAGATGTTTAGAAAGTTTGACTTAAAAAAAAATTGGTGTGCAACAGTTACACATAATAGTGGGATTCATTCTGACATGATCATTCTTGCACATAATAAAATTATGGTCAATTTTATTCCCCAGTAGTCTTATTGACCTTCCCTCTGTCCTGACCTTGAAACCCTACTGGTCTCCCTTTCATTTTTATGATATTCCTTTTTTATTATGTTTCAACTTCCACATATGAATGAAAACATGTGACTTTAACTTTATGAAACTGGTTTATTTCATCTAACATGATGCTCTCCAGTTCCATCCATTTTCCTGGATGGATGAATAACACTCTTATATACACCACATTTTATTTAATCTTTTGAATTGTGCCACAATAAACATAGGTATGTGTGTATCAATACAGTAGGATGACTATGGCAGATTGATAATTTGTGAATGAAAATGATGATTCACAACATTGTTTTTATAAGTTAGAGCAGTATGAAATACAGTGTCTCTGATTAAGAAGTAAGTTATTACCAGGGAAGAACTTGGAATCAATTAAACCATTGCTAAAGTTCAGTATTAAAATTTTTGTTCATATGACACAGATTTCCAGGGGTGAAATAGAAAGGATAAAAAGTGACTCCAAAGGATGTATAAGGTTGACTAAGACAAGCCTAAGGTACTTAAATTTTTGATTTTTTTCAAAAGATGAAGGAAATATACTGCAAGAGGTATACTTTCAGACATCATGATAAAATGATGGTAAGATTAATTTGAGTGTTCCAGCATCACTGTAACAAGCGATTGCTCTACTGTTCCTGAATTGTGACACTTGGCAATACGTCAAATTCTTTTTATATGGGTTAGGCTGCATTGCCTTTAGAGCTTCCCAGACATACAGGTAGGTTAGTGTTTTAGCCCCATTTTGTTTACAGAGATAAGTAATAGAATGAGCTCAAAGTGACACAACAAGTTGAGATACAGGACTTAGACTGAAAATCCCAATATGAATTTTATTCTACACCAGCAATATCTACCAGGTATTGCATGTGTCAAAAACTGTTAAAATGTTTTCTGTCATATGCTTTTTATTTCTCAGCTACAACACACCTTATATAAGAGTTTAAAGAGTTTATTTGAATCAAAGAATTAATTGAAATTGATAGATTTTACAAATTGAAGTCTCCAGAGGTAATAAAATAAACTAGTTTTCTCCTAAAATCTAAAAGTTTTTGTATGAATTTGCGAATTCAATGAAACAAAAAACTGAGTAAAAGAGAGCAAAAAACATTTTGTCCTCTAGGAAAAAAAATCAGCTGATTTTATGTTGTGAATTCCATGCAACAGATTGTGTCACACTTTCTGACCAAACTCAGGGCATTTATGAAATGCCAGATATGGTAACCACTAAAATAAGAAAATTGTCCTTATTCAGATGTGTGTATTTCACAAATATCATTTCAACTTGAGTAGTATATCGAACAGCTTAGAATGTTTTACAGTTTTATAAAGAGAACAGGAAAGGGGTGTTACAATGATCTGTTATTAAGAAATAAAGGCTTTTGACTGATTATTAAAAAATAAGAAATACAAATGAAACGGGGAAAAGTTAAAAATAGCTGAATAAAATATCTTAAATTATTACTGAAATCTTTGCAGAGATAATATTGTATTTGCTATAGAACAGTATGAAAAAAATATGGTTTGTAAGTCATTTGGTTAGTGATATAATGAACCAAATGGCTTGCTGAAAATTTGGAAGAATTCCAGTTCAACAGCCACTATTCAAATTGATAGTGACAGCTCATTCTGAGGAAAAAATGTTATTTTCAAATGATTGATATGAACTCAAAGGGGTGTGAAGAACTACAGTGTACTTTGTGCATAAGAGTTGTGACAGGTTGGCACATCTCTAATTCTGATTTAAAACAAGCCAGGGCACTACAGTTTCCAATGACATTAAGCTTATATACTCCACTAAATTATTTGATCCACTGGAATATTCCACAAAGCAAAATGTGCCAAAATTTCAAAAAGTCTGATTTTTGTATTAGATTGGCACATTATCTACTAAAACTAATTCCAATATTTTTTCCTTTAATAAGAGTAAACACATTCATACATATTAATTAAACTTAATTATAACTTGGTAAATGCTGTTCTCTAATTGTCAGAAATTTAAAAGTGTACCAGGTGAAAGAAAATAAAGAATCCCTGCCATAACAATATAACAGTAAAACTTGACATTGAAATAATGGGGTCGTAACTCTATTGGATGACAAATGGGCCTTAATGCAGATTAATGGCAAAAATCTTCAACTCTGCCCATTTAGATTTTACTGATTTGGCATGTATACATTTCAATTTCTTAATTGTAGTCCCACAAAGACCAATTAAGTGTTTTTCCAATACAAAAGCATTCAAAGGAGAATATTTACAGAATTTTGATGGTAGCTTTTTAATTTGTTTTTTAAACAATTCTGCTTTGTTACAGATTCTGTGACACAAAGCAGAATCATCTTCTGAAACATAGCCTATAAATGACATTTTCGGTAGTTGTGGCCTTTCAAAAGCTTATGGTGGTTTTTCTTGTACAGATGTATGCATTTTAGTCATAAACATCACAGGCCTCCTTTTTCTCATTTATATACTACTGTCATAGTCAACTACCTTAATTCAGAATTCTGAAACTAAATACCATAGACTAGGTGCCCTATAAACAACAGAAATTTATTTCTTTCAGTAATGGAGACTAGTAAGTCTAAAATTAAGGTTCTGACTGACTCAGTGTCCAGTGGAGTGCCCCTCCTCAAAGACGGCCATCTTCTCAGTATTTGAGAAAAGATAAAGGGATACCTCAGAGATTTTTTTTTTTATAAAACCATTAATGAACTCCCTGTGTTCAATCTCTTCCCAAAGGCCCTACTCACTAATTCCATAAACTGTGGATAAGATTTCAACATATGAATTTTGGAAGTACATAGACATTCATTTCACCGCAACTGCTGTATGAAATGTTGGACAGAAACCAGAGAAGTCCACAGGTTTAGAAATCTGGGGCATGCATGCTTTCATGTATGAATCTGTCTTCTTTATGAACCTGACAGGAATCCTGTTTTCTTTCTATGAACCTGACAGGAATCCAATTAAACATTTAACTGAAAATGTCAAGCTATCTTCAAAAACATGTCTGTCTGTCTGTCTATTGGATACATGCCTTTATGTGTAGACTCCACTCTCTTGAAAGATGCATCTATTTAGTGGCACAAATAAAAATCAGAAGGTCTAGAATAAAATACATCGTACTGTCCATAATCTTTAAAGGAAAGTATCTTTTCTTTGCCTTTTCAGTTCATTAAAATACTAAATCTATTCCATTTGAGTCGGTCTCCCTATTCTCCACCAAAAACCATGTCCATAGGGATGGTGTATTGGCTGACCTGGCTCAGAATTTAACTGCAATGTATCTTATATTGAAGGCCTCGTCAAGAGGAAAGGGACAATGCACCGCTCCCTGGAAAAGGGTTCTCTTATAAGAGTAAAAGAGAAGGGCACTGGATATTTGGAAAGAAACCATGATAACCAAAATATCTCTCTCTTGCTTCTCTATTACTTTTTCCTTCAATAAGATTGAAATTCTCATTTTAAAAAATTTTATATTTATATTAATGCAGATCATCTCCAAAGGTACATAAGAAAATTCTCATAATGAACATTGAAAATGGAAAGAACCCTATTTATTGAAGAAGAGAAGAGTGTCTCATTAAATATGATATCAATTTGTTAATGTATCAGGAAAGATAAACTAGATCTTATTTTAATCCTCAAAATAGAAAATATTTGACTCCTGCATGTTGAAGTGCAAGATATAAGAGTTGGAAAACTTGGAAGAACAGCTTCAGTGGAGCTCTTCATTGAGAAACTTTATAAATCACTAAAACTTAAGGGTATTTTTAAATGGATCGAATACGTAAAGATAAGTGTCTAGAGCTTACAAATTGAGTTTAAAGTCAAATGATTTACAATGTATAAATTTATTATTTTTACTTTTCAACGGCATTAATTATTCTTCTTTGTTTTTCATTCCTTGAAGCATTCATTTTAAAATCTACACACAACAATCACATAAATCACATGTTATGTAAAGGTCATCACAGTACCCATTCTCTTACCTATAAATACATAGCACTTATTTTCTTATCACTGTATAATTCTTAAAATAGATATCAACACTGAAGTCTCAGTGCCCCTATCTAATGTTCACCAATAAGCCATTAATTTTTTTTCCCCTTGGAGTTCAGTAAGAAACCTTAGTTTATATAACCTGACATGGAGCTTATGCTGGGAATCTCAGTGCCCATATGTAGTTTTAGGGTTTGGATCTGGAAGGTCCCCAAAGACTCTTGTGCTCAAAGCTGGGCTTTCAGAAAGTGATTAGAAAATCAGGGCTCTGACCTCATTGATGTATGAATCCATTGATGGTTGAATGGACTACTGGAAGGTAGGAACTAGTTGCAGGAAGTTAGGTTACTAGGGATTTGTCCTAGAAAAGTATATATTCTCTCTCTCTTCTTTCTGGCTTCCATGAGCTGAGCAGCTTTCCTCCCTCATGGACTTCCACCATGATGTGCCGGCCTTGGAGCCAGCCACCATGGACTGAATCCTCTAAAACTGTGAGCCAAAATAAATCTTTCCTCCTGTAAGTTATTCTTGTCAGGTGTTTTGCCCACAGTAATGAAAAATGAAAAGCTGACAAACATATGTAGTTACCATTTTAAAATACATTAACTCATTAATTAATCTTTTCTTTCTTTCTTCTTTTTTTTTTTTTTGTGTGTGTGTTTGCTAAGAAATCTTAGTTCATATAATCTGAGGTTTTAGATAAATAAAAAGAAGCCCAGGAATATGAGACAGAGGGAAAAACCAGCAGGGCATGTAAAGGCTGGGCTAGAAATAGAAATATTCAACTTGAACTTTAAAAAGCAAACTTGATAGATGGTGAGTTATATTTGCTCCAGGAAGGCTTAAGCTTTGTAACCAGCATAAATGCATCCGACAAGTCAAAATTCCATCGACCTTGGCAATGTCTGAAGGGAAATATATTCATGAAGATCAGCTCTGCTGAAATTAATCTCTTATTTTGATAAAATAAAAATGATGTTTCTTTTTCAAAAATAAGACTTATTTTGGCTTCTGTTACCTACTGTATGCTTTGGGCCAAAAAAACTAGTCACTGTGGCACTGTGGTCCTTAAAAAAAAAAAAATCTCATTTGCTATTTGTCATGGTAAGTCAATCATGGAGTATCAGAGCAGTGAGGCAGTTTAGCAATCTATGTTCCTTTTAATCTCTGTCAGAGTCTAGAAAAGACACCTTTAAGTATTTAGTGACCTTTTACACTAAATTTTGGAAAAAGTAAATATTTCTCTCTTTTAGGCAGGCATAGATACATATAACTTTAATTTTTACTTTAAGATTGAACAATATATTTATTAAAGTATTTTAATGTTGTTCACTGAGATTTCAGAGGTATTTATAAAATAGCAATTAGTTTTATTCTTTGAAAAATAATGAGAATTATTATCTTACATTACATGCTATTTTGTAGTATATGGTGTCTAAGGTAACTCTGTAGTCAATTTCAAATCAATTAAGAACCCAAATCTTAATTTGTTATATTATCTTTGGATAAGGAAATATTTTAATTTTGAGTTCAGATTATATTGTCTTAAAAGATATTAACTTTTCTTTCAGTGAGTCCTGTGAGGTCCTCTAGATATGCCATTTTCTCCTCTATAGTTATTTCTTTAGAACAGCATTCCTAATGGATAAATGTCATGGATACGGGTGGAGAATAAGTGAATAAAAAACTTGGCTTGAATACTTATTCTCTAGTAAACACATGTATATTCCCAAACATAGGGTATGTTAGTTTCTTCACCTTTAAAATAGAGATAAAAATAAGTAACTCTTTTAAAAGTTTATATTATATACTCAAATAAATTACGACTAATCAATTAAGCATTAACACATACCAACTACACAGGTTCCAATCTTCCCCGTGGCTGAAATAATACAAGCATGTAGAACCACAATTATAATAATAATGAATAAAATACAGATAGTTAGGCTCCAGAGCCTGAACTCTTGGCAAATAAGTGGTCTTCTTTTTCTGATATTCTATCAATACTAGTCACCCTGATGTGTGTAACTTTGCTGCATACACATCATGTATCTTATTGTAAGAATCATGATTATTGATATAGGATCTAAACTGCCCATTGTCTTTCTGTTTGCTTTTATGAATCTAGTCATGATGTCAGCCTGTTTATTATCACTTGATTCTCATAAAATTATAGAGCATGAAATAAATTTTATTTGTTTGGATTCTCCATAAAAATCATTTCTCAGTAGATGCTATTAAAAAGCAGAAGAATAAACACCATGTCTTAAATTATATTTCAGAATGAGCATTGTAGGTAATTTCCTGTTGCTTGCCAAATGTAAATTTGAAATTCATGTAGTGAGTTGATGGCACAACTAAAGCTAGTCTTGTGAATGTTGAACTGTCAGTGGAACAGTTAAAAAAAAATTGCCGTCATAAAATAATTTGCAGACCTATTAACAAATTGCATGCAGTTATTTCAGTCAGAACCCTAACCAGTTAAATAAATGTCTTTCTAACTCAATGTAATGATGGCTTTCATTTTAGTGCTTTTGTCACCCCTTTATTAGACATTTTAGTTAGTGTCAGAAGAGTGATTTTTATTGTATATTATAAACTATTGGTATTAAGAATATTATTGAGGTTTTGAGATGAGTGTACAGGTGCATTAGCCTTGATGTTCCATTTCCAGGAAAATTTTGTTAGTTAATCAAAATGAACGGAAAAAGAAACTAATCTTCTCTCAAACAATGTAACTCATTCAGAAAAGATGAATGCCTCAATAATTTTAATATAACAATTCAAGATCTTGTCCCAGTTAAATTTGCATCCAAATTTTGAAAGTTTAGTTTCCTCCAAATCACGTAAATAGCTATGTTAGTTTTAATTTATGAAGAAATGAGAAATTATTTTTCCAAGTGAGTAGTCACATATCAATCTGTTGCCAAGTACAAAACAGAGTGTTTATTTTTTCCCTTGAATTTATCATTAAGAGTACAACTGTGGAATCACGAATATTTTGCCCAAATATATGAATGTATCGAAACATTCTGTGTAAGTTGAAACTTTAATTTTTCCTAAATTCCACAAAATGGAACATATAGAAGTGGCAAAAAGTTCAAGAAACTCGAGATTTTTACAACTTATGTATTTGAGGAAAAAAAAAAACAGAGGAACCTACTAATTATAATGTATTTCAGTCATTTGTGATTTTAAAAATTAATGTAACACAATTGATTTTCTTGAGAGAAGCAATAAGCACATGGGGATGACACATATGTAAGCAACTATACAGTATGTTCATATCTCAAACTCTGAGTTTCTGAATAGAATATTTGTGGAATGTCTTCTCTGGAATTCACTAAGGATAACACAAATTCAACATAAAAACTGAATTCCTTGATCCTAAACCTTCTCCCCAGCTCAATCTTTTTCCACCCCTGCTTTTTCTAATATCATATAATGAATGGTGTGTTTCCACCCAATCATAGATATACAGACATAGGCAATGGTCCAGATCTCTACTTTTTTGCTTCAGTAACTGTAGCCAACTATTTAATGAACACTATTAATTTAGCTCTTCAATATCCTTCGAATCTCTTTTCACCTATTAAGCTCTACAGTCAACTGCATAATTTAAACCAAGCTTCGTCTCTAATCTGCAGGATTATCAAAAATACTTTTTTAGATTATCTTTCTGTCCAATGTATTCATCATTTTTACTATTATGAGAGTAATCGAGACAAACCACAAGTAAAACCATGGTATTTATCCTCTTAAAAGTGTTTACAAAGACCATTCATGACCTACTTCTTTCCATTTCACTAGGCTAATCTTCTACCACTTGTCTGTTTGCACTTCAAACAGCAATAATTCCAACATTTTCTTTAAAAAGAAAGCTAAAGTGTATAATAACGCTGTGCAATTAGACAAGCTCATTACTCTATAAAACGTTCTCCTTAATTAGTGACATCTGATGAATCCATGTTCATCTAATAATTGTATTCAATGATTTTTTTGTGCCTCTGTGTGAAAATTTTCTTAATAGTTCCATGAAAAATTATAATGATGATGGAATCCAAGTCAAACACAAAATTTGGGCTGCAATAAAAAATACCACAGACTAGGAGTTTTAAACAGAGAAGTTTGTTTTCTCATGGTTCTGAATGTTTTATGCATACCTTCAATGTTATAGGATGGAGTTAATTTATGTAATATATTTAGTGTCCCTGCTTTTTGACCCTGACTAATCACCTGAGGTCAATGGAGCTTTAGTGAAGGTGTGTTCATCCCATAGAATTGACAATTTATAGATTTACTGTGATTATCAACACATTAAATGTTTATTGACCTGTCATCAAATCAAAGCACTTTTCAAAAGGAAATACTTTATTAATTCAATTTTCTCTTGTTTGTTATATTATAATTTTTTTAAAGAAACAAATGGAGGTCTTAAATAGGCAAGAATTAGTATTGGGGAATATTTTACTTTTCTGTCACTTTTAATATTTTAAAAATAAGGTGAGAGAGAGAAGAAACGTTCACTTGTAAGCAACGCTGACATTTCTGATATTGTGTGTCCATTACTGCTGTTGATAAATCACATGGAAATTTTGTGACAGCTATGTGGTTGTATAAAATTAGTTTTTAATTATTAAAACTTTATTTTGGGATCATATAAGATCCATATACTATTGCAAAAATTATAAAGATTTTTGTGAATCCATTACTGAGGTAACCTAGTAGCAAAGCTTTGCCAGTATAATTTTCTACCTTATAAAAGGTTCTTTTTTTCTTGTTTATTGTTCGGCAGCCTATACCATCCTCATTCTTAGTATGGAATTTTCCATTTCTGCCATCATATCAATGCTCAATAATTTTCAGATTTTGAGCATTTATTATTTCAGATCTTTTGATTAGAGATTTCTAAACCTGTAATAAAAAAATGATTCTGCACAATTATTAATAGCAAAAGCTTTTAAGTCAATCTGTTTTGATTTAAAACCTGGCCCTGTTATTTGTTGTGTAAGTTAACTTAAGAAAATATTTAACTTCTATCTTCATTATCTGAAAAATGTAGATGTTGTTAGTAATGACCACATTATGTTGTTTTCAAGACTAAATGAATTATACATGTTAAGTGCTTATAATATCAGCAAGCAAAACAATCAATAATTGTTCATTATAAATGCTACCTCTTCATTCAAGAATGAAATCTGTTTCCTGATACTTCTACCATTACTCATAACTCTGCTTTACACAAAACAGAATATATTTATATAGATTTTTTAAATACAATTGGTAACTTAGCATGTCATACAATTTTAAGTAATAACTCTTTACTATTTTATATGTATAAATAAATCTCAATTAGTCTATAGCACTCTAAACAATTATCTAGAATTTATCCCAATTCTGCTAGCTTTATTTTTAACTATGAATATAAAGTATTGATAATGTTTTTTTATTTTTCTAATTATTTCATATACATTATTGTTGTTAGAGATCACACTGAAATTTTGTGACAACCACATGATTCTATAAAACTCTTTTTTTATTGAAATTTTATTTTGTTATATTTTAAGATCCATATGCCATTATAAAAAATAGAGCTCTCATTAATCCATAATTGAGGTACCTCAATAGCAAGCAACATTTGCCAATATAATTTTATCCTTTTCTAGTTTTGATAGAAAAAATAATTAAAAATATTTCTTTTCTATTTCCTGGAAAAGATTTTATAGAAATGGTTTTGATTATTGATTTGAGAGTTTTCTGCTATTTTTACATATGCAACTTTTTGATATAAATTTGGTTCACTTACTTTGCTAGCTGTCTCTGTCATATGTACTAGATTGTGATTTCTGTTTCATTCAGTTCATTGTATCTTGTTATTTTGCTGGAGACTTCCTCTTTGACCCATAAATTATTTAGTACTATATTACTTTGTTTTGTAATATTTTGGGATTTTTCTTCTTCTTCTTCTTTTTTTAACTGTAGTCAAAGAATATACTCTTTTTGATTGGAGTCTAAAGATAATGTTAAAATTTATTTATATCCTACAATATAGACTGCATCTAATCTTGGTATATGTTTCACGAACACCTGAAAAGAGTATAATGTATGGTGCTGATACTCTATAGATACCTATTAGATCCTTGCTGATTTTCTATTTATTTTTTTTACAGTTGTTGAGAGAGTTATGTTCTTCAGTTACAGTTGTAATTCACCTCTCTCCTTTCAGAACTACCAGTTTTGCTTCATATACTTTCATCTCTTTTTTCGTCATTATATAAACTTAGGATTGGTATGTATTTTTGATAGATTGACACTTTTACTAGCCTGGTCGGCTGCTATTTCAAAACACCACTGACTATGTGGCTTAAACAACAGAAATTTATCTCCCACAGTTCTGAATGCAAGAAGTTCAAGTACAAGCTGGGCTGCTTACTGATAAGACTTCTCTTCTTGGCTTGCAGATGGAAATGTTCTTCTTGTATTCACATATGACCCTTTTTTATATTAGCATGAATGACTGGTGTCTCGCCCCCTTCTTATTAGGATACCAACCCTATTGGTTGAAAACTCCATTATTATTATCTCATTTAACTTTAATTAGCCTTTTCTAAAAGACCCTATTTCCAAATACAGTCACATTGGTAGTTAGGGTTTCAATATATGCATTTTGAAGTGACATAATTGGTCCATAACAAATGTTTTATTATTTGTTGTTTCTGATAAATTTTTTTGCTCTAAAATTATTTTTATTTGATTTGACTATTACCACTCAGTTTTCATTTTATTGATGTTTGGGTACTACATATTTATAGTGCTTTTTTGATGTTATATTAATATTTTTAAAATACATAATGCTTATTTCTTATAATTTTTTGCTTCATTTGCATTAAATAATATTATTGATATCTAATGACTATAATATGTTTTTATGTCTGTTCCTTATTTTTTATCTCCATTTTCCTTTTCTTTACTTCCTGTCTCTTGAAAATATTTTAAAAATCCATTTTTGTTTGTGTTGCAAACTGAACATTTTGTCCCTCCAAACTTCATATGTTCTGGCTCTGATCTTCAGTGTATATGGCTATATTTGGAGATTGGGCTTTGAAAGTGATAATTGAGCGTAAATTATGTCATAAGGGTGGGGATACCAACATGATGTGGTTAGAGTCCTTTACAGAAGGTCATGGAAGAGCATTCTTCTCATACATTTACCAAGGAAAGGGCATATGAAAATGTCATGAAAAGGTGGTCATCTTCAAGTTAAGAGGACAGCCTCAGCAGAAACTGAATACCAGAACATTCACCTTAAATTTCTAGCCTCCAAAATTGTGAGACACAAATTGATGTTGTTTAAGCCATACAATCTATAGTAGTCATGGCAGCCTGAGTAGACTAGTAAAGACAGTCTACAGTATTGCTGAGTGTATGTCTTCTTTTTAGTGATTGCCTTCTATGTTGTTGCACTATACTATTATTCACTTTATATCAACTCATAAGTACTTTAGAAGCTTATTAATAATTTAGAACAAAATCCAGAACTCCAGATAAAGCTGCCATGTACTACTTTTTATCACTTACTTATTTATATATATAACAATTGCTTTTGAAATGCTTTCTAATGACCAGCTATTGTATTAATTAATGTTGCTAAAAAATCTAAAAGGCAAACAAAATGCAAAGCTCAATATAAAACAAATAAAAACCAGTTTCCAATCCCCCCAAATTTAGACATCTTGAGACAGTGAAGAAGAGCTTCACATGTTCACACCATGTACACACATATTCACAAACACATTTTTAGAAAATATGGAATGAATATGTATTACTTGTATATAATGTGCAATTCACAGTGTTGTCATAGAAGTAAAAGATTAAATACTTCTGAGACAGGGGGATGATATTACAGAGTTTGCTGACAGATAAGTGATTAGGACTTGTAGTCTCGGGATTAAATTCACAAGTATTAAAAATGTAAGAAAAAACTTGCTTTCTAAGAATTTTAAAATTAGTGGTAATTTTAGAAATGCATCTAGCCTCATCAGATGAGAGAGTGCAGTTAGTATTATCAGAGTATTTTGTTTTCCTAAAATTGAAAGCTGGCTTACACAGGTGAGGATACCAGTCCTATTGTTATCTTTTCAGGTTTTAAGATATGGGTGATGTTTCTAATTCAGATGTTTCTAATGATTCTCTAATTCAGAATTTATTGATCTCACTCCAAAATACAAATTTTTGATTACTATATTTTCTCCTCCATATATAACAATTTTTAATGGAATTAACAAAAATAACATAAATATCTTTTATTTTCAGAGGGGTTGGGGTATTTTAGCATATATGTTAAAGAAGATATAGCTTATCTTTTATTCAATATTCCCTCAATATCACTTCTCCAAACTGATATTTTGATTAATCTTCAGCAAGATTAGTTAAAAAAGTATACTTCCTTGCAAAATCTTACTTGAAAATTATAATGAGGTCTTCACTGAACACATATGGAGCTGTCCTTCCATGAAAGCAGAACAGTATTAAAAAAAAAGAAAGTGTCTGAAATGAAGGACATCTGACCTGTATTTAGAGAGAAGCCTTGATCATGGGGCCCCGGGTGGGGAAGTCTGCATTAGCCTCAGATAGTGGTTTTGAATTTACTTTACTGCATAGTTGACTTGAGAACTGAATTCTCAGAACTCTGTTTTACATAGAATGGCTGAATCAGTTTTATCTGGAGCAGTTTCTAATGTAGGTATGAACTGCTCCCTGCCTAAGCCAGCATAAAATTATTAATAAAGGCTCTAAGAAATTTCAAGGCAGAAAAAGTGACCTAGAGTGTTAAATGCCACAAAAAAACATTTGAATAAGAGAAGGATGGAAGAGTGAGCTTTCAGTGGACAGTTGGGCACAGGGGTCAGACTGAGATGTGTGAGGAAGTGAGCAAAAAGAAAAATGTGGACTGGGTGTAAAGGTTTCTCTATTTAAATCTTGACAGCTTGACTATAAAAAACAAGTTGTGGGGTCATGGTATGAGTCTTTCTTAATGTGTTTAAAAAAAATCAAACAAACATATTTTATGGGCTCAGGGAACAAACCAATCAGAAATGAGATGATACCAGAAAAGAGACTAGAAGTTCGATGTACTTTTGCTAAAACAGAAAGAGTTGAATTCCACAGTACAGAGAACTCAATTTACTTTGTATAAAAGTGTACTTTTTTTGGGAAAGGCAAAATGGAGTAGTTAGGATTGCTGTAGTGATAGTAGCTCAAGAATAAAGAATATATTCCCTAAGCATTTGGAATTTATCTTAGAAAAAGAAGAGAAAATAGGAACCCAGAGTTAAAAAGGGGAGAAATAGAGAGCACTAGAAATATGAATATGGCCATTGAATCAGTTGGTAACAGTAAATGTATAAGAGCTTAAAGGGTAAGAGGATAAAATCAGACAGTAGTGTATTAGGTTTAAAATCCCAGAGGTGGAGTGAATAGAGCATATGACATGTTCTTATGTATAGGCTGCCTGTAGACTCTCAAGTCCTGCCATCCCTTGCCTCCCATGTTCTAGTTATCCTCCCTTTGTATATTCTCTTCCCTTCTCACCTATAAGTGATGGCTTAACTTATTGACTTTCTTCTAATGAACACAATTTGGGAATTTAGATGACATATGGCTTATATTAACTCCCTTTTTCTCCCCGCTCTACCCTCTGTCTCTCCCTCTCCTCTTTCTCTATGTCTCAAAAGAAGCAAGTTGGCATGTTGACAGTTACTACATGAAGAAGTTTATATGGCAACCAACTGCTTTTTCTGGTCAAAAGTCTGCCAAGTCCTGAAGTCTATTGTATTAACGTGAGTGAGCTTGGAAGCAGATCCTTCCCTGGTCAAAACCTGACTGGACTAAAAGCTTCATCACTCCCTGTGACACACCTTGAGCTAGAGGCACTAGGATTCCTAATCCACAGAAACTGTGAGATGATAAATGTTATTGTTTTAAGTTTTGGGGATGACAGGTTCCACAGCAATAGGTAGATAAACCTGTCACAAATACTTGAAGTGAAAGGGAAAATTCAGAACTGATCAGATAAAGGTCATGTGAGGTAGTGTTTTTCAAAGATTTTTTAAACAGTAATCACCTGTGTATGCCAGCTTTCAACTTTTTAAACAGGTATAATGTATCATATAAAAAAAGAACATCCATGGCAAACTTCCAGAATAATTGTGAGAACTTATTTCACTATTGATTAAATTCTCAGCAGATTGGTAAATCATAGTCAATCATGAAACATTGGGAGGAAAAAATAATTAAAAAAAAAAGAAACATTGGTGACAACCATACTGCTGCTACTGCTGCTTATGATTTAAAGGGCTTTAAAACTAATGTAGCTTTCTATCCATCTGAGTTTGAAATCTCTCTGAGATCAGCAAGGAAATAAGTCATAGAAATTGCAAAAGAGGACCATTATTATTGTTAAGGTTTTTAAAAAAGAAATGCCCTATATAAGTGGCAGAAATAAGTTTCCTAATATCAAGCCTCATGAAGAACCTGCATGCCTAGTATGCCTAGTATTAAAGAGTTCTGCATTTGGGGTTGTGCTACAGATGACATGAGCAAAATGTGAATGTCTGATACTCTTGCCTACAAAATTAAAGAAGGTGAAGGGGTTGAGCTTCACATTTCCAGATCCACTCTTAAACTCACTAATAATCTTTTCATAAGTAATGAGGAAGAGAGCAAGAGCAAGGGAGAGACCAAAAGGATTGTTCTAATGAAAGACATTTAATTGAAAAGGAAATATTAGAAGTGATTAAGAGATGTCTTGTCTTCCAACAAGGATTACATATATTTTTTTCATTTTGTTTGTAATTTGCGTAGGCTTTGTATAATTATCTGGTGAATTTCGTTTCAATTTCAGAAAAACAATGAAAAAGAAAATGGAATATTATGAATTAAAACAAACGAAGGGGCAACTTCTGGCTTGTACCTTAGCTAAAAAAAAATGGAAAGGATGTGAATCCTACCTATACAACAGAAAAAGCTTTATAACCTATAAAAACATAACTTTGCTTGACCCTCAATGAACCCTGAACTAGAAAGAAAAGCAACTAGCCTAAAATCTAAAGAAAGGCAGTCAACTCCAAGGAGTTACAGGGCACAAACATTTTATCTATAGTGGCTGATATGTGATATATAAACTCTAATAAAAACAGGTAATATTTTCAAGAAATTCTTAAAGATGAATTGGGGTATCATGGGGTACATAAACCCTGAAGCCTTAGACCCAGAAATCACTCCCACTCCTAGCTCTTCTTTATGAAACCAATTTAGTACTTATGAGAAAGGTAGGATATGTTGCCTTTGGAGCATATGTAAAGATCCATTGCACACGGATAGGAATATCCTTTGGCCCAAGTACATTCAAGATTCCCTATGACTGGCACAAAGACAAGATTGCTAAGATGATTCCATCCCAACACATCAAGGACACAGGTTCTGTTCAGAAATACAGAAAATTTACTCCAAACTTGTCTTCAAGTTGAGGCTACCAAGAAAAGCATTAAGAAACAAAACAATGCAGTGTACTACTGGAGAGGTTCAAGACAGTGAGAAAGAAGTTTTCTGAAGCATGAGTGCAAAGGGAAAACCTAAAACTAACTGTAGAATATCACTGAGCAAAACCCTGAGACAGCCCTACCCCACACACTAAAAAAAATAACAGTAACTAAAGAAGAATTTGAAGCCTGTGATGTGTTGAGAGTAATCACAACAATGACATGCCAGAACCAAGGTCAATTCCTAAGTAGATTAACTCAACATCACACACCAAAGACTAGCAAATCAAAATATGCACATCTGTAGACATAAGTGTGATTTAACTCAGTCTCTATTGACTTAATGAGATATTGAGCATTCAATAAAAAATCATAAAGAACACAAAGAAACAAAAAATGCAATTCATGCTCAAGAAAGTAATCAACAAAACCAGGCTCAGATATACTTCAGTTATTGGAGCTATGAGGCAAAATATTTTTTAAAAATATGAGAATATATTAAAGACTATAGCAGAAAAAGTAGAGAAGACACATAAATAAGATGGGAAATTCAGTACTGAGATAAAAACAATACAAAATAAATGGTAATATTAAGACAGGAAAATGTCATGAGTGTTGAGTCATGGAGTTTTTATGCAGTTTCCCTTATGGAAATACTAGAAAGTTCTTGGCAGAATATAGTCCGGAAATCTTTTCAGTACATAAACCATTTATATTTGGCTGGGATATTTTTTTTAAATCTATGTGATGAAATATTGCTATAAAATTCCAACATAGTTAACCAAAAGATCAGATATTTCTAACTACCAGCACACTCTACTTACACTTTGTCTCATTGCATATAGTTCTTGGGTTTTTATCAAGTTTCTCTCAATCAATACATATCTTATGGTGACATCTTTTCTAGTCTGCCTAAGAATTAGTCTCTCCCTCTAGACACGCTTCTACAAATCAAAACAGGCTGATTAGGGTTTCACTGAAATTTAATAGATAACTTAAGCAGTAGAGAGGGTCCTCACACCTTGAGGATCACTAGTTGGAAAGGTTATGTAGTGCTCATCTCTGAGATTTTGTTCATATATGGAAGGTAATAGAATGAAATTTTCAGAAGGAAGTAACACCTAACAAAATGAGTGGGTTAAAAGATACCTATTACATTTTGTCTAGGGTCTCTTTCCTTGGTTTGACAAAGATCTGAGGAAAGTATGGATTTGAATAATGATTTGAAAGTAACAGGATACTTCAGATAAAAGTATAGGGAATATATAGGACATATTTTAAAATCTTAAGAAAATTCTAGTAAAATGGAAAATCCAGAATTCATAAAAAGGGATCAGGAAATTTTACTAAATAAAAATATAAAAAATTACTTATATATCAGAAAACAACTAAGGAAAAACACAAAATTGATTTAAATATGCAACAAAAATTTCCATCCTAAAAATAAATAAGTTTTGATAATCACTAATAATGAAAAAGCCAACCCCCAAACTGGTACTAAATATTGTCTTTGTGAAAAGACAATATCAAAACAAGTGAAAATTAGATGCTGGGGTTGTGGCTCAGTGACAGAGTATTTGCATAGCATGCACAAGGCATTAGATTCCTGCCTCAACTCCACATAAAAATAAATACATAAATAAATGTAAAAAAAAATAAACTAAATAAATGAATGTATAAAAAAGCAAGTGAAAATTAAAAGAAAAATCTTTGCCTTAGTGATACAAAAAGGGAAAAGTAAAATTAATGATTGTTTCTTATAGTTCACATTGACCAATTAATATATATTTATTACCTATAATGTATAACTAAAATGATATTATAAAGACACTTTAACTCAGAAATTCTCTTTTTTTTGAATTTAGTTTAAATTCTTTTTATACATTTACACAAATAAGCTTAACCAAAATATTTCTTAATGCATGTTTATAAAACAAGTATAAGAAACACAAATATTAAATAATGGATAAGTATCAACCCAATTACATTGCATTAACACAAATATTCTACACACAGTAGAAAGAATTAAGCGAAATTGTATGAACAATGAATTGTATGTAAGTTTTAGAAATATAGATATTTTATTGATAATAGTAGCTATACCCAGAGTAAGGTTTAAAATTTATGTATATTGCTTTCTTTTTAAAAACAGGCAAAATGAGAGCTTTTGTAAAAAAGGCTTCCTTTAAAAAAAGAAAGCTAACTTTTTCATGGATAAATCTCTTGAAAATGCCCTTCAATTGATGAATGGATTAAGAAAAATGTGGCATATATACACAATGGAATATTATTCAGTAATAAAAGAGAATAAAATCATGGCATTTGCTGGTAAATGAATGGAGTTAGAGAAGATAATGCTAAGTGAAGTTAGCCAGTCCCTAATAACCAAATGCCAAATGTTTTCTTTGATATAAGGAGGCTGATTCTTAGTGGGACAGGAAGAGGGAGCATAGGAGGAATAGAAGAACTCTTGATAGGGCAGATATTGGAGGGGAAGGGAGGGGGATTGGGGTTAGAAATGATTGTGGAATGTGATGATCATAATTATCTAAAGTACATGTATGAAGATACAAATTGGTGTGAATATACATTGTATACAACCAGAGATATGAAAAATTGTGCTCTATATGTATAGTAAGAATCGTAATGCATTCTGCTGTCATATATAAATAAAATAAAATAAATACTAAAAAAAGAAGCAGGTAAAACTAAAAAAAGTCATTATATTATTTTTATTTAGAAAATGCTTGCAAAATCACAAATCATTTGTACAATTTTATAATAAATATAAAATTAGTTAGTAAAAAATAAAGACAACAATATATGGGGGAGATAAAGTAGGAAAGGGAACATGAAGAATAAATACTATGTTTGTTTCATGAAATAAAATTTCTACTTTGATATTTTCTTGCAAACTGCATGCCTTGGGCAAATTATCTAAATTCTATGGGTATCAAAAATATTTAGCTATGTTATTGAAAAGTATATAAATATTTAAAAATGGTTTACATTAAATCCCAAATTATAGTAAGGATATGTCACTATTAATGACATGGCAAAGACTTATCAATCTGTGCTATATTATTTTTATGATTATGCAAAGAATATAAGCTAATTTTAACAGATTAAAAATAAAAGCAAAAATGAAGGTCCCTCCAGCAATCTCACTTACTTATAATTCTACATACTTTTCATGAATACATATATAGCATATATTTTTAATAAGTATTTGAACCTTCAAAATACCATTTGTAAGACCTTTAAAAAAAAGTTTTGTCTTTTTTTGTTTGCTTAACTGTACAACATATATTTGGGTATTCACTCAAATTTTTCAAATTTCAACTACTCATTTATTCCCCTTATATAATAACAAATTTAATGATTTAAAAATAATTTTGGAAGAAAAGAACCCTTAATTGAATGGCAAATTATCTCAAAAATACTATTTTAAAAGATCTAAATCAGCTAGAAACCTGGGTCTAAAGCTGTGCTGTGAATAAAATGTCCCCTTAGGATTTCTTAAGTATGTATATTACTGAACCCAGCACATAGATTCTGATGTAGTGGATTATGATTACCCCAGAATTATAGATTCTTATATAAAGCCAATAGGAATCTGAGCTGATCACTCTTGGTTAACACTTTTATAAACTTTCTCCCTGTCAGCCCCATGATAAGCTTCATTTCACTAGTGAATGGAGTCAGTTCATCTACATGTGTAGCTTAACTAATTCACTGACTTGTGTTTTTGAGAAAATGAAGCTCGTGATAACCAACTTCATTGTGTTCATTATATAAAAATTCAACATGTAAATGTATAAAGTGTTATAATTGATCTGAAGCACTTAGGTATTTGATCAACAAGATACAGAAGCATTTTTTTTGATAGATAGCTTTCTTGAATTTTTTTTCTATTTTAAAAAACAGGTATACATTTTAGTAAAGGTAATCCATATGGTTTAGCAGAACATCCATTATTAGCCTGGTAGTGCTAATATAATTCACTGTCCAAAACACTAACTATAATAAGCTTCTTATAGAAGGCAGGATGAATGATTGATTTGTAAATTGCTGTTAGTAACTGGTAGATTTCACATTTAACAAATACTTTTGTTGAAAATTCCACTGTAGTACTGTCATATGAAGCATTAGTAACTGGTAAATGTAAGATATGGGGTTAAAATGGAATTAGGCTATAGAAAAATTTAACTAGAGAATTCCTTTAAAGACAGCAATTATATACATTTTCTCACTAAGATATATAACAACATGACCCTCATAGAAAATTGTTTAATAAAATGAAGTTTGTTTTTATTTATAAAGCTTAAAACGCTAAAAATTACTTTTAGGTCAGAATGTACACCCAAGCTAATTTAGAATAAACTTTAATCAATGTTGTGTCGTGAAGGTATGATATCAGTGTGTCAGGGCATTTAAGGCATAAAACAATATTAGACAAAAGTAGTCAAAAGACAAAAAGAAACAAAAACAAGACTTTGGTGGTGTTCTAAGACCTTTTGATGTAGAACAAGGGCATAGAGTATATTAAAGACTTAGAGCAAAGGACTAGGCTATAAATGCCAGAAGGACTGCTTCCATATGAAAAATGGGACTAAGATGCATGGTGGACATATTTCACTTCACAGTTTTGCTTAGCATCATCATTAAAGACATACCCTTGTGTTAACTCAAATAATAATTGAAATGATGATATGAAGAAAAAATCAGAGAATTCTCATCAGAAAATTAAGATGTTAAGTATCACAAAAAGTTCCTCACTTTTAAAAAGTATAATATTTTTTATAATATTAATTGCATTTTAATAGATTTGGACTATAAACAAAATCCTAAAGTAAATAATATTTTCTAAAGTAAATATAATTTCTATTTATTTAATCATTAAACCTTTAAAATTTATTTTAAACTTCAAGATATGAAAGACATCAATTGGTATTCTCTAAAATATTGAATCACTTTGCTATTCAAAATCAACCATATTTTATAATATACATTCTCATAATATGATATGTTTTCAAAGGAAATGCACTTATTAGAACCAGCTGTTAAAATAGGATATAAGTGATATAAATAATCATAAAAATTGATAATAATTCTGTCATGGATAAACTGAAATATACCTTTGATCTAGTGACTACTGGAAAAATTATTGCTGAAAATTATGATTATCAATGAAATATGACCCACCATTTTAAGCATTACTAAATTCACTTTAATAAATCAATCAGTGAAAGGGAATATAAATATTAATCATGACCACTGCTAACATCACAAAAAAAAAGAGACTACTCAAACAAATTTTCCATCTGGTGAAGGAACACAATGCCTCTAAGAAAATGTTACTGCTTCATATGTTAAGCCTGAGTCTGATGAAAAGCTTACATTCAACTTCCCATTTACAGAAATACAGATGTCAGAGAAAGGTGTTATCCAATTGGATGAACTACATACTTCTACTGAAAAAAAAAGACATTTTTTTTGTCAACAAATTGCAAGAAATAAATAAGAAGCTGGAGAAACACTGTGTGTGTGTGTGTGTGTAAGCATATATACTTATGGGCACATGTGTGGGTGTGTTAGCTGGTTACAATAGGTTTATTTTACTTGAATTTTGATTCAAATAAAATAAACATAATGGAACTTTTAAGACAATTGGGGAAACATGGACTACTGAATATTCAATATAAATTATTTTTAAATAAGTATAATAGTGATTTGTGTTAATGCTTTTTTTTAAAAAAAAACTTTTTAAAAAAATATTAATATTAAAGATTTATAGATACATATTAAAATTCTTCACAGAAGAATAAAAAAATAAAGTTTCCAAAATTAGGCTTGGTATAGATAATATATCCTTAGACATGTGTTACTGATTATTGAAGCTACATGATGTAATCAAATTAGTCTTATTTTCATTTGTTTGAATATTAGTGTAATAAAATTTACAAGTGATGCAAATCACTTCTTCTATTTATAGACAAATTTTCATTCAGAAGTTTACTGGTGATTTTATATTTTTTAATATGTAGTTTGACTTTTATTATTCAACATAGATTGATTTATGCTGTTACTTTTCAAAGGCAAGATGTAAGTTCCATACTTATGAGTACTTCACACTCATTCAAATGTGTAATTAAACATTTTTAATAGTCAGATTGACTAACATTGCTATAAACAATTGCATTTTATTATCTCCTAACTACTCTCAATATTGGCATTACTATTTCGATTAAAAGATTTATAGATAATAATATGAGAAAATTAGTGGAGTTTTAAAGAATAATAATGACATAGGCCTGGCATGTTTGAGGTATCACTCTACTTCCTGTTTGGTCTTATTCTTCCTGCCAGGCCCAGGAAGCACACCCTCCCCACTGGAGACCAGGCACAGGCATTCTATGCTGAAATGTTACCATACTTATCTTTTTCTCATTTTTACAATTAATGGTGGAAATGTAAAATGAGATAGTCATTTTATTACTTCTCTATTGTAACAGTTTACCACTGGCTTTGCATTTTAAAAGAAAACAATTTATTATCTCATAGTTTGTGTTTGTCAGGGGCCTCGCATGTAATAGATGGATCCTATAGTGACTTCTGTCAGCACCTACCCAGAATTGGGCCTAACTTCACAGATTAAGGGCACAGCACTCCATAAGACTGCCCTCAACTGTAGCTGGTCTCTATATAATTGGAGATTCCCAGGCTAACTTTATTTTTGTTCAATTGGCTACAAAGTCTGGGATTGATCACTATATCCCTTCAAGTTCAATATTTACCAGAATGTTTTAAACAACTCAAAAAAGTCCCATACTTATGATTACTGATTTAATGTAGCAAAAGATGCAAATCACAACCAACCAAAAGGAAAGACACATGAGGTGAGGTCTAGGAGGATTTTAAATGTGAAACTTCCATTGAGTCAAGATGCTTTATTCTCCAAGAGCACTGACGAGTTATCATGATCAGAGTATTGCCATTCAGGAAAGATCACTCAAGCATTGGTGTCCCAAGGTTTTCCTATGGCTTCACTATGTTGGCATGACAGCTGAATCATTTAACATGTGACTCCATCTCCAGTCCCTCACGTGCTCCAATAGTAGAGTTGATATTACATGGCTCAAGGGCTCAACTCTCAAACCATGTGGTTGGCCTTTAACTTGACCAGACCTCATTTCAAGTCCATGACTTAACATAGACTATCTAGGGGCCCAATATGAGTCACCTTGCTAATGTAAACTATCAGCTGTAATCTAAAGGGCGCACCATGAATAACAAAGAGGCTACTTCTTGGAAACTGAGGACAAAGGCAGTCACATTCTTTATTATGCAGGACTTCTGCTCTGGGTCTCACAATGTTAAAATTAAGGTCTCTTGTAGTCTCATAAGAGACTGGATTTAGGACAATTTTTTTTTCAAAATTTCTCAGGTTATTGAAAAAAAATCAGTTCTTTGTAGATATGAAAAAGAGGTCCTTGTTTTCTTCTTAGCTGTTGACTAAAGTCTACATTTATCCTCTAGTGGCCACTTTCAAGTCATTGTCATATGGCCCATCAACAACACAATGTTTTCTCCTTCTCGTTCACAGAAAAATCTAGACCTTTTCTTAGTCTGTTTTGGTGAGCTCCACAATGTCAGGTTTATTTAGAATAATCTCACTTTGGATTTGCTTAAAGTTAATTGATAGGGACATTAATTACATCAGCATGATTTCTTTGGCCATATTACAGGACTGGTTTCTATCATATTCACAGGTGCTATTGCCACAGGAGAAGAAGCATTCATAGAGGTCATGTACACTGGTAGCTAGTTATCTTGGAAAACACTTTGTTCAGATTTTATAAAATTAGATACCGCAATTGCACTCCTGAGCATTTATCCTGGAGAAATTAAAACTTATGCTCTCACAAATTCCTGCACATTAATGTTCATACCTGCTTTGTTTATAATAATTTAAAACAAAAACTTAAAATAATCCAAATGTTCATCTTCAATCAACTTATCAAAGAGGAAAACAATGTAGAGACTAGAGAAAAGTAACCTTCGTAAGATGCTTAATGGAACAGAAAAGTGGAGAGAGTGGTACTATAGAGGTCAACAAGAATTTTAAAATGACCAGCGTTGTAGTTCAACTTCAGAAAATGAGGAAAATGACAAAAGATGGAGCAAAAGCATAAGTATTATCAAAAATATGCAATGATAAGGAGACCACATTGATTAATTAGGAGAAATCCATGAGATAACCAAGTTTAAGACCCAAGGAAAAGTCAAAAAAAGGTTTAAAATTGTAACTTTTGGTTAATAACTCAGTGAAAATATATCTTCTTTTAATACCATGAAATCTACAATTGACATTCAATGAAATAACACAACAATTTTACTTAACACAAATCTAAGCCCTTGTAAGACATTTTTTAGACAAAGAGAATTAATTCTGTCTAAACTATATACAAAATAATTGTTTGCCAAATAATCAAATTTAGCTAAATAAGCTATTACTTATTAGTTGACTATCTAAAAGTTGCATGTTCAACATAAATTGAGCACTAAAACCTTGACATTTTCAGTCATATCTCAAAATATCTAATAATGAGTCATGTATTTGTGAGTATTATGCATTATAGGAAAATAAATGTCCCCAAAGACATTTCCAATTTATAATGAAAAGTAGAAAGAGGAAGGATAGGGAGGAAAAGAGAAAGGCAAAGAAGAACATTAAAATATGCAAGAGTCAGAAAGTAGGAATCAGCTAAAAGAGCATGTCTGATGTTTTTTTTTCAAGTTTAGTGTTGTTAGAATGTATCAAATCAATGAAGTCGTTTCACCAATTACTAGTGCACGTGTACACACACCCAGACACTCATATTTTAAAATTTCTTAAATTAGAGCACATTCTGCAATCCCCCATGGGCTAAGTAAGAAAGTGTCATGATGATGTCATTTCCTTTCCTTTACCTTTGCTAAAACAGCTGATGCTGATAATGTGAAGAAAATGCCAACATTATAAAAGGGGTGTCAGTAAAAAATTTTAGAAAATATAATGGAGTACTCTTTTAGAGATGCTGTATCACCAAACCTCTTTAAAGGGCAGACATGAATATGGTACAGAAAAGCACACATATATACAGGCCAGAAACAATATGTGACTCAGAATATTAGTATAGCATAACTCAACCAAAACCATACTCTATAGCATTTCTAGTCAGAAGAAAATAATATTGGACAAGTCTTTATCATTCACAGTCCCAGGAAAGAAGTAAAATGGAAAAAATGACATATCATATGTCCAAATATTTGTCATATGTCAAGTTACTAAGTTAAATACTTTCTAAGTCCTTATTTTGACAAATTTACTTTCATTTTCATCTAAAAGCCTTTATATCCCTAGTCTCCTTTTATCTCACAGTTCTGTGCAGTACCACAAAGGACCCTTCTTTACTTTATACATAGGTAGCAGTCCCCATTACTGTGATTCCAGTTGCCTGCAATCAACCATGGTCTGAAAGTATTAAATGGAAAGTTCTAGAAATAAATAATGTGAACATTTTAAATAATTTTAATTGTAGCATGCTATTATTTTATTATTAGTTATTGTTATTAATCTTTTACAATGACTAATTGATATGTTGAATTTTATTATAGGTATATATGTAAAGGCAAAAAAGCATAATATATGTAAGGCTCAGTACTATTCATGGTTTCAGATACCTACTGAGGGTCTTGAAATGTATCCTCCACTGACAAGTGGGTAATCCTATCCTCCAGCCCACCCAGTCAAGCACTTCCTGCTGTATAGACACTACATAGTCACAAACACCTTCTTCTTCGAATAAATCCCTGGTATTCGATTGTACCTTCATGGGTACTCTAACCTCTTTTAGGGCCTTTCAGAAGAGAAGCTAGTAAAGCCTCTAGAGACAACCTTATGCCTATTTTCAGCATAGAATGCCTGTACCTTGTCTCCAGTAGGAAGGGTGTGCTTCCTGGTTTGGCAATGTCCCCGGGGGTCTGATAGGAAGAATAAGACCAAACGGGAAGTAGAATGAGTACCTCAAATATTCCAGGCCTATGTCAGAATCTCTATGCTCTACAGACCCAGGCCACAGGATAATGCTGTAAGGCATAAAGGTTGAAAATCAAATTTACTTAAAAGAAATATGTCACAAGTTTATCAAGTTGTTTTTAGCTCCAAAAACGAATTCATGAGTCAGACACATTTTTTCCCCTTCTTTTCTTGTATAGGCAGTTCCTTCATCTTGTCATCACATTTTAACTAGCATATTGGAATAAGCTGTTTATTTATTGAGCCAGATCTTCTTGGCACTCCCAACTTTTCTTGAGAATGTGCCTTTTCCAGGGAATCTATGTTAATTTCTCACTCAATGAAAATACCTCCATAGTCCAGTGAAACAGCCATAGCAAATAGTCCCATGACTGACAGACTGAATTTAAATTATGAAATTGCTTTCCATAGATAATGAATTAATCTATCTGAATATGAAAAGGATTATTTTTCTTTAAATAAGAATTATTATATACTCCTTAGTGAAATGGCTATCCTTTCATGCTCCGTAATCTACAAATAAAATGTGGCCGAAACTTCCCTCCAGTGAAATAAAGGTTTTCTCTCTGTAGACAGAATTTTTAAAACAATATAAATTAAAGGAAAAATCTTCATGTTAAAATAAACATTTTGTTGAACATAAAATATTATGTAATATAATAGAAAATTAAATTTCTCTCATTTGCTTCATAATATGTATGCTGAGAAGAGATAATATTGGGCTGTACCTAAATGACTCTCATTTTAACAGACTTAGAGGTTCCATCTTCTGAAATGCCTCCCTAGTTCCATTACTCTAATTAAAATTATTTGATATGTATTTGTACCTTGGACAGTGACCTTTACATTACTTACATCCTTACATTAATATATTGGTGCTGCTTACCCTAATGAGTCACTTTCAATGTTAAATCAAAGTAATAAAGAAAAATAAAATGAATTAGAGATCAGAGGAAATGCTTCAGAAAGTATGTTTCCTCATGAGATCTCAACATTAACATTATTTTCATTGAATTGAAAGACAAATAATTTAAAACTGGAATGCACACATAGCTTGTTTGTGATGCTATGTTGCTATTTCCTACAGTATAATTGGCTGCCTGTTGAGCCAAAGAAATTACCACAAGAAGATCAAATATGTCTACTAATATTCAACTAACAAAATTGAAAAGCCAGTATATTTATATACTCAGAATGCTTAGCAGTAAATAGACGATCAGGGAGAGAAAAAAAAAAATGGCAAAGCAGGGGTCGATATAATGATCTGATTTTCATGGTGTCTTCTCTGCTCTTTGGTCACCAACTAGGCACCTTTAGAAGATGTCACTTTTATATCTCCAGGGTACTGCTTAGTACACCTGAGAGCAACTTAATTACAACACTAAATGCACCCTAGGAATGGAAATGTGGCTAATAACAAAGCACCATCAAAAGTTTATGCTATTTCTTGTTCCTTGGTTCTCACTTGTTAAAGCACTATTTTTAATGGAACCCCAGTGAGCCGAAAGAGTTAATAAAAACCATCTTGTCCTGAAAAACTCACTATTTTAGAACAAATCAAAGAAGGAATTGAGTTTGACATTGAAATGTATTTTGTAAAAGTGATAGTCACAGTGATCCAAAGAGTGCTGTGATTCCATCATGAACTTTTCATTCTAGTTTATACATCTGGCTAATAGTATTTCCATATGCTAGTTCCAAGGTTTTCAGGAAGACAGAAGAGATGTTAAAAGAACCAGAAAAAGTATATGAAATGCATTCTGTAATTAATAAATCTACAACTGAATGGCTGAGCAACATGTAAGAGACTCTCAAAGTTAATGGTGGAGAAATCAGTCAATAATTATTTCTAGTTTGACTTCAGGCCGGAAACAGAAATCGTTTTAATAAAAAATGTAATAGGAAGAAAAGAAGCACTTGAGCAAGCTACAAAAAAAATAAAACTTCACTGATAGATGTGAAATTGCTGAATCCAGATAGAGAAACTAACTTTACTCTTGCTTCTTTACATGATTGAGTTCATAGTGCTGGCAGAGCAGTCTGCCCAACAATGGGAAGAGGCACCTCTTTATAGGCTTGCTGGTAACTAAAAAAATGAGACCAGGAATGTGAAACTAATTAATGTAAAGAGTCAACCTACAATACCTGGAGAAGGTGTTTGGCACATGTAAAATCATTAAACAAACCACCCTGGGCTGGATCCCCAGAGACCAAATAGAGATTTCAGAATGTCTGACAGGCTTTACATCTTGGCTAGTGGCCAAGGCACTGAACACAAAAAGTGAGATGAGTTTGATACTGATACATTCTTGTGAAAGAATAGATGAAATGAATTCAGAAAAACACAGAAATCCGCTGGAAAGTAGGTATCAGACAGAGATAATATGTCATTTGCAGCATAAAATTATGCAAATGAAATGAAAAGGAATACTAATCATTTAGATCCCTTAGTGATCCAGAGAGAGAGAGAGAGAGAGAGAGAGAGAGAGAGAGAGATCAATATCAATAATAGATAATAATTGGGGGCAGTGCAGCTAGGGGCAGTGGCACACACCTGTAATCCCAGTGACTCAGGAGGTTAAGGCAGGAAGACCACAAGTTTCAGTCCAGATGGGCATTTTAGGGAGAACTTCAGCTACTTAGTGAGACCCTCTCTCAAAATAAAAATTTTAAAAAAGAAAGAAACAGGATACAACTCAATGTAAAGCACCCCTGGGTTCAATCTCCAGGTTTTTTTTAAAGGGAAAAAAATATAATAATTGATCAAAAAATTGCATTCATACATTAAACATATTTTAAATCAATTGCCCATTGCTGTGTCAATCTCTTACTTTTTATTGTTTAATTATTACAACACTTCAGTCAACCACATTATTTTACTGTTCATCATAGAGGGAAACTGAGGTTTGGAGAGTTTGTAAGAAATACGTGTTAACTTCCAATGGCCTTCATCTACAGCTCTGTTCAAAGCAGTCTAAAACTGTTCATGACTCTTCAATGTCACAGTCCTGTACTCTTTTTTGCTAAGTACTTTTTATCACACAATTTTGTTCAAGCTTTCCCTTAAACCACTTCTGCTTATCAGCCCTATTGTTATACCCAGGACCATTTTCTTCTAATTTCTCCAAACCATTTATTGCTTGACCTTTTTTTTTTTCTTAAACTGGACAATCTGACGATATGTTCTATCATTCCAATCACATTCTTGATTATTTGTAAAATTCCCTTTTTCCTAGGAGAAATTGTCCCATATACCTCATTCCTGTATTAATACTACAATCATTGAACCTTTCTCCTTTATCCAAGCTGCTCAGCCCTATCTTGGAAAATCACACAACTCTGCTAATGGGGGTCATTGAGGATTCAGGGACTCTGACATCAGTTTATAATCTTTCAGCAAGTTTCCATTTTCTTAGTCAGCTTTGTAAAATATTCGACGGCTTTAATTTTCTATGTGTCTCACACATCCCGAGCCATCAGGGATATGTGATTACATATAACCTTAAACTGCATCTGAAACAATTATGTTTATTTCTCTGTTTTCTGAGAGGAAGATGGGATCTTTTGTCCGTTTCTTGTTTTTGTTTTTAAATCTAAGGCTATTCCCCCCCCCCTTTTTTTTTTCTGGCTCAGGTCACTCTGAAGTCTGTTTCATTTTGGAGATTCATTCAATAGTCCAAATCTCAATTATATGGTGTATATGATCATTTGCAATTCTGAATTCTGCAAGAAGAGAGACATGATGTTGCATAATTCATTTCAATGAAAATTTGTAATATGTGTCTAGACATAATAAAACATTGTGTAGGTTTGTTTAATGAATACATAAATAGAAAGTGTAATTTAAAAGAAGTATTTCAAAAGGAAGAAAAGGAAAAGTCGTAGTCTAACTTCAAGTGCACTTTGTATAAATGGAAATGTTTTGTATACATTGATTTAAAGAATATCAGTTACAAACCTCACAACTGTCATTAAAAACATCAGACTCTCATACAGTCATTATTCTAAATTAAAGAACCCCATAGTCCACTATCCCTTTTCCGTTTTGTTTTTTTTTTTTTTAGGAAAGGAATAATAGTATACATGGCACTAAATTTTTCATATAAATCATTAAATAACCAGAGTTGGCTGACATATTTTAAATATTTCATTTATAAAAGTGGAAGTATTATCAAATTAAATCAGCTTTTCCTGGCCTCCAGTGATATCAAGGAAAAGTAAATTGTATTATTCAAATCCTCCTGAAAAACAATAGATTTTTTTTTTTTAAGTTCTGCTTTACTGTTCCATGAAATCTATTGTAATTAATTCTCGGATTTGCATGTCATTTAAAGTTTAGTACAGCTTCAACAATTTTCCACAAAATGATACACAAATACTTGATGGAACATTAAGTGTTTTCCACTGTGTACAATTATATTTTTCCAAATAAGAACTAATATTAATATAATCAATAGGTACCTCATTATATCACTAACATACTGCACTTGGTAAGTACAGAATACAGTTTTTAACTCAGGAAATATTTTTAAAAGAAAGAATTTACTGAATAAATATAGATTCCATATTTGCTTATTTCAATATTTATTATCAAATATTAGACATGAATTCACAAGTTTGGTTTTGGATTCTAATTTAAAGATAAAAAATCACATGGGAAATTTCCAGTTTAACATTTTCAGTACATGGCTAGAAAACAGTATGACAGGTGAAAAGTAAATAAATAATAAGTAAACTGTGAAAATGAAGGAAAATATAGCAGATATTTGATCTTATGCTATATATAAAACTATGTAATAATCCAGAGATTATTAATTTTTAGATAAATGCTGAATCCACAAATGAGATGAGGATAACATAGCAATAAAAAGCAATCAGTTTCAATCTTTCTACACAACCTCCAACCCTACATAATTTTTGACTTTCATTTTTTAATATATATTTTATTTTAAAATGAAGTTATTGATTTATTTGTTTCTTGGAAAACTTCATCTTCTACCATAACTGCTACTTTAAAGAGATTTGAAACAGACTTCTAATCAAATTTACTCAGGTAACCTTTAATAGTTTAAGCAGGTTAATTTTTAATGTCATTTATATTTGAAAGGTGCTCAAAATATTATAGTATTAAATATTTAATAACATCATTACAAAAAATTCAAGTAATTCAAGCCCAAACCCTAGAGGCATAGGGATCACTCCTTCTGGCTCTTGAAACACTAAACAAGTCCATTGAGATTTATACATTTTTTCATTATTTAATAATGTGGTTTAAGTTGTTGCTAGCTTTGCAAAAATATAGTGTAACAGCACAGATGTGACTGTTAATTAAAAAGTCTCTTGTGAGAGCAAATGGGTTCCTGGGTGATGTTTTGAGCAAGATTATGTCATTTAGAAAAAATTCTGAGTACACAAAATCTTGAACTTATAAACATTATGTGCCTAAGAGACCACTGTTTTTGATTTTTTAAATCCCTAACCACCCTGCTAAGAGAAGAAAACTGAAGGTAACTTGCACATCAGCTTGAGTGCTTTTATATTTTCTTCAAGTGAATCATATTGCAGCCAGTGTAAAGATTCATGTTTCATTTTTGACAATGTGTGTTTGTAGTTTTTAAAATGTATCATCAACCACATAGATGGTTTTGTGTCCTCATATCAATTTTCAAATCAGTAAGATTCAAAATGCTGAAAATTTTCAAAATAAGATCCCCTACATAACTGGGAAACTTTTACATGAACTTAAATATAAGAAATTAACATGCCTTTATAAATCATTAAGGACATATTTATATTTAAAACATAATCCAAATATTGGTTGATACTCAGATATTTTGTGCATTATACATCACAAATTATTTTCCTAAGAGTATCAAATTTACCAATTATTTTATTAAAACATGGTGAATATTATTTAAATTACTTGCATTAAATAAAATATAGTAATATGCTGGACACTGTGGCACAAGCCTGTAAATCCAGTAGCTCAGGAGGCAGAGACAAGAGGATCATGAGTTCAAAGCCAGCCTCAGCAATGGCGAGGTGCTGAGCAACTCAATGAGACCCTGTATCTAAATAAAATACAAAATAGGACTGAGGATGTGGCTCAGTGGTTGAGTGCCCTTGAGTTCAATCCCTGCTACCTAAATAAATAAATAAATAAAATATAGTGATATATATGCATGAGAGAATGATGATTATTAATATTAAGTATAGGTAAAATGATACTATCTGCTAAAGCATCATAAATTTTGTAATTTCACAGGGAAGACATGTTTTTTTTTCATCATATAAAATTTCCTAGGAATTAATCAAGCAACTTAGCAAACTACCTTATTCTTATAAGGACCTAGCAAGTTCATTCTCTCAGACATATGCAAACACATTCATATACATGTATGTATACACATACACACAGCTAAAGCATACACAATCTCAAATACATGTTGTATGCATGTATGTGTGTATATTTAAACATATCTTTACCAGTATATGCATAAGTTGAAAAATAACATATATGATCAATTTGATGATATTTTCTAGGTTCCAAAATTCAATTTATGAAAGAGATATTTTTTTCTCTACCTCTTGAGAATTTCAAAATTTCAGTTATACTATTTAGTGTTTTTGTAGATTTCTTACATTTTTGTTTCTATCCTTTAGAGTTTCATATGCCCATGAAAGTATTTTTCAAAATATACCGTATGTCTTACTTTTCCAAGCATTTTTATATATTTCTTTGTCTTAAATGTTCTGCAGCATCACTAGTAAATCCAGTCCTTTGGGGTCATTAGAATGTTTACATATGAAGTTGAACTGATTTTATTGTGGAAAATCTCAGCCAACACTGTAGCTGTTCTTTCATCTAAGCACATTTTAATGCTTAGACATATGTTACAACGAAAAACACTGAAAAAAATCAAAAGGAAGGCCACTTAAAGAGCGTGGAATTAAGCTTCATCCCCTTGAGCAAGGAGTATCTACATATGTTATTTGGAATTCTTTTGTACTCATGATTTTTCCCCCTATTTATTTATTTGATAATTTATTATATCAGTATGGATTCATTTATATATATTTATATACTCATGATATAAATTATATGCACTTATATATTTATTTTATATTTTGTATCAGAATTCAATAAAATTTATAAAAATTTGTTGCACTTCTTATAATAACTTTCTTCCAAGTTTAGCATGAAATGGATAAAAATGAGTGCTATTATTATGGAGAAGCCTGACAAACACAACTTCTTTGAAATGATCAAGGTTCGTAACAACATTGATATGTCATGTTGATTGTCTTGTAACCTTGACATGATGTGGCAGAACACAATTGGTACTTTCCTCCATGGTCATCTTCCCCAAACTCCAAACTTCCATCCACTCACGAGAAAACAATAAGTATATCCCAATTGGTAAACATTCTACAACATACCAGAGCAGTAATTCTGAAAACTGGTAAGGTCATGAAAAACAAGGAAAGTCTATGAAATTGTGACAGTCGAGAAGAGTTTACAGAGCTGGGTGCTTAGTTCATGCCTGTAATTTCAGTGACTCTGTAGACTGAGGCAGAAGATTTGCAAGTTCCACTCCAGTCTCAGCAATTTAGAAAGACCTCATCTCAAGATAAAATTTAAAAAGGGCTGAGGATGTATCTCTGAGATAGAATATACCTGAATTCAATTCTACTAGTGCAAAAATTTTCCAAAGAAACAAAACAACTAAATATAATAGAGAATCCTGAAACAAGAAAATGTTAAGCAACATAAACTATTAATGTGTTAATAATATTTCATTAATCATATCAAATATATCATACTTATATGAGATGCTAACCATATACAGAACCTGGACAGAAAAGCTATATTGAATATACATTATATTTATCTTCCCTACTTTCTCATAACTCTAAAACTGTCCTCACAAAATTTATTTTTTCATAACAATATATGGACATGAGGAAATACCTAATTATACCTAGTACTTATTTCCACCTCATGACCTTTTACATGAAAAAGCTTGATAGAGGGATTATGCAAAGAGTACAAATTTGGACCAATTACCTATGCTCTCTGCTTTCTGAATAAATTCATGTTTCACCGAAAAATTCTGTACAATTAGGAATCAGTCACAGTTTAACTCTTAGACCTTGTTTTGAAGCTTGGAAAGTAGTAATGTGGCTCCCTTAGTTGAAAGGAAATAATAGACTTATATTAGAAGACCCAGTATGTTTGTGCTTAGAGAATTTCCAAATCCTCTAACTCAGAGGTTGTTTGAGAAATGAAAGGGGAAGGTACTAGGAAACCCCCCAATGTTTTCATTATTACCAAAAACTATCTGAGCTTTATCTATTTCAAAGGGAAAAAAAAATCACCATAGTCCTAAGTTTCTGAACGCCTTAATTCTGCTGAGACACTAACTTATTGGGATGTTAAAATCATCTCTGGTCTCATTTAATTATGAAACCACTCATAGAGAATGAAATAAGAAACTACTGCTAGTCGGAAATCAATAAGCCATGAACTCAATATCTGAAACTTGCATCACATATAGCTCAGGATCTAGATTTCTTTTTTTTTTTTATTCTTCTTTTCTTTTTTTATTTTATTTTATTTTTTGATCTTTGGCTCAGTAAGCTTGGTAGAAATGAAACTGTAAAGAAAGCTTAGCTGCTTACCTAGGATTGAGCAGTATATAAAATATTCTTTAAAATTTCAGAATACACATATATTGTCCATTTGATTTATTTAAATTATTCAATATTTATTGCATTCGTAATTTAAAGTCGTAAAATTACTTCCTTCAGACACTCTCACTAAGCAAATGTTTCAGTATTTATACACAAAGAATTTTCTTGTGTAGTAAGTTTTTTTGTGGCTTTCAGTTTCCTTTTCTTTATTTGCTTTTTATGTTTATTTACAGTGATTGAGGATTGGTAGCTACATCAGAAAGAGGTATTATCAGTGAAATCAGACCTGAAACCTTAGGTGACTTCAATCATATATTCTTCTTATACATTATATAACGTATTTTGGAAGCACTTTTTTAAGTCTATTGTACTTTAGTAACTTTAACTTCTACATGTACGTTGAAAGCAATCCTCCAATGATATAGGCTGTAAATTGTAAAAGTGAATGCATTATCTAGGCAATTTTGTTTGAAATCAATTGAAATTTGGAACAAAAATTCACAATATGAAACTCTGACAACTGGTAGCAATGTTTATTACTCATTATTTTTCACAATATAAGAAGAGTTGTTAAAGATGGTGAGTTTATATTTTCATTTTGAGAACAATTTAATATGAGTCATCTCTTTCATAGTCAAATGTGGACACATAACAAGCAATCCATATAAAATCTAGAATTCAAAGACAGAGCTATGCATTTGATGCTTAAAAATATTCAGGTGGTTTTTCAAACATGGAGAAAGTGTGAGTTTGTTCATGAAATGAAAGTAGACAAAAAAATAGCATTATCCTAATAAAGTGTATGTATTAGTTTTCTACTGTTGTTTAATAAATTGTCAGACTGAGTGACTCAAAACAACACCTGCTCAAAAACTCACAGTTCTGTATGTCAGAATACCACATGGTATGGCTGGCAACCTCCACTCAGGAATTGATTTCCTGAGACTGAATTCAATGTCTGTTGGCTAGGAGCTGCCCTGGGCTTCCAGTAGCCACCTGCTCTCCACCTTAAATAGTTTTCTCCATTTCAAGCCAGACACAGATTATCAAATATCTCCTTCTGCCAACAGCAGAAAAAAAAATACCTCTTTTTGAAAAGTCTAATGTGGTTAGTTTGGATCTACCCAGATAACCAAATAACCTCCATGTGCCACTAACATGACATAATCACAGGAGTGATATCCAGTTCAAAGGTTTAGGATGACGTCACTCAGGGAGGACATCTAGGAATTATGCTCATTATGGAATGGATTCTAAGTGACTGAGATAAAGAAGAGAGGAACAGAAATACAAAGAAAAACAGAAAAGAGAATAACATAAATAGGGTTTTTTGTTGGTTTGTTGTTTGTTTATAAAACCACTGGTAATCAATATTGAGATTTAAAATGGTAGAGTTCACTTTGGTAAGAAATTTCAGCACAGAGTTAGGCACCTGATGGCAGCAGTCTGGAATAGGAATTAGGATTGCAATGGCAGATTGTTCTTTATAAGAAACTTGATATGAGAGGGGAACAGGGAAAAAATAAAACTAAGGTCAAGGATCCATGTGTTTTGTTTTGAGGCGATCAGGTAGGGAGGAAGAGCTAAAGAATGTGACAGAAAAAAAAAACAGCCAAGTAAATTAAAATCTATAAAAGTTTTAAGTTTTAAGAATTAATAAATCGCATGAATACATAGTTCACACACACACACACGCACACACACACACACACACTCACAGTGAATTTTCTTTCTTTTTTTTTTTTTCTTTACAGAAAGTAATTCTTTGCTTGCTTAACAACAGGAAAAGAAGTGGCTCTGGCATTTTCTCTGTGTGTTAACATTTCTCCTGGTATGTGTCTTGCAATCCCACAAAGTATGTCTTAATTGCATTCTGAGCAGTTTTTTCCCCAAACAAAATGGTTTGAAAAGGTGATCAAATATTTGTAATTACAACACTCCCCAAAATAACTAGATATATGATTGGCATACTTGATTAATTTAGAAATCTCATTACATTTCAGACTTAAACTGTCAAACTTAAAGAAATTGATAGACTCACTTTCAATATTTTTTTTGTCATCATAGCAGCCAAAATTGCCCCATTTTAAAATGGGTTTTCAATTGAATTAACTATGTGTTCCATTTATATGTAATCGAATGTCAAAAGACTCAGAAAGTCAGCTGAATAAATTCAAAAATGCTTTTTGTATAAACTATAAACTTAGAATTAATTATCAATCCAGAAAATATTGTAAGAGTTTAGAAATAGGTTTGGCATCCTATGCTAAAAGAAAGAGATTTCTCCAAGAGTTGTTATTTCTATTACACACCCATAACACACACACACTTTAAAGAACTTTATCAACAACAATTTTATATAGTAGAATTAAAATCAAGTAACCAGCCACACACCAGGCTGTTGTCCAGTTTAAAGGCACATTCCTTTGTGTCATTAAAAAAAATCATCTTAATTCTAAATTAAGATAAATATAAATAATCTAAATTTATTAGATCAATTTTAAAAGTGAGAAAAATCTCAGCACTCATTGCCGCCATAAGTAAATAATTAGTAACTCTGGATTAATTCTGCTTCTAGTGAAATAAGAAGTAAAATCATAATAAGGATGAATTAAGTAACTAATACCACCAACAAAGAAACTGCTAAATCTAGGTTAACACTTGGAAGCACAGAGCATGACCAAGTCTCATAGGAATCCTTCCTCTCCCTGGGTGGTCTACAAATTTGAGAAGGGCCTGCTTTAATTGGTATCATGTTTACTGCTTAGATCTGTATTGTTCAACTTCTTATTAGTCTCTTTTCTTTGTGCTCTGTTTGCAGAACTCTTGATGAGGCTGAGTATCTAAATACCTAGGTTCCAGCCTTTCAAGGTACTACATATGGATTTATGGATGTCATCTGAACAATTAGTTAGCTCATAGAAGGCAGACAATGACTAGGACAGAGTAGTATTCTGGGAATCCACACAAATTTATTTCTCTCTCTTGCTTTACACAGGAAATACTATCTTTTGCTACTCCTTTTTTTTTTTTTTTTTTTTTGGTACAGGGCACTAGACCACTGAGTCATATTTCCAGCACTATTTTGTATTTTATTTAGAGATAGAGTCTCACTGAGTTGCTTAGCACCTTGCTTTGCTGAGGCTGGCTTTGAACTCATGATCCTCCTGCCTCAGCCTCCTGAGCCTGAGATTATAGACATGCACCACCATGCCTGGCTCTTTTGCTGCTCTTAAACATACTTTTATTCATTGTTTCTCATGGAGAACATACTTCATAAAATTGATTAAAGGTTAACCATGAAAAGAAAAACTATGTGAATCAGGAAATAAGTATTCAACAAGACCACTCAAGAGCACAATAAAGAGAAGTTCTGTGTATTTCTGGTCTAGAGTATAATCCATTCGAATGTAGAGATGAAGACAGAGGTTATTTTTATGAAAAATGTCTCAAAGAAAACAAATGGAATGTATAGTTTACTTACCTGTTAAAGTAGTTGAGCAAAATGAGAGGAGATTCACAGTTCTTTCAGAAAGTCTGAGATAATCAATCAGTGAGGCAGAAAATACCCATATGAAAATGAAATGATTATTAATTCTAAGAAAATCAAGAATCTGGAAAAAACAGTGCAAGATATACTGATAAATGATGCAAATTATTTCTTTTTTATCTAAATACTATTTATAATCATAAAAATACAGACACTGAAAATAGAGATACAAGAACATTGAGTTGAGTGAAACTGGTAACAGGACATTGAATAAAGAAGATAAATTTGCATCTTTCCTAGTAGTTTGTACACTGCCTTTGAAATGGAAAAACCGAGCAGGGCCCGGAGAACCAGGCCAACTGATTCGCGTGGCCTGCCCTGCGGCTACAGAAGGCGTGGCGCCTCAGTGAAGCCATTAATTGGCAAGCAGGGAGGTTAGGGAAGGCCATTAGGTGGAATCCCACCAGCCAAGCCCACACGGACCCTTGGGCCGAGCACGGGTTCTCAGAAGGGGAAGGAAGCGGTACAGTCCCATCCCCCACAGCGGACACTCCGCCGAGCCAGTCAGCGGCCACCATCCGGGAAAGCTGAAGGATACACCGCCACTCTCCTTCAGAGTGCGACATCAAAACAGGTCGGTGTCATTCAGCTCACCCCCCAGACAGCGGGAATTCGCATAAAATCTCTCCTAGGCTTGCCGGGAGAGGGAGTATCAAGCTGAGCCTCCATACAGGCTAGGGGGAAACCAGAGACACCTGACCTCCAACCCCTCCTCCCAGTAGCAGCCAAAAGGAAACCTGGCTAGCCAGCGCTGGGGGAGGGGCAAGCAGAAAGAATCAAAGTGATAGAGTGCCAGGGATCCCAGCAGCCTGCAACAGGGCCCGGAGAGCCAGGCCAACTGATTCGCGTGGCCTGCCCTGCGGCTACAGAAGGCGTGGCGCCTCAGTGAAGCCATTAATTGGCAAGCAGGGAGGTTAGGGAAGGCCATTAGGTGGAATCCCACCAGCCAAGCCCACACGGACCCTTGGGCCGAGCTCGGGTTCTCAGAAGGGGAAGAAAGCGGTACAGTCCCATCCCCCACAGCGGACACTCCACCGAGGCAGTCAGCGGCCACCATCCGGGAAAGCTGAAGGATACACCGCCACTCTCCTTCAGAGTGCAACATCAAAACAGCGGACACTCCATCCAGGCAGTCAGTGGCCACCATCCGGGAAAGCTGAAGAATACACCACCACTCTCCAACAGCTTGTAACATCAAAACAGCCAGCAGCAGGACCCCGGAGATCCAGGCCAACTGATTCGCGCGGCCTGCCCCGCAGCTACAGAAGGCGTGGCGCCTCAGAGAAGCCATTAATTAGCAAGCAGGGAGGTTAGGGACTGCCATTAGGTGGAATCCCACCAGCCAAGCCCACCGCCCACGCCCGGAAGAGGCCCAGCGATCTGCCAGCATTGTAGTCACGACACCCCAATTGGAATAGGGACAGAGCAGAGCCGCCTTCCACTCCCGGAACAGGCCCAGAGAGCCGCCAGCGTGATAGACACGTCACCCCAATTGGAGTAGGGGCACAGCCGCCGCCCGCACCTGCAAGGGAGACTTTTCAAGTATACAAGAGCAACATAAATAAATAGGGGGTAAATTTCAAAACACAACAGTTGCACCAAGCAGAAAGAAACGTGGGCAGTATGAAAAGACAAGGAAAGAAAGGACCACAAGCAATGCAGGTCAACTCAACTTTAGAAGAGGTAATAGCTGCAACAGATGGAATATCAGATAAAGAGTTCAGGATATATATGCTTCAGATGATCTGGAGTCTCAAGGAAGACATGAGACAGCAAAATCAGACAATGAAAGATCACATTGACAAACAAATCCAGGAAGTCAAAGATCAATTTCACAGGGAGATAGAGGTAATAAAAAACAAACAAATTGAAATTCTAGAAATGCAGGAAACAATAAACCAACTTAAAAACTCAATTGAGAATACTACCAGCAGAGTAGATCACTTAGAAGAGAGAACATCAGACAATGAAGACAAAGTATTTCAACTGGAAAAGAACATAGACAGCTCAGCAAGTCTGCTAAGAAACCATGAGCAGAACATCCAAGAATTATGGGACAATATCAAAAGACCAAATTTAAGAGTCATTGGGATACAGGAAGGCACAGAGCTCCATTCCAAAGGAATAAACAGTCTATTCAGTGAAATAATACGAGAAAACTTCCCAGAATTGAAGATTGAGACAGAATCCCAAATCCTAGAAGCCTACAGGACGCCGAATGTGCAAAATCATAAGAGATCCACACCTAGACACATTATAATGAAGATGTCCAACATACAGAATAAGGAGAGAATTTTAAAAGCTGCAAGAGAAAGAAAGCAGATTACATTTAGGGGTAAACCAATCAGGATAACAGCTGATCTCTCAACACAGACTCTGAAAGCTAGAAGATCCTGGAATAACATATTTCAAACACTGAAAGACAATGGGCTCCAACCAAGAATCGTGTATCCGGCGAAATTAAGCTTCAGGTTAGAAGATGAAATTAAAACCTTCCACAATAAACAAAAGTTAAAAGAATTCGCAGCTAGAAAACCATCTCTTCAAAAAATCCTTGGCAAAACATTACAGGAAGAGGAAATGGAAAACAACATTGAAAACCAACAATGGGAGGTAGGACAGTAAAGGGGGGAAAGTAGTCATAGAGGATAACAAATCAGGTTTAGTAACATCAATAAACAAATATGGATAGAAGAACAAACCATATCTCAATAATAACCCTAAATGTTAATGGCTTAAACTCACCAATTAAGAGACACAGGCTAGTAGAATGGATCAAAAAACAAGACCCAACAATATGCTGTCTACAGGAGACGCATTTGATAGGAAAAGATATACATAGACTGAAGGTGAAAGGTTGGGAAAAATCATATCACTCATATGGACCGCGGAAACAAGCAGGAGTGTCCATACTCATATCTAATAAAATAGATTTCAAGCCAAAGCTAATCAAAAGGGATATAGAAGGACACTTCATACTGCTCAAGGGAACCATACACCAACAAGACATAACAATCATAAATATATATGCCCCAAATAATGGTGCAGCTGTATTCATCAAGCAAACTCTTCTCAAGTTCAAGAGTCTAATAGACCAACATACAATAATCATGGGAGACTTCAACACACCTCTCTCACCACTGGACAGATCTTCCAAACAAAAGTTAAATAAGGAAACTATAGAACTCAATAACACAATTAACAACCTAGACTTAATTGACATATATAGACTATACCACCCAACATCAAGTAGCTACACTTTTTTCTCAGCAGCACATGGAACCTTCTCAAAAATAGACCATATACTATGTCACAGGGCAACTCTTAGACAATACAAAGGGGTAGAGATAATACCATGCATCTTATCTGATCATAATGGAATGAAACTGAAAATCAATGATAAAAGAAGAAAGGAAAAAGCAAGCATCACCTGGAGAATGAACAATAGGTTGCTGAGTGATCAATGGGTTTTAGAAGACATCAAGGAGGAAATTAAAAAATTCCTAGAGTTAAATGAAAACACAGACACAACATATCGGAATCTATGGGACACATTGAAAGCAGTTCTAAGAGGAAAATTCATTGCTTGGAGTTCATTCCTCAAAAAAAGAAAAAACCAACAAATAAATGATCTCATACTTCATCTCAAAATCCTAGAAAAAGAAGAGCAAAACAACAGCAAAAGAAGTAGAAGGCAAGAAATAATTAAAATCAGAGCTGAAATTAATGAAATTGAAACAAAAGAAACAATTGAAAAAATTGACAAAACTAAAAGCTGGTTCTTTGAAAAAATAAATAAAATTGACAGACCCTTAGCCATGCTAACGAAGAGAAGAAGAGAGAGAACCCAAATTACTAGCATACGGGATGAAAAAGGCAATATCACAACAGACACTTCAGAAATACAGAAGATAATCAGAAATTACTTTGAATCCTTATACTCCAATAAAATAGAAAATAGTGAAGGCATAGATAAATTCCTTGAGTCCTATGATCTGCCCAGATTGAGCCAGGAGGATATAGACAACCTAAACAGACCAATAACAATAGAGGAAATAGAAGAAACCATCAAAAGACTACCAACTAAGAAAAGCCCAGGACCGGATGGGTATACAGCAGAGTTTTACAAAACCTTTAAAGAGGAACTAACACCAATACTTTTCAAGCTATTTCAGGAAATAGAAAGAGGAGAACTTCCAAATTCATTCTACGAGGCCAACATCACCCTGATTCCGAAACCAGACAAAGACACATCAAAGAAGGAAAACTACAGACCAATATCTCTAATGAACCTTGACGCAAAAATCCTCAATAAAATTCTGGCGAATCGGATTCAAATACATATCAAAAAAAATATACATCATGATCAAGTAGGATTCATCCCTGGGATGCAAGGCTGGTTTAATATACGGAAATCAATAAATGTTATTCACCACATCAATAGACTTAAAAATAAGAACCATATGATCATCTCAATAGATGCAGAAAAAGCATTCGACAAAGTACAGCATCCCTTTATGTTCAAAACGCTAGAAAAATTAGGGATAACAGGATCATACCTCAACATTGTAAAAGCAATCTATGATAAGCCACAGGCCAGCATCATTCTGAATGGAGAAAAATTGAAGGCATTCCCTCTAAGATCTGGTACAAGACAGGGATGCCCTCTCTCACCACTTCTGTTCAACATAGTCCTCGAAACACTGGCCAGAGCAATTAGACAGTCAAAAGAAATTAAAGGCATAAAAATAGGAAAAGAAGAACTTAAATTATCACTATTTGCAGATGATATGATTCTATACCTAGCAGACCCAAAAGGGTCTACAAAGAAGCTATTAGAGCTAATAAATGAATTCAGCAAAGTGGCAGGATATAAGATCAACACGCATAAATCAAAGGCGTTCCTGTATATGAGCGACAAATCCTCTGAAACGGAAATGAGGACAACTACTCCATTCACAATATCCCCCCAAAAAATAAAATACTTGGGAATCAACCTAACAAAAGAGGTGAAAGATTTATACAATGAAAATTACAGAACCCTAAAGAAAGACATAGAAGAAGACCTTAGAAGATGGAAAAACATACCCTGCTCATGGATAGGCAGAACTAACATCATCAAAATGGCGATATTACCAAAAGTTCTCTATAAGTTCAATGCAATGCCAATCAAAATCCCAACAGCATATCTTGTAGAAATAGATAAAAGAAACATGAAATTCATATGGAATAATAAAAGACCCAGAATAGCAAAAACAATACTAAGCAGGAAGTGTGAATCAGGCGGTATAGCGATACCAGACTTCAAGCTATACTACAGAGCAATAGTAACAAAAACAGCATGGTACTGGTACCAAAACAGGCGGGTGGACCAATGGTACAGAATAGAGGACACAGTAACTAATCCACAAAACTACAACTATCTTATTTTTGATAAAGGGGCTAAAAGCATGCAATGGAGGAAGGATAGCATCTTCAACAAATGGTGCTGGGAAAACTGGAAATCCATTTGCACCAAAATGAATCTGAATCCCTATCTCTCGCCGTGCACAAAAGTTAACTCAAAATGGATCAAGGAGCTTGATATTAAATCAGAGACACGGCATCTGATAGAAGAAAAAGTTGGTTATGATCTACACGCTGTGGGATCGGGCTCCAAATTCCTCAATAGGACACCCATAGCGCTAGAGTTAACAAATAGAATCAACAAATGGGACTTACTCAAACTAAAAAGTTTTTTCTCAGCAAAAGAAACAATAAGAGAGATAAATAGGGAGCCTACATCCTGGGAACAAATCTTTACTCCACACACTTCAGATAGAGCCCTAATAACCAGAATATACAAAGAACTCAAAAAATTAGACAATAAGATAACAAATAACCCAATCAATAAATGGGCCAAGGACCTGAACAGACACTTCTCAGAGGAGGACATACAATCAATCAACAAGTACATGAAAAAATGCTCACCATCGCTAGCAGTCAGAGAAATGCAAATCAAAACTACCCTAAGATACCATCTCACTCCAGTAAGACTGGCAGCCATTAGGAAGTCAAACAACAATAAGTGCTGGAGAGGATGCGGGGAAAAGGGCACTCTTGTTCATTGCTGGTGGGACTGCAAATTGGTGCAGCCAATTTGGAAAGCAGTATGGAGATTTCTCGGAAAGCTGGGAATGGAACCACCATTTGACCCAGCTATTCCCCTTCTCGGTCTATTCCCTAAAGCCCTAACAAGAGCATGCTACAGGGACACTGCTACATCGATGTTCATAGCAGCTCAATTCACGATAGCAAGACTGTGGAACCAGCCTAGATGCCCTTCAATAGATGAATGGATAAAAAAAATGTGGCATTTATACACTATGGAGTATTACTCTGCATTAAAAAATGACAAAATTATAGAATTTGGAGGGAAATGGATGGCATTAGAGCAGATTATGCTAAGTGAAGCTAGTCAATCTTTAAAAAACAAATACCAAATGACTCCTTTGATATAAGGGGTGTAAACAAGGACAGGGTAGGGACGAAGAGCTTGAGAAGAATATTTACAGTAAACAGGGATGAGAGGTGGGAGGGAAAGGGAGTGAGAAGGGAAATTGCATGGAAATGGAAGGCGATCCTCAGGGTTATACAAAATGTCATATAAGAGGTAAGGAGGGGTAAGTCAAGAGAATACAAATGGAAGACATGATTTACAGTAGAAGGGGTAGAGAGAGAAAAGGGGAGGGGAGGGGAGGGGAGGGGAGGGGGGATAGTAGACAATAGGACAGACAGCAGAATACATCAGACACTAGAAAGGCAATATGTCAATCAATGGAAGGGTAACTGATGTGATACAGCAATTTGTATACGGGGTAAAAGCGGGAGTTCATAATCCACTTGAATCAAACCGTGTAATATGATGTATTAAGAACTATGTAATGTTATGAACGACCAATAAAAAAAAAAAAAAAAGAAATGGAAAAACCTAGAAATGGCAATACAAGTTGCATTAATGTTTAGAAATTTGATTAAATATACTAGAAGAAACAGTTAAGTGAATTTTAGAGTTTTGACCTTTTGGAGTGGAAATCAGAGGTATAGAGAAGTAAAGCTAACATTGTTAGTTATATAGCTGATAATACTATTATTTTAGCAAAGTTATAAATTAAGTAAAAAAAATTAAAGAATATTCATATTCCTTTTTTTTCTTACTTTTAGACCTATAAAAGTTACCAAGACAAAGAAATGCAGGCTCTCTACTTGGGTGGAAGTGTAAGAATATTTATATCAAGAAATTTCCATGTTCTATTAATTATAATTGCCCCAGCACCAGTTTGGATGAATGACTTTCTTATAGAAGAAAGAAAGAAAATCTGTTTTTTTGGTTTCCTAACCAATGACCATTCATGAGACCTAATCACTAATTATACCCAAGATTTTTAGTAGGAAAAGTGTAAGGCAGGATCATAACTTTCTTAGCCCAATGTATTTATTGGACTTTGTATTTATTGGACAATGTATTCATTTTGGACGTTGCTTATTGCTAATTTCTTATTTGACATCTGCATAACAGAGTATAACATTTCAAATAGGAATGACAAAAATATCTATTTATATTTATTTTCCTGTTTTTCAATACTTGACATTACTTGAATCATAATTAATAACTTTATAGGGCTAAGCAATGTGTTTAGAAATGTTTCTATAACTTTTAATAAATATTGCTTTACTTTCCCATATGTTCAAAGTATAGATTTGTACTTTTGCATGCCTTATTTCATACTTTCTTCTCTATTTCTTTTAAATTATTTTTCTCTTAGAAAAGACTTTTCCTTTTTCTTCCAGAAATATAATAGACACATTGTTCTCAAACAACAGGCAGAGTAAACCTCATCAATTTAAGAGTGGAGAGTGCATCACATAATGAAATTATGTGTGTATCTCTGTTACCAAATAGATCTGAAGTGACATCTCAGGGCCTATTAATGAGATTGTCTTATGTAAGGGAATCTGGTAATGGGATCATACCAAATTAGATTATTTAGAGATATTGTTAACACAAATTAAATTAATTAATGTTCAACTTGCCCTTCACCAACAGAAAGTTTAAAAGTTAGCCTGAAAGATGGAGCAATACAAGTGATGAAATATCATATTTTAGGATCAAAGTTTAGAATTTGCAAATTGGGAGGTTGACAGAACAAAAGTAGCTGTGTGTTTGAAAAGGCATTTGAAAGAAAATTATTTTCAAGCCCATCAACAACTAATTCTCCTTGATCATCTGAGGCTACATTAGGCAGGTCATCCTTACTTCTAGAAATTACACGTAATATTCTATTTTCTGAAGTGCTCTTATTCTATTTATAATTTGTTTCTCCTTTGAAACTATTTCAAAGTCACACCTTGTATGCAGCATTGTTAACTTAAGCTTCAGTTGTTTCTGCTATAGCTCATCAACCTCCATATATAACTGCACTCTTATAGATGTAATTACTTTTGTTTATCACAATAGCTGTGCTACTGGTAATGGAAATGTACACCTCACAGAAACCATGTGACCTCTCCTTGAGAAATATTTTACGTAAAAGTCCCTTAAAAATCACACTGTACGGAAATGGTCTGACATATAAAGTTGATGGAATACATTGCCATGAATCAGAATTCTTTATTAAAAACTGATTGTGTGGTAAAAGCTATCTATGCTAAGCCTCAGGCTAGCATCATTCGGAATGGACAAAAGTTGAAGGAATTCCCTCTAAAATCTGGAACAAGACAGGGATGCCCTCTATCACCACTTCTATTCAATATAGTTCTCAAAACACTGGCCAGAGCAATTAGACAGACGAAAGAAATTAAAGGCATAAAAATAGGAAAAGAAGAACTTAAATTATCACTATTTGCAAATGACATGATTCTATACCTAGAAGACCCAAAAGGGTCTACAAAGAAACTACTAGAACTAATAAATGAATTCAGCAAAGTGGCAGGATATAAAATCAACACGCATAAATCAAAGGCATTTCTGTACATCAGCGACAAAACTTCTGAAACAGAAATGAGGAAAAACACTCCATTCACAATATCCTCCAAAAAAATAAAATACTTGGGAATCAACCTAACAAAAGAGGTGAAAGATTTATACAATGAAAACTACAGAACCCTAAAGAGAGAAGTAGAAGAAGATCTTAGAAGATGGGAAAAATATACCCTGTTCATGGATAGGCAGAACTAACATTATCAAAATGGCAATATTACCAAAAGTTCTCTATAGGTTTAATGCAATGCCAATCAAAATCCCAACGTTATTTCTTGTAGAAATAGATAAAGCAATCGTGAAATTCATATGGAAAAATAAAAGACCCAGAGTAGCAAAAGCAATTCTAAGCAGGAAGTGTGAATCAGGCAGTATAGCGATACCAGATTTCAAACTATATTACAGAGCAATAGTGACAAAAACAGCATGGTACTGGTACCAAAACAGGCGGGTGGACCAATGGTATAGAATAGAGGACACAGAGACTAATCCAGTTACAACTATCTTATATTTGATAAAGGGGCTAAAAGCATGCAATGGAGGAAGGATAGCATCTTCAACAAATGGTGTTGGGAAAACTGGAAATCCTTATGCAACAAAATGAAACTGAATCCCTTTCTCTCACCATGCACAAAAGTTAACTCAAAATGGATCAAGGAGCTTGATATCAAATCAGAGACTCTGCGTCTGATAGAAGAAAAAGTTGGCTCCGATCTACATATTGTGGGGTCGGGTTCCAAATTCCTTAATAGGACACCCATAGCACAAGAGTTAATAACAAGAATCAACAAATGGGTCTTACTTAAACTAAAAAGTTTTTTCTCAGCAAGAGAAACAATAAGAGAGGTAAATAGGGAGTCTACATCATGGGAACAAATTTTTACTCCTCACACTTCAGATAGAGCCCTAATATCCAGAGTATACAAAGAACTCAAAAAATTAGACAATAAGATAACAAATAACCCAATCAACAAATGGGCCAAGGACCTGAACAGACACTTCTCAGAGGAGGATATACAATCAATCAACAAGTACATGAAAAAATTCTCACCATCTCTAGCAGTCAGAGAAATGCAAATCAAAACCACCCTAAGATACCATCTCACTCCAGTAAGATTGGCAGCCACTATGAAGTCAAACAACAACAAGTGCTGGCGAGGATGTGGAGAAAAGGGTACACTCGTACATTGCTGGTGGGACTGCAAATTGGCGCGGCCAATTTGGAAAGCAGTTTGGAGATTCCTGGGAAAGCTGGGAATGGAACCACCATTTGACCCTGCTATTGCCCTTCTTGGACTATTCCCTGAAGACCTTAAAAGAGCATGCTACAGGGATACTGCCACATCAATGTTCATAGCAGCACAATTCACAATAGCTAGACTGTGGAACCAACCCAGATGCCCTTCAATAGATGAATGGATAAAAAAATGTGGCATTTATACACCATGGAATACTATGCAGCACTAAAAAATGACAAAATCATGGAATTTGCAGGGAAATGGATGGCACTAGAGCAGATTATGCTTAGTGAAGCTAGCCAATCCCTAAAAAACAAATACCAAATGTCTTCTTTGATATAATGAGAGCAACTATGAACAGAGTAGGGAGGAAGAGCAAGAAAATAAGATTAACTTTAAACAGAGACATGAGATGGGAGGGAAAGGGAGAGAAAAGGGAAATTGCATGGAAATGAAGGGAGACCCTCATTGCTATACAAAATTACATATAAGAGATTGTGAGGGGAATGGGAAAATAAACAAGGAGAGAAATGAATTACAGTAGATGGGATAGAGAGAGAAGATGGGAGGGGAGGGGAGGGGGAATAGTAGGGGATAGGAAAGTAGCAGAACACAACAGTTACTAATAGGGCATTATGTAAAAAATGTGGATGTGTAACCGATGTGATTCTGCAACCTGCATTTGGGGTAAAAATTGGGAGTTCATAACCCACTTCAATCTAATGTATGAAATATGATATGTCAAGAGCTTTGTAATGTTGTGAACAACCAATAAAAAATAAAAAATAAAAACAAACAAACAAACAAACCAAAAAAACTGATTGTGTGATCAAAATGAAAATATCTTTAAAATAATGGACTTGATTGCCCCTAAGTGTCATATCAGTATATGTACATAGTTAGCTACCATTGTATTCATTTCTGTCTGGGAGCAAAGAAGAAAAATAGAACATTTTCTTCCCAAAATTGTGCCAAAAACAGAAAATTCTTTCATTTATCCAACACTTTTTTCAGACTAGGATGCATAAGGAACTCAAATTGGGAACTCCCAATTTGCAAGAATAAACAAAGCAAAACAAGGACAAAATCGCCACTCTCAAGGGTTTACTTGCATTTGTTATGGTGTAGAAATAGAAAGAGAGTTGAACACTTAATTGAAAGTAAGCCAATAATTGGACAAAATGTTTTCTGGTAAAGGTTAGTTCCATGGAAAACAGAAGATAATGTGAGAGGAAAGTTAAAATCTGAGCTAAACATTTCAAGCTAAGGAAAGACTGTGCGGGACATCACATAACAGTTGGCTCCACCATTTTCTCCTCTGCCTTTTCATCAGTACCAACTCTTTCTCTAAATTTAAGCTGAAAATGTATCTGCACAGCTACTGATTACATCTCCCAGGCTGGAAGTATGGCCTTGTGAATTGAGAACTCACAAGCTGTGACTGGAAACAAGTTCAAATTCCCGGTCATACCCCTTAAAGAATAAACTACAGACCACACCTACTTAGGACAGTATAATTTAGGATTGGTTACTCAACTTCAGGATGGCATGAAAGCCATACCCACTGAGTAGGAGCCATACTTCCATGTTTGTCATTTGCTCTTTTCTTGGGCTATTGATATGCACTATGATACTCTCTCATGATATCTCGGGTAGCAACAGTGGTAATGAACTGCCCAATAAACACAGGACCACAAAGTAAACACGTGATCATCTCCAGTGTACTATGCTGCTAAGCCACAAAGCTTGTAGGTTAAGTGAATTAGACACATTTTTCACTTACAATATTTTCAACTTATGATGGGTCTATTGAAAAGCAACCCTGTTATGAGTGAAAAAGCACTTCATTTTTCTGTCAACAAATTGAAAGTATCCTTTGCCTACCTTAATCTGTTACAAGATAGAGAAGTTAAGTTCTATCTGGTATGAACTGCTGAATAATTTGTTTGTTCTATTGGTTCTGAAAGTTTGCCTTAAACTATCCAAAGTTGGTCCTTTGGCAGGAATAACCTTGTGTGTGGCGGGGGCTGGGAGAAAGAAAGAAAGAAAAAAGAAAACCACTAGGCATAAAACAGCAAACCTGAAGAAAGGTAACAGAAAACATTTGTGAGAAATAAGCAGTGATCAACTTATTGATGTCCTTGCATACCTTGTGAATCACTTTATTTCAATTATATTCAGTGGAAAATACTGTCACCTAATTTAAATTGCTTCATTTAAAAAAAGAGAGCTTTGGTTATTATAAGTAGAATGGATCCTAATGAGTCAAATATAAGCAGAAAACTTAGGAATGAAATCATTTCATCTGGTTGAGTGATTGAGAAGGTTAGAATCAATGCAGAATTTTAAATTATTTAGATAGACCTTAACCTATATCATTGCAGATAATAATAATCAACTATTCATTCAACAAATAATCATTAATGATCTCCTATGTGCCCACCACTGTTTTAAGAATTGGATATAGAATGAGTAAAACATGATCCATAACTTTATTAGGGTCTATAAATGTATCTATAAATAGATACATAATTTGAAATTGGAATAAGAGCTACAAGTACATTGGATGGGGTGTTTAGGAGAGAAAATTGAACTTACTTAACTTCATGCCTCTCTAAGGCAATATTTAGTCTAATATGTTATATATAAATATAAGTATTGTTCACCTTAAGAAAGAACTGTGGTATTTCTGTATAGAGACATAAACAAATGGTATACAGTAGAAATGAATTTGACTGAATGTATGCCATGCAATGGAAAAAAATGTTTTTATCAGCAAAAACTATAAGCACATAATAGTAAAAAGACAACAATAACAATTCTAAGGCATGTACAATATATTAATTGATATTAAGCATAATGTAGAAAATATTATCTAAAGAATATGACTTTAGAATATGCTTCTGACTAAAAGACTTCAGAAGTCCTAGAAACAACATACTGGATACATATCAATAGAAATGCATGTTTCCCTGCTCCCTCAGAATGAGAATTATAGCTTGCCTCAAATCACATTTCCATTCCTACTGATATATTTCTAGATTAATAAAAGGATGGCTGAAAGTCTTCCTAAAGACCTTGTTTTTTTAAAAGAAATATGAATTTTATTTATTTACTTTATTTACTGGTGATTAAACCCAGGAGAGCTTAACCCCTGAGCCACATCACCATCCCTGTTTTTCTATTTTTTTTTTTTTTGAGGCAGGATTTCCCTAAGTTACTTAGGGCTTCACTAAGATGCTGAGGCTACTCTCAAACTTGTGATCCTCCTGCCTTGGTCTCCTGAGTCATTGGGATTACAGGCAATTTTTATTAACTTACTTTTACTCAAGTCTAAATTACTTGACATTTTTAGATAAATTAAAAAAGTCAAATGTATATTTTAACCTATATTTAAAAATGATAAAAATTTCAGCAGAATTATGTTTGTCAAAAAGAATATATAATTCTTCTGAATGTGATCGTATTCAACCAAAAATTAATATTAGAAAACACTCTAAAAAAGTGTACATGAAAATCATCTAATCTATTTTTATTCGGCATTGAGTTCAATGATTTGTTTTCTGAGTTGTTATTGAAACATAAAATCCAATGCTTTATTTGGAGAAATTTACTGTCTAATGAAGCAATGAACCCAACAAACAGTCTGCATTTACATCTGATATGTTAAAAGAAATAACAGCATACTACAGGGACACCGTTACTTCAATGTTTATAGCAGCACAATTCACAATAGCTAAACTATGGAACCAACCTAGATGCCCTTCAGTAGATGAATGGATAAAAAAATGTGGCATATATACACAATGGAATATTACTCAGCAATAAAACAGAATAAAATAATGGCTTTTGCATGTAAATGGATGAAGTTGGAGAAGATAATGATAAGTGAGTTAGCCAATCCCCCAAAAACAAATGTCGAATCTTCTCTCTGATATAAAGAGGCTGATTCATAGTGGGGTAGGGAGGGGGAACATGGGAGAAATAGACAAACTCTAGATAGGGCAGAGGGTTGGGAAGGGGAAGTGAGGGGCATGGGGTTAGAAATGATGATGGAATGAGATGGACATCATTATCCAAAGTACATGTATGAAGACACGAATTGGTATAAATATACTTTTTATATAACCAGAGATATGAACTATTGTGCTCTATATGTGTAATAAGAATTGTAATGCATTCCACTGTCGTATGTAAATAAAAAAGAGGAAGAAATCCACATCAGAAGAATTCTTCAAAAGACTATTAAATAAAAAAGTTGCCAGATACAGATATATATATATCTGTATATTTTTATATATATATATATATATATATATATCAACATTGCTGCTTTGCAGCTTCTTTCAAGTATATTTTGGGTTTTTTTAGACCAACAAACTAAAATATAACATACACATTTGCCATGACATTAGTAAAAATGGTTATTAGAAATTCCTTTTCCTTCTTTCAATTTTTTTTTTTTTAAGTTACTGGGGATTGAACTCAGGGGTACTTTACCACTGAGGTACATCCCCAGTCCTTTTTACTTTTTATTTTAAGACAGAACCTAGCTAAGTTACTGAGGACCTTGGTAACTTGCTAAGGCTGCCCTCAAATTTGTGATCCTCCTGTCTCTGTCTCTCAAGTTGCTGGGGTTACAGGCATGTACCACTGCACCTGGCAAAAAAAGTTTTTTGAAATGTTTGTTGTATCTTGATAAATGCATGGGTATTGCTAATATGACATTCTTTCTTTCAATGTATGACTCTTTGAATATGGATCCATTGTCAACAAATACTAGGTATGAGCAATGGAAAATTACAAGGGGTAAGACATGATAAGTTTTGTATAAGAATGTGTTTCAATGTCAGGAGCTGGCTCCAAATTAAGGCTTTCAAACCAAAATATAAATCAACATACTGCTTTTTATTATTAACTGAGACTTAAGATATTAAAAAAGTCATACAAGCTAAACAATAGTTTCATGATTTGTATTCAAATCATGAATACATAAAGCCTCAAGTATGAAAACCAAATTATACTCTATTCAGTAATAATATAAAAACTGATTAAAACCAAATGTTATTTCATGCTCAAGTGTGATGTTTTAAAACACAAAAGTTCAGTTGGGAATATTGGAACTATAGAACAACTTTTCAGTGCTACTGCAAGGAAAAAAAAAAAAACAGTGTCCAATATCACACTTTTTCCAACAAGTAAAAAATGTGATATTGGACAAACTTGCTTATCTGTCTTATACTTTTGATATTTTTCATAATTTTAATTCTCCCACCCAAGGAAAGAATTGTGACTTATGTTTTGTATTTGTCTAACTTCATTTAATTTCTAGAATTTAACCTTTCATTGCATTTTTAAACGTTTATAATAAGTCGGAATAAAAAGTCTTGAATATATATAGTTTTTAAAGCAGTGATGAAGTTTACATTTATATACTGTAATTTTTCTATAGCAAATTATATATATATATATATATGTATGTAACTTTTGTATATCTCTTTTTATAAAATCTATTATTCATATCTTTCTTCTTAGATATTAAGTTTCTTACTTTACAATATACAACTAACTGTTCCTGGATCATAATATATGCCTCAAACATATTAATATAAAAATAAATGAGTAAATAAATATGGCAATTCATATTCATACAGTCTAAATTCTTCTCAGGTAAATCACTATACTTAAGTGAAGCAACACTAAAATTTTATAAAACTTAGTCTGAGTTAATAGGAAATTCAGTGGAACATATTAATTCACATGCATATGCAAAATGATTCTCCAAAGTAACTATAATATTTATGTTGCTGCCTTCTAGCACTGAGATTTCAGTTGACTATTATTTTCCTCTTAGAGCTCTGCTGTATATCCTTTTATTCTATAAAGTATAGATGAAGTATAGATGATTTTTTAACAATAGTTACTCTGAGTTCAAGGTCAGCTTCAATATGCTTTGATCACTGTGTCCACTTACACTTAACACATAAAAATTGTTAAGTGTAAGTGGACACAGTATATTGAATTCAATATTATTTGAGATGGAAGGAAAATACAAATATAATTCATCATGTGGCTTGTGTCAGAAATCTTGCTAATTAAAAAGAAGCAGAACAAAAATTATAATTTGTATCCATTGCTCATTCAATGAATATTTACTAAGCCCCTATTTTCTATCAATAATGCCATAGATATTGTATACATAAATGAACCAGGCATAAATATCTGCCACTAAAGTAATTATTTCCTAGATGAGTAAATAAAACCTATATTCACATAATTCAGTACAATCAGAAAGAAGGTAATATTGTCAGGCAGCAATAATATTTTTAATTACTTTTCTTGCCATATGATTACATTTTTACCATTTATAATTATTAACTTTCTTAGAAACTTATAATAAACAAATTATTTAATTATCCTCTGAAAAATCCATTTCTTCACAGTTATAATGGTTTCTATCTTGTAGTCAAAATTTTCTACAATAAATTCCTCAAAATATAAATAATATGCTGACCTTACTTTGCATCTAACATATTAGAGTTCTATAGAGTTTAGAGGGAAAAATTATGTGGGTATGTGATATATATATATATATATATATATATATATATATTCCATATATAATGTCCACAGAAGACAGCAGCCTATACTTTTCAGCTATTTGAGAAATAGGATTATTATAAACTTAATAAAGTATTTGGCAGTGTTATATATCCCAAGTAGTTTAAATTATTCATTTCATATCCTGGTACTTTATCCAACACATATGCTACTTTATTGTTTTAAAGTAGTTGATTTATAAAAGTGTCATCAGCATAGAGCAAATTAATGATTCCAGCAAAACACATTTGCGATACCTTAGGCATGTGACAGGCAATTAAAAAAAGTTGTATTGATTTGTCTAAAATGTTAAATGACATAATAGCCATAGAGTAAAGTATTGAATAATTTAAGTAAATCAATGTTTTCTGAATTTTGTAGGAGTACAAACTGTCTTGGGTGCTAAGGTGAATCAATATAATAAAATAAAAATGAAGCGGTTTATAATGATGAATGTATGGGTTGATAATAACCAGAGGTAGAATCTCATTTAGCCATTGTAACAAACAACTTCCAGGCATCTTTTGTGCACTATTCCCATCAGAAAACATGGTATTATATAGTCAATTGATTTTAGCACTTAAATAGCTTTTCATTTGCAAGACACCTAGCCTGAGTATAAACTAAACCTTTCCCAGAGTGTCATTAGTTATGGCTTGATTTAGAATGATAATACATATTTACTACCATTAGAGCTATTTTGTGTGCTTTATGTGGTTTGTAAATAATGCTATATTTTCTGAGGAAATGAGATATGTTCATTTGTTGTGTTCCTATATATTTGCAAGATTTAGGGTTTAGCATTTTTGTACTTTTACTGATCTCTTCTTACTCTCATTTCCAATGGCAAATTTCTTAAGTAAATAATCTGATGGAAAATGCTTATTTTTCATTTCATGGGACAGGATTTGTATGCATTTTTAGTGTCCTCATTTTGTTTAGAAAATAGAAGCATGGTAAAATCCAAATATGCAGGGACACTATTGCCCATCTGATGTCATTTGTGGTTTGTAATAATTTTAAGATCTAATGAAATCTATGGAAACTTTCCATGGGGGAGGCATAAAAATAAGACATAAACACTTTTTCATATACAATTTACAAGAATTCAGATATACTCTGGATTCTTTTCACATTCATATACTAAGTATATAATTCAAATAATGAAAACAATTGCATTGAGTAGTTTCGAAACTCTAAATGCCTCAGTGTTGCAGCTAGATATAAAGTGAGGAAAGAATATAGGTTTTAATTACTAAAATGACTTTACCCATAACATTACCCATTCACCAAATGTTTGGAAGATCCCAAAAGAGGTCTAAGACACTATAATATCATCAAGAAAATAGGGAAAATAAAAGAAGTCATTTCTGAATAGGAGACCCAATGCAGAAATGGGAGTAAATCCCAGATTCCATAAAAGGACAAAGTTTGGTCTGTCACTGAGTCTTGGTAGTAAATCATGGTAAGTAAGACATGAACCCTGTGGTCTGCCTGTCTGGGATTGGATCCCAGCTCAGCTATTTTATATCATATCCTTTGTAAAAGTACTTAGACTCTCTTTGAGAATATCCTCACCTGCAATTTGAGGGAAACTATAGGATTTATTTCATAAGTCTGCTGTGGGGATAAAGTGTTTAAATCTACATGAATTCTCAGCAGAATACCTGATGCATCCTAAGAAGGAAATTGGTACTAACCTCCAGATGTATTCTAATTTTTGTAGCCACCTGGTTAAGTGTGAGAATTGCACTGAACTAAAATGTGGAAATCTTGGTAGTAGGAGAAAGATGGGAGATGTTTCTTTGGATGAACAGCCAGGTTAATTAGAGTCTCTGTCCCTTATAAAGTACAGGTCTTTGGGTAAAAAAGCAGGGAAGACACTTGGGTAGAAAAGGGTGAATGAAAAGTCTATTTTAGGAATATCATCACAGACATACCTTTCTTCTCCCACTTTGTCGCTTAGAGCAGGGTATGGTAAACTTACATAGTAAGTATGTAAAACAATGGGAAGTCCAAGAAAAGACAACCCCATAAAAGTAAAAGATCAAACAACAATCAGAATATAAGTAAAATAAAATAAAGGTTAATGTACAAAACAACAGATGCATACGTTAAAATGCACATAAACAATAATTTAAGAGTGACTTGGGAGGGTAGTACTTTGGTAAGATAATATACAAGAGATTTTTAACATCAAAATGTTTGTTGTGGGGGGAAAATTAAATAATGAGCTGACTAGCAGAATGAGGAGAGATTTAATGAGCAGGGAAATGGAAGGGGACAGTTCTCTAGGGGAAATGGCAAAAGTTCATAGAGACAGAAACTGTAAAGGAAAACATAATGGTTATAGAAGTAAAGGCCTAACTTTTTGAAGGCTAGAGTAAGGAAATCAAAAAGAAGGAAAATATAACTCCTGTCTTCAATAAAAAGAAAACTTAAAAATGTCGACTAGATAAACTAGCAGAATAATTGTGGCATATTAAAGAAAATATGTAAACAGAAAAATAAATAAAATATTGATATAAATCTGAACTCTGACATCTACTGAATTCATAAGATCATTTTTTTTTCAAAATCTCCATTTTAATATCTAATACGGTACAAGAAATTGAAAATAGATGTTTTGACTTTCTTCCACATTAATAAAACTTCTCCATTTCAGAAAGTGGAGATTACCAGTTACTAAGACCAAAAAAATATCTTAAGTTGTTTTTCATTCTTTTTTGTTTGCATGTGTATATATGCTCCAACAACAAATATACTTGGATTTCATTTCAAAATATAGGAAACGCTGAGAGATTTTTTTTTATTGTTGGTTGTTCAAAACATTACATAGTTCCTGATATATCATATTTCACACTTTGATTCAAGTGGGTTATGAACTCCCATTTTTACCCCATATACAGATTGCAGTAGAGGATAGGAAAGGCAACAGAATACAACAGACACGAGTATGGCAATATGTAAATCAATGGAAGTGTAACTGAGCTGAGAGATTCTTAACACTTTCACTATTTGTAAATTTTCCTAAGCTACCTTCTTTGTTTACTTGGACATTTATCCAACCACTCTCTCTACACAAATCTCAAGTTAGCATATTAAAAATCTAAGTTAGGGGCTGGGGTTGTGGGTCAGTGGTAGAGTGCTCACCTAGTACGTGTGAGGCCCTGGGTTTGATCTTCAACATCACATATAAATAAATAAATAAAAATAAAGGTACTATGTTTACTAAAATTAAAATAATTTATTTTAAAAAAATCTAAGTTAGATGAAGTCATTCCTCTGCTTGAAACTCTCCAAAGACTCTTTATCTCACTAGAAATTAAATATACAACTTGCTAGAGCCTGATGGTTTCTATATAATTTTGTCTTTGTCTTCCATACCTTTATCTCCATTCTACTTGACCTTTTGTTGTTTCTTAAACATAGCAAATGCTTTTTGCCTTCTTCAGAATCTGCACCTGATTTTCCCTCTGCTTAAAATTCACTTTGCTTACCTTTTGGCTTTCACCATCAATCATGAGTGAGCCCAGATATCTACTCTCCTTTTCTTTCAACACTCACAACCTGACTACAATCACATCTGAAAGCCTCTTGGATTGGTTTCATTATGCCCTCTTTTCCTGTGTGAACAGGAAATCTTAGCCTCCCATTTTACCAGCTATGTCCTACATTTTTCACCACAAAAACATCAAAATTTCTCTCATCCCCATTACTTTGTCATCCTTCCTAAAATCTTTCCACCCTTCCTTCTCAAATGCATGGATCATCATCTGCAATATCCACTTTGTCTTTCCTATTTCTCTAAACTTTCCCATAATGTTCTGGTTGTAATGATCTACACTTGACCATAGAAGTCAATGCTTCTAGAGTCTTCTCAAGTGGTGGCTATCTCCCATAAGTCTCCAAAAGATCTTCAATCATTGGCTGTAGATATAGAATATCTGTTTTTACTACACTTCAGCCATACTGGACATCTTTTTTTTCTCCCACTTCTCAAAAAATGCCTAGCTTTATAGTTCTTAGTATTACTTTATACTACCAATTATGAAACTCCATTGTTGATGCTTCCTAATAAATGGATCATTTACCTTTATTGTTGAATGACATCAGTATCTTGTTTATTATCACTTTCTTTACAAGCAATGTTTTTTTTTTAATTCCTTATAATCCCTATATATATACATAGATGCCCTTCAATATACCATGTGGTTCTATTTCAGTAAGCCCAACTTAATTTGAAAATATTTGAAGTTAAAAGTGCACTTATCACACCTAACTTACCAAACATCTTAGCTTAAGCAGCACAGTCCACTGTAGATTTCTGGTTGTTTATCCTCAGGATGCCCTGGCAGCTGAGTGGGAGTTCCAATTTATTATTGAGGCCACAGTTGATGATCCTTCACCAACAGAGTACCTTTTCACATATCAATTGACCAGGAAAGGATTAAATTTCAAAAGCAGGATTTCTACTCTATATTTAGAGTATTCACACAATGGTAAAATCAAAAAATAGTTAACTCAAACTGTCTTAAGTTGGGGATCATCTGTAGATAATCATCCCTATACACTGAATTTGATTCTTATTGATGTTCTTACTCTTTATTCTAACTAAGCAATTCATCACAAACTTTGTCAGTATAAGCTCTTCATAATACAATTCCATTCACCCTATTATCGGACCTCTGCTCACTAGCATTTGGGATTCTTTTAAGATACTCAGCCTCCAACAATCCTTTCATCCCATAGAGGCTTCAAATCTTACCACATTTTCACCACCTTCACCTATGTGCTGTTCTTTATTTATTTATTTTTTTGCTAGTAGATACCACAATCAATTAAAATAACTTCGCTTTCACATAATTCCTTGACTCCCAATTTTTCCTCACTGTGTAAACTAACTCAGGGAAAACATCACTTTTTGCTTAAATAAAAATGTCTTCCTTTGTTTCTATATCCATGCAATGGACAGGTGTCATTTACATTGAAGATAGAAACATTGAGTGGACAAGAAATCTGTTCAACAATCATAATTCTTTAGATCATCCATCTCCAACTCTCCTAGCTGACCCAGACCTTACTTTCATTCAACTTATAACTCTCTTCATACTCCCTAATTTCAAGACGTCTCTTTGATTTACTATTTGCTGACATAATTGAAACATTTGGAATCATGCTATGCAGATACCAAATACCACATGTATTCATTCATCAGCATCTAGATACTATATTTTGTCTTTTAAAGTGATAACATACATGCCACCAAAGTTATTATGTCAAGACAAACCTGCACTCACTTTTTAGACCCAGTCTTCCCTCTACTAAGCACATTTATTGCTGCTTATTATTTTCAACTCTTACTAATTTTACATTTGCATCATTTTTTCCCTAGGAGCATAAAAATACATCACTTTTTTTTTCTTTTAAGTTATTCTTGTCAGGTTACATAATAAGAAAAAAATGAAATCAGCAGCAACAGCAAATATTGCTTGGCAGTATTTCTTCCAATAAACTACCTCCAAAGTTATTTTCTCCTCTTCACAAAATATCTACTCATTCTCTTAAAATTCATGGTCCCCATGAATACACTAAAATATAATTTTTAGATATAACATTGTATTTATTATATAACATTATATTTGTTATATAACATTAAAATGTAAACTGGTATTATATATTAAGCAAATTAAAAGTCTAGAGGAATAATATACACAAGGAAGTTCTGGCATTGAAATAATCTGCCTCATTCATCATATATGTCTACGGCTACAGGGAAGTAAATTATTTGATTTGTGTCAATTATCAAAACCAAGAAGAATATTTCAGTATTTATTTATTCATTTATTTATTCTACACTATTCTTCAGGGTCTTTGGAGGTAAAAAATATGGGCACGTTATCAAATTATGCTAAGTAATGTGAATTTCTCATTTAATTAAATAATATCCAGGTAGATAAGTGCATATATGTATATTTATATACAGAGATACAAAGGGCAGCTTTACATATTGATCAATAAAGTTTCATGTGAAGTCAGTTTATTAAAAATATGTGCCAAATAATATTTTAAACTAAAACCTATTTATTGTGCCCATGTATGTTTTTCTCCAGTGATCCACTGCTCAGTTGCTTTGTGGTTTCCAACATCTAAACAGTTTCTCAAAGTCCAGAGGTTTATTTACATAAAGCCATCAATCAGAAGATTCTGGTATCATTTGAGAATGAAAAACATAGATACAAATGGCATTTATTTACATATAAAACACATCTTCTTTTTCATACTGCCGCCTTTGTGGAAGGATTATAATATATTTAGTCAGTCCTTTTAACTTTGTTCTAGTTTTCAAAATATTCATGGAGAATCTAGCATTAATTTTAGAATAGAAAATATGTTGGCCATTTTAATAGTACACATTTGAGAGACAGCAAAAACTAAAATTAAATAAGTGACTTTATTTACAGCTTAAACTTATTTTATACATGATATCATATGTAAAAAGAAATCTGTACGTATATTATTAAAATACTTATGACATCCTAAATAGTTTTGGGGCTGGAAACAATCCTGGTAAATATTCTCATTTGCAAAGTTCTAATCTCAATTTGTATTTGTGTATGTGTTTTGAGATATTAAATTAAGTTGGATTGAGAACGTATTTTTAAATTCAATTTTCCCCTTGGAGTTCCATCAAAATTTTTAGCAAATGTGTAAAACATATAGCATACTTATAATCATATGGACTAGGGGAATATTACTATATTGACAAAGACAATGATGACAGAAAACATCTATGGCAACTGATTAAAAGATTTTCAGTAACATCTTTCTTTGCCAAAAGTCATATTGCCCATTTAGAATATCTACCATAACTGAAGAAAGAATTAAATGTTTTCATTGAAATACACACTGAGTTCTCTGACCTAGACAAATAGACATGTTTTTTAAAAATTCCAGTGAAAAAATATATAACTCTAAAGATGTATGTGATGAAAAACTAGGTCATGTACAAAGGAATAAGAATTAAATAACCATTGGACTCGTCACTGACAATACAGCGTGGAGACTCCGTGCTGACCGGTAAGTATTTTTAAAATAGCCCAATTATTGTAGTTTCTTATCATCTGAGAGAGATTTTGAAGGACAAAACACAAAGACTAGTACAACACAAAAGGTGAAAGTGCTGCAGTTTAATTTCTGAGTCCAGATGGGCTCTCTGTTTGGGGTTATTTGCACAGGAAATTGACAAAAAGCAAATAGATTGGAAACCTACTTTTTTCCCCCACTGAAAATGTGTTTTGAAAGAGCCTCCATGCTAGTCTGCACAAGCCCAGGAAAACTCTACCTCAACCTGCACCAGCACTTAGCTGCAAATGATCTGTAAATTAAAAAAAAAAAAAAAAAAAAAAAAAGGGTACAGGAGTTATAGAAAAGACAGGACCACTTAGGGACAAAGAAATGTCTCCCAGAGTAGAAAAGGGCTGATAAATGGGTTTAACAGGGAATTTACCTCCTTGCCTTACTCAAAAGTCTTCATAGGTTCTTCCCAGCAAAATATGATAATAACTAAAGAGAAGTTGTTGCAGAGATGTTGTTTTTGTTTTTCTTTCTTCAAGTGGTCTATTGCACTGTAATTACCTATGTCAAATAAAGAAGTGTTTATTTAGTGTGAAGGAACAATGTAAATAACTCGACCCCTGGCCCTTTTTATGTAATTAAAATGTAACCAGGACACAAGGAAGACTACACAGTAGCCAGAAATCCTGAAGTGATTGATAAATTTGTGGCTGCTGTGGGAATGTAAAGATACTTAGGAGTATTTTGAGCTTTCTAAAGAGAATGGACCATGGTAGAGACTGTGATGTGCCCTATAATATCTCTTGTTTACAATGTAAAAGAGGGTGTCACTGGATAGCAGTCACCCAGATAAAGAAAAGACTTCCCAAATTTTCTTGCAGTTAGGTGCACCTGTGATCCTGGGTTCTGACCACTGCAATGTAAACATAAAAGTCGTTCGTATTCTTTCCTTAGCAGAGGAGAACTTTCAATAAATTTGCTACCTTTTCCATTTTTTCCCTCCTTTTGTGGAAAAGTGATGTGATATAGAGAATTGAAGCAGACATTAGAACATGAAAACACAGCCCTCTGCTGAAGACGACAGAGATGTGACAGAAGCCTGACAATTGTGGTGATGGTTCCCCAGCCAAGGACCACAACACAACAGTGTGAGTAACAAACTTCTATCTTTGAAAAGTCACTGCTATTTGGAATCACTTGGATTTGGCCAAGTTCAAAACCAATACTAACCCAAGGGTGTACTAGAGGAAATGAAACTTAGACTCCATGAAAAATGAAGAAAAAGGAGATTCCATGAACAATGTCTTAGAAGTTAATCTAGAAATCCTGAAAAACAGCCCTATGCCCTGCGCAGCCACACACACAGATCTCACCTGATCAGAATACTCCATCTCTGAGAGTGTTAGGGGACCCCTATACAGCTGCTCTCCACAGAAATCCCCAGCACTGTGACCCCATACAGGGCTCAGGACCTCAGTGTTCAAAGCTGGAAATTCTAGCCCATGTAAGACTCCAGGAGCACCTTAGCAGAATCATCTATCAACAAATCTGCAGATGGCCAAGACTTCGATCAGCTCCCCTGCAGGTTACTCAGCTGCTACCTACCCACAGCACAATGCCATCGCCCACCTCACCAGACTTCCCCCACTTCACCAGACACCCTGGCACTGAAAGCACACCGCTGCCATCTTGACTCAACATTCTCGCGGTATTAGCTGGGAGCAGTTCCCAGATCAGATCTCCAGCAGTCAGGTACCAGATTTCCAACCTTCCCTCTCCCCAGCGGCAGTAACCCAACACAGTAGCTGCCTAACACAGGAATGCAGTGTGACCAGGGAACCCAGGGTGACAGTTTCCTCAATTAGGAACTGCTAGGGAAGAGGGAGAGACCAGGAACTGGAAAATCTCCAGGCAAGAGAGGGAAATAGTACCTAGCTCTCAAGTCATAGGAGCAGTCCCCAAAAGAGACCTGTGAGATGCAGTCTTTCTGCAAGGACTGGTGGGTGCCACTCCCCGCATCCTGGCGCCCTGTGCCATGACCAGTCTTCCCACCCTGGTTACCTCCACCATCTGGAGGGCAGAGACACCAGCTTACAACAGACGACCCCAACTATTGGAAAGATGCGGATCTCTAAAACTAGCTACAACCCCGGTTTCTTCCTTCAATATTTTGTTCATTTGTTTGTTTTTTCTCTTCTAACTCTCTGTCCTCTGGTCCCCATATCCCCAATATATGTGAAACCAAGAATTTTTCATGAAATAGGACTTTGAGGACTCAAGTTATCTGCATAATATAATATAGAAGTGTTGTATATATCATTGTTTTATTTTCCTTTTTATTCTTTCACTATTCTTTCCCCCTCCAAATTTTACTGTTTTAACATCTATATTTCTCTAAATACATATATGTGTTTGTTTTGTAAACTCTACTGTCATCCCATGTACTTGCCTACACTAAATTACTTCCTGTCTATTCTCTTGCTACTAACCCTCTTCATTAGATTTCTCCTTCACAATTCCTAAAATATATTAACTCTATGTCCTCACTTATACCTCCTCAGCATATTGTCCTAAGTCCCAACACCAGTTTATTGCCCACCATAGAAACTGTAAACCCTTTTTATAAAACTACTAATTATATTTTAGATAATAATTGAATCCAAGATTTCTGTACATCAAGACTAAACTGTAAACGTCTTAATAACAACAAATTGTTCATAGGTGGAATATTGTTGATATCGGGATCTATTAACATTGTCCTTCCCCACAAAGGAGAGGTCTTGGAAACCTACAAGAGCACAGAAAACCTACAAGGTAAAAACAATAACAATCTGTTGAGGACCACAGCAGAGTCAGGATGACGCATGGCATTTTTGCCAGAAGTAGTGGTTGAGAGGTAACGTCAGTGAGCCATTAAGTGTGGAGATTCCTTATTGGTTGACTGCTGTATCTAGTTTATGTTAATTAAGATAAGCTGTGTGGAATGTATATATACCCCTCCTGTCCTACAATAAAAGGCTTCTACTCCTGCTGTATCAATGTACACAAGTTGCTCGTCACCCCTCCGGGTTATTTTGCTGCAGCCGGACTGCTGCAACAATCTAGACCCACAGAGCTGGAAAGGAAGACACAAGAGCAACATGAAAAGACAAGAGAAGAAAGTGCCCCAAACAAATGAAGATACCACATCATTAAAATCATTGGCAGTCACAGCAGAAGAAATGACAGAGAAGGAGTTTAGGATGTACATGGTTAAAATGTTCTATGAACTCAAGGACGATATAAGAAAGCAAGTACAGGCAGTGAAAGATCACTTCAACAAAGAGCTACATAAACAAATATAGGAAGCAAAATATCACCTCAACAGGGAGATAGAGGTTCTAAAAAAAATAATAACCAAGAAATCCTTGAAATGAAAGAAATAATAACAAACCAAATTAAAACATCACCAACAGAGTAGACCACTTGGAAGAAAGGACTTCAGACAATGAAGACAAAATATATACACTTGTAAAAATCATAGCAGAACATTCAAGAAATATGGAACAGCATAAAAAGACCAAATTTAAGAGTTATTGGGATAGAAGAAGGCATAGAGGTTCAAACCAAGTGAATGAACAATCTATTTAATGAAATAATATCAAAAAACTTTCCAAACATGAAGAATGAATTGGAAATCCAAATTCAAGAAGCCAAATGTACAAAATCACAACAGATCCACACCAAGGCATATTATAATGAAAATGCCCAACACACAGAATAAGGAGAGAATTTTAAAAGTCACAAGAGAAAGGAATATAGAGGAAAACCAATTAGGATAATGGCAGATTTTTCCACACGGCCCCTGAAAGCTAGAAGATCCTGGAACAACATATACCATCAAGATCTGAAAGAAAATGGGCACCAACCAAGAATCTTGTATCTAGCAAAATTAAGCTTTAGATTTGAAGATGAAATAAAAATCTTTCATGATAAACAAAAGTTAAAATAATTTATAGCTAAAAAACCGGCACTACAAAACATCCGTGGAAAAATATTCCATGAAGAGGAAACAAAAAACAACAATAAAAATCAACAGAGGGAGGTAGTACAATAAAGGAAAAACTAATCAAACAAGAAAATAAAGGAAAAACTAATCAAACAAGAAAATAAAGGAAAAACTAATCAAACAAGAAAATAAAGTCAAGTTAAATAACAAAAATAAACAAATATGGCTGAAAATACAAACCATGTCTCAATAATAATCCTGAATGTTAATGGCTTACACTCATTAATAAAAAGACATAGGCTAGAATATTGGATTAAAAAGAGACACAACAATATGCTGCCTCCAGGAGACTCATCTGATAGGAAAAGGCATACACAGACTGAAGGTGAAAGTTTGGGACAAATCATACCACTCACATGGACTGTGGAAGCAAGTAGGGGTTTCCATCCTCTTAGCAAATAAAGTAGACTTCAAGCCAAGTTAATTAAAAGGGATAAAGATGAACATTACATATTGCTCAAGGGAACCATACACCAACAAGACATAACAGTCATAAATATAAATGCCCCAAACAATGGTTTAGCTATGTTCATCAAACAAATTCTTCTCAAATTCAAGTCAGATTGGTCACAATGCAATAATCTTGGGTGAGTTTAACACACCTCTCTCACCACTGGATAGATTTTCAAAACAAAAGTTGAATAAAGAATCTATAGAACTCAATAATACAATCAATAACTTAGACTTAGCTGACATTTGTAGAATATTTCAACCTGCATCAAGCAGATACACTTTCTTCTCAGCAGCACAAGGATCCTTCTCTAAAATAGACCATATACTATGCTCTTAGCAAATACAAAAAAGTAAAGATACCGCATTGTATTTTATCAGATCATAATGGAATGAAATTGGAAATCAATGACAAAATATAAATTACTCCAACACCTAGATACTAAACAATATGGTACTTAACGAACAATGGGTTGCAGAAGACATCAAAGAGGAGATTAAAAAAATTATTAGAGGTAAATGAGAACATAGACACAACATATTGAAATCTCTGGGACAGTATGAAAGCAGTTCTCAGAGGAAAATTCATTGCATGGAGCTCATTCCTTAAAAGAAGGAAAAAGTCAACAAATAAATGACCTCACACTACATCTCAAAGCCATAGAAAAAGAACAAATCAATAGCAAAAGCAGTAGAAGACAAGAAGTAATTAAAATTAGAGCTGAAATTAATTAGATCAAAACAAAACAAACAATTGAAAATTTTGACAAAACAAAGTTGTTCTTTGAAAAAATAAATAAAATCGAGAGACCCTTAGCTACACAAATGAAGAGAAGGAAAGAGAGAACTCAAATTACCAGCATATGTGATGAAAAAGGTAATATCACAACAGACTACAGAAATACAGAGGATAATTAGAAATTAGTTTGAAAGCTTATACTCTAATAAAATAGAAGATATTGAAGGCATGAATAAATTTCTTAAGTCATACAACTTACCCAGATTAAATCAGGAATATATACACAATTTAAACAGACCAATACCAAGTGATGAAACAGAAGACACCATCAGAAGCCTAACCAACCAAGAAAAGCCCAGGACCTGATGGTTACACAGCCAATTTCTACAAGACCTTTAAAGAAGAACTAATACAGATACTCTTAAATTTATTTCAGGAAATAGACAAAGAGGCAGCACTTTCAAACTCATTGTATGAGGCCAATATCACCCTGATTCCAAAACCAGGCAAAGACACATCAAAGAAACAAAACTTCAGACCAATATCTCTAATAAAATAGGAGCAAAAATTCTCAATAAAATTCTAGCAAATCGAATACAAAAACATCAAAAAGATTGTGCACCATGATCAAGTGGGATTCATCCCAGGTATGCAGGGTTGGTTCAACATAAAACATAATTCATCACATCAATAGACTGAAAGATAAGAATCATATAATCATCTCAATAGATGCAGTAAAAGCATTTGACAACATACAGCACCCCTTCATATTTAAAACACTAAAAAAACTAAGGATAACATGAACATAACTCAACATTGTAAAGGATATCCACGTTAAACTCTGGGCCAACATCATTATCAATGGAGAAAAATTGAAGGCACTCCCTCTAAAAATTGGAACAAGACAGGTGCCCTCTTTCAACACTTCTATTTAACATAGTACTTGAAACACTGGCCAGAGCAGCTAGATAGACGAAAGAAATTAAAAGGATATGTATAGAAAAAGAAGAACATAAATTAGCTATTTGCTGATGATATGATTCTATACATAGAATACCCAAAAAGACCTGCTAGAAAACTTCTAGACCTAGTAAATGAATTCATCAAAGTAGCAGGTTATAAAATCAACACACATAAATCAAAGTCATTTCTGTATACTAGTGAAAAAATCCTCAAAGAGGGAAATGAGGAAAACTACACCATTTACAATAGCCTCAAAAAAAAAACCTTAGGAATCAACTAAAGAGGTGAAAGATATATATATATATAATGAAAATTACAGAACCCTAAATAAAGAAATCAAAGAAGACCTTAGAAGATGGAAAGATCTACCTTGCTCTTGGATAGGTAGAGTTAATATCAAAATGACCATACTACCAAAAGCACTTTACATATTTAATGCAATTCCAATCAAAATCCCAATGGCATCCCTCATAGAAATAGAAAAAAGCAATCATGAAATTCATCTGGAAAAATAAGAGACCCAGAATAGCTAAAACAATCCTTAGCAGGAAGAGTGAAGCAGGTGGCATCACTATACCAGACCTTAAACTATACTACCAGAGCAATAGTAACAAAAAACAACATGGTATTGTCACCAAAACAGACTGGTAGACCAATGGTACAGAATAGAGGACACAGAGAATAACCCACAAAATTATAATTATCAAATATTAGACAAAGGCGCCAAAAAACATGTGTTGGAGAAAGATAGCCTCTTCAACAAATGGTGCTGGGAAAACTGGAAATCCATATGCAACAAAATGAAATTAAACCCCTCTCACCATGCACAAAACTCAACTCAAAGTGGATCAAGTACCTAGGAATTAAATCAGAGACTCTGTGTCTAATAGATGAAAAAATAGGCCCTAATCTTTATCATGTGGGATCAACTTCCATAATAAGAGTCCTATAGCATAAGAATTAAAACCAAGAATCAATAAATGGTAAGGAATGAAAATAAATAGTTTATTCTCAGCAAAAGAAACAATCAGTGAGATGAATAGTGATCCTACCTCTTGGGAGCAAATTTTTACCCCTCACACATCAGATAAAGCACTAATCTCTCTCTCTCTCTCTCTCTCTCTCTCTCTCTCTCTCTCTCTCTCTCTATATATATATATATATATATATATATATATATATATATCAAAAAGCTAAACACCAAAAGAACAAATACCCAATCAACAAATGGGCCAAGGACATGAACAGACACTTTTCAGAAGAGGATATTCAATCAATAAACAAATATATGAAAAAATGTTCATCATCTCTAGCAATTAGAGAAATGCAAATCAAAACCACTTTAAGATTTCATCTCACTCCAGTCAGAATGGAAGCTATAGTGAAGACAAACATCCATAAGTGTTGGGAAGGATGTGGGCAAAAAGGCACACTCATACATTGCTGGTAGGATTGCAAATTGATGGATCCGATATGGAAAGCAGTATGGAGATTCCTTGGAAAACTGGGAATGGAACCACCGTTTGACCCAGGTATCCCTCTCCTTGGCCTATACCCAAAGGACTTAAAAACAGCATACTATAGGGACACAGCCACATCAATGTTTATAGCAGCACAGTTCACAATATCTAAACTGTAGAACCAACCTAAATGCTCTTCAGTAGATGAATGGATTTTAAAAATGTGGCATATATATACATGGAGTATTACTCAGCAATAAAAGAGAATAAAATCATGGCATTTTCAGGTAAATGGATATAGTTGGAGAAGATAATGCTAAGTGAACTTAGCCAATCCCCAAAAAACAAATGGCAAATGTTTTCTCTGATATAAGGTGACTGACTCATAGTTGGGTAGGGATGTGGAACATGGGAGGAATTTAGGAACTCTAGATATAGCAGAGAGGTGGGAGGGGAAGGCAGGGGGCAGGGAGTTAGCAATGATGGAAGAATGTGATGGACATCATTATCCAAAGTACATGTATAAAGACATGAATTGGTGTGAACATACTTTATGTACAAACATAGATATAAAATATTGTGTTCTATATGTGTAATAAGAATTGTGATGCATTCCTCTGTCATGTATTTAAAAAATAGAAGCAATTACAAAAAGTTAAACTAGTTAAAATTATATCATCAAGAAGTTGGAAAATAAAGTTATCTTTTTGGTCAACATAAAGAGCATTTTTTTGATCAACAAAATATATGACATAAGACTTGTAATATTTTCATGTGACTAAAATGTACAAAAATCATTAGAGACTCAAGGAAGAATCTATAGCAGGTAGTGATAGTATGACTATAAAATAGTCTAATAAATGATGTAGCTTTGAAAAATTGAGATAATATAAGAAAGAATGTATTGAAACTGATTATTGTGGTCATTCTCCTTCCAAAGTTTTAAAGACAAAGGTTTATATTTTCAACACGGTACTTAATTATTAATTATGCCATTATTTATTTTTACATAGCCATTATAGTGATTTGTAAGCATATTTGTAAGCATATCAAAACATATTTTTCAACAATGCAATTTCTGGTGGCAAATGTGTTATATAAATATGCTATATAGAAATTTCTTCTCTTTATTATACTTTAAGTCTTAAAAGTTTTAAAAAAATCTCTCTTGTATCACAGTTCCCAGTTACAAAATGATGTACTAAAAAACAGAAAGTCAGTCACTAAATTAACAGAATAACAAAATGTTAGGTTAGAATATG